>NC_058081.1:178663494-181063494 GCF_014858855.1 Bufo gargarizans
AAGGGTATATAATATTCAAGGTGCACATTGGGTCATTCAGAATAACTTCACACACACCCGCTACTGTGTATTTCCAAGTCTAATTCTGTCACTAAACCCATACCTGTCACCCAGCGCCTAAATACTAGGCCTCAAATTTATATCCTGCTAAATCTCTCGTTACCGCTGTCCTGTTGTAGCTGGGAAAGTTATTTAGTGTCCGTCAAAGCACATTTTTTGTTCTGGGTTGAAGTACAATTCCCAATTTAGCAATTTCATAATTTAGTGGTTTCTGCTATATCAGAGCTATTTGAAATCTATCCCTAAAAGGGTAGATAATATTCGAAGGTGCACATTGGGTCATTCAGAATAACTTCACACACACCCGCTACTGTGTATTTCCAAGTCTAATTCTGTCACTAAACCCATACCTGTCACCCAGCGCCTAAATACTAGGCCTCAAATTTATATCCTGCTAAATCTCTCGTTACCGCTGTCCTGTTGTAGCTGGGAAAGTTATTTAGTGTCCGTCAAAGCACATTTTTTGTTCTGGGTTGAAGTACAATTCCCAATTTAGCAATTTCATAATTTAGTGGTTTCTGCTATATCAGAGCTATTTGAAATCTATCCCTAAAAGGGTATATAATATTCAAGGTGCACATTGGGTCATTCAGAATAACTTCACACACACCCGCTACTGTGTATTTCCAAGTCTAATTCTGTCACTAAACCCATACCTGTCACCCAGCGCCTAAATACTAGGCCTCAAATTTATATCCTGCTAAATCTCTCGTTACCGCTGTCCTGTTGTAGCTGGGAAAGTTATTTAGTGTCCGTCAAAGCACATTTTTTGTTCTGGGTTGAAGTACAATTCCCAATTTAGCAATTTCATAATTTAGTGGTTTCTGCTATATCAGAGCTATTTGAAATCTATCCCTAAAAGGGTATATAATATTCAAGGTGCACATTGGGTCATTCAGAATAACTTCACACACACCCGCTACTGTGTATTTCCAAGTCTAATTCTGTCACTAAACCCATACCTGTCACCCAGCGCCTAAATACTAGGCCTCAAATTTATATCCTGCTAAATCTCTCGTTACCGCTGTCCTGTTGTAGCTGGGAAAGTTATTTAGTGTCCGTCAAAGCACATTTTTTGTTCTGGGTTGAAATACAATTCCCAATTTAGCAATTTCATAATTTAGTGGTTTCTGCTATATCAGAGCTATTTGAAATCTATCCCTAAAAGGGTATATAATATTCAAGGTGCACATTGGGTCATTCAGAATAACTTCACACACACCCGCTACTGTGTATTTCCAAGTCTAATTCTGTCACTAAACCCATACCTGTCACCCAGCGCCTAAATACTAGGCCTCAAATTTATATCCTGCTAAATCTCTCGTTACCGCTGTACTGTTGTTGCTGGGAAAGATATTTAGTGTCCGTCAAAGCACATTTTTTGTTCTGGGTTGAAATACAATTCCCAATTTAGCAATTTCATAATTTAGTGGTTCCTGCTATATCAGAGCTATTTGAAATCTATCCCAAAAAGGGTATATAATATTCAAGGTGCACATAGGGTCATTCAGAATAACTTCACACACACCCTCTACTGTGTATTTCCAAGTCTAATTCTGTCACTAAACCCATACCTGTCACCCAGCGCCTAAATACTAGGCCTCAAATTTATATCCTGCTAAATCTCTCGTTACCGCTGTACTGTTGTTGCTGGGCAAGATATTTAGTGTCCGTCAAAGCACATTTTTTGTTCTGGGTTGAAATACAATTCCCAATTTAGCAATTTCATAATTTAGTGGTTCCTGCTATATCAGAGCTATTTGAAATCTATCCCAAAAAGGGTATATAATATTCAAGGTGCACATAGGGTCATTCAGAATAACTTCACACACACGCTTCTGTGCATTTCCAAGTCTAATTCTGTCACTAAATCCATACCGGTCACCCAGCGCCTAAATACTAGGCCTCAAATTTATATCCCGCTGAATTTGAATACAATACATTGGGCCAAATAATATATTTGTTGTTGTGGTGAACCATAACAATGAGAAAAACATCTAGTAAGGGACGCGGACGTGGACATGGTCGTGGTGGTGTTAGTGGACCCTCTGGTGCTGGGAGAGGACGTGGCCGTTCTGCCACATCCACACGTCCTAGTGTACCAACTACCTCAGGTCCCAGTAGCCGCCAGAATTTACAGCGATATATGGTGGGGCCCAATGCCGTTCTAAGGATGGTAAGGCCTGAGCAGGTACAGGCATTAGTCAATTGGGTGGCCGACAGTGGATCCAGCACGTTCACATTATCTCCCACCCAGTCTTCTGCAGAAAGCGCACAGATGGCGCCTGAAAACCAACCCCATCAGTCTGTCACATCACCCCCATGCATACCAGGGAAACTGTCTCAGCCTCAAGTTATGCAGCAGTCTCTTATGCTGTTTGAAGACTCCGCTGGCAGGGTTTCCCAAGGGCATCCACCTAGCCCTTCCCCAGCGGTGAAAGACATAGAATGCACTGACGCACAACCACTTATGTTTCCTGATGATGAGGACATGGGAATACCACCTCAGCATGTCTCTGATGATGACGAAACACAGGTGCCAACTGCTGCGTCTTTCTGCAGTGTGCAGACTGAACAGGAGGTCAGGGATCAAGACTGGGTGGAAGACGATGCAGGGGACGATGAGGTCCTAGACCCCACATGGAATGAAGGTCGTGCCACTGACTTTCACAGTTCGGAGGAAGAGGCAGTGGTGAGACCGAGCCAACAGCGTAGCAAAAGAGGGAGCAGTGGGCAAAAGCAGAACACCCGCCGCCAAGAGACTCCGCCTGCTACTGACCGCCGCCATCTGGGACCGAGCACCCCAAAGGCAGCTTCAAGGAGTTCCCTGGCATGGCACTTCTTCAAACAATGTGCTGACGACAAGACCCGAGTGGTTTGCACGCTGTGCCATCAGAGCCTGAAGCGAGGCATTAACGTTCTGAACCTGAGCACAACCTGCATGACCAGGCACCTGCATGCAAAGCATGAACTGCAGTGGAGTAAACACCTTAAAACCAAGGAAGTCACTCAGGCTCCCCCTGCTACCTCTTCTGCTGCTGCCGCCTCGGCCTATTCTGCTGCTGCCGCCTCGGCCTCTTCCTCCGCCTCTGGAGGAACGTTGGCACCTGCCGCCCAGCAAACAGGGGATGTACCACCAACACCACCACCACCACCTCCGTCACCAAGCGTCTCAACCATGTCACACGCCAGCGTTCAGCTCTCCATCTCACAAACATTTGATAGAAAGCGTAAATTCCCACCTAGCCACCCTCGATCCCTGGCCCTGAATGCCAGCATTTCTAAACTACTGGCCTATGAAATGCTGTCATTTAGGCTGGTGGACACAGACAGCTTCAAACAGCTCATGTCGCTTGCTGTCCCACAGTATGTTGTTCCCAGCCGGCACTACTTCTCCAAGAGAGCCGTGCCTTCCCTGCACAACCAAGTATCCGATAAAATCAAGTGTGCACTGCGCAACGCCATCTGTAGCAAGGTCCACCTAACCACAGATACGTGGACCAGTAAGCACGGCCAGGGACGCTATATCTCCCTAACTGCACACTGGGTAAATGTAGTGGCAGCTGGGCCCCAGGCGGAGAGCTGTTTGGCGCACGTCCTTCCGCCGCCAAGGATCGCAGGGCAACATTCTTTGCCTCCTGTTGCCACCTCCTCCTTCTCGGCTTCCTCCTCCTCTTCTTCCACCTGCTCATCCAGTCAGCCACACACCTTCACCACCAACTTCAGCACAGCCCGGGGTAAACGTCAGCAGGCCATTCTGAAACTCATATGTTTGGGGGACAGGCCCCACACCGCACAGGAGTTGTGGCGGGGTATTGAACAACAGACCGACGAGTGGTTGCTGCCGGTGAGCCTCAAGCCCGGCCTGGTGGTGTGTGATAATGGGCGAAATCTCGTTGCAGCTCTGGGACTAGCCAATTTGACGCACATCCCTTGCTTGGCGCATGTGCTGAATTTGGTGGTGCAGAAGTTCATTCACAACTACCCCGACATGTCAGAGCTGCTGCATAAAGTGCGGGCCGTCTGTTCGCGCTTCCGGCGTTCACATCCTGCTGCTGCTCGCCTGTCTGCGCTACAGCGTAACTTCGGCCTTCCCGCTCACCGCCTCATATGCGACGTGCCCACCAGGTGGAACTCCACCTTGCACATGCTGGACAGACTGTGCGAGCAGCAGCAGGCCATAGTGGAGTTTCAGCTGCAGCACGCACGGGTCAGTCGCACTACAGAACAGCACCACTTCACCACCAATGACTGGGCCTCCATGCGAGACCTGTGTGCCCTGTTGCGCTGTTTCGAGTACTCCACCAACATGGCCAGTGGCGATGACACCGTTATCAGCGTTACAATACCACTTCTATGTCTCCTTGAGAAAACACTTAGGGCGATGATGGAAGAGGAGGTGGCCCAGGAGGAGGAGGAGGAGGAGGAGGAAGAGGGGTCATTTTTAGCACTTTCAGGCCAGTCTCTTCGAAGTGACTCAGAGGGAGGTTTTTGGCAACAGCAGAGGCCAGGTACAAATGTGGCCAGCCAGGGCCCACTACTGGAGGACGAGGAGGACGAGGATGAGGAGGAGGTGGAGGAGGATGAGGATGAAGCATGGTCACAGCGGGGTGGCACCCAACGCAGCTCGGGTCCATCACTGGTGCGTGGCTGGGGGGAAAGGCAGGACGATGACGATACGCCTCCCACAGAGGACAGCTTGTCCTTACCCCTGGGCAGCCTGGCACACATGAGCGACTACATGCTGCAGTGCCTGCGCAACGACAGCAGAGTTGCCCACATTTTAACCTGTGCGGACTACTGGGTTGCCACCCTGCTGGATCCACGCTACAAAGACAATGTGCCCACCTTACTTCCTGCACTGGAGCGTGATAGGAAGATGCGCGAGTACAAGCGCACGTTGGTAGACGCGCTACTGAGAGCATTCCCAAATGTCACAGGGGAACAAGTGGAAGCCCAAGGCCAAGGCAGAGGAGGAGCAAGAGGTCGCCAAGGCAGCTGTGTCACGGCCAGCTCCTCTGAGGGCAGGGTTAGCATGGCAGAGATGTGGAAAACTTTTGTCAACACGCCACAGCTAACTGCACCACCACCTGATACGCAACGTGTTAGCAGGAGGCAACATTTCACTAACATGGTGGAACAGTACGTGTGCACACCCCTCCACGTACTGACTGATGGTTCGGCCCCATTCAACTTCTGGGTCTCTAAATTGTCCACGTGGCCAGAGCTAGCCTTTTATGCCTTGGAGGTGCTGGCCTGCCCGGCAGCCAGCGTTTTGTCTGAACGTGTATTCAGCACGGCAGGGGGCGTCATTACAGACAAACGCAGCCGCCTGTCTACAGCCAATGTGGACAAGCTGACGTTCATAAAAATGAACCAGGCATGGATCCCACAGGACCTGTCCGTCCCTTGTCCAGATTAGACATTAACTACCTCCCCATAACCATATATTATTGGACTCCAGGGCACTTCCTCATTCAATCCTATTTTTATTTTCATTTTACCATTATATTGCAAGGCTACCCAAAGTTGAATGAACCTCTCCTCTGCCTGTGTGCTAGGCCTAAATATATGCCAATGGATTGTTGCAGTGGTGGCTGACGTGAAGCCTCATTCTCTGCTATGACATGCAGACTGATTCTCTGGTGACATGAAGCCAGATTGTCTGTTACGGGACCTCTCTCCTCTGCCTGGGTGCTGGGCCTGAATTTATGACAATGGACTGTTGCAGTGGTGGCTGACGTGAAGCCTGATTCTCTGCTATGACATGCAGACTGATTCTCTGCTGACATGAAGCCAGATCCTCTGTTACGGGACCTCTCTCCTCTGCCTGGGTGCTGGGCCTAAATTTATGAAAATGGACTGTTGCAGTGGTGGGTGACGTGAAGCCTCATTCTCTGCTATGACATGCAGACTGATTCTCTGCTGACATGAAGCCAGATTGTCTGTTACGGGACCTCTCTCCTCTGCCTGGGTGCTGGGCCTAAATATCTGACAATGGACTGTTGCATTGGTGGCTGACGTGAAGCCTGATTCTCTGCTATGATATGAAGACTGATTCTCTGCTGACATGAAGCCAGATTGTCTGTTACGGGACCTCTCTCCTCTGCCTGTGTGCTAGGCCTAAATATATGCCAATGGATTGTTGCAGTGGTGGCTGACGTGAAGCCTGATTCTCTGCTATGACATGCAGACTGATTCTCTGGTGACATGAAGCCAGATCCTCTGTTACGGGACCTCTCTCCTCTGCCTGGGTGCTGGGCCTAAATTTATGAAAATGGACTGTTGCAGTGGTGGGTGACGTGAAGCCTGATTCTCTGCTATGACATGCAGACTGATTCTCTGGTGACATGAAGCCAGATCCTCTGTTACGGGACCTCTCTCCTCTGCCTGGGTGCTGGGCCTAAATTTATGAAAATGGACTGTTGCAGTGGTGGGTGACGTGAAGCCTCATTCTCTGCTATGACATGCAGACTGATTCTCTGCTGACATGAAGCCAGATCGTCTGTTACGGGACCTCTCTCCTCTGCCTGGGTGCTGGGCCTAAATTTATGAAAATGGACTCTTACAGTGGTGGGTGACGTGAAGCCTGATTCTCTGCTATGACATGAAGACTGATTCTCTGCTGACATGAAGCCAGATCCTCTGTTACGGGACCTCTCTCCTCTGCCTGGGTGCTGGGCCTAAATATCTGACAATGGACTGTTGCATTGGTGGCTGACGTGAAGCCTGATTCTCTGCTATGATATGAAGACTGATTCTCTGCTGACATGAAGCCAGATTGTCTGTTACGGGACCTCTCTCCTCTGCCTGTGTGCTAGGCCTAAATATATGCCAATGGATTGTTGCAGTGGTGGCTGACGTGAAGCCTGATTCTCTGCTATGACATGCAGACTGATTCTCTGGTGACATGAAGCCAGATCCTCTGTTACGGGACCTCTCTCCTCTGCCTGGGTGCTGGGCCTAAATTTATGAAAATGGACTGTTGCAGTGGTGGGTGACGTGAAGCCTGATTCTCTGCTATGACATGCAGACTGATTCTCTGGTGACATGAAGCCAGATCCTCTGTTACGGGACCTCTCTCCTCTGCCTGGGTGCTGGGCCTAAATTTATGAAAATGGACTGTTGCAGTGGTGGGTGACGTGAAGCCTCATTCTCTGCTATGACATGCAGACTGATTCTCTGCTGACATGAAGCCAGATTGTCTGTTACGGGACCTCTCTCCTCTGCCTGGGTGCTGGGCCTGAATTTATGACAATGGACTGTTGCAGTGGTGGCTGACGTGAAGCCTGATTCTCTGCTATGATATAAAGACTGATTCTCTGCTGACATGAAGCCAGATTGTCTGTTACGGGACCTCTCTCCTCTGCCTGGGTGCCGGGGCCTAAATATCTGAGAATGGACTGTTCCAGTGGTGGGTAACGGGAAGCCAGATTCTCTGCTATGATATGAAGACTGATTCTCTGCTGACATGAAGCCAGATTGTCTGTTACGGGACCTCTCTCCTCTGCCTGGGTGCTGGGCCTAAATTTATGAAAATGGACTCTTACAGTGGTGGGTGACGTGAAGCCTGATTCTCTGCTATGACATGAAGACTGATTCTCTGCTGACATGAAGCCAGATTGTCTGTTACGGGACCTCTCTCCTCTGCCTGGGTGCCGGGGCCTAAATATCTGAGAATGGACTGTTCCAGTGGTGGGTGACGGGAAGCCAGATTCTCTGCTATGGAACCTCTCTCCAATTGATTTTGGTTAATTTTTATTTATTTAATTTTTATTTTAATTCATTTCCCTATCCACATTTGTTTGCAGGGGATTTACCTACATGTTGCTGCCTTTTGCAGCCCTCTAGCCCTTTCCTGGGCTGTTTTACAGCCGTTTTAGTGCCGAAAAGTTCGGGTCCCCATTGACTTCAATGGGGTTCGGGTTCGGGACGAAGTTCGGATCGGGTTCGGATCCCGAACCCGAACATTTCCGGGATGTTCGGCCGAACTTCTCGAACCCGAACATCCAGGTGTTCGCTCAACTCTACTACTGATTCTTGCTTGTTGGCCAATGAGAAGGCTTCAATATTTTTTTCTGAGCTTAGCAACATCCCTAGCAACCAATAGGAAAGTTGCCTACCCCTGTACTATATAAGAAACTCCCCAGCAGCCATTTTCTGCAGTTTTTTTTTTGCAGAGTGAGAGAGAGAGAGCAGTGACATTGCTGTGCTCTGTGCTTTCATCTGTATCCTATTCCTTATCCAATTAAATTAGATAGTTAGTTAGTTAGCTTATATATGTAATACAGATAGTTAGTGGGAGATAGTCAGGGTAGGTTAGATAGTGATATAGTGTATAGTGCGGGGTCTTAGGTAGTGTGATAGGAATTATTGTGCTATGATAGGGATTAGTGTCTGTCTTTCGTCTTTGAAAACAAAAAGTCATTTGCTGTCTGTTTTTGAACAAAAACAATACTGTAATGTAAAATTACTTACAGTGATCATGATTTCTTCCTCACAGTCACGAAAGTTGCTGCCAACTGTTTTCTCCAGTCTCAGGAAACTTCTAGCAGCTTGAAAAATGTAGCAAAAGTGGTGCCACACCTGTATTGCGCATGCAATACGCGCCTATTACATTGCTGATTACAGAATGCAAATTATATCCTTTTTTAAATATTACTAAAATACATAGAAAATGGACCAAATGGACTACATGGAAGATAAAATGCATAAGGTACAATAGTTTTATCCCATCAGTAAATGTCAGGGCATGGGATCGCGCAGTAAAATAGAGGGCACTGCGCATGCGCGAGACTTCGGAAAGCAAAGCCGAATTGCGGGCTGTCACTCAAAGGCAAGAGGGGGCGTGGTTACTTTGACTTGAAGCGAGGAGGCCTCTGCCCCCTTGAGTTCAAGCTGACATGCAAATTAGCGCGGACGGAGGATAAAAGATCGTTTTCTGACCTTATGCAGCATCGGACTGCAGGATGAAAAGTATGATTAGTATCACACTGCGGGCTACCCTGAGGTACTGCTGGCAGGTTTAAATGCATTTAGGAGGTGACAAGGTGTGAAGCCAAAGGAAAAATGATAACCACAATAGACCAAGAGGTGCCAGTCTGAATAATAGGAATAATTAAGAGTAAAGAATAGATTAGAAGAGTGGGATGTATTTGCCCACGAATTACCTTGTAAGATACACCAGAACACCAAGGTTCAAAGGAGGGTGTCAATAGGTAAAATAGAATAGAATAAAAAGAATAAAAAACTGATATACCTTAAAAGATATTCAGAATCACTAGATTATATCAATCAAAATAAAACCATTAGGTTCTGAACTTCACTCACTTCACAGGGAGGATTTCCTATTGAGATAAAGCTAAAGACACCCAAAGGAATCCTTTCTATCCTTGATCGCCTGTAGAATCTTAGGATGAAGCAGCAGTCCGAACCCCGGATACTTCTTACAATTTCCTTTATTGGTGTAAAAGCAGGATATAAAGCTCAACACGTTTCAGGGAGAATAAATGTCCCCTTCATCAGGAGCAAGTCTACACAAAACTGTATCATTAAGAGTCTTTATAATCCCTGTCGAATCCGTCCTGCCGCTATTTCACCGTGCCACGGACTGCCGCTCCATCCCCATTGACTATAATGGGGATGGGGGCGGAGCTCAGGCGCAGCACGGTGAGAGGCCGCCGGACTAAAATGTTGGACATGCAGTACTTTTAGTCCGGCGGCCTTTCGCCGTGCACTGCCGTGCTGAGTTGGAGCTCTGCGTCCGTCCCCATTATAGTCAATGCCACTAGTGTGAAATTAGCCTAAGCTATCAGAAACAGGGTTTAAATTTGTCCATCTCGGCTGTAAAATTTTCATAGTAAAATAAATCTGATTGCTATGCTTTATAATTTGGAACCGTCTCAAATCAATCTCGTCATTAGCTTCACATGTTACTAGGAAATGCTAAAATATAAGGAAATAGCTTTTGAGGTTGGACCACATCATTCCGTTAACATGGCTACAGCTCTCGTAGGGGGCTTGCATTACAACAGTTTTCAGCTTGATAATAAATCAAAGGAACAGATGTATCACTGGGACATCAAGGCTACTCTTTCAAAGAAAGTGTTTTAATAAGACATCCTTGGCTTGGTTGCTCATTTTATGTTTTAAGATTGAAGGGCAGATAAGTTCATGAAACGATGTAGCTCATTAAAATGGTTTAACAAGTGATATTCTTTTAAGGATTCAGTTTAAGCAATAATGTTAACAATATATGGATCATAATAATGTGCACAATCAGCTTTCATGTTGGCAGTACAGCATTGCTGGGCTGCTGGCACATCCCCCCAAAATCTGTAGCTGGTCTGAACACAAGTTTTACGCTTGTCATTCTTTTCATACATCATGGCGGATATATTCTGTATTTAAGCAACGTTGGACTGAGATTCCTTGGGCCCACCATAAGAAAGTATTCTTAAAGAACCACTCCCATGTTTGTTTGTTTTGTTTTTTTGACTTGTATTTCAAATAGATATTAAACCTCCTTTACTGATAAAGTTACATTTTTAGATGCTTAGTTTTTATAGAAATTAACAACTTCATTTCAGTTACTGCATCAGGAAGGGCAGGTAGGACATATGTGTGAGACAGGAAGCCAGTTTCTCCCATTCCTGTGCAGATAGAAACTACAAGCAGAGATTGAATTAAGATTGTTATCTTCTGTGTCTCTGCCCCTCAGCAGCTCTTCATTCCTTCTACTACAGTCCCCACCTCCTCCTCCACACCATAAAATGCTTAGCAGAAGCATGAAACAACCAGCACATGCATAGATCTATGTTAGCTCTTCTGTAAGACCCTGTGTATTAGGAAATTAAACATATTTTAATCAAATAAGTGGTTTGACCAATGTCACTTTATGTGTGAATAACTTTAAAACGCTTTTACTTATTCAGGCCATTCTGAGATTGTTTTTTCGTCACATGCTGTACTTCATGACACTGATAAAATGAACTAAAAAAAGTAATTTTTATTTATAAAAAAAAATAAAAAATTTGCCAAAAAGTTGGAAAAATTAGCACATTTTCAAGTTTCAATTTTTCTACTTCTATACTACATAGTAATACCTCCAAAAAATAGTTATAAATTTACATTCCCCATATGTCTACTTCATGTTTGGATCATTTTGGGAATGCCATTTTATTTTGGGGGGGCGTTAACAGGCTTAGGAGTTTAGAAGCAAATCTTCTGAAGTCACTTTGTGAGGCTTATATAATAGAAGCCACCCATTATGTAAGCCCCATTTTAAGCCCCATTTTGCAAAATACACCCTTGAAGGCATTCTAAACTGATTTTACATGTATTCACTGTGATGCTTAATTTTATCTTGACCCAGCCTTACAGTGTTAGTTATTTTTACAGGTATATTCCCTGTCTTCCAATGGTGAGAAAGACAGCCAATTTTAAAGACTAGCTGCTCTGCCCATGTGAGCAATGTGGCCCCCCCTGCCTATGCATTTTCATGCTCTACTTTGCCCAACTGTAATGTTTCTTCCAACCAATTATGCCACCTGGGGCCAAATTTCACATGCCCTCTTAGTTTGGTCATATGGCAAACTAGAACTTTTTGCAATGAACACATTAGTATTTACGGCATTATTACAGTTTTTTTTAATGTGCAATATTTACAATACCATAGATATTCAGCTATGTTGAAATAGTACAGACAGTGCCTCACTCAGTGTCATCCTGTTTATAACCGTTCGCAAATTTTCTTTTACCATAATGGTGACAGCAGTTAAGATTCAGAATTAGTAGTCTGCTCCACTCTAATCCACCGACATAGTCATCTGCATTATAACTTTCATAATTGCGGCTGACAAGATAATCTCTAAATAATGAACTAGTCATGAAAAGTGAAGGGCAGTATGTCACGGAAGGTGTACAGGAAACTAGAAGACACAAAATGAAGTTCCGACTGACTGGATCCAAAACTAAGGAACAAAAGGGAGAGCCCTGCATCAGACCTGGCTCTCTCCCTGACTGCTCAGCCTATGCAAAAATCCCAATGGTAGATGATCGCATATCCTCGTACCTCGACTGTATAACACCTGAACACCCTATAATAGTGAGGGGACACGACCACCGGCTCCCTACACCTGATACGGAGGGAGTCAGGGTCACCTGAGATCCAGCAAACAGAAAAACACAAATGAATGAGCAAAACTTATCTGTAGAAGACTCAGAAGTAGGATCAGCATGCACACACTGCGCCAGCGTCTTAGCATTGGGCAAGCCAGGAAAAGAGATGAAATGCACCATTTTGCTAAAACGGTCCACCACCACCAGAATCACAGTCTTCCCTGAGGAAAGAGGCAGGTCCGTAATGAAGTCCATGGACAGATGTGTCCAAGGACGGAAAGTAATGGGTAAGGGAAGGAGAGGACCTGATGGCCGTGAATGAGGGACTTTGGCACGAGCGCAGGTCTCGCAGGCTGCCACAAAACCCTCAACCGACTTACGAAGCGCCGGCCACCAGAATCTCCGAGCGATGAGATCCACTGTGGCTCTTGCCCCCGGGTGCCCAGGAAGGACAGTATCGTGGTGCTCCTTAAAAATCTTGTGTCTTAAAGGCACAAACAACCTCCCAGGAGGACAAAGATCAGGAGCCTCTGACTGGGCTACCTGAACCTCTGCCTCCAATTCAGAATAAAGAGCAGAGACCACCACACCTTCAGCCAAAATGGGACCCGGGTCTTCAAAATTCCCACCTCCCAGAAAACAACATGACAGGGCACCCGCCTTCACATTCTTAACCCCAGGGCAGATCGTGACAACAAAATTAAACCTGGAAAAGAACAAAGACCATCTGGCCTGTCTCGGGTTCAGACACTTGGCTGACTCCAAGTAGGCCAGATTCTTATGGTCAGTAAACACGGTAATAGGGTGTCTGGCTCCCTCTAGCCAATGGCGCCATTCCTCAAAAGCCAACTTGACGGCCAACAACTCCCTATCTCCCACATCGTAATTTCTCTCTGCGGAGGAGAGTTTCTTCGAGAAAAAGGCACACGGTCGCCATTTGGCAGGAGAGGGACCCTGAGACAAGACCGCACCCACACCCACCTCAGAAGCATCAACCTCAACTATGAAGGGTAGAGAAATATCAGGTTGTACCAAGATAGGAGCGGAAGCAAAACTCTCCTTGATATTAGAAAAGGCCTTACGCGCCTCTACCGACCAGGAGGAAAAATCTACCCCCTTTCTAGTCATATCAGTGAGTGGTTTAACAACAGATGAATAATTCAAAATAAACTTCCTGTAATAATTGGCAAAGCCCAAAAAACGCATCAGCGCCTTCTGATTCTCAGGAAGCTCCCACTCAAGCACAGCGCGGACCTTCTCGGGGTCCATGCGAAAACCAGAAGCGGAGAGAAGAAACCCCAGAAATTGAATTTCTGGAACCACAAACACACATTTTTCCAGTTTAGCGTACAATTTATTCTCCCGCAGGATGAGCAAGACCTGACGTAAGTGTTCCTTATGAGTTTTGAAATCAGGAGAAAAAATCAAAATGTCATCTAGATACACTAATACAAATTTCCCCATTAAATGATAAAAAATGCTGTTCACAAAATGCTGAAAGACGGCTGGAGCATTCATCAAACCAAAAGGCATAACCAAATTCTCAAAATGGCCCTCAGGGGTATTGAAGGCCGTCTTCCATTCGTCTCCTTCTCTGACCCTGACCAGGTTGTATGCCCCTCTTAGATCCAACTTGGAAAAAACTTTAGCCCCAACAATCTGGTTAAACAGGGCCGGGATCAGAGGAAGCAGATAAGGGTCACGAATTGTGATACTGTTCAGCTCCCTGAAATCCAGACATGGTCTTAAAGAACCTTTTCTCAGGGTCGTATGTGTCCTTTTCTCAGACTCTCAGAGATATAAGCACGCATAGCGACCCTTTCAGGTTGGGAGAGATTGTATAAACGAGATTTAGGCAGCTTGGCGTCTGGGGTGAGATTAATAGGGCAATCGTACTCCCTGTGCGGGGGCAAGTCCTGAACACCACTCTCAGAGAAGACATCCGAAAATTCTGAGAGAAAAGATGGTACAGTCTTAGTAGAAACCTCAGAAACAGATGTCGTGAGGCAATTCTCTCTGCAAAAGTCACTCCAACCATTTATTTGCCTCGCTTGCCAATCAATGGTGGGGTTATGTTTGGTGAGCCAGGGTAACCCCAACACTAGAGGAGTAGGCAACCCGCTTAGGATGAAACATGACACATCCTTAACATGAGCATCACTCACAATCAAACGGATATTGTGAACTATGCCCTTTAACGATTTATGAGAAAGTGGAACGGAATCAATAGCAAAAACAGGTATAACCTTTCCCAAAGTGCATACCTGGAAACCATGAGTTATAGCAAATTGACTATCAATAAGATTGACAGCTGCTCCACTATCTACAAAAATCTCACAAAAAATTTTCTTGCTCTCTAGCGCCACCCTGGCTGGTAGGACAAAACGGGAACTTCAAACAAACGGAAAACCTTCAATTTCCGCATCAACCTTGCCAATAGTAACAGATGGAACATTTTTAGAGGATTTTTTTCTTTTTGTTACTTTATTACTCTCAAAAAACTGCCTGAATCCCCTAGAGGGACAAACATTTGCCAAATGATTTATACCCCCACAACAGAAAGAAACCTTCCCATGAGGGCTGAATCTTCTATTGTCAGAGGTAATCTCAAACCCAGCTGCATGGGCTCTTGCTCAGAAGGGATTGAGAGCGACTGAGACCCCTGTGCACTGAATGAGACCGCCGCACTGTCCTGGGACTGAGTATGACAGGGAGGAGTGATCTCTCCTCTCTCTCTAAGACGCCTGTCAATACAAACGGCGCAAGACATGGCAGAGTCCAAGGGAGGTAGGTCTCTCATGAAAGGCAAATGCATCTTTCAATCCCTCTGAAAGACCATGGCAAAATTCACTTCGGAGTGCAGCATCATTCCAACCAGTATCAGCTGCCCATCTCCGAAATTCTGAACAGTATATCTCTGCGGACTGTTTACCCTGGCATAAAAGACGTAGTCTAGACTCAGCCAAAGCAATACGATCCGGATCATCATATATCTGACCCAGGGCTAAAGAGAATTCATCCACTGAACGGAGGGGCCGTGCCCCCACCGGCAGCAAAAGGGCCCAGGACTGAGCGTTATCCCTGAGCAGCGATATGATGATCCCCACCCTCTGCTCCTCATCACCAGAGGAATGGGGAAGTAGGCGAAAATGGAGTTTGCAAGCCTCTCTAAAACGAACAAAATTCTCACTACCCCCGGAGAACGTATCCGGAAGCGAGATTTTAGGCTCAGAACAAACTCCATGAACGTAAGCAGAAACAGTCACCTCAAACTGAGAGACAGTTTTCCGGAGATCTTCTACTTCCAGTGAAAGACCCTGCATGCGGTCAATTAAGGTTGAAACCGGATTCATGCTTAAGACGGTTTTGGCGGTTTATAATGTCAAGAAAGGTGTACAGGAAACTAGAAGACACAAAATGAAGTTCCGACTGACTGGATCCAAAACTAAGAAACAAAAGGGAGAGCCCTGCATCAGACCTGGCTCTCTCCCTGACTGCTCAGCCTATGCAAAAATCCCAATGGTAGATGATCGCATATCCTCGTACCTCGACTGTATAACACCTGAACACCCTATAATAGTGAGGGGACACGACCACCGGTTCCCTACACCTGATATGGAGGGAGTCAGGGTCACCTGGGATCCAGCAAACAGAAAAACACAAATGAATGAACAAAACTTATCTGTAGAAGACTCAGAAGTAGGATCAGCATACACACACTCCAGGAAGGAATATAAACCGCAAAGTGAAGCAGTCTGGGAAGGGATTTAAAGGGATGCAATTAGTGCAACTAGATATGAAAGAGATGACTGGGCACACCTAAGATATTGGTAACTGATATTTATTATAGTACTTAAAATAATTTAAATCACAAATCTTGTATAAGGATGTACAGTACGACAGTATAGATTTAAATCACAAATATGGTATAAGGGTATATAGTATAATTGTGCGGATTAAAGTCACTGCCACACTATTCAGCAGCATTCGAAACGAAAATTCTGCGTATCTTTGGTTTAGACAAGGCTGAAAATGTTCACTCACAGGTGATATTGTGACCTGACAGTCTCATTTCAAACCCAACATAAGCAGAAAAATTGAGAACGTTGAATAGTGAATGCATAAAATAATGACAATATAAAATCAAATGACAGTAAATCAATAGCAGTATGTTAGCAGTTAAAATGCAATATTGGCAATAGTCGTCAGGTGACAATAGAGTAAACGATCAGGTGACAATGAGAAAAAATAGGAATTAGCTTGATCTAAAAGATTCTAAGTGTCCAGATGCAACAAATTAAAATCCCACAGATGCTTGTTGCCAATTTGAAGTAGCAGAATGAGGCTATGTGGATGGATTTGCGGTAATCAAGTATAGTAGTTTACTCCGTCACTGACCCAGCGGCGTCCCGCTTTTGGTCAGGAATCGATTCAGCAGTAAAGCAATAGTTGATTAAGGAACACTCTTACCGATGTTGGAGGGTTCTCAAGATTAGGAGAAACCTCTGCCGTCTATCGGAACTCACTCCCGGTTTTCTTGTTGCGGTCAGTTGGATCCCACAGTTGATAATATGGGTCACTTGTTAGCAGTTTGGTTACTGCACGCGGTCCCGCTTGTTTGGATCCGGATAAGGTATCCCACCCTTCCGGGCAGAAGGTTCAGACCGGCTATGTTTTCAAAGTCAGTTCAGAGTTGTTCCTAAGTAAGATCGATGCGGTGCACTCACATGAAGTTATACTTGAGGGGTCAGACCAGACGCGTTTCATGGCTAGAGTGTCCCCTTCCTCAGTGGCTAAGGAAGGGGACACTCTAGCCCTGAAACGTGTCTGGTCTGACCCCCCAAGTATAACTTCATGTGAGTGCACCGCATCGATCTTACTTAGGAACAACTCTCAACTGACTTTGAAAACATAGCCGCTGGGTCAGTGACGGAGTAAACTACTATACTTGATTACCGCAAATCCATCACATAGCCTCATTCTGCTACTTCAAATTGGCAACAAGCATCTGTGGGATTTTAACAACAAGCATGCTCGGCCAAATACCGCGTGTGCTCAAGCGCAATGCTCAATGCTGCTTGAGCGCAATGCTCGAGTCTCCTCCTCACACGTTTCTTGGCTGCTGTGCAGCCATTTTGGCGGCTCGGATGCGGACCCATTCACTTCAATGGGGCCGCAAAAGATGTGGACAGCACTCCGTGGCTCCGTTCCACGGGCCCGCTAAAAAAATATAACGTGTCCTATTCTTGTCCGCGCTTTGCGGACAAAAATAGGCATTTATATTGCCGGCGCCCATTCCGTTCCGCAAATTGTGGAAGGCAACACGGGCGGCTTCCATTTTTTGCAGATCTGCGGTTTGCGAACCGCAAAAAAACGGAACGGTCGTGTGCATAAGGCCTTAGTCAGGGAGAGCTGTGGTGAGGAAGGGAAAGATAGTGTAGGAAGTGAATATATATTTGTTTTCAGTAGAAAAACTTGTCTGAGACCCAAAAGTACTTTTAAAGACTATTGTGTGTGGCAGCAATATCTATTATTAGCGCATTAGGCCGCTGCAGACAGCAACATTGTCTGCGCTACATCTCCTTTGTAAAGTGTGCGCATCCCAAAAATATCAGTGACATCCAGTGTACCTTTTCCGTAGATGGTGTCCACTGCGGACAGTGATATTACCTGCGGTACATCTCCTGTGTAACATTTCCACAACACAAATACCTGTGACATTCCTTGTAATTTTATATTGGCCGCTGCTGACATCAGCGACATTATCTGTGGTATTTCTCCTGTGTAAAGTGTGAGCATCCCAAAAATATCAGTGACATCCAGTGTACTTTTTCCGTAGATGGTGTCCACTGCGGACAGTGACATTAGCTGCGCATCCCAAAAATATCAGTGACATCCAGTGTACTTTTTCAGTAGATGGTGTCCACTGCGGACAGTGATATTACCTGGGGTACATCTCCTGTGTAACATTTCCACAACCCAAATACCTGTGACATTCCCTGTAATTTTATATTGGCCGCTGCTGACATCAGCGAAATTATCTGTGGTATTTCTCCTGTGTAACGTGTGAGCATCCCAAAAATATCAGTGACATCCAGTGTACTTTTTCCGTAGATGGTGTCCACTGCGGACAGTGACATTAGCTGCGCTACATCTCCTGTGTAACGAGTGCGCATCCAAAAAATATCAGTGACATCCAGTGTACTTTTTCCGTAGATGGTGTCCATTGCAGACAGTGATATTACCTGGGGTACATCTCCTGTGTAACGTTTCCACAACCCAAATACCTGTGATATTCCCTGTAATATTATATTAGCCGCTTCTGACATCTGCAACATTATCTGCGTTATTTCTCCTGTGTTACTTATGAGCATCCCAAATCCTACGCTACTGTACGTGTGACATACTTTCAAGCATATATAACATTTAATATGAAGAAGGCGAGCAGTAAGGGACGGGGAAGTGGCCATGATGCTGATGGTGCACACAGAGGCCGTGGCCCTGGGCGCAGAGAAACTGTGCCTGCTGCAAGAGCACAAGAAAAACCATCATCTACGATACCAATGTGCCAGTTTGCAGGGTGGCGCAGGATAACACTCTTGAAGTCAGACCGGTGCGACCAGGTGGTCGGTTGGATTGCAGCAGATAATGCTTCCAGTCGGTTAAGCACCACCCTGTCTTCCACCAAGTCCAGTCTCAGAAGCCAAGAGTCTGGTCAACACAATCGTCACCCTGATCATCCTTCCTCCCACTATGGAGACTCTTGACAAACAAGTGCTCTTTTCAGCACCATTCCTTGATTTTGGCCTCTCAACAAGCCCGCTTGAAGAGGGACATGAGATCTTGTGCCCCGATTCCCAAACTCTTGAGCAAGAAGATGACAGTGGGGAATGGCAATTAGTGTTTCATGAGGTGGATGATGATGATAAGACACAGTTGACAATAAGTCAATGACAATTAGTTTCTCAAGAGGTTGATGATGAGGATGAGACACAGCTGTCAATAACTGAGGTTGTTGTTAGGTCAACAAGTCAGGAGGATGAGCAGAGTGAGGAAGTGAAAGAGGAGGTGGTGGACGATGAAGTCACTGACCCAACCTGAGAAGGTGGCAAGTTGAGCTAGGACAGCAGTACAGAGGGGGAGGGATCAGAAGCACCGCAGCAGGCTGGAAGAGGCAGTGAGGTGGTAAAAGGGAGAAGGCACACCAAACAGGCCTGCAACTGTTCCCTGGAGCACACCCTTGCGGAAATCTGCCTTGCCAAGGAGTAGATGTTCCACAGTCTGGCATTTTTTTGAGGAAAGTGAGGACGACAAAAGAATTATAATTTGCAACCTGTGCCATACAACAATGGGCAGGTGCCATACCACCAGCATGATCCGCCACATGGCATTAAAGCACCGTAATAGGTGGGCCGAACTCCTGGGTCCACAATCTGTGTCTGCGGGTCACACCACTGCCTCGTCTTAACCTATGTTACATGCTGGCCAATCCCCTGTCGAAGGCGCAGGCCCGGATACCTCCCGCCCTGCACAATTCCATCATTAGTCCAGGAATAGATCAAGAGCTCCTCTGCATGCAGTCTGCTAGATCCAGAAGCAGTCATGAAATGGAGGAAATACAGTTCCAGGTTAAAGGTTACGGTCTCTCACTCTGAGAAAATTACCACTTCCTGTCAAGCTCTGGCAAAATTATAACTAACTCTGACAGCAATGTCAAACTAACATTGCAGTATAAACTGTAACAGCACATTGCACACATTTACTATGAACAATATGGGCAGAACACTCGTGTAGAACATACCACCAGCATGATCCGCCACATGGCATTAAAGCACCGTAATAGGTGGGCCGAACTCCTGGGTCCACAATCTGTGTCTGCGGGTCACACCACTGCCTCGTCTTAACCTATGTTACATGCTGGCCAATCCCCTGTCGAAGGCGCAGGCCCGGATGCCTCCCGCCCTGCACTTGGACCTTTGCAAGCACCATCAGCGACCACCAGCGCAGCGTACAAATGTCCTTACCCCAGGCATTTGAAGACAAGCACAAATACCCTGCCACCCACCCACCTACAGGCCATAGCCATAGGCTGAGTTCAAATCAGCTTTTTTGCTTTCCATTCTGCTCTCCGTTCTGTTTTCAATCCGTTCTGAAAAAGAGTCGGATTGATTCATAACGTAGCACAGCAGACCCCTTATTGTCCGTTTTACAGACGGATTTCAGTAACGGATCCATTAAAAACGGATTTAAAACTGTCCGTTGGATCCGTTATGTCAATCAATTTTTTTCCTTGTCCCTCCCACATTTTTATGCTTTAAATTTCAGAAAAGGTACTAGATGTGTGATTTTGCATCTCTTTGCTGGGAGTGGAACTATGCTACCTGTTCATGTCCTTTTTTCTGTGGACTATATGATTTGGAAAATCAGACACAGGAGAATGGCTTGCTTATGTCAAAGAAGATGGCAATATTGGGTGCATCCCATTACATCGGCCCAAATGACACGAGGTGTTTTTTCTACTGTTTTCCAAAACTTTGAAAACACCCTGAAAAGTGTCTCAAGCTTTGACGACTTTGTCCAACGTTTGCGTAGATGATTAAGACGCAATGATACAGAATTTTGTCGGACTGTAACTCCTAAAGAACGACTGATGGTTACTCTCAGGTATATATTACTTATCACCAACATAATTCATTTTTTTTTCCTAGTACTTTAGCGATTATGTTTTTTTGGGTATACTTTATTTTTAATTAGGCTAAAATAAGATAACATTTTAAAATACAGTGAGAGTTTGGGATTTGCGTGGATGAACAGATTTTATAGGCCACTGCTACTGTCCCCATGTGTGGCGAAGTGATGGATCACATTAACTCTTTACACCAATTAGTACATTTTCTGTTTATTACTTGCAGTTAATGGAAGCCATAATGGTAGTATGCCATATTTTCTATAAATCATGGGTGAAATACATGGTATTTCACCAAAGTTACTGTGAGCTACTATATTATAATTTTAATTTTTAGCTACCTAGTGTTCAGTACATAACCTGAAGGCCGCTTGTTGACCAATGAACTGACAGTTGTTCTGCTTTATAAAAACTGTCATAATAGTATTGCTACATTATGTATAATATCTGGCACTTATGTATTTATTTCCTAGATTTCTGGCCACAGGTGAAAGTTTTTCAAATCTTCATTTTCAATTTCATCTTGGAAAATCAGCCATTTCTTACATAGTTAAAGATACCTGCCGGGCAATATGGAATCTTCTGCGTGAAGAATTCGTTCCCCCTCCTACTCTCCAGCACTGGCTCAGCATAGCCGACAAGTTTTGGGAGGTCACCCAGTTTCCAAATTGTATTGGGACTGTTCTGCTTCGCGTTATTGACTGTTGTATAACACTAGTCAGACAGCTTAACAATAATTCAGAAGTAATAACACGTGAGACATCAGATCTGTATGTATTCTTTTTTCTGAATAACTTTGTAAAACTACAACATAAGTATAAACAAAACATATGTGTCAGTACATTAAACATTATACAGCAGCCTCACTCCATCAGTGAGAGTACTCACAGACAATTCCATCATTAGTCCAGGAATAGATCAAGAGCTCCTCTGCATGCAGTCTGCTAGATCCAGAAGCAGTCATGAAATGGAGGAAATACAGTTCCAGGTTAAAGGTTACGGTCTCTCACTCTGAGAAAATTACCACTTCCTGTCAAGCTCTGGCAAAATAATAACTAACTCTGACAGCAATGTCAAACTAACATTGCAGTATAAACTGTAACAGCACATTGCACACATTTACTATGAACAATATGGGCAGAACACTCGTTGTCTGGCATAATTTATTATGTCACTACCTAAATAACTACTGATATGCAGAAAAAAATATAAACAGGAAAAAGAAATCCTATCTAGTCTGAGATCAAAACTATAATGTCAGTTATAGGTCTGAGATAAATTATGGAGGTCTATTTTTTTTACAATCTTGACCTCCACCTTTCTAACCTTGCCATCCCTGCTTGGTAGAGTGTTGACAATAGGTCCTACGGGCCACTCGTTCCTGCCCTCTTGGCTGTCCTTCAACAGAACAACATCACCCACTTTTACATTTGGGCGATCCTCAGTCCATTTCCTACGGTGTTGCAGATTTGACAGATACTCACTCTTCCATCTTTTCCAAAAGGTGTCTACGAAGCATTGTACTTGCGTCCATTGTTTCGCATGAACTTGGGTTGTACTTATGGTTCCAGATGAAGCAGACTAAGAGTTCACCTTTTGACTCAACAACATTGCTGGGGTAAGGACCATGGGTGTATCTTGGTCTGAGGACATAGGAACTATAGGCCTGGCATTCATAATAGCTGTAACCTCTGCCATAAAAGTGCTTAAAGTCTTATGGGTAAAGTGAGCAGGTTTGGTTTGTAGCAACATAGAGTCCAAGATTCGCCTTGTTATACCTATAAGTCTTTCCCAGACACTACCCATGTGTGAGGAGTGTGAAGCATTAAAAACCCATGTACATCCTCTGTCTCGGAGAAAGTCTTGCAATTATTATTCGCTGTCACAAATGTTAAGTTCTTTACAGGCTCCCACAAAGTTTGTTCCTCTTTCAGAACGGAGCAGTTTTGCTGGGCCACAAATTGAGAATAATCTCCTCAAGGCATTAATAAAGCTTGATGTTGACATGGCTTCAAGTAGCTCTATGTGTACAGCTCGGGTGGACAAACAAGTGAAAAGGACTGCCCATCGTTTACTGTCCGAGCTGCCTCCTCTAGTGCGACGGGTTAAAACAGACCACGGACCAAATACATCTAAGCCCACATTGGTGAATGGTGGTTGAGCAATTACTCTGTCCTCTGGTAGATCTGCCATCTTTTGACTTTGTAATCTTCCTCGCAGCTTGCGACAGATGACACATTTGTGTGTAACAGCTGATACCAAGCGTTGCCACCAAGAATCCAGAAACCTGCAGATCTAATTACACCCTCTATGATGTGGCACCCTTGGTGAACTACTTGTTCATGATAGTACCTAACAAGCAGTGTCGCAATGTGGTGATCATAAGGTATAATGACAGGCTGTTTCTCTTCCTCTGAAAGTTCAGCAAGAGACAAACGTCCACCTACTCTCAACAATCCATTCTTGTCTAAAGAGGGGCTAAGCCTCTTAAGACGGCTTTGTTTTGGGAATGTCTTTTTTTTATGCAGTTAATTTCCTTCTGGAAATGTTTGCTTTTAACATAAGAAATTATAACAGACTTTGCCTGAGCAAGTTCTTCTAGATTGACCTGTTCATGGAAACCTTCCCACCTTCTGACCTGATAGCTATTGGTTTCTCTCTGGAAGGTTTTGGTATCATGGATGAGTCTGGCTAGGGTCTTAACTAATATCTTCCAGCAAGAAAATGTATCAAAGCAATGTGAGTGAAGTGTGGCTTCAGAAGCTTTGGTACTGATACTTGTAATTTCCAATCTGATTTCAGGGTCAGCTTCAGGCTCTATGAGTGGATAAACATTAGCAGTGTCTATCTGCTCACAGTGTGGTTGATACATAAAGGATGGGCCTGAGAACCATATATAGTTCTATAGGAATGCTTCTTGAGTAGGTCTAGTGGTATAATCTGCAGGGTTTTGCTCTGTAGATACATAGAACCACTGATCTGGATGTGTAGATTGCCTGATTCTATTCACTCTGTTGGAGACATACAGATAGAACCTCCTAGTGGTGTAGCAAATGTACCCTAGGACAGTCTTGCTATCAGTGAAGAATTTCACAGCATTTCAAGTCAGTGTCTAGTTCATCTGTGATTAGCTCAGACAATTCGACTGCAAGTACAGCAGCACACAACTCTAAATGAGGAATCGTTTGGGCTGGTTTAGGGCATAATTTGGACTTTCCCATGACAAATCCAACATGACACACATTTTCTGCATCAATTACTTTCAAGTAAGCTACTGCACCTATAGCTGTGGTGGATGCATCTAAGAAGATGCACAGTTCTTTCCTGCAAGCTGATGATAGAGATACCGGCACATAGCATCTGTCTATCTTTAGGTGCTCTGACGCTTGCAAGGATTCTGTCCATTGAACCCACTCACTTGGTCTCTCCTGTGGAAGCAATGCATCCCATTTATTTTTCTCAGATGACAGTTCCCGAACTAAGACCTTACCTCTTATTGTCACAGGTGATACAAACCCTAGGGGATCATAGAGGCTATTTACGGTGGATAGAATGACTATGTGTAAAAGGCTTTTCCTCTGAGGAAACTCTGAAAATAAAACTATCTGTTTCTAGATCCCAACTTAGGCCTAGGCTTTTTTGCAGGGGAAGGGTGTTTGTACCTAGGCAAAGATCTTTAAGGTCCTTAGTTCTGTCTGCTACAGGGAAGGCTTCCATTACTTTTTGGCTGTTGGAAGCGATTTTATGAAGACGCAGATTGTATTCTGCCAGCATTTGCTTTGCTTTACTGAGGATGGAAATTGCATCTTCAGGTGTGCTAGCAGAAGCGAGTCCATCATCTACATAGAAATGTCTCAATACAAAATGTTTGGCTTCTTGTCCATAGTACTCTGCATTTTTTCTGGGCAGCCTTTTGCATGCAGTATATAGCGACAGCAGGAGAGGGGCTATTGCCAAATACGTGCACTTTCATTCTGTACTCGGCAATTTCTTTGTCTATGTCATTGTCTTTGTACCAGAGAAAACGTAGAAAGTCTCTGTGGTCTTCTCTGACAAGGAAAGCTATAAAACATTTGTTGCACATCTGCTGTTAAAAAGCAACGGGCTCTTTTCTGAAGTGCATGAGGACACCTAGCAAAGTATTGTTTAGGTCAGGGCCACTCAACAGTACGTCATTTAAAGAGACTCCTTTATACTCTGCGCTGGAATAAAAAATTATTCTGATTTGGCTAGGTTTGTGTGGATGGTAAACACCAAACATTAGTAGATACCAGTGTTCCCTGTCTGTCTAAAGTGGTCCTGCAACTTCAGCGTGATCATTGTCTAGCATCCCTTTAATAAATTCAGTGAATTCTCTTTTCACTTCTGGATTTCTCTGCAGTGTTTTGCTGAGTGAATGCAAACACTTTATGGCTTGCTCCCTGTTACTAGGCAAAACACGTCTGGGTGAGCGAAAGAGGAGAGGGGCCACCCAACTGTGATTGTCATCTTGGTAAGCCTCTCTATCCATAATCTGCAAGAAGGTCTGATCCTATATAGAGAGGGCCTGTTTATCATCATCTTTAGTTTTCTTGAACACTGTAATCCCTAAATTGTCTGTCTCAATGTTGGAATTGACTTCTTCTTTACCATATAGTGTAGAAGAGTCCCAGTGTTCTGTTAACCTGCCAAAGCTTTCCTTGACAACGAAGCTGTTGTGACAGGGATTGAGAAGGGATGTGCGTCCATTTGTTAACACAGACATGTTCAAAGTGCTAATGTTGTCAGGCTGGTGCACTGTCCCCAGGCAAACTTCTCCTACAATGACCCACCCCAGGTCCAGTCTCTGTGCATAGGGGGCATTCTAAGGTCCATTGATTTGCTGGCGCACCTTGTGTACCTGAAGGATATCTCTCCCAAAAAGTAGAAGGATAGAAACATCTGGCTCAACAGCTGGGATAAGATGAGCAATTGAGCGGAAGTGAGGATGGTGATGGGCTACTTCTGGAGAGGGAATCTCAGTTTTGTCGTCAGGTATCATGCCACACTCTATTAGGATAGGAAGTAGAACTGCACTTTCTTATTGAAGGATTCAATGGTAAAGTCAGAAGCTCTTTTTCCCCTTTGGTTTCAATTGTCCCCGCACATGTCCTTAGAGTGTACGGAACTGCACTTGCCTTAAGGTTAAAGATATCAAAGAAATCTGACTTTGCAAAGGATTTGTTGCTCTGTTCATCTAGCACTGCATATATTTTCACTGCCCTTTCTCTCTTGCCAGTGGGATATACAGTCACTTAACAAATTTTGGAGCATCATCGTGCACTCTTGCCTTGTCCACATACTTCAGTGCAATTAGACATTACTGAGGAGAGTGGGTCTCTTGTTGCACCCTGCCCTGACCTTTCCTGGGTTCTAGTCTCTATTGGGGCAGGAACAGGGCCAGGGTGCAAAGCTGCAATAGGTCTCTCGCTACCACATTCTGTACATTCTACCGGTATTTTGCAGTCTTTGGCTATGTGATAAGTAGATCCGCAGCACTTGAAACAGATGCCCTTAAGGAAGGGGTTTGCTTCTAAAGCCTTTGCATTTCTTTAGTGGATGTGTTTTTTTGTGTATTGGGCAATGTCTATCATGGTTTTCTATGATGTGTACCTTGTGGGTGCTTTTGTAGTCTGTGACTTCTGAAGGTACAGCTGTTTTGTGTGTGGATGCGGAGGTCCTACCGTGAGGTCTGTGAGGTCTCTCAGGTCTGTGTGACTGATTTGCCGCTGGTGGTGAAGGAGAAACTGGGATCACTTTGGATTTTCGCTTGCTGTCGGACAAACGTAGAAAAAACAGAGAAAGGGGGAAAAGCTACTCCATAATCTTCTTTGAATTTACCTCCTACAGACATCCACTTGTCTTGCAGATTTGAAGGTAGTTTCTCTACTATGGGATTAGTGCCTCCAGCTGTATCTAGATATGAAAGTCCTGGCAAGTAGCCATCCTCTTTGGCATACTCTATGTCTAGTAGAAGATCACTTAGTTCTTGTAGCTGCGCGTTGTCTCTGTAGCCCACCTTGGGAAAGACTTCAAGTTTTTTCAACAGTGTTCCTTCTATTACCTCTGGGGATCCATACGTTTTTTCTAGTCTTTTCCAGGTAATGTTGAGTCCTGCTGCAGGGTTGAACAGGTTTGCTCTTCTCAACCTCTTAGCATGCTCTGCTGACTCAGTACCAAGCCATTTTATCGTTAAATTAAGCATTTCTGCTGGTGATGAGTTCAGATCTTCAGTGGCATTCAGAAAGGAAGATTTTCGTGCCCAATAGTTTTCAGGACAGTCATCAAATTGGAGAAAGCCTGAGCTAACCATTTCTTTGCGGATGAGATATTTGGTGACATCCACTGCACATTGTTGTTCGCACATGTAATCTATAGGTTGAGGTGATGGGAACACTTGTTTTTTGTTCTTAGGGGTTTCTGGTGCTTCATTCTTGGTTTGCTGGCAGCCGCTGACCTCATGTGGTTGATTGGGCCTGCTCAGGGGGTATGTTAATCTCGGACTGAATTCCTTTGCTTCAGGTTTAAGAGACTGTTACTTTGTATGCATATCAGTAAGGTTCTGGATGTACTCACTTGTACAATCTGCAGAGAATAGAGGTTTTTCTGGAACCTCTGAGTCTTTATATGATTTTTCACTCCCTGACCGTCTTGTTCCCATGTAGGCAGCGACCTCTGCTTCAGCGACTGCAGCTGCAGTGTGTCGCTGCAGGATGAGCAATTTTGATTTTTAATTCCGCTTCTTCTAGTGCTATGGCAGCTTCCCTAGCTCCTCTCTCTTGGGCTATGGCAGCTTGCCTAGCTACTAACTCCTGCATTATCATGGCTTCTTTTTCTGCGTACTGTAGCTGGACGCAGGCAGCTTCTGCCTTGGCACAAGCTCTAAATGCTGAGGAACTTGCTGAGGACATCTTGCTAGCCCGTGAATATCTGGACACATGCGAGTGTGCTTCGTCTTGCTGGGCACTGGTAATGTTCTCCCCGCCTTGCTATGTCAGCAGTAGCGTGTCATCAGCCTGGCACTCTGTTTCTGATCTTAGACTCATGCTGCAGTAATGGTGTCTCAGTTTATTCCAGACCGTCACGTGGGTGTCTTTTCATTGTTCTGCTTCGCGTTATTGACTGTTGTATAACACTAGTCAGACAGCTTAACAATAATTCAGAAGTCAAGAAACGTGATACATCAGATATGTATGTATTCTTTTTTCTGAATAACTTTGTAAAATGAAAACATAAACAAAACATATGTGTCAGTACATTACACATTATACAGCAGCCTCACTCCATCAGTGAGAGTACTCGCAGACAATTCCATCATAAGTCCAGGAATAGATCAAGAGCTCCTCTGCATGCAGTCTGCTAGATCCAGAAGCAGTCATGAAATGGAGGAAATACAGTTCCAGGTTAAAGGTTACTGTCTCTCACTCTGAGAAAAATACCACTTCCTGTCAAGGTCTGGCAAAATAATAACTAACTCTGACCACTAGATGGCAGCAACGCCAAACTAACATTGCAGTATAATCTGTAACAGCACATTGCACACATTTACTATGAACAATATGGGCAGAACAGGGACTGTGGATGGAATGTGAGAATCATGAAGCCCCCCCCGCCCGTAGTGGATCCTCCTTTTTTAACTATAAAAAGTATTTCTCTGTCATATTAATTGCTATAGCAGATGCACAGTACAAATTTGTGGCTGTAGACATTGTAATTTTTGGACGAACCAATGATACTCGTGTTTTAAAAAATTTGTGTATAGGAAGAAGTCTATACTCCAGAAACTTTGAAATTCCTGAGCCTAGACCTTGGTACTTCAAACCCTGCTCTACCATTTTTTCTTATTGCAGATGAAGCTTTCCAAATGTGTGGAAATTTACATATTCTAGCTGTGGTTTAACCTATCCTAAAAGAGTTTTTAATTACCGCCTGACTCGTGCATAAAGAGTAGGCATTCTGGTTGCAAAATGGCGACTATTCACTAGGCCAATGCAATTAAAAATAGACGCAGTGGATGACGTTATAAAAGCATGTGTTGTGTTGCACAATTATGTACTGACCAAAGAGCCTTTGCTTTTAGACCCCATGTCATTTTCCACACCTGGAGATACAGTTCAAACTGGGCCAAGATCAACAACTGCTGTGAATCGCATGCAGGATCAATTTTCTGAATATTTTATCTCTTTGGCTGGATCTGTGCCTTGGCAAGATGAGCATATTTGAATTTGTCAAAACCATTCATGCTGTGCACTTTTATGTTTTGGATTTGATTTTTGATTCTCTGTCTTTTACAGTTTTGTTAACTATAGTTCCCCCAAAAATTAAATGCGGTTAAATTTTTTTTATAATTTCTTGGGGTTAATTATTCCATAGACAGCATATCATCATAATTTACATAGTCTCATTTATTTGAATGATGTTGCTATATAGGAATCTGGTTCATAATTGAGGGAGAATCGATCAGTATGCATTGGTCAAACAACATTGATTGACTGTAGTGTTACGAACAAATCTTCATCATGGTTGCAACGTGTCTCAAAACTGCATGTCTTCTGTTATTGTGTTATTTCTATAATAAAAACCCGCCAACATACTGTACCACACACAAATCTTAGGACAAAAAAATATTAATAATTACAAAGAAATAACAATTATAAAATATTAGTCAAAAACAAAAGTTTTTGTTTTTGAATACTTTTTCAAAAACAGTATCATACTTTTACATACCGTAGTTTAAAAAAAAATAGAACATTCAATGCATTATAAAAGGTTCTATAAAACCACATCGGAAAAAAAAGGGCACCGATATGGAATATGGGACTACAAATCACATATGGGAGATATAGACTGAAACACAAATGAAAACCTACTTCTGTAGACCTGATCTCTAGTAGACAATAATGTGATAGGGTTATTTCACACAAGCCAGTACATTGTGATAATCTGGCTCTGTCTGTGATTGTGATCCTCCTCTGTAAAAGACATGCGCGCATACCATTGATTCATATTGCTATGTGTTTGCTTCATCATACCGGCAGCTTCATGTCAGCATTATTATGTAAGGGGTCAATCAGAGGGACTTATTTGTAGTCATGATAAAGCTATGCTCTCCAGCAAATCTACAATGGTGGATCATGTGGCGGATCATGTTGGTGGTGGTGAGGTTTCTAGTGTTCACACCCCGGCTCATTTTGGTATGGCACAGGTTGCAAACTACTATTCTTTTGTCATCCGCACTTTCCTCAAGCGCCTTACTGCGGAACATCTACCCCTTGGCAAGGGAGATTTCCGCAATGGGGTGCTCCAGGGAACAGTTGCAGGCCTGTTTCATGTGGCCCGCCTTCTCCCTTTTGGCACCCCACTGCCTTTTTCAGCTTGTTGCAGTGCTGCAGATCCCTCCCCCTCTGTACTAATGTCCTTGCTCGGGTTTCCTCCTTCCCAGGTTGGTTCAGTGACCTCATCGTCCACCACATACTCTTCCACTTCCTCACTCTGATCATCCTCTGTGATTGACAACTGTGTCTCATCCTCTTCATCAACCTCATTGGCAACTGTGTCTCATCATCATCCACTTCGTGAAACACTAATTGCCGTTCCCCACAGTCATCTTCTTGTGACTGTGGATGCTCAAGAGGTTAGGAATCAGGGCACAAGATCTCATGTCCCACTTCAAGCGTGCTTGGTGAGATGGCCAAATCAAGTAATGGTGATGAAAAAAGGTCCTCGGAATATCTGCGTGTGGGATCACTTGTTTGGCCAGACTGTACATGTTGGGAGGAAGGAAGTTTAGGATGAGGATTGTGTTGACCAGACTCCTGGCTACTTAGACTGGACTTGGTGAAAGACAGGGTGGTGCTTAACCAACTAGAAGCATATCTGCTGAAATCCAACCGACCGCCTGCTTGCACTGGGCTGAAATTGCGAGCGTTGTCCTGCGCCACCCTGCAAACTGGGACATAAAGCTAGATATCGTGGATGATTGTTTTTCTTGTGCTCTGGCAGCAGGCACAGTTTCTCCATGACCAGGGCCATCAGCATCTCGGCCACTTCCCTGCCCCTTACTGCTCGCCTTCTTCATTTTAAATGCGATACATGCTTGAAAGTCTGTCACACGTACAGTAGCATAGGATTTGTAAGTGTATGTGCAAAAAATTTTTTTTGGAATGAGGAAACGTTATACAGGGCAGGTACCACAGGTAATGTCATTGTTTGCAGTGTCTACAGAAAAAGTGTACTGGATGTCACTGATACTTTAGGGATGCGCACACTTTGAACCGGAGAGGTGGCGTGGATAATTTAACTGTCCGCAGCGGACAAAGTCTACGGAAAAACTGCACTGGATGTCACTGATATTTTAGAGATGCGCACACTTTAAACATTAGATGTGGCTCGGATAATTTAACTGTCCGCAGGGGACACTGTCTACGGCAAAACTGCACTGGATGTCTCTGATATTTTAGGGATGCGCACACTTTACACAGGAGATGTGGTGCAAATAATTTAACTGTCTGCAGCGGTCTATTACATGGTATTTAGCGCAGGATGCTGTAACACACAATAGTCCTTAAAAATTTTACTATTACACTCCCTACACTGTCTGTCCCTTCCTATGCACAGCTCTCCCTAACACTGAGCAATTTAGCGCAGGTTGCACTACATATTTTGCTGCTGTCACACAAAATAGTCCTTACAAGGAATTTTGGGTCTCTGAAATGTTTTTGTACAAAAAAATATTAAATTAAACTCCCTACACTCTCTGTCCCTTTCTATGCTCAGCTCTCCCTGACTACGAATGAGCCGAACATGCGTCATTGGGTGCTATATTGCGTCATCGGGTGTGTTCCGGCCAGCCAATCATTGCAATGCCTGCACGATTATTGGCTGTGTAGCAGGGAGGAGACTCGAGCATGGTGCTTGAGCACATGCGGTACTCGGCAGAGTACCGCCAGTGCCGAGCATCGAGATGCTCGAGCAGAACAGGTGTTTGGCCGAGCATGCTCGATCAGCACTACTCACATCCTCTATTTGAGGAAGACTACTTCTTCGAATTTTACCGCCACTGGAGTTGCCTGAATATGTACCATTCTGTGTCTGCAAAAAACACACAATTAGGACTCACTCGCATGCTTATGTGCTGGAACATAAGGGCATCTCCACTGTACACTCTTTTATGTAAAGTTATTCGCTACAGAGTGGTTCCATTGCATTGTTATCTGTATTGTTGGGCGGCGCAGGCCGATCTGGGAACCATTAATATTGGAGTCAGCATCCTTCAGCGCAGGACACATGGGCGGTACCCTTGCAAAATTAAGCTTTCTTTAAAATAAAAATATCCTACTTACTGCCTCCATTGGCTCTGGAGAAAACCTCAATTACTCTAGATCTACTTTAGAGGATGCCATTGGAGAATCTCCCTGAAATATAGTAAAATGTATTGTATTGAAAATATAGATATCTTTGTCAAAATTACTAAGGTATATATTTCAATTGATTAGTTACTGGAATCTGAAATAATGGCGTACTTTGACCGCTAACAGAAGGAGAAAGCGAAGACATCTAAAAAAAAATCTCAAAGAAGAACTGTTTTACTACAAGTTCTTTATTTGACACTGCCTTGCAAAACCATTCACCCCCCTTAACTTTTTTGTATTTGGTGCTTCAGAACCTGGAATTAACATGGATTGTTTTAGGATTTGTATCATTTAACCCCTTCAGGACCCTTCCATTTTTCACCTTAAGGACCAGGCCATTTTTTGCAAATCTGACATGTCACTTTATGTGGTGATAACTTTAAAACGCTTTTACTTATCCAGGCCATTCTCATCACATATTGTACTTCATGACAGTGTTAAAATTAGCAAATTTCCAAATATCAATTTCTCTACTTTTATAATAGATAGTAATACCTCCAAAAATAGTTATTACTTTACATTTCCGATATGTCTGCCACATGTTTATATCATTTTGTGAATGCCATTTTTTTTGGGGGGACGTTAAAAGGCTTAGAAGTTTAGAAGCAAATTTTGAAATTTTTCTGAAAATTGCCAAAACCCACTTTTTAAGGACCAGTTCAGGTCTGAAGTCACTTTGTGAGGCTTGTGTTTGGGGTCATTGTCCTGCTGGAAGGTAAACCTCCGTCCTAGCCTCAAATCATGCACAGAGTGGTGCAGGTTTTGCTCAAGAATATCCCTGTATTTAGCCCTATCCATCTTTACCTTAACTCTGACCAGTTTCCCAGTCCCAGCTGCTGAAAAACATCCTCACAGCATGCTGCTGCCACCATTATGTTTCACTGTGGGGATGGTGTTCTTTGGGTGATGTGATGTGTTGGGTTTGCGTCAGATATAGCGTTTTCTTTCATGGCCGAAAAGTAAAATTTTTAGTCTCATCAGACCAGAGCACCTTCCTCCATACATTATGGGAGTCTCCCACATGTCGTTTCTCAAACTCACAACGTGCCTTTTTGTTTTTAGCTGAAAGCAATGGCTTTCTTCTGGCCACTCTGCCATAAAACCCAACTCTATGGTCCTTATGGCTTATTGTCATCCTATGTACAAATACTCCATTCTCTGCTGTGGAACTTAGGTCTCTGTGCTGCCTCTCTGAATAATGCCCTCCTTGTCCAGTTCGTAAGTTTTGGTGGGCGGCTGTCTCTTGGCAGGTTTGCTGTTTTGCCATGTTCTTTCCATTTGGTTATGATAGATTTGATGGTGCTCCTGGGGATCATCCAAGATTTGGATATTTTTTTTATAACCTAAACCTGACTTATACTTCTCAACAACATTGTCCCTTACTTGTTTGGAGAGTTTCTTGGTCTTCATACCAGTGTTTGGTTAGCGATGCCACTTGCTTAAGTGTTGCAGCCTCTGGGGCCTTTCAAAAAAGATGTGTATATGTAATGGCAGATCATGTGACACTTAGATTGTACACAGGTGGACATCATTTCACTAATAATGTGACTTCTGAAGGTAATTGGTCGCACCAGAGCTTTTTATGGGCTTCCTAACAAAGGGGGTGAATACATGCGCACATGCCAATTTTCTGTTTTCTATTTTTAAACAATAGTTTTATTTATATATTTTTCTCATTTTACTTTACCAACCTAGACTATTGTGTTCTGATCCATCACATAAAATTCAGATTAACAAAACATTGAACTTAAGGCTGTAATATACCAAAATACGAAAAAAGTCAAGGGGAGTTAATACTTTTGCAAGACACTGTATGTGCATTGCATTGGAGCATTTGGATGCTCTGCCTTGACTTGAGATGCATTGCGCGTTATTGGCCTTTAGTTCTGTTCAGTGAGGTACCGTGTTTTAAAACATTGTTAGGCAGAGGCTTCCCAGTAGCACTAAGCATAGTTGGTAGTCTTTATAGTATCCGCCTATAAAACATCCAAGTGTAGCGCTTGACAGCAGATTTCAGTGATGTTATCAGCGTCACCATCCCATTTCTGTGTCTACTCAAACGTTCGCTGCTCACAATTAAGGCCAACACATGGAAGAGGTGGAAATGGGGGAAGACATTACACAGGGTGATAGCCAAACCACCTTCAGTTCATCTTCTCAGCGCAAATTGGATGATGAGGAGGAGGAGGAGCAGGAGATGGTTCCCTCCGCTACAGAGGGTAGTACCCATGGAATTTTTATTCCATCTGTTCAGTGTGGATGGGCAGAAGAGGAGGAAGAGGATGAAAAGATTGAGAGTCATCCTGATGACGACAGCGAAGTCTTGCCTGTTGGGACTCTGGCACACATGGCTGACTTTGTGACGCTTCCTTTCCCTTCACCCACGCGCTCTACGCATCTTGGACACCGATTACTGGCTGTTCACTCTTCTCGACACCCGCTACAAGAGAACTTCTCATCTCTCATTCCTGTGATGGAGAGGATGAGCAAAATAGTGCAATACCAGAAGGTCCTTGTGGAACAATTGCTCCAAAAATTTCCAGCTGACAACACTAGCAGAGTACGTAGTTCCTTGGGAAACCGAATAGGGGAGATGAGGGGAACACACAGCAGTTCCAACAGAGGCAAGGCAACACTCTCCAAGGCCTGGGACAGTTTCATAATACCCCGCCAGCACCCTCACCCTGATGCGCAGCCTAGTGTCACAAGGAGAGAAAAGTTTTGGAAGATGGTGAAGGAGTACGTAGCAGACCGTGTCAGTGTCCTCAATGATCCCTCTGTGCCTTACAACTACTGGGTGTCCAAGCTGGACACGTGGCACAAACTGGAGCTCTACTTTTTGGAGATGCTGGCCTGCCCGGCCACCAGCGTTTTGTCAGAGCAGGTTTTTATTGCTGTAGGGCTGGATTGCCCCTGACTTCTCTACTCCACCAGAGGAAAGCGGCTGAACATAAAGGCATTTTAAATGTGTCTTTTATAATGTACTGAATACACTGTATTCCCATGCATCCCTTCCACCGCAAAAAGGGGATATGGTTCAATCTTCCTTTTCTCGTCGTCCTCCTCCTCCATAAACATGCTTATTAGTCTGCCCTCACCTGCAGGCCCTCGCATGTAATGTTTTAAAGGGTCAGCTCACCAGCAGGCCTCACCTACAATCTTTTAGAGTGTCAGCTCACCTGCATGCCCTTGCATGTAATCTTTTAGAGGGTCAGCTCACCTTCAGGCCCTTGATTGTAATGTTTTAAAGGGTCAGCTTACCAGCAGGCCCTTGCATATAATGTTTTAGAGGGTCAGCTCACCAGCATGCCCTCACCTACAATTTTTTAGAAGGTCAGCTCACCTGCAGCCCCCTCACCTACAATCTTTTAGAGTGTCAGCTCACCTACAAGCCCTTGCATATAATGTTTTAGAGGGTCAGCTCACCAGCAGGCCCTCGCATATAATGTTTTAGAGGGTCAGCTTACCAGCAGTCCCTCTGAGATAATGTTTTAGCGGGTCAGCTCACCAGCATGCCCTCACCTACAATTTTTTAGAGGGCCAGCTCACCTGCAGCCCCTCGCATATAATGTTTTAGAAGGTCAGCTCACCAGCAGGCCCTCACCTACAATCTATTATAGGGCCAGCTCACCTGCAGGCACTCACCAATCATTTTTTCGATGCTCACATCAGCAGCAGGCAGTCACCCCTAATGTTTTAGAAAGTCAGCTCTGCAGCAGACCCTCACCCCTAATGTTTTAGATGGTCAGCTCAGCAGCAGGCCGCTGGCCCGTAATGTTTTAGAGGGTCACCAGCAGGCCCTTGCTCCTAATATTTTTTAGGGTAACCAGCATGTTTCCTACCAATTTTTCCTCTAAAATGTATTTTATCTTCGGTTTTGTGCGTATTAGTGTCAGTATGCAAAAGTGGTGTACTACTCGGACAAAGTGACGTATTACTAATAAAAGTGGCGTACTAATAATATTTCCCAGCAGCGACCTAGGAGTCCAAAATGCATCCAGACATCCTCCCCATGCTGTTATCGAACCATTTCGGTGGTGTTTCCATCAATTTCTACCTTTTTTTTTTTTTCTATGAGCCAGACACCCTCCCCTCTTCAGTGCAGGAGGTGTCTGGTTTAATGCTCAGGTTCTCCCATTGACTTCCATTGTGCTCGGATGCTCAGTAGCGCACGCAAGCATCCCAAGGTGTTTGACCTGAGCACCTGAACACCTGAGCACTTTGGGGCTTGATCAACACTAAAGGGCAGTAATGGCAAACAGACAGTTGCAGTTTATTAAAATTATTGCTATAATAAGACCTGGTACTAATAGCATGAAGAGAATATACTGGTGGGTATTTAGCATCAACCTGAATATACTGTACAGTAATATTGTACACATTACAAATTATATGTGGTGTACTGCTCTCCTGAATGAGATCTGTCAATTGATTATATCAAATAAATGAGATAATGTGTTGATGCTAAGTAAATCGTCCCACTCTGTGCACTCTGGAGTTTTCAGAATTAATTACAGATGGTTAGCTCATGCATTAACATTGCACACTTTAAATAATTACGCCATTAAGTCATGACTGAAGGGTAAGCAAACGAATATGCCACAATTCATTTTAATAATTAAAATGTTCAAAATTGCCTCACACTTCTAATGATATTTTTAGTTTGTATAATGGCAATGCCGTATATTGTGTTAATAAGGTTGAGGAACTGGTACAGACAAGTGTGGCATCGGTTTTCAAAAAATATATGCAGCGAGCCCCTGGGAATCTGGAGTGGAGGATGGGAATAGTAGTAGCTCTGTCTGCAGATAGTCTATCACAGTGGCTTTCCTCACACTGTTGTTCCCTAGGACCAGTGCAGTGAAAGGATGGTGCACACTCTTCCCTTGTGGCAACCCCTGATATTGGCAGTCCTGTCTGTTAGTAGTTGGGGTGCACTTGGTGTTGTGATTGTTAGTGTGGGTGCAAAGTAGGGCGTGTAGGGTGTGCAATAGCCAAAATATGGTGTGGGAGTCAGTAACCAGACCAGATTGAACAGAATAATCGTCCCTTTTTACTGTCGTTCTTCCAACAGTCTCAGAACACTGTTCCAACAATTTATCATGCAAATCTTCCCCATATGGTTAGTGCAGGTATAGGCCAGGTTTAAATTCAATGTACTCCTTTGCTCTTCCTCTGCAGAATCAGAGGCTGACAATAATACTATTGGTAAGATAGCTACTACAGAGTACACATTTAGGTAAATGACCGTTGAGGTAATGTGTAAGTGTGGCTGGTGTGTATTCCACTCACGGCAGAAATCTCTATACCTTTTGATAGCAGTTTATCTTACTGACTCCAATTTGGCCTAATTTTCTAATTGTAGATCATGCAGAGAGGCTTAGTCACTATAACTTGAGTCCTAGTACGGAGGAGTGGAGCACTTGGACTTTTCGTCCTCACTCCTTTCCCACTAGACTCTCTGGGCTAGGCTGAGCTAGGAGTGGAGCTAACGGTCCCCACTTCAGCTTTCCTAGAGGCCGTGCCAGAGTTGGTAAACTCCATCATTTCCATACTTTGCCATAACAGGGATACAAAACATAAAATGACATCATAACATAAATGAACAAAACAATTTGCAAATACCTGGGGTACTGTGTATGCAGAATTCAGATCAAAAGATAACTATACCCAAGTATATATTTCATCCATTTCTTCATTCATTGTTACTTCGACATACCGTACTACATTTTAATGCCATTCTCCATTTTATAGAAAAGACTAATGCCACATTTACATATGACCAGCCAGATAGTTTTTGTTTTTAGAAAAGAAGCAGAATGGATTAAGAAAAAATATGTATTCTCACCAAAGCATAGCACCATGTAGGATAGGTGGCCATGAAATATAACCATACCTTTCTTATGAAAATCTAGTTCACTGATGCTGAGAAATGATTCTTTTTATTTTTATGCAACTATGGTTTTGGTGCACTAAAGGTAGGGCTACTCTGGTGCATCTTACTTTAAGTCATTGCTACCGACTCTGAAATCTCAGGGACCGTCAGTGAAACAAGAGTTGTAGGCTCTGAGAAGAGTTACTGGCGTAGCAATGGTGCATCAAACAGAGCAGGCATGCCTGGAGTGCACCGAAGATCTTATTTACAAAATAAAATGAAACATTTCTCTGAATTAGAGGATTGGATTTTCATAAAAAAGCTATGGTTATGTTTTGGGGGACCTAGTGGGTGAAGGACCCTGGGTATAACTCTTGTATCTAATTATACACTATGGTCTAGATTTACTAATATCAGTGTATCTAGACACTTTTGTATACTGCTCCAAAATATGGTGCAATTTGGTCCATACAATTATTGAGAAATCTTTTGCACCTTGCTTGACATGGTGGTGTGGCTTGCCAAAAAATTGCACCAAAATTCTGGTGCAAAATCCTGCCTCAAACTAAGCCAATAGTTGGTTTAGAGTTAAACAAAAGTGATCATTCCGGTGCATGGCTGGACAGCCTGATTGTTTATGCCATTATAGGATTAGTAAATCTGAGTCTATTTTCCAATGTGTAAACTACTATCACAGTGATGTTTTCACATTTTCACTGCTCTATAATCATAGGTTGCCAACAATAAGAAAAAAATGTGTCCTCAATTGATTTGTTTTACCTATTAGAAACCCACAGTCTGAAAGACAGTGAATGTGATTTTCTTATTAGAATCATTGATTTTTCCTAAAAGAATTCATAAACTCTCGTTTGTAAAAGCAAGTTAATCGTTGCTTGCTGTTTGGCTGCAGAGATAAGAGCCATAAAGAACAGGAGAATGTCTGTAAATCTCATATATTATGTAGATTGAACTCCCAGCAAAGATAGACATAATACAAAGTCGCTCGGGTGGGGTCCTATCTCTAAGGATATGCTCACACGGTCAGGGTTCCTGATGCAGTTTTGGAAGCCAAAACCAGGAGTGAATTAATAAAAGATAATTAGTATATGTCCTTTATACTTTCTCTCTGATTTTGGTGAGGTAGGACCCCGCCCGGGTGACTTTTCTATTGTGTCTAGCTTTGCCATAACAGAGCTGTCTAGATGTCTGCCTCTGTCAATACATGTCTGCTGTGCTTGATCTTAATCACTTAGTCGACTGACATTGAAGTAGTTTGACATATTTCTGGCTGAATTAGCTGAAAGAGATATCAATCATTCATTCCTATCTGGGTATTGCCAGAAGTAATGTGGATTCCTAACCAACGTCATATAGTCAATTATAACTGCATTCTTAATTACAGTAGTTTATGAATTATTTATCTCCACTGGTAATTACACACATCTACTGTAGCATGGCATTCTTTTAAACAGTAACCTTTTATGCAACTTAATTTTAAAATACACTAAATACCATAAAAGTAATTATTTAAAACTCTATACTGTATCAATTTTACTGTTTTACTTCAAACCTAGGCACCCAAAGTTCAGAATGTCTATAGCGCTTTGGAATCCATAGATCAGTAGACCACTGACATGTATGCGGTGTAGAATAGGGGCCACAGCAAGCTCAGCATTGACAGAAGCACACATCGCTGCGCCTGGCTTTTTTGACACACTTTAAAACAAAAATGTTTACAGTGTCCATTTGAGGGGTTAGGTCATGTTATATTTTATACAGCAGATTCTTATGGATGTGGCAATACCTAAGGCTACTTTCACAGTGCCGTTTCTGGGTCCGCCTGTGAGATCCGTTTCAATGCTCTCACAAGCGGCCCAAAACGGATCAGTTTAGCCCCAATGCATTCTGAATGGATAAGGATCCAATGCCGTGCGGATTATCGGGAACAAATGTTCCTATAAAGGTTTTTTACGATAGTCTGCCCATACAAAGGTGCTACAGATAACCTGCTGAATAAATAAAAAGCTTGTTCAGTTCCGTTCTTCTGATCCATCAGAACAGAAAACGAAACATTTTTTTTAAAAATAGATCCTTCATTTTGAGCATCTGTTATGTTCCTTTTGCATCCGTTTTATCCTCCACAGAGGACTTTTTTCCATTCTAAAAAATCCTCTGTGGAGGCAAAAACAGATGCAAAAGGAACATAACGGATGCTCACAATAAAGGATGCTTTTCTTGTTTTCTGTTCATCTGATGGATCAGCAGAACGGAAAACAAAATGGTTATGTGTATCAACCCTTACTTGAATTAAAGGTGTTTTCTGAGAGAACCCAGAGAACACCTGCATGGCTTAATAATACCCCATTTGCGAAGTAGACTTATGAACATATTTGTTAAAGTGGTTCTCGAGGTAAGATGTAAAATGGTCACCAGCAACCTGTCTGAGACTATGAGCAGAACTGGTTTCCACCACTTGCAGAGCTGCTTGAGGTTTAACGATCCTTACAAAGAGAACAATAAGTTTTGTGAAAGCTATAGTTTTCCAGGCAACAATTTAGACTAAGTTTGAGGTAAATTATACAGAAGCAGAAACTGTGCCGTTATACTGTGCACCATCCACAGTAATTTATGCCTATGGAAAGGATTGAAACAATAGATTGCTGAAAATAAACGGCCACTGCCTGTAGAATTTACCGAGAAGAGATAAGTTCATTCATTGTGCAGCTTGAGAGCATGGCATGGTAGTCCTGCCGAAGCATTGTGCTCTCCTTTGTGTAGTTATCACAGAACACGACATTTTTATGTGATTGATTGAAATGGGGATTGAAAAGCATGATTGATTGGCAAGAGGGATATTGAATTTTTCAATGAGCCTGTCACATCCAACAAGCCCATGGGTTTTTATGTGCTGTTCAGAGGGCTCATGATATAAATGTTTTTTTGCTTCCAAGAAGTGCACCACCAAGTGTGCTTGTCTCGCTTTGAACACATCTGACATAGCTTTACCCAAATGTGTAATTTATAGGGAAAGCAGCTCACATACGGGAATTGTGGTAATGTGTATTAATTGTGGCAGTTTTCTAGTAAGACTCTTTCTTCCTGTGATGAATGACGCTACACCTACACAACGTAGACAGAGCTTTGCCTTTCCATTGTATTATGTGTTAAAACATAATTATAGCTGCTTTACCATTATTCAGAATTGTTTTGTGTCGTTACTTGTAGCCTATTAAAAGCCCGTCTGAAAGCATGACAATAAAATATTCCTATTAATGTCATTACAGCTCCTTACTTTTTCATTCCCATTTTCTTTTGTTTAACCTACAGATGTGGCAGGGTTAACACACAAACGCTTAATTCAAATTTTTTAACTCATCGTGTTATCTTGAAACAAAAGCCATTGAAAAGCAATTAAAGGTGTTTGCTTAATGCATTTAGTTTAGATAACATGCCTCATAAAGCATGTGTGTAACTCTACTACATCTGTACTGTGAGTGTTTGCATATCATGAATATTCCTGTGATCACCAGGCAAAAGACCTGTGGTCTCTGAGACCTTATTGTCACTGAAGGAGCTATAATATGCAAGATAACATTTTACATTTAACCCTTTCAGTACCGGGCTACTTTTCACCTTAAATCCCAGGCCGATTTTCTGCAAATCTGACATGTGTCACTTTAGGTGGTATTAACTTTGGAACACTTTTACTTATCCAAACCATTCTGAGATTATTCCAGGGAATTTTGGATAGGTTTGTCCCCAAGTTATACTGTTTAAATTGATGTAAGTTATATGTATGAACAATGTAACCTCACAAAGTTGTAACAATTTATAATAAGTGTAACTTGTCAGCTTGGGAGGAATATGCTGGATGTCTATTATCCCATTGTGCCATTGTCCCATTGTGTGCTTAAATGGTGATGTCTGTCCTGTTGTCTCCACATGTGTATTGGCGATCTCCCTTTGTCCTGAGAGATAATTGGATTGCCCTCGGTTGTCTCCGGGACAGAGAGGAGGAAACCATGATGCATTGTGGGGATGTGTTGTATCTGTTCTGTGTCGCAGTCTCCCTTCTGGTCCTCTAGGGGGCGTGAACGATTTGCTGCTGTACTTGCATTGTGTGTGTTGTAAGATATTGATTGGTTGGATTTCAAAACCCTGTGGGCAGTACTATGTTTGGTTTTTATCAATAAAAGAGGCTGTACTTGAAGTACAGTCAGACCACTGCTTGACCCTCAACACGGAGCCTTGTCTTGTTATTGGGGGGATTCCCTGTATGCTGTTAGAGACTGATTGCCAGGAGTGTAAGCTGATTGTATGCTTTTCCTGTTCGTCTGCTAGCAGCTATTCGCGAGGTTCCAGTTTGGAGTGCTATTTTGTATCCAGTTCAGGAGTTTGGTGTTCTGCAGTAGCTGTGCCTGTCTCTCAGAAAGGGGCATATCGCCTAAACGGATTTTAACCTCTTGTCTGCTGAAGCGGTCCATTACAGTGCCAGCAATGTGCGGTCCACAAATTGTGGAATGCACATACTACAGCTATATAGAGGAACAAGTGTTATTTGAACAAATAATTTATACTGGTGTGATATACCAGTCATCCCCCCAAAAAACAGATTGAAGCGGGGTGTTATATACCAATATACTTTCTTTATCCGATATTTCGCATTGAAATTTTTTTTTTTTATGGAGATGGCAAATTCGAATAATACATCTGGTATGTCACTGTCCATGTTGTGGGACTATTTGTGTACTTCTAGTAATTATTTCTTGGCTGCAAATATGAGCTGAAGGTTTTTCAGGTTCGACTGCCATTAAAATGAATGGGACCTGCCGCGAACTTGTGGTTCGCGAACATTTGATCGCGTTCGTGAACCGTTCTGGCAGATTTTTTTCCATCACTACTCAGGGGTATATCAGATGTAACATTGGAGTTTTATAATATCAAACATCATGAGTTCATGTGAATATTGCTTTTCATTGTTTTTCTTCTTGTTATTTTCTTCCTAAATACTAAATTTAGCAAATTTCTACATAGGCTTCATTAAAATTTCATACTGTTTTGCTTCTGCAGAGTTCATGTAACTTCTTTACCTGGCTAGTGGTGCTGCTGAATCTGACATAAATCTAGCAGAGCACTCGTTCTGTTACTAACGACTCTCTCTGCTCTCCCCCCTTATTTCTCTCAGTGTTAGATAAAGGCCCCTTTCACACGAGCGTGGCGGATTGACTCCGGATGCGTTCAGGGTTCGTTCAGTGAAACGCACACCATTTTGCAAGCAAGTTCAGTCAGTTTTGTCTGCGATTGCGTAGAGTTGCTCAGTTTTTTCCTCATGGGTGCAATGCATTTTTCACGAGCATGATTAAAAACTGAAGGTTTACAAACAACATCTCTTAGCAACCATCAGTGATAAACGCATCGCATCGGCACTTGCTTGCAGATACAATGCATTTTTTACTGAAACCCCATTCACTTCTATGGAGCCAGGGCTGTGTGAAAAGCGCAGAATATAGGATATGCTGCATTTTTTACGCAATGCAGAACTGATGCTTGAAAAATACACTTATGTACACAGACCCATTTAAATGAATAGGTCAGGATTCAGTGCGGGTGCTATGCGTTCATGTCATGCATTTGCACCTGCACTAAATACTCGCTTGTGTGAAATGGGCCTAAAGCAGCAGGGATGGGGAGGATGTTGAACGTGGCAGATCAGAGTGTAGAAAGGGGAAAAGCCTCCAGGGAGAGCTAGTCACACACTCTGTAGATAGAGAGGAAAGCAGACGCAAGGCTGCTTGGAGAGCCAGGTGTTCTACTGGTGCCTCATGCCTGCTGCCATCCTGCTCCTCCCAGTGGGCATAGGCACCGCTCCTCTCACCCTGTGTCTTTCGCAGTTCCAGCGCTCTGACAGTGGATCGGATCCCTGTGTCTTGTGTGTCTATTACAAATATTCTTTATTGAATCTCAACTCCTCATTCTGTAGTATTGCAAGGGTTAAACCTCATTGGGTTCTGTGTGCAACTGCTTCTGATATGTTAATCAGCTCTGCTATATATTCTGGGCTGTATGTCTCACTCTCTGCCTTAGCAATAGGTTTACCAGCTTGCCAAATCATGCAAAGGTGCTACAATCTGCTTGTCTGCCTATGTACTAACTTCTGGCAGATTTTTTTATTCTGATTCTCTTCCACTTGACTTGACCTGTGCTTGATCACCATAATGACCCTAAGCTTGTTTCACAGATTTTCAAGAACTTTGCATACTCTGACCTTGGCCATTTACAGACTCAGGTCTCTTCCTGATCCCTCAGTGTCCCGCATCAGTTTCTCAGATTCTTAAATAGACTAATCCAGAAGGTAGTGGCTTGGTGGCTTCCTTGCAGAGAACTCCAGTTCCCTGTATAAGAGTTAAAGGGTGAAAAGCAGGGGACTGTCAGGGTAACACAATGCGCTTTGTTTAGCCTAAAGTTAAGCTAATTGGTTAATAGAGTGATTCCACACCCACTAATTGTAACCGGGAGATAACAGCATCTGCGACACACAGATCCAGCATGAGTTACTTGGAGGACCAAATGAGAAGTCTGAAATTAGGAAGAAGTTGCAAACTATATATTAGTAATTATGGAAATGAATGAAGATTGCAACCTGAAATTTTCTTTACGCAAGGTAACCACAAAAATTTGTATCCCACAATTTAAAAAAATGAATAACAATATCTGGAGTAATGCACATGGTTATTTAACTATATCAATGCAAAAACATGCTTTTCTCCTGAGTAAATTTCACCTTTTTTCTCTTTCCTAACTCACATATCTGGAGGACAGTCAAGCATTGGCATCCGCTAGGAATGCAATGCATTCATATCTTGTTAACCCCCTTCTTCCTCTGCATAGAAAAAAAAGTAATTCAGACACAGCTACAGTGATTCTGCTAATAAATAGCACTATAGTATCCTCCAATATCTTTCGCTGCTGTATAGAGAAATACACCTAAATGTTTCTATGAATTTAGAAGTAGAAACAAATGAAAGGTGTCTGAACGGCTTCACTATGAAATCACTATGCCAGAAATGAGAGGAGGGAGAAGCGAGAACTGAGCATATTAGTCCACCACATATACTACAGTATAGTCCACGATGCCTATTGCAATATTTAATTTGAAATATCCTTTTATTTCATAGTAATACTTTTCATGGGATAACATTTATACATTTATATACAGTCAGGTCCATAAATATTAGGACATCAAAACAATTCTAACATTTTTGGCTCTATGCACCACCACAATGGATTTGAAATGGAAAAAAAAAGATGTGCTTTAACTGCAGACTGTCAGCTTTAATTTGAGGGTATTCACATCCAAATCAGGTGAACGGTGTAGGAATTACAACAGTTTGCATACGTGCCTCCCACTTGTTAAGGGACCAAAAGTAATGGGACAATTGGCTTCTCAACTGTTCCATGGCCAGGTGTGTGTCATTCCCTCATTATCCCAATTACAATGAGCAGATAAAAGGTCCAGAGTTCATTTCAAGTGTGCTATTTGCATTTGGCATCTGTTGCTGTCAACTCTCAAGATGAGATCCAAAGAGCTGTAACTATCAGTGAAGCAAGCCATCATTAGGCTGAAAAAACAAAACAAACCCTTCAGAGAGATAGCAAAAACATTAGACGTGGTCAAAACAACTGTTTGGAACATTCTTAAAAAGAAGGAACGCACCAGTGAGCTCAGCAACACCAAAAGACCCGGAAGACCACGGAAAACAACTGTGGTGGATGCCCAAATAATTATTTCCCTAATGAACAAAACACCCTTCACAACAGTTGGCCAGATCAAAATCACTCTCCAGGAGGTAGGTGTATGTGTGTCAAAGTCAACAATCAAGAGAAGACTTCACCAGAGTGAATACAGAGGGTTCACCACAAAATGTAAACCATTGGTGAGCCTCAAAAACAGGAAGGCCAGAATAGAGTTTGCCAAACGACATCTAAAAAAGCCTTCACAGTTCTGGAACAACATCCTATGGACAGATGAGACCAAGATCAACTTGTATCAGAGTGATGGGAAGAGAAGAGTATGGAGAAGGAAAGGAACTGCTCATGATCCTAAGCATACCACCTCATCAGTGAAGCATGGTGGTGGTAGTGTCATGGTGTGGGCATGTATGGCTGCCAATGGAACTGGTTCTCCTTTATTTATTGATGATGTGACTGCTGACAAAAGCAGCAGGATGAATTCTGAAGTGTTTCGAGCATTATTATCTGCTCATATCCAGCCAAATGCTTCAGAACTCATTGGACGGCGCTTCACAGTGCAGATGGACAATGAACCAAAGCATACTGCAAAAGCAACCAAAGAGTTTTTTAAGTGAAAGAAATGGAATGTTATGCAATGGCCAAGTCAATCACCTGACCTGAATCCGATTGAGCATGCATTTCACTTGCTGAAGACAAAACTGAAGGGAAAATGCCCCAAGAACAAGCAGGAACTGAAATCAGTTGCAGTAGAGGCCTGGCAGAGCATCACCAGGGATGAAACCCAGCGTCTGGTGATGTCTATGTGTTCCAGACTTCAGGCTGTAATTGACTGCAAAGAATTTGCAACCAAGTATTAAAAAGTGAAAGTTTGATTTATGATTATTATTCTGTCCCATTACTTTTGGTCCCTTAACAAGTGGGAGGTACATATGCAAACTGTTGTAATTCCTACACCGGTCACCTTATTTGGATGTAAATACCCTCAAATTAAAGATGACAGTCTGCAGTTAAAGCACATCTTGTTCATTTCATTTCATATCCATTGTGGTGGTGTATAGAGCCAGAAATGTTAGAATTGTGTCGATGTTCCAATATTTATTGACCTGACTGTATGTGAATATGTGAGGACTGTATGGTGTTTTTTTCCAGAGCTGTAGCTAGGCTTTCCTTCTCTTACTAGACTTTTTATGACATGCAGTCCCCAGGGCACATGTCCTGCCAGCTCCCTCAAAGCTTCACCTCTGAATTTGATATCCTTGGGCAAATCCTGGTGACTTTTTATGTTACATATTTAGCAAAGTAATGGCTTTAATGAGCTTTGCCATTTTTCTCTAATACAGAAGTTTTCAACCACTGAATTACATTTAAATGTGTTTTGTTGAGCAAGGTTTATAAATTAAATTGTGAATTTCCAATACCCAAATCAAAATCTAAGCTAGCTTAGAAAATTTTACTGAAAAATACCAATATAATAATAATAATTGTGAAATCTACCTTTCTAGTAATTTTAACATCCATTTATTTTTATTTGTATACTACAGCATATCTCAAATACACTTAGCTTGGCTGTTCCAGGCTAATCCACACACTGTGCTCTGTTGGAGCCTGTGCTGATTAGTTGGCAAGAAGCTTCATTGCCTATTGATAATCATTTTCTGTTCATGTGTCCTTCAGGCTTGCAGCAAATTTAACGAAAGCAGGCAATTGTATCAGGTTGACTAGTAAAGAAATGGTGTACAACTAACAAGCAGACTATAACTACCGAGGCACTAGTGTATTATATAGAATATAAAGGCCAATGTCATAAACTAAAAAGAAGACATAAGTGTGAACCCAACAGAAAATAAATTAGTTGGTAACTAATAGTATATCATAACATTCTGAATCTTTCTTTTTCCATCAACAGCTATAAACGTATCATTTATCCATATTTCAGCACCATTCTTGCTGCATACTATAATAGCTTGTGGTATTTTAAAAAGGCTTTGTCACCAAAATTTGTGTTGAGCAATTGAAGCCAATCAAATTGATTTCGATCTGAATTTCAGGAAAAATTTAATTTACTGAAAAGTTGAATTTCCTCACACTTCGTGGTAAGAAATCTATTTTTCCAGAAATGTCAGTTAAAAAAACCTTTACACACTCACCTCATCCATTTGCTCGTGGAAAGGCCTTTCAGGGGTTAAGTAGGTAAGGTCAGGTTCACATCAATGTTACAAATTTGATTATGGCAAATAACAGAATTTGCAAGATGGAATTCAAAATGGAAACCTTTAGAGGCATTCTGTTTTGATCCATCATAATAGAGGACTATGGGCAAGCATAATGGATCCATCTGTTTACGTTATCCAGGATGGAAAAGGAAAGTTCTGAGCTGGATAACGGAAACCAGTCGGATCCGTTCTGCTTGCCCATAGATGGATCAAAATGGAATGCCTCTAAAAGTTTTCATTTTGAATTCCATCTTACAAATTCCATTATTTTCTGTTATAGCTATGTTATAACAGAAAACAATAACAGAATTTGTAACATTGATGTGCACCCGCCCTAAAAAAAACGAAAAAACAAACAAACCCCAAACATACTCATTTTATCCATTTCCTCGTCTTAGCCATCTTGATTAAAGATACGGTGCAAAATCTTGCGCAGGGTGACGTATGGCTGTTAATTCTGTGGGTGACTTACAGCGATTTTTTTGTGTGGGTGCAATGCAACATTGTACTTTGTACCCCTGACACACAAATATTGTGTGAAGTACACCTGGGCTGCATACGTAACAGGGAAATTGATATAGTTAATCTGTCTGTTTGTTAGGTGCACGTCATATACCCATTTATTGCGTGAAATATACCTGCACTGCATACGTGACAGGGAAAATAATATAGTTAATCCGTCTGTTAGTTAGGTGCACGTCATATAGCCATTTATTGTGTGAGGTACACCTGCACTGCATACGTGACAGGGAAAATAATATAGTTAATCCGTCTATTAGGTGCACGTCATATACCCATTTATTGTGTGAGGTACACCTGCACTGCATACGTGACAGGGAAAATAATATAGTTAATCCGTCTGTTAGGCTCCTTTCACATCACCATTTCTCCTTTTCATTTTCCGGCTCCGTTGAGGAGCAGGAGAACGGAAAGGACGGATTCTGCAGATAACTGAGACCTAACTGAGCGTAACAGAGCCTAAAGACCCCATAGACTATAATGGGGTCCATTCGGTGTCCGCTCAGAATATGATTCCTGCATGCCCAACTGTGCCCATTAACCATTTACTTAGATAGACCACCATAGGTGTTTCTATTGTCCTCTTTGCTACCATTAACCATCCAAAAAGTAAATAAAACCTTAAAAAATAATACTTGGAACATATAGAATCCGTAACATCACTGAGAAGATAGAGGTATTACCAATTAGATCGGGCTGCACAGGCGAGTACAGTCATTATAATGGGATACTTTAGCTTCCCAGACATTGACTCGTGGTTCTGCCTCAACTCCAAAGAGGAGAAAATTCCTGAACTTGCTGCAGGACCACGATATGGGGCAGTTTGTAGAAGATTCCACTAGGGACGATGCTCTGTTGGCTCTGGTGATTTTCAACAATGCAGAGCTTATTGCAGATTTGTGAAATAATTGGCAACAGTGACCACAATATAATAATATTTTCCCTGAACTGTAAAAAGCAAGCTCTGGCTGGGAGGGCAAAAACTGTGATTTTTTTTTAAAAAATGGCCAATTTCCTCTGGTTGAGGGCAGCATTTTAGAGCATATACTGGGAGAAGCAATTGCCATATAATAATACAAAGAATAAAAAGAAGAGCTTTAACTCTATGTTGGGTAATTATACTTCAAAATTTATTCCTGTAGGTGACCAGTATAAATGGCTAATATTAAACCCTGCATGGCTTACAGCTACTGTCACAAGGGCAGCAAACAACAAAAAGGACATTTAGAAATTTAGAAAATACAAATTTTAGTAGTTAGCTGTAGCTTTGAAATGTAGAAAATGCCTAATAAAATCTGTAAAAAAAAAATCAGCTAAAATACAAAATGAACAGTAGGTGGTCAAAGAGAGCATAACAGACCCCAAAAATTATTTAAATATATAAATGTTACAAAAACAAAGAACAGAGAAGGTAGGTTCTCAAAATAATTTTTAACAGGGAGATGGTGATTGGGGATAAGGAAAAGGCAGAGTTACAATTTTTTTTTTTTAAGCTCTGTATTTAGAAAAGAAGGGAAATTAACTGATATAGGTGGTGCCAGGGCTGTTAGTACATGCAGTAATATACAAAATTAGCTAACTGTAAATGTAGTCCAAGCCAGGGGCGTACATAGAAATCACTGGGCCCCATAGCAAGAATCTGAATTGGCCCCCCTTGTGAGTGACCCATAGCACCCCTTAGGGTACGTGTACATCTGCTGGAGAGGTTCGAGCAGAAGCCTCCATTACAGATTCTGGCAAAAACAAAGGGCAAAATACCACTGCATGCCAGATCTCAACGGACCCTATGATTGTGAATGGGAGCCTCATTCGCATATCAGGTCATAAATGCTGAACACAATTTTATAGCCTGGCAGATGGAAACCCATTAGATCTAATCATAGTCAGCGGATCTATCAGATGTTGTCGTCCATGAAATGTCAGATCCGGAACTACGGTGATATTGTGTGTTGTTGTGCTCCTATGATGGGGCAGAACAGCGAACGTCACCAGCACAGATGTGAACAAAGCCCAATATACACCTCAGCTGCTGCAGAACATTATAATAGTGACAAGGGAACTACAAGTCTCATCATCACCAGATTGTTATTATTGGAAATTAAGGAGAGGTAAAAGTGGAGAGAACTACATCTCTCAGTATGTCCAGGCTGTTATTATTAGATACAAGTGGACATTACACAGAGAGAGTATAAGGCTGTGTTCACATCACTGCTTAGTTTTCCACACTTCTGAACTGTCAGAAGAACTGAAAAATATATTAAGCATTAGTTCTGCACATTTGGCATCCATTTGAGCCATTTCCGTCTGAGATCTATTATTTTAGATGGAAAAAAGTCCTTCATGCAAAACAGAAAACTAAACAGTGATGTGAACCCAGCCAAAAAAGAGAGAACTACAACTCCTAGCATGTCCAGATTATTATAGGGCATCATCCAGTTTTACTAGGTGAGAGCTTTAAAAGGAAATAACTATAACCCCCAGTATGGCCGGACTTATTACGGGCATTAGTATACCTTACAGAGAGAGGGTATAAGAGGAGAGAACTACAACTCCCAGCATTACCAGACCGTACTAGGGCATAAGTTGAAATGATATGGAAATGGGTACAATAGGTCAGAACTACAACTCCCAGCATTGCCAGACTGGACTGGGGCATAAGTTGAAATTACATGGAGAGGGATATAATAGGACAGAATTACAACTCCCAGCTTTTATAGGAGGTCATCCCAGGACACCACTAACCATACCTCCAGGCACAGCACAGAAGCTCCGCCCCCTCACAGCGGAATCCTACAGCTCTTTCACCAGTCCTCTGCACTGGTCACATGATAATGGCATCACTAAAGGTCCTTTAGACTTGGCTGCTCTGCTATGCTTGGCTTCCTGCACTGGTCATATGAAGATGAGGGCATCACCAAAGGTCCTGCTCCACGTCCTATATTCAACTCTCACAGGTAGCTAGCTATACAAGTGTAATTAGTGGGCGTGGTCTATCCTCCACTGCGGGGCTCCCTTCCCCCAGGGGCCCCATAACAGCTGCGTGGTCTGCCTCTACTGGAGGTACGCCACTGGTCCAAGCTAAGTTCAATAATTAAATGTGAACAAGGCTCCAGGTCCAGATGGATTGCGCACAAGAGTTCTTAAATAACTCAGTTAAGTTGTGCCCCCTGGTACAGTGCCATGCAACTGGCTCAAGGCAAATGTGGTGCCCATATTCAACAAGAGCTCTAGGTCTTCCACAGGTAATTATAAATCAGTACACTTAACTTCTATTGTGGGGAAAATGTATGAATAATTCTTAAGGCGCTATATACAGGAGTATGTGACTGTAAATAATATTATAAGTGATAACTAACATGGGTTTAGGTTTACCAGGGACAGAAGTTGTCAGACTAACCTGATTTGTTTTTATGAGGAGGTGAGTAGAAGCCTGGACAGAGGGGCGGCTGTGGATATTGTGTTATTGGACTTTACAAAGGCAATTAACACTGTCCCTCAAAAGCATTTAATAGGAAAAATAAGGTCTATAGGTTTTGAAAGTATAGTTAGAAATTGGATTGAAAACTGGCTGAAGCACCATGTCCAGAGAGTTGTGATCAATGATTGCTATTCTGAATGGTCCCCAGTTATAAGTGGTGTATCCCTAAATTCTGTGCTAGGTCCCCTATTATTTAATTTAATTAATAATGATATTAAGGATGGGATAAACAGCACCATTTCTATTTTTGCAGAAGACCCTAAGCTATGTAATACTGTGCAGTCTGTGGAAGATGTTCATAAACTGAGTGTTTTGGGCATCCACTTAGCAAACAAGGTTCAATGTGGATAATTGTAACGTTATTCATGTGAGCACTGAGCACAAATAATTTGCATGGATGCATCATATGTCCTGGGGAGGTAACACTAGGAGATTCCCTTGTAAAGAAGGATTTGGGTGTACTTGTAGATCATAGATTAAATAACAGCATACATGGTCAATCAGCTGTTTCTAAGGCTAGCAGGATATTGTCATGTATTAAACGAGGCACTTTGGTGCGGCCTAATCAGGAATATGCAGTTCAGTTCTGGCCACCAGGCCATAGAAATGACGCCCTGGAGCTGGAAAAAGTACAAAGAAGGGCAACTACATTGATAAAAGGCATGGAGGGTCTAAGTTATGAGGAAAGATCAAAAGAATTACATGAATTTAGTCCTGAGAAGAGACTTCTAAGGGGGAACATGATTTAGGCTACTTTCAGATCTGCATTTTCAATTCCGATTTGGAGATCCGATTTGTATCCAAAAATACACATCCTCATCCTCAACATTGTTTGGTTGAACTTGATGGACTTGTGTCTAAGTATGTAACTTTATTGACAGCTATGAACAGGTTTACACTTGAAAAATAATGTATCCGTTCGGTTTCCATTATACAGGAGAGGACTCCAGCATAACGAAAACCATACGGATTCATTATGCTGGCCATAGACTTCTATTATGACGGAATTAATAACAGAATACCTCTAAAAGCATTCCGTTATGCATTCCGTCATGGAATTGCGTTATGGTCCGTGGTAACAGTATCTATAATGCAATTCAGCATATACCACAACCCGAACACGAACTCGAACTTCAAAATATGAAGTTCAGTCATACCCGAGACCAAACCCCAAAAATATCACATAACACAAATCCAAGGGGTAAGGTTTATTAATTAATTCATAATGATTAGGAGAAAAACGGGAAAAGGCACAAATTGCCGAACATTTATCAAAGTCACACACAGTTATAATAAATTTGGTGTATCTTGCTTATATTTTCATTTTGCCTTAGTTTCCTTATTTTACACCAATATTTTATGCCAGAATAATGGCCCATGTCATTAAAATTCTACTGGTTTTATGGCCTAATGTTGCTTAATCCCCAATCTTCCACAGCCTTCTCTTATCCTCCTCTGTAGAGTCTTAAAGCTCCACCTCCTTGCTTTAGGACTTAAACATATATGGTCACAGTATGTGCTTCAACAGTTCTTACCGAAATCTTTACCTATGGATTATTGCACATTACAGGTTTGTCCTGTAATTGTTTTTTGCTATTGTTGTGAATAATGCCAAAAATGGTCAAAGCTTCATTGTGCTATAATGTCTGTAACAAATGATACAGAGCTATGCAAGCCATCAGTGCTAGGAGCTAGCATTTCACCCCATACAGTACTGGTCAAGCACCTTCTGAGAGGAGATGCTCACCTAATAAAGGTTACAGCTTTGATAGCATGTTATATATCAACTATGAAGGCAGGATTTAAGGGTCTTTTATGCTACTCCGTCTCAGAAGATCCAGTGGTTAACTAAGCCTACTTTCACACTAGCGTTTTAGTTTTATGGTATTGATATCTGTCACAGGGGCTCAGTACCGGAAAAAAAAGCTTCAATTTTGTCTCCATTCATTATCAATGGGGACAAAACTGAACTGAACAGAACGGAATTCTCCAAAATGCATTCCGTTTCGTTTAGTGGCATTTCCATACCAGAGTTCATGACGGATCCATCTTGGCAATGTTAAAGATAATACAACCGGATCCATTCATAACGGATACAGACGGTTGTATTATCAGTAACGGAAGCATTTTTGCTGAACCCTGCCGGATCCAGTAATATGCTAATATGAAAGTAGCCTTAGTCAGTGGTAACACTAGGTCCGTTCTTAAAAACATAGGCCAAATACTGATAATGTTGGAAAATTCTTGAGTTCTTGTACTCATTTTAGTCTTCCTTTTATATTTAGCTTATCCTGCCATGTGGTTCTTATATACCTTTAGCGTGCACAATGAATTATGGACTTTTTCTGTACACTGCTGTGCACTTCATACTGTATGTTTGCAAAAGAGCATACACAATTTATTTTCATGGAAGACTAAATTGATTGAGTGTTCTCATTTTGATCACGCACTACATTGTAATGTCTACGGGATACAAAACAGTGGATTCTCATGATTGGACTCATAGAGAGCTTGATTACATCCTGATTGTGATGCAGACTTAGTATAAGGTGTGAGAGCCTCATTTTACAGCTGTGTGTAGAGTGGGCACAGTACTCTTACTTCATTATCAGTAGGAGTTAGAAAGGTTTGTTATGCAGCAAGAAAAAATTACTTTCAATGCTGTATGTGGTATTGTTGCAAGCTAATAATCAGGTCTAGAAAAAATGCTATAGTTCACTATGTTTACTACTGGGTAGGAAAGGGTAGTTTTGTGGAGGATTTTGACTTTGAAAGAAGCCAGTCACTTAGCAACTAAGAATTAGCTTAACATTTAATGAAAAATATTACAGCTTCTCAAATATACCTAATGCTCCACTGGACTAGACAAAAATGTATTTTCAGAGATAAAGTCAACAGGTCTTGTGGGATTTTTTTCAGCCATGACAAACCTAAAAACAAGCTATTATCCTACTGTGAAAACAACTGAAAATTACATCTAATAGATTATAAATCCTTTAAGATAAAATTTGTGGATAATCCTGTACAAAATAAAAAGGATTATATGTCCCTGTTTACTACTTGCCTTTTTTTACATTTCAGATTATTTGTTATTTTTGCCAACATTCCATTAAATATTTTAAGTAACTACGGTCCTAAAAGTATTTTGTTAGGAACTTTTTTTTATTTTTTGCAAGCTATTGTGTAGGAATTTTTGTGGTTAATATGTAGACTTGTCTAAATGGAAAATACTGAACATCATATATAGGAAAAAAATATTTGATCTACTGTATATATGGTCAAGGAATTTAAATGCATTGTCTGTTTAGCCGCTGCATTATTGTTACAGTATAATTATTATTGGTATTATTTATAATTCTGAAAAACTTGTTCTGAAAAAACGTTCACTGCACTCAAGGGGAGCAGTTTGTATGAACAGAGAAAGGCTCTAGCACATAAGGGATTACAATGGAAACTATTGATTGTAAGTTTTTCTCTGTTAGCCCTGCTTCAGAACTATTAGTTAATGATCATTATAAAGGGTACTCAAAATATATAAAGTGGCTCATTTTTACAAATTGTCTGGCAAGTGTTATCATTTGTTGAATTTGGTCATTAGTATAATTAGTTGCAGGAATGCATATGTAGTTCACTATAAGTCAACAACGAAATTTGCAAAATCATATATCTGCCCTAATAATACCTATTATAGTACATGTACTCATGAATGTTTGCGTGAACACAAACATTTGAGCAACAGAACTGAACAGAAATCTGTCACCTTATGGATTATGGAGAGTAGCTTTTAGTCACTTAATCACACAGTAGACATATATGCATATGGTATGTTAGTTCTATTAATGTGTAATGGCAGAATTTCATCTTAACAACAAATCAGAGATGGCCATGTTTGCACTTTTTTTAAGGGATTCTACATTTTTAAAACCAGCACCTGCATCTGAATACTTTTGTAAATGCACATAATTAAAAAAATTTGTATAGCCAAAAATAGGAAGGACTATAGATATGGTGAATGGTGGTAGTCTTGCTTTATTCACCCAACTGCGTTGTTTCGGCCCAACACAGTGAGGCCTTTCTGAAGCATCACTAGGCCTCATTGTGTTGGGCTGAAACGTCATCATATTCAGAGTGCTGTCTTTTTCTTTTGCAAACTGTACATTGTGGGACCGAGAACCGATAGCCTTGGAGGGATTGCCCCTATTTATAATGTTAAGATGCAACAGATTTTTTCTTTTTAATATAGCCAGTGAGCTGTTCAATAAAATGTATCTGTATAGCACCACCTGTTGTTTTTTATTTTCTGTATTTTTTTGTCTATCTTACTGAGCTGGTTGAATGTGCTGAGTTTAAGTCTTCAACTGTCACCAGTCGGTTCTTCTTTTAGAAGCTGTGGCAGTTACTGGGAAACAGCTGCAGCGAAAAGAAGACCTCTGGATCCATGTGAGGTACAGGGCTGGTTCTAGCTTTGTTAGAAAGGTATTGTCATGTACTATATGATCAGAGATTTCAAAAAAATTGAATTCGGCTGGTTCGCAGAATTTTCCAAAAAGATTTGACTCGATACGAATTTATTTGCGGCGAATAGCGCAAAAAAACAGCTATTTCCTGGCTGCAGAGAGCCTTTATAGTAGTGTAGAACACTGTGCCTTGCAGTAACACACATAGGGAGTCTGCTGTGATAGTGAAACAATACTGTGAGTCAGGCATTTCTCTTATAATCACTGCACACTTTACTTATTTGGGCAGTTACAGGGCCAAAACTGACCAAATAACTCAAGTGTGAACGTGCAGGTCGATGTTAGCGCCAGGTATAAAGAACTGTAGAGCGGCCCAAGATCCTACTGTAGCGTGAAAGAGCGCACTCCTTTTTCACTGTCGTCAGCTGATTCCACATTGATGTCTACAGAACCTGTTCTATTAAACGCTTATACAAGTAGAGCCCCCTGACAGAGTGGAGAGGGTGTCAGCAGTAAGTTTGTGTTGCCGTTAATGATTATTTTGCCCTTCCTGTGATCCGTCAGAACAATAACCCCCAAAAAATGGATCCTGTCTGTTGAGCATCTGAGTTTACTTGGTTAGCCTTTGGTCAGTAATCCATCAGTATTGCTAAAGCCAAAAAAAAAACAGGAGTGGATTCAAACCAGAGATGACACGTGAATGGAATATTTGCATGTCTTCTGTGTTTTGTACCCACTCCTGCTTTTTACTATCACATCATAAGCCAAATCTGATGGGACCATACAGGCTTTACAGCTGCTACACAGACGGGATCCATTGTGTGTCTCTTTTTTTCCTTCCTTCTGACAGATAAGGAGGGCCAAATAAATGATGGTGTTAACCAGACCAAAAAAGGCAAAATAGTGGCCCAGTCAAAGAGTGGGGAGGGTGGGAGTACAGCTTGAGAAGTCCACAGAGTGGCCCAATGACATAGTGTTGTGCTAGCAGCAGCATGAATAGACCACATTGTGGCTCAGTCACATAGTGGGGAGGTGGCAGCAGCATGAAGAGACCACAGAGTGGCCCATTTACATAATGTTGAGGTGGCAGCAGCATGAGGAGGCCACAGAGTGCCCCAGTGACATAGTGTTGAGTTAGCAGCAGCATGAGGAGGCCACAGACTGGCAATGTGACATAGTCTGGAGGTGGCAGCAGCATGAGGAGGCCACAGAGTGGCCCAGTGACATAGTGTTGATTTAGCAGAAGCATGAGTAGGCCACAGAGTGGCAAGGTGACATAGTGTGGAGTGGAGGCAAAAGCGGCAGCAGCACGAGGAGGCCACAGACTGGCAAGGTGACATAGTGTGAACGGTTGCAGCAGTAGCATGAGGAGGCCACAGAATGGCAAGGTGACATAGTGTGGAAGTCGCAGCAGTAGCAGGAGGCCACAGAATGGCAATAATGACATAGTGTAAATGTGGCAGCTGCATGACGAGACCACAGAGTGGCCCAGATACAGAGTTGTAAGTTGGCAGCAGCATGAGGATACCACAGAGTGGCAAGGTGACTTAGTGTGGAGGTGGCAGCAGAAGTATGAGGAGGACATGGAGTGGCCCGGTGACATATTGTTGATTTAGTAGCAGCATGAGAAGGCCACAGAGTAGCAAGGTGACATCATGTGGAGGTGGCAGCAGCAGGATGAGGCGACCACAAAGTGGCAAGGTGACATAGTGTGAAGATGTCAGCAGCATGAGGAGACAACAGAGTGGCAAGGTGACATAGTGTGGAGGTGGCAGCAGCGGCAACATGAGGAGGCCACAGAGACATAGTGTTGATTAAGCAGCAGCATGATGAGACCACATAGTGGTAAGATTACATAGTGTGGAGATGGCAGCAGCAGCATGAAGAGACCTAAATGGTGAGGTGGCAGCAGCATGAGGAGACCACAGAGTACCCGGTGACAGAGTGGGGAGGTGGGTCACAATAACAGTACCCGCTGACGATGGTGCGTGTAATAAGGAGCACTTGGCATTAGAAGATGTCTGGCATTAGGCATGTGGCAGCATCAGAATAGTAGCTGAGGCAGGTAGCCAGAAGAAATCAGTCTCTTTTGTCAAGGTTTGGGTGAGGCAGAATGGATGATCTAATCTGATGCATCAGGCATTGGTGGGTGGAAATCCTGGCTTATCCACGCCTGATCCATCTTGACAAAGGTCAGTCTCTCCACATTTTGGGTGGACAGCTGGGTTCTCCTTGGGGTAACTATGTCCCCCGCCGCACTAAACACCCTCTCTGATGCTACACTACTGGCTAGGCAGGACAGCTTTTCCAGTTTGGCTGCCCAGTAGTCCAGCGGATATTCAATGTGGGGTGGCAGGGTGCTGTCCAAGTATGCTGGTTTAGGTTCTGCTCCAGGTCTAGCAGCTGCTGCTGGTGAGTAGTTTCTTCACTAGGAGGGTTAAGAAAGCTGCTCATCATTGACTCTAGACTCAAGTTGCTGCTAGACCAGTAGTGAGGGTCCAACAAGGTGGACAGCCAGAAGTCATCCCTCTGCCGAATGGTGACAATTCGGCTGTCACTACCCAAGCAAGTGAGCATGCATTGGGCCATTTGAGCAAGTGACTCGGAGGGACTCCCTGCCTCCATCTCCACTGCATACTGCCATGGTGTGCCTGGGTCATCTACCTCGTTTTCCTTATCTCCCTCTTGCTCCTCCGGCTGCTCCTGCTCCTCCTCTCCTGTTATCTGTGTAGAAAAACCACCCATTTTGCTACACATTTCTTGTGCTTCAATGTCCTCCTTCTCCAGTTCATCCCCCACAGAGCTCATGTGTCTGTAAGATGTAAGCGCCATGTCTCCAGTCCTCTGACCAGCCAGATGTACCAGCATCTGTTCCAGGATATGAAGCAGTGGAATGACTGTGTTCATCCCGTAGTCCTGATGATTGACAAATACCGTGGCATCCTCAATGGGCCTGCGCAAATGGCAGGTGTCACGTATGAGCTGCCACAGGCTGACATTGAAGTTACACAGGGGAGTACTCCTGTCCGCTTTGATCATCAAGAAATCGTTTATGGCCTTTCTCTGTTCGTATAATGGGACAACATATGGAAGGTGGAATTACAACAGGTTGAAACGTTGCATAACAGCCTATGTAGTGGGACCCCTTTCTGCCGCTACAACTCAAGGAGGGTGTGCTTGGCGATGTACGAGTGGCTGAAGTGCATGCAAAGTTTCCTAGCCATTTTTAGGATATCTTGCAGATGGGTGGAAGACTTCAGGAACCGCTTGACAACCAGATTGAACATGCGCGCTATGCAGGGCACATGGCTTAGCCCTCCTTGACGCAGTGCTACCATGTTCTTCCCGTTGTCGGTCACCATGGTTCTGATTTTGAGTTATCACGGAGAAAGCCAGGGTTCGATTTCTTGATGAAGGACACAGAGAAGTTCCTCCACTGTATGACTCTTTATGCCCAGGCAAAAAAGGTGTAGAACAGCGTGACATCGCCGTGCCCTGCACAGTTAGTATGCTGGAGGAGCACTGTGAATTGTCCCTGCAGTGGAGGCTGAGGACACGGTGTAGGATGAGAAGGCAGAGGCGGACATTGTCGCAAGACGAACGGCGTGAAAACGTGGAGGCGGAAGCAGCGTAACCTGGCCAGGTTGCTGGTTTGGCTGGGCAGGAACCACATTTACCGAGTGGGCCGTAAAGGACATATATTGTCCTTGACTGTAGTTATAGCTCCACACGTCGGCCCTGCCGTGCACTTTGGCAGACAACGACAGGCTCAAGGACTGGCCCACCTTCTGTGGTGCATATTTGTGCAGGGCTGGTACTGCCTTTCTGGCAAAGAAATAACGTCTTGGGACTCTCCACCTCGGCTCGACACAAGCCATCAGTTCTCTGAAAGGTGCAGAGTCCACCATTTGGGAAGGGAGGGACTGCAGCACTAGCAACTTGGCCAGGAGCACGTTTAGCTTTTGCGCCGTTGGATGAGTGCACGCATACTTTTGTCTCTTAAAAATCGCTTAAGTGATCAAATGCTGGTGGAATGACTGACTAGGAGTAGGAGGGCGAAAAGCAGGAGCATCAGGACCAGTAGATGATGGGAAGAACAGACAGCTCCCTTCGGCTGATGTAATGGAGCCTTAAACTGTCTGAAATCGGGTGGGTACCACTGCGGCAGGCTGGATCACCACATTGGAGCATCGGTTCTCCCAGGCCACTTTATGGTGACGCTGCATATGTTGATGCAGGGCCATGGTGCCAACATTGGCACCCTGTCCACGCTTCATCTTCTGCGCACAGATTCGGCAAATGGCCATGTTCACCTCCTCCAGCAGCCCAACAAAAAACTCCCACACTGCCGAGTAGGTGATTTTACCCCCAACACTCCGCACTGACTGACTGCTACTGCCGCTGCCTCCATAAACCTCTGCACCACCACTTTCCGGGCAGGTAGGCTCCCGCGAAGCAGCTAGTCTACCCCGAGCATGTTTGGCCCCCGACCTCCCACTGCTGCCTCCCTAGCTTTGTCTCGCGGTATAGTGGAGCTGAGCCCACAACATATAATACTTCTCTGGCTGAGGGAACAGAAAAGGACAGAGGTAGGTTGAGGACAAGTGAGGACACAGGGCCTGCTCCTGGGCCATGCCAACTAAGGGTTGTGTCTGACAAACTCACCGACTCTTGGCTGGGGGTGTCTGATGTCACTTAGGACGAAGTGGATGACTGATTCAACCATTCAAGGACCGCTGGGTTTCTGGTCAAGACACGACCGCTAGATGACACCAAGTGACCCCTGCTGCCACGTCCCCTTAATCTGCTGCAACCTGTGCCTGCGCCAGAAACATTTAGGCCTCTGCCATTCCCCTGTGCAGGGCCTGTCACTTTTCTGTCTGATATACCGTACTGTAATATCTAATAAGTAAATAAAAAGGAAATTAATACACCCCAAAAAAGACAGTAATTTTGTCACTTCACCACACAACGGCAAATAATACTTTTTTCCCCACTAATACACGACAAAAAAGGCTTTAGAACATATAACTGCACCGCTAAACAGCAAATAATACTTTATTTTGCCACTAATACACGCCAAAAAGGGCTGTCATTTTCTCACTTCACCACACAATGGCCATTAACCCCTTTTTCCCCCACTTATACATGCTAAAAAAGGCTTTAGAACATATAACTGCACCGCTGAATGGCAAATAATAAAAAAAATTGCCACTAATACACGCCAAAAAGGGCTGTAATTTTCTCACTTCACCACACAATGTCTAATAACCCCCTTTCCCCCACTTATACACGCTAAAAAAGGCTTTAGAACATAAAACTGCACTGCTGAATGGCAAATAATACTTTTTTTTGCCACTAATACACGCTAAAAAATGCTTTATAACATATAACTGGCCGCTGAACGGCAAATAATAATTTTCATTTGCCACTAATACATGCCAAAAAAGGCTTTGGAACATATAACTGCACTGCTGAACGACAAATAATACATTTATTTTGCCACTAATACACACAAAGAAGTGCTGCAATTTTCTCAAGTTACCACACAATATTGTGTGTCTGCTTCAATATTGTGGAATAATTCCTCCCTATGCTTTCCCTACACTTCTAATGATCTTTCCCTGAACTTCTATTCAGCAAAATAAAAGTTTTAAAGTCTTTCCTAGCACTTTCCCTAGCGCCTGCTAATGTTTTTCCCTGCACTAAGTACAGTGGAAAATGGCAGAATCCAAGATGACTGAGGCTAGTTATAGAGCTGTGACATCACTTGGCTGCCTGGCTGCTGATTGGCTGCATGCATATGGTATTGTGTGTGATCCCTCGTTCCTAGAGTTCTTTGCTCCATGTGCAATGGGCCGCCCCCTGGGGCCCTATTAGAGGGAGAAGGTATCCAGGTGTAGGAATGGCTGAGTGGCATAGGGTGGCCTAAAATGTCCCTTTACATTAAATGTGTGTCACGGTGCTCCTACCTGGATACGGCTGGACCCCATGCTTTGGGTCCGAAGCAAACAAATAGAGGGAATAATTGAGGGATAAAAGAATAATTTGAGTCCAGACCTTCAGATGCAGTTGAAAAGCAGCTTTACTTTGGTAAACTTTCATCAGACACAATCTTCAAACTTTGTCTTGGTCCCAGCAGGCTTTAGTATTAAATCTCTGGCAGGCAAACTCGTCTCTGCTACATCTGTTGCTCTCTGGCTCTGCTGTATACTGACAGGTTGGCTGTATAACTTTGTTTCTGCTGTATGCTGCAACTTCTCTCTTTGTAGTCTGTCTCTTAATTAGGCCAGGGAATTCTCCTCCTGGCTTCTGAGGCTTTAAGCTTTGGCCTCCATGGCCAGCAGAGCTGAGGGTTATTTGGCTTGGCTTTGGCACATCCAGCAGAGATGTGCCTAGCACACCCTCCCTTGCAAAGGTTACATGATATTAGCATACACAGATAGAATCAGGGCATAGGAGTGGTAATGCCACTTTGGGGTGGATCTCCTGAAGAAGCGAGATGCGAAACGCGCATTGGGGTATATGCTCACACTGGTCGGTATTACTTTACTTATTTATATTGGATTCATTGGACTGCTGTATTACTGTGGTTTTTTTTTCTTCCAGATTTTTTTGTGCATTATTATGGCGGTATGTTTTGCACTATGCACTTTATCATGCTATATGTGACACATTATACTCGGTGTATAGCTAAAGGGAGAAGTAGTCCAGGAGGTTATGATATTTAATCGTTGACAGTGTGTATCTGTCAGTGTGTTTATATGTCTGCCACCGTTATGAATTATCTGTTACTTTTAAACTATTCAAATTAATAAAGATGATATATTTGTGTATGCATGTAGCACTGCGTAATGCCTATTGTAGGTGTTGTAATCAGTATTAAACATGGAGTGCAATTCATTTTGGGAGCCCTATTGTGTATTGGGGTGCAATAGTTGTCTTGTCAGATACTGCCAGACACATTCTTCCGGGTCAGAAACTGAACACAGTATGGCGATTCTTCTTGTTCAGCATAAGGACCTCCCTGCCTACTGCTGCCCTGATTAGCTGATGAGGCTTTCAGCCTGTGAGCCAATCAAGGCAAGCCCTCCCCTCACTTCCTCCCAGTGTCATGTTATCCTCCATCTTCTTGCTTCTTCTTTGTTTTCCATGTCAACATTATCAATAAAGTGGCTGTAGGTTCAGTTTTTACATAACTCCTCCGAAACAAATTGCAAAAGCTTTGTTTTCTCTTAGGCGGATTCATTTTTGTGAGTTCTAATGAATCTGATTCTTTTTTGAAATGATTTGCTTATCTCTAATACTAGTGAGAATATTGCAAAATAAGTCTAAAGCACATATATTTATACTATATCTAAACTATATTTTGCTAAAATTGTGATTTTGAAAGTATTTCAAACGTGTTTTTTTATTTTTTTATTTTAGATTATCAAAATTTAATTAGGCACCACGTCTAGAAACTTTTGTAGATCACCCACCATGCCAAATTTATACAATGTACCCACTAAAAACATTGGCAGGATTGTTTCTGCATTGAGCAGCCAGGTGTTGCTAGCAACAAGCAAAAGACACAATAAAATGTTCTGATAGCTCTGAAACAAATGCCAAGAACTGGCTTAGCGCCTTCACAAAAGCATCCGGTCCTTGCAGCCAGTGGTCCCAGAACATTTAGGTACACTAGGCAGGGATGCATTGGCAGGCTGTGTTTAGAACCATCCTCCTTTTCTACTGGCAGAAATATTACTTTTTTTTTTTTTTTTGTCTCCAGTGCCTCTTACAAGATACACTCCAGTCCAGATCCAAATAATAATAAAAATATATTGGATTGACCAGATGGCTCTTTTTCCTTCTGCCTTTGTTTCTGGGCTTTAAATGTTTGCCAGATCAAGCTTTAGGAGATTTTCATACCATAGTAGAACAGTAGCCTTTGTAGTTGACTTTCAGTCTTTGTAAAGTACTATTTGAGCATAATTTAACTCAATATTTTATGTACTCTTTGAACATCCCATCTGTTTACAGTGCCACTGGAATGCACTTTTTTTTAGTATCGGTGCCAAAAAGCTAAAGGTTTGTGTTATCAGCCTCTGGAAATACCAGCATTTATGGTAGCTATAAGATGGCCATATGTGATAGGACTATGGCTTAAATTTATATTTAAGCCATAGTCCTATCACATATGGCCATCTCATAGCTACCAAAAAAATGTAAACTTTTTTTTTCTTGCACACATTAGGAAAACAGTAAATCATTGCACTTTGTTATTTATATAACAAAGTGCAATGATTTACTGTTTTCCTAATGTGTGCAAGAAAAAAAAAGCAGTCAAGCTTTGCAGTAAACCAGTGTGCGTCTTTACTGGAGGAACTAAAATGCAAAACACTGAGCTGGCTTCTCCAGTCTGCTCTCAGGTAGCCGAAGGTTCTGTACTGAGGAAAGGCCTCAACTAGCTGTCCCTCTCTTTCTTAGAAGGCTGGAGCCATGGCCAAAGGGCTTAAGGCCCATGGCCTATGGCTGAATTGTCTAACTGGCTCCCTGGTCAAAGGGCTGGTGACCTAGGGTCTTTGGCAGAGTATCTTCATCTCAGCATTTTTCTTTTTCAGGTCACTCGTTCAGTTTAAGAGAGTCACTCCTACTAAACACTGGTCCCTATCTGCAGGCAACTAAGGGCTCTGACAGCTCTATGTTTATACAGTTTCTAACATCTTGAACCTGAGGAAGCTGGAGAAGCACAGCCTTACAGAAAAAAATCTAAGTTCAAGGCTGCCATAGACTTGAATTTGGCCGCAATACAAGTCACTGGGGATGACCAGCAGTTTTCTGTTGTAAACAACAATCTGACAGATAAACCAGATGGTCAAAAGTCTCAGGGGGAGATTTATCAAATCCAAAAGAGCTGTAATAAAATGAAAGGTGGAATCTGATTGGTTTCTATGGGCAACTAATCCAGTTCTACTTTACACCAGTTTGATAAATCTACCCCTCAGTATCAGGCTTTTTCCTCCAAAACTCAGCTCTGCATACTCCCTTATAACAGCAGTGGAAAATTACTACCATTGGCTGGAAATTCCCGAAGTCTCTTACAAAGAACTGGCTGTACTTTAACCCTTTCCAATATTCAATGAAAATACAGTACAATAATAGACAAATGATCAGGATATATTGCATAAATACAATTTAACACTATAAAACAGTATACCTTTAAACTGTATAAATCAGTTAACCCTTCAAGGTGCACTAAAGTAGTGAATTGATGGCTTTGCATAGCAGCAATAGGGGCAAAAGTCCACAAAGGTACCCATCAGTGTCAGATAGATGCAAGTCCCACCTCTGGGACCCAATCCTATCTCCAGAACGGGGCCCCCAAAGTGAAGGAGAGTACACCCTGCATGCACAGCTTATTCTCCATTCACTGCTATCGGACTTCCAAAAATTTCTGAGTAAGTGCTTGACTATTTTTGCAAGCCCCTTAGAAGTGAACTGAGCGTGGCTGTGCATGCGCAGCAGCTCTTCCTTTACTTCGGGGTCCCAATTCTGGAGATAGGAACAGGTCCCACAGGTTGGACCTGCCCCTACAGTATCTGACATTGATGGCATATCTTAGTGATATGCTATCAATATCCCAGATGGGATTGCCCCTTTAATGTTTAAAAAGAAGGAATAATGCACATTGCGAAGATAAATTGTAAACAATATTAGAAATCACCTCTGATTTCTGTGTACTGTATGCACTTGAGTTACCAATAGCAACCTCAGGACATAACAATAAATTAGAGGGGGTCTAGCCTAACTGCACCGTCAACCTATCAAACATGTAAGCCAGCTTGGTGGCAAAAGGCGCGTCAAGGGTTTTGCCTGATAAACAGTAGACTGGACCATTGCCATTATGGGTATTTGATCATTCCCTGTGCCTTGTTTTGCTTTTATTGCTTGTTTTTCAAACCACACTTTATTTATTTAATTATTTAATTATTTGTAGCAGGGATGGCTGATATTTCAGCCTAGCCCACGCTTCATTGTTATATCATGCTTTGTTAATTACATGGATGATTGTTATTGGTCCTTAATTTGCCTATGATGGCGGTCATTATTATTACTTATTATTATTAGTTTAGAGACCATTGCTTATTCAGTTACGTTATTGTTTTGCTTATGGCCCCCTTTACATCTATTTGGGGCTTGTTTCTACGTAGGATATAGATTTTCTGCCATTTTTCAATAATATAGAAGCAGTTGGTTTACCATGCCATCATATGACTCTTACCATTTATGGGACATTGGTTTGGTATGTTTTATATATTGAGTGTTTTTCATTTTATGGGGTTATTGGCGTGTTTGATAGGTTGATACTGTAAGCTCTTGGCCACCAACTTTTCATTGGTCTTGGAAGCCATTTGTGACATTTAATATTCTTGTAACTTACAGTGGCGAGCACATCCCATACGCCACCATGACATACTACATCCAGTGTGCTTATTTGGTGTGATGGGATTTGAGCAATGTAGCAACACATTGCTGTACAATACCCCAGTCATTATGTAACATGCAGTGTAATCAACACAACCTACAAATAATTTTACCAACCCAAATATGTTTAGCGCTAATGTGATATGAAAAATTGTAATCGTGGTAATATGGATTACGCTGTTAAGTGCACATATGTACCTGCTAATTCTTAATAGCCTAAAAGATGGGCTATTAGCAGGACTCCTGCAAATAACGTTGATTTATTAGTCCAAGTACAGCATTCTCCTTAAATACAATGGTTAAACAACTCCTCCGTTTCTCAAATGAAACCCCTACATAACTGTTCTTTCACATCATAATGAAATACAGTGGTGTGCTTGGTTCCTGCTGTAGGTGGTATGGAGAAAATTAGACCTCATTTATAACTTTTCTTTACAAAGGCGACTACACAAATGAAATAGATACATTAGCATGAGGCACCTTTTATAATTCAATTCAGATTGGCAGAGAACTTTGACATTTCGTTCTTTTATTGCAGTGCACAAATGATATGATTTGGAAGCTACAAATGGAATAGAGGAGAGAGCCTTGTTTTGGCAGCCAGCCACATGGTTAATGGCAGCCGCTGTTAAAACCGTAAATGAAAGAAATTCCGTGAAAGAACAAGAAAGCTTTTGTTCCTAATTATCATAGAGGGGTCCGCTGATATCTGTAATAAATATATAGTTTTAGGGAAAAAGTTTGTAAAGTACCATAACAGGTAAAGTGCAAAGTAATTTCTTGTTAGCAATTAGAGATGAGCGAAGTTTAGAAAAATTTGATTTGGCCGATTCACCGAAGTTCGCCAAGAAGATTCATTCAGTCTGAATTAATTTGTCATGAATCGCTATAGATCAAGTATGCCCAGGCCCCTCTGCCTAATCTCTCCCCAATTTCAGTGTGAAGGTTTGGAAGTTAACCCTTTCCAGACTGCCAACAGTAAAGTTACATTGGCAGCTGGGCATTTAAGAATGGCGCTCACTGGCGCATGCAGCTGGCACCATGGTGGCCAGGTGTCTGATGATTTTAAGATCAAACACCCAGCACAAATTTTTTTTACCCTTCAGATGCCGTGGTCATCCCGGTGTGCTCTGGCTTCCCCAGAAGGGATCGGGGGAGCCAGAGCGTGTATGCAGAAGCCTCTGCCCTCCTGTGTGATGGTGCCAGAGATGGTACACAGCACTGAGGCGGGATAAACTTTCTCAAAGCAATAAAATTGAGGGATCCACAGGAGGGATGACTATAATCCCATGTGAATCCCTCCATAAGGTCCAGGATCCCTCTCTACCTAGTGGTATTTTGCTTTTAAAATGATTAGGGTTAGGACCAGATGGCCAAACAAGTTGTATGGATCAAACATGGCCACTGAATTATTAACACATGAGTGTTTGCCACGTTTCTCCCTATGCTCAGCTCACAGGACAATGGTCAAGGCCATGCGGGATCAACATTTTTTAGGACTCTGACATTACAGGGGATGGCTCTCAGCAGATTGGTTAGCTGCATGTCATTATGGTTCATATTGCATTCCCGGACTTACTACTTTCACTTTGTAACATGTGCATCTGCCATTTTAGGAAAAACTGCTAACCTAGTGAGTATACCTACAATCCAGAAATTACAGAAAGCACATTGTGAACATTTTCCAGGACTAATGTTTTGATGATCTAACCTTAGGATAGATCATAATTATATTCATGGGGATCCAACTCCCAGCACCACCACCGATCAACGTTTTCAGAAGCTTAAGTGCCAGAATAAGGCTCCAAACTACAGCTCCATACACTATGGAATGGCTAAGCCTGGTTACTGCACAGCCACTCCAGAAAGTGTATGGGGCTGTGTAGTTCTAGTGCCTGGTTCTGGTGCTGGAGATAACAATTGATAATCGCGGTTGCAAGGAGTTGCATCTGTATCGATCTGATAGTGATGACCTATCCTACGGTTAGGTCATCAATAAGTTCTGTAAATTTCCTTTAAAAAGAATTGCCCAAAATGGCAGTGTACACATTCTATAGAGTTAGCTATTGTATTAACGTGTGTTTGCATGTTAGCAGTACCAGTGAGCAGTCTCCAAGTCAAGGGGACTGAAATATGGCATGAAGTACATCACAATCATAGTAAACATGCAGATTTCATTTTCATGTGATCTCAAGAAACTGTTTAAGACCTAGCTTTACTTACCACTCCATAAAGTAAGATGAGATAAAACAGTATGACCATGCCAGACTAATATAAAATATTTTGACCATCTCATTCTTCAGGCAAAAGCTACAGGCATTTGGTAGAGTCCAGTAACTAATTATGTATGAAAGTCGGTACCACATGAAATGGCGAACATTCCATAGCATATTCCGGAATATTGCAAGTACATCAACTAAAAACAGATGTATGGCTCATTTATACTTTTTATAGCTGAAATGCTCTGATTCAGTATCAACCGGTGCACAGGTCACATCTGTAGCTTGATACAGAATAGCTATTTAGCATCTCAGTCCATTACTTAAATGCTTGTAGATTTAGACTCTTCATAGAGGCTCACGCTGACTACAATTTAGTACAAAGGCAATGCAAAGCTCTTAGCATTGAAAAGGTTATAAATCGGCTGTTCTGTCTTTTTCTGCCTTTCTAGCAGCATTACATTATTAGCAAGGCATTTCAGGGCTAACATGCAAATGCAGACATTTTTTTTCTACATACATATGAATATTAACCCCTTCCCGACTGCCCACTGACTATATACGTTCTATCTACCCCATGCAGATAGTATGTATATAAATGGTCAGGCAGCTCTTTAATCCAGCGCTGGGATTAAAGCTCCTGATCCTGATCAGCTCTGCCTGTGTGTCATGCCCCCACAGGGGGCTATTTTCCCATATAACTGGGGTTCCTGTGGATGCCCCAGTTACAGTGGAAACTGTGAAAAAAAAAGTGTCCTCCAGAGGTCTTTTAATGACCTATTGGGGACATATTATGTGCCAAAAATAAATAAAAATATAAGTAAAAAAAAATACAATAAAAAAAAGTAAAAAAAAAGTGAAATGCCGTCGCTAACAGAAACCGTCGCCATAGTTGCCCCGTTTGCTCAAACCTATACATGTTACATATCAACACGATTGTCACAAAATAGGGAACGCATTGCAATCATTTTTGGTTCAGTTTTAATATTTAAGAAATAAAAAGCTATAAATAAAAAATTACTTTTTAATTAGAATTAGTGGTTTTCCCCAAATTAAACCTAAAAAAAGAAAGGAAATTTCTAAAAAAAATGCTAATAAAAAAAAACTATGTGTCAAGTAAACAACATCGCAACAATTATTTTGGTAGTCAAACAAATAAAAAAGTTAGGGTCACTAAACCACAATGTGCACAAAATCACAAGAAAATTGTCTGGACATTCATACCTTTTTTTTTTTTAGGCCCGGTCATGAAAGGGTTAAGTAACCCAAGTAGGACTGGAAGTGGATGTGCATTTTTATAAGATTACCATACCTGCTAAATAAGTAAACAATTTGTAATGTTTTAATACACTACAATCCCAAATGTACAGGATTCAATTCAATTATATATCAATGTCTTGTGTCTCTTACGTCCCCAGCTGGTTTATAGTTAAAGAGGTTCTTCGTGTTATATTGTTCCATAATGTACAGTGTATATTGAAATCTGGTCCTCAAGACTTGGCTTATTTCTGTACATACCCCACTTAGCCATATGAGCAGTATTCTTTACACATCATCTTCCTATACACTGATATATGTGAACTAATTCATCTTCAACAAGTAGTCCCTGAGATGCACATATACAGACATAATGCCAACATAACATGGGGCAGAATACTGAATACTGTCATAGGGTCAGCTTTTGGTGCTATGAAAGCCCTTAACAATAATTTGTGCAATGTCTGTTGTAGCATATATTTTAAAATGCCGCCTTGCTTCTGAACAGCAAAAGAGATGTATTGTACTGATGCATTGGAGCAGAGCATTAGTCTCTTTTTCAGTGCTGCAAATACAATATTCTTCAACAGGATCCATGTGTCAGTATTAGTGTTGAGCGAATCGAAGTATTGAAGTGGAGTTCAATCCGAATTTCAGAGAAAGGTAAATTTTCCCTAAAATGGCAATAAAAATGAAAAAAAATCATACTCACCTCATCCATTTGAGAGAGAAGAGGTCATCATGGTCATCTTGCTTGAAGATCCCGTGCAAAATTTTGCGCGCGGTGACATCCATGCCGGCCAGCGTGATGACGTCATCACGCACTGTACGAAATTTCGAGCTGGATCTTCAAAAAAGAGGGCTGGGGCATCCTCTTCACACACAAATGGATAAGGTACATACAATTATGCCACAATCAAAGATGAATGTGCATCTGAGGAGTTCAATGACGGGGGGCGGTGAAATCGCTGTCCCCTGTCATTTCAACCTCTACTTACAAAGAAATGCGTTGGCGGACTTTTTTGTAAAATTCGGTGAAGCAGCCAAATCGAATTTCTAAGAACTTTGCTAATCTCCAGTCAGTACATGCAGTATTCTTTGACAGAGCCATCAACATATGAATCAAACTCTTCAGCAGGGTCCATCAGCAATATTCTTCAACAGGGTCCATCAGGATGTGCCGTATTCTTTAGCAGGTGCCATCAGAATATGCTGTATTCTTCAACAGGGTCCATCAATCAGCAAATGCAATATTCATCAACATGGTCTATCAGTATATGTCATTCTTCAGCAGGATCCATCAGCATATGCTGTATTCTTCAGCAGGATCCATCAGCATATGCTGTATTCTTCAGCAAGGTCACTCCATCAGCATATACAAAATTCTTCAACAGGGTCGATGAGCACATACAACATTTTTTACAAGGTCCCATCAACATATGCAATATTCTTCAACAGGGTCCATCAGCCTATGGCATATTCTACAGAAGGATCCATTGGCATCTGCTCTATTGTTCAATAGGGTCCACCCATCTGTAATATTTTTCAACAGGGTCCTTCAGTATATGCAACATTTTTTAAAAGGTTCCATCAGCTGCAGTACTTTGCTGTATAATATGCATCAGATTTACTGTGGATATCACCCCTATATATTGAAGATGATGTTGAAAATACTGTTAGGTGGAATTTCCACAATATGAATAAAAAATCCTCTGTATGCTCTTTTTTATATGTTGAGTTTTTCCTGCTACATCTGGATGATGTTTTCAAAGTTAATCTATGCACTTTCTATTGTAATTTGCTGTAGATCACTGTGAATCTTCCAGCAAATCTGCCACATGTGAACTTAGTTATGAGAAAAAAAGACAATGAAAAATAGAAAGAAACCAGAACCCCTTGTTTCCTTGACATAAGGGAACAAGGGTAGTCCCACTATCTGATCAGTATTTTGGAAAAATAGGTTATATGTATTGTTTTATATTAATATATTAAAGGAGAGACAACATTTCTTTCTCCTCACTTTATTGATCGGTGGGGGTCTCAGGCCTCAGACTACACTGATGAAAACCTTTGATATGTCACTACAATACACCCCTGTTCTGTAGTGATAAAGCTTAAAAAAAAATAAAACATAGCCCGAAGCTTTCTTCTGCAACACATTAATGAAATAGTACATAAAACTTTCTCTGGAGATATGTTATATTTTGTATTGAATCATCATGAATTATTTAGTTGCAGTTGTGTTTTACAAGATGCAGTTTTACTAATTTGTAATTTGTTGTTTATTTTTAGATAACCTTTTTTATGCTGCTGTCTGCTGTATGTGTCATGCTCAACTTGGCGGGTTCCATTCTGTCTTGTCAAAATGCTCAGCTAGTCAGTTCTCTTGAAGGTTGTCGTCTGGTAAGTACCTGCATTGTAGCCTATATTAACCTGAATTTTAGATTTCCTGCATTTTAAACTCTTCAGTTGGTGAACGACATAAAACGTACCAAGCAGATTTGAAGTTTGTATAAAATTGCATTACCTATTTATATTATTAGAATTAGATTACAGTTTTATTATAATTTTCATAGCTTTTTAACTACTGAAAGATGATCTGTCACATGCCATTGAAGAAATACACTACTTTTACTTAATATTAAACTGATTCTAAAGTACATTGAGTGCTGGCCTAAGCCACTTGGTGCATCCTAGCCCTTAGCTAGTCACTCCTCCTCCAGTTGATGGCAGGGCCAGGTATCCTAATCGTCATCTTGCTCGGCTCTGTCAATGTACTGGAAAGAAGAGTGGCTGGTGAACCAGCGTGGAGCAGCTAGAGTGCTTGGGCCCACCCTCAGTGCTCTTTGGACCTTATTTGCATATTAATAAAAATTGCTATAGCTCTGAAATGCCTCAATGGATTGAGCTATAACTGGTATTGATATAATTAGATCAGGCATACTGTTGCTCCTGATGACAGATCCATTTTAAGACCAAAAGCAAAACAAAACAAAGCGCTACTTTCAAGAATGACAAGTGTCTTACAGAGAATCTGTCACCTCTCCTGACACGTCTGTTTTAGTAACTACTTGTATCCCCCACTTAATAACAAATATGGAGCATTTATTCCATGTGGTTTCACTTCTCTAATTAATTCTCAAAATGTATGAAAAAATGTACAACTTGGCGGGAAGGGGGGGGGGGGGGGGTCATGGTGCACATGGACAGTTTGACACTACCAAATTAGTGCTAGGCCACACCACCAACTAGTAACACCCAGCTGTACTTTACTGTAGGGAACTGTATCTCCTTATGGAGAGGGCCTTCATAATCGCCATGAGGATGATTATAGGCCACACATTCCTCTGGAATTCAGGAATACAGTACCCTCCAAATCCTGACCTAGGCCTAACACCCAGTTAAGCCAGTACTCTGCTTTGCACTGATGAGGGGCAACAGCTGTCTGCAGATGTGATGCTTGTTTATTTATTATACAGGATAGCTATGTTACATCTAGTAGCATCAGAAGCAGAGCTTACTAAGAGCTTCCATTTGCATACCGTTTCCCAGAATTCCAGAGGAGCATGTATGGCCTGTAAGCTTCACACAGATTAAGGTGCTCTCAATAGGGAGGTACAGTTCCTAAAACGGACATGTCGGGATAAGAGGACAGGTCCTCTTTAAAGCAATCAGTACTGTCCAAGATTTGGCACTTCCTTACTGGTCTGGGGCACAATGCTTCCATCTGTTTTGCAGTCCAGAGATCTGATCCCCTAACTGCTTATAAGAGTTTTAGCTCCTACATGTTCCAGTACTTATAAAGGATTACATAAATCACTCAAGTAATCCAGAAGACAAGAAGTTAACAACAGAAACATAATAACGCGCAGTACTGACAGAAATACAATATCCTGTCCCATGTGAGTACAGTCGGTAAAATTTGTTGCATTTCGCAGTATGCTAGAATAACTGTGTCCAGCAGACAAATGAGGTAAGAGACCTGGAGGGCTCTGTGGTTTATATTTAGCAAAGTGCATTGGCAAAGCATCAACTTCTAACATACTTGAAGTCTTTTAAACAGTAGGCCATCCCTCTATACTTCAGTCATTTCACTCTTTATTCCCTAAATTCCTCATAATATACTCTAATAATAATATTTTATTGCATATAGAGTGTGCAAAAACACTGCACATCTGAAGGGTATTTAGCCTAGTTTTTAATCATGGAGAGTAAAATATGGATGTTATTTACTTATTTACAACTTTTTTCATGTGAACTACTTAATGGTATTTTCCCATGAAAAATTTTAATGGCATATCGGGTGATTCTGTACCTCCTATGGACTTTAATGGAGTGTGACCATGCATGTACATAATTCTCCACCAGGCGCTCTGTTCTTAAGATTAGTGTGGTTCTAAGCAGTCAAACCCTCATTGATCTATGTTTTATAGCATATGCATAGAGCATCTAGTTTTTCTTTAAATGAGTTATCCAGCTTTTTGGACTTCTTTACCTTTCAACCCTGGCCAGTTGTGCCTGTTGAAAAAAAATCATACTCACCTGCTCCCTACCCTTTTGTTCCAGCTACCTGCCTCCTTTCAGTGATCCCTGTCCTGTTAACTTCTGGACAGACGGGGTCACATGTGAAGCAGCCACAAATAGAGAACCTTCATCTCTGAGATTTCTAATGTTGGAATAAATCTAGCAGAGCAATTGGAGAAATGAACAGGTAGATTGAGCAGATCACTGGATCCATGTGAGGCACAAGCAGGGTTGGACTGGCCAACCTGAGTATGGGAGGATCATCCAGTGAGTTTAAGCTCTGATAATAAGTCCCAAAGATCTAGGATAAAAAAAAGTCAGCTGGCTTTGGAGCCAATTAGAGTAGAGCAGTCATTCTAATTGGATTCGTCATTTATTTCACCAAAAAATGTCCAACAAAGGAATATGAAGTTTTTGAGAGGATTTGCCCCGATCGGCTAATCAGGGTACAGTTGGCAAGCAGCTTGTGACCTGGAAGTGTCCGTTGTGGCAGTGCCTGACAAAAAGCCTTCGCAGACATAAGCCAGTAATATAGCTAGCTGCACTAAGGACACTATAGGGAGAGAAAAGGTAAATATAATTGGGTAGATTTTAGGGAATTTGATCAGGGAAAGCCTTGAATGAATACTGATCACCCACTCGTGTGTTTAATACAGCTGCTGGCAGGTAGTTAGATAGACATTACAAAACACCCCTCAAGAATATGAAACTTATTTTTTTTTAAACCAGGGTTCTACTGTTCATAGGCTTATTGCCAGCACCCAATAGCATATATTCTGCTTCAAATGCTGAGAAATTGTTTTCTTCTACAAACCATAGCAGTGCATTATACCCATGTTACTAAACATATTGTATATTACTGGAAAATAACAGGTAATTACATCAAAAGCAATACTGAAAAATATCATTTTTATACCTGTTACTAAACACCCTGCATATTACTAGGTAGTTACAGCAAAAGCGATATTTCAATGATGATGATTTTTATACCTATGTTATTAAACCCATTTTAGGGGTCATTTATTAAGACCAGCATTTTAGATGCCGGTCTTAATAACCCCTGTGCTGGCGGTGGATGCTCCCCTACATAACTACTGCGGATCCACCACCAGTGAAGGCGTAAAAAGTAATAAATGAGATGGGCCTGGTGGCCTGCCCCCTTTTTCAGACCTGGTGTGAGCTGGCAAAAGTCGCAGATATGTGCCAGAAAACTGGCATATATCCGTTTGTAAATTACCTCCTTTTACTGCAAAAATGTGTTGTATTACTGTTTTACATCAAAAAGTGCAAAGTGTTATACCCACATTAGTGGACACATTATTGTATCAGACTTTCTAGTTCAAAAGATATTTTACCACAAAAATGTAATTGTTATACCCATTTAACTGAACACATAGGGGCGCAATTATTAAGTCTTAATAAAGCCTTAAGCTGGCAGTGGTGCTGCCGAACCTCTTCGGTGGATCCTCCGCCAGTTCTAAATGTAAGACAGCTTCCTTGCTGTCTTACATTTAGGACTTTTTCTACGCTGTAAACAGCCACCCACAATTTTAGACCTGACATGAGTGGGGAGAAGTTGTAGATTGCAGTGCAGTGCCTAACTAGTTTAGGCATATTTCAGATTGATAAATAACCCCCATAGTTCAAAGATATTTTAGCCCAAAAATTACATTGTTATACCAATGTTACTGAATGCATAGTCTGGAGACATCTTACTGCAAACATTGCGTTGTTATACCCATGTTAGCGAAAGCATAGTTCAGACATTTTACTGCAACATTGCTTTGTTATACCTGTGTTAGTGAAAACATTACTGCATCAGACTATGTTGTTCAAACACATTGTACTGCAAAACTGCACTATTGCCAAAGTAAATTGTCAATACCAATGTGAAGTGTGTTTGTAGAAGGGGAAGGACAATTAACTGCGAATCTGTCTTCAAATTACAGAAAAAATACTTAGTTTTGCGAGTACCATTTAATAATCTGCGGGTAGCAGTAGTAGTAATAGTAAACCACAGTTCTACCTGGCTTCCGATAGGCACCACATTATTATTAAGGACAAAGAGGGTGCAGTTGTGGACAGGATGGCTCACTCCTACTCTTATTCACAGCAAGAGGATTTGTATGTCACTTTGAGTCTGACACCATGCCTTGGAGCCAGGGGTCACAGCATTCCTCCTGCTTCGCCTACTTGCAACCCCAGAGAAGCCTTTCCGTTTTAGTTGCATCCTCTCTGTCTTCACTGCCCCCTCCTAGTGGCGCGACTGTGCAGAGTAAAAAAAAGTTTGCAATGTGCAGGAGATGGCAGAGAATCGGGCTTTGTTTTGGCCCAATAACATGTATAATCTTTTTTATTATTTCCTGCAGTGGTTCTTCAAATCTTGCATTTTTCACAGCAGCATATTATACGTAATCCTAGAAGGTCCATTCCATTCTATAGATTATGAGAATTTGCCAATGTCATACTCCACTAACTTGTACCAGTTTTAGAAGAGTAGCTAATAACAGTAGGAAATACAGTACAAGGCTTCATGTGTTAACAGAGATATCTTGCATCTGCCAATCTAAGTAAACCAATGTAATCTAACATATCCTTGCATGCAGTCCTTCAATTTTTCATTATTTCTTAGATTCCACTTAATCAGCCACGTGCTGTTTTCAATTTCAGCGTTTTCTATTTCACATCTCTTGGTATTCCCTTTATTACAGCTGATGAATCCAATTTCGCTTAACATTAGTATTCATTCTATATCATGCATAAAAGAGTTCATTTAAATTTACAATATTCTATAATGTCCTGCATTGAAATGCAACTTGAGCCATCCTCTTTATTAGGGCACCGGGAGCTGTTTAAAGCATGCCAATTTAAACCAGGTCTTAACCCTACCTTAATCTCTCTGTAAAATCTGCATTTCAGTGTGACACGCAATTTGCAGCTGTCAGGATTAGCAATTAGCTTAATAAGAAAACACCAAACACAACAGATTCATCTCAGTGGACATGCTCATCATGCACAGTTCATACAGTTTAACAGCCATCAAAGAAACAGCTATTAAATATGGTCTAGTGAAAAATCAAAGCATGGTGACTTGAATGGAAAGAAGTTTGAAGTTTGCTACTAGTGTTGAGCGAGCATGCTCGGCCGAATACAGAGTACCGCATGTGCTCGAGCGCAATGCTCGAGTCTCCTCCCTGCACGTTTCGTGGCTGCTAAGCAGCCAAAAAACGTGCAGGTAAGTACTGCCCTCACTGTAATGCCAGTAGCCATGTTGTGTACTGGTATAACAGCAATTGACTGGCCGAAACGCGTCACCTGGTGCTATGTAGCACCCGATGACGCGTGTTCAGCTCATTCGAAGTCAGGGAGAGCTGAGCATAGTAAGGGACAGACAGTGTAGGGAGTGTAATTGAATATTATTTCTGTACAAAAACGTTTCAGAGACCCAAAAGTCCTTGTAAGGACTATTGTGTGTGACAGCAGCAATATATGTTTGTAGCGCAACCTGCACTAAATTGCTCAGTGCTCGTCATAGGAAGGGACAGACAGTGTAGGGAGTGTAGGGCCTTATTCGCACAGTCAGTGTTTGGTCAGTGATTTTCATCAGTGATTTTGAGCCAAAACCAAGTGCGGGTCCAAAACGCAGAACAGGTGCAGATCTTTCCCCTGTACCTTATGTCTGTGTAGGATCCACTCCTGGTTTTGGCTCACAATCACTGATGGAAATCACTGACCAAACACTGACTGTGTGAATGAAGCCTAATAGGAAGATTTTTATACTAAAAACTTTTCAGAGACCCAAAAGTCTTTTTAAGGACTATTGTGTGTGACAGCAGCAATATATACCTTTAGTGCATCCTGCGCAAAATACCGCTGCGGCCAGTTAAATTATTCGCACCACATCTCCTGTGTAAATTTTGCGCATCCCTAAAATATCAGTGGCATCCAGTGCATTTTTTTTGTAGACGGTGTCCGCTGCGGACAGTTAAATTATCTGCGCCACATCTCCTGTTCAAAGTGTGCGCATCCCTAAAATATCAGTGACATCCAGTGCACTTTTTCCATACACAGTGTCCGCTTCTGACAGTGACCTGACCAGGCCCACATCTGCTGTGTAACGTGTGCGCTTCTAAAATGTTTCTGTGACATAACATAGCATTTTTCAATAGACGGTGTCCTTTTCTGACAGTCGGAAGTGGGTAATTTGCGCACCCCCGCTTGCCTTCCCTGGATGCGGATCGCAAAACACATACGGTTGTGTGAATGTACCCAAAGGCGCATAAAATAACATCGAAAGTTGGATCATCGACGTCACGGGGACGTGTGATCAGGCAGAAGTTATCTAGAGTTAATAAAGCGGCAGCAGGGCCTCGTCCATAATGTTTGCGATGGTCAGCTCACCTGCAGGCCCTCAACAATAATTTTTTGATGGTCAACTAAGCAGCAGGCATTCTCCCATAAGTGTCTGGTCAACACAATCCTCACCGCCGGGGGTCACGTAACTAGTTAGCACGGAGGAGTCTCGTTCGTTATCGGAATTAACTAGACAAATCGCTCCACAAACTCAGAACGGCCATGCACCACCACCCACAGAATCAAGAAAGAGCTATCAATCTGTCAATCCTTTCCATGTCCAGGCCGGGTGAGGTTTGCCGTGTTGAGTCAAATTAAGCTGCAGGCTCCACTCCTGGTGGTGCCTTTCCGCAAATTAGTTTAAGTTTCAGCTTTGCAACCGTACTCCCCCCGGAAGCTGCTCGGCGGGTCATGGGAATAACTCCGCCGGATCGCCTGTCGGATCGTCTTTGAACCTCCGACTTTCGTTATAGAAGTAAATATACAGGAAAGAATGTTTCCTAACAATTTTTTCTCTAAAATCGATTTCATCTTTGGTTTTGTGCGTATTATTGTCAGTCTGTAAAAGTGGCGTACTACTCGGACAACATCGTTTCCAGCAGTGACCTGGGAGTCTAAGATGCATCCAGACATCCTCCCCTTGCTGTTCCCGAACCATTTCCGTGGTGTTTCCATTAATTTCTGACCTTTTCCTATGAACCAGGCACCATCTCCTCTTCAGAGCAGGGGGTACCTGGTTTAATGCTTGGGTTCTCCCATTGACTTCCATTATACTCACTGTGTTCGGCCCGAGCCCCTGAGCACTACAGTGCTCGATCAACACTAATTGCTTCATGTTATGTACCGTATTTTTTGCCGTATAAGACGCACTTTTTCTCCCCCCAAAATGGGGGGAAAATGCCCCTGCGTCTTATACGGCTAATGCTGTCAGTTTTACATCGCAAGCTGCGATGTAAAGCGAGCGGGGACTCGGGGAGGGACTGGGAGGAGGAGCTGGGGCCGGCAATAGCGGCAGGGCGGTGCAGTCACTGTACTATAGCCCCGCCGCTCCGGTATACTAATATAATATGTCATATTCAATTAATAGTTATTAAATATGCCCCTTTATGCCTAATAGTACCTTAAATCCTAAGCGCTTCAGTACAATGCAGGCCGGGCGGACGGCAGCATAACTCCCTGATGTCACGTGCCTGCGCCGCCTACTTTATGAATGACGTCAGTGAGTGACGCGCCGGCCGCCCGGCCTGCCTGCCGGCATTGTACTGAAGCGGTTAGGATTTAAGGTACTATTAGGAATAAAGAGGCATATTTAATAACTATTAATTGAATAAGACATATTATATTATTATACTGGAGCAGCGGGGGATCTGTGGATGGCACAGTTATGGGCTGGGAGGGTCTGTGGATGACACATGTATAACAGTGCCATCCACAGATCCCCCCCCTGTAACAGTGGAAGCCACAGATCCCCCCATAACAGTGTCCGTCATCCACAGATCCCCCCATAACAGTGTCCGTCATCCACAGATCCCCCATAACAGTGTCTGTCATCCACAGATCCCCCCATAACAGTGTCCGTCATCCACAGATCCCCAGTAATAGTGCCATCCACAGACCACCATTAGTTCCAAACCCACCAAACACACAGCACACTTTTTGGTTAAAAAATATTTTTTTTCTTATTTTCCTCCCTAAAAACCTAGGTGCGTCTTATACAGCGAAAAATACGGTATTTGTATAGTATGGCGAAACGCTTCCTTAGGCATCTAATGAACTAAAAAGTGTAAAATTTTAATATACATCTTGGTAATTATGAAAATTGATCAGTTCAACATAGTAAATGTTCATTTTGCAAATGGTCAATCAAATTACATTGGAACAACCTACAAGTGTTTGCGCCCATAAACCCATGCATTTGTCCAAGCAGTGAAAACGTAGTCAGGGAAGTTGTAAAGCTTCTATGATTATTAACCACTTCAGCCCCCTAGCTTAAACCTCCTTAATGACCAGACCACTTTTTACAATTTATTGCTCGGTCATACAACTTACCACCCAAATTAATTTTACCTCCTTTTCTTCTCACTAATAGAGCTTTCATTTGGTGGTATTTCATTGCTGCTGACATTTTAACTTTTTTTTATATTAATCAAAATTGACCGAAATTTTTGCAAACAAATGACATTTTTCACTTTCTGTTGTAAAATTTTTCAAATAAAACTCCATTTCTATATCATTTTTTCTCTAAATTTATAGTTCTACGTGGCTTTGATAATAAAAAAATGCAATAAGTGTATATTTATTGGTTTGGGTAAAAGTTATAGCGTTTACAAATTATGGTGCAAAAAATTTTATTTACGCACTTTGACTTTCTGAGCACCTGTCATGTTTCCTGAGGTTCTACAATGCCCAGACAGTACCCCACAAATGACCCCATTTCGGAAAGTAGACACCCTAAGGTATTCGCTGATGGGCATAGTGAGTTCATGGAAGTTTTTATTTTTTGTCACAAGTTAGCGGAAATTGAATTTTTAAGTCTCATATTCCACTAACTTGTGACAAAAAATTAAATTTTACATGAACTCGCCATGCCCCTCACGAAATATCTTGGGGTGTCGTCTTTCCAAAATGGGGTCACTTGTGGGGTATTTATACTGCCCTGGCATTTTAGGGGACCTAAAGCGTGAGAAGTAGTTTGGAATCCAAATGCGTAAAAAATGCCCTGTGAAATCCTAAAAGTACTCATTGGAATTTGGGCCCCTTTGCGCACCTAGGCTGCAAAAAAGTGTCACACATGTGGTATCGCCGTACTCAGAAGAAGTAGGGCAATGTGTTTTGGGGTGTATTTTTACATATACCCATGCTGGGTGAGATAAATATCTCTGTAAAAGACAATTTTTCCCATTTTTATTATACAAAGTTTTCATTTTACAGAGATATTTCTCTCACCCAGCATGGGTATATGTAAAAAGACACCCCAAAACACATTTCCCTACTTCTCCGGAGTACGGCGATACCACATGTGTGACACTTTTTTGCAGCCAAGATGCGCAAAGGGGCCCAAATTCCAATGAGTACCTTTAGGATTTCACAGGGCATTTTTATGCATTTGGATTCACAAGTTATTGGAATATGAGACTTTGTAAGAAAAAAAATAATAAAATCAATTTCCGCTAACTTGTGCCAAAAAAAAAAATCTTCTATGAACTCGCCATGCCCCTCAAAAGTGATTTTTATAGCGCCACAGCGATTTTATAGTGTGTTTTTGCAGTGATCAGAAAAAAAAATTCTGTCACTGCGGTGGGGCGGACTGAACACAAGTGTGCGCACAAGATCAGGCCTGATCGGGTGAACACTGCGTTTTTTGTAGAGCTTATAGAACATGTCCTATTCTTGTCCGCAATTGCAGACAAGAAAATGCATTTTCTATATAGTTCTGGCAATGTGCGGATCCGCAAAATGCGGAAAGCACATTGCCGGTGATCCGCAAAACACATACGGACGTCTGAATGGAGCCTTACAGGGGGGTGATCAATGACAGGGGGGTGATCAGGGAGTCTATATGGGGTGATCAGGGGTTAATAAGGGGTTAATAAGTGACAGGGGGGGGTGTAGTGTAGTGTTGTGATTGGTGCCACTTACAGAGCTGCCTGTGTCCTCTGGTGGTCGATCCAAGCAAAAGGGACCACCAGAGGACCAGGTAGCAGGTATATTAGATGCTGTTAACAAAACAGCGTCTAATGTACATTTTTTGGGTTAAAAAAATCACATCTACAGCCTGCCAGCGAATGATCGCTGCTGGTAGGCTGTAGATTAACTTATCAGCCGCACGTCGCTGTGAACGCGCGCGTTCAAGCGAAATCTCGGGTCTCGCGGGGTGACACGCCGACTCGTCACAGAGGAATTACCCGGTCGCCCGCAGGACACATCCCCGCGTTAGGAGGTCGGGAGAAGGTTAAAGGGCATCTCTCAGCAGATTTGTCCCCTTGAACCTGGCTGACCTGTTTCATGGCACTTGGCAGCAGGAAGCATCTGTGTTGATCCTATGTTCATATGTGCCTGCATTGCTGTTTTAATATATGCAAATGAGCCTCTAGGAGCAACAGGGGTGTTGCCATTATACCTAGAGGCTCTGCTCTCTTTGCAACTTCTTTGCCCTCTGCACTTTGACTGACAGAGCCAGGCAATGTAAACGTCATCATGCCTGGTCCTGTCAATCAAAGTGGAGAGTTTATGGCAGTTTCAGAGAAAACAGGGCCTCTAGGTGTAATGGCAACACCCCTGTTGCTCCTAAAGTCTCATTTGCATATATTAAAACTTCATTTTTCTCAGCAATGCGGACACACATGAACATGAGACCAACACCGATGCCATCAGCTGCCAAGTGCACATGTAGCAGGTCAATCAGCTTCATAGGTACAAATCTGATGACAGATGGTCTTTAAAATGGCCTGTGTTTTTAGATTTCTAGATTATTATTATAGAAATGTTCATGGGACAATGATTTTGTTTATGCTTCATAGCAGATAATGTCCCTACATCATACTGTACTTTAAATAAAGCATCAGTATACCTTTCATATCATAAAGAACTTTTGACGCTGACCATCAAGTGGTTTTTACCATCGAGAGCTAAGCATCAGCAGTAGTGATGGACAAACATCTGCCGGGACGGTTCGCGAACGCGATCAAATGTTCACGAATCGCAAGTTCGCGGCAGGTCCCATCCATTTTAATGGCAGGCGAACCTTAAAAACCTTCAGCTCATATTTGCAGCCAAGAAATATTTACTAGAAGTGCACAAATAGTCCCACAACATGGACAGTGACATACCAGATGTATTATTCAAATTTGCAATCTCTATTCATTATTTTTTTCAATGCGAAGTATCGGCAATATAATTTTCGCGTATGCGCATGCGCAAATGCACTATACAGTACCCAAATACACTATAAAGAAAGTATATTGGTATATAACACCCCGCTTCAATCAGTTTTTTGGGAGGCGACTGGTATATCACACCAGTAGAAATTATTTGTTCCAATAACGCTTGGCCCTCTATATACCTGAGGTATGGCAGCAGAACCGCACAATACAAATGCACTATAATATACTTTCTAACATAGAAAGTATATTATAACATTGTACAAGGAAGGCAATCCATTAGAATATACCGGTCCTATTTAAAAGATTAGCATATTGTGATAAAGTTCATTATTTTCTGTAATATACTGATAAACATTAGACTTTCATATATTTTAGATTCATTACACACCAACTGAAGTAGTTCAAGCCTTTTATTGTTTTAATATTGATGATTTTGGCATACAGCTCATGAAAACCCAAAATTCCTATCTCAAAAAATTAGCATATCATGAAAAGGTTCTCTAAACGAGCTATTAACCTAATCATCTGAATCAACTAATTAACTCTAAACACCTGCAAAAGATTCCTGAGGCTTTTAAAAACTCCCAGCCTGGTTCATTACTCAAAACCGCAATCATGGGTAAGACCGCCGACCTGACTGCTGTCCAGAAGGCCATCATTGACACCCTCAAGCAAGAGGGTAAGACACAGAAAGAAATTTCTGAACGAATAGGCTGTTCCCAGAGTGCTGTATCAAGGCACCTCAGTGGGACGTCTGTGGGAAGGAAAAAGTGTGGCAGAAAACGCTGCACAACGAGAAGAGGTGACCGGACCCTGAGGAAGATTGTGGAGAAGGACCGATTCCAGACCTTGGGGGACCTGCGGAAGCAGTGGACTGAGTCTGGAGTAGAAACATCCAGAGCCACCGTGTACAGGAAATGGGCTACAGGTGCCGCATTCCCCAGGTCAAGCCACTTTTGAACCAGAAACAGCGGCAGAAGCGCCTGACCTGGGCTACAGAGAAGCAGCACTGGACTGTTGCTCAGTGGTCCAAAGTACTTTTTTCGGATGAAAGCAAATTTTGCATGTCATTCGGAAATCAAGGTGCCAGAGTCTGGAGGAAGACTGGGGAGAGGGAAATGCCAAAATGCCTGAAGTCCAGTGTCAAGTACCCACAGTCAGTGATGGTCTGGGGTGCCATGTCAGCTGCTGGTGTTGGTCCACTGTGTTTTATCAAGGGCAGGGTCAATGCAGCTAGCTATCAGGAGATTTTGGAGCACTTCATGCTTCCATCTGCTGAAAAGCTTTATGGAGATGAAGATTTCATTTTTCAGCACGACCTGGCACCTGCTCACAGTGCCAAAACCACTGGTAAATGGTTTACTGACCATGGTATTACTGTGCTCAATTGGCCTGCCAACTCTCCTGACCTGAACCCCACAGAGAATCTGTGGGATATTGGGAAGAGAAAGTTGAGAGACGCAAGACCCAACACTCTGGATGAGCTTAAGGCCGCTATTGAAGCATCCTGGGCCTCCATAACACCTCAGCAGTGCCACAGACTGATTGCCTCCATGCCACGCCGCATTGAAGCAGTCATTTCTGCAAAAGGATTCCCGACCAAGTATTGAGTGCATAACTGAACATAATTATTTGAAGGTTGACTTTTTTTGTATTAAAAACACTTTTCTTTTATTGGTCGGATGATATATGCTAATTTTTTGAGATAGGAAATTTGGGTTTTCATGAGCTGTATGCCAAAATCATCAATATTAAAACAATAAAAGGCTTGAACTACTTCAGTTGGTGTGTAATGAATCTGAAATATATGAAAGTCTAATGTTTATCAGTACATTACAGAAAATAATGAACTTTATCACAATATGCTAGTTATTTGAGAAGGACCTGTACATGAAGATGGCTGTCCTCTATGTAGCTGTTCTTTTTGTTTTGATGCATGTCTCTTATACTTTGTATTTAAATAAAATAAAAAAATATTTAACTAAAAATTAAAAAAAGATTATACATGAAGATAAAACGTAACCTTTAATAATGTTACTATAAGGGTCCATTCACACATCCAAAACACAGACACCAGCAATGTGCATTCCGCAATTTGCGGACAGCACATCGCCGTCACTATAATAGAAAATGCCTAATCTTGTCTGCATTTGTGGACAAGAATAGGACATGTTCTATTTTTTTGTGGAAACGGAAGCATGGATGCGGAAGTGCGGATCCGCAAATGCGGCACATTCCGGCCCCATTGAAAATGAATGGGTCTGCACCCGTTCCGCAAATTTGCGGAACGGATGTGGACCCATTTTGCGGACATGTAAATGGAAAAGATATCCCTCAAAATGAAAATAAATTAGATTATTAAAGTTAAGAAAAAAGCATAGATGTGGTAGGCAATAACAAGTGCTCGGCGGCACTAAATCAGGTGCTTGGCGGCACCAAATCAGAAACCATATGTCCTACCACAATCCGGGGGGTTCCAGTGCACATCCATGAATCCCGGAGGGAAAGCAAAAAACATCTATCCCTGGGCTAGATGATTATGTGGCATTGAAGGACAGGGTGGGCAAAGAACTGACCCTGATATTGCCCTACAGGGGGGTGCTATTCTGGCCCTGATAGCCTAACCACAGACCACCCGCCCTGATAAGAGCGGCCCCGTCCGGAACCTTACCCTATATAACAATGGCCCTAGTAAGCCCCTAGGCCCCTGACTTCCAGGTGATCACTATATAGATCTATGTGTTTTTGACTCATTATAAAAGTATATTATAAGTATATCGCACCCCTTTGTGTATCACACATATCGATAGCACACCTATACCAAACTTTTGTGGCCCTATTAGCTAGCGTTTGTAGTCCCTAACATTCTGTCCCTGCTCCACAAAGCAACCTCTCCCTACACTGGCAAAACACTGAATGTAAAATGGCAGCCAGATCAGGTCTATTTATAAGGTAGGGGGTATGTCCATGTGCTGAAATGTCTCAAATGGCTGTCCTATACCACCTGATGGATGTGTCATGGGTCAAAGTTCTTCACAATGTAAAAGAATATGGCGGGCGCGAATATCTCCATAAGTTCGCATGTTCAGCAAATCGCGAAACACTCAAAATTCGCTGTGAACCGACCGCTGGACGAACCGCAAGGCCATCTCTAATCAGCAGCTCCTGGTAGTGGTGAGAGGGTGAGATCAGATTTCTGGGGGCTTCAACAGACTGGTCCCAGCAATCAGTTCCTATATGGGAGAGCTATTTTAAAGGGATTGTCTGACGTGTTACATTTTTTTTCCCAAAGGAACAATCGGTGCACTGTATACTCAACCATTTCATCCCAGACATTACAGCCATGATGTCATCTTATTGGCAATGGCTTGGCCATGTACCATGGACTGCTAATCACTGGCCTCAGCGGTATACAGCAGGAGACTGAGGCCAGTGATCAGATGCCATAGTCTTGTGGAAGATATGGGCATGTTATCGCTGCAGCCAGCAAACACAGCCCACTGGGGATGATCGGAGCTGCATCACTGGAACGGGATATGCATTATTTTATCATTGTATGACAATTGCTGCCTTCAGGGGGAAGGTTATTTTGTGGGACAACTCCTTATACTGTCAGACATCTGCATCACTATCAACATATCTTTACAATATCCATTGTCCTTCGTTATCAAAACCTCTCACTCACAAGACTTCTCCCTGCTCCCGAAACCTGGAATTCTCTTCTTCAGTCATAAGATGATTCTGTAATCTTTCTAATGGTCTGTATATGCCTTTAACCATCACCAGGTGCATCCTCTATGTCTAGAGCAGGGATCAGCATCCTTCTGCTGTCGAGCTGCTATGAAACTGCAGCTGCCAGCATGCACATTTGCTCTGATGTTCTTGCAACTCCCATTGGGAGTTGTAGTTTCAGAACAGCTCGAGTAGCAGAGGTTTTTGTATTCCTGGTCTAGAAGAAAGAAGATTTCACCCTCAACATAGAAGAGGATTCTTCACTCTAACCCTAGGTTCAGACCTGAGCGTTCTGAAACGAGCGCTCTGTATGCGCGATTGTATGGGCGTTTACAATCGCGCATACAGAGACAGGCGTGCACACATTGTCGCGCGTTCACGAATATCTATGTGCGGGAACGTGCGACAAACGCCCCCAAAAAAGCTCAAGAACTTGTTTGAGCGGCGGGCGTTTTACAGCGCGATCGTACGCGCTGTAAAAAGCCCAGGTGAGAACCATTCCCATAGGAAAGCATTGGTTTCTCCTTGTTGAGCGTTTTACAGCGCGTAGGAACGCGCTGTAAAACGCTCAGGTGTGAACTTAGGGTAAGAGTTTTGATGGCCGATTCATTAAACAAGTTCAATATGTAAATAGGTTATGGGAGCTACATTTCTGGACATGGATTGATCCAGCAGTTTAACTATTGGTACCTGCCTCATATGGGTTTTTGCCCCCTCGGAATCAACACAGTAGGATTATAGGTTGAGCTTGATGGACACCAATCTTTTTTCATCCTTAACATAGTATTACAGTCTATGGTGTAAATGAACTGGTAAAATATAAAAAAATATTCATGGTGCTCAGTGAACACCACAAAAATGCCAATTTACAGTTTTTTGGTCTCCTCGCTGGAATAAATAAGTCATAGGTACCCTACAATGGTACAAATACAAACTATAGCTTGTCCTGCAAAAACAAGCCCTCAACCAGCTCTGTGGACAGAAATATAAGAAATAATGGCTGTCAGAATATGGCAATGCAAAGAAAAGTTTTTTCAAAGTTGCCCCTCCCTCTGTCTAACCCAACAGATGCAATGCTATTGACGGCAGCATCTGCAGGGTTAAATGATCAGAACTGGAGTGCAGATGACCCCCGCCGCGTATGGAATGAGCTCAGCACTTGAGGTCACTCTATACCAACGCTTAACCCTTGTGATATACAGGTACATCATATGTCTTTAAGGGGTTAGAGAGGACCTGTCACTACAAAATGCAGTGCAATCTGCAGGCAACGTGTTATAGAGCAGGAAGAGCAGAGCAGATTGAAAAGATTCAGTAAAACCTGCAATTTATACATTTATATCTCTGCTTTTTCTACCTCCTGTGAACAGCTATCGGTACAGGAGGGAAGGGTTATCAGTAATTGACGGATAGCACACGTCAGGAAGTGGAAAAAGCAGAGCTATAAATGTATAAATTACAAGTTTTACTGAATCTTTCCTACAAAACTATACAGGTCCTTCTAAAAAAATTAGCATATTGTGATAAAGTTCATTATTTTCTGTAATGTACTGATAAACATTAGACTTTCATATATTTTAGATGCATTACACACCAACTGAAGTAGTTCAAGCCTTTTATTGTTTTAATATTGATGATTTTGGCATACAGCTCATGAAAACCCAAAATTCCTATCTCAAAAAATTAGCATATCATGAAAAGATTCTCTAAACGAGCTATTAACCTAATCATCTGAATCAACTAATTAACTCTAAACACCTGCAAAAGATTCCTGAGGCTTTTAAACACTCCCAGCCTGGTTCATTACTCAAAACCGCAATCATGGGTAAGACTGCCGACCTGACTGCTGTCCAGAAGGCCATCATTGACACCCTCAAGCAAGAGGGTAAGACACAGAAAGAAATTTCTGAAGGAATAGGCTGTTCCCAGAGTGCTATATCAAGGCACCTCAGTGGGAAGTCTGTGGGAAGGAAAAAGTGTGGCAGAAAACGCTGCACAACGAGAAGAGGTGACCGGACCCTGAGGAAGATTGTGGAGAAGGACCGATTCCAGACCTTGGGGGACCTGCGGAAGCAGTGGACTGAGTCTGGAGTAGAAACATCCAGAGCCACCGTGTACAGGCGTGTGCAGGAAATGGGCTACAGGTGCCGCATTCCCCAGGTCAAGCCACTTTTGAACCAGAAACAGCGGCAGAAGCGCCTGACCTGGGCTACAGAGAAGCAGCACTGGACTGTTGCTCAGTGGTCAAAAGTACTTTTTTCGGATGAAAGCAAATTTTGCATGTCATTCGGAAATCAAGGTGCCAAAGTCTAGAGGAAGACTGGGGAGAGGGAAATGCCAAAATGCCTGAAGTCCAGTGTCAAGTACCCACAGTCAGTGATGGTATGGGGTGCCATGTCAGCTGCTGGTGTTGGTCCACTGTGTTTTATCAAGGGCAGGGTCAATGCAGCTAGCTATCAGGAGATTTTGGAGCACTTCATGCTTCCATCTGCTGAAAAGCTTTATGGAGATGAAGATTTCATTTTTCAGCACGACCTGGCAACTGCTCACAGTGCCAAAACCACTGGTAAATGGTTTACTGACCATGGTATCACTGTGCTCTATTGGCCTGCCAACTCTTTTGACCTGAACCCCATAGAGAATCTGTGGGATATTGGGAAGAGAAAGTTGAGAGACGCAAGACCCAACACTCTGGATGAGCTTAAGGCCGCTATCGAAGCATCCTGGGCATCCATAACACCTCAGCAGTGCCACAGGCTGATTGCCTCCATGCCACGCCGCATTGAAGCAGTCATTTCTGCAAAAGGATTCCCGACCAAGTATTGAGTGCATAACTGAACATAATTATTTGAAGGTTGACTTTTTTTGTATTAAAAACACTTTTCTTTTATTGGTCAGATGAAATATGCTAATTTTTTTAGATAGGAAATTTGGGTTTTCATGAGCTGTATGCCAAAATCATCAATATTAAAACAATAAAAGGCTTGAACTACTTCAGTTGGTGTGTAATGAATCTAAAATATATGAAAGTCTAATGTTTATCAGTACATTACAGAAAATAATGAACTTTATCACAATATGCCAATTTTTTTAGAAGGACCTGTATATCACACAGCTTCTCCTGCTCTAGAGAAAGCGGTTGTTATGCCAAGCATCATTATGCCTTTTAATGCCTAGAAAAGCATAGTTGAGTACACTTTTGTATGCAGAGTCTTCTGTGGGCTGTATACCTGACTTCTACTCTCATGCCTTTGGCATGCACTACAGTACCCAGCGCAGGCGCAGTACAGGAGGGAGGGCCAATGGCAGTTCTCATCTCTACTGCACCTATGCTGGGTACTGAAGCACACAGCAAAGGTGCAAGACTAGTAAGTAAGGGCCAGGCATTATGATATTAACGCCGCCTGGCCCTGTCAAGGAAAGTGCAGGGGGCGCAGCAGCGCAGGGAGAACTAGGAGTAACGGCAACACCCCCATTGCTCCTAGAGGCTCATTTGCATATATTAAAAGTTCAGTTTTCTGAGAAATAAAGACACAGATGGGGATGGGACCAAGACTGCTAGTTTCTGCTGACGTGGGCAAATGTCGCAGGTCAGCCTGCTTCACTACCATGATTCTGGCGACAGAAGCCCTTTAAAGACCTTGTAGTTGTATATAGTCCTAGGAGACCCAAGAATATCATCTACAACTTTTCAGGGCAATCTGAATACTTTTGGTTCAGGTTGAATTTATTTGTACCCGAATTGAATCTTCTGGCCTATTCATTAGAATCGGACCCGATAAGAATTTCAAGAATTACAAGTATTTCATTTACCTAGATATTTTTACCCGTACTTTCCAAGCAAATATCTTTATATACAATATTTGTTAATGAACTCCTTTGCATTGTCCTCTGTCTTGCACTGTATATCCTTACAATCTAAATAAGAGTTTAGTTAGGGATAAGAGTTTCCTCAGTTCCACTAGTCGACATTGGCCCCGCTCAATAGACGGAGCTCGATAACATTCTGCTGCTTCCATCTGAAATGCAGTCAGATCAATCCATATGAACAGGAACAGAGCCAAATGAGAGGATATTGAATCATTTCTTTCTTTTCTATCCTTGTCTGTTTCACTATTTTTACCTTTTGTGATTTCTAGGTTACCCACAGTGTTTCCTAGCGTACACTGGTAAATGTCAGCTCTGTGATTAAAACCATTTTTCATTTTAGCATGATTTATATGGGATCCATTTACCCTGAACTACTTTCACTCGTTCTCAAAAGCTGGCAGGATATTATAAATGTGAAGATCGCATTTTCTTTATTTCATCAGTTGGATACTTGTAATACTGGAAGGAATACCGTTTTCTTCATAAGTGCTCATCCTGACGTCAAAATTACTTCAAGTATTTGGATAAATGTCTTGACCTAGAAAACAGATCCAAATCTTTTACAGGAATTTTACTCTTATCTTTTAGTTTCTTCCCGATTTGCCCCATATGTCTTCTTTCTTTGTACAGGATTTTATCTGTCCAAATTAGACTAACGGTACCAGGGGATATGATAGAAACTTTTAAATACATAAAGGGAATCAACTCGGTAAAAGAGGAGAGAATATTTAAAAGAAGAAAAACGGCTACAAGAGAACATAGTTTTAAATTAGAGGGGCAAAGGTTTAAAAGTCATATCAGGAAGTATTACTTTACTGAGAGAGTAGTGGATGCATGGAATAGCCTTCCTGCAGAAGTGGTAGCTGCAAATACAGTGAAGGAGTTTAAGCATGCATGGGATAGGCATAAGGCCATCCTTCATATAAGATAGGGCCAAGGGCTATCCATAGTATTCAGTATATTGGGCAGACTAGATGGGCCAAATGGTTCTTATCTGCCGACACATTCTATGTTTCTATGCCATGGTTGTTCTGTGACTGTAACATGGCCACACTGCGTTCGGAGTAGCAGCCCCTATACTAATGAGGATGGAGCTGTTTAGTCATTCAGCATTGTTAATGGCTGTGTGGTACCCGCAATATTGTGTGACCATTAACAATGCAGACTGACTGAACAGTGAGGTCCTCATTAGTTTAAAACTTTTAAGACAGGGTGAGTTTCCATTTTTTTCATTTTCATTTTTTTTCCCCAGCCCTCCCAAAGTCATAACTTTTTAAAAAAAAAATTCATTCACATAGCCACTTTCTAATGGCAACATTTATGTTTGCATACAATGTGGTGGGAAGCAGGAAGAAAATTCCGAATAGGGTGGATTTTTTTTTAACACTGTTTGCTATGCGGTAAAACTGACATGTTAATTTTATTCTCCTGGTCACTACAATTAAAACGATGCCACATATGTATAGTTTTTCTTGCGTTTTAATACTTACAAAAATGAAAAACTTTGGAAAAAACTATTTTTTCCTTTATAGTGGCATAACTTTTTTTTATTTGTATGTGTACAAAGCTGTGTTAGGGCTCATTTTTTGTGGGATGATCTGTGATTTGGGGTGTGTATGACTTTTCAATCACCTTTTATAAAAAATTTTAATGGAGGTGACGTGACCAAAAAACTGTGAAACAGCCATTTATACTTTTGCTGTTTGCCGTATACAATGTCACAGACACTGCAGCAAGTGCATTGACTGGAGGATCCAACCAATCAGCATGAACATTTCGCTGGTAAAACACCTGTATCAGGCTACTTTCACACTTGCAGCAGTGTGATCCGGCAAGCAGTTCCGTCATTGGAACTGCCTGCCGGATTTGCCAATCTGGATGTGACTGAAAGCATTTGTGAGACGCATCCAGATGTGGATCTGTCTCACGCATTGCGAGAACAGATCCGTCTCTCCGCTTGTCATGCGGACAGACGGATCCGTCTTGTATCTTTTTTCGCATTTTTGCTGGTCTGTGCATACGCAAATCGGCATTCAGGCAAGTCTTCAGTATTTTTTGCCGGAGATAAAACCGTAGCATGCTACAGTTTTCTCTTTTGCCTGATCAGTCAAAATGACTGAACTGAAGACATCCTGAACAGATTGCTCTCCATTCAGAATGCATGGGGATAAAACTGATCAGTTGTTTTCCGGTATTGAACCCCTAGGACGGAACTCAGCGCCCGAAAAGAAAAACGCTAGTGTGAAAGTACCCTTACAGAACTGCATGCACTGATTGGGCATCTAGTAGAGCCTCTTCACAGTACAATGTGGTACTATATGCACTATTCTGCTCTTTACCTGTGCCAGGATAGGTTTTTTCTTTGTATACCAGGTTAGGGTAGGCTACATGCATTTTCTGGTACACTGTGTGTACTGTGTTAGTTACAGCTTTTAGCAGCTATTTCTGATATGTTTATATGTAAGGACTTGCTTTACCCGTATTAGTAATCTGATTATGTTTCTTAAAGGGACACTGACAGGGCCAATAAGCATATTGAGGTATATATCTGGCAGTACAGGTCTTATAATGGGTATTACAATCATATAAGTATCCCCCCTGTCCACATTATACATACAGTAAACTTAAGTTTTATAACCTGCTCCAACGGTCTTCAATCTGCCCAAGGGGCGGCGTTTCACCTCTCTTGCGCCCAGCCAGCCTCCCCAACTGCCGCTTTGAAGCGCCGCCCAGCTCATGAATATTCAGTTTGCTGGGCGGCTTCTGCGGTCCCCGCTCTGAAGCGCTTCGCTTAACAGGGCCCGGCTTATGCGCCAGATCTTGTGAAGTCCGGTACAGTAAGCGCCGCCCAGCTCATCAATATTCACTTCGCTGGGCGGCGCTTACTGTCCCCGACTTCACAAGATCCGGCGCATGCGCAGGGCAATGTTCAGCACAGCGCTTCAGAGCGGGGACCGCAGAAGCCGCCCAGCAAACTGAATATTCATGAGCTGGGCGGCGCTTCAAAGCGGCAGTTGGGGGAGGCTGGCTGGGCGCAAGAGAGGTGAAACGCCGCCCCTTGGGCAGATTGAAGACCATTGGAGCAGGTTATAAAACTTAAAGTTTACTGTATGTATAATGTGGACAGGGGGGATACTTAGATGATTGTAATACCCATTATAAGACCTGTACTGCCATATATATACCTCAATATGCTTATTGGCCCTGTCAGTGTCCCTTTAAATGTTTAGTTTTTATTATTTTAGGCTCACATTTTGGGGCTTTGGAACCAACTATGGTCTTCAGTTCCAATTTTTTCAACTTACAATGGTTGTCCCAGAATTAATCAGTAATCGATTAAAGGGGTTTCGCCAAGTTTTGAAGTTACCCCTAACCTTTAAGAATAGGGCTCCTGGTCCCCTGCCCCGATAGAGCAGCAGGTCAAACATGTGCCCTGACTCTTCATTCATACTCTATACTGGAATACTATACTGTACAGAGCGTATACAGTGATCAATTAACCTGAATTCTGAACAAGTGTGTTCAGAATTCAGGTTAATTGATCACTGTATACGCTCTGTACAGTATAGTATTCCAGTATAGAGTATGAATGAAGAGTATAGAGTATGAATGAAGTGTAGCTTTATAGTTTGCTTGTTTATGTTGTTCTTTTGCTTTAAATACACATATTACTAGCATTAAGTATTAACATTATGGCAATATGCCACCTGCAATGGCAGACCTGTTGTTGAAGTAAAAACTGTGTAGTTTGTTATCCAAACTCATGGGGATTTTTCATAGCATGAAATTGAATTTTAACTAGTTGGTTTCTGGTTTTTCTTTTGCTCTTTTAGCTTTGTTTGTGAGGCTCTGTGTGACATGGCAGGTTGCCTCCTGACACCGTATGATTATTGCAAATTTACAATGACTGTTATTTATTTCAAGCCGAATTTCAATGCCGTTGTCCTATGAGCAAGCACAACTCCAGAAATACATGTTCTGTAATTGTCGACCCCCACAGCATTTACACCGCTTCAATGTGCTCCTCTGTGCGCATAGTATGTAATTTGGAAACCTTGTACAACTGCAAAAAAGAGAACTTTGTATCAGTGTTTAGCATTTTTCCCGGCTTTTATATATCCTATTCATAAAGAAGTTACTTAGGAATATGAATTCAGTTAAAGGAGTTGTCCAGGATTTTACAAGTGATGACTTAGCCTACTACTATCTGATTGGCAGGGATTGAACACCCTGCACCCCGCCGATCAGCTGCTACCATGTAGCACCAGTGCTAGAAGTTGGCGCTGGAACTACATAGCTCTGTCCACTGTGTCCTGGATAGGGCTGGGTACTGCAATACTACTCCTATTTACTTCAGAGGGAGAAGTCCTGCAGTAACCAGGTCTAACCAGTTCACAGTGGATGGAGCTGTGTAGTTCTGACTTCTGTCACTAGAGATATTGTGGAACATCTGAATTTTTCTCTGGTTTTTGAGATTAAAAAAAAACTACAAGCCAGGAGGTTCAGTAGATTAGGAAATGTTATAGAAGATCCCAACTAGTGGTTGAATATAGACTTTAAATACCTAACAATTGGCTGCATAAAAAGGATGGGGGGAGAGTTAACACAGAGAAAAAAAATACCCAAAAACTGTTTGTGCAACCACTCTTACAAGTAAAAAAAAACTAAAATTCATAAACAAATCCCTAAAAATGCACAAGCTGAATTTTTTCATGGATTTTTATGTGTATTTGGTCCAGATTGCACCCTTTACATTGCAAAGGGTAAAATCTGCAATAATAATTGCGCACAAAGAATTAATAAGCTGCATATCTCAAAATCTGAACTACAGGTCAGTTTACTCACGTCTGTGTAGATAAGACTTAAAAAATCTACTTAGGCTACTTTCACACTCGTGTTTTGGGCGGATCCGTCATGGATCTGCAAAAACTGATCCATTACAGAAATACAAACGCATGCATCCGTCATGAATGGATCCGTTTGTATTATCTATAAAATAACTAAGGCGGATCCGTCATGAACTCCATTGAAAGTCAATGGGAGAAGAATCCGTTTTCTTTTTTGCCAGATTGTGTCAGTTGAAACGGATCTGTCCCCATTGACTTACATTGTGTGCCAGGACGGATCCGTTTGGCTCAGTTTCGTCAAGCGAACACCAAAACGCTGCAGGCAGCATTTTGGTGTCCGGCTCCAGAGCGGAATGGAGACTGATCGGAGGCAAACTGATGCATTCTGAGCGGATCCTTTTCCATTCAGAATGCATTAGGGCAAAACTGATCCGTTTTGGACCGCTTGTAGGAGCCCTGAACGGATCTCGCAAACAGAAAACCAAAACGCGTCTGTGAAAGTAGCCTTAGCTTGTACTGAGGATAGGTCATCAATATCAAATTCTTGGATAACCCTTTTAAATAAAGAAGCGATGACAAATCAATGATGAAGTTGTAAACTAAGATATGGAACCCAGAGGAATATAGATATTACACTATGCTTGATATGGGAGTTCAGTTATATAGTGAGCATACCTCAGGCATTTCGTTATTTCAGAATTACTTTGCTACATTCATAATGTTGGCTGGAGCAAATGATAACTATAATTTTCAACAGACTGTCTCTTCCATTCCCAGTGGTATACATTCTAGCAGTAAGAAAGGACAATGAACACTGCTGATTTATCTCACGCAGTCATATTAGTCATATTGAACAATAACCATAGTATAATCTCTCAGAATTAAAAGCCTACTGGTTAACCACACAATGAATGAAAATAAGAAAAATAGGAGTCTACGATAAATCTACCATGCATATCTCAATGCTATCTCCTTACAGACACCTTTGTATTTAAAGAATAACAAACTTTTTATATAACTCTTGCACCAACCTGCTATGCAGAGTTTTAGCTGTATTTTGAGCATCCATAACACCTCTTTTAGACGGTCAGTCTTTGGTCATTGTTTTGCATCAGTATTAGATCAGTATGTGTAAGCCAAAAACAGGAGTGGGTCCAAAACAGAGATAAAATGTAGATGCATTATTTTCATCTCATCTGTGTTTTGCACCCATTCCTGCTTTTGAATTTCTAATTTTGATCAAATACTTATGTAAAACACTAACCAAATAATGACCTTCTGAAAGAGGTTTAATGCTCAATTTGCGTCCGTTTTGAACATCTGAAATCAAGTTTTTCTTTTAACAAGGAAAAAAAGTCCTGCATAAAGGACTTTAATGGCCTTTTTCAGACGGTCGGTATTTGGTCAGTGTTTTGCATCAGTAAGGGTCCCTTCACACATCCGTGTGTGTTTTGCAAATCCACGGATCCGCGAATCCGCAAAACACGGACAGCGGCAATGTGCGTTCCACATTTTGCGGACCGCACTTTGCCGGCACTAAGAGAATATGCCTATTCTTGTCCGCTATTGCGGACAACAATAGGAAATGTTCTATTTTTTTCAGGATCAGAATTGCGGACCCGGAAGTGCGGGTCCGCAATTCCGGATCGGTGCTGCACGTCGTGCGGCCCCATAGAAATGAATGGGTGTGCAATTCCGTTCTGCAAAATGCGTAATTGAATTGCGGATGTGTGAATGGAGCCTAATTGTAAGCCAAAAACAGGAGTGGGTCCAAAACAAATAAAATGTAATGGGATTATTTGCATCTTGTGTGTGTTTTGGACCCACTCCTGCTTTTGGCTTACAAATTCTGATCAAATACTGACCGTCGGAAAGAAGCCATATGGATGCTCAAAATACAGCATCCTTTTTTCTGTTCTTCTGACAGTTTCAGTCCATATTGTATTGCTTCCAGCTCACTCTTAATTTACCACCAGCGTGCACCGAACTAAACAGGTGAGACCTCAATGAATTGTATGACAGTTTAGACAAAGGGAAAAATAAGCTATGATGTTATCAAGGACAAACAGGGACAATAGTGGCCCCATAAGAGAGTGGGTATAGCGGCCAACAGAAGTGGCAGTAACAGGGACAATAGTGGAGGGAGGCAACAGCAGTGGCATACAGCATAAGATGGTGGCAGATCACAGTAATAGCAGAACCCAGCAACAGCAGTGTAATAGAAAGGTCCGGTGGCATGCATATCCTTTTTAAAGAATGAAACATGTACATGTGCAAAAACTGAAGGATGAAACATATCAAAATGAACATTCCATATTCTATACTTTAGCTACAAATCCCTTTGTATTCGGCGGTAAACTTGGACAGGCAATTTGCCGCTATGAGCACATGCAAATTGAAGGCAAGTGACTGACATTATGAACGACTGATGTTTTCTAGATGAAAGTGATTAGAAAAACTTGAAATGTTTTAGACTACAAACACAGTTTGTATCAAAGCAAAAGCAATGTGCACATGGCCTCTTCAGAACCTGAGGTAAGTATGTGTAGTCTTGACATCAGAAAGCTAGTGAGAATTATGCCTTTGCTATCATGTTTTTTTGGAAAGTACACTCAATTCAGTGGTGATATACAGCTGTGCTTGTGGGTTTTATTCGCAATAAATTAGTTTTCATTCACTGCCAGGGGTTGCATGTTATGTGGACAACATTCAATTTTAACCTGTAGATATACAGTCCACCAATACAGTACATAGATTTTTTTTAATGATAAGTATTTTATTATTTCTTTTAGAGATGAGTGAAGTTTTGAATTTGAATTTGTTCCAAATTAATTTGTCATGAATCGCTACAAATCAGGTATACCCAGGCCTCTCTGCCTTAGCACATGGAGCGTCCATGCTGCGACAGGTTGCGGCCATGCTGCTGTGAAGAACCACGTGGCAAATTAGCCCGCAGCTGCCTTTCATTTAATAATGAAGACCACACTGTATAGTCCTTCTTCATTGTTAATGACCACGTACCTTTAATATACCTTTAAAAGGGGGCTGTTGCTGTTATGGGGTTTGGCTGGTTATGAGGAGGCACAATATGCAAATTATTGCTGTTTTTGCCTTCATTATCCTGCAGGTTATTTGACAGTAAACACTGAATATTAATCAGCTCTGGCATACCCACTACTCCAACCCCAGCGCTCTCCTGCCCTACAGGTGAAAATCCTTTTTCTGCCATCTGCTCTTCTTCCTTTTCTACATCATCTAATATTGATGAGAATATGTCATCAGGAACATCCGGCTCCTCCTCCTTCTGCATCTTTCTGACTTTTCTAGGACATGGAGACTTTGACAGCAAAAGATGAAGATGGTCATCATTAAGTCTTGGCCTCCCTAAGGCTGGGTTCACACGGGAGTGACGGATTGGCTCAGGATGCGTTCAGGGTGCAAGTTCAGTCAGTTTTATCTGCAATTGCATTTAGTTGTTCAGTTTTTTCTGCGCGGGTGCAATGCGTTTTGATGCGTTTTTCACGCACGTGATAAAAAACTGAAGGTTTACAACAACATATCTTAGCAACCATCAGTGAAAAACGCATCGCACCCGCACTTGCTTGCGGATGCAATGCGTTATTAACGCATCTCCATTAATTTCTATGGGGCCTGTCCTGCGTTACAAACGCAGAATATAGAGCATGCTGTGATTTTAAAGCATTGCAGAAGTGATGTGCACAGCCCCATTGAAATTAATGGTGCCGGATTCAGTGCGGGTGCAATACATTCACCTACCGCATTGCACCCGCATGGAAATCTCCAGCCTTAGGGGTGCAGATTGAATGGTATTGGTTGGCACGCTAGCACCGGAGTAATGAAAGCTTCCATCTTATTGGAATTGAATTACATATCTTAGTTTACGGCTGATGTAGGAATAAGTAAATGTAGGAATAAATAAATAAGTCTGATGCAGAATAAGTCTCACTGCACTCTCCTTGCACTGTCCCTGCAGTCTCCCTACACTCTCCCTGCAGTCTCCCTCTCCAATATTCTTCTACTAATCATTTTCAGCAACACTGTCCCTATCGTATGAGTACTTGCCACCTCTCTTTCTATACTGAGCTCACATGACAATGGCAGAGACTGCGCAGTATGAGGGTTTTATATGGCTGTGACGCGGGGGATGTCTATCTGCGGATTGGCTGGCTGCATGGCATTATGGGTGATCTTGCATTCCCGTGCTTGTCTTCTCAAAATTTTAGTTTTGCTATGTAACACATGCAACTGCCATTTTAGGAAAACCTGATTCGTTAACATGAAGTGTGAGAAAATTTGGATTCACTTTGAATCAAAGTTTTCCTAAACATTGGACCGAATTCCACTTTTGATGCTTTACTTCGCTCAACACTAATTACTTTTCAATAAGTAGACATTGGTTAACATATTTTGATATCTTTATCAATTCAAGATCACTTTACAAGAATTTTCTGCGTATTTAGGAGCTCTCAAATAACCACAAATAGAAAAACAATAAACTATTATACTTACTTAAATTTTTTGTCTGATTCTCCTTTGTACCCTATCCCCAGGGACCCTGCCTCTTTGTTTCTGAAAATTTTCATTGTACTGTGGCATCCACCATATATAATTGACATTATTAAGGCAGGTGACAGAGTGACATCACTGAGCCAGGTGATGTAGTGACATTAATTAGGCAGGCAGACACTAATTGTTGCAGTCATTAGTGTTGATCGAGCACCGTAGTGCTCGGCTGCTCGGGGGGTCGGGCCGAACACATCGGGATGTTCAGGTGCTCGACTGAGCACCTGAGTATAATGGAAGGACCTTAGCAATGGGAGAACCCGAGCATTAAACCAGGTACCCCCTGCTCTTAATAGGGGAGGGTGCCTGGTTCATAGGAAAATGTAAGAAATTGATGGAACCACCACTGAAATGGTTCTGGAATAGCATGGGGAGGATGTATGGAGGCATCTTGGACTCCCACGTCGCTGCTGGGAACGATGTTGTCTGATTAGTACACCACTTTTACAGACTGACAATAATATGCACAAAACCATAGATAAAATCGATTTTAGAGGAAGAATTGCTAGGAAACATTCTTTCCTGTATATTTACTTGTATATAAAGTTCAAGATCAGCCAAAAATGTTGCTCAAGATGAACCACAGTGAAAGCATTTGCCAAGAATGTTTTCATTAATCAACAACGAAAGTCGGAGGTTTGAAGACGATCCAACAGGTGATCCGGCGGCGTTATTTCCATGACCCGCCAAGCAGTTTCCGGGAAACCAAAGTCTTTGGGTTCCGGGAGGAGTATGGTTGCAAAGCTGAAACTTAAACTAATTGACGGAAGGGCACCACCAGGAGTGGAGCTTCCGGCTCAATTTGACTCAACACAGCAAACCCGGCCTGGACACGGAGAGGATTGACAGATTGATAGCTCTTTCTTAATTCTGTAGATAGTGGTGCATGGCCATTCTGAGTTGGTTGAGCGATTTGTCTGGTTAATTCCGATAACCAACGACACCCCTCTGTGCTAATTAGTTACGTGACCCCCGGCGGTGAGGATTGTGTTGACCAGACTCTTATGGGAGAATGCCTGCTGCTTAGCTGACCATCAAAAAAATTATGGTTGAGGACCTGCAGGTGAGCTGACCATCGCAAACATTATGGGTGAGGGCCTGCTGCCGCTTTCTTGACTCTATATAACTTCTGCCTGATAGCACGTCCCCGTGACGTCGAAGATCCATTTGAATGTCTGCCCTATCAACCTTTGATCTTCTTTTATGCGACTAACATGTGACCACGGGTAACGGGGAATCAGTGTTCAATTCCAGAGAGGGAGCCTGGGAAACGGCTATAACATCCAAGAAAGGCAAGTGGGCGGCGTGCAAATTACCCACTCCTGACTGTCAGAAGAGGACACCGTCTATTGAAAATTTTTATTTTATGTCACAGAAATTTTTTAGAAGCGCACACATTACACAGCAGATGGGGGCCTGGTAAGGTCACTGTCCGAAGCGGACACAGTCTACTGAAAAAGTGCACTGGATGTCACTGATATTTTATAGATGCGCACACTTTAGACAGGAGATGTGGCGCGGATAATTTAAGTATCTGCAGCGGACACCGTCTACGGAAAAAGTGCACTGGATGTCACTGATATTTTAGGGATGCGCACACTTTAAACAAGAGATGTGGCGCGGATAATTTAACTGTCCACAACGGCCTTTACACTGTATTTTGCGCAGGATGCACTAAAAATATATATTGCTGCTGTCACACACAATAGTCCTTAAAAGTACTTTTGGGTCTCTAAAAAAATGTTGGTATAGAAATCTTCCTATTACACGCCCTACACTGTCTGTCCCTTCCTATGCACAGCTCTCCCTAACACTGAGCAATTTAGCGCAGGTTGCACTACAAATATAGAATATGACCCATTGTTTAAATCACATTTTTATGTTTAACATATTTTTTTATAATTTTCTATGTTATTTTTAATTTTATACGAATGTCTATATTTAAACAAAAACCCATAAAATCCTGCACTTTTCTCACTGGCCATTAAGTCTAATTAGGTCTGTGCAGATCACTTTACAATATTTTTGTGCTTATATCTCATTCTTATCCTGCCTGTAATGATAGTTCACAATAGTTGAAAAGCTTATCTATTCTTTCCTTGTACAATGACCTCTGCACAGGTCAAATAGCATGCCCACAAAAATCTTCCATAGAAGTCAAGGAGGTTCCCTTCAGTCCATTGTGTCTATGGACCATGGGGCTGGTGTAAAGCAAGAATGCTTTCTAAATGCTGCTAAGAACAGCACAGGGAAAATGGTCACCCCCATAATCATGTTCAGGAAATAGAATAAATGAATCTGCAATCAGAAAATAAAAACAGATTAGAAAAAACAGGATGAGTGTTGCATCTGATTTTAACTGGCACGGCAAGACCATTTACTGTTATCTCACATATACACTACGTGCAGAATTATTAGGCAAATGAGTATTTTGACCACATCATCCTCTTTATGCATGTCGTCTTACTCCAAGCTGTACAGGCTCGAAAGCCTACTACCAATTAAGCATATTAGGTGATGTGCATCTCTGTAATGAGAAGGGGTGTGGTCTAATGACATCAACAGCCTATATCAGGTGTGCATAATTATTAGGCAACTTCCTTTCCTTTGGCAAAATGGGTCAAAAGAAGGACTTGACAGGCTCAGAAAAGTCAAAAATAGTGAGATATCTTGCAGAGGGATGCAGCACTCTTAAAATTGCAAAGCTTCTGAAGCGTGATCATCGAACAATCAAGCGTTTCATTCAAAATAGTCAACAGGGTCGCAAGAAGCGTGTGGAAAAACCAAGGCGCAAAATAACTGCCCATGAACTGAGAAAAGTCAAGCGTGCAGCTGCCAAGATGCCACTTGCCACCAGTTTGGCCATATTTCAGAGCTGCAACATCACTGGAGTGCCCAAAAGCACAAGGTGTGCAATACTCAGAGACATTGCCAAGGTAAGAAAGGCTGAAAGACGACCACCACTGAACAAGACACACAAGCTGAAACGTCAAGACTGGGCCAAGAAATATCTCAAGACTGATTTTTCTAAGGTTTTATGGACTGATGAAATGAGAGTGAGTCTTGATGGGCCAGATGGCTGGATTGGTAAAGGGCAGAGAGCTCCAGTCCGACTCAGACGCCAGCAAGGTGGAGTACTGGTTTGGGCTGGTATCATCAAAGATGAGCTTGTGGGGCCTTTTTGGGTTGAGGATGGAGTCAAGCTCAACTCCCAGTCCTACTGCCAGTTTCTGGAAGACACCTTCTTCAAGCAGTGGTACAGGAAGAAGTCTGCAAGGTAAGAAAAACATGATTTTCATGCAGGACAATGCTCCATCACATGCGTCCAAGTACTCCACAACATGGCTGGCAAGAAAGGGTATAAAAGAAGAAAATCTAATGACATGGCCTCCTTGTTCACCTGATCTGAACCCCATTGAGAACCTGTGGTCCATCATCAAATGTGAGATTTACAAGGAGGGAAAACAGTACACCTCTCTGAACAGTGTCTGGGAGGCTGTGGTTGCTGCTGCACGCAATGTTGATGGTGAACAGATCAAAACACTGACAGAATCCATGGATGGCAGGCTTTTGAGTGTCCTTGCAAAGAAAGGTGGCTATATTGGTCACTGATTTGTTTTTGTTTTGTTTTTGAATGTCAGAAATGTATATTTGTGAATGTTGAGATGTTATATTGGTTTCACTAATATATAATAAATAATTGAAATCGGTATATATTTGTTTTTTGTTAAGTTGCCTAATAATTATGTACAGTAATAGTCACCTGCACACACAGATATCCCCCTAAAATAGCTAAAACTAAAAACAAACTAAAAACTACTTCCAAAAATATTCAGCTTTGTAATTAATGAATTTTTTGGGTTCATTTAGAACATGGTTGTTGTTCAATAATAAAATTAATCCTCAAAAATACAACTTGCCTAATAATTCTGCACTCCCTGTACACTCACCTAAAGAATTATTAGGAACACCATACTAATACGGTGTTGGACCCCCTTTTGCCTTCAGAACTGCCTTAATTCTACATGGCATTGATTCAACAAGGTGCTGATAGCATTCTTTAGAAATGTTGGCCCATATTGATAGGATAGCATCTTGCAGTTAGTGGAGATTTGAGGAATGCACATCCAGGGCTCGAAGCTCCCGTTCCACCACATCCCAAAGATGCTCTATTGGGTTGAGATCTGGTGACTGTGGGGGCCATTTTAGTACAGTGAACTCATTGTCATGTTCAAGAAACCAATTTGAAATGATTCAAGCTTTGTGACATGGTGCATTATCCTGCTGGAAGTAGCCATCAGAGGATGGGTACATGGTGGTCATGAAGGGATGGACATGGTCAGAAACAATGCTCAGGTAGCCCGTGGCATTTAAACGATGGCCAATTGGAACTAAGGGGCCTAAAGTGTGCCCAGAAAACATCCCCCCCACCATTACACCACCACCACCAGCCTGCACAGTGGTAACAAGGCATGATGGATACATGTTCTCATTCTGTTTGCGCCAAATTCGGACTCTACCATTTGAATGTCTCAACAGAAATCGAGACTCATCAGACTAGGCAACATTTTTCCAGTCTTCAACAGTCCAATTTTGGTGAGCTTGTGCAAATTGTAGCCTCTTTTTCCTATTTGAAGTGGAGATGAGTGGTACCCGGTGGGGTCTTCTGCTGTTGTAGCCCATCCGCCTCAAGGTTGTGCGTGTTGTGGCTTCCCAAATGCTTTGCTGCATACCTCGGTTGTTACGAGTGGTTATTTCAACATTGCTGTTCTATCAGCTTGAATCAGTCAGCCATTCTCCTCTAACCTCTAGCATCAACAAGGCATTTTCGCCCACAGGACTGCCGCATACTGGATGTTTTTCCCTTTTCACACCATTCTTTGTAAACCCTAGAAATGGTTGTGTGTGAAAATCCCAGTAACTGAGCAGATTGTGAAATACTCAGACCGGCCCGTCTGGCACCAACAACCATGCCACGATCAAAATTGCTTAAATCACCTTTCTTTCCCATTCTGACATTCAGTTTGGAGTTCAGGAGATTGTCTTGACCAGGACCACAACCCTACATGCATTGAAGCAACTGCCATGTGATTGGTTGACTAGATAATTGCATTAATGAGAAATAGAACAGGTGTTCCTAATAATTCTTTAGGTGAGTGTATATTCTTATTATTATAGCCAAATTTACCACCCTAACTCCTCCCACAGTTTTTACACTACATAGACAGTAATATACCGAACTGTGCGGATTGTTCCCGATTAGTGTGCTATTACTTTGTTGAATGTTTCGCCGAATGGTTCACGAAATATCTGCGTTTTTGTGGCGAAATTGGTCCCATAGGAATGAATGTCGAAATGTTCAAGACTAGAGTGGGAGCTGACAAAAGCTAGATTGTGAGCTGAAAAATCAGGACATGATTTCTAAACTGCCACCGCTCCCTCATTTTCAATCCAACCTCCACAAAAAATGTATTCAGCTATCCCTGCTGCCACTAAAAATGTCCACGGCTAAGCCATAGTCCTGATAGTTTTCACAATATGACCATTTGTTTGCAACTCACGCCGCCCATTGACATTCATTGAAACTCCACTCTAGCCACCTCAAATTTGAAGGGCAATTTCTAAACTGCAACTGTGCCTTCATTTTTTAATATTTCAGAGACATACTATGCATCAAAATGTAGGTCTGGGTGCTGTAGGATTTATAATTTTTAAGCTACAACCATTTGAAGATGGCAACAGCCAGTGAAGTGAGCAAATTGGAGCAGTTTGTTTTTAACTGTTCTTCTTTGCCCTTGCTGTAGAGTGAGTTGCCATAGTAACCCAGGTGTGTGAGCAGCCAGCAGAGTGACAAAAGCTAGAGTGTGAGCTGAAAAATCAGGACATGATTTCTAAACTGCCACCACACCTACACAAATCAGCTGCTAATGTTTTTATAAATGTATGTTTTAATGTGACTGTGAAGCACTTTGGGCAACAACATTGCAATTAAATGTGCTATATAAATAAATAAAAGTTGAAATGCATTTCCCACTCTATCAAGCTTGCCATGTGCACTTTTTAAATTTGATCAATCAATTGGTTAGTGTAATGTTTACTCTTTACTCACTCCAAACACTTCACACAGTTACTCTGCCCACTCCATAAAGTTACTCTGCCCAGCCCAACCTTTCCAGTTACTCCAGCCACTCCAACCACGCAACAGTTACTAAAGCCACTCCACCCAGTTACTCAGCCCACTCCAGTTGTAGACTACTGGTGAAGGCAATAACACTTCACACAATTTCCCCAGAAATTGTAGCTTTTCTCGATATAGCTGTTCCCTTGTATGAATTTGTCTATGATGTTTCATTTACCTCCAGCTGTTAAATAGGGCTAAACATCAGAACATGAAGATGTGATGGCAGAGTCATATTGAAGAATTAATAGTCAGAGTAAAGGCATGTAGAGTAGAGTAGGGTTGGGCTGGTAACATGCAGTGGAAAAGTGAGCACGACACCTGCTGGATGTTGTGTCAATTGAAATTGTTTGCAAAGTAACCATATCCCATCCCACCCTTGTCAATTTCCTATGACATGGACATTAGAGAGGTTACACTTTGCTGTTTGTTTCTAAACAGTGCAGCTGATGAAGAGACACACTAGATGCTTTTCAATCCAGTGAGTAATTTACAATGTAATTACTTAAAAGAAGACAATTCACTTAGTTGTTGATTGATGTGTCATTTTCTTTAACCCATTCAAGCGACAGCCAGTTTGGACCAAATGCCAGATCCCCATTTTTCAAATCTGACATGTCAGTTTATCTGGTAGTAACTTTGGAACGATTTTACTTATCCAAGCCATTCTGAGATTGTTTTCTTGTGACACATCATACTTAATGTTAGTGGTAAATTTGAATTGATATGTTTTATCTTTATACATAAAAAAATCCCAAATTTGCAGAAAATGTGGAAAAATTTGCTATTTTCAAAATGAGAATTTCTTGGCTTTTAAGACGGATAGTGATACTTCATAAAATAGTTATTACTTAACATTCCCCATATGTCTACTTTATGTTTGCATCATTTTGTAAATTTAATTTAATTTTTTCAAGAAGTTAGAAGGTTTAGAAATTTAGAAGTAAATTTAAATTTTTTTAAGAAAATTGCCAAAGCCCACTTTTTTAAAGATAAGTTCAGTTATGAAGTCACTTTGTGGGACTTACATAGTAGAACCACCCATAAATTAACCTATTTTAAAACTACACCCCTCAAGTTATTAAAACCGGATTTTACAAACATTTTTAACCACAAGAATTCAAGCAAAATGCAGGGGAAATTTTAAAATTTCATTTTTTTGTATAGATTTTCACTTTTTACCCTGATTCTGCAGTTTACAGAAACACCTCATATGTGGTTGTAACCTGCTGTATGGGCACAATGCAGAGAGCAGAAGGAAAGGAGCGCCATATTGTTAACGGAGGGCAGATTTTGGTGGAATGGTTTTTAGGTGTCATGTCACATTTGAAGAGCCATGATATACCCCTTAGAAAGAAACCCCGCAAAAAAGGACCCTATTTTGGAAACTACACCCCTCAAGGAATAAATCTAGGGGTGAAGTGAATGCTTTGATTCAACAAGCGTTTCATAGAATTTAGAAACACATGGCTGTGAAAATAAAAAATTAGCTTTTATTTCCAATATAATGTTGCCTTAGCACCAATTTTTTTGTTTTCACAAGGGGTAGGGATGAGCGAACTCGAACTGTATAGTTCGGGTTCGTACCGAATTTTGGGGTGTCCGTGACACGGACCCGAACCCGGACATTTTCGTAAAAGTCCGGGTTCGGGTTCGGTGTTCGTCGCTTTCTTCGCGCTTTTGTGACGCTTTCTTGGCGCTTTTTGAAAGGCTGCAAAGCAGCCAATCAACAAGCGTCATACTACTTGCCCCAAGAGGCCATCACAGCCATGCCTACTATTGGCATGGCTGTGATTGGCCAGAGCACCATGTGACCCAGCCTCTATTTAAGCTGGAGTCACATAGCGCCGCCCGTCACTCTGCTCTGATTAGCGTAGGGAGAGGTTGCGGCTGCGACAGTAGGGCGAGATTAGGCAGATTAACTCCTCCAAAGGACTTGATTAACTGATCGATCTGCAGCTGTGGATCATTGAGCTGCTGATCCTCAATTGCTCACTGTTTTTAGGCTGCACAGACCGTTTGTCAGTCACATTTTTCTGGGGTGATCGGCGGCCATTTTGTGTCTTGTGGTGCGCCAGCACAAGCTGCGACCAAGTGCATTTAACCCTCAATGGTGTGGTTGTTTTTTGGCTAAAGCCTACATCAGGGTGAAGCTGTCACACCAAGTGCATTTAACCAGCAATAGTCTGTTCATTTTTTGGCCATATACAAAATCAGGGGCAAGCTGCGCCTGTCACCAAGTGCATTTAACCCTCAATGGTGTGGTTGTTTTTTGGCTAAAGCCTACATCAGGGTGAAGCTGTCACACCAAGTGCATTTAACCAGCAATAGTCTGTTCATTTTTTGGCCATATACTAAATCAGGGGCAAGCTGCGCCTGTCACCAAGTGCATTTAACCCTCAATGGTGTGGTTGTTTTTTGGCTAAAGCCTACATCAGGGTGAAGCTGTCACACCAAGTGCATTTAACCAGCAATAGTCTGTTTATTTTTTGGCCATATCCCAGTCTAATTCTGTCACTAAATCCATACCGGTCACCCAGCGCCTAAATACTAGGCCTCAAATTTATATCCAGCTAAATCTGTCCCTAGTGCTGTAGCTGGGCGAGTTATTTAGTGTCCGTTCAAGCACATTTCTTGTTCTGGGTTGAAATACAATTCCCAATTTAGCAATTTCATAATTTAGTGGTTTCTGCTATATCAGAGCTATTTGAAATCTATCCCTAAAAGGGTATATAATATTCAAGGTGCACATTGGGTCATTCAGAATAACTTCACACACACCCGCTACTGTGTATTTCCAAGTCTAATTCTGTCACTAAACCCATACCTGTCACGCAGCGCCTAAATACTAGGCCTCAAATTTATATCCCGCTAAATCTGTCCCTAGTGCTGTAGCTGGGCGAGTTATTTAGTGTCCGTTCAAGCACATTTCTTGTTCTGGGTTGAAATACAATTCCCAATTTAGCAATTTCATAATTTAGTGGTTTCTGCTATATCAGAGCTATTTGAAATCTATCCCTAAAAGGGTATATAATATTCAAGGTGCACATTGGGTCATTCAGAATAACTTCACACACACCCGCTACTGTGTATTTCCAAGTCTAATTCTGGCACTAAACCCATACCTGTCACCCAGCGCCTAAATACTAGGCCTCAAATTTATATCCCGCTAAATCTGTCCTTAGTGCTGTAGCTGGGCGAGTTATTTAGTGTCCGTTCAAGCACATTTCTTGTTCTGGGTTGAAATACAATTCCCAATTTAGCAATTTCATAATTTAGTGGTTTCTGCTATATCAGAGCTATTTGAAATCTATCCCTAAAAGGGTATATAATATTCAAGGTGCACATTGGGTCATTCAGAATAACTTCACACACACCCGCTACTGTGTATTTCCAAGTCTAATTCTGGCACTAAACCCATACCTGTCACCCAGCGCCTAAATACTAGGCCTCAAATTTATATCCCGCTAAATCTGTCCTTAGTGCTGTAGCTGGGCGAGTTATTTAGTGTCCGTTCAAGCACATTTCTTGTTCTGGGTTGAAATACAATTCCCAATTTAGCAATTTCATAATTTAGTGGTTTCTGCTATATCAGAGCTATTTGAAATCTATCCCTAAAAGGGTATATAATATTCAAGGTGCACATTGGGTCATTCAGAATAACTTCACACACACCCGCTACTGTGTATTTCCAAGTCTAATTCTGGCACTAAACCCATACCTGTCACCCAGCGCCTAAATACTAGGCCTCAAATTTATATCCCGCTAAATCTGTCCTTAGTGCTGTAGCTGGGCGAGTTATTTAGTGTCCGTTCAAGCACATTTCTTGTTCTGGGTTGAAATACAATTCCCAATTTAGCAATTTCATAATTTAGTGGTTTCTGCTATATCAGAGCTATTTGAAATCTATCCCTAAAAGGGTATATAATATTCAAGGTGCACATTGGGTCATTCAGAATAACTTCACACACACCCGCTACTGTGTATTTCCAAGTCTAATTCTGTCACTAAACCCATACCTGTCACGCAGCGCCTAAATACTAGGCCTCAAATTTATATCCCGCTAAATCTGTCCCTAGTGCTGTAGCTGGGCGAGTTATTTAGTGTCCGTTCAAGCACATTTCTTGTTCTGGGTTGAAATACAATTCCCAATTTAGCAATTTCATAATTTAGTGGTTTCTGCTATATCAGAGCTATTTGAAATCTATCCCTAAAAGGGTATATAATATTCAAGGTGCACATTGGGTCATTCAGAATAACTTCACACACACCCGCTACTGTGTATTTCCAAGTCTAATTCTGGCACTAAACCCATACCTGTCACCCAGCGCCTAAATACTAGGCCTCAAATTTATATCCCGCTAAATCTGTCCTTAGTGCTGTAGCTGGGCGAGTTATTTAGTGTCCGTTCAAGCACATTTCTTGTTCTGGGTTGAAATACAATTCCCAATTTAGCAATTTCATAATTTAGTGGTTTCTGCTATATCAGAGCTATTTGAAATCTATCCCTAAAAGGGTATATAATATTCAAGGTGCACATTGGGTCATTCAGAATAACTTCACACACACCCGCTACTGTGTATTTCCAAGTCTAATTCTGGCACTAAACCCATACCTGTCACCCAGCGCCTAAATACTAGGCCTCAAATTTATATCCCGCTAAATCTGTCCTTAGTGCTGTAGCTGGGCGAGTTATTTAGTGTCCGTTCAAGCACATTTCTTGTTCTGGGTTGAAATACAATTCCCAATTTAGCAATTTCATAATTTAGTGGTTTCTGCTATATCAGAGCTATTTGAAATCTATCCCTAAAAGGGTATATAATATTCAAGGTGCACATTGGGTCATTCAGAATAACTTCACACACACCCGCTACTGTGTATTTCCAAGTCTAATTCTGGCACTAAACCCATACCTGTCACCCAGCGCCTAAATACTAGGCCTCAAATTTATATCCCGCTAAATCTGTCCTTAGTGCTGTAGCTGGGCGAGTTATTTAGTGTCCGTTCAAGCACATTTCTTGTTCTGGGTTGAAATACAATTCCCAATTTAGCAATTTCATAATTTAGTGGCTTCTGCTATATCAGAGCTATTTGAAATCTATCCCTAAAAGGGTATATAATATTCAAGGTGCACATTGGGTCATTCAGAATAACTTCACACACACCCGCTACTGTGTATTTCCAAGTCTAATTCTGGCACTAAACCCATACCTGTCACCCAGCGCCTAAATACTAGGCCTCAAATTTATATCCCGCTAAATCTGTCCTTAGTGCTGTAGCTGGGCGAGTTATTTAGTGTCCGTTCAAGCACATTTCTTGTTCTGGGTTGAAATACAATTCCCAATTTAGCAATTTCATAATTTAGTGGTTTCTGCTATATCAGAGCTATTTGAAATCTATCCCTAAAAGGGTATATAATATTCAAGGTGCACATTGGGTCATTCAGAATAACTTCACACACACCCGCTACTGTGTATTTCCAAGTCTAATTCTGTCACTAAACCCATACCTGTCACCCAGCGCCTAAATACTAGGCCTCAAATTTATATCCCGCTAAATCTGTCCCTAGTGCTGTAGCTGGGCGAGTTATTTAGTGTCCGTTCAAGCACATTTCTTGTTCTGGGTTGAAATACAATTCCCAATTTAGCAATTTCATAATTTAGTGGTTTCTGCTATATCAGAGCTATTTGAAATCTATCCCTAAAAGGGTATATAATATTCAAGGTGCACATTGGGTCATTCAGAATAACTTCACACACACCCGCTACTGTGTATTTCCAAGTCTAATTCTGTCACTAAACCCATACCTGTCACCCAGCGCCTAAATACTAGGCCTCAAATTTATATCCCGCTAAATCTGTCCCTAGTGCTGTAGCTGGGCGAGTTATTTAGTGTCCGTTCAAGCACATTTCTTGTTCTGGGTTGAAATACAATTCCCAATTTAGCAATTTCATAATTTAGTGGTTTCTGCTATATCAGAGCTATTTGAAATCTATCCCTAAAAGGGTATATAATATTCAAGGTGCACATTGGGTCATTCAGAATAACTTCACACACACCCGCTACTGTGTATTTCCAAGTCTAATTCTGGCACTAAACCCATACCTGTCACCCAGCGCCTAAATACTAGGCCTCAAATTTATATCCCGCTAAATCTGTCCCTAGTGCTGTAGCTGGGCGAGTTATTTAGTGTCCGTTCAAGCACATTTCTTGTTCTGGGTTGAAATACAATTCCCAATTTAGCAATTTCATAATTTAGTGGTTTCTGCTATATCAGAGCTATTTGAAATCTATCCCTAAAAGGGTATATAATATTCAAGGTGCACATTGGGTCATTCAGAATAACTTCACACACACCCGCTACTGTGTATTTCCAAGTCTAATTCTGTCACTAAACCCATACCTGTCACGCAGCGCCTAAATACTAGGCCTCAAATTTATATCCCGCTAAATCTGTCCCTAGTGCTGTAGCTGGGCGAGTTATTTAGTGTCCGTTCAAGCACATTTCTTGTTCTGGGTTGAAATACAATTCCCAATTTAGCAATTTCATAATTTAGTGGTTTCTGCTATATCAGAGCTATTTGAAATCTATCCCTAAAAGGGTATATAATATTCAAGGTGCACATTGGGTCATTCAGAATAACTTCACACACACCCGCTACTGTGTATTTCCAAGTCTAATTCTGGCACTAAACCCATACCTGTCACCCAGCGCCTAAATACTAGGCCTCAAATTTATATCCCGCTAAATCTGTCCTTAGTGCTGTAGCTGGGCGAGTTATTTAGTGTCCGTTCAAGCACATTTCTTGTTCTGGGTTGAAATACAATTCCCAATTTAGCAATTTCATAATTTAGTGGTTTCTGCTATATCAGAGCTATTTGAAATCTATCCCTAAAAGGGTATATAATATTCAAGGTGCACATTGGGTCATTCAGAATAACTTCACACACACCCGCTACTGTGTATTTCCAAGTCTAATTCTGGCACTAAACCCATACCTGTCACCCAGCGCCTAAATACTAGGCCTCAAATTTATATCCCGCTAAATCTGTCCTTAGTGCTGTAGCTGGGCGAGTTATTTAGTGTCCGTTCAAGCACATTTCTTGTTCTGGGTTGAAATACAATTCCCAATTTAGCAATTTCATAATTTAGTGGTTTCTGCTATATCAGAGCTATTTGAAATCTATCCCTAAAAGGGTATATAATATTCAAGGTGCACATTGGGTCATTCAGAATAACTTCACACACACCCGCTACTGTGTATTTCCAAGTCTAATTCTGGCACTAAACCCATACCTGTCACCCAGCGCCTAAATACTAGGCCTCAAATTTATATCCCGCTAAATCTGTCCTTAGTGCTGTAGCTGGGCGAGTTATTTAGTGTCCGTTCAAGCACATTTCTTGTTCTGGGTTGAAATACAATTCCCAATTTAGCAATTTCATAATTTAGTGGTTTCTGCTATATCAGAGCTATTTGAAATCTATCCCTAAAAGGGTATATAATATTCAAGGTGCACATTGGGTCATTCAGAATAACTTCACACACACCCGCTACTGTGTATTTCCAAGTCTAATTCTGTCACTAAACCCATACCTGTCACCCAGCGCCTAAATACTAGGCCTCAAATTTATATCCCGCTAAATCTGTCCCTAGTGCTGTAGCTGGGCGAGTTATTTAGTGTCCGTTCAAGCACATTTCTTGTTCTGGGTTGAAATACAATTCCCAATTTAGCAATTTCATAATTTAGTGGTTTCTGCTATATCAGAGCTATTTGAAATCTATCCCTAAAAGGGTATATAATATTCAAGGTGCACATTGGGTCATTCAGAATAACTTCACACACACCCGCTACTGTGTATTTCCAAGTCTAATTCTGTCACTAAACCCATACCTGTCACCCAGCGCCTAAATACTAGGCCTCAAATTTATATCCCGCTAAATCTGTCCCTAGTGCTGTAGCTGGGCGAGTTATTTAGTGTCCGTTCAAGCACATTTCTTGTTCTGGGTTGAAATACAATTCCCAATTTAGCAATTTCATAATTTAGTGGTTTCTGCTATATCAGAGCTATTTGAAATCTATCCCTAAAAGGGTATATAATATTCAAGGTGCACATTGGGTCATTCAGAATAACTTCACACACACCCGCTACTGTGTATTTCCAAGTCTAATTCTGGCACTAAACCCATACCTGTCACCCAGCGCCTAAATACTAGGCCTCAAATTTATATCCCGCTAAATCTGTCCCTAGTGCTGTAGCTGGGCGAGTTATTTAGTGTCCGTTCAAGCACATTTCTTGTTCTGGGTTGAAATACAATTCCCAATTTAGCAATTTCATAATTTAGTGGTTTCTGCTATATCAGAGCTATTTGAAATCTATCCCTAAAAGGGTATATAATATTCAAGGTGCACATTGGGTCATTCAGAATAACTTCACACACACCCGCTACTGTGTATTTCCAAGTCTAATTCTGGCACTAAACCCATACCTGTCACCCAGCGCCTAAATACTAGGCCTCAAATTTATATCCCGCTAAATCTGTCCCTAGTGCTGTAGCTGGGCGAGTTATTTAGTGTCCGTTCAAGCACATTTCTTGTTCTGGGTTGAAATACAATTCCCAATTTAGCAATTTCATAATTTAGTCGTTTCTGCTATATCAGAGCTATTTGAAATCTATCCCTAAAAGGGTAGATCATATTGAAGGTGCACATAGGGTCATTCAGAATAACTTCACACACACGCTTCTGTGCATTTCCAAGTCTAATTCTGTCACTAAATCCATACCGGTCACCCAGCGCCTAAATACTAGGCCTCAAATTTATATCCCGCTGAATTTGAATACAATACATTGGGCCAAATAATATATTTGTTGTTGTGGTGAACCATAACAATGAGAAAAACATCTAGTAAGGGACGCGGACGTGGACATGGTCGTGGTGGTGTTAGTGGACCCTCTGGTGCTGGGAGAGGACGTGGCCGTTCTGCCACATCCACACGTCCTAGTGTACCAACTACCTCAGGTCCCAGTAGCCGCCAGAATTTACAGCGATATATGGTGGGGCCCAATGCCGTTCTAAGGATGGTAAGGCCTGAGCAGGTACAGGCATTAGTCAATTGGGTGGCCGACAGTGGATCCAGCACGTTCACATTATCTCCCACCCAGTCTTCTGCAGAAAGCGCACAGATGGCGCCTGAAAACCAACCCCATCAGTCTGTCACATCACCCCCATGCATACCAGGGAAACTGTCTCAGCCTCAAGTTATGCAGCAGTCTCTTATGCTGTTTGAAGACTCCGCTGGCAGGGTTTCCCAAGGGCATCCACCTAGCCCTTCCCCAGCGGTGAAAGACATAGAATGCACTGACACACAACCACTTATGTTTCCTGATGATGAGGACATGGGAATACCACCTCAGCATGTCTCTGATGATGACGAAACACAGGTGCCAACTGCTGCGTCTTTCTGCAGTGTGCAGACTGAACAGGAGGTCAGGGATCAAGACTGGGTGGAAGACGATGCAGGGGACGATGAGGTCCTAGACCCCACATGGAATGAAGGTCGTGCCACTGACTTTCACAGTTCGGAGGAAGAGGCAGTGGTGAGACCGAGCCAACAGCGTAGCAAAAGAGGGAGCAGTGGGCAAAAGCAGAACACCCGCCGCCAAGAGACTCCGCCTGCTACTGACCGCCGCCATCTGGGACCGAGCACCCCAAAGGCAGCTTCAAGGAGTTCCCTGGCATGGCACTTCTTCAAACAATGTGCTGACGACAAGACCCGAGTGGTTTGCACGCTGTGCCATCAGAGCCTGAAGCGAGGCATTAACGTTCTGAACCTGAGCACAACCTGCATGACCAGGCACCTGCATGCAAAGCATGAACTGCAGTGGAGTAAACACCTTAAAACCAAGGAAGTCACTCAGGCTCCCCCTGCTACCTCTTCTGCTGCTGCCGCCTCGGCCTATTCTGCTGCTGCCGCCTCGGCCTCTTCCTCCGCCTCTGGAGGAACGTTGGCACCTGCCGCCCAGCAAACAGGGGATGTACCACCAACACCACCACCACCACCTCCGTCACCAAGCGTCTCAACCATGTCACACGCCAGCGTTCAGCTCTCCATCTCACAAACATTTGATAGAAAGCGTAAATTCCCACCTAGCCACCCTCGATCCCTGGCCCTGAATGCCAGCATTTCTAAACTACTGGCCTATGAAATGCTGTCATTTAGGCTGGTGGACACAGACAGCTTCAAACAGCTCATGTCGCTTGCTGTCCCACAGTATGTTGTTCCCAGCCGGCACTACTTCTCCAAGAGAGCCGTGCCTTCCCTGCACAACCAAGTATCCGATAAAATCAAGTGTGCACTGCGCAACGCCATCTGTGGCAAGGTCCACCTAACCACAGATACGTGGACCAGTAAGCACGGCCAGGGACGCTATATCTCCCTAACTGCACACTGGGTAAATGTAGTGGCAGCTGGGCCCCAGGCGGAGAGCTGTTTGGCGCACGTCCTTCCGCCGCCAAGGATCGCAGGGCAACATTCTTTGCCTCCTGTTGCCACCTCCTCCTTCTCGGCTTCCTCCTCCTCTTCTTCCACCTGCTCATCCAGTCAGCCACACACCTTCACCACCAACTTCAGCACAGCCCGGGGTAAACGTCAGCAGGCCATTCTGAAACTCATATGTTTGGGGGACAGGCCCCACACCGCACAGGAGTTGTGGCGGGGTATAGAACAACAGACCGACGAGTGGTTGCTGCCGGTGAGCCTCAAGCCCGGCCTGGTGGTGTGTGATAATGGGCGAAATCTCGTTGCAGCTCTGGGACTAGCCAATTTGACGCACATCCCTTGCTTGGCGCATGTGCTGAATTTGGTGGTGCAGAAGTTCATTCACAACTACCCCGACATGTCAGAGCTGCTGCATAAAGTGCGGGCCGTCTGTTCGCGCTTCCGGCGTTCACATCCTGCTGCTGCTCGCCTGTCTGCGCTACAGCGTAACTTCGGCCTTCCCGCTCACCGCCTCATATGCGACGTGCCCACCAGGTGGAACTCCACCTTGCACATGCTGGACAGACTGTGCGAGCAGCAGCAGGCCATAGTGGAGTTTCAGCTGCAGCACGCACGGGTCAGTCGCACTACAGAACAGCACCACTTCACCACCAATGACTGGGCCTCCATGCGAGACCTGTGTGCCCTGTTGCGCTGTTTCGAGTACTCCACCAACATGGCCAGTGGCGATGACACCGTTATCAGCGTTACAATACCACTTCTATGTCTCCTTGAGAAAACACTTAGGGCGATGATGGAAGAGGAGGTGGCCCAGGAGGAGGAGGAGGAGGAGGAGGAAGAGGGGTCATTTTTAGCACTTTCAGGCCAGTCTCTTCGAAGTGACTCAGAGGGAGGTTTTTGGCAACAGCAGAGGCCAGGTACAAATGTGGCCAGCCAGGGCCCACTACTGGAGGACGAGGAGGACGAGGATGAGGAGGAGGTGGAGGAGGATGAGGATGAAGCATGGTCACAGCGGGGTGGCACCCAACGCAGCTCGGGTCCATCACTGGTGCGTGGCTGGGGGGAAAGGCAGGACGATGACGATACGCCTCCCACAGAGGACAGCTTGTCCTTATCCCTGGGCAGCCTGGCACACATGAGCGACTACATGCTGCAGTGCCTGCGCAACGACAGCAGAGTTGCCCACATTTTAACCTGTGCGGACTACTGGGTTGCCACCCTGCTGGATCCACGCTACAAAGACAATGTGCCCACCTTACTTCCTGCACTGGAGCGTGATAGGAAGATGCGCGAGTACAAGCGCACGTTGGTAGACGCGCTACTGAGAGCATTCCCAAATGTCACAGGGGAACAAGTGGAAGCCCAAGGCCAAGGCAGAGGAGGAGCAAGAGGTCGCCAAGGCAGCTGTGTCACGGCCAGCTCCTCTGAGGGCAGGGTTAGCATGGCAGAGATGTGGAAAACTTTTGTCAACACGCCACAGCTAACTGCACCACCACCTGATACGCAACGTGTTAGCAGGAGGCAACATTTCACTAACATGGTGGAACAGTACGTGTGCACACCCCTCCACGTACTGACTGATGGTTCGGCCCCATTCAACTTCTGGGTCTCTAAATTGTCCACGTGGCCAGAGCTAGCCTTTTATGCCTTGGAGGTGCTGGCCTGCCCGGCAGCCAGCGTTTTGTCTGAACGTGTATTCAGCACGGCAGGGGGCGTCATTACAGACAAACGCAGCCGCCTGTCTACAGCCAATGTGGACAAGCTGACGTTCATAAAAATGAACCAGGCATGGATCCCACAGGACCTGTCCGTCCCTTGTCCAGATTAGACATTAACTACCTCCCCATAACCATATATTATTGGACTCCAGGGCACTTCCTCATTCAATCCTATTTTTATTTTCATTTTACCATTATATTGCGATGCTACCCAAAGTTGAATGAACCTCTCCTCTGCCTGTGTGCTAGGCCTAAATATATGCCAATGGACTGTTGCAGTGGTGGCTGACATGAAGCCTGATTCTCTGCTATGACATGCAGACTAATTCTCTGCTGACATGAAGCCAGATTGTCTGTTACGGGACCTCTCTCCTCTGCCTGGGTGCTGGGCCTAAATTTATGACAATGGACTGTTGCAGTGGTGGCTGACGTGAAGCCTGATTCTCTGCTATGACATGCAGACTGATTCTCTGCTGTCATGAAGCCAGATTGTCTGTTACGGGACCTCTCTGCTCTGCCTGTGTGCTAGGCCTAAATATATGCCAATGGACTGTTGCAGTGGTGGGTGACGTGAAGCCTGATTCTCTGCTATGATATGAAGACTGATTCTCTGCTGACATGAAGCCAGATTGTCTGTTACGGGACCTTTCTCCTCTGCCTGGGTTCTGGGCCTAAATATATGCCAATGGACTGTTGCAGTGGTGGGTGACGTGAAGCCTCATTCTCTGCTATGACATGCAGACTGATTCTCTGCTGACATGAAGCCAGATTGTCTGTTACGGGACCTCTCTGCTCTGCCTGTGTGCTAGGCCTAAATATATGCCAATGGACTGTTGCAGTGGTGGGTGACGTGAAGCCTGATTCTCTGCTATGATATGAAGACTGATTCTCTGCTGACATGAAGCCAGATTGTCTGTTACGGGACCTTTCTCCTCTGCCTGGGTTCTGGGCCTAAATTTATGAAAATTGACTCTTACAGTGGTGGGTGACGTGAAGCCTGATTCTCTGCTATGATATGAAGACTGATTCTCTGCTGACATGAAGCCAGATTGTCTGTTACGGGACCTTTCTCCTCTGCCTGGGTTCTGGGCCTAAATTTATGAAAATTGACTCTTACAGTGGTGGGTGACGTGAAGCCTGATTCTCTGCTATGATATGAAGACTGATTCTCTGCTGACATGAAGCCAGATTGTCTGTTACGGGACCTTTCTCCTCTGCCTGGGTTCTGGGCCTAAATATATGCCAATGGACTGTTGCAGTGGTGGGTGACGTGAAGCCTCATTCTCTGCTATGACATGCAGACTGATTCTCTGCTGACATGAAGCCAGTTTGTCTGTTTCGGGACCTCTCTGCTCTGCCTGTGTGCTAGGCCTAAATATATGCCAATGGACTGTTGCAGTGGTGGGTGACGTGAAGCCTGATTCTCTGCTATGATATGAAGACTGATTCTCTGCTGACATGAAGCCAGATTGTCTGTTACGGGACCTTTCTCCTCTGCCTGGGTTCTGGGCCTAAATTTATGAAAATTGACTCTTACAGTGGTGGGTGACGTGAAGCCTGATTCTCTGCTATGATATGAAGACTGATTCTCTGCTGACATGAAGCCAGATTGTCTGTTACGGGACCTTTCTCCTCTGCCTGGGTTCTGGGCCTAAATTTATGAAAATTGACTCTTACAGTGGTGGGTGACGTGAAGCCTGATTCTCTGCTATGATATGAAGACTGATTCTCTGCTGACATGAAGCCAGATTGTCTGTTACGGGACCTTTCTCCTCTGCCTGGGTTCTGGGCCTAAATTTATGAAAATTGACTCTTACAGTGGTGGGTGACGTGAAGCCTGATTCTCTGCTATGATATGAAGACTGATTCTCTGCTGACATGAAGCCAGATTGTCTGTTACGGGACCTTTCTCCTCTGCCTGGGTTCTGGGCCTAAATTTATGAAAATTGACTCTTACAGTGGTGGGTGACGTGAAGCCTGATTCTCTGCTATGATATGAAGACTGATTCTCTGCTGACATGAAGCCAGATTGTCTGTTACGGGACCTTTCTCCTCTGCCTGGGTTCTGGGCCTAAATTTATGAAAATTGACTCTTACAGTGGTGGGTGACGTGAAGCCTGATTCTCTGCTATGATATGAAGACTGATTCTCTGCTGACATGAAGCCAGATTCTCTTTTACGGGACCTCTCTCCTCTGCCTGGGTGCTGGGCCTAAATTTATGACAATGGACTGTTGCAGTGGTGGCTGACGTGAAGCCTGATTCTCTGCTATGACATGCAGACTGATTCTCTGCTGACATGAAGCCAGATCCTCTGTTACGGGACCTCTCTCCTCTGCCTGTGTGTGTGCTGGGCCTAAATATATGCCAATGGACTGTTGCAGTGGTGGCTGACGTGAAGCCTCATTCTCTGCTATGACATGCAGACTAATTCTCTGCTGACATGAAGACAGATTCTCTGTTACGGGACCTCCCTCCTCTGCCTGGGTGCTGGGCCTAAATATATGCCAATGGACTGTTGCAGTGGTGGGTGACGTGAAGCCTCATTCTCTGCTATGACATGCAGACTAATTCTCTGCTGACATGAAGCCAGATTGTCTGTTACGGGACCTCTCTCCTCTGCCTGTGTGTGTGCTGGGCCTAAATATATGCCAATGGACTGTTGCAGTGGTGGCTGACGTGAAGCCTCATTCTCTGCTATGACATGCAGACTAATTCTCTGCTGACATGAAGACAGATTCTCTGTTACGGGACCTCTCTCCTCTGCCTGTGTGTGTGCTGGGCCTAAATATATGCCAATGGACTGTTGCAGTGGTGGCTGACGTGAAGCCTCATTCTCTGCTATGACATGCAGACTAATTCTCTGCTGACATGAAGACAGATTCTCTGTTACGGGACCTCCCTCCTCTGCCTGGGTGCTGGGCCTAAATATATGCCAATGGACTGTTGCAGTGGTGGCTGACGTGAAGCCTCATTCTCTGCTATGACATGCAGACTGATTCTCTGCTGACATGAAGCCAGATCGTCTGTTACGGGACCTCTCTGCTCTGCCTGTGTGCTAGGCCTAAATATATGCCAATGGACTGTTGCAGTGGTGGGTGACGTGAAGCCTCATTCTCTGCTATGACATGCAGACTGATTCTCTGCTGTCATGAAGCCAGATTGTCTGTTACGGGACCTCTCTGCTCTGCCTGTGTGCTAGGCCTAAATATATGCCAATGGACTGTTGCAGTGGTGGGTGACGTGAAGCCTCATTCTCTGCTATGACATGCAGACTGATTCTCTGCTGACATGAAGCCAGATTGTCTGTTACGGGACCTCTCTCCTCTGCCTGTGTGCTAGGCCTAAATATATGCCAATGGACTGTTGCAGTGGTGGCTGACGTGAAGCCTGATTCTCTGCTATGACATGCAGACTAATTCTCTGCTGACATGAAGCCAGATTGTCTGTTACGGGACCTCTCTCCTCTGCCTGGGTGCTGGGCCTAAATTTATGACAATGGACTGTTGCAGTGGTGGCTGACGTGAAGCCTGATTCTCTGCTATGACATGCAGACTGATTCTCTGCTGACATGAAGCCAGATCCTCTGTTACGGGACCTCTCTCCTCTGCCTGTGTGTGTGCTGGGCCTAAATATATGCCAATGGACTGTTGCAGTGGTGGCTGACGTGAAGCCTCATTCTCTGCTATGACATGCAGACTGATTCTCTGCTGACATGAAGCCAGATTCTCTGTTACGGGACCTCTCTCCTCTGCCTGTGTGTGTGCTGGGCCTAAATATATGCCAATGGACTGTTGCAGTGGTGGCTGACGTGAAGCCTCATTCTCTGCTATGACATGCAGACTAATTCTCTGCTGACATGAAGACAGATTCTCTGTTACGGGACCTCTCTCCTCTGCCTGTGTGTGTGCTGGGCCTAAATATATGTCAATGGACTGTTGCAGTGGTGGCTGACGTGAAGCCTCATTCTCTGCTATGACATGCAGACTAATTCTCTGCTGACATGAAGACAGATTCTCTGTTACGGGACCTCCCTCCTCTGCCTGGGTGCTGGGCCTAAATATATGCCAATGGACTGTTGCAGTGGTGGCTGACGTGAAGCCTCATTCTCTGCTATGACATGCAGACTAATTCTCTGCTGACATGAAGACAGATTCTCTGTTACGGGACCTCTCTCCTCTGCCTGGGTGCCGGGGCCTAAATATCTGAGAATGGACTGTTCCAGTGGTGGGTGACGGGAAGCCAGATTCTCTGCTATGGAACCTCTCTCCAATTGATTTTGGTTAATTTTTATTTATTTAATTTTTATTTTAATTCATTTCCCTATCCACATTTGTTTGCAGGGGATTTACCTACATGTTGCTGCCTTTTGCAGCCCTCTAGCTCTTTCCTGGGCTGTTTTACAGCCTTTTTAGTGCCGAAAAGTTCGGGTCCCCATTGACTTCAATGGGGTTCGGGTTCGGGACGAAGTTCGGATCGGGTTCGGATCCCGAACCCGAACATTTCCGGGATGTTCGGCCGAACTTCTCGAACCCGAACATCCAGGTGTTCGCTCAACTCTAACAAGGGGTAACAGGAGAAAATGCACTCCATAATTTGTAATGTATTTTTTCCTGAATTTGGCAACACCAAACCAACAGGATTTTCTAACATGTCATTTGCTGATATTGTTTTTAGGAGCCATAAAAAAAATTCACCAATGTAGCTGTGTGATGGCTTGATTTTTGCTGAGCGGACTATAGTTTTTATTGGTATCATTTTGGGGTACATACTGTACTTCCTTTTGGATGTGAACTTTTACTGCAAATCTTGTGACATCTCAGGGAAATTCTCAAGAGTTCTTGACACAGAAAAATCTGGAAAGAATGCAACCACTGGATTGAAAAGCTTTTATTAACCACTTCAGCCCCCCTAGCTTAAACCCCCTTAATGACCAGACCACTTTTTACAATTCTGTACTACACTACTTTCACGGTTTATTGCTCGGTCATACAACTTACCAGCCAAATGAATTTTACCTCCTTTTCTTCTCACTAATAGAGCTTTCATTTGGTGCTATTTCATTGCTGCTGACATTTTTACATTTTTTATATTAAACAAAATTGACCAAAATCTTTTCAAAAAAAAGAAATTTTTCACTTTCTGTTGTAAATTTTTTCAAATAAAACGACATTTCTATATAAATTTTCCTCAAATTTTTTTTCTACATGTCTTTGATAAAAAAAAATGCAATAAGTGTATATTTATTGGTTTGGGTAAAATTTATAGCGTTTACAAACTATGGTGCAAAAAAATTAATTTTAGGTTCTACAATGCCCAGACAGTAGAAACACCCCACAAATGACCCCATTTCGGAAAGTAGACACCCTAAGGTATTCACTGATGGGCATAGTGAGTTCATGGAAGTTTTTATTTTTTGTCACAAGTTAGCGGAAATGGAATTTTATTTTTTATTTTTTTCTTACAAAGACTCATATTCCACTAACTTGTGAAAAAAATAACATTTTACATGAACTCTCCATGCTCCTCACAAAATACCTTGGGGTGTCTTCTTTCCAAAATGGGGTCACTTGTGGGGTATTTATACTGCCCTGGCATTTTAGGGGACCTGAAGCGTGAGAAGTAGTTTGGAATCCAAATGCGTAAAAAATGCCCTGTGAAATCCTAAAAGTACTCATTGGAATTTGGGCCGCTTTGTGCACCTAGGCTGCAAAAAAGTGTCACACATGTGGTATCGCCGTACTCAGAAGAAGTAGGGCAATGTGTTTTGGGGTGTATTTTTACATATACCCATGCTGGGTGAGATAAATATCTCTGTAAAAGACAACTTTTCCCATTTTTTATACAAAGTTGTCATTTTACAGAGATATTTCTCTCACCCAGCATGTAGCATGTAGCCTAAATCACCTCCTTGGTTTGTTTTTAGAAATAGTGTGTTTTTTTAAGTCAAATTGTGCATGTGGCATGGTGTTTTTCCCCATTATTTTCAGCATTTTCTGTTGGTTTTGTCCCATAGACATACCTTGTTTTATCAGCCCTGCTTGAAAGACTCAAGAGGCAAGGTGTGTTGTGATTTTAATGGTGTTTTTTTTACATACTTTCCTATATAAAGAGGCAAGATTAGCAAAATGCCATTAAAAACTGCATGTGTTCACACACTAAAATGCCACAGAATCCCTTTCCAAACTGACAAAAGTAGTAAAAAATGCAGCATACATTTAGCATTTTGGAAAAGAAAAAAAAGAAAAGAAAAAACACAATGTGTTGTAGCACCCAGAAGGTTTGATTTCCTTAGTGCAGAGGAATACATTTGAAGAATCTTCTTAAAGCATGTTCTTATTGAAAACCTGTTGTAAGAAAAGAAATCATCAGATGTTTTTAACAGTATAAGTAATTTCTTGTAGTATATGTCAATACATCTTTATATAAACTGGATTTTTAGTTGACCAAAAAGAGTAAGAATACAGTAAAATTGCTGTTTGTGTGTAAATTACATGTCACTCAAGCTGTGCCCTAAGGGGACTTTGTGTAATTTAAAAAATCATGCAAGTAATATATTGCTGGAATAAAGTCTGCGGAGACTGTAGACTGCTCTGGTATGCATAGCTTTGAAACTCAATAAGAGCAAATAAAATTCAGAAGCAAGGAATAGTTAGATGCAGAAGGACATGTTTATAATTTGTTAGACCTGTCTGTTCTCTGATGAATATATCTTGCTAGCTGTATAAATTATTTTCTATACGGCGTAGCACTTTAAAACAAGACATATTATTGAGATCTCATGTTGAGTAAAAAAAACTGAATATAGATCACTTCTATCTGGCGTACTAATGCTTCACGCAATAAAATAAAGCCGTAAAGTTGCCTACGTAACTGCAGGCAAAAATGCGGAATATATTTATTTTCAAACTGTTATACAAAATATACTGTGAATTTCAAAGATATATTGTACATGCTATTTCTAAGGCCTCATGCACATGACAGTGTTTTTTCACTGTCAGTAATTTGGCTTCAGTGGTCAGTGTCCGATTTTGCTTCAGTTGTGTTTCCTTGTGTCTTCCTTTTTTTTTTTTGTCTGACAGGGGAAAAAAAGGAAGGTTAATAAAAAGCGTAATTTTATTGCACCAAGGTCTTCTAGAAAAAAAACGGATGCGGACACGGATGACATACCAGTTGTGCATCCGTTTTTTTGGACGGACCCATTGACTTGAATGGGTCCGTCCTCCATTTTCCACTGACAAGAATACGACAGTTTATATTTTTTTGACTGACTGGAATCACGGATCACGGACACAGAGAAAAAACGGAGGACTATCAGTTTTTTTTCACAGCTCCATAGAAATTAATGGGACCTCCGCTAAACTGTGAAATATGACGGAACGGACGCGGATGCACACAACGGTCGTGTGCATGAGGCCTAAGACTGTGGATACATGTGATCATTGTCAGTTATTCGTGTGACCAAGGAACGCTGTATAGCACTGCAGGCCTTGAACTGAATGGGGTCGCAGCACAACTAGCAAATTGCCGCTACCCTAGAATCACAAAAAAATCCAACGCTGCTAGATTTTGTGTGATTCTGAACTGGAAGGTGTGATATATAGCGAGTCACACTTTGACCCCATTCATCTCAATGGCTGCACTTCTATACAGCGATCTTTAGTCATGCAATGGGTGTCATAGCCAAGATTGCCTTGTACCCCAGCCTAAAAATCTGTCTCATAGGATAGATTCACACATAAAGTTTAGGTCAGGTTTTCAGCTTTTTCTTAAGGGCTTACGCACATGACCGTAGAAGGCCTGTGCCCGTATTGCGGCCCACAAATCCACTTGGATGGGCCGACAAACTCCAGGAGATACGGTGTGGTGCGGAATGGAGGCATGGATTGGAATCCCACAGAAGCTTCACTACTTTTTTGTGGTGCGGACCGTCAGATGCAGATCACGGACCCCATTCAATTGAATGGGTCCGCGTCCACAGACGGCGGGCACATGGTTGGTTCTTTTGCATTTCTGACCACAATTTGCAGTTTGCAGCATGGACATGGCCGGCACACAGTCCTACAGCTATGGAAAAAAATTGAAAAACTGCATTAAAAAAATTGCAAAAACCATATATAGTGCATTTTATATTCCAGTGTAGATTTTAAAGTAACATCTGCCCATAAAAACAGGCTGTTAAAACTGTGAACAAAAGCACACCAAATAGCACTATAAAACATTATTTTTAAATTCACTAGATATAGTCAAAGGAGAATATCATGTTTAGTGCCCCAGCTGGACTACTGCAGAGGTTTAACTAATACGAAACAGTTAATGCAGTATTAATGGGATGAATTTTGTGATATGTTGTGTTTCATGTTAATTCAGTAGCACTGTACCAGCAATCTAACTGTTAATCTTTGGCAGACAGTTCGGATTACCAGGTGATGGACTAGGTCCACCCCCTAGTTAGTGAAAGTGAGGGTCTAGTCTGAGGAAAACTACAGGAAAGACTTATATGTGTAGAATTCCTGCAGAACCAAGGCCTAAGCTCAAAGAACCACTTTCTTTAGGCCTACAGCTGCCAGAAAAACTTAATTATCAGAGTACCCCTGAAATGGAAGGAGACTAGACGTCTTGGAAAGTCCAGAACTCACAAGGCCATGCAGTAGTCTCAGACAGCAAGGAATCTTGCATGTTTATGGCAGAAAGGCTTTGGTTCTGTGGAGAGTAAATACTGCTGAAGCATTCCCCATAGTTTGAGACAAGTTGGCTAAGTTCTGTACCCCTCAGTCCAGGAACTGCAGAACAAGTTAATAAGAACCTCATTGCATGCCTGTGGTTCTGCTGAAAGACTGTAAAGAGTTCTTAGTGAGAAAGAGAATAAGGTAGTTCTACCCTCATTCTTGCTTCTACATTGCTACTGAGAGAGGATTGCACTGTGATATACTTTGGAACTATGCTTTTGCTGCTATTTTTACTGTCAACTTCAGTAAAGAGAAACTACATTTATTGCAGTCAACCGGCCTAGTTGTTGTTTCCATCATTTGCTGGCACCTGCATCCGTAGTCTGCCTTGTACCCATCCAAACCTACTCCATCAAGGTGCGCCCTCCAGTCACTACTCAGTCCCAGGGAGTGCCAGAGGAAGATTGCCACCATGAACTGCAAGTACCACTGCCACCAGCATATCAACTACCATTACTTTCTTCCTCACTTCTCCTTCAGGTCGTTAAGAATGCATTTTTGTTTGCAGCATTTTTGGAAGCTTTGGCTGTTCTAGAACTTTTGGTAAATGCAGCATGCACTAGGTGTGGCATTTTTTACCACAGATAGATCTAAAATGTGACCAAAACTTCAACATACATGACCAAAACTGTGTGGGCTGCATTCACACATACAGTTTTTGATATAGGTTTTGGTTATTTGTATACACTGCTGAGAGGATGATAATGTTAAACAACTTCAATACAATTCTGACAATTTTCCAAACTAATTTTAGGGAGAAACAATACTCTAAAATAAGAAATAAATAATATAAATAATACATACCAAAATAAGTGCTTGGGAGTTTTACCAATCTCATGACATGAGTAAAAAAAGTGTAGTGTTTCACGAAATACACCTGATTTGCACACTTATGTGTTGAACAGATCCAAAACAAGAATTAGACTTGGGATACATTAGGAACTCCAAAAGAGATACTGTAGAGGCTGAATGTATGCATAGGTCCCTATACAACCTATGGTTGCTAGCATTCACATAACTTTGCATAAATCAATAGCGTAAGCCCCTATAAGAACTATCTCAGCAGAGATAAGGGTCTTGTTCTACATTTACCAGTTGTCCTTCCTACCTTTTCCTAAACTAACATACTCTCTAAAATTCTGCTGAATCCATCTCAAGATGGACCAACTCACAGAGGTATCAGATTACACTGGTCGATAGAAGTCTATGTAGGTGGGTGGAGCAGTGAGCAGGAGAAAGAAATATAGCCAAAGATCTGGCACCAACTAGACGTCTGTCTCAGCCCAAGTGCTTTATTAATATTCATACAGGTCAGTACTTCTCTAGCATGTCACTCACCCCCATGATCCTAGAGCTGCTTCTGAGTGAGGGTAAGAAGCTTAGGAATCAGATTTTCCTCTGCTTTCTTTGTGTGGTGGATGGGAGCTTGTCTACACCCACCCGATTTTGAAGAATTGCAAATAAAAAATATAATATACAGAGGAGAAAACTGCTAATAAATGCCAGATACAAGTACACACTGTACTATTGATTAATGCAAAGTTTTCTAAAATGTTAGGTGCACTTTATTTTAATATTTGGTTTACTCACATTTATACAACAAGCTATCTTTCTATCATCAACTTATTGCGCTATGCCTTAGGGGTGCCATTGTCTCAAGCCAAATCTTTTCACAATGCAATACATTATAGACAGGCACATAAAGCACTTACTCCAAAGGTTCAAGTGTAATTGCCCATAAAGCATATAATCTATATAGATATGTCACATGGGCTGAAACAGAGTCATGCTAGAGAAACATAACATTATTTCTATCCAGTGCCAAAAATCTATATATAATGAATAGCCTGTGTACTGCTATACGTATATATGACATGCTCAAAATACATACCAATGTAATTCATGTATTTAGAATTATCTCTCCACTATCTATTGGTAACAATAAAATGATGGTCATTATATTGTTAATAAATGCCCTGAGCATTTGTAAATGGTAGTGGCAGAGCAAGCTTTTATAGAGCTGCACTTGTTCTTCAGAGACAGAGCCATCATTACTGGATAGTGAGATCAATGATAAGCCAATATGCCTCAGTTCCCAGTGAATATTATTAGTGACATCTGAAAAATGCTGCTGTTCAGCTTGGAAATCATGTTGCTTCTGCCTGACTGTAGTTGGTATTAATGAGCACACCAGATTGCCTGAGCGTATCCTAACTTTACCTCTAAAGCAGGAGAATTTTGCTGTACTTTAACCACATGGATGTAAGTATTAGTATATAGTAGTATATGATACAAAGTTCATTACAGTAAAATCATACCTGGTAGGATACAAATAATTTTATTACTATTATTCAGTTTATTACTGCATTATAATTCAGTTGACCAAGACAATCATGGAAAAATTTGCACTTTGTCAAATACTCCAATATGCAACTTATATGTGTGTTTAAGCACAAGCACACATAATCTAGGACCTCTTTATTGTCATATTTTCTTATGAAATTAGCATATCTCACATATAACAAACATTGTCCCTAAATGTTTCATTTGATATTATGGCAACCAGACATGAAGTATTAAAATTTTGTGATATGTAATACATTCACATAAACAGTTTTTCTAGGCTCCTTTTTCATTGTTCATTGTTGTCTAATTAGAGACTGCATATTCCTTCCTGATATTGGATTGTCAAGGCTGAGCCACCCACACACTTTCTTTATCCAGGTATACTCTGATACAGTGCATTCGGAAAGCCTTCAGACCCTATCAGTGGTGCGCCTAGGGTGTTTGGCGCCCGGGGCAGGTCCTTTCTCTGGCAACCCCCCCCCCAATACTTTAAAAAAAATTGTACCCCCTCACAGTAGAATTGCCTTCATTGTACAACCTTCACAGTAGTTTTGTACATATAAATGACCCCTCACAGTAGTTATGCCCACATTGTGCCCTCTCACAGTAGTTATGCCCAAATTGTGCCCCCCTCACAGTAGTTATGCCCTCTGTGCCCCTTTCACGGTAATAATCCCCATTGTTGCCCTTCTTAGTAATAATGCCCATTGTGCCCCCTTCACAGTAATAATGCCCATTGTGCCCCCTTCACAGTAATAATGCCCATTGTTCCCCCTTCACAGTAATAATGCCCATTGTTCCCCTTCACAGTAATAATGCCCATTGTTCCCCCTTAATAGTAGTAATGCTCACTGTGCTTGTAATGCCCTCTGTGCCCCCTCCATAGTAGAAATCTCCATTGTGCCCCCTTCACAGTAATAATGCTGTCTCTGCCCCCTTCATTGTAGTAATGCTCTCTGGCTCTGTGCCCCCTCCATAGTAGTAATGCCCTCTGTACCCCCTCCATAGTAATAAAGTCCTCTGTGCCCCCTCTGTATAAAAAACAAAACACAGTAACTACTCACCTTGAGTGACATGACCCAGCTCCCAGCGCTCTAGCAATGAGCGCTTCCATCTGTATTGATGGAAGCGCTCATAGCTTCTGACAGCCCCCTGAAAACCAGCACCCGCGGAGGACCGCCACTGGACCCTTTTACATCTTTCCATTTTTCCATTTTGTTATTTTGTGGCCTTAATGAAAAAGTGAAAACCAGAATTTAAATTTTTGGGGCAAATTTATTAAAAAAGAAAATCTAAAATTTTGCATGTACATAAGCGTTCAGATCCTTTGCTATGACACTTGAAATTCAGCTCTGGAGGTCTCCCATTTCTCTTAACATCTGTTTCTACACCTTGATTGGAGTCCATTTGTGGTAAATTCTGTTGTTTGGACATTATTTGGAAAGGCACTGCCCTTTCTATATAAGGTTTCATAGCTGACAATTCATATCAGAGCAAAACACAAATTACCTGTAGAGCTCAGAGACATGATTGTGTGGTGATACAGATCCTGAGAATGGTACCATAACATTTATGCTGCACAGAAAGTGTCCAAGAGTACAATAGCTTCTATTAGTCTTAAATAAAAGAAGTTTGGAACCACCAGGACTCCTCCTAGAGCTAGTTGATCCACCAAACTAAGAGGACCTTGGTAAGAGAGGTGACCCAAAACTCAATGGTCACTCTGGCCGAGCTCCAAAGATCCTGACTGCAGATAGGAGAAACTTCTAGAAAGGTCAACCATCAGTGCAGTATTTCTCCAATCTAGACTTTATGGTAGAGTTGCCAGAAAGAAGCCTCTCCTTAGTAAAATGCTAATAAAAGTTTGCAAGAAAGTACCTAAAGGGCTTTCAGACTGTAAGAAACAAGAATATCTAGTCTAATGAAACCAAGATTTAACTTTTAGCCCCAATTCTAAGCATTGCGTCAGGAGGAAACAAGGCATTTCTCATTACTTGCCCAATACCATCCCTATAGTAAAGCACAGTGGTGGCAAATGTGTGTTTTTTTGGCAGCTTGGTCAGGGAAACTGCTCAGGAAAACTGAATGGACCAAAATACATAGACAGTCATAATAAAAACCTGATTCAGAGTGCTCTGGACCTCAGACTGGGCTGTAGTTTTACCTTCCAATCAGACAATTACCCTAACCACACAGCCAAGACAACACAGAAGTGACTTAGGGTCAACTCTATGAATGTCCTTCAGTGGCCCAGCCAAAGCCCTGACTTGAACCCAATCAAACATCTCTGTAGAGAGGTGAAAATGGCTGCCCACCGACAGTCCCCATCCAACCTGATAGAGATTGAGAGAATCTGCAGAGAAGAATGGCAAAAAACACCAAAATCACGGTGTGTAGAATGTTGTTTAAGAAAAAATCTAAATACTGATTGGTTCTTTCACCTTTAATTACAGTATTCTTTGTGGTGAGTTAGGGATAGTTAGGTAACATATACAAACCCCCACTGTACTGCGGTGGCTGCATTCCTGAGTGATTATCTAAGAGAAATGCTTACTACACACTGGACATCCTTAGGAGGAGGCACTGAGAATATAATCCAATTAGGACATTGTGTGTCACTATCTCTCTCTTGTACTATGTGGCTTCAGCCATGTGCTACATGTGTAGTGTGGTGATAGGAGCTCCCCCATTGTGTAGGTCAGGTGATTTATTATTATTTATTCTATATGTGATTTGTTTGCTTTACTTTAATTAATCACACTTAGTAAATATGTTATCCCTTAGCCTGTGTAAGCCTATTTTTTCTCAGATCTTCAAATTCACATTAAAACACCAGGTGTCCAAGCAGACTGGAGGTTTTAATTTGCTACCAAAGGTGTTTCAACTAAGTATTGAGTAAAGGATGTGAATACTTATGTTAATGCAACATTTTAGTTTTATCTTTTAAATAAATTAACAAAGATTTCTGTTTTCATTTTGTCATTATGGGGTATGAATGAAGAATGATGGAAAAATGTTAACATTTTTTAGTTTAGCACAAGTTTAGCACATACCAAAATGTGAAAAAAAAATAAAGGGTCTGTCTGGGACCCAGTTTGCGCAACCAATGGGATATCGGATTAGCATTTTGCTGCTTCCAATATAAAGACAACATAAAAGATTCTAATTTTGATAAACTTAAAACGTTTGTGATTTTTCCTCGGATTAATTACTTAAAATAGTGGCCACCATTTTACAGTTCAAAAGAAAGAGATTAAGGCATCTGCCACCAAAAAATTGATCATTTTTGGACATTTTCATAATTTTAAGTCTGACAGTGTGGTATGTTGTCAAATAGGCTATTTGCTACCACCAGCCACCATCCATTTATCCATACTCATATGTGTTACTGTCATTTTAATGCTGTCTTGACTTTAAAAAGCTTGAAATGGTTTGCATACCGTTCTAGGATACCTAACTTTTCAGGACAATTGGGGTACCTTTTATTAAGACCCAATTTATTCAGACCAAATCAAATCTGACAACCAGACTTGAAACAATTTTTTAGAAATTTGCTCATCTCTATTAAAAAGTATGTAAAATTTGTGCACAATGAACCAGACTGATAAGACTTTTTTGTTGCTTTATGTTTTTAAAGTGATGTTGCCAACACCGAATAGGTAAAGCAAGTCATATTTCAGGGCCCATCGCCCTAACTAGGTACAAAGGAAACAGCAAAATGGCAATGGCAGTTGTGCTATATTTACACATGAACAAAATAATCAAATATCAGCATCTCTTTACTTGTATATCATTTTATAGACTAGAATTATTCAAGGAGAGCTGAGCCAGAACACAACACTAAAAAGTAAATTGTTGTGGGTATTTTGCTATATTGAAAACTAATTTCACAGGATATAAAGAAAAATATGCTGTGTGTGTGCAATACGAAGAGTGTAAAATATGCAACCACAAGACAACACTTCATAAACAGGGTCTATGGTTTCAGCAGCACAGACTCTTTTACTATGGTGAAATAAAAAGTAAAAATATTTGGACACAAGTAACATTATTACACTTTACTAAGTGCTTTGTGTATGTTTTTTATGGGTTACTGCCCCTGTTATTCAAATGTATTAGCATAATTAGACTCCTGTATTAGACTGATCAGTAATACACAGTAATTGCGTGCCCCACAGTAGTTTCATAATTACTGCATTCTGATCACTTTCAGTATTACAACTATATCATCTGATAGGGGTGTTGTGATTTTACTTGTATCTGTTTTAATGCATATACACTATTGAAAAGTAGGCGGACAACTAACTATCACGCTTTTTTATGAGTGAAAAAAATTTAATATGGAATTATCTTACATCTGTAGCTACAGCCGCTTCCTCTAGTCTGGGATGGCTTCTTGACAAGATTTTGGAGTGTGCCTGGGGGAATTTGGACCTTTTCAGACAAATGAGCATTTGTGAAATCTGGTACTGACTTGAATTTGGCATTCCAGTTCATCCCAAAACTGTTTGAGGCAAGGACATTGTGCAAGCCATATCAGTTCTTCCACACCAAAGCTATGAAACCTTGTCTTTATGGATTTTGCTTTGAGCACTTGGAAATAGTCCTGAAATACAAAAAGGGTCATCCCCGAACTGTTCCCACATAGTTGGAAGCGAAAAAAAAAAAGTCTAAAATGTTCTTGTATGCTGTAGTAACATTACTCTTCCCTGGAAAAAAGGAACCAAGCACAAACAGCCTAAAAATATTATGACCCTTTTTGTACTTCATTAAGTTCATTACCTTTAATGGATATGTCCTGAGTCTATTTAAACTTTTATACTGGGGCAAAGCAAAAGGTTGCTACTGTCTAGTATACATTATATCATGCAGATTTTAGAATGGGACTTGATTGCACTGTATTGTGTTTTATTGGATCTTCAGCATTAAAATACTTCCGCTGTGTTTTATTATAGCCACACATAATATTTGATAGGAAGTAATTAATTATCATCCGCAATGCAAACTTTTAAGAAGTCAGTTTAATTAGGATCCTAGTTTATTTATATTTATATCTATCTCTCTTGGAATAACAGTTACTTTTAATTATCATTAAGCATAGCAGTGTCATGGGACAATTGGTATTAAATCCTTAATTACTTTGAAATTTTATGGTTTATAATATATTCTCTATCTAAATTATAGTTTTAATCAACCAAAGCTTTGTCGAAGGGGTAGCAGATTGCTGAGTAAAAGCATTCTTAGGATTTGAAAAGTTTATGGACAATTATTTTTACATTTCATTTATTGGATCCAAAACAATATAAATTGGTTTATATTAATGCTATATTGATGCTACTTGGGTGTAAAGCAATGTAAACAAATTAAATATTAATTCTTAGTTTTATTATTTTTCTACTTTCATGGGTAAAAGTTTAGAGATGTTCATGGTTGAGAGCTATGTAGGCCATATGTTCTGCAGTTTATGCACAAGTAGACCTCATACACATTGTATGAATTGTGCAGATCTGTAAAATAGCACCAAAGAAGTGCAGAGGCCTTCTTATGACTCTGTTTTCATATGGGGGATAAAGAGTTCTTTTGTACCAGCTCCCATTTAAATTAGACATAACATTATGGAGGTAGTATTACTTCAGAGCAATGCTTTTAGTGGAGAATATCTTGCTAAATATAGGGTGCATGAGTCTGTTCACTTATACCATTTGCGGTTCCAAATGATACAATGCTCAGATAATGACTAAAATAAATCTAATTTGTAAATGTAGTTAGTTTGATTTCTGCTATTAGTGATCTCATTGCTTGACTTCAGTGTAAAAAAAGATCAGATTTTATCCATACTGGCAATAAAATGTGGCATCAGTTTCATTATGCTCAGATAGTGATCCTGTTACAGTTGTGAGTGCATTCAACCAATTTGCTATGAAATGCCAAAGGTCTAGTCAAACCAATTAATGTATATCACATAATTAGTTGAGTAAGCTCAACTAATTATGTGCAAAGTGTCACGCCTGAGTCTGAAACACTACTAAGCTAGGAACATGAAGATCAAGGAGCTCTCCAGACAAGTTGTATAGTGGAAAGTATAGATTAGGGTTGGCTTAATATATAAAAATATTCCTTTAAACTCCCATGGAGCACCAAAAAATCCAGCATAATAAAATAGAAAAAATATAGCACAGCTACTAACCTGATAAGAGAACGGCACAGACCAGACATGGAGGGCATTAATCAGAGATTTAACAAAGATACCAATGACAACACTAATGGAGCTCCAAAGATCCACAGTGGAGATTGAAGTATCTCTCCGTAGGACCACTATAAGCCATTCATTCCACAGGGTAAGAGTTTATGAAAGTGTAGCCAGAAAAAAGTAATTGCTTAAAGAAAAGCTTTGGAAAACATGTATAGATTTCACCAAACAGCACATGGCAGACTCCCTAAACAGATAGAAGAAAGTTCTGTGGTCAGTTGAGAGTAAAACTGAACTTTTTAGCTTTAATAGGAAACTACGTGTGACGATACAATTGATAATTTTAGTCTGCTGCAAACTGCTGATCAGTGAGAGTGTCAAGTGTCAAACCCCCGCGTTTCTGATTTTGATGTCTTATCTTAAAGGGGGTTTCCCATCTCAGAAAAAGGTCTGATACCCGCTGGGACCCGCACCTACAATGAGACGGGAGCGGGTAAATGAATGTAGGGCGCACTGCGCATGCGCAGCCGCCCTCCATTCATTTCTATGAGGCCGCCGAAAATAGTTTTGTTTTCCGTCTGCCCCACTATTTCCATCTGCCCCATAGAGATGAATGGGAGCAGGGGCCGTGTATGCGTGGTGCTCTCCCATTTACTTCAATAGGAGCAGCGATTGGTGGTGGAAAGCTCTCCCTGCTCTGTTCTCATTGTAGGTGCAGGTCCCAGCGGTGGGACCCGCACCTATCAGACAATGGGGGCATATCCTAGCAATATGCCCCCATTGTTTGAGATGGAAATACCCCTTTAAGGATAGGTCATCAATATCTGTAGCCCAGAACACTACTTTAACATCATCCATAAAATAGAGAAATAAATAGGGCAGCATTCATCACTGTAGATCCATTAAAAGTACTTCTTTATTAGTGCAAAATACTTCAATCCAGCAAACCGGGGCCACACACATTCCTCCCACACATAGTAGCGGCGACTGCCATTTCGCGCAAGTACGTGCTTCTTCAGGCCACTGACGTCAGCGCGTAATCTCGTGCTGCCTTTTAAACACCCAGAGGGGCGGTTGCCATGGGCACACATGATGCCACCGCACCTCTATTTGGCTATTAAGACAACACAGTATTGTGATATTAAAAACAAATAAGCAGTGGTTTCCTTTAGAAAGACAGGTCATTTCAGTCATTCAATCCTAGTTGACCGAACGCTCCTGTGTGGAGGATCCACCTGGCTTCCTTTTGTAATAACAAGTGGTGTCTGTCCCGACCTAGTGGTGGGTTAGGAACCATCTCGATACCAGCAAACCTTAAGCAACTCCCTCCATGCACTTCTCTCATGTGTTTGATGAACCTAGGACAGCCTTTTCCTGATTGTATAGAGTAAATATGTTCCCAAACCCTTTTAAACAGACACCTGATCATCTTCCCTACATAGAAATGGCCAGTTGGCCACATTGGCATGTGAGTAAGTAAACTACAAATGTACTCCTACTGGTTATAAAGCTATTAACCCTATGATGGCCAACTCCAAAATCTAACACTTTCCTTTGTGAGTTAAACTTACAATAGGAACAGTTCCTGCGCTTAAAGTTCCCTTGGGCCTGCTATTTCATAGCCAATTATTCCTTAAAGGGAATCTTTCATCTGGATATTTGATTATAATCTAACTAATTATATACAATCATTAACTACTAAAAAGTACCTTAGATGTATTCACTTACTGGTGTGACAGATGGTTACATCATAATATACACACAAAGATGCCGCATGCCGCATGCCGCATGCTAATGAGCTGATTTGAGTCCAGCTTGATGTCATTAAGTCCAGCGCATATTTAATTCAGAGCTATAGCCACTCCCCTGCCCACCTGCTGCTGATTCATATGGAAAAAACTGTCATTCAGCAGCAGGTAGGCAGGGAGAGTCAGGAGCTCATGAATATTCAGCTGGAGCTTTTCAATACAAGAAGTGGGCAGATTGACTGGGTCAATTAAAGAAAGTGATCCAGCATTTTGCTAAGAGAATCAGTCACTTATTTATGTTGCCCTTAGTTAGGACGCCAAAAAAATGGTCATAGGTTCCCTTTAACAAAGTCACAAAACAATCCACTTTTGCCAACATTCTCCAGGTCGTCGAGAGCAGCTGTAACACGCGCCCGATGTGGAATGCAGGTGTACAGGCTCTCGACCTCTAGGGAAACCAAGCTATAACCCTCCAGCCAGTGAAAATCTTTCAATGCCAGGAGGAAGTCATTGGTATCATGTAAATACTCAGGGGCACTAGTGAATAGGGGCCTCAGCAACCAATCAACATATTCAGAAATAGGCTCAGTCACCGAGCCAATCCCCGCCACAATGGAGCACCCAGGGGGCTTGGCTCAGCGACTTAAGGATTTTTGGTAAAAGATACAGTCCTGATCAAAAGTTTAAGACCAAAAAATCATATTTAGCATGGCTGGATCTTAACAAGGTTCCAAGTAGAGCTTCAACATGCAACAAGAAGAAATGGGAGTGAGACAAAACATTTTTTGAGCATTCAATTTAATGAGAACAACGAATAAACTGAAACAGGCTGTTTTTCAGCTGATCAAAAGTTTAGGACCACACCTCCCAAAAAAACTAAACCCCCAAAACAGAAATCCAACTTCCAAACATGAACTCAGTAATGAGTAGCTCCGCCGTTATTGTTTATCACTTCCAAAATTCATTTCGGCATGCTTGATTCAAGCTTTTCCATGAGGTGAGTGGGAACATTTCTCCAAGTGGTGAAGACAGCCGCACGAAGGCCATCTACTATCTTGAACTGTTGTCCATTTTTGTAAACTTCCCTTGAAATCCATCCCCAAAGGTTCTCAATTGGATTTAGATCAGGGGAACACGCAGGATGGGCCAAAAGAGTGATGGTATTCTCCTGGAAGAAGTCCCTTGTCCTGCGGGCATTGTGTACTGTAGCGTTGTCCTGTTGAAAAACCCAGTCTTTACCACACAGACAAGGGCCCTCAGTCATGAGGAATGCTCTCTGCAACATCTGGACATAGCCAGCGGCCGTTTGACACCCCTGCACTTCCTGAAGCTCCATTGTTCCACTGAAGGAAAAAGCAGCCCAAACCATTATGACGCCCCATCCACTGTGGCGCATAGAAAACATCTCAGGTGAGATCTGCTTGTCATGCCAGTAACATTGGAAACCATCAGGACCATCAAGGTTACATTTTTTCTCATCAGAGAATAAAACTTTCTTCCACCTTTGAATGTCCCATGTTTGGTGCTCTCTTGCAAAGTCCAAACGAGCAGTTCTGTGGCGTTCAAGGAGACGAGGTCTTTGAAGATGTTTTTTGTTTTTAAAGCCCTTCAGACTCAGATGCCATCTGATGGTTATTGGGCTACAGTCAGCACCAGTAAGGGCCCTAATTTGGGTCGAGGATCGTCCAGTGTCTTGACGGACAGCCAATTGGATCCTCTGACTCAGTGCTGATGAAATTTTGTGGGTCTTCCACTTGACTTTATTGTTCCATAACCCTCAGGGTCATTTAAGAAATTCCAAATGACTGTCTTACTGCGTCCCACCTCAGCAGTGATTATGCAGTACAACAACCCGACCACGTTCAAAAAGGGAGAGTTTTTTTGCCTTTGCCATCACAACGTATGACTGTATGACTGCCTGACAGAAAATGACAATGAATCCACATCTTTGCACAGATTTGGCCTTTTAAAGGCATGTGGTTCTAAAATTTGGATCAGCTGAAAAACAGCCCTTTTCAGTTTAATCGTTATTTTCAGTTAATTGAATGCTCAAAAAATGTTTTGTCTCACTCTAATCTCTTCTTGTTGCATGTTGAAGTTCTACTTGGAACCTTGTTAAGATCCAACCATGTAAAATATGATTTTTTTTGCTATTTTTCAAGTGGTCTTAAACTTTTAATTAGGAGTCAGGACTTTACCAACATAATTTAGTGGGAAACAGTGTTACCAACTTCTCAGCCATTTGGCTCGAGATAAAATCTTTCATAGCATATTTTTTGAGTAAACCTCTAAGTTGTTGTTGTATACCTGCCACGAGGTACTCAGGTAACATCTCATATGTCTGACCATCTTTTCATTGTCTGAGGGCTTCCATTATATAGTATTCATTGGTCATCAACATCACATTGCCCCACTTGTCCGCCGGTTTCACCACTTTGTCCTTATGGGCCCTAATCCAGTCTAACGCAAGTTTTTCCTCCTTGTTGATATTATCACAAGCAAGGGTATAATAATGCTTTTATGTCCTTTAGGACCTGGTGGCAAAAGATTTCAATACTACTACCGGCGGGATTAGGGGGGGGGGGGAATGTGGACCTAATCCCCCGGTCAAATCTACCATACGGGGATTTGGTAGAACCCCTTTCATTCTAGGACTCAATACTCATATCTCTACCAGCTAGGAACTCCAAGCATGACACCTCCTCTTTATCTACCTTAGTAGCTTAGTAGAAATGTTAAAACCCAGGGTCTCCCCCTGTCTGTTTTGGACTATCTTCTGTGGTACATCTTTAAACATTTTTATAGGTACATTTTGCACACTGACTTAAACAAATCAATTTCAAAACCCACAGGATCGAATTGCTCAACGAGGCTGTATCCAAACCCCTGATTGAGGACCGAGATACAGCCCGGAAGCAACTCCCGTGAGGTTAACCATAACATTTCCTTCTCTATTAATCAGGTCGGACTCCATGGATGACTTCACTGTCTCCATAAGACTTGTTTTTCCTGTGTTGTATTGATTGGTAAGACATCAGACAGACTCGAATCTGAGTCCGTGGTCCAATATTCGCTCTTAGTGTGATGTTGTTGTCTCTTCTTATGTTGCTTCTTCCTGTTCCAATCAAAGATTCTCCCCATGTTGTAGTCCTGTTCATCCCTCAGGAATGTATCTTTTTTTCTTTCTTTCACTTCCGCCTGTGTAATTACCAACTTCTTGTTCAATTTTTATCAAAACTCTGTACTCCTTTAACATTATTTTACTGCTAATATATTTCATATTTTGAATTTTTATTTTGAATATAGCCTAACAGACATCTTAAAAAGGTAGTCCCACAACAATTTTTATACTCTGACCTGGTAGAAAGGTACATGATGAAAATCTTTGTGAAGATAATTTTATTGGTGACTGAGTTATAACCTCCCTTCTGATCCTTAGCTGTGTCATATAACCAACACTCTGCCTTCAGACTGACACAGGACAGGAAGTCAGTTATTTCTCTATTCACTCCTATAATATTGAGGTTCCCATAGGAATACTTAGAGAAACTGACTTCCTGTCCACACATAAGATGCTGTGTTATTTGGAAAGTCAGAGTGCAGGTCACATGACACAGTCACTGGTAAGAAAATTACCTTCAATACAGTTTACAACATGTACATTTCTAACTGGTCAGAGAATAAAATAATGTGTGGGAGTGAAGTGTATCAAGTGACAGGAATGGATACTGGTACTAAAAACAAGCACACCTAAAGTTTTAGGATTAACATGAAGTTAGGCCTTAAGCTCAAATTAGGCAAACACTCAATGTATTTGTTCTCAGAATTCCTATGTTACCTACTCCTATACGAGTGAAAACACCTATGCACTATGTGCACAATTATTAGGCAAGTGAGTATTTTGACCATGTAATTTATACCAAGCCATATACATTTGCATGCTTATTGGATTGAAGCATATCAGGTGATGTGTATTAGTGTAATGAGGGAGGGTGTGACCTAAGGAGATCAAGACCCTATATCAAGGTGTGCATAATTATTAGGCAGCTTATTTTACTTTGTCTAAATGGGTCAAAAAAGAGATTTCACTTACTGAAAATTTCAGAGAGTGACTGTTTCAGAGAGATGCAGCACTCTTGAAATTGAGACGTGATCACAAAACCACCAAACATTTTGCTGCAAATAGTCAACAGGGTTGCACAAAATATGTTAATAAAAAAAAGACGCAATTTAATTGCCAACCCAAAATTTCAGAAAACTCAAACGTGAAGCGACCAGGAACCCATTATCCTCCAATGCAGTCATATTCAAGAACTGCAACATCCATGGAGTGCCCAGAAGTACAAGGTTTTTCAGTGCTCAGAGACATGACCAAGGTAAGAAAGCCTGAAACCCGATCACCACTGAACAAGACAAATAAGCTGAAACATCAAGACTAGGCCAAGAAATATCTGAAGACAGGATTTTTCAAAGGTTTTATCAACTAATGAGATGAGAGTGACTCTTAATAATCAGATGGATGGGACCTGGCTGGATCAGTAATGGGCACAGAGCTACACTTCGACACAGACACCAGCAAAGTGTAGCTAGGATGCTGCTATGGGCTGGTATTATTAAAGATGACCTAGTTGGACCTTTTCACGTTGAAGATGGACTCAAAATGAACCAACTGCCGGTTTTTAGAAGACACTTTCTTCAAGTAGTGGTACAGAACAAAGTCTTCATCTTTCAAGAAAACCATGATTTTTATGCCAGACAATGCTACATCACATGCATCGTAGTACTCCACTGCATGGCTAGCCAGTAAACGCCTTAAAGAATAATGATATGGCCCCCTTCCTTACCTGACCTAAAGCTTATTGAGAACTTGTGGGCCCTTCTTAAATAGGAGATTTACAGTGAAGAAAAACAGTACACCTCTCTAAACACTGTCTGGGAGGCTGTGGTTGCTGCTGAAAAAAAGATGATCGTCAACAGATTAAGAAACTGAAAGGCTCCACAAATGGAAGGCTTATGACTGTTATTGATAAGAAGGGTGGCTATACTGGTCACTGATTTTTCTGGGAAATCTAAGAAATGTTTATTTGTAAATTTTGAGTTATTATTCTCACTTTAACAGATGTAAAAAAAATTGTTCATTTTTAATTTGGTTATATAATAATTCTTCACACTAATAGTTGCCCAATAATTCTGCACACATATACTGTATATTCTTCTAAGAAAGCCGAAACCTCACTTTTACTTTCCTTAATATTCAGGTTTGAGTTTTATTAACATTTCAGCACTGTAATTGTTCAATAATAAAATTATTAATAATTAAATAACTGCACTTTAAATTTACACTACGTCCAATTGAGCAGATACTTACTATTGAAGATACTGATTCTGTTCTTTCAAATACATCCAGAATGTATTTGGAGAAAACTGATTTTACTTTAAGAAACTTTAATATTACTATCTATCATCTCATGTTACAACCGTCGATACAGCCTTCTAGAAATGTAAAAAAAAAAACACTCAAACCATAATATAAAAAAACCATATACCTTAACTATAACTTGAGAGTAGATTGTGGGCCCCTCTTGCACTCTAAGCGCTTGAAAGGTATTAAAAAACCAAACATGGTTAGATTATTGGCTTTATTCCTGCAGTGTTTTACAAATTTCTCTCACATTCAGTTTTCATGATTATCAAGCTACTATATATATATTTTACAGTTTCAGAGTTTGGTCTATAACAGTGTTATTTCAAGTATGTAATAATTCAAAGCAGAAATTTTCCATGAATCTCAAATCCATCAGGAGTGGTATTTAGAACTAATCTAAAATAGGTTATTTTTGCTTGGGGTGGTGCTTTTATGTGTGCATCATATCTATATCTTTTTCTTTTAACATGTTTTTCTCACTGATCATTTTAATACAACATTATATAAGCATTTTAATGCTAATTTATTTGAAACAAACACAGGAACGATGTATACCTTTGCAGTTCATTGATTAAGTCATAAAATATGGGCTTTGTGTAGCTTATACGAAAAGTGAGAAATTACACTTTTTCCTATTAAAATTACTTTAGCTTGAAGCGTTGTATAACCATTTTAAAAAGTGTTTTCCATACTATGGAAGAAAAATGTAGTGTTATATGGAGTGCCTGGTATGGCACCATAGAGACTGTGTGCTTCTCTAAGACCTCTGTGCATTTGGATCTACATATGGAGCTCTGTGCTTTTGATTCTACATATGGAGCTTTGTGTCCAATGTAAACCTTCATAGACACACTTCTTCCCACATATCGTAGAACTGTTTCAATGGTGTACAACACAGAGATAACCACAGTTTTCCAGATGTGGTAGATGTGGTAGTGGTGCAACTTTCTTTCCCTCTACTACTGTCACGGCTGAGGATGGGGAAAACCCTCAGCCGTGCGGTATCAGAAGATGGATGGTCAGAGCATGGCCAGGACAGGGATCAGGGAGCAGGTCACCTCCTAAACAATCCCTAATACTGACCCTGTCTCCTAGCCTGTATGAGCCGACCCTGATGGTTGGAGGGCTCATACTCCGGAACCTGATATTCCTGCTAGCCCTCAGGGTGGCCCTGGACTAGGAGCAGGGTAAGACGACCTGTTCCTCCTAGACACAGAGGAACAGGAGTCTCACTGGCCAGGCTACATAGAAAGGGGAACATAAACAGACATATGGCAATGACAGGTGAGTGGGACTAGTACCACACCTACCTGCCACAGACACACAACCTGGATCCCATGTACAAGTACTGCTGTCCACAACAACACAAAGGACACAGCACACACCAGACATCACACGGGAACCCAGGAAACCATATGCTGCAATAACCAGGAGACCAAACAATCCTCAAAACACCATACGTGAACTTATGACCACAAGTGGGGCCCCACTGGCAGATGGTATAACAGGAGGATGTCTCCAGCAACCATGGCTGAAGAACCCCTCAGCTAACTGAAAACAGCAGAGGCTTTATAGCCCAAAGTAGCGACACCCACACTCAGACACACCAGGTGATCACACACACAGAAGGGAGTTAACCCTTCCAACACAAGGCAAGGGAAGACGGCCACTTAAAGGGGAAGTACACACATAAACGCACACTTCACCTGTTGCCGCGGGCAACGGCATGCGTGGCAACCATGTCCTGGGGATCAGCCATAGGGCTGAGACACTGCCACCACATGCACACAACACCACACGTTGCCACGGGCAAGGAAAGTGTCACAAAACACACCATAGGCCGTGACAACTACTGACTAATGTTAAAGTATTAAAAGTAAAACACAGAATTCACTTTGATTGTAACATATACTGCATTAACTCTAGGAATCTAGCCTCTTAGATCATGCTAAATAGTTAATGTCATAAAACTGTAGCAATAAAACATTTCACAAGACAAGAGGCCAACTTGTCATAATGGAAGTCTAAACTGTGAAAGTAGCAGTTTAATATTAGGTCACCTTTTATTAACTACCCGGTCACAGCTGACAAGGTGTATATGGTTGGGTGCATCATCATAGCCATAGTGTTCCTCAGTGATGAAGATACACATTTGTATGCCATGGTAGTGGCTCATTTTAGCGTAGATATAGTAAACTTTATTGTCATTGTGTATATTAAATCTTAACCATTGGGGCAGGGTTACTTTGTTTCTGGAAAAGGACTGATACATGTGACATATCTATGAAGTTGTAGCTTGGCACATATTCATATCTAATACTATAGACTTTAAAAAATCAGGTACCACCATGTGCTTCATATTGTTAGCTAAAAATCTTACTTTCAGCATTGATAGATACCTCCTTAACACTTTCAGGAGGATGATGAATATTATTTTTCATGCAAATGTCCTTTTATAATTTATTTAATTCAACTAAAATGTTTTCTAGCAAACCAATTGTATCACTATTCTGTGTCTAGAGATACCAGATGTGTCCTTTGCTCAGAATGCATAGTTGCTTTACCGCTCAAGAACAAAGGAAGTTTCCTGCATTTTTGTCCCTGCATTGTTGTCCCAGTGCTCCCTACAGGATATCCGCTGTAAATGTGTGGCGAATGTCCAGTCTTTAAATATGGCGCCTGCACTGCTTGATTGCAGTGATTGCCTCAAAACCTGAGACTTACTCTGTAGACAGGTACAGAAGTCTTATTGAGAGTAACAGAAATCACTTAATGTAGTGATTTCCTCAAAAGGTTGTGCAACAAATATTAAGTTAAAGAGGACCTTTCACTACAGCATAAACTAAAAACTAACTAGATCAGTGGGCAGAGCGGCGCCCAGGGGTCCCCCTGCACTTACTAGTATGCCTGGGCGCCGCTCCGTTCGCCCGGTATAGGCTCCGGTGTCTGCGCTCCCTCTGACTGATTTCTTGTAGGAGGCGTGTCCCTTGCTGCAGTGCTGGCCAATCGCAGCGCACAGCTCATAGCCATGGTCCTCACTGGACTTTTTAAATAGTCCCAATAGTAAATCTGTCTAGAGATTCATTTACATAAGAAAACATGCCCACTTTCAGAATACTGGCGAGCATAGTGCAGAGCAGAAAAAAGTCGCAAATTTGTGCGCAGTTTTAGCGTTTGGGACTTTTTTTGGGACTTTTTCACTCCATTATTCTGACCTGAGCTAATGATAATTCTGGCCCATAGTTTTTTACCACCATCCATTTACCCATTGCCATATATGTCACCATCACTTTGTTATTACTAATGCTGTTTTTGTATTAAAATTGCATGAAAGGCGCTGTATACAGTCCTAGGAGACCTCAGACTGCCATACACAACTCTTCATGGCATTGTGATCACTTCTGATGTGTGTCAAATGTATTCATACTCGAATTCGCCAACTGATTTGTTTGAGGGGAATATATCTAGAGAGGGCACTTTAGGTGGGGCATTATATATACTAAGGCACACTACAGAGGGGTGTTATTTATGTTTGGGGCACTATGGGGGGCATTATATATACTAGGATTACTATGGAGGTCGTTATGTATACTGAGGGCACTAGAGAGGGGCATTATTTATAATAGGTGCACTATAGGGACCATTATATTTTCTGGGTGCACTACAGAGGGGCATTCTTTATACTGGGGGCACCATGGGGACATTATATTTACTGTGGGCACTATAAAAGGGCATTTTTAATACTGGGGGCTCCATCGGGCCATTAGAAAAAATTGAATATATCAATTTTCTTTTCAAGTAAATTAACAAGTAAATTATGTCTTTATCTGTCCAACAGACAAGGGGACATCAAATAAAGATATATCTTACTGTTGTTTTATGTGCCCAGTGTATTTTTTTTATCACTCCTTTTAGACAAACTGAACCATTTTGGCTAATATTACAGCAGACCTTCCCTTGATGACATACCGTATTCGCTTTTTTGTTGTTGTCGAGAATGCAGAGCTCAATATGTTGTGTTTGAGAATGCTTAATATTTTACAGTTTAATTCCAACCCTACAGAAATCCACTCACCATGGTGGGTTGTATAGAATAATACACTCATCCCTACTACACCTCTGTATCCTCACTGTTACAGATTAGCTGACGAGAACATGTCTGTGCATCTAATGGATCTTAGTATTCCAATAGGGAGAGCCATTAGTTCTCAAACAAGGAGATGCAAGCAGTGTAACATGCCCAACATAAATCTATAGCGCTGATACAGACGCTTTCTTTGCTTTCTAATGCTGATGGGTATTAATTTGTGCCAGAAGAAATCATTTTTAAGAAGCCGTAGTAAAGCTGTGTGCCTGAGCAGAATGCCAAATTGTTTTTAAGCCCCAGCTGCTAATGAAAACTGTCAGTCATGATTAAACATACCGCTCTTCAGTAAATTATGTCACTTGTAAAACGGTGGCATATTCAAACTACCGCTGAATGGGAGCAGAATACCAAAGTCTTGTGATTACAGGCAGAGACACTGGGAACATCTGCACTGATGAAGAGACTGCTCACACTCCTATTAGAATAAGTGCACTCTTTTGTGTTGGGTTTTATATTAATAATTGTCTTTTGTTGTTTACATAATTTATTCTAATCCAGCAACATTATACAAATGTAGTCATAAAAAACTGATTCTACGTACATTGAAGCCCTAAGAAACAGACCCGCCATACATTAATTATTTCATAGTCATTAGAAAATACATGCTTAGCTTTTATTGGGTTTATTTTATGAATACATTTTTCATTCATGTATTGCTTGTCGGGACATCTGTAGTTGGCTGTGATACACGTGAAAGGGACTGGTCGACTATTTTTTATATCAAAAACGACATGAAGGCTGTGGCCAGTGACTGGCTTCCATGGTTACAAGTTGAGTTTGGCACGTCTTTGCTGCTATCTTGCGTATAAATGCTGATGGCAGACCACAGAATTGTCGGCATTTGGGTGGTGCGTGATTGGAAAGGTATGTGGCTACGGCTATTTGTTATTTTTAGTAGCATGCAGCTTTGAGAATGTCATAAAATATCATTAAATCCCTTTGATATGACATTAAGTATTGGAAAATTTGATTCGGTTGCTTTGCCAAATTTTGCCAAAAAATGCGCATTTCTTTGTAAGTAGTGGGTGCAATGACAGAGAGCAGTGATTGTGCCACTCCCCGCCATTGTATCCCTCAGATGCCGCGTTCATAGCTGATCGTGGCATCTGATATTAATATTAAAGAGTAAAATAAAAAAATAAAAAATAAATTAAATCGTATTTACCTTATGCATTTGATCGCGAAGAGCCAGCCGCCATCTTGATTGAAGATCCAACGCCTGGTGACATCATACGTCACCGCGCGTGGCATTTTACACGGGATCTTCAATCAAGATGGTGGCGACAGGCTCTTTACGCTCAAACAGATGAAGTAAGTATGATTTATTTTTTTACCGCCATTTCAGGGAAAATCGATTCGCTACCACAAAGCACGAGGAAATTCAACTTCGCGGCAGATGAAATTTTTCGTGGAATTCGCAACACTAACTATAATAATAAAATGTTTCAGAAAAAAATCTCAACAAAGATTCAAGTAAGAACTCAAAGTGTCAACCAGTATTCCAATCGACTATATCCCCAGTCCAATATGATGATCCTCCCACTATGTACAAGTCACAAAAAAAAAAATCTAAGGTTGTGCTTTGAACACCCACTTATGCGAAATCCAGTGTAGTGTACCTGCTTGAAGCTTGGAGTGGTGGTCGCGCATGCATGATGCCGCTCTTTTCACACAGTGGGGGAGATTTATCAAATTTTGTGTAAAGGAAAACAGGCTTAGTTGCCCATAGCAACCAATCAGATTCCACCTTTCATTTCCTAAAAGAGCTCTGAAGAATGAAAGGTGGAACCTGATTGGTTGCTATGGGCAACTAAGCCAGTTTTCCTTTAAACCAATTTTGATAATTCTCTCCCACAATCTCCATATGTACTATGATCTACAGTATATATATATATATATATATATATATATACACACACATACACATTTCATATATACAGTACAGACCAAAAGTTTGGACACACCTTCTCATTCAAAGAGTTTTCTTTATTTTCATGACTATAAAAATTGTAGATTCACACTGAAGGCATCAAAACTATGAATTAACACATGTGGAATTATATACATAACAAAAAAGTGTGAAACAACTGAAAATATGTCATATTCTAGGTTCTTTAAAGTAGCCACCTTTTGCTTTGATTACTGCTTTGCACACTCTTGGCATTCTCTTGATGAGCTTCAAGAGGTAGTCACCTGAAATGGTCTTCCAACAGTCTTGAAGGAGTTCCCAGAGATGCTTAGCACTTGTTGGCCCTTTTGCCTTCACTCTGCGGTCCAGCTCACCCCAAACCATCTCGATTGGGTTCAAGTCCGGTGACTGTGGAGGCCAGGTCATCTGGCGCAGCACCCGATCACTCTCCTTCATGGTCAAATAGCCCTTACACAGTCTGGAGGTGTGTTTGGGGTCATTGTCCTGTTGAAAAATAAATGTCGGTCCAACTAAACGCAAACCGGATGGAATAGCATGCCGCTGCAAGATGCTGTGGTAGCCATACTAGTTCGGTATGCCTTCAATTTTGAATAAATCCCCAACAGCATCACCAGAAAAGCACCCCCACACCATCACACCTCCTCCTCCATGCTTCACAGTGGGAACCAGGCATGTAGAGTCCATCCGTTCACCTTTTCTGTGTCGCACAAAGACACGGTGGTTGGAACCAAAGATCTTAAATTTGGACTCATCAGACCAAAGCACAGATTTCCACTGGTCTAATGTCCATTCCTTGTGTTCTTTAGCCCAAACAAGTCTCTTCTGCTTGTTGCCTGTCCTTAGCAGTGGTTTCCTAGCAGATATTCTACCATGAAGGCCTGATTCACACAGTCTCCTCTTAACAGTTGTTCTAGAGATGTGTCTGCTGCTAGAACTCTGTGTGGCATTGACCTGGTCTCTAATCTGAGCTGCTGTTAACCTGCGATTTATGAGGCTAGTGACTCGGATGAACTTATCCTCCGCAGCAGAGGTGACTCTTGGTCTTCCTTTCCTGGGGCGGTCCGCATGTGAGCCAGTTTCTTTGTAGCGCTTGATGGTTTTTGTGACTGCACTTGGGGACACTTTCAAAGTTTTCCCAATTTTTCGGACTGACTGACCTTCATTTCTTAAAGTAATGATGGCCACTCGTTTTTCTTTACTTTGCTTTTTTCTTGCCATAATACAAATTCTAACAGTCTATTCAGTAGGACTATCAGCTGTGTATCCACCTGACTTCTCCACAACGCAACTGATGGTCCCAACCCCATTTATAAGGCAAGAAATCCCACTTATTAACCCTGACAGGGCACACCTGTGAAGTGAAAACCATTTCAGGTGACTACCTCTTGAAGCTCATCAAGAGAATGCCAAGAGTGTGCAAAGCAGTAATCAAAGCAAAAGGTGGCTACTTTGAAAAAACTAGAATATGACATATTTTCAGTTGTTTCACACTTTTTTGTTATGTATATAATGCCACATGTGTTAATTCATAGTTTTGATGCATTCATAGTCATGCAAATAAAGAAAACTCTTTGAATGAGAAGGTGTGTCCAAACTTTTGGTCTGTACTGTATATATGGAAACAAAAGGGTTAAAGAGAATCTGTCCCCACGATTTCAGACTACCATCTGCAGTAATATATATCAGTGGTACTGCACATAAGAAGCCCAGATCAACATTTTTATTTTCCTACTGCCCTTTCTTCCTCCGCTGGCAGCACTCAAAGCTGCAGTGAAAAGCATGGTCTGGACTGCTGTCTTACACTAACATAACGGACTACTGGACAGTGTATTTTAGTGCAGCTTTAAACACTGGCAGCGGGGGAAGGGGAATAGTAGGAAAATAACAAATCGAAATCTGGATTCTTCTGAGCTGTTATAAGTAGAGTTGAGCGAACACCTGGATGTTCGGGTTCGAGAAGTTCGGCCGAACATCCCGGAAATGTTCGGGTTCGGGATCCGAACCCGATCCGAACTTCGTCCCGAACCCGAACCCCATTGAAGTCAATGGGGACCCGAACTTTTCGGCACTAAAAAGGCTGTAAAACAGCCCAGGAAAGAGCTAGAGGGCTGCAAAAGGCAGCAACATGTAGGTAAATCCCCTGCAAACAAATGTGGATAGGGAAATGAATTAAATTAAAAATTAAATAAATAAAAATTAACCAAAATCAATTGGAGAGAGGTTCCATAGCAGAGAATCTGGCTTCCCGTCACCCACCACTGGAACAGTCCATTCTCAGATATTTAGGCCCCGGCACCCAGGCAGAGGAGAGAGGTCCCGTAACAGAGAATCTGTCTTCATGTCAGCAGAGAATTAGTCTGCATGTCATAGCAGAGAATGAGGCTTCACGTCAGCCACCACTGCAACAGTCCATTGGCATATATTTAGGCCCAGCACCCAGGCAGAGGAGGGAGGTCCCGTAACAGAGAATCTGTCTTCATGTCAGCAGAGAATTAGTCTGCATGTCATAGCAGAGAATGAGGCTTCACGTCAGCCACCACTGCAACAGTCCATTGGCATATATTTAGGCCCAGCACACACACAGGCAGAGGAGAGAGGTCCCGTAACAGAGAATCTGGCTTCATGTCAGCAGAGAATCAGTCTGCATGTCATAGCAGAGAATGAGGCTTCACGTCAGCCACTACTGCAACAGTCCATTGGCATATATTTAGGCCCAGCACACACACAGGCAGAGGAGAGAGGTCCCGTAACAGAGGATCTGGCTTCATGTCAGCAGAGAATCAGTCTGCATGTCATAGCAGAGAATCAGGCTTCACGTCAGCCACCACTGCAACAGTCCATTGTCATAAATTTAGGCCCAGCACCCAGGCAGAGGAGAGAGGTCCCGTAACAGACAATCTGGCTTCATGTCAGCAGAGAATTAGTCTGCATGTCATAGCAGAGAATGAGGCTTCACGTCAGCCACCACTGCAACAGTCCATTGGCATATATTTAGGCCTAGCAAACAGGCAGAGGAGAGAGGTCCCGTAACAGACAATCTGGCTTCATGTCAGCAGAGAATCAGTCTGCATGTCATAGCAGAGAATGAGGCTTCACGTCACCCACCACTGCAACAGTCCATTGGCATATATTTAGGCCTAGCACACAGGCAGAGCAGAGAGGTCCCGTAACAGACAATCTGGCTTCATGACAGCAGAGAATCAGTCTGCATGTCATAGCAGAGAATGAGGCTTCACGTCACCCACCACTGCAACAGTCCATTGGCATATATTTAGGCCTAGCACACAGGCAGAGCAGAGAGGTCCCGTAACAGACAATCTGGCTTCATGACAGCAGAGAATCAGTCTGCATGTCATAGCAGAGAATGAGGCTTCACGTCACCCACCACTGCAACAGTCCATTGGCATATATTTAGGCCTAGCACACAGGCAGAGCAGAGAGGTCCCGTAACAGACGATCTGGCTTCATGTCAGCAGAGAATCAGTCTGCATGTCATAGCAGAGAATGAGGCTTCACGTCAGCCACCACTGCAACAGTCCATTGGCATATATTTAGGCCCAGCACCCAGGCAGAGGAGGGAGGTCCCGTAACAGAGAATCTGTCTTCATGTCAGCAGAGAATTAGTCTGCATGTCATAGCAGAGAATGAGGCTTCACGTCAGCCACCACTGCAACAGTCCATTGGCATATATTTAGGCCCAGCACACACACAGGCAGAGGAGAGAGGTCCCGTAACAGACAATCTGGCTTCATGTCAGCAGAGAATTAGTCTGCATGTCATAGCAGAGAATGAGGCTTCACGTCACCCACCACTGCAACAGTCCATTGGCATATATTTAGGCCCAGCACCCAGGCAGAGGAGGGAGGTCCCGTAACAGAGAATCTGTCTTCATGTCAGCAGAGAATTAGTCTGCATGTCATAGCAGAGAATGAGGCTTCACGTCAGCCACCACTGCAACAGTCCATTGGCATATATTTAGGCCCAGCACACACACAGGCAGAGGAGAGAGGTCCCGTAACAGAGGATCTGGCTTCATGTCAGCAGAGAATCAGTCTGCATGTCATAGCAGAGAATGAGGCTTCACGTCAGCCACCACTGCAACAGTCCATTGTCATAAATTTAGGCCCAGCACCCAGGCAGAGGAGGGAGGTCCCGTAACAGACAATCTGGCTTCATGTCAGCCACCACTGCAACAGTCCATTGGCATATATTTAGGCCTAGCACACAGGCAGAGGAGAGGTTCATTCAACTTTGGGTAGCATCGCAATATAATGGTAAAATGAAAATAAAAATAGGATTGAATGAGGAAGTGCCCTGGAGTCCAATAATATATGGTTATGGGGAGGTAGTTAATGTCTAATCTGGACAAGGGACGGACAGGTCCTGTGGGATCCATGCCTGGTTCATTTTTATGAACGTCAGCTTGTCCACATTGGCTGTAGACAGGCGGCTGCGTTTGTCTGTAATGACGCCCCCTGCCGTGCTGAATACACGTTCAGACAAAACGCTGGCTGCCGGGCAGGCCAGCACCTCCAAGGCATAAAAGGCTAGCTCTGGCCACGTGGACAATTTAGAGACCCAGAAGTTGACTGGGGCCGAACCATCAGTCAGTACGTGGAGGGGTGTGCACACGTACTGTTCCACCATGTTAGTGAAATGTTGCCTCCTGCTAACACGTTGCGTATCAGGTGGTGGTGCAGTTAGCTGTGGCGTGTTGACAAAAGTTTTCCACATCTCTGCCATGCTAACCCTGCCCTCAGAGGAGCTGGCCGTGACACAGCTGCCTTGGCGACCTCTTGCTCCTCCTCTGCCTTGGCCTTGGGCTTCCACTTGTTCCCCTGTGACATTTGGGAATGCTCTCAGTAGCGCGTCTACCAACGTGCGCTTGTACTCGCGCATCTTCCTATCACGCTCCAGTGCAGGAAGTAAGGTGGGCACATTGTCTTTGTAGCGTGGATCCAGCAGGGTGACAACCCAGTAGTCCGCACAGGTTAAAATGTGGGCAACTCTGCTGTTGTTGCGCAGGCACTGCAGCATGTAGTCGCTCATGTGTGCCAGGCTGCCCAGGGATAAGGACAAGCTGTCCTCTGTGGGAGGCGTATCGTCATCATCCTGCCTTTCCCCCCAGCCACGCACCAGTGATGGACCCGAGCTGCGTTGGGTGCCACCCCGCTGTGACCATGCTTCATCCTCATCCTCCTCCACCTCCTCCTCATCCTCGTCCTCCTCGTCCTCCAGTAGTGGGCCCTGGCTGGCCACATTTGTACCTGGCCTCTGCTGTTGCCAAAAACCTCCCTCTGAGTCACTTCGAAGAGACTGGCCTGAAAGTGCTAAAAATGACCCCTCTTCCTCCTCCTCCTCCTCCTGGGCCACCTCCTCTTCCATCATCGCCCTAAGTGTTTTCTCAAGGAGACATAGAAGTGGTATTGTAACGCTGATAACGGTGTCATCGCCACTGGCCATGTTGGTGGAGTACTCGAAACAGCGCAACAGGGCACACAGGTCTCGCATGGAGGCCCAGTCATTGGTGGTGAAGTGGTGCTGTTCTGTAGTGCGACTGACCCGTGCGTGCTGCAGCTGAAACTCCACTATGGCCTGCTGCTGCTCGCACAGTCTGTCCAGCATGTGCAAGGTGGAGTTCCACCTGGTGGGCACGTCGCATATGAGGCGGTGAGCGGGAAGGCCGAAGTTACGCTGTAGCGCAGACAGGCGAGCAGCAGCAGGATGTGAACGCCGGAAGCGCGAACAGACGGCCCGCACTTTATGCAGCAGCTCTGACATGTCGGGGTAGTTGTGAATGAACTTCTGCACCACCAAATTCAGCACATGCGCCAAGCAAGGGATGTGCGTCAAATTGGCTAGTCCCAGAGCTGCAACGAGATTTCGCCCATTATCACACACCACCAGGCCGGGCTTGAGGCTCACCGGCAGCAACCACTCGTCGGTCTGTTGTTCTATACCCCGCCACAACTCCTGTGCGGTGTGGGGCCTGTCCCCCAAACATATGAGTTTCAGAATGGCCTGCTGACGTTTACCCCGGGCTGTGCTGAAGTTGGTGGTGAAGGTGTGTGGCTGACTGGATGAGCAGGTGGAAGAAGAGGAGGAGGAAGCCGAGAAGGAGGAGGTGGCAACAGGAGGCAAAGAATGTTGCCCTGCGATCCTTGGCGGCGGAAGGACGTGCGCCAAACAGCTCTCCGCCTGGGGCCCAGCTGCCACTACATTTACCCAGTGTGCAGTTAGGGAGATATAGCGTCCCTGGCCGTGCTTACTGGTCCACGTATCTGTGGTTAGGTGGACCTTGCAACAGATGGCGTTGCGCAGTGCACACTTGATTTTATCGGATACTTGGTTGTGCAGGGAAGGCACGGCTCTCTTGGAGAAGTAGTGCCGGCTGGGAACAACATACTGTGGGACAGCAAGCGACATGAGCTGTTTGAAGCTGTCTGTGTCCACCAGCCTAAATGACAGCATTTCATAGGCCAGTAGTTTAGAAATGCTGGCATTCAGGGCCAGGGATCGAGGGTGGCTAGGTGGGAATTTACGCTTTCTATCAAATGTTTGTGAGATGGAGAGCTGAACGCTGGCGTGTGACATGGTTGAGACGCTTGGTGACGGAGGTGGTGGTGGTGGTGTTGGTGGTACATCCCCTGTTTGCTGGGCGGCAGGTGCCAACGTTCCTCCAGAGGCGGAGGAAGAGGCCGAGGCGGCAGCAGCAGAATAGGCCGAGGCGGCAGCAGCAGAAGAGGTAGCAGGGGGAGCCTGAGTGACTTCCTTGGTTTTAAGGTGTTTACTCCACTGCAGTTCATGCTTTGCATGCAGGTGCCTGGTCATGCAGGTTGTGCTCAGGTTCAGAACGTTAATGCCTCGCTTCAGGCTCTGATGGCACAGCGTGCAAACCACTCGGGTCTTGTCGTCAGCACATTGTTTGAAGAAGTGCCATGCCAGGGAACTCCTTGAAGCTGCCTTTGGGGTGCTCGGTCCCAGATGGCGGCGGTCAGTAGCAGGCGGAGTCTCTTGGCGGCGGGTGTTCTGCTTTTGCCCACTGCTCCCTCTTTTGCTACGCTGTTGGCTCGGTCTCACCACTGCCTCTTCCTCCGAACTGTGAAAGTCAGTGGCACGACCTTCATTCCATGTGGGGTCTAGGACCTCATCGTCCCCTGCATCGTCTTCCACCCAGTCTTGATCCCTGACCTCCTGTTCAGTCTGCACACTGCAGAAAGACGCAGCAGTTGGCACCTGTGTTTCGTCATCATCAGAGACATGCTGAGGTGGTATTCCCATGTCCTCATCATCAGGAAACATAAGTGGTTGTGCGTCAGTGCATTCTATGTCTTTCACCGCTGGGGAAGGGCTAGGTGGATGCCCTTGGGAAACCCTGCCAGCGGAGTCTTCAAACAGCATAAGAGACTGCTGCATAACTTGAGGCTGAGACAGTTTCCCTGGTATGCATGGGGGTGATGTGACAGACTGATGGGGTTGGTTTTCAGGCGCCATCTGTGCGCTTTCTGCAGAAGACTGGGTGGGAGATAATGTGAACGTGCTGGATCCACTGTCGGCCACCCAATTGACTAATGCCTGTACCTGCTCAGGCCTTACCATCCTTAGAACGGCATTGGGCCCCACCATATATCGCTGTAAATTCTGGCGGCTACTGGGACCTGAGGTAGTTGGTACACTAGGACGTGTGGATGTGGCAGAACGGCCACGTCCTCTCCCAGCACCAGAGGGTCCACTAACACCACCACGACCATGTCCACGTCCGCGTCCCTTACTAGATGTTTTTCTCATTGTTATGGTTCACCACAACAACAAATATATTATTTGGCCCAATGTATTGTATTCAAATTCAGCGGGATATAAATTTGAGGCCTAGTATTTAGGCGCTGGGTGACCGGTATGGATTTAGTGACAGAATTAGACTTTAGGAAATGCACAGAAGCGTGTGTGTGAAGTTATTCTGAATGACCCTATGTGCACCTTCAATATGATCTACCCTTTTAGGGATAGATTTCAAATAGCTCTGATATAGCAGAAACGACTAAATTATGAAATTGCTAAATTGGGAATTGTATTTCAACCCAGAACAAAAAATGTGCTTTGACGGACACTAAATAACTTTCCCAGCCACAACAGGACAGCGGTAACGAGAGATTTAGCGGGATATAAATTTGAGGCCTAGTATTTAGGCGCTGGGTGACAGGTATGGGTTTAGTGACAGAATTAGATTTGGAAATGCACAGTAGCGGGTGTGTGAAGTTATTCTGAATGACCCTATGTGCACCTTGAATATTATATACCCTTTTAGGGATAGATTTCAAATAGCTCTGATATAGCAGAAACCACTAAATTATGAAATTGCTAAATTGGGAATTGTATTTCAACCCAGAACAAGAAATGTGCTTGAACGGACACTAAATAACTCGCCCAGCTACAGCACTAGGGACAGATTTAGCTGGATATAAATTTGAGGCCTAGTATTTAGGCGCTGGGTGACCGGTATGGATTTAGTGACAGAATTAGACTTGGAAATGCACAGAAGCGTGTGTGTGAAGTTATTCTGAATGACCCTATGTGCACCTTGAATATTATATACCCTTTTAGGGATAGATTTCAAATAGCTCTGATATAGCAGAAACCACTAAATTATGAAATTGCTAAATTGGGAATTGTATTTCAACCCAGAACAAGAAATGTGCTTGAACGGACACTAAATAACTCGCCCAGCTACAGCACTAGGGACAGATTTAGCTGGATATAAATTTGAGGCCTAGTATTTAGGCGCTGGGTGACCGGTATGGATTTAGTGACAGAATTAGACTTGGAAATGCACAGAAGCGTGTGTGTGAAGTTATTCTGAATGACCCTATGTGCACCTTGAATATTATATACCCTTTTAGGGATAGATTTCAAATAGCTCTGATATAGCAGAAACCACTAAATTATGAAATTGCTAAATTGGGAATTGTATTTCAACCCAGAACAAAAAATGTGCTTTGACGGACACTAAATAACTTTCCCAGCCACAACAGGACAGCGTTAACGAGAGATTTAGCAGGATATAAATTTGAGGCCTAGTATTTAGGCGCTGGGTGACAGGTATGGGTTTAGTGACAGAATTAGACTTGGAAATACACAGTAGCGGGTGTGTGTGAAGTTATTCTGAATGACCCAATGTGCACCTTGAATATTATATACCCTTTTAGGGATAGATTTCAAATAGCTCTGATATAGCAGAAACCACTAAATTATGAAATTGTTAAATTGGGAATTGTATTTAAACCCAGAACAAAAAATGTGCTTTGACGGACACTAAATAACTTTCCCAGCCACAACAGGACAGCGTTAACGAGAGATTTAGCAGGATATAAATTTGAGGCCTAGTATTTAGGCGCTGGGTGACAGGTATGGGTTTAGTGACAGAATTAGACTTAGAAATACACAGTAGCGGGTGTGTGTGAAGTTATTCTGAATGACCCAATGTGCACCTTGAATATTATATACCCTTTTAGGGATAGATTTCAAATAGCTCTGATATAGCAGAAACCACTAAATTATGAAATTGCTAAATTGGGAATTGTATTTCAACCCAGAACAAGAAATGTGCTTGAACGGACACTAAATAACTCGCCCAGCTACAGCACTAAGGACAGATTTAGCGGGATATAAATTTGAGACCTAGTATTTAGGCGCTGGGTGACAGGTATGGGTTTAGTGCCAGAATTAGACTTGGAAATACACAGTAGCGGGTGTGTGTGAAGTTATTCTGAATGACCCAATGTGCACCTTGAATATTATATACCCTTTTAGGGATAGATTTCAAATAGCTCTGATATAGCAGAAACCACTAAATTATGAAATTGCTAAATTGGGAATTGTATTTCAACCCAGAACAAGAAATGTGCTTGAACGGACACTAAATAACTCGCCCAGCTACAGCACTAAGGACAGATTTAGCGGGATATAAATTTGAGGCCTAGTATTTAGGCGCTGGGTGACAGGTATGGGTTTAGTGCCAGAATTAGACTTGGAAATACACAGTAGCGGGTGTGTGTGAAGTTATTCTGAATGACCCAATGTGCACCTTGAATATTATATACCCTTTTAGGGATAGATTTCAAATAGCTCTGATATAGCAGAAACCACTAAATTATGAAATTGCTAAATTGGGAATTGTATTTCAACCCAGAACAAGAAATGTGCTTGAACGGACACTAAATAACTCGCCCAGCTACAGCACTAAGGACAGATTTAGCGGGATATAAATTTGAGGCCTAGTATTTAGGCGCTGGGTGACAGGTATGGGTTTAGTGCCAGAATTAGACTTGGAAATACACAGTAGCGGGTGTGTGTGAAGTTATTCTGAATGACCCAATGTGCACCTTGAATATTATATACCCTTTTAGGGATAGATTTCAAATAGCTCTGATATAGCAGAAACCACTAAATTATGAAATTGCTAAATTGGGAATTGTATTTCAACCCAGAACAAGAAATGTGCTTGAACGGACACTAAATAACTCGCCCAGCTACAGCACTAAGGACAGATTTAGCGGGATATAAATTTGAGGCCTAGTATTTAGGCGCTGGGTGACAGGTATGGGTTTAGTGCCAGAATTAGACTTGGAAATACACAGTAGCGGGTGTGTGTGAAGTTATTCTGAATGACCCAATGTGCACCTTGAATATTATATACCCTTTTAGGGATAGATTTCAAATAGCTCTGATATAGCAGAAACCACTAAATTATGAAATTGCTAAATTGGGAATTGTATTTCAACCCAGAACAAGAAATGTGCTTGAACGGACACTAAATAACTCGCCCAGCTACAGCACTAAGGACAGATTTAGCAGGATATAAATTTGAGGCCTAGTATTTAGGCGCTGGGTGACAGGTATGGGTTTAGTGCCAGAATTAGACTTGGAAATACACAGTAGCGGGTGTGTGTGAAGTTATTCTGAATGACCCAATGTGCACCTTGAATATTATATACCCTTTTAGGGATAGATTTCAAATAGCTCTGATATAGCAGAAACCACTAAATTATGAAATTGCTAAATTGGGAATTGTATTTCAACCCAGAACAAGAAATGTGCTTGAACGGACACTAAATAACTCGCCCAGCTACAGCACTAAGGACAGATTTAGCGGGATATAAATTTGAGGCCTAGTATTTAGGCGCTGGGTGACAGGTATGGGTTTAGTGCCAGAATTAGACTTGGAAATACACAGTAGCGGGTGTGTGTGAAGTTATTCTGAATGACCCAATGTGCACCTTGAATATTATATACCCTTTTAGGGATAGATTTCAAATAGCTCTGATATAGCAGAAACCACTAAATTATGAAATTGCTAAATTGGGAATTGTATTTCAACCCAGAACAAGAAATGTGCTTGAACGGACACTAAATAACTCGCCCAGCTACAGCACTAAGGACAGATTTAGCGGGATATAAATTTGAGGCCTAGTATTTAGGCGCTGGGTGACAGGTATGGGTTTAGTGCCAGAATTAGACTTGGAAATACACAGTAGCGGGTGTGTGTGAAGTTATTCTGAATGACCCAATGTGCACCTTGAATATTATATACCCTTTTAGGGATAGATTTCAAATAGCTCTGATATAGCAGAAACCACTAAATTATGAAATTGCTAAATTGGGAATTGTATTTCAACCCAGAACAAGAAATGTGCTTGAACGGACACTAAATAACTCGCCCAGCTACAGCACTAGGGACAGATTTAGCTGGATATAAATTTGAGGCCTAGTATTTAGGCGCTGGGTGACCGGTATGGATTTAGTGACAGAATTAGACTGGGATATGGCCAAAAAATAAACAGACTATTGCTGGTTAAATGCACTTGGTGTGACAGCTTCACCCTGATGTAGGCTTTAGCCAAAAAACAACCACACCATTGAGGGTTAAATGCACTTGGTCGCAGCTTGTGCTGGCGCACCACAAGACACAAAATGGCCGCCGATCACCCCAGAAAAATGTGACTGACAAACGGTCTGTGCAGCCTAAAAACTGTGAGCAATTGAGGATCAGCAGCTCAATGATCCACAGCTGCAGATCGATCAGTTAATCAAGTCCTTTGGAGGAGTTAATCTGCCTAATCTCGCCCTACTGTCGCAGCCGCAACCTCTCCCTACGCTAATCAGAGCAGAGTGACGGGCGGCGCTATGTGACTCCAGCTTAAATAGAGGCTGGGTCACATGGTGCTCTGGCCAATCACAGCCATGCCAATAGTAGGCATGGCTGTGATGGCCTCTTGGGGCAAGTAGTATGACGCTTGTTGATTGGCTGCTTTGCAGCCTTTCAAAAAGCGCCAAGAAAGCGTCACAAAAGCGCGAAGAAAGCGACGAACACCGAACCCGAACCCGGACTTTTACGAAAATGTCCGGGTTCGGGTCCGTGTCACGGACACCCCAAAATTCGGTACGAACCCGAACTATACAGTTCGAGTTCGCTCATCCCTAGTTATAAGGAAAGAGCAGAAGCTGAAGGGACACACTTTCTGATAAAGGACACGGCTCCTGCACTTCCCAGTCTGAAATATATCTAGCAGAACCATTGGAGCAACAAATGGAGATCTCTGGACCCATGTGAGGTGCACGGCCAGTTGTAGCTTTGTTAGAAAGATATTGTCATGTACTACAGTATATGATGTCTGATTTTCATTTCCATCATGGCATAACCCTTTTAAGTATTGGATTTTTTTTGCCTTTTTCCCATCTAAATCATTAAACAATATATATCTAAGTATCTATGTATGTATCTTTATATCTAACCAAAAATCTGAAGAACTATGGGGGTCATTCATTAAACAGAAATATGTCTATATTAGGCATATTTCTGGTGCACAGGACCTTAGCACCACAATCTGTGACTTTTCCCCTCTCACGGCAGGTCTAAAGGGGGCGTGCTATAGGCAGGAAAGGGGACGGGATGATAGATCTGTCTCATTTACCATTTTCTACGCTTGTTTTAGGCGTAGAAAATGGACTAAATGTAAGACAGCAAGGAAGCTAGCTTACATTTAGACTAGCACGGGATCCTCTGAAGTTATGTATAGGCTGGCACCACGGCCGGCACAGGGCCTTATTAAGACAAGTGTCTAAAACTCCAGTCTGAATAAATGTGCATCTATCTATCTATCTATCTATCTATCTATCTATCTATCTATCTACCTCTCTGTTTGTCTATCTACTATAATACTGGGAAAGAAGACCTGTAAATGGTATCAGTAGAGTGAATTTTGTGGTCTCTGAACATAAAGTGCTCCTATAAGAGCAAAATAACATGCCATGTGGGGACGCTTTTTTTTTCTTACTGAAGAACATATTGATTTTCCAGTACCATTTACTATTACATCAGTAGTTCTGTAGCTAAAGTGCCTAAGTATAGGAAAAATCACAGATTTCAAAGTGCAAATCCACAGCCTTGATAACATTTTTTTCAGCACCTGCCACTATTTTCAGCATTCCCATGGGGTCAAAGATCTGGCATTACATATTTAGTTTGTAATGAATAATTCAGACTTGTCTGATGGTATGCTACCGTATCATCCAAGCCCAGGTATTTCTGCAGAGATTTATTTCATGATCCCGTTTGATATATATTCTGTTTTGTAGAAGGTAGAAAGCTGCATAGCACATCAAAAAATGTTCTACTATAATAATTATAGGACTTGCATTTTTTATATTATAGAAACCGATATTATTGATATATAATGTTATTAATATGATAACTGTTCTTTCCTTTAATAATACCAGAACCAATGAAAACTTCACAACCCCCCTTATAAATCAACTAGATCCATCAGGATTCAGTAAGATCTGTTCAAAAATGAATCCTAAAAGCCTAAAAAATACAATGTCTTTATTATTTTCAAATAATTGGGGTAATTTATCAAACGTGTGTAAAGTAGAACTGGCTTAGTCGCCCATAGCAACCAATCAGATTCCACCTTTCATTTTTCACAGCTCCTTTGGAAAATGATAGGTGGAATCTGGTTGGTTGCTATGGGCAACTAAGCCAGTTCTACTTTACACCAGTTTGATAAATGACCCCAAATATGTTGCATGTTTCAGAAAATTTTAAGGATCTTTTTACAGTTTCTGCAAAAAAAGCAGATGTTCCATCTATAACATCTTATCAATAGTTTTACTTGCAGTGTCATGGTCTATATAAGAATTATTTTCTCTCCTAGATAAATATTAACAGTGACGGAGTCTGCGTTTGTTGTGAAATGCAACATCAGACGTCTGGTTGTAGTAACCCTGGAGAAACCCTGAAACTCAATCCTTTGCAGGAGTGCAGTGCTGTGCGATTGACTCTTAAGGTAAGCCAAACTCAATGCTTGACATGTCTATATAGTACCTCAGCCAACAGTGAAAAGTAGATGGATTTACAGGCACTTATTCCTTTTGGATGAGAGGGTTAACATAGTTAGCAACTTCTGCCAACTTTTGTCAAAGTGGGAAAACCATTTCACCGACTAGCATCATAGAACTTTTCAGTGCGTTGATGATGACATTAGAACCTAAAAGGGGGGATCTGCTGGTAGGATACAATTGGTACAATTTGGTAGGATACAATTGGTACGTTGGTACAATCTGGTAGGATACAATTGGTACATTGGTACAATCTGGTAGGATACAATTGGTACATTGGTACAATCTGGTAGGATACAATTGGTACAATCTGGTAGGATACAATTCCCTAGTATTTCCTATTTTCAAATACAAGTTATGATAAATTAAATTACATTGACTATTGACCAAAAAATACAACTTGTCCTGGAAAAAAAAATGAATTGAACAGAAAATTAAAAACCTGCAGCTCTTGGAAGGTGGGAAAGAAAAAACAAAACCGCAAAAGCAAAAATTGGCTGCGTACCTAAGGGCCTGATAAGGGTTATACAGGTATCTGCAGAAAAACATCTGTTATAGTTTTACTTTACTGCACTAAGACAATACACTGATATAATAGATTGTAAGGTTGTAAGGAGAATAACTGCAAACAATAAAAAAACATATAAGACGGCAACTTAAGCAATATTTTGATACAGTTGCCAGCCATAAGATCTACTTTGTCTTGAATGACAGAGTTACAGCATGTTAATCACATCCCTGACATCAACGTGGACTCAATACCTATAACTCTTGAAGCTGTTTATAGGATGAGGAATACTGTGTGGACTGCTGTTCAACAGCTGTATTGTGTTTGTATTATTTATGGATGTGTAATGGTAGCTAATCTTATCTTTAAAGTGACAGACAATATATCCTCCACAAAAGCTGAGACTTCTAAATGGAAAATACAGTTGTGTAATGTGTTTCAAATTGAAATGTGTGCTTTTTACTGGTAGCAGAACATGTTTCTTGTACAGAATATGCTATGTGTATACCAGGGATCTGCAATCTCCTGCACTCCAGCTGTTGGAAAACTACAACTCCCAGCATGCACACTTGCTCAGCCTTTAAAATAAGAAATCCGTTTTACTAAACTTGTAGATGGTAAAAACGTTAAATGGCTGCCTAGACCTGCAGCAGATTTATCACAGGCGCTCAGGCTGGATGATAGGTGTGGTGCAGGGATAGACACTTTTGCCGAACTCTATGCCAACTATGGTTGGCTTATTTTGAGGCACAATTTTAGACCACAATCATGTAGCAATATGTCGCAATTGATGAAAAATGTTGCCATCTCATTATTCTTAAGCCACATCCTTCCCCACAAAGTCACATCCTTTTCCTGTTATGCCACACGCATGTTCAGACTAGGCACAGAAACGTGCGTTAAGGTCTCATGCACATGACTGTGTCCCTATTGTGGTCTGTAAACCATGGATACCTGCCATCTGCATTTCACTCCCATCTTGAAAATGAAGCAAGACCGACAAGAATAGGATATGTTCTATAATTTACAGGATGGACATACGGATGAGATGCAAATCAGTTTCTTTTTTCATAGTTTTTACTTTTTTTTTTTTAAAGTATTAGAACATAAGAAAACCTATACAAAATTGGTATCTCTGTGATCATACTGACCCGGAGGATGAAGGGAACAGGTCACTTTTACTGGATAAAGGAACACTAAAAGCGAAATTCATAAAAAAAAGATGGCAGATTCGCAATTTTGTTTCCAATTTCACCCCATTTGGATTTTTCCCACTGCCTACCACATCTTGTGCAACATTAAATGATGCCATTATAAAGTGCAACTTGGCCTGCAAAAGCAAAGCCCTGACACGGCTATGTAAACAGAAAAAAATAAAATAATGGCTCCAGGAAGATAGGGACTAAAAACAAAAATGCAAAATCCCAAGGCCTGGAAAAGGGTATACAATGAGAAGTCACGGGTTTGGTACACTTATTAAAAGAAGAAACAAATGTATTGGAGGAGATTTTATTTTTTGTAATTTTTTTCCATTGAAATGGGACTATAACAGACAATCTTTTGATCATTTCTAAAATACATTGCATTATTCTTGTAGTACAATGTATTTTATTGTCAGTGCTATACTGACATACACCTAGCAGTCTGCGCAGGGGAGGGACAGCCTGCTGGAAATGCTGGAGGCAAGCCCCGGGCCTTCACTAGGCTCTGGCCTGCCTACATTTACATCAGCATCTGACCACAATCTCATTTTGCTGGGAGACAGATGGAGTCTGCTCCATTTTTAACCGCTTACAGGTCACGGGAGTTAATGCCCACAGCATATAAGAAAAACACCCCAGATTGGCATTCCTGACAGTCTGAGCCATTAGATCAGGAGGGCGGCTTTCATGGGAGAGCCAAGCCCCAACTCTCTGTTGCACAGGAAACCCATGCAGTACTTAGATGGGCCGCTGTAAAAAGGCAGCAGCCCTGCCTAAGGTCTCTCAGTGATCACCGTAAAAAGGCATATTAGTGGTCACTAAAGGGTTGAAGTTGGCTACAATTGTTAATTTAACACTAGTGTTGATCTTAGCCATGTTGGTTACTGACATTACAGTGATTGGCTAGCCGGAAAGCATTTTTGGGTGCTATATAGCACCCGATGACACGTGTTCGGCTCAGTGTTAGTCAGGGAGAGCTGTGCTCAAGAAGGGAAAGATAGTGTAGGGAGCGAATTATTATAATTTTTTTATTGAAAAATTTGTCAGAGGCCCAAAAGTGCTTTTAAGGACTATTGTTGTGTGTGGCAGCAGCAATATATATTTTTAGCGCAACCTGCGCTAAATTTCTAAATCTTTACAGACCCAAAAGTCCTTTTAAGGACTATTGTGTGTGGCAGCAATATCTGCTTTTAGCGCATCCTGCGCTAAATAGTGTGCAATAGTTAGGCCGCTGCAGACAGCAACATTATCTGCGCTACATCTCCTTTGTAACGTGTGCGCATCCCAAAAATATCGGTAACATCCAGTGTACTTTTTCAGTACAATGTATCCGCTGCGGACAGTGACATTACATGCGCTACATCGCCTGTGTAACGTGTGCGCATCCAAAAAATATCTGTGACATCCCCTGTAATTTTTTATTAGCTGCTGGTGACATCAGCGAAATTATCTGCAGTATTTTTCCTGTGTAACGTTTCCACATCCCAAATACCTGTGACATTCCCTGTAATTTTATATTAGCGACTGCTGACATCAGCGACATTATCTGCAGTATTTCTCCTGTGTAAAGTTTCCAAATCCCAAATACCTGTAACATTCCCTGTCATTTTTTATTAGCCGCTGCTGACATCAGCGACATTATCTGCGGGATATCTCCTGTGTGACGTTTCCACACCCCAAATACCCTTTTTTTTTTTTATTGTACATTCCACGTCATTTTTTATTAGCTGCTGGTGACATCAGTAAAAATATCAGTGTTCTTTATCCTGTGTAACATTTCCACATCCCAAATACCTGTGACATTCCCTGTAACTTTATATTAGCCACTGCTGAGATCAGTGACATTATCTGCGATATTTCTCCTGTGTAACGTTTCCACATCCCAAATACCTGTAACATTCCCTGTCATTTTTTATTAGCCGCTGCTGACATCAGCGACATTATCTGCGGGATATCTCCTGTGTGACGTTTCCACATCCCAAATACCTTTTTAAAAAAATAATTGTGCATACACTTACAAATCCTACGCTACTGTACGTGTGACATACTTTTAAGCATATATCATATTTAAAATGAAGAAGGCGATCAGTAAGGAACGAGGAAGTAGCCGCGATGCTGATGGCCCTGGGCGCGGAGAAACTGCCAGAGCACAAGAAAAACAGTCATCCATGATACCTTGCTTCATGTCCCAGATTGCAGGGTGGCGCAGGACACCACTCTTGAAGCCAGTGCGAACAGGTGGTCAGTTGGATTGCAGCAGATAATGCTTCAGTCAGTTAAGCACCACCCTGTCTTCCACCAAGTCCAGTCTTGATACTCCTTCCTCCCACCATGGAGAGTCTGGAGAAACAAGTGATGCCACACTCGGATATTCAGAGGTCTTCTTTTCCACGCCATTCCTGGATTTGGCCCTCTCGCCAAGCTCGCTTGAAGAGGGACAGATCTTGTGCCCTGATTCCCAAACTCTTGAGCGGTGATGGTGGGGAACGGCAATTACTGTTTAATGAGCTGGATGATGATGAAACACTTTTCCCAATAACTCAACAGCAATTACTGTCTCAAGAGGTTGAGGAAGAGGATGAGACACAGTTGTCAATCACTGAGGTTGTGGTTAGGTCAACAAGTCAGATGGATCACCTGAGTGAGGAAGAGGAAGAGGAGGTGGTGGACGATGAAGTCACTGACCCAACCTGGGAAGGTGGAAAGCCGAGCGAGGACAGCAGTACAGAGGGGGAGGGATCTGCAGCACCGCAACAGGCTGGAGGAGGCAGTGGGGTGGCAAAAGGGAGAAGGCTGGCCACACCAAACAGGCCCACAACTGTTCTACGGAGCACCCCCTTACGGAAATATCCCTTGCCAAGGGGTAGGTGTTCCGCATTCTGGCGCTTTTTTAAAGGGTTTCTATACTCAGAAATTCGGTTATGTACCTGACTGACATTAGCGATGTGCTAATGTCAGCAGTTCATAACAGTTGTCACGGATGGTGTTGCAGAAAACTAGAAGATACAAATAAAGATTCGACTGACTTGATCCCAAACTAAGGAACATAAGGATGAACCCTATAAAAGCCCTAGAGCTCTCCCCTGCTCAGCCCATGCAAAGATATTTATGATAGATAATTGCATGCCCTCGTACCTAGACTGTGTGACACCTGAAAACCCTATAATAGTGAGTGGACACGACCACCGGCTCCCTATACTTAATACGGAGGGAGTCAGGGTCACCTAGGATCAAGCCAACAGGAAAACACAAATAAAGGAACAGACTTATCTGAGGAACAAGCAGTTGCAGTATTTAGTAGGGAGCACAATCCAGGAAGTTGTATAAACCGCAAAGTGATGCAGTATGGGAGGGGATATAAAGGGATGCAATCAGTGCAACTAGATGACAGCTGAGAGAGGGAAACAAGATGACAAAACGAAACCAAAACAAAAGAACCTCAAGCAAGAGGTACTGAAGAACGTCTGTCAGAGCTTCTCAGAGATCTGGTGGTGACAACCGTGTTCTTTATACTTTTGTCCCTGCTGTTTTTCTCCAAAAAAACACACTTACAAAATATGCTAATGAGCCTCTAGGTACTATGAGGGCGTTGATTCAGCACCTAGAGGCTCGGTCTACTAACCATTTATCCCGCCCAAGTCCTCCGTTTAGCCTGCCCCACTCCTCTTGAGTGACTTCCGAGTTAGCTGGATCGCTGAAAAAATCCTGCGTTTGCACCATCCACTTCTGAATTTGGAGCAGGCACAGTGAGTGAAGGATGCGCTCCTGGTGCCAGCTTCCTCACTGCACCTGCACCGACTACGTCACAGTGAGGAAGCCGGCACCAGGAGCGCGTCCTTTACTCACTGCGCCTGCACCGAATACAGAAGTGGACAGCGCAGGCGCGGGATTTCTTCAGTGATCCAGCTAACTTGGACATCACTCAAGAGGAGCAGGGCAGGCTAAACGGAGGACCTGGGCAGGATAAATGGTTAGTAGACCTTATAGCACCTAGAGGCTCATTAGCATATTTTAAAAGTGTGTTTTTTTAGGAGAACGGTAGGAGAGAGAAAAGTATAAAGAGCACTGTTATGTACTGCTGACATTAGCACATCGCTAATATCAGTCAGCTACATAAGAACATTTCTGATGATAGAAACCCTTTAAAGAAAGCGCGGACGAAAAAAGAATTGTAATTTGCAACCTGTGCCATACAAAAATGAGCAGGGGCGTGGACACTAGCAACCTCACCACCACCAGCATGATCCGCCACATGGCATCAAAGCACCGTAATAGGTGGACTGAATGCCTGGGTCTACAATCTGTGTCTGTGGGTCACACCACTGCCTACTCTTCCCCGCAAGCGCAAATACCCAGCCACCCACCAACAGGCCATAGCACTGAGTGCGCAAATTTCCAAATTACTGGCCCTGGAAATGTTGTCATTTAGGCTTATGGACAGTGAGGCCTTCCGCAGCCTTATGTAGGTGGCCGTCCCGCATTACGCAGTCCCCAGCGAGCACTATTTTTCAAGGTGTTCCATGCCCGCCTAACACCAACATGTGTCTAGTAACATCACACGTGCCCTGACCAATGCAGTTACTGGGAAGGTCCACGGACACATGAACAAGTGCATTTTGCCAGGGACGCTACATTTCCGTAAAGGCACACTGGGTGAATGTTGTGGAGGCCGGGAGCAAGTCGTACCCTGGGATGGCACAGGTGCTCCTGACGCCAAGGATTGTGGGCCCTACATCAATCACGGTTTCCGCCAGTACCTACGTTAGTGGCTGCAAACCCCACTTCTCCTCCTCCACTTCCACCTCCGAATTATCCATGTGCAGCACCAGTCAGTCATCAGTTGGTAGCTAGAAGCAGTGTAGTACTGCAGTGGGGAAGCGGCAACAGGCCGTACTGAAGCTGATATGCTTAGTGGACAAACAGCGCACCACAGCAGAGCTGTGGCAGGGGATAAAAGACCAGACTGAGTTGTGCCTCTCGCCACTGAACCTAGAACCAGGCATGGTTGTGTCTGATAATGGCCGTAACTTGGTGGCGGCTTTGGAGCTCGGCAAGCTCAGACACATCCCATGTCTAACCCACATCTTAAACATAGTGGTTCAACGGTTTCTCAAAACCTACCCCAATTTGCCTGAGCTACTGGTGATGGTGTGCCGAGTGTGTGCCCATTTCCGCAAGTCATCGACAGCTTCAGCCGGTCTGTCAACGCTGCAGCAGCACTTGAAATTGCCAGCTCACTGGCTGTTGTGCGACTTGAGCACGTACTGGAACTCGACGTTCCACATGTTGACCAGGCTTTGTGAGCAGCAGAGGGCAGAAGTGGAATACCAGCTGCAACATGGTCATCCCCTTTCCAGTCAGCTTCCGCTATTCACAAGCGAGGAGTGGGCATGGATGTGTGACCACTGTGAGGTTTTAAGAAACTTTGCGGAATCAACACAGATGGTGAGCGTAGATAACGCTATCATTAGCGTAACCATCCTACTTCTGTGTCTACTCAAACGCTCGCTGCTCACAATTAAGGCCGACGCTTTACATGTGGAAGAGGTGGAAATGGGGGAAGACATTAAACAGTGTGATAGCCAGACCACCCTCAGTTCAGGACGATGAAGTGGAGGAGGAGGAGGAGGAGCAGGAGATCGTTGCCTCCGCTACAGAGGGTAGTACCCATGGAAGATTAATTCTATCTGTTCAGCGTGGGTGGGCAGAAGAGGAGGAAGAGTCTGAGAAGATTAAGAGTGATCCTCCTGATGATGGCAGCGAAGTCTTGCCTGTTGGGACTCTGGCAAACATGGCTGACTTTGTTAGGCTGCCTTTTCCATGACCCACGCACTTAGGACAACACCGATTACTGGTTGTCAACCCTTCTCGGCCCCCGCTAAAAAGAGAACTTCTCATCTCTCATTCCTGTGGTGGAGAGGACGAGTAAAATGGTGCAATTACCAGAAGGTCCTTGTGGAAAAATTGCTCCAAAAATTTCCATCTGACAACGCTGGCGGCAGAGTCAGTAGTTCCTTGGCCAACCGAGTAGGAAAACAAGGGGATCGCATAGCAGTTCAAACAGAGGCAGGGCAACACTCTCCAAAGCCTGGGACATTTTTATGACACCCCGCCAGCACCCTCACCCTGATGCGTGGCTTAGTGTCACAAGGAGGGAAAATTTTTGGAAGCTGGTGACGGAGTACATAGCAGACTGTGTCAGCATCCTCAATGATCCCTCAGTGCCTTAGAACTACTGGGTGTCCAAGCTGGACACGTGGCACGAACTGGCGCTCTATGCCTTGGAGGTGCTGGCCTGACCTGCCATCAGCGTTTTGTCTGAGCGGGTATTTAGTGCTGCTGGTGGCATTATAACAGATACGTCTATCCGTCTGTCAACTGAAAATGCTGACAGGTTGACTCTTATAAAAATGAACAAGGCCTGGATTGACTATGACTTCTCTACTCCCCCAGAGGAAAGCGGCTGAACATAAAGGCACTTTAAATGTGGCTTTTATGGTGTATTGAATACACTGTATTACCATGCACCCCTTCCACCACAAACAAGGGTATATGGTTAAATCTTCCTTTTCTCCTCCTTCTCCTCCTCTTCCATCATATCAATATGCTTATTTGTCACATATAATGCCCTCACATATATGCCCTTCGCATATAATGTTTTACAGGGTCAGCTCAGCTGCAGGCCCTCGCATATAATTTTTTAGAGGGTATAGGGACAGGACATCTGCGTTTCCCTGCAACCGGCCTGCCCTATGTTCCACTGTAAATTAAAAGTTCTGTAGGGAAAGGAGCCACTTGAGAGGGGAGTGGTCCGTCACCAGGCAGAATTTTCTCCCTAACAAATAATAACGGAGAGACTCGAGTGCCCACATGATAGCCAGGCACTCTTTCTCCACTATACTGTACCTGGTCTCGGCTGGGGTGAGCTTAAAGCTAAGGAAGACAATGGGATGCTCCTCCCCGTTGGCTTCCTGACACAGTACAGCACCGAGGCCTACTTCGGAGGCATCGGTCTGTACTATAAAGTGGTCTAGAGATTCCGGGGTACCTGTTGCACACAGTTTCCTGCCATATAGCCATGACGGTAACCACAATTAGTGTCCATGGGCTCATCCCAATGAGGACAGTCAGCCCTTACATGGCCAGGCTACTGACACTGCCAGCAGACTAACGGAGCCATGCCCATAGTGGGTACATCCCGGGTGGGTTTCATCGGCTCAAATCTCCGGGCCTGGGGTGGAGATTTCCGGGGTTTGACTGCCCCCCTCCCAAAAAAAAAAACCTGTAGATTCTTAGTAGCCGCATAGCGTTCCACCAGGTTCACCATCTCTAGGGCATTGCCAGGAGACACCTGGCCGATCCAGTGCTGGAAAGTGGGTGGCAAAGCCCCCCAGAACATTTCAGCTAATAGTCGATCCAGCATAGCCATGGGACTCAGCACATCAGGCTGTAGCCACTTTTCCAAGAGGTGAAATAAGTCATAATACTGGGGTCTCTTGGGTTCAGCCGGGTTAAACCCCCACTGATGTATCCGTTGGGCCCAGACCAACACATTCACCCCCAGTCTTGCCAGAATCTCACCCTTTACTTTCTGGTAGTCGGCCGCTTGATCGTCCGGAAAGTCAAAATATACCCGCTGAGAATCGGATGCCAAGAACGAAGCGACGACCTCAACCCACTGGTCTCAGGGTAGTTTCTCCCTTGTGGCCACCTTCTCGTACATCATCAGGTAGGTTTCAATGTCATCTAAGGGTGTCATCTTGAGGATTGTCGCACGGACCGCATTCCGGACATCATGGACGCTTTGGGATGTTCCTGCCGTCTGTATAGCCATCACGTGTTGTAACAGCAACTGGTTTGTTTCTTGCTGCTGCCTGTTAGCCTCCCTTTGTTGCAGGTTGGTTTCTCTCTGCTGCTGGTTAGCCTCCACAAGAGCCTTCATTATGGCCTCCATTTTGTCGAGGGTCACGGGTTGAAATATAGCGGGTTTAATTCAAGACATACAACCGTGCCCAGAGCAAAAATGAAAAACAACAATACTGCCTCACTGCACTTGTCCGCATCCTCCACCAATTGGGGTTTTTTGCTCTGGTAGATAGGGTAAGCGGACGCAGTACAGAGGCAAAAGACAAGTTCTTAACGCAAGCCTTCAGTGTTTTATTCACACACGAGACAAATGCACAAAACAATGCGTTACTTTGCAGTCTTGGTGTTTACTTCACGCACAATGGAAAGTACATCTTGGGGTTACTTCACACAAATTGGAAAGTTCATATAAGACAAGTCCTCGGCCCATGGGTCTCAGCCCGCCAACCTGGCACCAAGCCTCAGATCCCAACACAGAGATCCTGCTGCTGAGCCCAGCTGCCTTTTTAAGGACAGCCAGGTGCTGCTAAAATTCCGGACTGGCAATTAAAATCCAGTCTGGTATTTGACCCCACCTGGCTGCAAATCAGCCCAGCAGCACACGCTGAGCGGAAAATACCTATTCTCCCAGATCATTCCCCTCACTGTGTCACAAAATATATATATATATATATATATATACACACACCATAGGTATCTACGGGCTATAGGTGAGGGGCTATTTTCTATGCAGGGAAGAAGTGGTGAAGAAAAGCTAAATGCAATGCTTCCTGGGAGATTAGAGTACACGATGAGCTGCTGCCCACCCACCAAAGGGAAAGATAGTCCTCCAGATGTGTAAGAGAGTGTTAAACTTGGGGGTTAACACATTTAGATTCCCCTTGCCAGTATAGGAAACTGTAATGTGTAATCGCGGATATATCAGGAGACATACGTTTACTTTGCACTTGTTATCCTATTCCTGTACTAGGGTGGAACCTAGCTTGAACCATTTCTGCAGAAGTCGCCAAGTACTATGGTAATGGCGGCTGCCACAGCCTCTCAGTACATGGCAGCAGCTCAGCCCACGCTGGACTGAGAGGCGGGAATCTCGCGCTTGTCCTGCCCGCTGCCACCACTAGGTGTCCGGAAGTGCTCCGGTCAGACTGACAGAGAGCGCTGGAAGAAGCCTGCCGCCCGGCCCCTGTTTCTAGAGAGTTAAAGCGTGAGCGAGGAGCAGGAATGGCTGAGAGCACCGGGGTCTGGACGTCTCTGCCGCGTAGACTGAGAAGAGGCGTGACGCCGCGTCCGGAGATTTTTTGAGCTTCAGATATCTTATTTATTCGGTACGACGTCTATAAAGAATATGCAAACATGATGCTGAATATTGTTGTTCTGTCTATGATCCTTTGCATATCGTTGTCCTTCTGGATAATATCAATTACTGCAAGTACATATTACGACACTCTGCGGCCCATATATCCGTGGCGATGGCTGTTTTCTGTAGTCATTCCTATGATTATTGTTTCCCATGGCTTAAAAAGAAAGAGCTTAGATAGCAGTGGAGCTCTAGGAGGGCTGCTGGTCGGTTTTCTTCTGACAGTCGCGAACTACAGTTTTTTTCTCAGCTCTTCTTATGTTCTTTTTTACATCCTCAAACCTCTCAAAATGGAAGGGAGAGCTTAAGAAGAAGTTTGACTCTGAGTACAAAGAAGGTGGACAGAGAAACTGGGTACAGGTGTTCTGTAATGGGGGTGTACCTGCAGAACTGGCTTTGCTGTACATGGTGGAAAATGGTCATGGAGAGATACCGATTGACTTTTACAAGGAATACACTGCCTCATGGATGTGTCTGTCACTTCTTGGGGGCCTTGCCTACTCAGCTGGGGATACTTGGTCTTCAGAGATTGCCCCAGTCCTCAGCAAAAGCTCTCCTCGATTGATAACCACTTGGGAGAAGGTTCCTATGGGTACAAATGGAGGCATCACATTCATAGGTCTCGTTGCAAGTCTTCTTGGTGGCTTATTTGTTGGCATAGCTTATTTTGTCGCTCAGCTTATGTTTGTGAATGATTTAGAAATTGCTGCCCCACAATGGCCAATTATTTGGTATGGTGTGATGGCCGGCTTGCTTGGATCAATCCTAGACTCTTATCTTGGAGCAATAATGCAATATACGGGTTTTGACAAGAACACGGGGAAGATTGTCAATCATCCAACAAGCGGTGCAAAACTGATATCTGGGAAACCCATCCTGGACAACAACGCTGTAAACCTGTTTTCATCAATCCTTTTAGCAATTTTGCTACCGGGAGCTGCCTGGAGTATTTGGCCCAGAACATAAATTATTTCACAATGGCAAGTGCACAAAATACTGCAAAAAATAATACTATGTGGTATATCTTAGGTTTGCATGGGAGAAAATATATGTGATATCACTTAATATCATTTGGCGAAAAAATAATACTAATGAACACTGAATGAGTAATAATACAGCTACTCTCTTTTAGCACTTCATGCATGCACCTGAGGCAGTGTACAAATAGTTAAACCAGCTAAAACTATAGCCCGACTCATTTTGGTGTAACACTTATAAAGTGTATAAAGGGTGATTTCTTTTAAAATTTAGACTTAAAATAAATAGTAAAGTAGATAATGTGATATAACTGCACATCAGCCGATTTTCTGATCTTTTAGAGAATTGTAAATTTATTGTTTTTTGCAGTTGCTAATTTTAATGTGTCAAGTGGACCAAGACTTTTTTTTATTTATTTTGATCTGTGCTGCTCGTGTCTGTGAGGAGCATAGATAACTGAAATGAATGTATTGGGGCAACACTAGTCGTGGCCGGAATCGCTTAGTAGAGGGGATCCCATAGAAATAAATGGGATCACCACAGCAGTTGCAAGAAATCCATGTCCCATCCATCTTCTCACTCACAGTAAAGCCTGTATTAGACAGGCAGATCAGCAAGCGATTGTCGGGAGGGAAGCGTTCCCTCCCGGCAATCGCTTGCCAGCTAGAGGAGGAGACCACTGCTGTTACATGCAGCAATCAGTAACCTGGGGAGAAGCGATCGCTATGCCATCAAAGTGTAAAATGAAAAAAGATAAAGACAAAATGTAAAACTAATAATAAAAGCATGCTGCACCGCAGCTTCTAGCCCTGCCCCCAGTGACCATAATCTATGCATTAAAATGGGGGGAAAAAAGACATCATTAATAAAAAAAAAATTGTTGCACATTGTGCTATTAACAAAAGAAAAAAAAGGTGAAAAATAGACCCCCCCCCTTTACGGTTATTAAAAACAAAAATACTAAAAAGAAAAATTACATAAAAATAAAGCACTATGTGTGATTGAAAAAAGTTGCAAAAGTAATTTACTTAACAGAATAAAAAAAAGTTATTGATTTGAAAGATGCATGTACTTAAAGAGAGGAAAATGTGCCTGGTCGGGGTAGAGGAATGATAAATGTATGATCACTGGGGGGGAGCCCAGAAAGAAGGAGGTTCAGGTATTGATAACAGACGTTGCAGGCACGCACATAAACGAGATGTGTGCCTATCTGAGATTTGCCGCAGCCTCATGATGACATCACTGAGGGGGAGGAGCAGGGCTGCGTTGTGATGGGCGAGGCTAGGCTCCAGCACCAATAAGTACAGCCTGTTGGGCTCTTTTCACCTCATTAGTATGATTATAAAAAACTCTTTTTTGGGGGGCTAGAAAATTAGTTAGTAGGAGAGAAAGGTGTATTTGAAAATGGAAATAGGTGGTGGCAGACTCCCTTTTAATATTTTTTTTTATCATATTCTAAAATATTGCTAAGTGCTTGTATTTTTGTGTGCGGGGGAAATGATTCTTTCCCACCTTTTTTTCCTTGGAGCGGAGTACAATGTGATTATAGGGCTCGGTAAGGGAACTACAGACCAACGGTCTCTTAGTATTATGCAGGTCAGCTTTCTCGGTCATGGTATTGTGGGGCACGGTCTTGGCTGTGGGTGTAGCTGCTGCCAATAGGAGGCAACACAAGTGAGGAAAGCGCTAGCTAAATGAGTATCTAGCTTCGTGTCTGCAGGACGTAGACCTACCTGCTTGTCAGGTGCACAGTTGTATTTTTATTTTGTATGAACAGCGGTTTAGTCATGAAATGAAAATTCACTTTGTCATATAAACCTTCATTCTGCTGTGCGTCGTATTTATGTGGCAGACGTGTACACGGTGGATCTTTCTTTTCTCACACTGTACTGAATACACTATGTTATGTATGTGCAGAGGTTTTTTACTCTTTATACTGTAGGTTAGAGATATAAGCATATCCTTGGATGCAGACCAGACTGAAAGCCATTCTTTACATTGCTGGCTGCATTCTGAGGACTGGAGAACGACGACTTATTCTTCACTTTCATGGCTAAATGACTTCATTTCTTAAGTATTTACAATCCTGTACCTGTAATTATTTGTAGTTCTCATTTTCTGACTGCTTAGAAACTAGCTATTGTTTAAATGGTTAAAGGGAACCTGTCGCCAAAACGTGACTAAACCATAACGCCATGAGGTTATATATCTAGTCGGCAGGGTTCTAATCATGCCATTGTTAACAGCCTGGGTTTCACTATCTTTGCATAAATGACGCTTTATACCGGTGTATGCAATGTGTACTGCGGCTATCTGGGGTAATCGGGGCAGCGCTGGAGTCAGCCAGCAGTCGTCACCTCCATTTCTCTTCAGGTGACATCCCCCTGGGCATATGCCCTATCTGGCCTAGGGGTTGCCAGTCAAAGAGAAATGGGTATAATCAGAGCCACGACTACACACAGTACAATCAAATTGATTTTAACAGTTGCTGGTTTAGACATTGCTAACTAGCGATATCACTTTATGTCTTCGTTTTAATCACAATTCTGTAGACAAGTTTAGGATTGTGGCATGATGACATTGTGAACCAGATTACAGGGCAGTTTTGTCATCGGCATTTACTGATTGTTGGATGTAAGTCTATGTCCCACAATTAGGCCAGACCAGTACACTTTACAAATAAAGGGAGCTGTGGCTCGTCTAAAGCACTTAACTGCTTTGGTGCACCATTTTTTGATTTATTTTTGCTATCCATCTTCTTCAGACTAAGGGCTCATGCACACAAACGTATTTTCTTTCCGTGTCTGTTCAGTTTTTTTTCCGCAAACCGTATGCGGAACCATTTATTTCAAAGGGTCCGCAAAAAAAATAGTTATTCCGTGTGCCTTCCGCCAAAAAATATTGCGGACAAGGATAGTGCTGTTCTATTAGAGGCCAGCTGTTCCGTTCTGCAGGGTACGGAGTGCACATGGATGTCATCCGTATTTTTGAGGATCTGTTTTTTGCAGACCGCAAAATATATGCGGTCGTGTGCGTGAGCCCTAATACTGTAGCTGTTGTTTTGTTTTGTGTAATTGCCTTTCATGATGTATTAATGATAATATGGTTCCTCGTGTAAGCACTATTGGGTGGCACATGGACCAGTCAGGACTTTCCAGGGTTTTCTGCCACCATACAAGGTTTGTAGACACGTTAATGCTGTGCGTATGTGTGACTTCTCTAATGTACAAATCCATTCATTTAAAGTTTTTTTCAATAAATGAATCATTTTTACTTAAAAAAAAATATATAAAAAATGTGTAATGGCGTATATATTGTGGGTTTGCAGTTATCTGTTCATTCCATAGGTGAATATTAGTTTCCATAATACAAAGATAGGCTGTAAGTCATGAGGATTGTTATTGCTTCAATGTTATAAAGAGACAATTAATTTTGTCCATCACAAGGTTCATATCAATAATGCTTGGCTAACGGGGTTTTATTGTTCGCTTTCTTGACATACACGTACCTGAAAGATAAGGACTTGTTTATTCGGTGTGATTTCTCAAGGGCATTTCTTTACGTGAGAGCAAAATCTAATAATGTGAACTTGCTTGACCAGGATATTTGTGTCTGTGGCTTCTATAACAATGGATTGTACACCTGTCCCCAGAAGCAAGGAGAAGATTAATTTTGGCCATGGCTTTATTCTTTATTCCATTACAACAGCATAACTAGAATATGATCTGTTTCCTCTTATATGTTAATTAGCTGATTTATTTCCTGTAGACTAATAACATTTTGGCAAAGTAGTTATTAAAGGAGTTAGGCCAAGATTGATGTAAAAATTAAAATCAGACATCATATAGTATATGATAATCCCTAACAAAGCTAGAACCAGCCCTTTACCCAACATGGATGCAGAGATCTCCCCATTAATTACTATTCTACATTTATATTAATCTGGCAGCTCAAGGGGAGTGTCTTTTCTGCTGCAGATCAGGGGGCGTGTCTTTTCTGCTGGGGCTTTCTGCCTATCACAGCTCAGGAGGCGTGTCTTTTATGTGCAGGTCTCTCCCTTTCACAGCTCAGGAGGCAGTTGACGGATGAAACTGAGCATGTGCGGCCTTCTCAGTGAGCAGGTCAAAGAAAAAAGATAAATAACAAACAGCAGGTGGCGCGATACAGATACATTTCATTGAATAACTCAGTGGCTATTTAACATTTTGAATTACTTGCAATTACAAAAGTGTTCAGATCTAGGTGCTGGTTTGAAAAACATGGGAAAACGCCTTTAGCATACAAAGGTCTTTCTTCAAGAGATATAATGAAAGGCTGCTGTTCAGTATAGCAGTACATAGTAGAAAGTACAGTATTTAATATTGTGTGTATAGATTATTCAGATTATAGTGAACAAAACATTTGTTCTGCATTGTATTAGACAGTACAGTGGTCTTGTATATTGTTTGTGATGCATGGAATAATTCACCATAGATTATACGGGTTTGGGAGACTTTAATACCGTCAGACAACAGCACCAATTGATTTAGGCCCTCATATAATTCATTAGAAAACTAACATCCGGCTAATTCTTTGTTACAAGAGGATTAACATTTAGTCGCTATTCAGTGAGCTGTCAAGCTCTGGTTGTGCTTATGTTTGTCTTTTATCTCAGCGTCTTCCTGAGTAGTGAACATTTCAGTTGCCATGGTTTAGCTGAAATCTAGGATGAGAAGTGAATTTGTTTGTTGACATTAAGAGGCCTGAGTTACTTTTCATTTTGAAAAATGGAAAGTGTCTCACAGCCAGAATACACCAGATCTTATGTGCATTCACCTACACACGGGTGTGGGTGAATGCACATAAGATTCACACAAATTTCTCTGCGGATTTCTGTGTAATTATGCAGCATATCCACGCCAATAATGTCTAATTGCGGATTTTGCTGTGGATTTGATGCGGTTTTGCCTAAAATTCAGCATCTAAATCGCAATCATAATTGACATGCTATTTATTTTAAAAAAACGTGGGGCAGGTAAATTTCCACATAAGAAAAATCTGCAAAGAGTACATGATATTAGTGTAATCTCATACACTTTGCACAGGAATCCACAGGGAAAAACACACATATTCCGCAGCGTGTAGGTGGCCGTATGGGTCTGTTGGGGCAAGGATTCCGTAACCACTTGTGAACAGTGATCAGTGCAAAGTTCAGATGTTGCAGTCATAAGCAGCATATACAGTGTATACAGTATACTGTGGATTTTCCCCAGATTTGCATGTAGAAAATCCATAGTAATTGCAGTAGCAGAAAAGAGGAAAGAGACAGTATACTGCTAAAGATGGATCTGGATAGATTGAAGTCTGGGGCAGATGAGGTTTAATACTAACAAATGTAAGGTTATGCACATTGGGTGTTCTGTCTTCATACATGTTCACTCAGTGTGCAGTCTGACATTCAGCATAAATAATTCCTGTCTTCCAAATAAGAGGACTGTTCTTTGTAGTCTAACTTGTTTATTAGTAAAACAGGAGTATTTGATTGGTAAACTACAAGAATACAAATAGCACGTATCAGTATAAAGTATAGATAGCATGTACTATAACATTAACAGTCATTAGTGAAAGCAAATGGAAAAATGGCTGCCTATACATAGGATTACATGTCTAGCGAACAGTAGAAACAACTCCCTGAGTAACAATTAAAACTAGCTGAACAGCTCTACATAACATAATATCCCTGAAACAAAGGTAGATCTCTCACCAGATATGTTCTACAAGGATGGTGGAGTTTAAGAAGGGAGATATGCAGAAGTACAGCTCTGCTGATGTGCCCTATTGATAAGAGGCTTCTCTTTCCCAGGATGCTTTGCACTCCCACAAAGCTTTGCACGACCCACAATGCAGCAGTCTTTTAACAAGAAAAACAAAGTGTAATACAATTTAACACCGCTAGATGGTGCTATAGCCACATTAATCACTAAAGAAATGCCAAAAACCTGGCAGAGTGAAATAGAATCATATTCTAACCCTGCTGGGCAGTACATTGGAAGTGATGCTAATGTCTGTAAGTGTCCATTCACACATCCGTAACGTGTTTTGCCAATCCACGGATCCGCAAAACAAAGACACGGCAATGTGCGTTCCGCATTTTGTGGACCGCACATCGCCGACACTAATAGAATATGCCTATTCTTGTCTGCAATTGCGGACAAGAATAGGACATGTTCTATTTTTTGGGGGGAACGGAAATGCGGACCCCAAATGAATGGGTCCGCAATTCCATTCCGCAAAATGTGGAACGAAATTGTGGACGTGTGAATGGGGCCTTAACTGCTGCAGAATATGTCAGCCCTATATCAATGAGTATAATAAATACAAAAAATTGGAAGAAAAATACATGGCACCACTACATACTGGAAGAAAAATACATGGCACCGCTACATAATAAATGATAAAACACTGGTTAATAGTGACACTTAAATGGACTTAGGAATTTTAGTGAACTGCAAACTAAACTGTAGAAACCAGTGTCAGGCAGCTGCTGCCAAGGCCAATAAGATTATGGGGTGCATCAAAAGTGGCCTAGATGCGCGTTCATTTTTCAAACTGGTGTAAAGTACAACTGGCTTAGTTGTTAAAATCCAATCACATTCCACCTTTCATTTTCCAAAGGAGCTGTCAAAAATGGAAGGTGGAATCTGATTGGTTGCTATGGGCAACTAAGCCAGTTCTACTTTACACCAGTTTGATAAATTACCCCAATAGCCCTGCCACTTGACAAATCACTGGTCAGACCACACATGGAGTACTGTGTACAGTTCTGGGCTCCTGTGAACAAGGCAGACATAGCAGAGCTGGAGAGGGTTCAGAGGAGGGCAACTAAAGTAATAACTGGAATGGGGGGGGGGGGGACTACAGTACCCAGAAAGATTATCAACATTAGGGTTATTAACTTTAGAAAAAAGATGACTGAGGGGAGATCTAATAACTATGTATAAATATATCAGGGGTCAGTACAGAGATCTCTCCCATCATCTATTTATCCCCAGGACTGTGACTGTGACGAGGGGACATCCTCTGCACCTGGAGGAAAGAAGGTTTGTACAGAAACATAGAAGAGGATTCTTTACGGTAAGAGCAGTGAGACTATAGAACTCTCTGCCTGAGGAGGTGGTGATGGTGAGTTCACTAAAAGAGTTCAAGAGGGGCCTGGATGTATTTCTGGAGTGTAATAATATTACAGGCTATAGCTACTAGAGAGGGGTCGTTGATCCAGGGAGTTATTCTGATTGGAGTCAGGAAGGAATTTTTCCCCCCTAAAATGAGGAAAATTGGCTTCTACCTAATGGGTTTTTTCCCTTCCTCTGGATCAACTTGCAGGATAACGAGATGAACTAGATGGACGACTGTCTTTTTTCAGCCTTACAAACTATGGTACTAGATTGGGATATATTTCTATATACATATTGCACTTGAAATGATTATAATATGGTGCACATTAAATTGCAGAGTAGTCCATTCAAGCAGAAACACCATAGGCTTAGCACACTGTGATAATACTATGATCTTTCCACTTCATCTCAGGCATGATGATTGATTCTGCTATTGTTGGACTGTTATATTTTAGCAAAATCCAGGAAGCTACATTGCCAACCTGCTCTTCCAATGTTAGCAATCTGTCACACCTTGCCAGTTTGTATATATCCAATTTCAGGTGATTACAATATCTTAATGTTTCTGCTAATGAGGGAGATTACTAAGGTACTTGAGTAAAAGAAGAATGCCAGTTTTTGGAACAGATTTTGGCAGATGAAATCAATATTGTCTTTACTTGGCTGCCAACCGATTACATTTTAGTCGAACTTAGAAGCATCACAGTGAATCTGTTCCAAATGTATAAGAAAGTAAGATGTAGTATGCTTACAACAAAGTGGAACAGCTTCTACAGTACAGACCAAAAGTTTGGACACACCTTCTCATTCAAAGAGTTTTCTTTATTTTCATGACTATGAAAATTGTAGGTTCACACTAAAGGCATCAAAACGATGAATTAACACATGTGGAATTATATACATAACAAAAAATTGTGAAACAACTGAAAATATGTCATATTCTAGGTTCTTCAAAGTAGCCACCTTTTGCTTTGATTACTGCTTTGCACACTCTTGTCATTCTCTTGATGAGCTTCAAGAGGTAGTCACCTGAAATGGTCTTCCAACAGTCTTGAAGGAGTTCCCAGAGATGCTTAGCACTTGTTGGCCCTTTTGCCTTCACTCTGCGGTCCAGCTCACCCCAAACCATCTCGATTGGGTTCAGGTCCGGTGACTGTGGAGGCCAGGTCATCTGGCGCAGCACCCCATCACTCTCCTTCATGGTCAAATAGCCCTTACACAGCCTGGAGGTGTGTTCGGGGTCATTGTCCTGTTGAAAAATAAATGATGGTCCAACTAAACGCAAACCGGATGGAATAGCATGCCGCTGCAAGATGCTGTGGTAGCCATGCTGGTTCAGTATGCCTTCAATTTTGAATAAATCCCCAACAGTGTCACCAGCAAAGCACCCCCACACCATCACACCTCCTCCTCCATGCTTCACGGTGGGAACCAGGCATGTAGAGTCCATCCGTTCACCTTTTCTGCGTCGCACAAAGACACGGTGGTTGAAACCAAAGATCTCAAATTTGGACTCATCAGACCAAAGCACAGATTTCCACTGGTCTAATGTCCATTCCTTGTGTTCATTAGCCCAAACAAGTCTCTTCTGCTTGTTTCCTGTCCTTAGCAGTGGTTTCCTAGCAGATATTCTACCATGAAGGCCTGATTCACACAGTCTCCTCTTAACAGTTGTTCTAGAGATGTGTCTGCTGCTAGAATTCTGTGTGGCATTGACCTGGTCTCTTATCTGAGCTGCTGTTAACCTGTGATTTCTGAGTCTGGTGACTCAGATAAACTTATCCTCCGCAGCAGAGGTGACTCTTGGTCTTCCTTTCCTGGGGCGGTCCGCATGTGAGCCAGTTTCTTTGTAGCGCTTGATGGTTTTTGTGACTGCACTTGGGGACACTTTCAAAGTTTTCCCAATTTTTCGGACTGACTGACCTTCATTTCTTAAAGTAATGATGGACACTCGTTTTTCTTTACTTAGCTGCTTTTTTCTTGCCATAATACAAATTCTAACAGTCTATTCAGTAGGACTATCAGCTGTGTATCCATCTGACTTCTCCACAATGCAACTGATGGTCCCAACCCCATTTATAAGGCAAGAAATCCCACTTATTAAACCTGACAGGGCACACCTGTGAAGTAAAAACCATTTCAGGTGACTACCTCTTGAAGCTCATCAAGAGAATGCCAAGAGTGTGCAAAGCAGTAATCAAAGCAAAACGTGGCTACTTTGAAGAACCTAGAATATGACATATTTTCAGTTGTTTTACACTTTTTTGTTATGTATATAATTCCACATGTGTTAATTCATCGTTTTGATGCCTTCAGTGTGAATCTACAATTTTCATAGTCATGAAAATAAAGAAAACTCTTTGAATGAGAAGGTGTGTCCAAACTTTTGGTCTGTACTGTAAGTGTATCCGTACCTTGGAACCAAAGGAGCTATAGTAACTTGTATTTATTTTGGAGTCCTTGGCAAAAATGCTACATTGTTTCCTCAAAAACATCGATGAGGGTAAGACCAAATGAAACAAAAATGCAGGACCCTCGTCTATGAAGAGAGCAGTGGACCCATGACCACCATTGCACCACAGTTATGCAGCCACTCCCCCTACAGGTGCTTTGAATGCAAAACACTTTATGTACCTACTCCACCAGGGAGTAAATTATTTATCAATTAATGGACTATGACCGGTTTCATATGTACAGTGTGTTATTAAACAGGCAGTTTGTTACCACTGGCTATCCTACGGTTAACCATAGCCATATGTGTCACTGTCACTTTGACATTACTAATCATACTTTGTTATTAAAGAGCTTATTGGAGTTAAAGGTAGAATTTATTCTGACTAAATGAAATCTGATGGCCATTTCGATTGAATTGGACCTCAAACTCAATTCACAAAATTAGCTTCTCTCTAGTCATGACTTGGGATGAACGAACTTGATGTTTTTTAAGTTCAGGTTCACCATTCAGGTTCGGTGGCAATTCCGTTATGGATTTGGTTATCACAGAATATAATGGAATTCCATGATGGCGCATGATGGAAGCCTTTAAGAAGCATTTTATTTTGCATTCTGTCATAATAGAAGTGTATGGGCAGCATAATGAATTCAGATGTTTTTTCGTTATGCAGGAGTCCTAAATGCTATTATGACGAAATGCAAAACATAATAATTCTTAAAGCCTTCCATGGTACATTCCGTCGTTGAATTCCGTTATATTCCGTGATAAATTAATCCATAACGGAATTGCCACAGAACTCGAACACGAAACACAAACTTGAAAACATCAAGTTCGCTCATCCCTAGTCATGACACTAACTTACATCAACTCCACCACAAAGGCACATGAAAAATAAGTAATCTGTTTTATTCCCTATTTCTTTGAGTGGGCATCATTGGTGCTCACTTTGCATCCATCAGAAGTACACAAAAAAAAAAAAAAAAACATTTATAAACTCATCTGTTTTAGGTTGAGGATCGGTTGTACTCAGATTGCATTCATTTGTGTCAGCTTTGTCAGACATCATTTACTTTTGACGGGAGTAAAAGTACCGCAGGCAGGACTTTGTCTCCTGCAAAAAATAACTGATGTCTGACGGAACTGGCATCACCTCATGCAAACTGAGCACAACTGATGCTCAAAATAAGACAGATCATTTTTTTTCCATTCTTAACTTCCTTAACTTCAGAACAGAAAGCTCAATGCAGATATGAACTGACCTTTATACTGGCATAATTTAGACAATTTGGGGGACATTTATTAAAGGGACACTGACAGGCCCAATAACCATAATTAGCTGTACATATCCATGCACAGGTCTTCTAATGTGCATTTAAAACATATAAGTATCCCCCCTGTCCACATTATGAATACTGCAAACTCGTGTTTTATAACCTGAACTAATCCCTGTTCTTTCTGCCCAAGGGGCGGGGTTTCAGCTTCTCTTGTGCCCAGAGAAGCTGAAACCCCGCCCCTTGGGCAGAAAGAACAGGGATTACTTCAGGTTATAAAACACGAGTTTGCAGTATTCATAATGTGGACAGGGGGGATACTTATATGTTTTAAATGCACATTAGAAGACCTGTGCATGGATATGTACAGCTAATTATGGTTATTGGGCCTGTCAGTGTCCCTTTAAGACTGGTGCTTTAGACGCTGGTCTTAATAAGCCCTTTAGCTGGTGATGGATCCGCTGAAGTTATGTAGAGATGCCGGCGTTTAAATAATATAATATTAATATTTATTTATATAGCACCAACATATTCTGCAGTGCTTTACAGTTCAAGGGTTCATGTACAAATAATTATGCAGCTTGGGAGAAGTCTTCAAGCTGGGATTGAGAGGTTCCCAGAGGGAGTGATTGGTGACTCTGGCTGCTGCATTAAGTGCGGGGAGGGGAGGCCAATTAATAGTGAGTTACAGTAATCGAGGTGGGAATGGATCAGGGCAACAATGAGAGTTTTTGTTGTTTCCATAGTGAGAAAAGAGCGGATTTTAAAGATATTTTTGAGGTGCAGGTGACATAGGCAGACGAGAGATTGAATATAGGGGGTGAAGGAAAGATCAGCATTAAACATAACACCAAAACAGCGGGCATGCTGCCCCGGAGTTATGGTAGTGCCACACACTGAGGGTGATATCAGGTTTAGGTGGTTTAGTAGGTGGAGAGAACACAAGAAGTTCAGTTTTTGAAAGATTGTTTCACATAGAGAGAGGACATGATGTGAGAGACGGTGGGCAGACAATAATACACCAGGGATGATGTCCGGGAATGAAGTGTGTAGTTGGGTGTCATCAGCATAGAGATGGTACTGGAAACTAAATCTGCTGATGGTCTGTCCAGTTGGGGCTATGTAGAGAGAGAACAGGAGAAGGCCAAGGACTGAACCCCTAAATGTAAGTCAGCTTCCTTGCTGGCTTAAATTTAGACCATAAAACTGGTGTAGAAAATGATGAATGAGAAGGGCCTACCAGCCCGTCCCCTTTCCCACTCACTTTTTCAGACCTGGCATGAGCGGAGAAAAATCGCAGATTGCGGTGCAAATAACCCTTGCTCCGCAATCTGCCCCAGAAGTACGCCTAATATAGGAGTATTTCTGATAGTGAATGACCCCCTTTGTGTTTTACATTCTGGGTGTTGGTTCTAGACATGGGCCTAATCCCTGCTGGCTCTAGTTTCCAGAAGTGTACCATTTGTGTTCTTAATCTGGATAGAACTTTGTGGCTATGAGAACAATTGATTGCTGTAGTGGTGGTAACTAACGAGAACAAGGTATAAAGGTAGAAAGTTACAATTACTGAGACAAAAAGTATGTTTTCTTTTTATTTATTTTTTATTTATTTCTGGGGCAACCTGTAAATTATATGCATTTTGTGCACATGAATAAAAAGCACAGTCACTCAAACATGTCTCTGTTCAGACCTAGGATGCCCAGCAAGGTACTGCATATTAAAGACTAACACTATATTGTACCATCTCAGTCTGAATTTCCTGCGACAGCTCTCTCCGCTGGAAGTTTGAAAGAAAAATAGATTTACAGCCTTCCTTCATAACCCCGGTATTATTCAAACTAAAACGTCAACATTTTGTAATTTATTAAAGCTTCTGTAAAGAATTTGTCTTTTGTAGAACAGAAAGGAAACCGTAAGATATATTTCAAGTCCATGTCATATAAAATGAATACAAAAAGTTTCTTTTGTTAAAGAAACAATAGCGTTTGGAGATTTTGCTGCCATCCCAAAAGCCGCTGAAGTTTTAAATCATCCATAAAAAACCCTATCTGTAGAAAAGCTGGTTATTAAGAAAATAGAACTTGAGACAGAAAGCTCACTTGTCTGTGTCACCCACAATGTGTTCTTGGTGAAGGATGATTGCTATCTGTTCATTGTTGCTGTCCTAGATCTGTCTGCAGCTTTCAATGTGGCCTATCCTGGGACTTTTCTAAATTATCCTCTGACCTCAGTGGATGTACTCACTTCGGTAGCAGTATGATAAACTTCTGTCGGTGTAACTGCAGGCATACATTGGTACAGTATATACTTTCCATGTCCACAAATGCAGTAATAATATCACCTCTGCTAGTATTCTTTTGTCAGTCATATAGTAGAAAAAAGCTACACATTTTTTCAGTATAGAACATACCTTGTGTCTTGAGTCTGAACAGCAGTCAGCAGGATCAACCCCATTAAAGGGGCTCTTTTGAGAATACTGTTTTTTTTTTTTAGCAGATTGTCACCACTCACCTGTAGTCACTGGTAATGTTGATCACGAATATTCGAATTTACAATTTTTATCGTGAATATAGGTACTTTGAAAATTTGCGAATATTTCAAATATAGTGATATATATTTGTAATTTTGAATATTATTTTTTTTTTTAATCAGTACACATGATCCCTCCCTGCTTCTAGCTTGTGGGCCAATGAGAAGGCTGCAGTATATGTGACTTTAGGAGTAGTGTTGTTTGCAAATTTTCGTAATGCAAATTTTTTATTGCGAATTTTTCAACTTACAACTATTAGACAAAAGATTATAGCACTTTTAGCTAAATTGCTCTATATTCGATTTTTTTTCGAATATTCGCTATATTGCTATAACTTTGTTTTTTTGAATATTCGTAATATTCTAAAACAAGAATATATAGCAATATAGAGAATATTTGAAAAAAAGAATATAGAGCAATTTAGCTAATATAGTGCTATAATCTTCTTTGTCTAATAGTTATAATTTTTTTCTCATCTGAAGTTCAGATTGGAAAAAAATTACAACTATATAAAAAAAAAAGATTATAGCACTATATTAGCTAAATTGCTCTATATTTGTTTTTTTCCGAAAATTCGCATATTACAGCCGATTTTTCAAGTAAAAAAAATAGAATATAACGAATATTCGAATTTGCGAATAATTAACGAATATTCTACAAAATATTTGCGAAATCGAATATGACCCCTGCCGCTCATCACTAGTCACTGGTATGAAGGACGAAACCGACGCGCTGAGAAGTGTTTGCTAAGAACACACCTTCAACATAGCACCATGTGTCTGGTCCTTCATTCCAGTGAGTACGGATGAGAGGTGAGCTCCAAGGCAGGCACAGATGACAGCTGTGATCTATAGAATATATACCAATTGACAAGGCTGATAAAGCAGAGAGCGGAGCTTCCATACAGCTCTTACTCTCTACTCTGCATTCTAAGGCTACTTTCACACTAGCGTTCGGGTTTCCGTTCGTGAGCTCCGTTTGAAGGAGCTCACGAGCGGACCCGAACGCAGCCGTCCAGCCCTGATGCAGTCTGAATGGAGGCGGATCCGCTCAGACTGCATCAGTCTGGCGGCGTTCAGCCTCCGCTCCGCTCGCCTCCGCACGGACAGGCGGACAGCTGAACGCTGCTTGCAGCGTTCGGGTGTCCGCCTGGCCGTTCGGAGGCGTGCGGATCCGTGCGGATCCGTCCAGACTTTCAATGTAAGTCAATGGGGACGGATCCGTTTGAAGATGCCACAATGTGGCTCAATCTTCAAGCGGATCCGTCCCCCATTGACTTTACATTGAAAGTCTGAACGGATCCGCGCAGGCTACTTGCGCACTTGCGAATTTTTTTAAAGTTATTAATGCAGACGGATCCGTACTGAACGGAGCCTCCGTCTGCATTAATATGAGCGGATCCGTTCAGAACGGATCCGCCCGAACGCTAGTGTGAAAGTAGCCTAACTCGGGCCATCCTGCTGTCAATAGGACTCCAGGTAAAGGAATCTGACAGCAGCCATTTAAATTTCTCTACTGATCACCCCCTGGACAAAACAAGCCATTATACATGATTAAAGGGAGTCTGTCAGCTACTTAACACGTATTAAACTGACATTGGGAGACTGCCATTGATCTCTCCTGCCATGACTCACTGTAAGACAGCCCATGGTCCTTCCTTATGTCACCGTCTCTGCTCTCTGAAATCTTGCGCCAGCTCACTTCTCTGCTGGGCCCAGCTGCCCTTTAATGGGTAGTGTACGGCACATGCCTAGGTCCGCCACGGAAGTGAGCTGGCAAGAGATTTCAGGGAGCAGAGACAGTAATGTAAGGACAATGAGCTGTCTTACAGTGAGGCAGGGATATCAATGACTCTGGAGGACATGGGCAATTACAGCAATGCTAAACTCTCCTGGGCACTTGCAAACTCATTAGCATATATCATTAAACTGCACTTTTTGAACATCAGATACACTAAAAGGGAAAGCAAGATATGATTTGTTAACTGTTTATATCAACCTACAAGTCAATGACGGCAGTTTAACTTCTGTAAAGTAGCTGACAGACTTCTTTTAAAGGCATTTATGAACTTATTCATATTAACATGTTTTTTCAATATATTGGCCCTCAGACCTTCTGGAGTCACCACATTCGTGGACTGGATATCTGTCAGAGGACAATAAAACGTTCACACTCCTTACCTATAGTTGCTCTAACAATTTACTACTACAGCTTTTTGTTTCCTCCTCCACTCATATAGATCTACTTTACATCACTTGTCTCATCTACCTCAGTATTCCCATGCACTTTTGTATATAACAATGTGAATCTTCAAATACTTTGATATGAGATGCTCAATGAAGGGACCTGACCTGAGTAGTCTCCAAGTCTAAAATCTTTCGAGATTCTAAAATATTGCAAAACTATGGAAAAGAAAATCTCAAATCAGTAATAACCAGAATATTCAATGACATGCTCAAGTGTGCTAGCTCATTGCAAATGCAGTGCTCCTGTAAGACTAGAGTAGATACACTCTGTGAACACTGTAGGACAATCACAAAGTACATTTGCTGAAGTATGGCAAGAACCCACCATTACCACTGCTGACAATGTTGAAACCTGCTGAGAATGTAATGGTCGGGTTTCATAACATTAATTATACGCTGGCCTTGGTCGCTCCTCATTATATGATATGGCAACAGTTACTCTTTTCTTCTCTAAGCATCCTACAATACAGAACAGAGATATACTGTCCAGCCATTTTTCCATTACAGAATAGGAATTTTCCTATGTTCATGTAAAATTATGGTGCTGACCATAACCATTGATAATGATGAAAAATGGATTTAAACCTCAGAGAAGTCTGTTAGTCTGTATATGGTATGTTTCTATTTTATCAAAATGATGTGACTCCATCAGGTTACCTACCCAGCAGTTATGCCCATTGGAGTATGTGATTTACATACTATGTAGCACACTCCATCTTTTGTATCGCATCACATGCCCGTTGAGAAACAGGGCACAGTTACTGAACTACACTAGGTTGTACTTAGCCATGATGAGTGCATCTTGACAGCCACACTTCCTTAGTAGAGGTACAATGCCTGATAAATGTGGCATTCCTGCAAACCATCATTCATTTCAATGCTGTTTAGTCAGGAAAATGGGGTAAATTATTTGATAAATGGGCAACAGTTTGCCCATCCTAAAATGTGATAATACTTTAACACCTGTGCAGACGCAACACAATGTTACTAATGTCTTAAAAGGGGTTGTTGCACTTCAGCAAATGGCATTTATCATGTAGAGTAAGTTAATACAAGACACTATGTTTTGTGATTGTCCATATTGCTTCCTTTGATGGCTGGATTCATTTTTCTGAATTAACTAGTGAGTGTCTCCAGGAATATATTAAAAATATTTAATGTAAAAGAGATATATATACAATGGATATAAAAAGTCTACACGGCCCTGTTTAAATGTCAGGTTTCTGTGATGTAAAAATTTGACCTATAAACTGTATAACTCAATTGAAAAACAAACTGAAATCTTTTAGGTGGAAGGAAGAAAAAATATGAAAATAAATTTGCATACCCTTAAACTAATACTTTGTTGAAGCACCTTTTGATGTTATTACAGCACTCAGTCTCTTGGGGTATGAGTCCATCAGCATGGCACATTTTGACTTGGCAAGATTTGCCCACTCTTCTTTGCAAAAACACTCTAAATCTGTCAGATTGCAAGGGCATCTCCTGGGCACAGCTCTTCAGATCACCCCACAGATTTTCAATCAGTTTCAGGTCTGGGCTCTGGCTGGGCCATTCCAAAACTTGAATCTTCTTCTGGTGAAGCCATTCCTTTGTTGATTTGGATGTATGCTTTGGGTCGTTGTCATGCTGAAAGATGAAGTTCCTCTTCATGTTCAGCTTTCTAGCAGAAGCCTGAAGGTTTTGTGCCAATATTGACTGGTATTTGGAACTGTTCATAATTCCCTCTAGCTTAACTAAGGCCCCAGTTCCAGCTGAAGAAAAACAGCCCTAAAGCATGATGCTGCCACCACATCTCCAGAAGGATATTGATACTTTGGAGAGAGTTCAGAGAAGAGCTACTAAACTAGTACATGGATTGCAGGATAAAACTTACCAGGAAAGATTAAAGGACCTTAACATGTATAGCTTGGAAGAAAGACGAGACAGAGGGGATATGATAGAAACTTTAAAATACATAAAGGGAATCAACAAGGTAAAAGAGGAGAGAATATTTAAAAGAAGAAAAACTGCTACAAGAGGACACAGTTTTAAATTAGAGGGGCAAAGGTTTAAAAGTAATATCAGGAAGTATTACTTTACTGAGAGAGTAGTGGATGCATGGAATAGCCTTCCTGCAGAAGTGGTAGCTGCAAATACAGTGAAGGAGTTTAAGCATGCATGGGATAGGCATAAGGCCATCCTTCATATAAGATAGAGCCAGGGGCTATCCATAGTATTTAGTATATTGGGCAGACTAGATGGGCCAAATGGTTCTTATCTGCCGACACATTCTAGGTTTCTAGGTTTCTATAATTGTTGTCACATGTACCACATAGCTAGTACTTGCCAGATATTCCTGCAGCTCCTTTAATGTTGCTGTAGGCAAGACCAGTTTTCTTCTCGTCTTTTCAGCAATTTTGGAGGGACGTCCAGTTCTTGCTAATGTCACTGTTGTGCCATATTTTCTCCCCTTGATGATGACTTTCTTCACTGTGTTCCATGGCATATCTAATGTCTTGGAAATTCGTTTGTACCCTTCTCCTGACTGATACCTTTTAACAATGAGATCCCTCTGATGCTTTGGAAGCTCTCTGTAGGCCATGGCTTTTGCTGTGGGATGCAACTAATAAAATTTCAGGAAAGACCAACTAGAGCAGCTGAACTTTATTTGGGGTTAATTAGAGGCACTTTAAATGATGGCAGGTGTATGATGACTCCTATTGAACATGATTTTGAATGTGATTGCTTAATTCTGAACACAGCTACATCCCCAGTTATAAGAGGGTGTGCACACTTATGCAATCACATTATTTTAGTTTTTTGTTTTTTTTCTTCCCTCCACCTAGAAGATTTCAGTATGTTTTTTTTATTTTTTTATTGAGTGGTACAGTTTATAGGTCACATTAAAGGTGGAAAAAGTTCTGAAATGATTTATCTTTGTCTCATTTTTTTACAGCACAGAAACCTGACATTTTACAGGGGTGGGTAGACTTTTTATGTCCACTGTATATATGGATCCATAGTGAATGCAAGAGACCGTATTAGAGCCTAAAAAGTCAATGCAAATGTTTGATAAACTGCTATAGCAGACAACATGCGCTATAATAAACTCAATCAGCTGGTGTTCACACTATATCATTTCACACACTCCCCGCCAATCAGCTTTTTGAGAAGGCACCAGTGCTTGCAGTAGCTCCACAGCCTTCTTGCTGCTTTCCCTAGTCCAGTGATGACACATTCATCGATCACGTGGCCTAGGTGCAGCTCAACCCCATAAAAGTGAATGGGGCTGAGCGCGATACCAAGCACAGCCGCTTTACAATGTACGGCACTGCTTGGTAAGCTGCGATAAGACCACGGCACTCACAGGAGCAATGCTGCCTTCTCAAACAGCTGATCGCAGGGGTCCCGGGTGTTGGACCCCCACCGATCAGATACTAAGGACCTATCCTGAGGATAGTTCATCAGTGTTAAAGTCTCGGAAAACCCTTTTAAATGCATTGAATTTTGGAGAAATAATACATTTTAATAATGTGGTGCAAGGATTTGATATATTTTGTGTATGATGTACATTCCTGTGAATAAATATCTCCTCTCAGGAAAAGAACCATATCAGTGTAATATTCTCACAGTAGGGGATTATGAAATAAAGCAGCATGGTAGATTTAATTAACAGTTTGACTGGGATTTGCACTGGGGAAGGAGCTCTCAGTTTTGCTCCTGTTTGGTTTTGTTTGGCTATTAAATTATATTCATTAATTATGAGAAACACAGTAGCTGGAAGTATATAAAAGATAAACCAGTGACCATAGTGTATACAATATACTGATATTCTCCAGTCAAACTGCATGAATAGTATATTTGCACTGTATGTGAACACTATTTTATATTTTACATTTGGAATTAATTATGATTTAATTGCATAAATATTAACTTCTGGCAAACTTAACTTATTGCAGTAATCTGATCCAGGAAAACTATCTGTTTTCATAGTAGACGTTCAGCTAAGCTCTGTGGACTGGGGCAGTCTACAAACTTGTCAACAGTTCCAATAACAAACTGCAGAATTCTGAATGCAGCTCTGGGATAAGACAGACATTAAGCAGGGAGTGACATTGTTTTTCAACCATGCTTCAACAGAATTATGTAAAAAAATAAACTCATGAAACAGGCATGGACAAAAATGATGGTACCCCTAGAAAACACAGAACATAATGTGACCAAAGGGACATGTTAATTCAAGGTGTGTCCACTAATTAGCATCACAGGTGTCTACAACCTTGTAATCAGCCATTGGGCCTATATATATGGCTCCAGGTAATCACTGTGTTGTTTGGTGATATGGTGTGTACCACACTCGACATGGACCAGAGGAAGCAAAGGAAAGAGCTGTCTCAAGAGATCAGAAAGAAAATTATAGACAAGCATGTTAAAGGTAAAGGCTATAAGACCATCTCCAAGCAACTAGATGTTCCTGTGAGTACAGTTGCACATATTATTCATAAGTTTAAGATCCATGGGACTGTAGCCAACCTCCCTGGACGTGGCCGCAGGAGGAAAATTGATGACAAATCTAAGAGACGGATAATCCGAATGGTAACAAAAGAGCCTAGAAAGACTTCTAAAGAGATTCAAGGTGAACTTCATGCTCAAGGAACATCAGTGTCAGATCGCACCATCCGTCGTTGTTTGAGCCAAAGTGGACTACATGGGAGACGACCAAGGAGGACACCATTGTTGAAAACGAATCATAAAAAAGCAAGACTGGAATATGCCAAACTACATGTTGACAAGCCACAAAGCTTCTGGGAGAATGTCCTGTGGACAGATGAGACAAAAATCGAAGTTTTTGCCAAGGCACATCAGCTGTATGTTCACAGACGAAAAAATGAAGCATATCAAGAAAAGAACACTGTCCCTACTGTGAAACATGGAGGAGGCTCTGTTATGTTCTGGGGCTGCTTTGCTGCGTCTGGCACAGGGTGTCTTGAATCTGTGCAGGGTACAATGAAATCTCAAGACTATCAAGGAATTCTAGAGAGAAATGTACTAGCCAGTGTCAGAAAGCTTGGTCTCAGTCGCAGGTCATGGGTCTTGCAACAGGACAATGACCCAAAACACACCGCTAAAAACACCCAAGAATGGCTAAGAGGAAAAAATTGGACTATTCTAAAGTGGCCTTCTATGAGCCCTGACCTCAATCCTATTGAGCATCTTTGGAAGGAGCTGAAACATGCAGTCTGGAAAAGGCACCCTTCAAACCGGACACAACTGGAGCAGTTTGCTCATGAGGAGTGGGCCAAAATACCTGCTGAGAGGTGCAGATGTCTCATTGACAGTTACAGGAAGCGTTTGATTGCAGTGATTGCCTCAAAAGGTTGCGCAACAAAATATTAAGTTAGGGGTACCATCATTTTTGTCCATGCCTGTTTCATGAGTTTATTTTTTTACATAATTCTGTTGAAGCATGGTTGAAAAACAATGTCTGACTTTCATTGGTTAACATTTATAGAATTTTAATTTATTATTACTTTTGTCAGATTAAAGTTATTTCTGTGACCATTGTGACTTTTTCTTTCATTGACCAAAGGGTACCAACAATTTTGTCCACGTCTGTAACTGAGGGTGAGGAAAAAATAACTCAATATCCTGTTGTCCTTCAGTATATGCAGGAATAGTCCGTAACCCATTAATATTCAGAAGAAATATAAGACATGAGCATATTCTACACAAATCAAATTTGTTATGAATTTTTCAGAAGAAATTTTAGTGGATATGAAACTTTTGTGATTCGCCCAGCACAAAGTGTTTAATAGGACAAAGACATCTGCCACCAAAAAGGAATAGTAAAGTGTGTTTATCCATACCCATATATACAGGGGTAGACTGGGAATTGGCCCTTGAAAAAAACCTAAAAATGGCCCCATATTGTAGGGAGAGTCAGCAGCAACACCATAGCACAAAATACCATCCCAGCAGAAACATATACCACAGTGCATCACAGTATATTGCCCAAAAGCCGGCCCTCTGTGGCGGCCAGGCATGTGCGGTCACTGCTCAGGTACTTTGTTAATTCTTACAGTATTAATTACCGCTTACATCTTAATATGTACCCGGCCAGTGACAAAGAAGGGGGATTGGGTGACCCCCTGGACATCGGCCCACCAGGATATTTCCCTGTAAGGTCTATGGCCAATCTGCCCCTGCATGTGTGTCAATCTCACTTAGACATTACTTATGCTATCTTGGCGTTCAAGAGTTTCAAAGGGTTTGGATACACTAGAAGATCTCTCAACTTTTCCAAACAAGTGGACAGTTTTGATTTGAATCAAAATTATTTAGACTGAATCAAATCTGATAACTTAATTGACCGAATCAGACCCAAAACTAATTTTGGGAAATTTGCTCATCTCTAAACATACTATACAGGCATTGCCCTTCAGTTAGAATACAGTAGTGTGTTTCAGTAGCCAGCATTCTGATAATTGACTGCATATATAGGCTACTGTGTGTTGATAAACCAAGAAGCTTTGCAACTTGTGGTTACTTATGCAAACATTTTTATGACATTTTGCATTTTTGTACCACTAACTCCAGTTTTGAAAGTGGATAGGGAAGCGGGCGTAGTTAGCTATGTTACCGCAACTTTTTTTTTTTAAGTATCAATAGATGCTCAATCTTACTCCAGCATGCAAATACTGGAGTAACATATCTAGGCAAACGTGTCATGTTTAAAGATGTGCCAGATTTATAAATTAATTTGCAGTATTAGCTAAAAATGAATTTTTTTCAAATTAATAAAACATAATTTAAAGGGATTCTGTCATCAGATTTGTGCCCTATAAGCTAAACATATGGCCATGTCGGTGCTAATAACATGAATACTAAACTGCCCTTATTAAACCTGCTTGTGGCTCTATTAGCACAAAAAACTGGCTTTTATAAGCTGTCACTCACCTACCTAAGGTGCCCAAGGGGTTTTACGTTGAGCCAGGGTGCCCGCCTGCACCCCTCGCCGTCTGGTGCCCATTGCCGCCTTCCTCACCTCAGTGCCGCCTCCTCAATCCACCCGTCCCCCTGCCAGATCCGGTGCCTGCGCACTAGGCTCAGCCTGATGCGCCGCGGACTCCTGGCAGCGGCTTCGTTGAGCGAAGTGCGCATGCGCCGGCCTGATGCGCATGCGCACTTCGCTCAACGAAGCAGCTGCCAGGAGTCCGCGGCGCATCAGGCTGAGCCTAGTACGCAGGCGCCGGATCTGGCAGAGGGACGGGTGGATTGAGGAGGCGGCGCTGAGGTGAGGAAGGCGGCGCTGGGCACCAGACGGTGAGGGGTGCAGGCGGGCACCCTGGCTCAACGTAAAACCCCTTGGGCACCTTAGGTAGGTGAGTGACAGCTTATAAAAACCTGTTTTTTGGGCTAATAGAGCCACAAGCAGGTTTAATAAGGGCAGTTTAGGATTCATGTTATTAGCACCAACATGGCCATATGTTTAGCTTATAGGGCACAAATCTGATGACAGAATCCCTTTAAAGTGTCACTGCAGATTGAAATAAAAGAAAACTTTTGATATGTCATAGCAACATATCAAAGGTATCAAATGCTCAAGGAGTGCATGCTCTCCTCTCTGCAGGAGATAGAAGGGAGATGGACTCTATGGAAAGTCTATGGGCCTGTTTCAATTCCATCTCCTGCAACAAAGAGAGATCGCAATGTGAGCGCTTCTCTACTAATTCTAGCAATCAGTGGGGGTCTCACCACTTGGACTTCCACATATCAAAACCTGTGATATGTCACTATGACATATCAAATTATTTTTAAAGTGCAGTGACACTTTAAAGGGAGTCAGCAACTTCAACCATACAAAACTGTGTGTTGACAGCACTAGTTAGGTGCTGGGGAGAGCTGGACAAGCATATCTTTTGTTGAGCTTTTATTACCAGAAGTACTGTGAATATTAACTTTAAGGACCACTTCACATACGTCCAACAATCCGATTCAGTTCCCCTCCGGCTTAAAGTATATAACACCAAGGAGGAATCGAAGCTACAACCAATCCCATACTTGACATCCAGCACATGAGTTGTGATGCCAGATGCCAAATAGTGCCGGAAAAAGAAATGCTGCATGCTCAGTTATTCTGTCTGGCATCAGTGGATAGATCTGCCTAAAATAACTTGTGGAACTCAACTTATAAAAATAAAAGTGGGCCTTATTTTGACAGCTTCTGTTGCTGCAAGTGCCCAGGAGGTTGGGCTTCTTTGTGAAGTGCTATTGGCTCTCTACATTGAGCTGCTTGATATCCCTCTAGTGCAGGGGTGCATAAAGTTTTCTGGGTGGAGGCCACATTGCCAGACTGAACCTATGACAAGGGCCGAAAATAAAATTTAAAGGGGTATTACCAACTAAAACACGGTATTTATAGCATATTGAACATACAGCAATGTCTGGTTACACTTCCAGGACTCCCATCTAATGGGAGAATACATGAAAAATACATGTGAGCAGCCATAAGACATAGACATAAATGCATGTCACCAGATGGTTGGGGGCCACAGAATGGTAACAAGGGCCGCATGTGGCCCCCGGGCTGCAGGTTGTGCACCCCTGCTCTAGTGGATAGGAGCTGAGTTGCAGTTTGCCGGTACAGCTGGTGGTGCCGGATGTCAAATCCCACCGTTCTGATATTGATGACCTGTTTACATAATAGGCAATCAATATCTAAAATGTGGACAACCCTTTTAAGGGAAGTATGAATGGTTTTTCATTATAATGAATCCCATCTAGTTGTTGGTTTCACTGTACTTGAATTTTACTTCCATCGTCTAAAATAAAAATCTGTCACAGCCAATTTAACTGCCATCAGGTAATCACAGAAATTAGAAGCCAATAGAAAATCAATGTTATTCTTTCTTATTTATCTGTCCTGATAACAGTAGCGTTACACCTCTTTTTGAATCCATCACATGTGATTATGTTTGTTTAATGGACTGCTCTAAACTGAGAACGATTGGTCAATGAATGTATAATTCATACTCAAGGACTCTGTAATTATATTTTCTCAGGATTGTAAAACTAAAGTACATAGAGGTGTGCAGGTCTTTTGTTGTACTTCACAAAGGGTCAAGGATATCATTTTTAGTCTTCTCTTCTATCGGACTGATTTTCACACAATTGTTTAATCAGACGCTGATTATTCAGCTATGATAATTCCACCCATAAATTGTTAACATTCATATCTGGAAGGTTGCATCAATAGCTTTTATTATCGCAGATGACAATAGCTATTTTATGAATGGGACACGTATGTATTAAACTTTTACTTGAAGCCTGCAGTAACAAAAGTGGAATAGAAAATATCAGAACAGGTTCTTTGCTTCTTTTGTTTCTCATCCCCTCATGTAAAGTATTTTTAGTTGTACTTTGAGTAGGTACAAAATGAGAGAGACCTACTCGAGGTTTAGGTTCTAAATAAGTGATTCATTTTATAGGGCTCCTCGAATGGGGAGTTTATGGCTACTTTTCACCCACAGTAGCTAAAAGCAGCATAAGTAATGCACTTAAGTAACTATATCATCTACCCATATGATACAGAGACATTTAACCATTAAAATACTGTGTAAAAGCTCTCTATTGCAGTGCATTTTTTCGGTTACAATATGACTGACATAATGTCTATTAGGCCCTCCATAAATTGTTATTGATAAATGATGATATAGCTATTCAATCTTACTAAGGAAACCACTAAGATGCATTCAGGCAATTTTAAGCATATTTTCCTGAAATCAAGAATAATTTTGTAAGGCAGTAATTATACAGCTAAATAATGCCCTTAAACTCATGACAGTCTTGTTGTCTTTATAAAATGGATAAACTAGATAGATAAATGGACATGTAGCAATCCGCATCTTGACATTTTAAGGGGTTGCGCAGTGCCTCCTCTGTCTTCTTTTTACATAACATGGTCAGTGTTGAGCAAGTCTCCACTGCTATGTAAACAGAAGACAGAGGAGCATTGCTAAGGCTCTAAATGGGCCACTTTGGAGCTATTTTTCTAATAGAAATGTACGATTTCAGCAATTAAAGTATATTACACAAATAAAAATAGAACCGCGATTACACTTTAATATTGATGACCTATTCTCAGGATAGGTCATCAATATTAGGTTGGCTTTGGTTCGACTCCCGACACCCCTGCCAATCAGCTGTTTGAAGGAGTCACTGTGCTCATGTAATTACAGTGCACTGCTGCTGCTGCAAAGGAGACGGTACACAGGTAATTTTGAAGAGGAAACAGTTCTTGCACAAGTACCATGATCCCTTCAAACTGCTGATTGTGGGGGTGCCAGGACATAACCCCCCCCCCCCCCCGGAGAATAGGTAATCAATATTAAACCATTGCACAACCCCTTTAATGAGTTAAACAGTTGCAATGGCTTTCAAAGGCTTTTGTGGCATGATATCACTCGAAGCACGTTTTCAGAGTCAAGTTAGAGATTGCTCTATCTGTAAATAGTTATAATATACATATAATATACACACTACAATAAAGATGGTTTGCACAAATAATGACATTCAAATTAGTAGTATTTAAGGTGAAATAGAAAAAAGTATTTTCCATTTTATGAAGTATTCATTATTTGATGCCACTATATTTCTTCATAGGTGCAGAAGAAGATTACATCCTGTATAGTAAACAGATAAAATTGTTTCATAGGATCCTCAGGGGCAGGCTGTATGCCACTGCTGTTTGTTTAGCCAGTTAAAGAGCAAATTAATGCACAGTTACTGCAGTGTATTTGGTAGAGCATTATACATGTAAATTGGATTTACCTATATTACCCTACACTGGAGAAATAGGTATGAATCAGTGTATTCATGAGAGGCATGTGACCCTTTCCGTGATGGATCACTTAGTTGCTGTTGTGCATCTGCTTAGACTTCTTTCACCCTGCTGGCAGGAGTTCCAGCAGAGTATAGTCTACCAGAGCTCTCCGGACCTGATATTGCCAGATGTTACCAGAATGCTCGCCAGCCCCATTGACTACAGTGGGTTCTGGCAAGGATTCAGACACTACCCGACTAGTGCCGCTGCACTATTTGAATGCTGATATTAGCCAAATGGCACACTATTTTAGGTCCATTTTGAATATTTGGCAAGTGGACCTGTCCCTTTAATATGCTCCCCTTATTGTTGCAACATAAGCTGATAGCAGATTCACTGCAAACAATGTATATAGTTTAATATTTGACCAAGTGAATTCTGTTCAGTTCTCAATTTTCTTGTCTTAGCGATATACACTTAGTATACACAACCAGTGTTAGAAATATAGCAAAGTACGTGCAATTATTTATACATTTTGTTTTTGCTTTTGATCCAGAATATGGGTTTCCTATTGTTTGAAATAGTTTTGCATGTATTTATTCCTTTATTATTTCATTAATAATGTTTCTGTGCATATCAGTATTGTATCTATCAATGCACACAGCCAAAGCTGCAGGAAACCAATAGGTTCTACTTGCCAATTAAAAGCAACACAAGCTATTTCAAGTTATGATTTCCCTGTAAGCACACATGCAAAACTTTTAATTTAAAATTCTTTTTAATTTAAAGGATGCCATGGGATGAAAGTAAATTGACCATGCGGTTATTAGCATCTCAGTACAAGCTGTGCTGAAAGATGGAAAACTATAATTTTATTATTTTGCCAGAAGCCTAGATCTCTACATCCCAATATGGTATTAGCAATATCATGGGAGAGAATGACAGGGCTTAGTGGGAAGCCAAAATCTGCTTTAAAATTATATGGGACACACACAGCACATTGTCCTGTTTTGATAATTTATGCCCAAGTTCCTGGACTTAGTAACTAAGCGTACTATAACATATATTTGTACTGAACATTTAAGCAGATTGGCGTGAAAAGTTTGAAAAGAAGCCAATTAGAAAAATGAACTTCTGTGAAAAATGCAGAAAGAATGAAATTAATCATTCTGGTTCTCAGAGGAGTTTCTGGCCCCATCAGCAGTGGAGGAAAGACTTCAGTGGAGTCATTACTGCTGACTCAAGGAGTTCAGAATCCCCAGATCCTAACCCTTGTCTTCTGAATCATACTTTTTAAACTGCTCCAGATAGAAGATGAGGAGCTGTGGGTGTTCAAATTAATGTGTGACTTCTTGTATTGTAAAAATACAAATCTAAGAGCAGATAGATTTGCACCAATTGCATAATGTGTCAGACAACCCCTTTCTTGCACACCTGTAGTGAGGTGACATCTCTTTCAGCTTCTAATACGCTGCAAATTTTTATGAAGTAGAAATATAGACCTTGAGTTGAAACACCTGGCAGGCGTGGCAGCTCATTTTGGGATGACTTGTTTGTTCCATTATTAGGTTACTTTTTATTTTAATTAAATGGATTATTAATGGATTTTGGTGGTCTTGCATAGTTTACCTATTGAACTTTATATATAATATATAAAGATTTGCTTCTGTTCTGATTCTATTCATTCAGCCCTCAAATTCCATTCAGTCTGAATAAATTCAACCCGAAATCAAAGTACCCAATTGACCTGAAAAGCCATGTGTGATACTCTGAACTGAACTAGAACTGTATTCAACCCCTTTTAAGCAATAGCGGGGATTCCTCAATGCTAACGTGCAGCACTGTGTCCAGGATGTGCAAGTGAAGAATTGTCTGCAAATGGCAAACATTACTATACATCGAAAAATGTTGTAAGGACTTAACATTTAGCTATTCCATTTCTCAACCCCATGCTGCTCATTGTTTGCCCCAGAGGCCCGGAGTTGACTGTGGCTTTGACACAGACTGGAAGACATTGTAGACAGACATGAGAATGTAAACTTAAGCAGGGTAGGTGAGTTGGTTTATGGACTTGACTAGCGAAGCTCACTAGGATACCGCTTCCCAGCCTGCTAGTCACAAATGTTCAATCATCACTCAAGAATAAACTGGACAAACCGAGACTCAGGCTTACAACTGGTCGTCAAATTAAGAACTGTTAAGTTTTTCTTTAAATTGAAAGCTGGCTTCATAGCAGCGTACTGGACGCGGCTATCATGTTATCATGTCACAAGGGCTAACAGTGCAGCATGCATACTGCCCAGCCGCATATCTTTAAACAAAGGAAGGGGGACTTGTGTGTGTTTGGGAATGACTGACTGTGCACCAATTCAGCTACTGTTGAACACTTATGCTCTTGTGATGTGGCGTTCACGATGGTAAGATTCACACTCCTTGGGAATTTTCTGTTGTCCGTATAGCGGCTGTTTACATTCTTCCACAGAGTGAAGCTAAGCTAGCCACTAACGACATCGGTGGATGCTATTAGCAAGCAGCAGTCTCATCACCTAAGACTCTCTGACTGATGTAAATGAATATGCAATATCGGTCACTAGATTCATCAAGATGTGTGTAGTTGATGTGACTGGAATAAAATAAAGCGCACAATCCCAAATAATAATAAATAAAAAAACGATGGATGAACAGTGACGTCCGCAGTCTGCTGAAAGCACGTACACAACTTTCAAATCTGGGAACAACAAAGAACTTAAAGCTGCGAGACGCAACCGGAAGATTGCCATCAAGGCGGCAAAAGATATGGACAGTACTCAAACAAGGAGAGGGAGAGTAGTGGTAGTGCGTGCTGCAGTGATCTCTAAACAGTAGATATAGACAGAGTACCAGCATAAGCGATAGGAGTTTTTAAGACACATGTATAGCATACGAATAAAAGTGAAGTTTTAATGACCACGGATATGTTAGACAATATGAAAATAGGTATTATTGGCTGAAGGCTATTGGTATGAAAGTAATTCATACCTCACAATTGTCAGGGTCATTGTTGTAATAGCACTCACAACTGGTTACAGACAAGGTGAGAAGAGCACTGATCAGGGTCTGAATTCAGAAAGCAAGAGGTCCACATGGCATTCCAGGTCAGGTTCTGAAAGTGTGCGCCAGCCAGCTTGCTGCCATCTTCACAGACATGTTTAGCCTTTCCCTAACACAGTCTATCATTGCTACCTGCTTCAAAGCCACAACCACCATCCCTGTCCCAAAGAAACCCATCATCAAATGTATTAATGACTATTATTTTCCAGGGTGTCAAACGTCTCAGGACACCCTTTTTTTCAGAAACAAAAGGTAAAATGAAATATCTGAATACCCCAGCAAGTAATGGGTGAGGGGGGCCTATCTTTTAGGCTATGTCTGGTACACGGCCGCCATCTTGAAAGCCACCATTTGGATCAAGGGCAAATTTTTCCAATTGGAATGAAGCATGTAGCATATCAAACAAGTCCAGCATTTTCACATAAATTGATTGCTGCAATCAGATTTGCAATATCTCTTGTGGTTCAAAAGTTATCAACACAGCAATGTACAACAACAGGAACATCCCTGTGATGCACAACTATATGACGTATTCAATGGGCCAGATTTATCATTAGCTCAGGTCAGAATAATGGAGTGAAAAAGTCCCCAAAAAAGTCCCAAACGCTAAAACTGCGCACAACTTTGCGACTTTTTTCTGCTCTGCACCATGCTCGCCAGTTTTCTGAAAGTGGGCGTGTTTTCTTATGTAAATGAATCTCTAGACAGATTTACTATTGGGACTATTTAAAAAGTCGCAAAAAAGTCGCACTTTCACTCCAGTGAGGACCATGCTTATCTTATGTGACTTTTTAATAGAACATGCGACAGCATATAATGTCACTGATGTCATCAGCGGCTAATATAAAATTACAGGGAATGTCACAGGTATTTGGAATGTGGAAATGTTACACGAGATGTACCCCAGGAAATGTCTACGGAAAAAGTACACTGGATGTCACTGATATTTTTTGGATGTGCACACGTTGCACAAGTGCTGATAATATCGCTGTCTGCAGCGGCCTAATTATTGCACGCTATTTAGTGCAGAATGTGCTAAAAATAGATATTGCTGCCACACACATAAGTCCTTAAAAGGAATTTTGGGTCTGTAAGGTTTTAGCTATTTACCGCAGGTGTCGCTATAAATATATATTGCTGCTGCCACACAAAATAATAGTAGGACTTTTGGGTCGGTAAAGTTTTAGAAATTTAGCGCATGTTGCGCTAAAACTATATATTGCTGCTGCCAAACACAACAATAGTCCTTAAAAGGACTTATGGGTCTCTGACAAGTTTTTCAACTTAAAACAAAAAATGTCACTCCCTACACTATCTTTCCCTTTTTCAGCACAGCTCTCCCTGACTAACACTGAGCCGAACACGTGTCATCGGGGGCTATATAGCACCCAATAACGCATTCCGGCCAGCCAATCATTGTAATGCCAGTAACCAACATGGCTATGGCATTACAGTGAAGGGCAGTACTTACCCGTACATTTATTGGCTGCGTAGCAGCCAACAAACGTGTGTGGAGGAGACTCGAGTATTGCGCTAGAGCACATGCAGTATTCGGCCGAATGCCGCCATGTGCCAAGCATCGAGATGCTCAAGCCGAACTAGTGTTTGGCTGGGCATTATCGATCAACACTAATATATATATATATATATATATGTATATATATATATATATAGTATATGTGTGTATATATATATATATATATATATATATATGAGTAGAAAAGATGTGCAGCACACTAAAAAGTTAAAAATACCAAAAGTCCTTATTTACCCCAGTGGGACATGCGCAACGTTTTGGCTCCAAACCAGAGCCTTTCTCAGGCTTTTGTATTTTTGTATTGGCTTTGATCCACATTGGGCCAGCTGCACCCACCAGCTTATATTCAGGACGCTGCTGCCATTGTTTTTTCTTTTTTCTTTATATATAAATATATATATATATATATATATATATATATATACACACATAGGTAGATATATGAGTAAACAGATAGTAGTCGCATGTAACAAACATCCTTTTGAAAATCACACTGCACTGTTGGATTTTTTCAAATGTTTTTTAAAATGATCCCTTTGTGGTGTCAAATATCTGCTAGTGTTTATACACACAATGGTGCCAGAAGAAGCAATGGCTTGCAGACCAAAAATGATCCTGCCCATGTTTATACACAAAATGACATTAGATGATATAGCTTATATATATTCACTATACTGTGCAGGGTAGGGTTCCCAGCATAATAAACAAGGCAGGACACGTGCAGGAGTGGTAGTTGTTGCACCAACTGCAGCACAGTATGAAACATGATGGACAGGCAGACAGCTTCAGTGGCATCATTGAGCCAGTGATAAATGTCCAGACCGCATTGTGAGGAATGGCAGATCTTCTCATTGGCATCAGCCTGAGGTGTATGAAAATCCTCATGGTCCTTTTTTGATTCATTTTTTACAAATGTAATGCTTTCTATGCTGTCTCTCTTTCTAACTCTCTATCCGATAGAAAAGGTATTTAAAAATATGTTTTCCAACTATCTAGCAATATCCTTTGGCTATTTAGTCATTTCTCATGAATTAGTCTAAAGGCCCCTCTACATGGACCAATGATTAGGGCAATTATAGAGCAGTAAAATTCCTAAAACTTTCATACCTGGTAACTGTCCTGTGTCATGGTGCCGCTTATCACCTGATAACCGAGCAAACACTTGTTTAGCGGGTGTAAGCATTGTTTATTTGGACATCAAAATCACAATTTCTGGGTGGCAGATTGTTTCATGTAAACAGTGATCCGTTATCTAGAAAGCTGTATAGAGATGTAGCGATCACATACAGCAAGTGATCCTGCAACCCCATACAGAGGAGATGATTGCTGCATGTCACTGCAGCTCTGACGTCCTCTGATGAGCATGTACTTCTCAGGAACAAAGGGTTCGTTCCTGGTAATCACCTGTTGACTCAGTCTATGTAAAGGGGCTTTAAGTTATATAACCAGCCCTTTCTGTGTCTTTGAAACTGTTCAGAAGAATTATATCTTCTCTGACTTCTAAATGGAAAAGACACTGTAAAGCATACGTTTCAGTACCACGGACAGCTAATTTACACTCAGATAAAGTGTGATTGAAACAGATTCATATCAAAGGCACAAAACTGTTCTAAAAATCAGGTGTATGCTCTTATTTCCTAACTTTAGTTTGACTAATATACAGTAGATTTAGGCTACTTTTACACTCGCATTTGGTGCGGATCCGTCATGGATCTGCACAAACGCATCTGTTCAGATAATACAACCGCATGCATCCGTTCAGAACAGATCCGTTTGTATTATCTTTAACATAACTAAAACGGATCCGTCTTGAACACCATTGAAAGTCAATGGGGGACTGATCCGTTTTCTATTGTGCCAGATTGTGTCAGTGAAAACTGATCCGTCCCCATTTACTTACATTGTGTGTCAGGACGGATCCGTTTGGCCCTGTTTCGTCAGACGGACACCAAAACGCTGCAAGCAGCATTTTGGTGTCCGCCCCCAAAGCGGAATGGAGGCGGAACGGAGCCAAACTGAGCCAAACTGATGCATTCTGAGCGGATCCTAGTGTTGAGCGTGAATATTTGAATAGCAAATTTTTAGCGCAACTTCGCTAATTCGTGAATATTTCGAATATAGTGCTATATATTCGCTATATCGAATATTCGTCATTTTTTAACATCTGAAAACATGATTCCTCCCTGCTTCTTTCTTGTCGGTCAATAAGTCATTGGCCCACAAGCAACTTAAGCAGGAAGGAATCATGTTTTCATATGGAAAAAAAAATGACAAAATATTCTAAAATACAAATATATAGCAATATAACAAATATATTCGTTATTTAGAATATTCCGTTTTGTTTATTTTCAATGTGTACTGTTATTCCACTTCAGCATACTCCTCCCCGACAAGCATCCCCAACACCATGGGAATGCCTGTGGGTTAGAAAATACCATTGGATCTGAGTTTTCCCTGAGATCGTGAAAACTCAGATTCGATGGTATGTTGTAACCCACAGGCATTCCCATGGTGACGAGGACGCTTGTCGGGGAGGAGTATGCCAAAAGGGAATAACAGTACACATTGAAAAAAAAAAAGACGAATATTCTAAATAACGAATATATTCACTATATTGCTATAACTTCTTTTTTTAGAATATTCGGCATATTCTAGTAACATAGTACATAAGGCCAAAAAAAGACATTTCTCTATCCAGTTTGGCCTGTTCTCCTGCAAGTTGATCCAGAGGAAGGCAAAAAAAAAAAACTGTGAGGTAGAAGCCAATTTTCCCCACTTTAGGGGAATAAAAAATTCCTTTCCGACTCCAATCAGGCAATCAGAATAACTCCCTGGATCAACGACCTCTCTCTAGTAGCTATAGCCTGTAATATTATTACATTCCAGAAATACATCCAGGCCCCTCTTGAATTCCTTTATTGTACTCACCATCACCACCTCCTCAGGCAGAGAGTTCCATAGTCTCACTGCTCTTACCGTAAAGAATCCTCTTCTATGTTTGTGTACAAACCTTCTTTCCTCCAGATGCAGAGGATGTCCCCTCGTCACAGTCACAGTCCTGGGGATAAATAGATGATGGGAGAGATCTCTGTACTGACCCCTGAAATATTTATACATATTAATTAGATCTCCCCTCATTCATCATTTTTCTAGTTATTACTTTAGTTGCCCTCCTCTGGACCTTCTCCAGCTCTGCTATGTCTGCCTTGTTTACAGGAGCCCAGAACTGTACACAGTACTCCATGTGTGGTCTGACAATCAGCAATTTGTAGTTCTTATCACGGGCATCTAGAGATGAGCGAATTGAAGCAGACGAAGTGGAATTCGTTTAGGACAGGCATGTCCAAACTGCGGCCCTCCAGCTGTTGCAAAACTACAACTCCCAGCATGCCCTAATAGCTGTAAGCTATCCAGGCATGCTGGGAGTTGTAGTTTTGAAACAGCTGGAGGGCCGCACTTTGGACATGCCTGGTTTAGGATTTCAGGAAAATTTAGATTCACAATGAATGCGAATTTCCTTGCGCTCCGTGGTAACGAATCAACATTTTCCTAAAATGGCGGCTACACGTGTGAGGACTGAGGACATGGGGCATGGAACTTTGGGAAGGCGGGATCACCCAGATTGACATGCCTGCATGCAGCCAATCAGCAGCCAGCCTATAAACGGCAGCCATTTTGGTGTCTTCCATCTTCCAGCGTTCAGTGTGCAGGGACAGACGTGTGAAGGCACTAGGGGCAGCAATTGGAAAAACCTCATTGTGGAAAAAAAAAGACAGAAAAAACTATTTATGTGCAGGGAAAAGATAGGAAGGAATCATTTCAAAGCATCTTAGTGCAGGGAGAGACAACAGAAGGCGCTAGGGACATTGATAGGAAAGTGATTTACAAGTGTAGGGAATGATTATTTGGGGATCCAAATAGTCATTAGACATGTATGTAATTCCTGCTTTTTGTTATTGGGCTGCAATTGCTATGTTGGAAAGCCTTAGTTGCTTATATCTTAGTAAATTATTCAGTACAACATGAAAAATATATATGCATTTCACTTCTGCAGTAATTTCTTGTGAAAGCGTATAGTGGTGTATTTCAGTAACAAAGAAAAATATATACGCACTGCAGTGTAGCAGTTATTTCTGGTGAAAGCGTATAGGGGCGTATTTCAGTAAGAAAATATAAATATATACATAATGCACTGTTGCAGTTACTTCAGATGAAAGTGTATAAGGGAGTATTTCCGTACGACAAGAAAAAAATATATATGCACTTCACTCTTTATTTTTTTTCTTGTCAAAGCGTATAGTGGCCTATTTCAGTCCAACAAGAAATATATATTCTCAGGTCACTTCTGCAGTTTAGCGTATATATGTGGTATACAGACCAATAGTCCTGACCCCGACGCGCGTTTCGCTGTCGCTTCTTCAGGGGAAACGCGAAACGCGCGTCGGGGTCAGGACTATTGGTTTGTATACATCTGAGCAGCTATTTCTACCATGTCTGTCCCTCTCCCATGCACTTGAACTTTACCATTATTTACTATATTGGCATCTATTTGGTACTTTTTAGGGGTAGATGGGTGTTACTGCATTTATTATATTGATACACCATTTTAGTTCAGTGTCATTCCTGTGTCTATATTGCCTAGTATATGTTTTTTTATTATTATGTTATGTATGTAATGATCAAGATTTGACATTCTATACTTTATACGGCTGTGTGTACATTTATAGGTGTTATTCTATATCTGATGCCAAGTGCACCTTCTTTAGCCCACCATCTTCAGCGGGTACTGGTATTGCCACCCACCTCCACAGTATGTCACCTTGCCACTCTGTGGCCTCCTGATGCTGCCGCCACCTCCAGACTCTGTCATTGTTCCTCTCTGTGGTCTCCTCATGCTGCTTCCACCTCCAGACTCTGTGATTGTGCCGCTCTGCGGTCTCCTCATGCTGCTGCCACCACCAGACACTGTCATTGGGCCACTCTGTGGTCTCCTCATGCTGCTTTCACCTCGCCACTATGTCATAGGTCCACTCTCTGGACTTCTCATACTGTTCCCACCCTCCCCACTTCATGACTGGTCCACAATTTTGGTTTTTGGCCTGGCTTACATCATCATTTATTTGACACTTCTTCTGATCTGTCAGAAGGAAGGAAAAATGTGACGCACAACAGATCCTATCAGCTTTAAGGCCTGTATGGACCCATCAGTATTGGCTTATGATTTGGTAGCCAAAAGCAGAAGTGGGTAGAAAACACAGAAGAGATGCAAATATTCCATTTACGTGTCATTGTCCCCTCTGTTTTAGATCTACTCCAATTTTTATTTATTTTTTGCCTTTAGCAATACTGATGGATTATTGAGCAAACGCTAACCGAGTGAAGGCGGATGCTCCACAGACAGATCGGTTTTTTTCTGGGTAATTGTTCTGACGGATTAGATAATGGGGAAAATGAATCAGTCAACACAAACTTACTGCTGACACCCTCTCCACTCTGCAGGGGAGCTCTACTTGTATAAGAGTTTAATAGAACAGGTTCTGTAGACATCTATGTGGAATCAGCTGACAACAGTGTAAAAGGAGTGCGCTTCTTCTTGGCACCAACATCGACCTGTAAGGCTGAGTTAATACTTGAGTTATTTTGTCAGTTTTGGCCCCTTGATTGCCCAAATAAATGAAGTGTGCAGTGATTTTAAGAGCGACGCCTGTCATCTGTATGTCATACTGACTCACAGTATTGTTTCACTACCAACAGCAGACTCCCTATGCGTGCTACTATAAGGTGCAGTATTCTACACCACTATAAAGGCTCTCAGCAGCCAGGAAATAGCAGTTTTTTTAACGTAATTCAACACAAATTTATTTAGATCGAACTGAATTTTTCCCAAAAGATTCGGCGAACCGGCGAATCAAATTTTTTTTAAATTTGCTTATCTTTACTGATAATATAACCATCTGCATCCATTATGAATGTATCTGGTTGTATTATCTCTAACATAGCCAAGACGGATCCGTCATGAACTCCATTGAAAGTCAATGGGGGACTGATCCGTTCTCTGCGGTTTGCTTTCTGGTATGAGAACCGAATGGAATGCATTTTGGAGCATTCCGTTCTGTCCAGTTGCGTTTTACCCCTATTGACAATGAATGGGGACAAAACGGAAGCATTTTTTTTTCCGGTATTTAGACCCTATGACGGATCTCAATACCAGAAAACATTAACTCTATTGTGAAAGTAGCCTTAATTATACATGGTTGTTATAGTAAGTGACCTATCCCACATGAATTATGGCATTTATAACTCCTATATTATATATGGAAATAAACAAGGAATGGTTCACTTCTGGTTTTGCTAATTGCATGGGTGGAAACAGAAGTAGCAGCAGTATAAAGGACATTATACAGCAGTGCTGAGCAGTGTAACCGTGAATTCACCTCTGGGACAAGATAAAAGACTTACGGAAGTCTTTCGCAGTGACTGAATGTGTCACTGTCTCTCTCTCTCCAGACCTACTTCCTCCTTTACCCTCCATTCTCTACAGACCTTTGTGGTCAGCATGTAGCATGACTCATCACTAAGCTGGTAATCTAGTGTCTCTCAGAATGGATTTTAGCAGTGAATTGAGAGTAAATCATTATTGCAGGAAGGAGTAGTGGTTAAGAAGTTAAGAAAGAACCATTTTTCGTTAAGATCTATTCCAATGTTTCTTATAGTCACTTGCATTGTTGATCTCTGTGGTGTGTACAGTCGTGGCCAAAAGTTTAGAGAATAACATAAATATTGGAAATTGGAAAAGTTGCTGCTAAAGGTTTTTATAATAGCAATTTGCATATACTCCAGAATGTTATGAAGAGTGATCAGATGAATTGCATAGTCCTCCTTTGCCATGAAAATTAACTTAATCCCAAAAAACCTTTCCACTGCATTTCATTGCTGTCATTAACCACCTCCCGACCGCTGTACGCACCGATGCGTCCGGGAGGTGGTTGATTAGTTCCTCCTGGACGCATCGGCGCGTCCTCTCGCGAGACGCGAGATTACGTCACAGCCGGCCCGCGCATGCGCATCGCAGGCCGGCATTTCGCAGAAGAGTATTTCGTCAGCAGCCTGCCGGCCACGATCATTGGCTGGCAGGCTGCTGATTTTTAAAAAAACCAATCAGCAGCCATATAACCCCACATATTAGTAAATATGATGGGGTTATATGGCTGCTGTGCTCCTCTGCTCCTTCTTTTGGTCGGTTGGTTCCAGCAGAGGAGCAGAGGAGCACATCATTACTGTGAGTACCCACCACACCACATTTAGCCCCCAGATCACCCCAATTAACCCTTTGATCACCCCTTTTATCCCCCCCTGTCAATCACTAGTGAAAGGAAAAAAGTTATCAGTGCAAACTGTCACTTTTTTTTTTCACTGTTATTGACCGTTAGGTTTTAGGTATAGTTTAGGTCCCTTGGTTAGGTAGTTAGCGATCAGTTAGCGCCCAGCCCACCGCACCGCAGTCCGTTATTCGCTGATTAGCGTATCGCTAATCAGCATTTGTACTTTTATAGTATCTGGAAGTGATCAAAACTGATCACGGTCAGATCTATAATTGTACTAGTGTCACTTTAGTTCGCCCTCCACCCAAAACGCAGTGTTTGCCCGATCAGGCCTGATCGGTCGCCCACACGTGCGTACACCCACGCCCGCCCCACCGCAGTGACAAAAAAAAATTATTTTTTTTGATCGCTGCACATTCACTTTACACGCACTGCGGCGATAAAAAAATCAGTTTTGATATTTTTTATCAACCGCAGCAGCCTCCGGTACTTCGCTAGCCTCCCATTTGTAAGACAGGCTTGCTTTTTTTTTCTTGGGTAGTCTCAGGGAATACCCCAAAATTTAGTCGCCCACATGTCTAACAGGGGGTATTCTTCTGAAGAGGCCTACAGGCTTCTGACCCAGTCGGATGAGGAGTGGGAACCCTCATCTGATGAATCCAGCGGGTCAGAATACGAACCTGTAGAAAGCAGTGGCTCTCTGACCAAAAGTTCGGACGAGGAGGCTGAGGTCCCTGATAGCACCAGGCGTACCCGGCCCCGTGTCGCTAGACCGCAGGTTGCGCAGGATCCGCTTCAAGAGCAGCAGAGTGGGGCTGGTGCTGTCGGATTACGTGGTGAGGCATACACCAGCAGCCCAGCCCTTCCTGGACCTAGTACCAGCACTGCCGTACAACCTGGTGAAGTAGCGAGCACCAGAAGGGCAGTTGAAGCTGGTACGGTGGCACGTGCAGTAGTGACCCCGTCGCAGCCACCGCAAAGACGTGCCCGTAGAGCCCCTAGAATCCCAGAGGTGCTGGCAAACCCTGATTGGCAGTCCCCAACTTCAGCCGCACCCGTAGTTTTCCCTTTCACCGCCCAGTCTGGAGTTCGGGTTGAGACAGCTCAGATCGATTCGGCCCTGGGATTTTTTGAGCTGTTCTTGACTGCGGAGCTTTTAGACTTAGTCGTGGCAGAGACAAACAGGTATGCCACACAATTTATCACCGCTAACCCGGAAAGCTTTTATGCCCAGCCTTTCCGGTGGAAACCAGTCCAAGTTTCCGAATTTAAAACTTTTCTGGGCCTCCTCCTCAACATGGGCCTGACAAAAAAGCATGAATTGAGGTCATATTGGTCCACGAACCCGATTCATCACATGCCCATGTTCTCTGCTGCTATGTCCAGGACACGATTTGAGGTCATCCTGCGTTTCCTGCACTTTAGCGACAACACCGCCTCCCGTCCCAGGGGCCACCCTGCTTTTGACCGGCTCCACAAAATTCGGCCCCTCATAGACCATTTCAACCAGAAATTTGCAGATTTGTATACCCCTGAGCAAAACATCTGCATAGACGAGTCCCTAATACATTTTACCGGGCGCCTTGGCTTCAAACAATACATCCCAAGCAAGCGCGCCCGGTATGGGGTCAAATTGTATAAGCTCTGTGAAAGGGCCACAGGCTATACCCACAAATTTCGGGTCTATGAGGGAAAAGATCAGACCCTGGAGCCGGTCGGTTGCCCTGACTACCTGGGGAGCAGTGGGAAGACAGTTTGGGACTTGGTGTCACCCTTATTCGGCAAGGGGTACCATCTTTATGTGGACAATTTCTACACAAGTGTGGCCCTCTTTAGGCATTTGTTTCTAGAACGGATTGGCGCCTGTGGTACCGCGCGAACTAGTCGCGCGGGCTTCCCCCAACGGCTCGTTAGCACCCGTCTTGCAAGGGGGCAGAGGGCCGCACTGTGTAACGAAGAACTGCTCGCGGTGAAATGGAGAGACAAGCGTGACGTTTACATGCTCTCCTCCATTCACGCAGACACGACAATACAAATTGAGCGAGCAACCCGTGTCATTGAAAAGCCCCTCTCAGTCCACGACTATAACCTCCACATGGGAGGGGTCGACTTCAATGACCAGATGTTGGCTCCGTATTTAGTTTCCCGACGCACCAGACGCTGGTATAAGAAGGTGTCTGTATATTTAATTCAATTGGCTCTGTACAATAGTTTTGTTCTCTACAGTAAGGCTGGGAGAACTGGATCCTTCCTCAAATTTCAGGAAGAGATCATCGCGAACCTCCTGTATCCAGGAGGTTCCGTGGCCCCATCCACCAGTGTAGTTAGCCGTCTACACGAGCGACACTTCCCCAGTGTCGTTGCTGGTACCTCAAACCGACCGCCACCCCGAAAAAAATGTCGTGTCTGTAGCAGGAGTGGAATAAGGCGTGACACCCGCTATTTCTGTCCTGACTGTCCCGACCACCCTGCCCTATGCTTAGGGGAGTGTTTCCGAAAGTACCACACACAGGTACACCTAGCATAGGGATCACATCTCACCAGGATAGGCACACAGGGCTATTAGGGCCCATTCACTCACAGCTGCTGCAAACGTCTCCTTTCACATGGGACAAAGTGCATAACGCACTTCGCCACATCTTTGGGCGATTTGCGCTTTGCACATTGACCCATGGGGAAGGAGAGGTTTGTTCTATAAAGGTAAAAAAACAAAAAAAAAAAACAGGTAAGCAAACAGGTTAATGTTTAGTTCCAAAAGTTAAAGTTACATGTTCTGTTCCAAAGTTAATAAAATTATTGCGTTGTGGCCTGTTTTTTTTTTTTTTTTTTGTCTTTTTACCTTCCAGGTGGACCAACCGATCTACTAGCTGCAGCACCGATGTGCATTCTGACAGAAGCATTGCGCTGCTGTCAGATTACACGCAAGTCGGTGTATGCGGCGCTGCAAGACGGGATTTTCTCCTCTGCAGTGACAGATACGTTTGCCGAGGCATACGAGCTGAGGAGGAGGCGGCGTTCCTATGCTTTGGCAAGCACTTTGTATATATATATATATATATTTTTAAAAAAATCCCGGCAATGATTTATTCATCCACATCGATTGATGCGAATGGAGAAATCTGGTTTGCCAGGGCATACGAGCTAAGTGGGTATGGATGTAGGGCGGAGCTCCTATGTCCTGGCAGACGCCTTTCCCCTCCATTTTTTTTTTTTGGCAGAGATTTTTTCATCCACATTGATCGATGCAAATGAAGAAATCTGTGCCGTTCATTTTTTTCTTTCAGCCCAGAGGCTGAATGGAAAAAATAATCTCATTACCTGTATGCTCAATATAAGGAGAATAGCAGAAACTCCTAATGCTGGCCATACATGTAATGATTGCGGAGACCCTCAAATGCCAGGGCAGTACAAACACCCCACAACTGACCCCATTTTGGAAAGAAGACACCCCAAGGTATTTGCTGAGGGGCATATTGAGTCCATGAAAGATTGAAATTTTTGTCCTAAGTTAGCGGAAAGTGAGACTTTGTGAGAAAAAACAAAAAAAAATCAATTTCCGCTAACTTATGCGAAAAAAAAAAAAATTCTATGAACTTGCCAGGCCACTCATTGGATACCTTGGGGTGTCTTCTTTCCAAAGTGGGGTCACATGTGGGGTATTTATACTGCCCTGGCTTTTTAGGGGCCCTAAAGCGTGAGAAGAAGTCTGGGATCCAAATGTCTAAAAATGCCCTCCTAAAAGGAATTTGGGCCCCTTTGCGCATCTAGGCTGCAAAAAAGTGTGACACATCTGGTATCGCCGTACTCAGAAGAAGTTGGGGAATGTGTTTTGGGGTGTCATTTTACATATACCCATGCTGGGTGAGAAAAATATCTTGGTCAAATGCCAACTTTGTATAAAAAAATGGGAAAAGTTGTCTTTTGCCAACATATTTCTCTCACCCAGCATGGGTATATGTAAAATGGCACCCCAAAACACATTGCCCAACTTCTCCTGAGTACGGCGATACCAGATGTGTCACACTTTTTTGCTGCCAAGGTGGGCAAAGGGGCACATATTCCAAAGTGCACCTTTCGGATTTTGCAGGCCATTTTTTACACATTTTGATTGCAAAGTACTTCTCACACATATGGGCCCCTAAATTGCCAGGGCAGTATAACTACCCCACAAGTGACCCCATTTTGGAAAGAAGACACCCCAAGGTGTTCTGTGAGGGGCATGGTGAGTTCCTAGAATTTTTTATTTTTTGTCGCAAGTTAGTGGAATATGAGACTTTGTAAGAAAAAAAAAAAAAAAAAAAACATCATCATTTTCCGCTAACTTGTGACAAAAAATAAAAAATTCTAGGAACTCGCAGTGCCCCTCACGGAATACCTTAGGGTGTCTTCTTTCCAAAATGGGGTCACTTGTGGCGTAGTTATACTGCCCTGGCAATTTAGGGGCCCAAATGTGTGAGAAGTACCTTGCAATCAAAATGTGTAAAAAATGCCCTGCAAAATCCGAAAGGTGCACTTTGGAATATGTGCCCCTTTGCCCACCTTGGCAGCAAAAAAGTGTGACACATCTGGTATCGCCATACTCAGGAGAAGTTGGGGAATGTGTTTTGGGGTGTCATTTTACATATACCCATGCTGGGTGAGAAAAATATCTTGGTCAAATGCCAACTTTGTATAAAAAAATTGGAAAAGTTGTCTTTTGCCAAGATATTTCTCTCACCCAGCATGGGTATATGTAAAATGACACCCCAAAACACATTCCCCAACTTCTCCTGAGTACGGCGATACCACATGTGTGACACTTTTTTGCTGCCAAGGTGGGCAAAGGGGCGCATATTCCAAAGTGCACCTTTCGGATTTCACCGGTCATTTCTTACACATTTTGATTGCAAAGTTCTTCTCACACATTTGGGCCCCTAAATTGCCAGGGCAGTATAACTACCCCACAAGTGACCCCATTTTGGAAAGAAGACACCCCAAGGTATTCTGTGAGGGGCATGGTGAGTTCCTAGAATTTTTTATTTTTTGTCGCAAGTTAGTGGAATATGAGACTTTGTAAGAAAAAAATAAAATAAAAAAATCATCATCATTTTCCGCTAACTTGTGACAAAAAATAAAAAGTTCTATGAACTCACTATGCCCATCAGCGAATACCTTAGGGTGTCTACTTTCCGAAATGGGGTCATTTGTGGGGTTTTTCTACTGTTTGGGCATTGTAGAACCTCAGGAAACATGACAGGTGCTCAGAAAATCAGAGCCGTTTCAAAAAGCGGAAATTCACATTTTTGTACCATAGTTTGTAAATGCTATAACTTTTACCCAAACCATTTTTTTTTTGCCCAAACATTTTTTTTTTATCAAAGACATGTAGAACTATAAATTTAGCAAAAAATTTATATATGGATGTCGTTTTTTTTGCAAAATTTCACAGCTGAAAGTGAAAAATTTCATTTTTTTGCAAAAAAAATCGTTACATTTTGATTAATAACAAAAAAAGTAAAAATGTCAGCAGCAATAAAATACCACCAAATGAAAGCTCCATTAGTGAGAAGAAAAGGAGGTAAAATTCATTTGGGTGGTAAGTTGCATGACCGAGCGATAAACGGTGAAAGGAGTGTAGTGCCGAAGTGTAAAAAGTGGCCTGGTCATGAAGGGGGTTTCACCTAGCGGGGCTGAAGTGGTTAAAGGACCTGCTGAGATCATTTCAGTAATCGTCTTGCTAACTCAGGGGAGAATGTTGACGAGCACAAGGCTGGAGATCATTATGTCAGGCTGATTGGGTTAAAATGACATGAAGAGAAGGCGCGTCCCTCGGCGCAAGAAACCAACCAGAGGCAGATGGTGAATCTTCAAGAGTTTTTATTGCAATCACACAACGCGTTTCGGGGAAAGGGTCCCCTTCATCAGGTGAAGAATATTGCATATTCTTCACCTGATGAAGGGGACCCTTTCCCCGAAATGCGTTTAGTGATTGCAATAAAAACTCTTGAAGATTCACCGTCTGCCTCTGGTTGGTTCCTTGCGCCGAGGGACGCTCCTTCTCTTCATGTCATTTCAATCCTCTGTGTGGGCCTAGGCACGCTTATCCGAGGACATCTACATCCGTGGCTGCATACCAACCTTCATATTGTGGATTAAAATTATCTCCCACATGTCTACAATAGCGTTGTGCCTATAATTGCGCAACACTACAAGGTGAGCCTCCCAAATTGGAATTTAATCCGAATTTTCAAACGTTTTTACCCTATGGTGCGCCCTCTTTTCTGTTTATACAGTAAACAACTTGCCTCTACACGTGATTGGGTTAAAATGGCAGACTTGACCTGTTAAAAGTAGGGTGATGCTTGAAATCATTGTTCTTCCATTGTTAACCATGGTGACCTGCAAAGAAACGCGTGCAGCCATCATTGTGTTGCATAAAAATGGCTTCACAGGCAAGGATATTGTGGCTACTAAGATTGCACCTCAATCAACAATTTATAGGATCATCAAGTAATTCAAGGAAAGAGGTTAAATTATTGTTAAGAAGGCTTCAGGGCGTCCAAGAAAGTCCAGCAAGCGCCAGGATCGTCTCCTAAAGAGGATTCAGCTGCGGGATCGGAGTGCCACCAGTGCAGAGCTTGCTCAGGAATGGCAGCAGGCAGGTGTGAGCGCATCTGCACGCACAGTGAGGTGAAGACTTTTGGAAGATGGCCTGGTGTCAAGAAGGGCAGCAAAGAAGCCACTTCTCTCCAAAAAAAACATCAGGGACAGATTGATCTTCTGCAGAAAATATGGTGAATGGACTGCTGAGGACTGGGGCAAAGTCATATTCTCTGATGAAGCCTCTTTCCGATTGTTTGGGGCATCAGGAAAAAGGCTTGTCCGGAGAAGAAAAGGTGAGCGCTACCATCAGTCCTGTGTCATGCCAACAGTAAAGCATCCTGAGACCATTCATGTGTGGGGTTGCTTCTCATCCAAGGGAGTGGGCTCACTCACAATTTTGCCCAAAAACACAGCCATGATTAAAGAATGGTACCAAAACACCCTCCAACAACAACTTCTTCCAACAATCCAACAACAGTTTGGTGAAGAACAATGCATTTTCCAGCATGATGGAGCTCCGTGCCATAAGGAAAAAGTGATAACTAAGTGGCTCGGGGACCAAAACATTGACATTGGGTCTATGGCCTGGAAACTCCCCAGATCTTAATCCCATTGAGAACTTGTGGTCAATCCTCAAGAGGCAGGTGGACAAACAAAAACCCACTAATTCTGACAAACTCCAAGAAGTGATTATGAAAGAATGTTGATTGAGAGCATGCCTAGTCGAATTACAGAGGTCCTGAAAAAGAAGGGCCAACACTGCAGATACTGACTCTTTGCATAAATGTCATGTAATTGTCGATAAAAGCCTTTGAAACGTATGAAGTGCGTGTAATTATATTTCACTACATCACAGAAACAACTGAAACAAAGATCTAAAAGCAGTTTAGCAGCAAACTTTGTGAAAACTAATATTTGTGTCATTCTCAAAACTTTTGGCCACAACTGTAGAAATGACAGCCTGACCATATAATGGATCTTTCAGGTGTTCATGTTTTTATGGAAATGACTTGCTGAGCAGGAGGCAGCATGGTCAGAATTAACTTATATACAGCATATACTGTATCTATATCTATCTATCTATTGTATATAGTGAAAAGATGGCAGCAACGGGAAAGTAAAACAAAAAAAGGAAAAAAGTGGGTGATGGAAGAGGTAATCAGTATTTCTCTTTTTAATATTTTAGGACATTTGTGACTTTTATCAGAAGTTGGAAAACCCCTTTGAGCAGCAAGCGCTGATGCTATTTTTGAATTACTTACAAGTTAATATAATATATTTGCATTTTTTTTTGCCAAGACATTTATGTAGCAAAAGTTTTCCTTAGTTAAAAAACGAATGTTAACTAAAACAAAATGAAGACACAATTACACTAAATTATAGATATGTAGTTGGTTCTCTATGAGAAGTATGTTGAACATATGAAGCAAAAACATGCATAAATGGCAGCAAATATACAAAAAATGTTCATGAAATGTTCCTAAGTGATGCCAGTATTTTACTCATTTCTAGTTAATACAACTTGATAACTACATGCAACTCAGTACACAGCTCGCATGTGCTGTACTTAAGTAGCCCTATTTAGAGAATCTTTTCAAACTCCTTAAACCAGTGGCACAGCATCTCTCACAAGTGTTACAACAATTAACATCGGCTCAAAGGACCAAGTGCTGCAATTATAATTCCTTAAGAACAATTTAAGTTGAAACACATCTGTCCTTGAATGCCAAGTGAAAGGTGTGTGTAGTAATTTCATGGGTGGAAAAGCTTTACAGCTCATTATCTTGGTTCAGATTATTGTGATGTTAGAAATGAGGCTCTGTAATTGAAGTCAACCAAGGATAAAAGTTGTTTTCAAACTCTAAAGATGGAAGCCGCTCAGCCAATCAATAGCCGTAGTTAAGCAGAATCATTTTACTGATCAATTGCTGCAATGGCTTTATAGCTGTATAACCATTAGATTGGTATTATTCTAATTAACTCCTACAGCACTGTAGAGTGAAGAAGACATTTCTCCGTAGTAATTAAACATGGAATTGTGAAGTTTTATCAGTGCCTTGTGAGCTTATTATGGATTTTATTATGTGTCCAGCATCAGAACCATGTTTATGGATGATATGAGTGGTGACTTCTCAGAGAAGTGTGGAAAGTGCTGTTTAATGCATGTTATTAGATACTGATTAAGCTAGTTTCACATCTGTGGCACAGCTATCCGGCAGGCTGCTCCAGCAGAGAACAGCCTGCTGGAGTATTCCGGATCTGGCATTGTGTCCGGATAGTGTCGTCTGCCCACAGGATCCCATTATAGCCATATACAGCTGCTCCCTACATTCGGACATACCAAAAAAAAAAATGCAAGCAGCAGTTTTATGTCTGGCTAATTGCTGGATTTCCCTGCCGAAACAGCCTACCGGAGAGCTGTGCTGCAGATGTAAGACTAGCCTTACATCGAGGTCTGGCCTCAAAGCTACTTACTAATGATAATTATTTAATGAACGCAAATAGCTTTAAACAACTAATAAAACAATACAATCCTACAAATGACATTCTCTAACAGTGAAGAAGACAAATCAAACCAAATATCACTTGGTTTGGTTCAAAATACATTTTTGCAATTCTAGTAATTAAGACTTCTGTCTTAAAAAACGTTTTTCTAAATTTTAAAAACGTTCTGCACTGTTCCTCATGGATGAAATTGCTACTTGTTCTACGTTGTTTCTAGGATTCCCAAATATCCGAAAATAGCCTATTGTTTAACTTGTGTTTTTATTTTTTAACGTATTTTTAAAGAATTTTTGATTGCTATTTTTAATTTTCAATGTGAATATATATTTTATTTACACATAAAACCCTACAGTTTTCATACTGGCCACTAAGGCCTTGTTCACTCATCAGTTATTTGATCAGTTATTGTGAGCCAAACCCAGGTGCGGGTCAAAAACACAGAGCAGTTGCAGATCTTTTCATTATACCTCATCTCTGTGTAGCCTCCACTCCTGGATTTGGCTCACAAAAACTGAAGGAAATAACTGATAAATAACTGGCATGTGAACAAGGCCTAAGCCTTATAATAGGTGTCACTTCTTGGTGTGTACAGATTACTTTACTGCAGTTACCTGCTTATCTGTAATTCTAATCCTACCTGTAATATTATCACCTATGTGTATAGATAAAACAGGATCCACCATTCACAGTAGGTAATTCTCAAAGCTTCTCTATTCTTTCCTTGTATGCACAAGTCACTCTCCTATAGAAGTCAATGTGGTCCCCTCCTGACCATTGTGTATATGGCTGATGCAAATGTTTTAATGCTTTGGAAATGCTGTTAAGAACAGCTAAGGCAAGATGCCAGCCCCTATAATCATGCTTAGGAAATAGAATCAAATTTGAAAAAAGGGATGTGTGTTGCTGTCTGGTTTTAACTGGCAGATAAACATTTTGGTGACACATTTTCTTAAAATAAATTGTTCCTATAATTTACTGATATTGTATTTTGTATGTTCTGAGTGAATTACTTGGGGTACTGATTGATACTCCTTCCCCATGCAAAGTCTTATACTTCATTAAGAGGACCCCAAACATCTGTGTCTAGGGAACCATTCTTTTTTCTCCTTCTGCCCCATGCAGAGAATAATACACAAGTATACATCCATAGCAAATCAATAGTGCTGTGTGATGTAGTATTTGCCATAGATGTACTCAGAGGGCATCAATTCTGAGAACCAACTTTGAAGCAAAATGTAATGTTTTTGAATGATACCATTAGAGTCTAGGATTCTAGCGCTTTCAGTTTGGTAAAATAATTTGAAACGATTCACCAAAAAGCTTGCCAAAAATAAATGCAACTGAATGCTTATACAAACGATAGGTCTCACATTGATTTCCAATGAAATTTACATTTTTGACTGAACTTTTTAATATAGTTGAGTCAAATGTATACTGATATATTTGTCAAACATACAATATGTCAAGGGCTCTCTTTGATATACATATGGCTAATGATAGTCTAGCTCGGGGATGCTCAACCTGCAGCCCTGCAGCTGTTGCAAAACTACAACTCCCAGCATGCCCTAATAGCTTTAGACTGTCCAGGCATGCTGGGAGTTGTAGTTTTGCAAGAGATGGAGGGCCGCAGGTTGGACACCCCTGGTCTAGAGCCCAAACCTGATGTGTAATTACCCCAATAATGGTTATGTAAATCTAAGATGGAACATGCATGATACATTTAAGGGAATCAGAAGGCATGAGAGATGAGCACGAACTAGACATTCGTTTGAACTACAGTGAATCCTCACCAGTCCTTATCCAGACCAGTTGCATCATTGTCCTCTTTTTTGAGAAAACCACGATTCAATGCCATTATAGGTGGTTGTTAGAGATAAGAAAATTGATTCTAATCTAATTGGATTTGACCCAAAGTGTGAACTTTGGAGAGGGAGCTTTTTGGTGGGTTTACACAGGCCAAATAGCAGACAATTATTGTAAAGGAAGTGTTTTCAGACAACTGGCTGCTCCTTCAGTGGGGATGAAACTCTACATTTACATGCAGCGATCTCCTCCACAGTATGAGGACAAGTGGTTGCTATTGCCATCGCCCGTCTTTATACAGCTGCATTGTATCTGAGCAGCAGGGTGCTGTTTAAACAGCTTTATATTGTGCCCAGAAACGATAATTTAGGGGCCTGCATGAACGACAGGATCATCCAATGAACGAGCGTTTCTTTTCTTCATTGGGTGATCAGCTGCTCCTTTAGACGGGCAGATTATCAGGAACGAGCACTTTCAGGAATGTTTATCCCCGATAATATGCCTATCAGGCAATGTAAACCCACCATTAGAGAGAGGGAGTGACAGAGAGAAAACATTAATAAAAGGAGACTTCAGAGGGTCACACACAAATAAACTGGTCGGCACACAGATAGTTGTGGTTCTCAATGGTAGGGGTCGATCTATAAGTAATACATAGTAACATAGTTTATAAAGCTGAAAAAAAGACTTCTGTCCATCCAGTTCAGCCTGTACTAGTAGTACGTAAGTAACCACAGCACTCAGGTAGATGTGATGAAAAAGTTTATTTTTTTATTATAAACCTCCCAGTAAGACCATAGTGTAGGCCAACACAAATGTTTCAGTCTATTCCTGGACCTAGATCATGGCCAAAGATGAAAGCACAAAATGCGGGGAGTCTGTTGGCAGATACTTCAGCACGCTCCCCACACTATTCACCGAAACACTAGTGCAGGCCTAAAGGAGTTCATGTGCCGTGGTTACTTACTATTATACACAAATATTCAGGTCAATAGGAACACTTTTGATTCAGGTAGAATTGATTTAGATCCAATGTGAACCTGAATCAAATTTTTTCGGTCATCTCAAGTGGTTTTAATAAAGAGGTTTCTCTTAATTACCTATCATTCAGTTTGACTTCAGTGGCTAGTAAAAACATTTACTATAGAAACTTTTTTCAACATCCATACAAGACATGCTTTAATTAATACTTGTACTTTCTCCGGAGATTATTCTATATTTGCTCAGTTAATACCATTGGATGAGCACCCCCCCCCCCCCCATAAACACTTTAGAGCATTCCAAATGAAGCAACACTGCAGCATACATGTAAGGCTACATGCACACGAACGTTGCTTGTTTCCGTGTCCGTTCCGTTTTTTTTTTAGGATAGGATGCAGACCCATTCATTTCAATGGGTCCACAAAAAATGTGTGCTGTCCGCATCAGTATGTCCGTTCCGTGGCCAGGAAAAAAACTAGAACATGTCCTATTCTTGTCCGTTTTAGGCATTGTTACAATGGATCCGCAAAAAAAACGCATGGCATCAGTTTTTTTTTTTTTGAGGATCCGCAATTTGCAGACTGCAAAACAAATACGGTTGGTAGACCAATATGCTTAGGCTACTTTCGCACTAGCGTTCGGGGATCCTCTTGTGAGTTCCGTTTGAAGGCTCTCACAAGCGGCCCCGAACGCATCCGTCCAGCCCTAATGCATTCTGAGTGGATGCGGACCCGCTCAGAATGCATCAGTCTGGCACCGTTTGTCCTCCGCTCCGCTCAGCAGGCGGACACCCGAACGCTGCTTACAATGTAAGTCAATGGGGACGTTTGAAGTTGACACAGTATGGCTCAATTTCAAACGGATCCGTCCCCATTGACTTTCAATGTAAGTCAAAACGGATCCGTTTGCACTATCATGATGGGGAAAGTAGCCTTAGCTGGCGTAGTGCTCTGATAATAAGGCAGATTAAGTGGTCCCTTTCATTCATTCATACCTACTTCTAAATTCCTAGAAATATATAACTGTAGATAGAGGAAAAAGAAATTAGGGGTGGCATTAAATAACATATGTATCTCTGGGGTTATATGCGAGGAACTATTATCTATGCAGTGGAGGAAGGGGTTAGACAGAGCAGACTGCAATACATACTGGGAGATTTAGGTTTGTCACATGCATTTGCCTCATATAATAAGCTGATGCCTGCCCACGGGAAGGGAAGAAAGTTTTCGCGATCAACATATAGTTGTTAAAAATGAGTAAAAAATCTAGTTTACAATTCTGTTTTAAATTTGTGGAATAATGCGTTTAAATATGTAGAGCATATGTGAGTGAACAAGATCATTGCACTTATGCTGTAATCATAAATGCAGATTTAAAAGTGAAGAATTTTAACATCATTCACTAACATATGCTTTATGATTAGACACGTTTACATACGGCCTTAAGAAGACAGCTAAAGTTAGGTACTTAGTCAAGCAGAAAATCAAGATATAAGCTAATAAAGCAGACACTATGCTCTGCACAAAATCTTGCAGGCATCGACTAGGCACGAAAAAATGTTTTTCCAAATTAAATTGAGCTAACTGAGAGATTATGCAAATAGTCTCTTTGCAGCTGAAAATGATGTTTGAGGAAATGTACAGTGAATAAACAAATTTGATTCCAAAAATGACTAATTTGCACTTCCTCTCAAGTCAGACAGACTTTTTTCTTGTATATTGAGCAAGGAGGGATGCAAATTTGTTTGAAACTATGTAAATTGACATAAATTTGTGCTTATTCTGTCTAAAAAAATCTCTAATCAAGCAATCTTTCTGCATAAGTTATTTATAAGCTGCCTTTACGTTTTGTTGGATTGAGAGCATTTCTAAGTAGTGGTAGGTCACCTTCTAAGTAGTGGTAGGTCACCGTTCAAATAATATTCAGCTCTAATCACAAGGTAACTAACAACCGGGATCAGAAGGTTTATATCTTGAAGCTTTTGTTTTGGTCATGGGTGTAATATGACACTCTATGGATCAGTACAATTATTATACCAATAACAAATATGTTTTATTTATGTTTTTCTACTTTTGCATAATAGGACATTTTTCGGAAAAAAATAGATTTTATGACGCATTTTAAGAGCCATAACTTTTAAATTTTTACGCCATATATGGGCATATTTTTTGCTAGACAAGTGATGTTTACAAAATCTTTTTGGGGTACATATAAATTATTGATGGGGTTGGGCGAATAGAATAAAACACAGCTCCATTAAGATACCATAGTATGGGATAACATACCTCCCCAGCAGTGCCAAACAAATCCCACAGTGCAGCATGAAATACTATCTCTACAGCACCAAATGCCACAGTTCAGGGCAAAATACCACCCCAGCAGCACCAAACAAATATGGCCGTGCATCACAAAATACCTTCCCAGCAAGCACCACAGTGCAGAACAAAATACCACCTAGCAGTACCAAATACCATAGTGCAGCAGTAAAATGCCTCATTTATCTTCTCACGTTCTTCTCTGCCTGGACTTCTGCAGGAAGGGAGAGTTATCTGCAGGACTATGTGGCTAGAGATATAGATTGGTAGCGATGTGTGGCACTGGCAGGGACCCACAATTCTGCAGTAGATAAGTGCTGCTGGGTGCTTTTCCACTGGACCGACCACTGGATATCCTAACACTGGTCAGCATCAGGATGCTGTCTGCTAGCCTCAGAAGGGAATTTCCACAGCATCTCCTACCAGTAGTCCGTGAAAACCACTGACAAAACACGGATGCCATCCAAACTTTTTTTAATGGTTTTCACAGACCTATAGACTGGACCAAAGTAGTGTATGTATCTGTTGTTTTTCCACTGACGCACAATAAGTGAATAAACACTTTATAATCAATGTGTACTGTTTGCGGAGGATATGGACGGCACATGTCTATGCGCTCAGTTTACACAGGGTTAGATCAGTGATTTCCATCAGTGATTGTGAGCCAAAACCAAGAGCGGAGGCTACACAGATATCAGGTATAATGGAAATATTTGCTTCTGTTCTGTGTTTTTGACCCGCACCTGGTTTTAACTCACAATAACTGATCACAGAACACTGATGTGTGAACTAAGCCTTACAAGATTGTATTCCTGTAAAGCCGGGTTTACATGGTGTTTTGTGTTACTTTTTAAAAACATATAAAAAATGCATTAGAAGAAACAAAAGCATGTTACTTCGTATGCATTTATTATTTTATTTGTGGGTGAAACATGTTAAATCACCTGTAAATATTGCATAGGCAATTACCATATTCCAATTGTTAAAATAAATGTAACTGCAGTAAAAACACATGCGTCTCTAAAGGGAACCCGTCATCACCTTTATGCTGCCCATACTAACAGCAGTATAAAGCAGACACAGGTGAGTTGATGTCAGCGGTCTGTCATTTAAAAAGTTAAAAGTAAGTGGTTGCCGAGAACCAACATCACAATCATTGCAGACTGGGCCTGGATAAGAGTCCCGGCCACCTGAGAAGAGTCCTGGTTATTCATGAGCTCCTGCCCACCTGCTGATGACTGACAGACTTCTACCTAGTTTTCATTCTTTCTCTCTATGAGAGAACTGACAGTCATCATCAGATGGGCGGGAGAGCAGGAGGCTAGGAATAACCAGGACTCTTCTCAGGTAGATGTGACTCTTTTCAATACCTGGGTAGTAATGATTATGATGCTGTCACTATTCTGTCAGTATTTTATGCTGCCCTCAGTGAGGTCCGCATAAAGTTGATGACAGGTTCCCTTTAAAAGGCACCAAAACAGCAATGTGAAAACTCACCCTAAAAAAAATGAAATATCAAATGGCAAAATATCACTTTTGTGAGAGAATACAATCCACAAACACAATCTAGATATATACATGTACCTTCATTTTATGAGTGCCTGAAAACGGAATATTTTTTCTCCATAACGATCCTAATGATTACACTTTGAAGTAAGGTCAGTCATTAAAACACGTTTCCACATTTGACATTTCAATTCAATTATCCAGATACTCTGTGTCTTTCGAGAGGCAATGTTTTTCCCCTCTAAATAGCAGTTGCTGATGCTTTGCAAACTTGATTGCATGATAATAATTTAAATTTAAGAAATGCATTTGCTCAATAAGAGTTTTTCAAGCAGAAAGCATTGTATTAAATTCTTGTAAGTGCTTGAAATTGATCATGTTTTGCTTGGTGGAGAGTGAAAATAGTAAACCGCATACAATATCCCAGCATAGTAAATGATATCCTGAAGGAGTTCGTGGGAGGCTGGATAATACAAAGCTGCTGTTCCACTCATTATTTCCACTGTTTGCCAAAATGTTTTCCCACTAGGTGAGATGGAGGACCAGGAGGACTTTTAGCCTTTAAAACCGTAGATGCTTTAAAACCTGCAGAGCTAGATGGATCTGTTTCACATCACAACACACTTGTGCATTTCACTTCTGGCTCATAAGAGGCAGCTAGACCAGTCAGGCAAACAGTTTTTCTCATGACGTGTACAGATCTGTCCAATGTCACACTTAGTGGTCATGATCAGGCTTTATATAGTATTAAATCCTCCACATTCTTGTCACGAAAAACTCTCTAGTTTATATAATTGGGTCCTTTTATTCAGTATAATGATTAGGTTTTGTATTATAAGCTTTTTTTTATTATTAAAAACATTTATAATACAAATATTATTAAATATTATTATTTAATATTACTCTTATATTATTAGCATTATTATTTTTAAACCTTTATTTAAAACCTTTAGGGCTACTCTCTTGTGTTTTGGGCAGATCCGTCATGGATCTGCAAAAACGGATCCGTTACAATAATCCAACCGCACGCATCCGTCATGAATGGATCCATTTCTATTATCTGTAACATAGCCAAGATGGATCCGTCATGAACTCTGTTGAAAGTCAATGGGAAAAGGATCCGTCTTCTACTGTGCCAGATTGTGTCAGAGAAAACGGATCCGTCCCATTGACTTACATTGTGTGCAAGGACGGATCCGTTTGGCTCAGTTTCGTGAAGCGGACAGCAAAACACTGCAGACAGCATTTTGGTCTCCGCCTCCAGAGTGGACTGGAGACTGATCGGAGGCAAACCGATTCTTTCTGAGCGGATCCTTTTCTATTCAGAATGCATTAGGGCAAAACTGATCTGTTTTAGACCGCTTGAGCCCATGATGGATCTCGCAAACGGAAAGCCAAATGTGAAAGTAGCCTTATCTAATATGTAATGCTAAGTGTATGTGTGTATATCTGCTAAAGGAATCCGCACCGTCGCACTTACAATCACAACATTTAATACACAGGTACATCAGGTTTCCAGGAAGGTTTTAGACCGGGCTCTCTAACACGTACCGTTCCTGAGTTATTCCCAAAATATGCATTACCCAAGAAAAGCTTGTCACATGTCCCTTATCAACCAATAGACTCTTGCAGGCCTTTAGTCTCCACATACACACAGTTTGCAACAGGTTTCCATAACAACCCAGCCATTTTTCTTCACTGCTGTAGGTCAGCTTTAAAGGAGCAGGTTGATGTGGATGAAACTGTTAAGGGAGCGGAGTGCTGTGCAGATCACAGTCAAGGGGGCAGGTAGGGTGGCCATTCAGGCCATCCCCAAAAGACATTCTTAAAAACCCTGCCCCCAGGTCCCGTTAAGTCATGCCCCCAACCCGGTTAGGCCAAAAGGACATCCCTGTGTCCGTCTAGGCTCTGTGCTGGACGGAGGGCAGGGAGTCTGAAAGCCAGACTGTCCGGCCTAAAACCAGACCTCTGGCCACCCTAGGGGCAGGCTGCTGTGATGGTCACAGTTAAGGGGACAGTCCACTATGGAGGTCAGTGTTAAGGGGAAGATTGCTGTAGAGGCCACCGTTAAGGGGGCTGGGGTACGGTGGAAAACACGAATGTGGAGAACACAGTTAAGGGAGTGGGGTACTGTAAAGTTCACTGTTTTGGGGGTGGGGCCCTGTGGAAGTCACTTTTTTAAGGAGGGTGGGGCACCATGAAGGTCACTGTTATGGGAAACAGTTAATAAAAGGCCCTTTGTAACACATCCAATAAACACACAAACAGACCAATAATTCATACTCAAGAAGCACTGGGTACTTTCTCTAGTAATGATATATATATATATATATATATATATATATATATATACACATATATAGTTTAATAAGGCTTAATAGAAACAGTTTATATATATTTATTACCCAGGTGTATATTTATCTACAGTATATAAATATTTTCTAAAGCTGTTTCTTACCTAGAAATACTCCATTGGCTTTGGTCCAATTTCCAATTACAGAGGAGAAAACATTCAGAATCTTTTAAAGGGAGTCTTTCATGCAGATTCACCCTATTAACCTAATAACAGTGTTATGTCCACGGCATCTTCCCTATTAAAACGGTGCTTACCGTTTGTTCCTTGCTAGCATTGTTGTGGAGAAAAACTTTTAATCCGCATGCAAATGAGTCTGTGAAGGTGCCCAGGGGCGGCGTTACAACGGCCGGTGCCCAGGCCCCTGGGTCATTTTCATACGAAGAAAGTGAAAACAGAATGTAAGAAATGTTTGCATATTTATTCAAAAGGAAAAACTAAAAGGGAAATGGGAGGCCCCCAGAGCTAAATTTCAATTGTCATAGAAAAGGGTTGACATGGATATAATTATTCAGACCCTTTTCTATGACAATTGAAATTTAGCTCTGGGGGCCTCCCATTTCCCTTGATCATCTTTGACATGCATCTACACTAGAGATGAGCGAATTTCTCAAAGATTCGATTCAGCCGGTTCGCCACATTTAAAAAAAAAATTATGTTCAATCCGAATTTATTCGTGGCGAATCGCGTAAAAAAAATGCTATTTCCTGTCTGCAGAGAGCCTGTATAGTGGTGTAGAACACTGTGCCTTGCAGTAACACGCATAGGGAGTCTGCTCTGGTAGTGAAATAATACTGTGAGTCAGCATGACATACAGATGACAGGCGTCGCTCTTAGAATCAATGCACACTTCACTTATTTGGGCAGTAACGGTGCCAAAACTGACCCAAAAACTCAAGTGTGAACTCTTCAGGCCTTACAGGTAGATGTTAGCATCAAGAAGCCGTTGGCAGCTGATTCCACATAGATGTCTACAGAACCTGTTCTATTAAACGCTTATACAAGTAGAGCCCACCGACAGAGTGGAGAGGGTCTCAGCAGAAAGTTTGTGTTGAAGTCACTGATTATTTTGCCCTTCCTCTGATCTGTCAGAACAATAACCCCCAAAAAACTAATCCTATCTGTGGAGCCTCTGCCTTCACTCGGTCAGCATTTGGTCAGTAATCCATCAGTATTGCTAAAGCCAAAATAAACAGGAGTGGATCCAAAACAGAGATGACACGTGAACGGAATAGTTGCATGTCTTCTGTGTTTTGTACCCACTCCTGCTTTGGGCTACCAAATCATAAGCCAATTCTGATGCAAAATAGGGAACATGTCATGCAGGCCTTACAGCTGTTACATAAACAGGATCCATTGTGCCTCTAATTTTTCCTTCCTTCCTTCTGACAGATCAGAAGGGTCAAATAAGTGATGATGTCAACCAGGCCGAAAGGCAAAATAGTGGCCCAGTCATGTAGTGGGAAGGGTGGGACCAGCATGAGAAGTCCACATAGTGGCTCTATTACATAGTGGTGAGGTAGACGCAGCATGAGGAGACCACAGAGTGGCCCAATGACAGAGTTTCGAGGAGGCAGCAGCATCAGGATGAGGCCACAGAGTGGCAAATATATATTTTTTTTGCCGCTAAAACACGCCGATTTACTAACCCTGTAGATGTGGTAAACTTAGACAGGCTGTCTAGACCTACACCAGATTTATCACAGGGGCTTAGGTTGGATGATAAATGTGGTGCAGAGATAGACACCTTTGGCTAATTATATACCAACTATTGTTTGGCTTATTTTGAGACAGAATTTTACGCCAGAACTGTGGTGCAATTTTGGCTGAGTGGGGGGAAAAAGGGGTTATGTACGGGTTCAGCTCTGAAAACCAGACAACCCCATTGACACAGACAGAATTAAACTTTTCCAATTTGCAATTTGAGAATGCATACAATTACAGTGTTGTTCAGAGAATATGTAGACCATGAGAAGGGATGGAAGAAGACTATGAAGAAGTTTTGGTGTATTTTGAATTGCAGGAAAGAGCATAATTTGCCTTTCAGTCTTTCATAATGGATTTGTGCTTTGTGCATGCTTTTTATGATATCACACACATTTCAGCAAGGTAAAAAACTATTTACAATCTTTAGGTTATATCTGCCGCTGAGTGCTATATTTGTAAACCTATCAACATCTTTTTAAACGTCAGCAAGATCCATTGTTACTCCCATACACATCCTGGCTTTGTTCATCTGAGGCAATGAAACATTATATTGATCTGTGAAGAGAAAGACTTGGTGACAATTTAGAAAATAAGCAAAGATACAGTCACAGAGTAAACAAGCACTCTGGTCATCTCCACCGAATCCAGCTTGGTTAAGTGGAGCAAAATTGTTAAAATTGAAGACCAAGCTTTTCCATTGTAACATTTTCTTTAAAATCTAAAAGCGTTTGTGAGGTGCCCCCTGAAAAACAACTGACCTTTGCTGTGTTGTATTCAAGGGTAGGTAGCTGGGAGAGGCATTGACACATCCTTATAATGGGAATTCTGCAGGATTTTTTGGGTTCCTTATACAATTACAATGGTCATGTATTAAATCCTCTTCAAAAATATATATTACTAAGATGTAGCAAGACTTTACAATAAGGTTCAGTTTACACTACCCTTGTGGCTTCCTTTCTAAACAAAGTCATGATAGGTGGAATGGATTTGTTTTCAAATGGAATTCTGCAAATCTTTACAGAGCTTGTTGAATCTTAATGGGGTTGTTAAAGAGAACCATGAAAATGTAGTGCAATGTGCAGGCACCATGTTATAGAGCAGGAAGAACTGATATATAGTTTTATGGTGATGGATCAGCATAACCTGTATTTTATTCATCTAAATATTTGCTCATTCTGAACTAATTAGTGATCATCGAGCATGCTCGGCCGAACACCAGTTCGGCTCTAGCATTGCGATGCTCGGCACATCGCGGTGTTCGGCCGTATACCGCGTGTGCTAGAGCGCTATGCTCGAGTCTCCTCCCCGCACGCTTGTTGTCTGCCACTCACTGTAATGCCGTAGCCATGTTGGTTACTGGCTTTACAGTAATTGGCTGGCCAGAACGCGTCATCGGGTACTATAAAGGACCCGATGACACGTGGTTCGGCCAGTCTTAGTCAGGGAGAGCTGTGCTGTAGAAGGGACAGATAGTGTAGTGAATTGAATTATTTTTTTTTTGTTAGGCAGGGTTGGTGTTAGAAACCCCAAAGTCCTTTTAAGAACTATTGTTGTGTCTGGCAGCAATATATATTTTTAATACAACATGCGCCAAATTGCGTGCTATTGTAGAGACAAAAATGTCCTTTTAAGAATTATTGTTGTATCTGGCAGCAATATATATTTTTAGCGCAACCTGCGCTAAATTGCGTGCAATTGTTTGGCTGCTGCATTACCGCGACAACATTACCGGCGCAACATCTACTGTATAACATTAGCCCATCCTAAATATCAGTGACATTAAGTCGAATTTTTTCGTTGCTGCCGACCAGCAACGAACATATTCATTTCCTCCACAGTATATAGACTGACCTGCAGCCACCGCTTTCATACACTCCTTTAAAGAGGAAACCAACAAAGAGCAGAGCCGTAGGTAAAAGCATTCGGTATACTTTATTATATTATATATTATATTATTTCTCTCAGACAAAGCAGAAGCGAAACCCGGGTCGGGCAGCTTTTTTATTGTATATGCGATGTTGAAAGAGAAAACTCTGTGAGTATAATAAAGTATACCGAATGCTTTTACCTATGGGTTTTCTCTATGTTGATTTCCTCTTTAAAGGAGTGTATGAAAGTGGTCGCCGCAGGTCAATCTATATATTGTGGAGGAAATAAATATGCTCATTGCTGGTCGTGGTCGGTACAGAGATTAAAAAGGTGATGAGAAAAGACAAAATAAACTGAAAATCTGTAATTTTTGTGCAAGTTTCTACTTAAGTGCATAGCGTGGACCTAATATCTTATATTCCTTTTTAAATGTTTGAACTATAGGAAGTGTGGACCTATCTTCCTGCTTTTAGGACTGCAGCTAAAAACCTAGCATGAGAAATTAACACCAGTTTTAGTGTATAAAGTTTGTTTTGTATAGGCTGGAAGAGGCAGTGGGGGTGGCAAAACGGAGATGGCGGGCCACACCAAACAGGCCGCAACTGTTTCCCGAAGCACCCCCTTGCGGAAATCTCCCTTGCCAAGGGGTAGGTGTTCTGCAGTCTGATGCTTTTTTGATAAAAGTGTGGACGATAAAAGAATTGTCATTTGCAACCTGTTCCATGCCAAAATGAGCAGAGGCGTGAACACTAGCAACCTCACCACCACCAGCATGATACGCCACATGGCATCAAAGCACCCTAATAGGTGGGCCGAACGCCTGGGTCCACAATCGGTGTCTGCGGGTCACACCACTACCTCCTCTTCCCCTGTGTTACGTGCATTTAAGCCTGCTAGTTACACCTGATGTTCGAGCATGAGTAAGGGGCTGTGACCCCTGAAAACGTTGCGCATGAACTAGTGTGGTACAGCTCAGCATCCTCTGAACAAAAAGTGCCTGGAGGCCATATACAGTATGTATTTTATCAAGAAGAATAAAGCTTTAAATATATTGAAGATACTTCTGAAGCGTGAGTAACTTTTTCCTCATACGCTTGATCATAATACCAATGAATGGTGGCTGAATTGTATGTGAGAAAGTATAGAGTCAAAGTGAGACTCGTTTGTCAGCCTATTATTTACACACAGGGGAGTGATTTGATTGAATTTATTTGCTGACCGATCCCCTGTCCAAGACTCAGACCCGGATGCCTCCCGCCCTGCACCTGGACTCTCGCAAGCACCATCAGCTAGCACTTCTGTGTCTTAGCGCAGCGTACAGATGTCCATACCCCAGGCCTTTGAACGAAAGCGCAAATACCCAGCCACCCACCCACATGCCATAGCACAAAATGCGCACCTCTCCAAATTGCTGGCCCTGGAAATGTTGCCATTTAGGCTTGGGGTCACTGAGGCTTTTCGGAGCCTGATGGCGATGGCCATCCCTTGTTACACAGTCCTATTTTTACTGGTGTGTCGTCCCTGCCTTACCAGCATGTGTCCCATAACATCACCCGTGCCATGACCAACGCAGTTATTGGGAAGGTCCACATAACGACTGACACATGGACAAGTACGCCAGGGACTCTACATTTCCCTGACTGCACACTGGTTGAACGTTGTGGAGGCCGGGAGCGAGTCGTACCCTGGGATGGCACAGGTGCTACCAACGCCAAGGATTGCGGGCCCTACTTCCATCAGGATTTTTTTTCCACCACCTACATTAGTAACTGCAACCGCCCCCTTCTCCTCCGCCTCCTCCTCCACTTCCACCTCTGAATTTTCATCTTGCATCACCTGTCAGCAATCAGTCAGTAGCTGGAAGCAGTGTAGAACTGCAGTGGGGAAGCGGCAAAAGGCTTCGCTGAAACTTATTTGCTTAGGTGACAAACAACAAACCGCCACAGAGCTGTGGCAGGGTATAAAGGACCAAACAGGCATGGTTGTGTCTGATAATGGCTGTAACTTGGTGGCGGCTTTGTAGCTCAGCAAGCTCACACACATACCATGCCTAGCCCACGTGTTAAGCTTTGTGGTTCAGCGGTTTCTCAAACCTACCCCAATTTGCCTGAGCTACTGGTGAAGGTGCACCACGTGTGTGCCCATTTCCAGAGTCATCTACAGCTGCTGCCGGTTGTGCAACTTCACAAGCAACGAGTGGGCATGGATGTCTGACCTCTGTGAGGTTTTACGCAACTTTGAGGAATCAACACAGATGGTGAGCAGCGATGCCGCTATTATCAGCGTAACCATCCCGCTTCTATGTCTACTGAGGAAAAGGTTTATCCTTTAGCCCTACCTGCCGATTTGATACTTTCCAAATGGATGTTGATTTGCAACAATTCTTTCGGAAGATACGATTGAAAGCACATTTTTCCATGAAGGAAATTCCATACAATATATTAGCTGTGGAGGACCTTAATCAAGACCAAGTGGATATGATTAAGCTATCGGATCTAAATCTGAGGCTTAAAAGTACTTTTGTTTCACCTAGGAATCACCATCCAGCAGATATATTTGTCAATCTAGTGACCAAGGATGTACAACATGAGATGGAGAATATAAATAGACCTAATAGAGGATGACACCTTAATAAACAAGCCAGCAGATAAAGGTGGCTCGATAGTCATTATGGACAAAACCAAATACATGCAGGAGATAGGCAATTATTGGACACCTGTACCTATTTGAGACTAAATGGAAACCCGGTATTTCAAATAAAATCTAAAATACTAGCTATGATTAAGAAACATACAGATCGGGGTACAATTGATGGGAAACTCCATGATTTTTTGATGAACCACTCACCAGTACTCACCAGATACAGATTCTTTCTAGCTTGATTCTTCAAATTTTTGGAGGATTATACAGGAACTGAAATTGATCCCTAAAGATTGCTGGTTGGTGACCATTGACGTGGTCAGTTTATATGCCTCCATAGAGCATAAGAAAGGTTTAGAAGTTACATTAGCTTTGTTGTGATGTAGTGATTACTCAGAGAGACAACAGTTATTTATGGATCTGCTGCATTTGATACTGTATGAGAATTATTTTTTGTTTGGAGATTCTTTGGAAATTGTTTGAAAAGCAACATGTTTGCACACATCAATTATTTCAGGAGACTGCATTGACATGGAAAAGATTTATCAATTACATTTTTTGCATATGGACTGGGCCACTCGAATCCCTCCTATCCTTCTTTGAAGATCTAAATAATATCTGGCCTGAATTGAAGGTCACACTAACATATGACCAAAGTTCGGAAAATTTTCTAGATACTACACTGGTGAAAAGAGAAGATGGGTTATTATATAGTGACCTCTACAGGAAGGACACAGATAGGAATAGTGTTTTGCACTTTCAGAGTGCACACCCACCATCCCTAAAAAGATAGCCATACCGAGATCACAATATATGAGGGTTAGAAGGGTATCAACTGACCCAATTACTCAGTAGATGAGAATAGATGAGATGACATCCAGAGTTTTAGAGAGGGGTTACCCCAAAGACGTATTAATGGAGGCACAGAGAGATCTTGAACCATTGGTTATTGCCAGGAATAGGGGGAATCGTATAGCCCTTATACATAAATTCCACCCTTTTAACCCCCGTTTTGACAACATCGTCTGCAAACACTGGCATATTTTGGGGAAATCATATCCATCAGTAGAGGAATTTAACCGCTTATTTGTAATAAACGTAACCCCACACTTAGAGACCAGCTAGTATGGGCGGATATTGGGGGTAAGAGAAGTGGTGCAGTACAAAGAACCCTCACACATCAAAAGACAGGAACATTTCCTTGTTTGCATTGTATGCAATGCTCGAGTGTGCTGAAAGGCCAGTTTTTTTTATCACCCACGTACAGGAAAAGCTTTCAAGATTAAGGGATACTATACATGTGACACCTCAAATGTAATATATTTAATAAAGTGCCCTTGTGGATTGATATATGTAGGTGAGACCATGCAGGCGATTAAAGATCGAATCTGTAAGCATAAATCCACTATGTGAAAGAAGAATCTCCTTTTGCCTATACCATTTCGTTTTCATGAATGCAAACACTCGATTTCACAGTTAAGGTATGAAGTCATAGAACAGATCCAACAGCCAAGAAGAGGGAGAAATGTTAAAAAAAATTGCTACTCAAGAGGGAAGCATTCTGGATCCATACATTAGATATCCTACAACCTAGGGGTCTATGAGGTGATGAATTTTTGATTGATTGCTATTTCTTTTGCAGACTGCAATACAACGTTAATAATACAGTGGATTACTTCAACCTTTCGGGTATAATGATAGCAAATGGACTAATACATTGTTTTTATTTTATTTATTCATTTTTTGATTGACATATTGACTGATTACATCGCTTCCTGCTTGCATAATTAAGTGATGATGTCATGAACATGTGATCCAATTACATCTATATAAGGTTACTATATGTCATTTGTTTGATGCAGTTGAGAAAGGCTGGACGGGCCGAAGCGCTCTCCTGTAAAATATTCTTATTGGATATGAAAATAAAGAATGAGAGCTGAGAGCAACACGCCTGATGTGATTACTTTGACATTGAGTGTGGGGATCGCCCCTTCCCGCGCTGAGCGATATACAGATCGTGAGCCGTCTCACAATGAAGGCGGACGCTTTGCATGTGGAAGAGGTGGAAATGGGGGAAGACAGTACACAGGGTGATAGCCAGACCACCCTCATTTTGTCTTCTCAGCGCGAATTGGATGGGGATGAGAAGGAGCAGGAGATGATTGCCTCCACTACAGACAGTAGTACCCGTAGCAGGTTTATTCCATCGGTTCAGCGTGGATGGGCAGAAGAGGATGAGGAGATTGAGAGTCATCCTCCTGATGAGGACAGCGAAATCTTGTCTGTTGGAACTCTAGCACACGTGGCTGACTTTATGTTCTGCTGCTTTTCCCGTTGTACACATTTTGGCCAACACAGCTTACTGGTTGTTCACCCTTCTCGACCCCCGCTACAAAGAGAACTTATCATCTCTCATTCATGCGGTTTAGAGGACTAGCAGAATGGTGCAATACCAAAAGGTCCTTGTGGAAAAATTGCTCCAAATATTTTCAGCTGACAATGCTGGCGGCAGGGTATGTAGTTCCTTAGGCAACCGAGGAGGGGAGACGAGGGAAACACACAGCAGTTCCAACAGATTCAGGGCAACACTCTCAAAGGCCTGGGACAGTTTCATGACACCCCACCAGCACCCTCACCCTGATGTGCAGCCTACTATCACAAGGAGGGAAACATTTTGGAAGATGGTGAAGGAGTAAGTAGCAGACTGTGTCTGTGTCCTCAATGATCCCTCTGTGCCTTACAACTATTGGGTGTCCAGCTGGACACATGGCATGAACTGGAGCTCTAGGCCTTGGAGATGCCGGCCAGCCCTGCCGCCAGCGTTTTGTCAGAGCGGGTATTTAGTGCTGCTGGGTGCATAATAACTAATCCACCTGTCAACTGAAAATGCTGACTGGTTGACTCTTATCGAAATAAACAAGGCCTAGATTGCCCCTGACTTCTCTACTTCACCAGAGGAAAGCGGCGGAACATAAAGGCACTTTAAATGTGGCTTTTATGGTGTATTGAATACACTGTATTCCCATGCACCCCTTCCACCACAAAAAAGGGTATATTGTTCAATCTTCCTTTTCTCGTCCTCCTCATCCTCCTCCATCATATCAACATGCTTATTAGGCTGCCCTCGCTCCTAATGTTTTAGAGGGTCAGCTCATCTGCAGGCCCTCAACCATAATTTTTTCGATAGTCAGTTCAGCAGCAGGCCCTCGACCCTAATGTTTTAGAGATTCAGCTCAGCAGCAGACCCTCACCCCTAATGTTTTAGATGGTCAGCTCAGCAGCAGGCCCTGACCCATAATTTTTTCCATAGTCAGATCAGCAGCAGCCCCTCACCCCTAATGTTTTAGAAGGTCATATTAGCAGCAGACTCTAACCCCAAATTTTTTAGATGGTTTGCTCAGCAGCAGACCCTAACCCCAAAAATATATTTTAAACCAAAAGGTGTGCTTTTGGTGGGTTTTGAATTAATGGTGGTCTGTGGATGACACTGTTATGGGGGATCTGTGGATGACACTGTTATGGGGGATCTGTGGATGACACTGTTATGGGGGATCTGTGGATGACACTGTTATGGGGGATCTGTGGATGACACTGTTATGGGGATCTGTGGATGACGCTCTGTTATGGGGCATCTGTGGATGACGCACTGTTATGGGGATATCTGTGGGTGACACTGGTTATGTGGGGATCTGTGGATGACACTGTTATTGGGGGATCTGTGGATGACACATATAAAGCATCTTATGCTATATATAGTATAGACCAAAAGTTTGGACACACCTTCTCATTCAAAGAGTTTTCTTTATTTGTAGAATTCATACTGAAGGCATCAAAACTCTGAATTAACACATGTGGAATTATATACATAACAAAAAAGTGTGAAACAACTGAAAATATGTCATATTCTAGGTTCTTCAAAGTAGCCACCTTTTGCTTTGATTACTGCTTTGCACACTCTTGGCATTCTCTTGGTGAGCTTCAAGAGGTAGTCACCTGAAATGGTTTTCACTTCACATGTGCCCTGTTAGGTCTAATTATTGGGATTTTTTGCCTTATAAATGGGGTTGGGACCATCAGTTGCATTGTGGAGAAGTCAGGTGGATACACTGATAGTCCTACTGAATAGAATTTGTATTATGGCAAGAAAAAAGCAGCTAAGTAAAGAAAAACTAGTGGCCATCATTACTTTAAGAAATGAAGGTCAGTCAGTCCGAATAATTGGGAAAACTTTGAAAGTGTCCCCAAGTGCAGTCACAAAAACCATCAAGCGCTACAAAGAAACTGGCTCACACGCGGACCTCCCCAGGAAAGGAAGACCAAGAGTCACCTCTGCTGCGGAGGATAAGTTCATCCGAGTCACCAGCCTCAGAAATCGCAGGTTAACAGCAGCTCAGATTAGAGACCAGGTCAATGCCGCACAGAGTTCTAGCAGCAGACACATCTCTAGAACAACTGTTAAGAGGAGACTGTGTGAATCAGGCCTTCATGGTAGAATATATGCTAGGAAACCACTGCTAAGGACACTTTAAAATGAATGCTGTGCGTGGGGCTCGGTGTAATAGAGTACAGTGACTGCATCGGGCCCCGCCACGATTGCAACATCCAGCCCCAACCCCTCCTCCCTCCCTGCTGATAGAACAGAATTTCAATTTCAATGGTCTATAATTTCGTCATTTTAATAACTTAAACCTGACAAAGCAGTGCATGGAAGAGAATCCGACAGGAAATAGTAAATATCCAAACAGCAAGAAAGAAAAAAAAATAAAACATTTCTTCCTGCACTTAAATTACAATGAAACCTTTATTGTCACACGTTACAGACGCTCATGCCTTTCAAACAATAAAATCCATGCTCTTAGTCATAGCATGTTTGAAATGAGTAATCTTCTGTATCAAACCGTTTTTTTAACGTGTGAGCTGTAAAATGACTGCATCACTATTGAAGTGAAGTATTAGGCTCAGTTCACACTTCACTTATTTGGTCAGTTATTCTCATCAGTTATTGTCAGCCTAAAGCAGGTGCGGGTCAAAACCACAGAACAGGTGATTTTTTGTTTTGTTTGTTTTTTTCTGTTCTTCTGATGGATCAGGCAGCAGGCATGTGGCATCAGACGAGTGACAGCAACAGAATAGTGGCAGGAGCACGTGGGTGTAAGTAATGGGCCATTTTTCACAGTGTTCCAGTGTGGCAGCACACTACAGTCAGATCATTACTGCCAGAATGATCTAGACTGTTGTATTAGACACCAGTGTCTGTGCTTTGCATAGGTGGTATGCTGGAGGAACCCTCTGGGCCTACAGTGGTTGCTGAGGACAAGCTGCAGGATGAGGAGTCTGAGGAGTACATAGGAGCAGAAATTTCATGATTACAACACAGAGGCACATTGCCATCACCTGGCCACAGTTGCTGGTGTGCCTGGGCCAGAACCACATTTACCCAGTGGGTTGTAAAGTACATATATAGTCCTTGACCATAGTTACAGCTCCACACTTCAGCACTGGCATGAACTGTACCAAATGCCGACAGGCTCAAGGACTGGCCCACCTTTTGATTAACATACGTGTGCAGGGCTGGTACAGCTTCTTTAGAGAAGTAATGACGGCATGGCACTCTCCACTTTGTGAGTCCATAATATGGAAAAGGAGAGACTGTAGTACCAGCAACATGGCCAGGTGCACGTTCAGCTTCTGCAACGTTGAATAAATCTACGCATACCGTTATCTTATTGTCATTGTCTTGTTGATCGATTGCTAGCTAAACATGTGATGAGGAGTAGGAACATCAGGAGCAATAGACGAAGGGAAGGAACGACAGCTCGAGGTTGAGGAGCCCTGACTGCTGGAGAAGGCGGTTGCTTTGTTAGGCTGTACCATTAAATTCGTGGCATGGTTTTCCAGGGCCACTTTATGGTGACGCTACATGTGTTGATGCAGGGTTTTGATGTCAACATTAGCACTCTGACCGCGCTTCACCTTATGCCCACAAATCCTGCATACCACCACGCTAATGTCCTCCAGTGACTTGATAAAAAAATTACCACAGGCCGAGTATGGCATTTTACCCTCACCACTCCTTGTTGACTGCCTGCTGCTGTGTTTATGAACCCATGCACCACTAGTTCTTTCCGGAGAGGTTGGCTCCTGAGTAGCAGTCCACCCCGGGTGGCTCATCGGCATGCTGCCATCCTGCTGCTGTCTCTTGGGCCTGCTGCTACCCTCACCCCCTGATGATGATGCCCCCTCTTCACCCGGCTCCCACGTACAATTGGCTACATCATCATCCAGTACTGTCTGGTCACCACTTATGTCACCCTCGCCAGTCTAATGGCAACGTCTCTGACAGCATGCAACACATTCTCCCACCCAACTGTCATCATCGGTAGTTGCATGCCTAAGGGAGGACTCAGCAGACCTATCCTCCAAGTCTGTGCTGGACTGTAGCTGCTGCCTGAAAAGTGGAGCAGAGCCGGCAGCATGCATTAGTTCCCAAGCAGAAGGAGCAGCAAAAGAAAGAGGCAGTTGCAGGACAGGTGAGGGCACAAAGGTTGTTCCTGGGCCACTCTAACTAAGTGTGGTGTTAGAGTAACCCATTGATTCTTGGCTGCGTGTATCTGTTGTCACCAGAGATGATGTTTAAGAGCGAGTCAATAGTGTTGAGCGTGAATATTCGAATATCGAATATTATTTGTGAATATCACCACTTCGAGAATTTGCGAATATTTAGAATATAGTGCTATATATTCATTATATCGGATATTCAGCATTTTTTTCCATCTGAACACGATTCCTCTCTGCTTCTTGCTTGTGGGCCAATGAGAAGGAAGCAATGTCAAGTTTACAACAATACTTAGTGCACCAATCAGTAATCTGTAGTCAGACCTGCTAAAATGTGAAGTTGCACGTAGTGCGATAAAATATTCTAATCACTGCCGATTAGCGCAATCGCGAATATATTTGAGCACTTCACTCTATCTGCATATAAAGCTGTTCTAATGTTCTGCCGTGCCAACCATTTTCTCCAGTCTCAGGAGAAACTCATGAAACTTCTAGCAGCTTGAAAAATGTAGCCAAAGTGACCCACGCCTGTATTTCATGTTACGAATTCACATAACGCGATTTTTACATTACCGATTTTTTGGCATTCAATAAAATAATCTCAAATTCGCGAAATTCGCGAATATATGACGAATATTCTACAAAATATTAGTGAAATATTGCAAATTCGAATATAGCCCCTGCCGCTCATCACTATGAGTCAACCATTCCAGTACAGCTGGATTGCAGTGGTAGCTGTGGCCTGCTGCTGCTACCACCACCCCCCCCCCCCCCCTTCTTCTGCTGCTACTTGTGCTGCCTACAGCAACATTTTTGCCACTGCCCATTTCTTTTGAGCGACAAGCAACTGTCTTAGCCATAGTTTGAGATTAAGTATGAGTGGTGCAGCATGTGGAATAGAAAAAAACACCTATATATTAGACCGCCTGTTGGCAATGAGTCTGATGCACAGTAAATCTATGGATAACAGAACAGATTAAGATGAAGCAGATGAACAAGATGCACAGGGTGAATACACTTAGCCTGCACTGTCCCTGCAGTCTCCCCATGCTCTCCTTATGCTCCTGCTACAGTGTATAAAAACTCTCCGTATGATCTCCCTACACTGTCCCTGCACTGTCCTTATCCAATATTCTACAATGAAAAGCTCTGTTAACCACTGTCCCTAGCACTTGGCATGTCTGTCCTTCTGCTCAGATCACAGTAAAATGGCAGAGACCCAGTGGTATGAGGCTTTTATAGGACTGTGACGTCACAGGGGATGGCTATCTGCTAATTGATCGGCTGCACTGCATTATGGTTGATAACGTGTTGTAACATTTGCAAAGAAAGGTGCACTCTGCGGTCTTACTAAACCCTCATACTGATGTTAAAATTGAGAGATTGTAACTCCAATTTAAATGTGCCTGTTTTCCATCCACAGGCTACATTTAGATGCACCTCTGAGGCCTGGGCCATATCAGCCAGTCTTGAGTGGGACTCAACTTTGGCGCGGTGCTCAGGCTAAGACATGTCCTCCCCTGTACACACATGCACAACTGCAAATGGGTTTGAGCACTTCCTGCCTGTGTAACACCACGCCATTTTTTCTGTTGGTTCATAACGTGTTCCTGGGTAGTGTTGAGCGCGAATATTCGAAAAAGCAAATTTTTTTCGCGAATATCGCAACTTCGCGATTTCGCGAATATTTCGAATATAGTGCTATATATTCGTAAAAACGAATATTCTTTTTTTTTTGTTTGTTTTTTTTCACAAAATTACAGTACACATATAATTGATTGTTTCCCAAAGGTCCAAAAGCTCAGATCTTACTCACATTGCCTAGAAAGTGATTGAGGCGCGAATCTTCGTAAGGCGATTTTATTAGCGCAAATGCGAATATCGGCACTTGTCCCAGAACAGAGGCAAAGGGCTTTGCATTCATACATTAGTGAATTGAGTTGTGAATCTTCGTAAGGCGATTTTATTAGCGCACATGCGAATATCTACACTTGTCCCCAGAACAGAGGCAAAGGCCTGTGAATGTGCATTCATATAGTATAGCACCATATTCGCGAATATTTCGAACTTCGTAAAATTCGATTTACGAATATTCGTATTTTTTATTTTAGTTTCCACCTTACAGATTACATTGATCTGTACTCTGTCAACTACTGTCATCACCCCCCACTGTATCTCGATTGATTCCCAAAAGTCCAAAAGCTCAGATCTTACTCACATTGCCTAGAAAGTGATTGAGGCGCGAATCTTCGTAAGGCGATTTTATTAGCGCACATGCGAATATCGGCACTTGTCCCAGAACAGAGGCAAAGGGCTTTGCATTCATACATTAGTGAATTGAGTTGCGAATCTTCGTAAGGCGATTTTATTAGCGCACATGCGAATATCTACACTTGTCCCCAGAACAGAGGCAAAGGCCTGTGCATGTGCATTCATATAGTATAGCACCATATTCGCGAATATTTCGAACTTCGTAAAATTCGATTTACGAATATTCGTATTTTTTATTTTAGTTTCCACCTTACAGATTACATTGATCTGTACTCTGTCAACTACTGTCATCACCCCCCACTGTATCTCGATTGATTCACAAAAGTCCAAAAGCTCAGATCTTACTCACATTGCCTAGAAAGTGATTGAGGCGCGAATCTTTGTTAGGCGATTTTATTAGCGCACAGGCGAATATCAGCACTTGTCCCAGAACAGAGGCAAAGGGCTTTGCATTCTTACATTAGTGATTGAATTGAGTTGCGAATCTTCGTAAGGCGATTTCATTAGCGCACATGCGAATTTTGCATCTCATAATATGTATTATGCGATGCGAAAATTCGAATTATCGCATATGCGAAATAATAACGAATTCGAATATTCGCGAATATTTTATGAATATTCTTTCGAATATTCGCGAAATTTCGCGAATTCGAATATGGGACATGCCGCTCAACACTATTCCTGGGCTTCTTACTTTCATTTTGTAACCCATGTAGCTGCCATTTTAGGAAAAAAACTATTCGTTACCACGAAGTGTGAGGAAATTTGGATTTGTGGCAAATTAAATTTTTCCAGAAATTGGAATCGAATTCAATTTGTTTCACTAGATATAAATATGATTTAAACTTTTTAAATGTTTTCTTGGTTTTTGTCATTTTGATATTTTTAGTTGGGCAATTATGTGTAAACTATGCATCTTTAGAAGTATGTAATTCTGCATATGCTTTGCCTCATTTTTTTATTTTCATTCTTTTGAGACTGCAAAACTGAAGTTATGGTTTATAAGCCTAGGTCCGGAAGTAAGGATGCTACCTATAACAGTTCATGGATCATAATTTAGAGAAAGTTTCTTATAATTCTAATACTTTCTCCTTTAATTTATCATCATAAGAAGTCACTTTATTAAATATTCAGCGCAGGAACTATAACTATAGAAGAGCAGTCGTGGGTGGTATGAAAGTGGGAGTTGATGAGCCATAATCACTACATTAAGAGAGCATTTGTTGAGAGAGGCATACCACTAATCCATTTTTCCTTTTATCTTGAAATAATTATCTAATTTATTCCTATGACCTTTTTTAACATGGTTTAATATTTAAAGTAGAGTCATAAATCAGACAACATCCAAGCACAGATATTCTTTGTTTTCTACTTTCATTCTAAGTACAATATGTATTGTGCATACATACAGGAAGAAGGCATTGTTTTTAACAGGTCCAGTGGCGGTTTGAAAACGTAAAAATCTAAAAGTGGATTCATATTGTAGGTGGATTTAAAGAGGACCTTTCATCTGTTTAACCCTAGTCTATTTAGGGTCTTACCTTATAGGGCGGCCCCCACTGATGTCATCTCACTTTTTTTTTTTCAAAGACCCCCATTTGTCCACTGTTGTCCCCCATTGATTTTGGCACCTTATATTCTAATTAGCCGACTTGGTTATACTAAGCAGAGACTGGAGCTGTTCTCTTCTCCCTGTCTGTGAGTGCATCCAATCAGAGTGCACCGCTCATAGCCAGGGAGGAGCTCATTCTCCCTGGCTATGAGCGGTGCGCTCTGATTGCATGCACTCACAGCCAGGGAGAAGAAAACTTCTCCAGTCTCCACCTGGTATAACCAAGTCGGCTAATTAGAATATAAGACACCAAAATCAACAGGGGACAACAGCGGACTAATGGGTGGTCTGGTGGTCTTTGAAAAAAAAAAATGACATCGGTAGGGACCGCCCTATAAGGTAAGACCCTAATTAGACTAGGGCTAAACAGATGAAAGGTCCTCTTTAAATTGGCAGAAGGTGCACCATTTTATATAGAGCCCTGTAGTGATATGTGGAACCTGATCATATAGTCTCATAGTGAGACAAGGATCACCATAACTATGTATAGAGACTAGTGAGTTATGGAGCACCAGAATTATGCACACAACTGTGTCTGTTTTGTGGTCCACAAACTGAGGATCCTCAAAATATAGATGTGGTCTGTGTCCTTTCCACATCTGTATGTCCATTCTGTAAAAGGATAGAACATGTCCTATACTTGTCCAGAAAATGTAGACCACGGACCCATTGAAGTCAATGGGTCTTCAAAAAATGCGGTTGCAACACAAACGGTATCCGTATTTTGCAGGTCTGCAATTTGCAGACTGCAAAATGCATCCGGTTGTGTACATGAGGCTTTATAGTAACATGGAGCATTTTTATTATACATAGACCACTATAGAAGGACTGCATATAGCACCCTATGTGAAAACCTCTTCTTCACCAATCGAAGGAGCACTATTAGATCATGTGATCAGGCAGAGGGTGTGGCTTGTATGTAAACTCTGCACTTCTTAAAAATTGTAAAAAACTAGTTCAATGTCTGCACTACTATTGATGCCACATACTGTAGCACGCTGGCTCATGAGGTTTCATTGTAATCTGGTGGTCTCATTGTTATTAGGAATAAGTCTACAATCAATTAATGCACAGATGTAGTAGTATTGCTGTAGATCAGGCATTGGGTGCACATTCACCAGACTCTTCTATGTACAAACAGCAATAATAGAATAAAGACAACAGCCCATTTCCACAGGATGCATATGTTTACCCATGCTAGTTCAAGTTCATTTTATAAGTGCAATATTACAGGAATATAATGTTATGACTACGTGGACTGTTCTTCTAAACCTAGCATAGATCATCATGGGATTCCATGGTGATCTCAGGTTCCCTGGAACAATCAAGTATGGGGTTTGGAGGCTATTATATGGACATCTTGAAATCAGCCTATTACACATGCCATCTGGCACAAAAAAATGTAATGAAATAAGGCTAAATGCATATTAAAGAGGTTCTTCGGGCTACACATACTAATGATGTATCCGCTGGATAGGTCACCAATGTCATAATGATGGGGGTCCAACACCCAGCACCCCCACCTATCAGTATATTGACCTGAAAGAAGACAGCTCTGTTCACTGTGTAGTGGCCATGTCGGATACTACAGTTCAGCCTCCATGAAAGTGGTGGGGGTCTGACTGTTACCTGCAGCCATGGTTCCAGGGAATAATGAGTGTATGGAGCTGGAAAACCACAGTGCCATACACTGTGTAGTGGCCATTCTAAGGTACTGCAGCTCAGCTTCCATTTACTTGAATAGGAGCATCAGCTGAGTGGTGGAGCTGTAGAGTGTCGAACTCCCATGATCTGACATTGATGACCTATCCTGCGGACAGATCATCAATATCTATAGCCTAGAAAATCCCTTTAATGTTGCTATATGAGACCATTATTTAAAGGAAGACATTCTCCCTACGAACTTAATAGTGTTATTCTATCACATCAAGCAAATATCACACTAACCACAAGTGTCTCTTTCTCCACTTCTGGACAGCCTCTTAAATTACTACCTATTTATCCCATCAATATGAAAATACAGATTTGTTTAGCACAGTTTGCAGTTTCAACTTTCTTGTCTTGATTCTGATGACCAAAATCACAGCGTCTTAATCATCCACTTAAAGTAAAGTGAGATGTAAGTTATGCGGTTTTATTAAACTGATTTTAAATCACTTCATGAAATTGCCACGATATTTATGTTGTGTCAAGTGGATTGGCTTATTATAGCACCGTAGTATGCTATACATGAATAATCACACCAGTTATACCGAGTCCTGAATGTTCTTCCAGCTTAATCACAACGTTTAAGAATATGCATTGGTGACATTCATGCTTAAAGTTGTTTTATTGTGTCTTAGATTGTGTATTCTGCATTCTATTTTTTAATTAATTTGAGATCAAATTTCCCCAGTAACTGGGCATAGGATGGATGTTTTTTAATTATCTGAAAGATCATAAAAGAAAGGGAATAGAAAAGTATTCACGCTGGGGAAGAGATGCCAAGTGCTGAAGCCAGGTTTCAATGAACATTACAAATTCTATGAGCTTTTCAATCCAGCAGAGGGTAAAATGAGTCACAGTTTCAATGTGGATGATCTGAGCGTGTTTTGCATTATTATTCTAACTCTTATCGAAATAAACAGATTAAATGACTTTAGAAAAAAAAAATGAAATTTATTTAGAATGGATCTTGTATTAACTCTATTTTTTCCAGCCAAGGCAAAAGCAGAGGAGCGAAGATAGTGATTTCGATTATACAGTAATTTTCATTTAGGCTTTGGCATTTGAGATTACACTATTCAAAATCCATGATGATATTATAAGAAAAAAAAATTAAAATAATATAACTGAATAACTAAAAATACCATTGGTATTCAACACTAAAGGTATGGTTTTCCGAAATACTACCTGTACCATGAGCCACACAAGAAAGGTGGCGAGAGATTAGGGAGGTTAACAAGTGGCTAAAGAACTGGTGTAAGAAAGAGGGGTTTGGGTTCCTGAAGAACTGGGCCGACTTCTCTGTCGGCTACATGCTCTATTGTTGAGATGCTTGAAAAATAAGGAAGAAGTCCAGCTTCCAAAAAAGATGACGTTCTTTATTCCAATACACACAAAGACAATAAAAATCCAACATAGCAAACAGGTCTACGCGTTTCGGATCCTCTGATACTGATCCTTACTCATGACAAATTTGTTGCTGACTGGCTAGGATCTGAAATAGCTGAAATCCTGCGGATCACAGGTGACTGCGATCAGCAAGAATGAGCACACAAGTCACGCCCCCTGTTCAGATGCCAAATATAGATAGAAATAAAAAGTTGGATGCACTGAAGGTACATGTTAAATCTAAAATACTTTATGGAAAGTAATCAGTAATGCAGGATTAAATCGTGTTTACGTTTTAATCCTGTTGGAACACGGGAACCCATACAAAAAATACAATAGGATTCCCTGTTCAAAAGTTTCCGCTTATAATCCCCACCTCTGGTGGGAGGATTAACCCTCTCCAGGGCTTGAACCTGGAATCCTGCAGTGTTGCCCTGATGTGAAACCGCAAAGCGAAGACTGACCGCTGAGATATTTCTAACTTTTGTATGTGGAATGTCAGAAAGGTGTTTGCATATTCTCACTTTTAAACTCTTGGTAGTACAGCCAACATATTGAAGACTGCATATAGAACAAGTGATGCAGTACACCACATAACTAGTGTTACAATTAACATATTGTTTTAAATCAAAAGTGTTATGTGTGGCCATAGAATATATATCGAGGAGCCCATTTGTATGAAATTGCAACATGTACAAATGCGATGACCGCACTTAAAAGTACACTTGTGTCTCAACCAAGTAAACTTGTTGTTAGTATTTTTGTCGCTGTCAGAAAAAAGACTAGGACTAATCTTTTGTGCTAAGGTAGGCGCATGGCAAGCAATGCATTTGACACCAATAGAGGTGATGTCAGACCATTGCTCGTCACAATTAAGGACAGATAAATGCTTTCTGACAATGCGACAAATCTGCGGGAATTCAATACTATAATTGGTGACAAATTAAGGAATACTCTGAGCAGTCTTATCATAATGTTTGTTCTGACATGTTTTATTATCGGACCGTGTAGTCTGCAGAAAAAACAGACTATCTCTAGGCTTAGTTGATATGTTTGCCTTTGCACAATTGAGGGTCCAAGGGGGATATTTGCGTTCTATGAGTCTATTGGCCACGACCTCCATCTCCTTTTTAAATATATAATCTTTGGGGCAATTTCGTTTGGCCCGAATAAACTCTCCTTTAGGAACATTGTGCACTACATGCGGGGGATTGGAAGATGTAGAGTGGTATTGCCAGCCGTATCCTTGTGGAAAGTGCTGGAAAAAAACTGCTGTGTGACGAAATCACCCTCAAGAGACAAATCAAGAAAAGCAGTGGTGGAGTACAATGTGAAATAGAAAACTTCAAATGGCACTGATTATTATTGAGAAAGCTCCCAAAAGAGGGCACGGCCGCACAATCGCCCCCGACCATACAAACAGCAGGTTATCGATGTTACGGTCGTACCATCTCAGGGAGCCACTCCAAGGATTCTCTGGCAAAAAAATAATGAATGGCACTCCCACCACACCATATAAATATTTGCCATAGAGGGAGAAAATTTCGCCCCCATGGAAACTCCTGTCAATTGCAGAAAATAACGTTGGGCAAACATAAAGACATTGTGTTTTAGCAGAAACCACATGACCCGACAAAGATAAACCTGAAAAGCTGGAGAAAAATCAAATAAATATTGAAAAACCAGCTGAGGGAGACAATGGCTAAATCTTGGGGAATCACAGTATATAAAGATGTAACATCTGCTATAATCCAAGAAAAATGCTGTTCCCATTTGAAATAAAAAAAATGCTTGTAATACCGCTCAGGTATCCTGCAAGTAACCAGGTATAGATTGGACCAAAGGCTGCAGGATGCTATCTACCCAAGCGGACAGCCTCTCAGAAAAGGAGCCAATGCCTGCGACTATTGGCCTCATGGCTAGTGGAAAGCCACCCTTATGAATTTTAGGTAAGGAATGTAAAATTGGAATAACTGGGTGTGGAATAAACATAAGATCCAGTTGTTTTTGATTAACAAAACCATTGTTGTAATGGGCTGCACCTCAAAGAGGGAGAGGCAGCAGTTTTGGGGAAGAAGATGGGTAGAAGGTTGGAGGAGTGTTTAAACTAGGGATTGGGGGGAGGGTATTTACATTATTGGAGGGGAAGATAGTGCAGATAGAGACCTGGGGCAAGGTAATGGAACTGGGGGAGGAATGGAAGGATGGACTAGAACAGTTCTTAAGGAAAGGTGTAGGGTAAAAAATATACCTAAACTTCTTAATTGTATGTATACTAATGCTCCAAAGACATTCCGTCGTGCATTCCGTCATAGAATTGCGTTATGGTCCGTGGTAACGGAATCCATAACACAATTCACCTTTTACCACCAAACAAAGTGTGAATTAATTTCATAAGCGGAAAATTTGCTCATCTCTAGCACTCACCTTCTGGAGTTGTGTGTAATAGGCACAACACACTTAAAGAGGACCTTTCACCAGAAAAAAGTATCTAAACTAACTATACAGACGTGTAAAGCGCTGCCCAGGGACCCCCCTGCACTTACTGTTATCCCTGGCTATGAGCTGAGCGCTGCGATTGGCCAGCGCTACAGCATAGGAGAAGGAGACCGCGGCAGGTTCCCCTGGGTGGAGCCTAACTATGAACATACCAGAGGCTATAACCGGAGAACGGAGCGGCGCCCGGGGATAACAGTAAGTGCAGGGGGATCCCTGGGCGCCGCTCTACACGTCTGTATAGTCAGTTTAGATACTTTTTTCTGGTGAAAGGTTAAAGGAGCTTTTTTAAAAGCTATCCCCTTACCACTGGGTAACTGTTAGATTGATGGGGGTCCTACTGTCAGGCATGGAAACTACTGCTCCATTCATCTCTATGGGAGTCCCAAAAGTAGCCAAGCACTATACTCATCTGTCTTTGGAATGCTTGTAGAAATGAATGGAATTGTAGTTTGTATACCCAAACTGCTGCTCCTTTCATGTTGGGGGATCCAAGTGGTATGAGGTACCCATTCTCGTGATCAGTCAGGGCCCAAGAAGTAGGACGCCTACTGATCTAATAGTTATCCCCTATCTCATGGATAGGAATTGACTTTCAGCAGTTGGAATACCCCTTTAAACAACTGTATTGTAACAGTCAAGTAGTGGGATATGCGTCTGTATCCATGAGCTGGTATAATGATAGTGCAGCAATTGGTTCCTTGGAAGTCAGGATCTGTACTGCTTGCACTACAATAGTTGTAATCAAACAACTTTTGACTTTATTGGATGTTCAGACAACATGTTTTATATGCAGGCTGCCTATTTAATCATGTTAGGTCAAGATTGCAGTATCACATTACAAAGCTCCATATTCAAGAAAATAAATAGAATTAACAATAATATATATTTCAAATAATGGCCTGGAGGGTAAAAATATTACATTCACGAAACAGTAAAAAGTGCTAAAAGTACCAATTTGGTAGCGATGACAAAGGAACACACTTCTGTTGCTTGGCACTCATGGGATTCACTGGTTCATACAATATCTGGTCCAGATGTCAAGTTTATTAAATATATGAATAATTTGTTTCTAGAAGCCTGGACTGAAACCAAGTTGAAAACCCGAGCATGTCCAAGGGAAGGTCTCTCAGATAATAAAAATTAGGGCTTCTTAAGGCAGCTTTTTGTAGAATAATTGTGTAAGATTATGTAGCTTAATCAAAGGGTCTTTCATATTGTTCCATGGTAGTGTGTTGTATGGCAAGAGACAAGCAAGATGAAGACACGCAGAATATGTATATATGTATGTGCTTGAATACCAATTACTTAAATAGAGATTGGGACATGTGGTATATTTAGCGACATATTTTTTGCCAGGGTAATTGCTAATTACTTGAAATTAATCACAGCCTGTTATGTGTCAGAACCATTGCTCATTTGACTACAACTCTAAATTCGCATGGATGATAATTAGTTATTGATGGTTTGGATATGTTTGTAATGACTGCAATACTGTATAAAGGCTGGAATATATAACTAATGAGTAGGAGGTAAATGGTTTACTCTGGGAGACAAACTCTGGCTAGTGCCTACTGCTAAACACAAGCAGTAAATGTTAGAAACTGACTGGAGATTAGTTGACAAGTGAATTAATGCCCAAAGTGACCTCTCAATAGCCTTGGCAAAGTGGACTAGTTTAGTCATGACTCTTGCACAAGGTCCTTAAAAACTCCTGAACACACTTAGGTTGATTTTTATGGTCCCATTTACAGCTAATGGGAGCAATGGAAATAGCTTAGTGAACTAAGGATGGTACATGCTGGGCTTGCTCTTCAGTTTATAATTTGGGACTCTTGTTTGTCTGCAATAGTAGGAGGTAAGACTCCAACCTTACTACTGTTTGATTGATAGTTTATAAAGTAATGTGATACTATATTACATAGTTGAGTCACTTTATTATGACCACTTCCTACTTTCGTTATCATCGGAAGTGTCATGAAGGAAGTCGCATGTAGTGAGCTGGCTTGGGGTGTTTGATAGGCTGGCTGCACATATATCCATTGTTGCTGTCATTGGTAAAAGGGACAATTTATCAGAGTTGCTTAAAGGGATGCTTATTGGCATTCAAGCCAAGCATGGCAGTGTTTAGGAAACTATGCTGTTTGTGAACTGCTCGCATGCTGCTGTGGGAAAGTGTATCATGAGACAAAAAATGGCACCACTGTGAGTAAACAGCATTGAAACTGTGGAGCACCACATGCCATTGATTTGAGAGGTCAACGTCGGCTATGAAGGAGCCCGATGACAGACCAACACACTACAGTGAAGCAGCCCTCCACCAAGATTAACCAGGGAGCTATCAAATGTTCAAATGTGTGTCTGAAACAACAGTTCAGCAAACCCTACTGTGTATGGGGTTCTGAAGCAGCCTGATGATCACTGCACCTCTGCTATTAAAGTTTGATGAGTCCCATTTTCTGCTTCATCGAACAAATGGATGTTGACATGTCAGGGGAAAAACATTAGAGGGCAAATGCCCTGCAACCATTTCTGGAAGAAAACAAGCTGGTGGTGGCAGCATTATGATCTGGGGGATGTTTTTATGGGTCCACTCATCCATGTGAAAGACACTCTCAACCGATTTGGGTATGAATCTATTCCTGCAAATCACATATGACCATACTTGTTGATTGTCTTCCCTGGAACAGATGGGAACTTCCAGCAAGACAATGCAAAGTGTCACATGGCTAGTAATGTCTGACATTGGTCGGAAGAGCATGACCAACACTTCCAAGTACTACCCTGACCCACTTATCCCCCAGAATTTAACCCAATCGTTCGTGCTATGGATCTTCACCCACAAACCCTCCAGCAGCTGTGGGGAGCACTGTAGTCAGCATGGCTCCAGATACCTGTGAAAATCTACCAGGAACTATTTGATTCACTAATGCCCATCTAGCTGCTGTCCATGCTGCACACGGGGATTACTTTGGATATCAGGTCATAATAATGTGACTCGACTGTGTATTTTCACCTTATACCCTGCACCAATGTGCTATGCCAGGCCTTATCGACAGGCAGGAGTACAGATATGTGCTCACTTCAGGGTATATTGTGGAAATCGGAATCTGCACACCCCCTATATGGCTACAGTGTACGGATACTGTGTGCTCTGCAGTAAAAAGCTCTTCAGAAAGTCCTGAACTTCGGGGTCTCTTTCGCTAGTAAAACAATAAAATCAATTAATAAAATATATTACCAAAATATTTTTAGAGCATTTGTAACAGTTTACAATTTTTTTAAATGTCTAGGTAACACAAGATAGCTACTTTATAGCGCTGTGTTCACACTACCATCAAGAGTTACGTTTGGAGCCTCCATTGGCAGTTCAGTCAGACTTGAAGGGAAGAATAGTGCTGCATGCAACTCTGTTCTTTCCATCAAAATGACAGACAACATGACAGAGCCCCGAATTACCTTATTATAAGTTATTTGGGTCTGTCAGGCATTTTTGAGTCCTGTCTAGTGTTGATCTAGCACCAAAGTTCTCGGGTGCTCTGGCTGAACACATCGGGATGCTCTACTGAGCACCCGAACACAATGGAAGAACCCAAGCATTAAACCAGGCTCTGAAGAGAAGAGAGTGTCTGATTTACAGAAAAAGGTTAGAAATTGATGGAAACACCACCAAAATGGTTTGGAAACAGCATGTTTCTACAGTTTTCTATTGTATGACATACAATAGACAACCACACAAAGGCTATATGCCAAAAGCCAGGTATATGCAAGCCAACAATCTATCCATGAGACTGATACAGTCAGCATACCTTACAATGGCAGCCTTGTGCACTATGAGACATTTAAAACCAGCTTTTTTTTTTCTCAGATAGGAATATTCACGATCTGTCACTCATAGACTTTCAATCCCATCATCATCGGATTATATTGCATACTTTCTTATCAAGTTCTACAACTCCTAAACGTTCCATCCCGAATGATGCATTCCAAACCAGCTCTCATCTGACTGAGAGCCAGTAAGCCTCAAAGTTGCTTCATATCCGTTGGATGGCTCGGGTGGACCTGTGCACCTAGATCATTTAGGGAAAGGATTATTGCACTGTTTATATGTGTTTTAGCACATATCTGAAAAAAAGGAATATGACTTGTAATTTTACTAACATGTACCTTTGAATGTAAATGTGCAAATTATATTAAAACCTAATAAAACGTATTAAAAAAAAAAGAGTCATGAACAGCACCATCTATTGGATTCATAGTCTTTTCATAAGACTATGAATCCAATAAATGGCGCTGTTCATGAGTAGTGTTGACCACGAATATTCAAATCGCAAATTTTTATTGCGAATTTTCCATGCAAATGGTGTTTTTTTTAGCTGAAAAAAATGCTGATTCTGCGAATTTGGATATGCCCACGATTATGCAAATGAGTTTACATGACAAAACTGTATAGAAAGGTTATTGAATATTATGTTAGGACAATCAGAAATCTTTTTGTCACCCTAATGATGATAATCTAGGTGCGCAGGTCCACTCAATCCATCCAACAGTTATGAAGCAACTTTGAGGCTTAATAGCTCTCAGTCAGATGAAAGCTGGTTTGGAATGCCTCAGACCGGATGGAACGTTTAGGAGTGATAGAACTTGATAAGAAAGTATGCAATACAGTCTGATTATGATGGGATTGAATGTTTATGAGTGATAGATCGTAAATATTCCAATCTGAGAAAAAAAATAAGAAAAAAGCTGGTTTTGACTGTCTCATAGTGCACAAGGCTGCCATTGTAAGGTATGCTGACTTACTGTTGAGCACGAATATTGCCACTTTGAGAATTCGTGAATATTTCGAATATAGTGCTATATATTCAAATTCGCAAATAGTGTTGAATATTCTAATTGCTAATTTATCGCAAATATATTTCATTGCTGATTTTTGCAATCAAGTAAACAATGACTGGAGATCACGAATTCTCGAATTTTCTAATTTATGGCGAATATTCGGCTAAAAATTCGCAAAATATCGCAAATTCGAATATTGCCTATGCCTCTCATCACTATGCTGACTGTATCTGTTATGGATAGATTGTTGGCTTGCACATACCTGGCTTTTGGCATATAGCCACTGTGTGGTTGTCTATTGTATTTCATAGGTAATGGGAGTCCAAGATGCATCCAGACATCCTCTTAATGCTGTTTTCAAACCATTTCGGTGGTGTTTCCATCAATTTCTAACCTTTTTCTGTGAACCAGACACCCTCTCTTCTTCAGGGCAAGGGGTTCCTGGCTTAATGCTCAGTCTCCCATTGATTTTCATTGTGTTCAATTGTGTTCGAGCATAAACAGTATTCGGCCGAACACTGCGATGTGCCAAGCATAGCGATGCTCGAGCCGATCTACTGTTCAGCTGAGTATGCTCGCTCAACATTAATCCTGTTGTATGATTGATCTCGCTCTACATAGTGTTCCTGTTTATAATGGAAACCGTGACTGAAGTGTGAATACACTCTAATTAGTTACATAACACATCTACTATTTGCGGTTTTGAGGACTAGAAGTACCTCTGAAAACCGAAATGTGTAACTCAATGATACAAAAGTAAGTAGTCAGAAAGTGAAATTGCACAAACATGACAAATATTCTTCTTATGCTGCTGTTAATAACATATAGCAAAATACCATGCAGAAGGTTGAATGGGCATAGATTCAAAAGTGATTTTTTTCCCCCCAACATCCTAATTCGCCGAATAAAAAAAAAAAAAAATTGCTTTGTGATGAATTACTTCGCCATGAAACGCATTTTTTTCTAAGTAGTATGTGCAATGACAGGGAGCTGCGATAGTGCCGTCCCCCGTTATTGTACCCCTCAGATGCGGCTTTAATACATGATCATGGCATCTGAGTGTGAAATTAACATAATTTTTTTTAACTCAAACTTACCACGTCCATTTGCTTGTGACGGGCTGGCTGCCACCATCTTGCTTGAAGACCTACAGCGAAATCTCACGCGGTGTGAGATTACGTCATCATGCCGGGAGACGTGGTGACGTAAGACAGGATTTCGCCAAGATCTCCAATCAAGATGGCGACTGGCGGCCCATCGTGAGCAAATGGAGGAGGTAAGAATGATTTTTTTTGTTTTTTATACTACTTCAGGTTAAATCAATTTGCTTACATGAAGCACGAGGAATTCGAGGCGAATCGAATTTATCCTGAAATTCGGATCGAATTCCACTTTGTGGGATTCTATTCGCTCATCTCTAATCCTAAGCATAAAACTATTATTTATGACTGTATTGTGCCACATATAGTTGTATTATGAAGAAATTAAGCCTTTAATTCAGTTTTAATGTTTATTGGGATTATCTTTATCCTGTAAATATTAGTGTGATCCATCACTGTTTTCTTCCCATCCTGTTGTTTATTAATATAATAACTGAAGTGAGAGGGAACTAAGCTTTATTATCTGTTCTAAGAGATGCAAATAAATCCTCAACAACCTTATGACCCTTAACCAGGAATCACGTTCCTAGCAACCAGCATATGATTAACGGATTACTCATCACAAGGAATAATAGCTCTTTAATAACACTCATGTCACAACAGATTATCTTGAATCTGTATGAATGTTTAAAGATTTGAATGAATATGAAATTAAATCTTTAGATATCCTCAAAAATGTTGATATTACCTTCAAATTACCCTGCATGGACATATGATTTGAAAAGAAAGTTGTGTACTTCCTTAAATTTTCTGCATTCTGATACTGTCCATGCTGATAGGACAGCATCAGAACACTGAAAAAGACTCTTGAGGTTGGAACTTGAGGTTAGAGATGAGCAAATCCATTCTATACGATTCAAATTCATTACGAATTTCTCCAAAGATTCTAGTTTCTGCAATTCTGAAAGTTTTGTGACTCTTCCCACAGGAATCATTTAAAATGGCTGTAATCATTTTACAGATCAGAAGATAGAAAAATAGTATCTGCCACCAACAAGTGATCATTTAAAACTGTTTATTAATTTAAAGCAAAATGTGACAAATAGTTAAGGCTGCATGCAGCCTGTAATTGTGGGAGGGGCCAGGTCCCCTTTTTAAACCCCCTGCTCTCTTACCCCGTTGCCGCGTTCGCTCCTCCGTGTGTTTTGTGACTTACGTCAGTTCCGGTGCCAGTAGCGTGCGTGGTCCCCGCCGTGTCTTGTCGCAGCAATCTGACATCAGGTTTAGGTATTAGGCGGGGGTATTGCGGTCACACCAAAAAAAAAAAAAAAAAAGGTGTTTATCTTCCAACAGGTTGCAGAAGGTTGCTACCAACCACTCGCGGGATTTCGTTAGTTCAAAGGTTCCGATAAGTTAATAAGGCAGTACCGTCCACCTTAGCCTGAAGCGTTCAGGTGTCTTCTCTGTCCACCTTAGCCTGCAACGTTCAGGTGTCTTCTCTGTCCACCTTAGCCTGCAACGTTCAGGTGTCTTCTCTGTCCACCTTAGCCTGAAGCGTTCAGGTGTCCTCTCTGTCCACCTTAGCCTGAAGCGTTCAGGTGTCTTCTCTGTCCACCTTAGCCTGAAGCGTTCAGGTGCCTTCTCTGTCCACCTTAGCCTGAAGCGTTCAGGTGTCTTCTCTGTCCACCTTAGCCTGAAACGTTCAGGGTCTGCTCTGGCCACCGTAGCCTGAAGCGTTCAGGTGTCTTCCCTGTCCACCTTAGCCTGAAACGTTCAGGTGTCTTCTCTGTCCACCTTAGCCTGAGGCGTTCAGGTGTCTTCTCTGTCCATTAGCCTGAGGCGTTCAGGCGTCTTCTCTGTCCAGGTACCCTGAAACGTTCAGGTGTCTTCTCTGTCCTTTAGCCTGAGGCGTTCAGGTGTCTTCTTTGTCCAGGTTCCGGCAGCGTGCAGGTGTCTTCTCTGTCCATCTACCCTGAAACGTTCAGGGGTCTTCTCTGGCCAGGTACCCCGGGGCCCAAGGGTCCCCTCCGTCCCCCGTTGTCAACAGCATCAGGGTCTCGTCTTGGTTGCTTCTGCCTACTGCTCACAACCCCCATGACGGTCGCAACCAAGACGTCAGGTACCCTCCAGGTCCACGTTCCTGGCGGCACCCAGGCAACCCTGCTTGCACTCCCATCCCGAAATATCCAGGTCACCCCTCGCCACGAACCCCGGTACCTTCAGGCCGCCTCCTTTCCGCTGTCTTCAACTCCGTCTCCGGGCTCACCCGATATTCCTCCGTTTCCTTCAGTGTTCTTCCTCACCCCGCTGTGTCCATCCTTGAGCTAGCACAGTGGCGGGTCCGTCCGCATCTGCATTGTTTTCGAGTCCACTCCGCTATTTTCTCACGTCGCGCCTAACTTTTCCAGTCCTCAGGGTCAGCCGGGTCGTTCTCGTTGTTCCTTAGACGGTAAGGCAAGGGTCTCGAATCCCAAGCTTTCAGGTACGTCATCCATACGTTCACCCACGTCCGCAGCAGCCACGGTACACGGTCCCCATGTTCGTTCCAGCGGCCATATTGTTGTCTCTAATTCCAGGTCTCGCTTAAGTCTCGACCGGCGGCGAAACCATGTCTCAAGTCTCAGATGTGGACGACGCGTTGTCCCTCCCGGGTACTTCGGTCTCTGGCCAAGGAGGGCCCGAGTCCCTCCGAAGATGGACCGTACCGAGGCTGGTGGCAGAGTTGAGCAGAAGGGGCATCAGGCACCCAGCCTCAGCCAGAAAGGCGGAGCTGTACAGGCTATTGATGACGGAATCCGGTCCTCCTGAGAGAGAAGATCCGACCCCGTCCATCCAGCAGTCCTTGGTACAATTGCAGGCCTCAATGGATTCTCTGGTCTCGTCCGTGGCCGACATCAGGTCCAGGGTGGTGGACTTGAAGGCCAGGGCGCCGGCTCCATCTCAGGCGGTGGTCCCTCTCAGCGATCCCCCGCTGTATCAGCTACCAGCTCCAGGTACGACCCCTGCCACTCCTGTGGTGGCTCCGGCACACTTCGTGCCGGACAACATCAGGAAGGACATCTTGGCGGGCAAGGACGTGAATCTCGCGTCCATCCTGATCGCGTCCCACGATGCGGCGGATAACAAGACCTTCGACTGCGGGGAGATCTCGGTGGTCCTTCGGGCCAAAGATGGCCGCCTCAATCGCAAACTCACGGTGCCTGAGTTTGTCTTGGCCTTCAGCCTGTATAGGGATGTGATCTGCTCCGCCTACCCAGCTCGCCGGGAGGAGCTGGACACATACCTATACAGGGTCACTGATCTGGGGCACAAGTACGGCGGCACGGCTTTTTACGACTATCATCGCTCCTTCTCAGCCAAAGCCGCCACCGCGCTGACCCAGTTTCAGTTTACTGTCAGCTGGGCCACCTTGGACATGGAATGGTTCTGCCGGCACTTCGCCGGTCTCCGGGCCCCCGCATGCTCAACATGTCAGTCAATATTCCATGCCACCGAGTGGTGTCCCCAAATGGCCACGACCCAGCCAGACAGGGCCATCCCAGGCCCCTCCGGGGCTTCCCGCAGCCCCTCCTCCACCGATAAACTGGGCAGACCCATCGTGTACCTTGGCAACAGTCAAGTGTGCAATAATTTCAATTTTCGGGTCATGTCTGTTCAGCGGGTGCAGGGCCCTGCACATCTGCTCAATTTGCTTCAGGGCTCACCCCAGGTCCACATGTCCCAAGAAGGCATCAAAGCGCCTATGACTGGCCGACTGCAACATCGACCTCCTGGCCCTCCTGTTACGGGAGCATCCGGTGCCGGGTTTTGCGGATTTCCTGATCACGGGCCTCTGCTTTGGCTTCGACACAGGGTTGGTGGCGCTCCCCCATTCCAACTGGGAGTGCGACAATCTGCAGTCGGCCAGAGCAGATCCTGCCTCGGTTCAGGAACTCCTGAACTCGGAGGTAGAGAAGGGGTTCCTCCTGGGCCCGTTCAGCCAAATTCCCTTCTCGCGCTGGCGGACCAGCCCCATAGGCTGTGTCCAAAAAGGACTCAAATAAAAAACGTTTGATTTACGACCTCTCCGCCCCCCATGGTTCTGTCATCCCCAGCATCAACTCGCTCATCCCTTCTGAGGAGTTTTCCATGTCTTATGCCTCCATCGACGAGGCCATCGCCCTCATCCTCAGCGCTGGGAAGGGCGCCTGGCTGTCCAAAGCTGACATAGCGGACGCTTTTAAACTGCTGCCCATCGCCCCACACCTATGGCAGTTCTATGGTATCCAGTGGGAGGGCAGGTTCTACTTCGCCAACCGGTTGACCTTTGGCTCCAAAAGCAGCCCGTGGTTGTTCGACCGGTTGGCGCAGGCCTTACATTGGATCCTGCTTCACCACGGCAGCACCCCGGCGGTCATCCACTACCTGGACGACTTCCTCCTCATAGAACCTCCGCTATGTCAGCCAGCCGGGCTGCGCTCCCTCCTGGACCTGTTTTCCGGCCTTTGCATTCCCATCTCGCAGGGGAAAACCGCGGGGCCTGTCACGTCCATCACCTTCCTGGGCATCGTCCTGGACTCCGACCGGATGGAGGCCAGGCTGCCAGAGTCCCAGATCCGGGAAGTCGTGGCAGGGGCCATCACCTCGTCCCAGGTAACCAAGGTCGAGCTCCAGTCCATCCTGGGCCGGCTGAACTTTGCCTTAAGGATGATGCCCCAGGGCAGGGCCTTCGTCTCCCGCCTGCTCTCACTTCTTCCGACGGCCTCCGAACCCAGCAGCATCATCCACCTGGACAGAGCTGCCATGGCAGATTTGCACATGTGGGACAGCTTTCTCTCCACCTGGAACGGGGTCAGCCTGTTCGTGTCCCCATGGGCCCAGTCGTCCACCAGGGTGTTCTCTGATGCCGCGGCGTCTCAGGGTTTCGCGGCCATCTGCGGATCCCGGTGGTTGGCTGGGCCATGGCCTCCTCAGGTCAGTTCTGACCCGCAGTCCCTCAGGTCATCCCCGTTCCTGGAATGTTACCCCATCGTGGCAGCCGCATCTGTTTGGGGTCATCTCTGGGCTAATACCAGCGTGATGTTCATCACCGACAGTCAGGACCTGGTGGACATCATTTCCAAAGGCCGAGCCAAATCCGCCAGGGTCATGTCCTTGCTGCGTAAACTAGTCGGGCTGGCCATGGTCAATAATTTCCATTTTACTTGTGCCCATATCCCAGGTGTCAGCAACACGGCGGCCGATGCCTTGTCCAGGTTCAACTTTCAAACCTTCTTTCAGGTGTGTCCCGAAGCAGACCAGGCCGGGGCCCGGATTCCCGGTTTCTACGACCTAATGTTGGATTGAGGTCCCTGCTGGCTACCGCCAAGGACCTCATGCACCGGTCCCTCTCGGTCAACACGGCCCGGAATTACAACACGGGTTGGAACCTGTTCCAAAAATTTTCAAAAGATCATCCTCAGCAAGATACAGCCTTCGTGTCATATATCATGGCTTTCATGGCCCATTGCCATGTCAATCTCAAGCTGGCACCCAGCACCATCCGTTTGTATCTGGCCGGGGCTCAACATTTCTTGGTTCTACAGAATCCCGAAGTTCGCACAGCTTTCACTTCCCAAGCCGTCAAGGCCACTCTCAGGGGTATTGAAAAAAGCAGTAAGGAGTCAGGTCCTTCCCGTCGACCGGTCTCAGGCGAACTTTTCAGACAACTTTCCGCATCCCTAGATGGCAACCCTTTTGGCCCTTCCGTTAGCCTGGTCATCAAGGCCGCGATGTACCTGAGCTTCTACGGATTCCTGCGCCCAGGTGAATTCTCAGTCTCTTCCCAGAAGTCGACCTTCCTGAAGAGAAAACAGCTGTCCTGGAATCAGGACCATCTGGTGTTAAGTCTTCCATCCACCAAGACATCGCAAACCGGTCCTCCCATACGGATCTGCTTCTTCAAATCCGAAAACGCCTGGTGCCCTGTGGTGGTACTCCAAGGTCTCCTTGATTCCACGCCTTCTCCGAATCCAGAGGCTCCGTTGCTCCCGTGCCAAGGGAAACCCCTATCCACGACACAGTTTGTCTCATACATCCGGTCCCTGGTCGCTGGGTTAGGGGTGGACCCCAAAACCATATCAGGTCATTCCTTCCGCATTGGGGCGGCCTCCGCAGCCTCCAAGCACGGGACACCTCCGCACGTCATTCGCCACATGGGTAGGTGGAGATCGGGCTGTTTTTCCCGGTACATTCCGGATCGGCTGACTGAAACCCGCCAGGTATTCCGTTCCTTGGTTTTGTAATCTGTTTTCACGCATTAAACAGCATCTTCCCTACCCCGTGTCTTTTGGCCCTCTTTTAGGCAGGCCCACGTCCCGTGGCTCCAGGCACACACCAGCCACCGTTAGGACCCCCTCCTGTCACCCCACTGACCGTGGCCGCGGCCACAATGCAGCGTGTTTGTAAACACCATCTACCATGTTTACCCATAGCCATTCATGTTGCTGTCACTTTGAAAGTACTAATGCTGTCTTGGTGATAAAGAACCTAACAAGGGTTGGATATAGTCCTAGGTGACCTCAAAGTGTCAGAAACAAGTTTTAAGGTCAATTGGAGCTGTTATCAATAATATTAGTAGAACCACTTTGTCAACCAACCAGTTTGACTTTAGGCCAGACCTAAGGGTGTTATTCTGGCAGTCCCCTGATTTTCTCCCTTTAGGCCCGATGCAGAGATCTGGACTTCACTACATGGGATCCACCAGGCTGGTATCTCTTGAAATAGTCTCGGTATGGTTGGCTCCTGACCCATGGGGATGAGAGACACAGGTGAGTGGCATCGGGGGAACAGGCAATACATGTAGTCGGGAATCAGGCTGAGAGTAAAGCAAGAAGAGTTTGTGCGAATCCATGAAACAATCCAAAAAACAGGGCAGGCAGAACAGGATCAGTACAGTGTAGAGGCACAGATCAGGTACCAGACAGACAAACAAACAGATAAAGCTCTTTTACAGGCTTTAATTCACACACAGGAAGCCAGTACCTGTACTCACAGGACAGAGGTGACCATGAATTGTCCATTGTAACAAGAGTACTTTTGATATGGGTTGAATTTATTTGAATTGAATCTAATCTGATGGCAAATTCATTTGAATGTGACTTGAAATGAATAGGAGGAATGATTAAGAATGGAGGAATGATTTGTCTCGCCTGAAAAACCTTGTGCATGAAAATATTTTCCTGTCAAATTTTCATTAATTACTGAAGGACAGTGACAATTTAATCAAATGGTTTATGATTCCAGCAAGTAAGTTATTTATATTTTAAAAGCAAAAGTTATTCAGATTTTTAATATACTTTCTGTATCAACTCTTTATGGTTCACAAGATCTATGCTTGCTATCATTTAATAAGAACCTTCTCTGTTAAATGGGTTTTCAGGGTGTTTGATATTGATGACCTATCCTCAGGGTAGAGAAAAATAACAAAAGGAAAGCAGCATCAATATCCCTCAAGACCTCAAAAATCAGCTGTAGATCCAAAACAGCCGCTCTAATTCAATAGTGTAAAAACGAAGAAGTCGGCAGCATATCCTCCAAGATTTTTTTTTATAAAAAAAAAAAAAGGATCCAATACAGGTATAAAATTCAAAAATAGTACAACGATTCGACTAATCCATAGTCTTTTCTTGAAAAAGACTATGGATTAATCGAAATGTTGCACTATACTCAGGATAGGTCATCAATATCAGATCGGTGGGGATCCAACTCCCAGCACCCCTGCTGATTAGCTTTTTGAAAAGGGCGCGGTGCTGCATTAGGTTCATCAGTCACTTGACCTATGTTAAATTCCATCCCATTCAATGAGGCCGAGTAGCAATACCAAGCATAGCCGCTATACAATGGATAGCTGATTTGTAAGCTGGTCTCCTCAAACAGCTGATCAGCCAGGGTGCAGGGTGTCAGACCTCCGCTGTTCTGATACTGCTGATGTATCCTAAGGCCTCATGGACAAGACCGTATGTATTTTGCGTTTCACAAAAAACAGATCCGCAAAAAATACGGATCATGTTCGTGTGCATTTTGCATTTTGTGGAACGGAACAGTTGGCCCCTAATAGAACAGTATTATCCTTGTCCATAATGCGGACAATAATAGGACATGTTCTATTTTTTTGCGAAACGGAAATACGGACATACGGAAATGGACGGCATACGGAGTACCTTCCATTTTTTTTCGGACCCATTGAAATGAATGGTTCAGTATACGGTCCACAAAAAAACCGGAACGGACGCAGAAAGAAAATACATTCGTGTGCATGAGCTCTAAGGGACAGTTCATTAATATCAAACACCTTTAACTTCCAGAAGATAAATAACGATCCAAGTCAAGTAATTACATAGGTGCACCACTTGATGCAGCACACTTATCATAGCTCTGTTATGTACCTAGGGGAGTAGTACATGGTCTGAACAGCATTGCTAATTAGGGGCACCATGGTGGCTCAATGATAGCATTGTTTTCTTGCAGAGTTGGGTGCCAGGGTTCTGATGAAGGACAACAGCATGGGCTTTCTCACAGACTCCATAATGCCACCACCTTTATACAGGTTGATTCAGAATTTAGATTGTGACCTTCAATGGACAGGAACTGATGTAAGTGATAATCTCTTTACAGCACTGCAGATATGTCAGTAAGATGTACGTAAGCACACTACAAATTAATTATAAATAAAAAATATATAGTTATTAGTGTTGGGCGAGCATGCTCGGCCGAACACTTTTTTACTCTAGCACCGCGTGTGCTCGAGCGCAATGCTTGAGTCTCTTTGCCGCACGTTTGTTGGCTGCTACGCAGCCAATAAACGTGCGCGGAGGTATTGGCACTCACTGTAATGCCATAGCCCCCCGATGACACCATGTTCGGCTTAGTCTTAGTCAGAGAGAGCTGCAGCAGAAGGGACAGATAGTGTAGGGACAGGATTTTTATTTATTTTTTTAGGCAGGGTTTACTGGTGAAAGGTGTTAGAGACCCAAAAGTTATTTTAAGAACTATTGTTTTATATGGCTGCCATATATATTATTAGCGCAACCTGCACTAAATTGCGTGCAATTATTTGGCTGCTGCTGACAGTGGCACAACTCTGCTACATCTGTTGTGTTACATTTGCGCTGTGAAATTCTGCGCAATTGTTTGGCCGCTGGTGACAGAGACATTACCTGCGCTACATCTCCTGTATAACATTTGCCCATCCTAAATATCAGTGACATTAAGTAAAAAAAAAATTGCCGCTGTAAACAGCGTCAATACCTGCGCTACATCTCCTGTATAAAGTTTGCGCATCCTTAATATCAGTGACATTCAGTTGAATTTTTTCGGTGCTGGTGACAGAGACATTACCTGCACTACATCTCCTGTATAACGTTTGCACATCCTAAATATCAGTGACATTCAGTTTAATATTTTTTCGCTGCTATTGACAGCGACATTACCTGCGCTCCTTGTCCTGTATAATGTTTGCACATCCTAAATATCAGTAAAATTCAGTTTAATTTCTCACCGCTGGTGACAGCGACATTGCCTTCGCTACATCTCCTGTATAACATTTACGCATCCTAAATATCTGTGACATTCAGTCTAATTTATTTGCGCATACACTTACAAAACCTGCGCTACTGTACGTGTGAAATACTTGCAAGCATATATACCATTTAATATGCAGAAGGCGAGCAGTAAGGGACAAGGAAGTGGTCGTGCTGCGGATGGTGCACGCAGAGGCTATGGCCCATGGCGCGGTGAAACTGTGCCTGCTGCCAGAGCATAAGAAACACACTCATCCACGATACCTAGCTTCATGTCCCAGTTTGCAGGGTGGCACAGGAAACCACTCTCAAAGTCACAGCAGTGCGACCAGGTGGTTGGTTGGATTGCAGCAGATAATGCTTCCAGTCGGTTGAGTTCCACCCTGTCTACCACAAAGTCCAGTCTCAGTAGCCAAGAGTCTGGTCAACAGAATCCTCACCCTTCCTCCCACCATGGAGAGTCTTGGCAAACAAGTGACTCCACACTCGGATAGTCCTAGGAGCTGTTTTCATCGCCATCCCTTGATTTGGCCCTCTCGCCAAGTCCGCTTGAAGAGGGACATGAGTAGATCTTGTGCACTGATTCCAAACTCTTTAGCATCCACAGTCGTCAGAAAAAGATGACGGTGGGGAACGGCAATTAGTGTTTCACGAGGTGGATGATGATGATGAGACACAGTTGCCAATAAGTCAACCACAATTAGTGTCTCAAGAGGTTCATGATGAGGATAAGACACAGTTGTCAATAAGTGAGGTTCTTGTTAGGTCAACAGGTCAGGAGGATTACCAGAGTGAGGAAGTGGAAGAGGAGGTGGTGGACGATGAAATCACTGACCCAACCTGGGAAGGTGGCAAGTCGAGCCAGGAGAGCAGTACAGAGGGCGAGGGATCCGCAGCACCGCAACAGGCTGGAAGAGGCAGTGGGGTGGCAAAAGGGAGAAAACAGGCCACACCAAACAGTCCCACAACTGTTCCCAGGAGCACCCTCTTGCAGAAATCTCCCTTGCCAAGGGGTAGGTGTTCCACAGTCTGGCGCTTTTTTGAGGAAAGAGCGGACGATAAAATAATTGTCTTTTGCAACCTGTGCCGTACCAAAATGAGCAGGGGCGTGAACACTAGCAACCTCACCACCATCAGCATGATCCAAAAACGACCAATAAACACGTACAATACAGTAAAACACTCCCACACAAAATCCTCCCCTCTGCCTGTGATACAATTACCTTACACAATGGGTTGATGTAATTATCACAGACAAGAGAATACACAATGTCTTTTGTCCTGGAGACAATCGAGGAGTAATTCAATTATCTCTCAGGACAAAAGGAAATCGCCAATACACACGTGGAGACAATAGGACAGACATCACTACTCAAATATACAATGTCACAACCATTACAGTAAACACAGACATTTAACATATCTCAAAATGGCACAAATTAAACCAGGGGTTCAAAAGTTAGTAAAAGCCCTTTGTTAACAAAGGAAGCATGGCTTTTCTGCCCAAAACCTGTTTTTACAGAGTTTCTGTTTTACAGAGGCTGTGTGAGATAATTGGCTTAACTGGGTGTGGTAAGCCAACTAGGTACAGAAAATACCTCTATTCACAACAGCAAAACTACATAAAAATACATAACTCCTATCAAACTGAACAGAACCCCCACATTCAACTTATTCCCAGATGGCTTGGATCTGAGCACTCAATATATCCGAACAGCGCTCAGATGCCACAAACACAGTCAACTCGCCATGGGGTTTAAGTTTAGCATGGGCTGATGAGAGGGCCCAAAATCCTGGGGCAAGAGGCTGGCAACCAGGCTTCTGAAGCACCCAGAGGCGAGGTTGGTTTCGCCACACAGACCCTCACCTCTAATTTTTTAGATGATCATATCAGAAGCAGGCCATCACCCCTAATGTTTTATACGGTCAGCTCAGCAGCAGACCCTCACCCCTAATGTTTTAGAAGGTCATATCAGTAGCAGACCCTCACCCCTAAAGTTTTAAATGGTCAGATCAGTAGTAGACCCTCACCCCTAATTTTTTAGATGGTTAGCTAAGCAGCAGACCCTCACCCCAAATTTTTTTAGATGGTCCGATCAGCAGCAGGCCCTCGCCCCTAATGTTTTAGAGGGTCTCCAGCAGGCCCTTGCTCCTAATGTTTTTGAGGGTCACCAGCAGGCCATCAATCATAATTTATCAAGGGTGTGTATAATGCCCTCATTTATATGTAATAAAAGGTGGGTTTGTGTGCCGATTCCTTGTAATTTTTGGAAGCCCTTTCACTTAGTGCATAGGCTTTATAAGTGTAGGAGTCCCACTACATGAACAATTGTACCACAATGTGAATGAGGCTCTCCTTTATGTGATATACAGGTTGTATCGGAGGGCCTCTTCCTTGTAATTTTTGGCAGCACTTGCACTTTATATACAAGTAAATATACAGGAAAGAATGTTTCCTAACAATTCTTCCTCTAAAATCGATTTTATCTTCAGTTTGGTGCGTATTATTGTCAGTCTGTAAAAGTGGCTTACTACTCGGACAACATCGTTCCCAGCAGCGTCTTAGGAGTCCAGGATGCATCCAGACATCCTCCCCATGTTGTTCCCTAAACATTTCAGTGGTGTTTCCATCAATTTATGACCTTTTCCTATGAACCAGACACCCTCCCCTCTTCAGAGCAGGGAGTGCCTGGTTTAATGCTCGGGTTCTCCCATTGACTTCCATTGTGCTCGGGTGCTCGGTAGAACACCCGAGCATCCCGAGGTGTTCTACTCGAGCCCCCGAGCACTTTGGTGTTAAATTGGTTAAATTGGTTCTGTGTAGAGATGAACAAATTGGATTCATCCAACCCAAATGTTGTAAAAATTCAAGATGGATCCAAATCCCAAATTTTGGTGATTTGATTAAAGAGAGTTTTGGAGGGGAGAGAGATTTCTTTTTTTTTTTTGTAAGAGGCAAGAAAGAAAAAATTTGCCCTAGGAGACCTCAGGGTGTCAGACACCCATTCTCAGGCCAATTGAAGTACCTTTTGATTTAGATAGAATCCATTTGTACCCGAATCAAATCAGTCGACTGGTTCAGCCAAATCATACTCAAATCGAATTTCAAGAGATTGGCTGATCTCTAGTAGTATAGAAAAGATCCAGCAGCTCAAAAGCAAGAAATGCCTGTAAACCGCAACCAAATGTGCCATAAAATAGTTGTCCATATATTTTTTATCTCCATTTAATTTTTTTCGCATAAGTTTTAAAGGCCATCACGCTACATATGAATATGTCTTGACATTCTGTTACATAATACAGTAAGATACTGTATGGTTTGCAAAAGAGAAGTAGGAAGGAAGCAATCCTGTTACTAGCAGATTATGAGCATGCAATCCTCTGTGCCCGTGCCGTAATATCCATGACTAGTAGAGAGACAAGTCTACACCGCTATGCTTCATTACATATAATGTATTCATAGGTGTCCTTTGCTTCTAAACCTGTCCTGCATGCCGCTCTCTGGGACACATTGAGTGCAGTCAAGCAAGAGTTTATCATCTGCAGGTTACATCATGATACTGAGCAGTACAGTGCATTTCAAGTCATCTTGCCCTTCAGAGAGTTGTATAATTCCTTGCACAGCAAATTGTTTCATGATATGCTTAAAATGAAGTAAGTAAGCCCTTGAGGCAGCTATTAAGCATACTGAGAAGCTGGTCTGGTCCACATTGCTGCTCTGCATTCAGTTCAGGTCATAATTATATGTGTGTCTGTTTTAGAAAAATCATCTTCGATGTTTACGCATAAAGAACATAGTTGTCTTTTCATTCTGTTGTCTTTAAATGCAATTATATACAGTATCTGTCCTTATGTGACTGATCAGCCCTGAAGAAAAATGATAGAACCTCTCTCTATATCAGTTATCTCGTGCTATTGTAGAACCTCTCTCTATATCTGTTATCTCCTGCTATTGTAGAACCTCTCTCTATTTCTGTTATCTCCTGCTATTGTAGAACCTCTCTCTATTTCTGTTATCTCCTGCTATTGTAGAACCTCTCTCTATGTCAGTTATCTCCTGCTATTGTAGAACCTCTCTCTATATCTGTTATCTCCTGCTATTGTAGAACCTCTCTCTATATCTGTTATCTCCTGCTATTGTAGAACCTCTCTCTATTTCTGTTATCTCCTGCTATTGTAGAACCTCTCTCTATATCTGTTATCTCCTGCTATTGTAGAACCTCTCTCTATGTCAGTTATCTCCTGCTATTGTAGAACCTCTCTCTATATCTGTTATCTCCTGCTATTGTAGAACCTCTCTCTATATCTGTTATCTCCTGCTATTGTAGAACCTCTCTCTATATCAGTTATCTCCTGCTATTGTAGAACCTCTCTCTATATCAGTTATCTCCTGCTATTGTAGAACCTCTCTCTATTTCTGTTATCTCCTGCTATTGTAGAACCTCTCTCTATTTCTGTTATCTCCTGCTATTGTAGAACCTCTCTCTATATCTGTTATCTCCTGCTATTGTAGAACCTCTCTCTATTTCTGTTATCTCCTGCTATTGTAGAACCTCTCTCTATATCTGTTATCTCCTGCTATTGTAGAACCTCTCTCTATGTCAGTTATCTCCTGCTATTGTAGAACCTCTCTCTATATCTGTTATCTCCTGCTATTGTAGAACCTCTCTCTATATCTGTTATCTCCTGCTATTGTAGAACCTCTCTCTATATCAGTTATCTCCTGCTATTGTAGAACCTCTCTCTATATCAGTTATCTCCTGCTATTGTAGAACCTCTCTCTATTTCTGTTATCTCCTGCTATTGTAGAACCTCTCTCTATATCAGTTATCTCCTGCTATTGTAGAACCTCTCTCTATATCAGTTATCTCCTGCTATTGTAGAACCTCTCTCTATTTCTGTTATCTCCTGCTATTGTAGAACCTCTCTCTATATCAGTTATCTCCTGCTATTGTAGAACCTCTCTCTATATCAGTTATCTCCTGCTATGGTGGAGCTGAAACTATAACTCCCAACTGCAGGCCCCCAAGACATGCTGGTAGTTGTAGCTTTAGAAAACGTTATACGCTGCTATCACCAGCAGTCACACAGAGATGGATGGAGCATCAGGCACATGCTCCACGTGCTGCTCTCTTCATTTCAGGGGGTCCCATGGGGTAAAGTTATGGTTCTAGTGGTTGGAGCCCAACGACCTAATGGTTATCCTCGATCTTATGGATAGGGGATACCTTGGAATACCCCTTTAATTCCTTTTACTGATTATGCCACAATCTTCGGCAGTCGTTTCCAACCAGCATTTAGAAACAATCAGTATTCTTTATTCTGTGGCCAGGTCATTCCAACAGCTGGCCGGGCACACTTTGGAAACCTCTGGTCTAAAATATACCGTAGCTCAGTTTACCAAAGTAAAATGTATTTCACTAGTTTTAGCAATTACCCAGCGGTCTATGCATTAAGAATAATATTAAGTGGATTTAGTATTTGTAGGTAGTAGATAGCATTTGTAGTTGCTCCAATGAAGTTGTTGCGCTGTCATTTATTACATTTTGGCTAAATCCTGCTACATACTTTTTTGAGATTTACACAGTAATACTTTGTTGAGTATCCAGTTACCCATTATCTAAATACATAGAGTATTAACAGTACTATGCCATAATTAATGTGGAAAATAGAAATCAGACGTCATATGCTGTATTAGATTATCATTCTAACAAAGCTAGAACCTGTACCTCACATAGATCCAGAGGTATCACTACCCCAATTGCTCCTCTGTATTTATTCAAGCTAGCACCTCAGTGGCCCTGTCTTTTCTGTTCCCAATTTTTCCCTATGACAGCTCAAGGGAGGTGTCTCTTTTCTACTGCAGATTTCATCCTATCACATATCTTGGGTGTGTGATTTCTACAGCTTTTGGGTGTGTGCTTTCTGCTGCAGATCTCCCCTTATCAGAGCTTGGGAGTGTTCTTTCCCAGGGGCATTTCCTTTCTGCTGCAGATCTCCCCTTATCAGAGCTTGGGAGAGTGTTCTTTCTCAGGGCCATTTCCTTTCTGCTGCAGCTCTCTTCCTGTAACGGTCCCCTCTAACAGTAGATATGGCTAGTGGCAGTTGAAAGATGGAACTCAGCATGTTACCCCCTGATGAACCCCAGAATATTGACAGCCTGGGGGAAAACCCATTAGACTTGATGGTATCATGACCAGTGTAATGGTGTCCTCACTTACCAATAGACTGGACCTGGGGCTCATATGACTGATTTAATGTTAGACGGTATTGCAGCATCTTCTACAGTGTCCCAATAACCTAACGTATTGGAACAACAGTGATTGACTGAACTACGGTGTTTTATCATTACAGTCTACCATTCCCTGCATCTTTGGTGACCCCATGTCTTCATCCTGGATACCCCAGTAAGATCAGGATAACACAGAGAGAACAAAGAAGACAAGGGGATCACTCTTGTCAGGGTGGAAGTTCCACTTCTAGGCCAGGGAAAGAGGAGGGATACTGTAGGGTGTTTTACTGGGGTTGTTTTTAATTGGAAGTTTTATAACGAATAAAAGTTACGTTTTATGGGTTAATGTTGTTTTTGCTCTGATGATATTTACAGGATATTTACAATGCCTCTTACTTGATATCCTGACTTTGCTAATAAGTGACTGGCTGGATCTGTGATTCCCATGGGCGACCTCAGCAAGGTGGACGTAGAAATAAGGAAAAGAACAAACAGCAGGTGGTGGCATATAGATAGATTTTTATTGAATAATTCAGTGGCTACACTAATAAAAAATATTTAAAAAAGTAGAATATTTCTAGTGGGACAACCCTTTAAGGGTGGTGTCTTACACAGTTTTATTGTGCAGTTTTCAAAGCATTTTTTTTTTTTAGCTAAAGCCAGCTGAAAACACTCTGGATTTTTAATAAATATTGGATTCCAGGGTCTCCCAATGATCCCATAAACAAAGGGTCCCTGAGACCCCTTTCTGAATGAATGGAGTAGTAGTGCACACACTGTTCACTTCTTCATTCATTTCTATGGGTCTGACATAAACAGTGCTCAGTCCGATAGAAGTGAATGGAGCAGTGGCGTGACTTACGCACTGCCACTTTATTCAGACAGGAGACTCAGGGAGCCTCCATTTTCAGTATCTCTGGCAGGAGGAAGGGAAAGGGGATTCACCAGTTGGACCCCGAGCGATTCAATATTTATCGCCTGTTATGCGGGCAGGATATAAAAACATTTTAGGGGATACCCCCTTTAATTGATTGCAGTTCTTTCAGGACACTTCCACGTGACAATATTTTAGCCAGTATTTAGAATCTGAATAAAAACACAATCAGATAGAAGGTATAGACAGATTCATGTCTCTTCTGTGTTTTACACTCGTATTGGTTTATATATATACTGAGGACCAATCCTGACCAAATACCGACCATGGAAGGCGGGGTCTTTCTGTGGTACCCTTTTTATCTAAAGCAGTATAGAAAACCACAGATAATAAATACAAAATTATCTGCTACGCTTATGCTCATGTCATCTTCCATAAAACACAATTCATAAATGAATAAATAAAATGAATAAAAGACAGCGATAAATATGGACTATTAGTTAAAACATAATAGATAGCTGCCTGGTGACCAATTATTAAAATACATAAATAAAGCAATGCTGTAAAATACAGTCAAAACATCATCAATTTAATGATGCAGCACTCCCTTGATACAAGCATTTTTCTGTAGAAACTATTCAAATCTTTTATTTTCATTTTCTCAACTATGTGAGACTCTATTATGTCAAATCAGTTGTGTCTTTATACATTAGTATGGTATATTTATATACTGTGTGTATATATATATATATATATATATATATATACTGTATTGAAAATCAGTAAAGCTGCAGTGATGATCACAGGTTGTTTTGTTGGAATTCTGAAAGCTGATTAGCATCGCCATGGTAACCATAAACATAATACTTATGGCTGATTAGCATGATCTTTCGCAGCAATTATGTCGCTTAATTCATGTCTTCAAAGTGAAATGCTAATTGTTTTCTCTTGTGTTATTGCAGTGTAACCTTTCACTGCAGGAAAGGCAGGTGTGTCCTACTTCTGTACGTGAGAGAGCCAGGAGCCTCATGTCGTACAGTCTGCCAAGTAATATGACAGAACCATCTAGAATGCTAGCGTAATAGTTCAGTGTTCAGAGTTTGAAAAACAAACAAACAAAAAAACATTTCTCCAGCAGAGATGAATAAATCCATTATAAAATTTGGACATTCAACCAACTTAAATGTTACAAAAAGTTCGGGTTTGAAGTAATTCATATTTTTGTCAGACAGGAGACTGTTTTCCTGACAATCGGGCACTTGCGATTTGGACCGAATTTATTCAGGCCCAAATCGAATCAGACAACTGATTCTACTGATTAAATTGAATGTTAAGACATTTGCTCATCTTTATTGTGCAGCCATGAAAAATTAATTGGATTGTGCTCTAGATATCTTATATGTAATAGCTGTGTGCTCCTGTTCTTGTAAATGCCATCAAGGAGAGGAGGGGAGCGGTGGTGGAAATGGGAAGAGTAGTAGCTTAATGAATGTTCTTCACTAATAGAGGTAGACTCGGACTGCCAAGTAACACTAAATACTTCTGTCTGTCTTACACAGAACAAAGAATAATGCATGTTGGAGTCTACCATGCCGATACTACTTTTCTGTAAAATCTGTTGTCAGTTGTGCTTATCCTATACAGATTCAACTGACTGCAGATATCACTAGCACGGCCACATTGAGTCCAACATAAATGTAATCTATGTATATGGCCAGGTTAGCATTACCAAGAAGGTGTTATGTCTTTACATGTAGAATATATTTGGTTAGGCTACTTTCACACTCGCGTTTGGTGCGGATCCGTCATGGACCTGCACAGACCATTCCGTTCAGAACAGATCCATTTGTATTATCTTTAACAGAGCCAAGACGGATCCGTCTTGAACACTATTGAAAGTCAATGGAGGACGGATCCGTTTTCTAATGTGCCAGATTGTGCCATTGGCTCAGTTTCTTCAGACGGACACCAAAGCGGAATGGAGACGGAACGGAGGCAAACTGATGCATTCTGAGCAGATCCTTTTCCATTCAGAATGCATTAGGGCAAAACTGATCCGTTTTGGACCGCTTGTGAGAGCCCTGAACGGATCTCACTAATGGAAAGCCAAAACGCCATTGTGAAAGTAGCCTCAATGGCAATCACTATCAGATCAGTGAGGGTTGATCACACGGTTCAGCTGTTTGAAGAGACTCTTCAATGTTTATGTCAAATTCACTTGAACGGGACAAAGTTGCAATATCCCGCACCACCGCTACTAAGGGGATAGCATGCAGGTAGGTGGTCCCATGTAAACAATAGGACTCTTCAAACTGCTGATTGCTGGGATGCCAAGAATCAGACCTCAACCAGTCTCTTAGACAATCAATATCCTAAGCCCAGGAAATCCCATTTAAATACTTATATAAACTCAGAAATATTGAAATTAACTATAAGGCAGCCAAATCATAGGAAATTGATGAAATGTAAAGTCATGTGTGATACACAACGCAGTTTAGATTTCCACACATGACTTCACATCTCTGTTTTGTGTGCCATGAATGGACAGTAGTGGTAAAAACAACTTAAAGCAGCAATCTCCAGGAATAAATATTTTTAGGAGGCTCTTGTCAGACTATTGTTGTGATGGACAGCCTTTACTTTTGCAGGATGGAATGAAAGGAAAAAATAATAATGGTAAAACTGTCATATTTTCCCTCATACTAAATATGGTCTGTACGGAGGCATACATGCTCGGTTAACTTGAGTCGATCATATTTGTTTATTTGCTGTGGTACAAAGAAATACCTGACTAGGTAGGCCTCCTCCCTGATGCTGTGGGGACTAGAGTAATTGTAAATGAGTTGCATTTGTCTAAAATTGTACAAACTTAATATTTTGTCAAATCAGAGACAAGAGGGAAGACCGCAGAGTACAGACATTTTCAGGCCAAGTGCAGCACTTTCAATCTGGGTAGAATCAATTTCGACCTGAATCAAATCAATAAAACAGTTCAGCCAAATCGAACTTTGAATGATTCACTACTCATCTCTACTGGAGACCTCAGCTGCTATGAGACTGTGCTGAGGAGGCTTCATGTAGGTGCTGATCTCTGTATCTCTGCTGCTTTTAAAGGTGTTTGTCAGGACAGTCGTGGATATACTGTATATCTGATAGATCTGGGACCAGAAATAGAGGAGGAGGGTTTATCAAATGTATCAGATACACTCGAAACAGGGGTTCATGCCACAGACATTTTACAGCTCCATTTGGTTTGGAGCCTTAAAGAAGTTGTCCAGGATTTTGATATTGCTAGCCTATCCTCAGTCCATGTCAGAACAGTGGGTGTCCTACACCCTGCACCCCTCCTGTTCCCTTGTAGGTCTGTGTTGGAAATCAGCACCAGAACTACACAACTTCATTAACTATTCAGTGGACTGAGCTGGAAACTGCAATTCTGCTCCCATTCAAGAAAATGGGAGCTGCACTGCAGTTACCAGATGCGTCCAATACACAGTTGATGGAACTGTATGGTGCCAGAACTACAAAAAATAAACTGCTGAACAGAGGGTTGCAGAGTGTCAGACCCCTACCAATCTGATACTGATGGCCAATATTGAGGATCAGCCAGCCATCAATATTAAAATCCGGGAAAACACCCTTAAAGGCTGGTTTCACACAAGCGAGTTCAATTGGTTGAAATCGCAGCGTGTATCTAGGCATGTATGAAGGCTCTCAGGGGCATGCCCTCTAAATGGCCATCCATACCAAGTCTTTGTGCACATTGATTTAATTTGTTAGACATTGGCATGGTAACTAGAGATTAGCAAAGTTATTGAAAATTAGATTTTGATGGTTTGCCGAATTTCACAACGAAATTCGCTCTATGATAAATTATCTCGTCGTGAAGCTCATTTCTTTGTATGTTGCAAAATGCAACTCTGTCCCCCGTCATTGAACCACTCAGATACCGCTTTCATTGCTAATCACAGCATCTAAGAATAACATTAAGGGCTTCAAGGGTTAATCCGGTAAAAAAAAATAAAAAAATACTCCCCTTATCCATTTGATCATGTAGCAGCCATCTTGATTGAAGACACCATGAGAGATTTTGCGCAGTATCTTTAATCAAGATGGCCGCGGCTGCCTCTTCATGCTCAAATGGATGAGGTGAGTATGAATTTTTTTTGTTTTTACCGCCATTTCAGGGAAAACTGATTTGGTACCACGAAGCACGAGGAAATTCGGCTTTGAGGTGAATCAAATTTGTCCTGTAATTCGAATCAAATTCCACTTCTGATACTTCGATTTGCTCAACATTAATGGTAACCATATTAATAGCATGTTGGGGCTGTTGTCTCTGTTGCACTCTCACAACCATCATTTCTTTCCCTGTAGAGAGTCCGTTTCCCAGTAAAGCTGAATTCACAGAGAAAAATGAATACAATTTTTATGATAATATGCTGTCTTTGTCGTGTACAGAACCGTGATATGTCAGTGTCTGGAGGTCAGTGGTAAGGGGTTAAGATCTGAATAAGCGACAGTGCAAACTAATTAATCCCACACTGAATAGATAGCAAGTGACAGCTGCTATTATCAGACCAATTAAATATGTTTGCAGTCCCGTCACATGCATTAGTAAGATAAAACCTGATGGTTTTCCTTGCATCTTTTACAGGACCTGTTGTTCAGCGTGTGTGCTTTGAATATCATCTCTACAATTGTCTGTGCCTTGGCTACAGCGATGTGCTGCATGCAGATGGTTTCTGCTGATGTTCTACAACTGGTGAGTGATATAGATACACAGAACCATTGCTGAGCTTAACCTTTTAATGACTAGGCCTGAAAAGGCCTTAATGACCAGCAACATTTTTTTTCGTTTTTTGCCTCTGTTTATTTTTTCTCTTTCACATGGCTGTCTGAGCCCATAATTTATGTGGGAGAAATATAAATTAAGGGCAGTGTAGTATATGATCATTTTTTTTTGCAGAAATATATAAAAAGTGATTTTTGCCCTTATTTATTTTTAACACCGTTTGTGTTTCACACTAAATATCCTGATAAATGAATTCTTCAGATTATTACAGCCATGTGGATGCCTAATATGTGTAGTTTTTTAAATTATTTTTATTTAATGTGTGCACAATAAAATGTATTTTATGCTAAATAACGTTTTTTTACTTTTTATTTACTGTTACAATTTTTTATAATATTTTTTCAACACCCCATTTTTGGATTACTATTTTATAACCTTATTTCTAACATAATGTATTAACATAATCCTGCATGCAAATATTTTGTCATGTGTCATTGTGACACAGGCTGCTGTTAGGGTTACACTATGTAGCTTAAGACTGAGGCCCTGCATTGTACTTATTTACAATGTATATGTGAATATTCAATGTACTTTTATTTGCTATACGTTTCGAAGTCACTGTATGTATTTTAGTTCCTATCCTAAACTGTAACAGTGATGTTACTGTGAGAGGGAGCTGTAGGGCTGCAATGATTACTTGATTAAATTGAGTAACTCGACACAAAAAATTCTCGATGCAAATTTTTTGCATCGCGGATTTGTTTGTCATGTGACCACGGAGCGTGAGTGAAGGGCTGCACTGGATCATGACACATCGTCAGGACAGTGGAGCAGAAGAGGCTAAGGAGCTGAGGAGTGTCGGCGGTGCCCCTACAGGAGAGGTAAGTATTAAAGTGGCACTAGGGACTGATGGCTAGAAGCAGAGGGCACAGAGGACTGATGGCATGGGGGGGCTGATGGCACAAAGTACTAAAGGCATGGGGGTGGTGGCACAGAAGACTGATGGCACAGAGTACTGATTGATGCCTGGCATGGGGGGTGTTGGCACAGAGTACTGATGGCATGGGGGGGCTGATGGCACAGTACTCATGGTATAGGGGGGGTGATGGTACAGAGTACAGTTGGCATGAGGGGGGGCTGATGGCACAGTGCTCATGGCATGAGGGGTGATGGCACAGAGTACTGCTTCCATGAGGGGGCTGATGGCACAGTTCTTATGGCATGGGGGGCGATGGCACAGAGTACTGCTGGCATGGGGGTGATGGCACAGAGTACTGATGGCATGGGGGAAGCTGATGGCATAGAGGACTGATGGCACTCGGGGGGAGCTTAATCATTGGATTAATCGATAGAATACTTGATTACTAAAATAATCAATAGCTGCAGCCCTAGGGAGCTGAAAATTTGAGCTGTTATAATGGAATGTGTGCAATGTGCAATTGCTCTAGTTGCTCTAGCTGCTACAGTATAACTGCTGCTGATTTAGTAGTGCCCTGGTTGAGGAATGTACTTGAGAGTCCCCCAAAGCTTCGAACAATAGGTCCAGTAGAGAGAGGGGCATATTGGTCTACAGTGTAGGCCTGAAGGACTTGCTACTACCTGCACTCAGCACCCTACACAGTCACAGTGAATTTCATTCAACATAGAGCTTGTCACTTATTAGAAAATAAATTACTCACTGGTCATACATATTCAGTAGCTCTTGGCCAAATGCTTGTTTGGCTGGCAGCTATCTCTCCCAACCCTGTACACATGCCCATTCAGCCATAGCTTTTGTCTTTGATAACATAAAGATCAGGCATATTGAAATTTAACAGCCCAATTATTATGTTCCCTGACATCTACCATTAAGTGGAGATCAAAGAGGTTCCATATGTTGCCAAGATTGCCAGGTCCACCAGAGGTATATAAGTAAGTTAAATAAATAAATAGGTACATCTAATGTGTATGGTCAACTTTATGGTCCATTCACACATCCGCAACTGTTTTGTGCTCCGCAAATTGCGGATCTGTAAAACACGGACACGTGCCATGTGCGTTCCGAATTTTTTAGACCGAACATGGTTGGCACTATGATAGAAATACCTTTTCTTGTCTGTGGCTGCGAACAAGAATAGGTTATGTTCTATTTTTTTGAGGGGCCACAGAACAGAATTGCGAAACGGATGCGGACCCATTTTGCGGACGTGTGAATGGACCCTTACTCAGCATTGTTACTATTTCTAAACATCCTGTATCAACATCCTGAGGGTTAAGATGGTCTTAGTGTTATATTAGTTCTACAATTTAATATCACAACATAAAATGGCATTGCATCATAGCTTTAATAAAACCCAATTCTCTCTGTCTCAAGGAGAGAGAGAAATTTCTGCAACATAATCTGCTTTGTGCAGAAGTCACCCTCTGGAGCTATTACATGTATGGTTGGAGCCATGAGTATCATACTACACCTAGAACTACTTACCAGGCCTCACCTGGACTTGCCACTTAATACATAGGTTCAGTCCAGGTGCAGCCCAGCAATTATCAGTAACAAGGGTGCGGTACCCATGGCTCCAACAACGCATGTAATAGCACACTTAAAATAATTAAACAATTGATTTAGTTGACATGAAGGTTCTAGGTAGGGCTGATTACTTTTAAACTAAAGGTGGATTTAGACGAACCAATAATCATCCAAAATATTGGGGACGACCGATCACCCGATGAACTAGCAAAATGCTTTTGCTACTCTCCCAACCAGGGGCAGATTGGCCATAGACCTTACAGGGAAATTTCCTGATGGCCCGATGCCCAGGGTGCTGCCTGAGCCCTCCTCACAGCCAGCCTGTGGACGTTTTTGGGGATGTATTTTGTGCTACTCGCATCAGTATTTTGTGATGAACTGTGGTATTTGGCTCCGTTGGGGCGGTATAATGTGCCACAATATGGTATTGCTAGCCCTGCCTACACTTGTGTTGGCCCTGCCTTCCATCAATTTAGACCCTACAAAACGGGGCCACTTTTAGTATTTTTTCCAGGGCCACTTTGAACTCCCAGTCCGCTCCTGCTGCCAACTCCATCGGCTCGTCTAAACCCACCTGCAAAATCAGCAGCAGAAAATTCAAAATTTAGTGGTGTTTTTTTTAGATATTTTTTTAGAACAGTTTTAGAGTATTAGAACAGTTTTTGGTTGAGGTTTCTCTGCTTCTATGAAATCCACAATCAAATTTGCTTCCAAGAAGTAACATGTCCCTTCTCAAGCGTTTTACAAATCAGCTGTTGAATAATCCTCAGCCATTTTACATTGTATGCACAAGGTGGAGTTTTTAACATTAAAGTCAAGGGGCGAACTGTTTCTGAGTTTGGAATTTGGATTTAGCAGTGGAATATGTCAATTTTCTGCTGCTGAATCAGTGGCAGATTTTCACCTCATGAACATACCCTGAAAGTTCTAAGCAAAAGCATTAAAATTTAAGTAAAACAAAACATACAGACGTGGACAAAATTGTTGGTACCCTTTGGTCAATGAAAGAAAAAGTCACAATGGTCACAGAAATAACTTTAATCTGACAAAAGTAATAATAAATTAAAATTCTATAAATGTTAACCAATGAAAGTCAGACATTGTTTTTCAACCATGCTTCAACAGAATTATGTAAAAAAATAAACTCATGAAACAGGCATGGACAAAAATGATGGTACCCCTAGAAAACACAGAACATAATGTGACCAAAGGGACATGTTAATTCAAGGTGTGTCCACTAATTAGCATCACAGGTGTCTACAACCTTGTAATCAGCCATTGGGCCTATATATATGGCTCCAGGTAATCACTGTGTTGTTTGGTGATATGGTGTGTACCACACTCGACATGGACCAGAGGAAGCAAAGGAAAGAGCTGTCTCAAGAGATCAGAAAGAAAATTATAGACAAGCATGTTAAAGGTAAAGGCTATAAGACCATCTCCAAGCAACTAGATGTTCCTGTGAGTACAGTTGCACATATTATTCATAAGTTTAAGATCCATGGGACTGTAGCCAACCTCCCTGGACGTGGCCGCAGGAGGAAAATTGATGACAAATCTAAGAGACGGATAATCCGAATGGTAACAAAAGAGCCTAGAAAGACTTCTAAAGAGATTCAAGGTGAACTTCATGCTCAAGGAACATCAGTGTCAGATCGCACCATCCGTCGTTGTTTGAGCCAAAGTGGACTACATGGGAGACGACCAAGGAGGACACCATTGTTGAAAACGAATCATAAAAAAGCAAGACTGGAATATGCCAAACTACATGTTGACAAGCCACAAAGCTTCTGGGAGAATGTCCTGTGGACAGATGAGACAAAAATCGAAGTTTTTGCCAAGGCACATCAGCTGTATGTTCACAGACGAAAAAATGAAGCATATCAAGAAAAGAACACTGTCCCTACTGTGAAACATGGAGGAGGCTCTGTTATGTTCTGGGGCTGCTTTGCTGCGTCTGGCACAGGGTGTCTTGAATCTGTGCAGGGTACAATGAAATCTCAAGACTATCAAGGAATTCTAGAGAGAAATGTACTAGCCAGTGTCAGAAAGCTTGGTCTCAGTCGCAGGTCATGGGTCTTGCAACAGGACAATGACCCAAAACACACCGCTAAAAACACCCAAGAATGGCTAAGAGGAAAAAATTGGACTATTCTAAAGTGGCCTTCTATGAGCCCTGACCTCAATCCTATTGAGCATCTTTGGAAGGAGCTGAAACATGCAGTCTGGAAAAGGCACCCTTCAAACCGGACACAACTGGAGCAGTTTGCTCATGAGGAGTGGGCCAAAATACCTGCTGAGAGGTGCAGATGTCTCATTGACAGTTACAGGAAGCGTTTGATTGCAGTGATTGCCTCAAAAGGTTGCGCAACAAAATATTAAGTTAGGGGTACCATCATTTTTGTCCATGCCTGTTTCATGAGTTTATTTTTTTACATAATTCTGTTGAAGCATGGTTGAAAAACAATGTCTGACTTTCATTGGTTAACATTTATAGAATTTTAATTTATTATTACTTTTGTCAGATTAAAGTTATTTCTGTGACCATTGTGACTTTTTCTTTCATTGACCAAAGGGTACCAACAATTTTGTCCACGTCTGTAAGAGTATTAGTTACTGGTTCTAAGTGAAAGAATTAAAGAAAACATAATAAAGAGAAAATAAAATCTTGGTTACTGCTCTGTATGTTCTTGTAAGCTAATTACTTCCTCTAAATTGCATAACCAGGCAGCAGTTGGTTGATGTGCGCTCAGATGCATTGCTGTTCCTTCTGCCCATGGTAATTTTAAACATCCAGAGACCACTTTGGTCTGCAAAAGAATCATTTACATATGTGATGTTTGTTTAGTCTCTTGCTTAAGAATTCTTATTGTCCAGCATCTGCTGGTATTGTCTTCCCAATTATTGTAATTCTTTCCTAATCCCCAAGCACAGTTTACCGGAATCTAAATGAGGGCTTCTCTTCTTGGTTGCCGGCAATTTTTCTTATTCCAGTGCATGTTGCCTTCCCAGTGGATCATGTGTTCACCAGTTGTTGCATCTGTTCTGAGGCCACATAACACACACTACAGATTTTTAAGCAGCAGACAATAAGAATGGTTTAGAAATTAATATTTTCTCTCTGCGTGTCAACATTTTATTAGCATTTTGTGTTTTCAAATATTCTTGATAAAAATTCTGATACCACCACTGTGTAGATAATTTTCAATCAATATGGATATTAAGCACAATTTATTCATTTTTCAGTGAGAAAAAAGCAAAAACATAAATAAGAAAAACATATTGACATATTGTTCATGTATTTGTCTTCCTATATAATACACAGAGAATGCTATGATTTGAAAAAATGGTATGAGTTTGTCCAGAATTTCCCAAAACAAACCCACATTAGTATGCCATTGTTGGGTTTCTTGGCAATATACAGTCATGGCCAAAAGTTTTGAGAATGACACAAATATTCGTTTTCACAAAGTTTGCTGCTAAACTGCTTTTAGATCTTTGTTTCAGTTGTTTCTGTGATGTAGTGAAATATAATTACACGCACGTCATACGTTTCAAAGAGTCAGTATTTGCAGTGTTGGACCTTCTTTTTCAGGACTTCTGCAATTCGACTGGGCATGCTCTCAATCAACTTCTGGGCCAATTCCTGACTGATAGCAACCCATTCTTTCATAATCACTTCTTGGAGTTTGTCAGAATTAGTGGGTTTTTGTTTGTCAACCCGCCTCTTGAGGATTGACCACAAGTTCTCAATGGGATTAAAATCTGGGGAGTTTCCAGGCCATGGACCCAAAATGTCAATGTTTTGGTCCCCAAGCCACTAAGTTATAACTTTTGCCTTATGGCACGGTGCTCCATCGTGCTGGAAAATGCATTGTTCTTCACCAAACTGTTGTTGGATTGTTGGAAGAAGTTGCTGTTGGAGGGTGTTTTGGTACCATTCTTTATTCATGGCTGTGTTTTGGGGCAAAATTGTGAGTGAGCCCACTCCCTTGGATGAGAAGCAACCCCACACATGAATGGTCTCAGGATGCTTTACTGTTGGCATGACACAGGACTGAAGGACTGATGGTAGCTCTCACCTTTTCTTCTCCGGACAAGCCTTTTTCCTGATGCCCCAAACAATCGGAAAGAGGCTTCATCGGAGAATATGACTTTGCCCCCAGTCCTCAGCAGTCCATTCACCATATTTTCTGCAGAAGATCAATCTGTCCCTGATGTTTTTTTGGGGGAGAAGTGGCTTCTTTGCTGCCCTTCTTGACACCAGGCCATCTTCCAAAAGTCTTCGCCTCACTGTGTGTGCAGATGCGCTCACACCTGCCTGTTGCCATTCCTGAGCAAGCTCTGCACTCTGATCCCGCAGCTGAATCCTCTTTAGGAGATGATCCTGGCGCTTGCTGGACTTTCTTGGACGCCCTGAAGTCTTCTTCACAAGAATTGAACCTTTCCTTGAAGTTCTTGATGATCCTATAAATTGTTGATTGAGGTACACTCTTAGTAGCCACAATATCCTTGCCTGTGAAGCCATTTAATTTTTTATGCAACGCAATGATGGCTGCACGCGTTTCTTTGCAGGTCACCATGGTTAACAATGGAAGAAAAATGATTTCAAGCATCACCCTCCTTTAACAGGTCAAGTCTGCCATTTTAACCCAATCAGCCTGACATAATGATCTCCAGCATTGTGCTCGTCAACATTCTCACCTGAGTTAACAAGACGATTACTGAAATGATCTCAGCAGGTCCTTTAATGACAGCAATGAAATGCAGTGGAAAGTTTTTTTTGGGATTAAAGGGCTTCTGTCACCCCACTAAACTTTTTTTTTTTTTTTGCTTACTTATAATCCCCACACTGCGATTTATGGCTACATGATCTAATTAATCATTTTGGTCCTGTAGATTTTGTTAAAAACATGCTTTTAAAATATGCAAATTACCTTGCTACCAGCAAGTAGTGCGGCTACTTGCTGGTAGCAGCCGCATCCTCTGATCCTAAAGACGCCCCCTCCGCATTGTGATTGACAGGGCCAGGGAACAGAATCGTTCTTTGCTGGCCCTGCCTGTTTGCATTCAAAATCTGGCGCCTGCGCCGCGGCCGTACCTGTCTTCAATCGGTGGAGGCGCACTGAGAGACGGCCGATTGAAGACAGGTACGCCTGTGCCGGGTGTAGATGTGACGTCAACGGCGCAGGCGCATTGAGGATGGAGCGGCCGAGCGAGCGACCTCCTCTCAGTGCGCCTGCGCCGATTGAAGACAGGTACGGCCGCGGCGCAGATGCCAGATTTTGAATGCAAACAGGCAGGGTCAGCAGAGAACGATTCCGTTCCCTGTCAATCACAATGCGGAGGGGGCGTCTTTAGGATCGGAGGGTGCGGCTGCTACCATCAAGTAGCTGCCCTACTTGCTGGTAGCAAGATAATTTGCATATTTTAAAAGCATGTTTGTAACAAAATCTACAGGACCAAAATGATTAATTAGATCATGTAGCCATAAATCGCAGTGTAGGGATTATAAGTAAGCAAAAAAAAAAAAAAAGGTTTAGCTGGGGGCAAAAACTGTGTGACACTATGTGTGACATTTTTGTGTTTTCATTTTCATGTTTTTTGTTTTTTCAAACAGTTCATTTGTCCATTTGTACCTTTCATATTTCTCATAGACCTTTGGCTAACATCTGGAGCTGACATTTTTACCACAAAAAAATCACCAAAAACTCAATTACAAAAATCATCCCTAAAAATGCAATTTTTTTTTTGTGTGAATCCACCCTCATACTGACATTTAATTTACACTCCTGTACCATTCAATGGAGCCTGCAGAAATCCATTTGCTTGCCGCCTGAACAGCTCCATTAAGATAAATAGAAATGAAGGTGCAGAAATAGGGGCAACAAATCTGCTGTGTGTGAATTTATATAATACTAAGTAGGCAGGCAGTTCCTAAACTGGAGCAAAGAGAAAAAATTAAAACTTTGTGTAAAGAAAATTGAACTTCTAATTATTAGTGATGATGGAGCATGCTCGGCCGAAAACCACGTGTGATCGGGTGCCATGCTCGAGTCTCCTCCCCATGAGTTTGTTGGCTGCTACGCAGCCAATAAACGTGCTGGTAGGTGCTGCCACTCACTGTAATGCCGTAGCCATGTTGGTTACTGGCATTACAGTGATTGGCTGGCCAGAACGCGTCATTGGGTGCTATTAAGCAATTTGTGTTTCACGAGGTGGATGATGATGATGAGACACAGTTGCCAATAAGTCAATGGCAATTAGTGTCTCAAGCGGTTGATGATGGGGATGAGACACAGTTGTCAAAAAGTGAGGTTCTTGCTAGGTCAACAAGTCAGGAGGATGAGCAGAGTGAGGAAGTGGAAGAGGAGGTGGTGGACGATGAAGTCACTGACCCAACCTGGAAAGTTGCAAGCCGAGGAAGAACAGCAGTACAGAGGGGGAGGGATCCGCAGCACCCCCAACAGGCTGGAAGAGGCAGTGGGGTGGCAAAAGTGATAAGGTGGGCCACCAACTGTTCCCTGGAGCAAACCCTTGCGGAAATCTCCCTTGCCAAGGGCTAGGTGTTCCGCAGTCTGGCGCTTTTTTGAGAAAAGTGCGGACGATAAAAGAATTGCCATTTGCAACCTATGCTTTACCAAAATGAGCAGAGGCATGAAAACTAGCAACCTAACCACCACCAGCATGATCCGCCACCTGACATCAAAGCACCCTAATAGGTGGGCCACAATCAGTGTCTGCGGGTCACACCACTGCCTCCTCTTCCCATGTGTTACGTGCTGGACAATCCCCTGTCCAAGACGCAGGCCCGGATGTCTCCCCCCTGCACCTGGACCTTTGCAAGCACCATCAGCTAGCACATTCACTTCAGTGTCCCATCGCAGTGTACAGATGTCCATACCCCAGGCCTTTGAACGAAAGCACAAACACCCAGCCACCCACCCACAGGCCATAGCACTAAATGCGCACCTTTCCAAATTGCTGGCCCTGGAAATGTTGCCATTTAGGCTTGTGGACACTGAGGCTTTCCGCAGCCTGATGGTGGCAGTGGCCCCTCGATACTCAGTCCCGAGCATCCACTATTTCTCCTGGTGTGCCGTCCCCGCCTTACACCAGCATGTTGTAACATCACCCGTGCACTGACCAATGCAGTTATTGGGAAAGTCCACTTAACGACTGACACATTGACATTTCCCTGATGGCACGCTGGGTGAACGTTGTGGAGGCCGGGAGCGAGTTGTACCCTGGGATGGCACAGGTGCTACAGACGCCAAGGATTGCGGGCCCCCCTCTCCTTCTCCACTTCCACCTCTGAATTATCATCTTGCAGTAGCAGTCACCCATCAGTCAGCAGCTAGACGCAGTGTAGCACTGCAGTGGGAAGCAGCAATAAGCCTTAATACTAATATGTTTAGGTGACAAACAGCACACCGCCGCAGAGCTGTGGCAGAGTATAAGAGACCAGACTGCCGCTTTGGCTCTCGTCACTTAACTTACAACCAGGCTTGGTTGTGTCTGATAATGGCTATAACTTGGTGGCAGCTTTGGAGCTCGGCAAGCTCACACACATACCATGCCTAGCCCACGTGTTCAACTTAGTAGTTCAGCGGTTTCTCAAAACCTACCCCAATTTGCTTGAGCTACTGGTGAAGGTGTGCCACATGTATGCCCATTTCCAAAAGTAATCTACAGCTGCCGCTGGTCTGGCAATGCTGCAGCAGCGCTTTTAATTGCCAGCTCAGTGACTGCTGTGCGACGTGAGTACACGCTGGAACTCCACATTACACATGTTGGCCAGGCTTCGTGAGCAGCAGAGGGCAGTAGTGGAATACCAGCTGCAACATGGTCGTCGCCTCTCCAGTGAGCTTCCGCTCTTCACAAGCGACGAGTGGGCATGGATGTCTGACCTCTGTAAGGTTTTACGCAACTTTGAGGAATTAACACAGATGATGAGCGGCGATGCCACTATTATCAGCGTAACCATCCCACTTCTGTGTCTACTAAAAGGCTCGCTGCTCACAATGAAGGAGGACGCTTTGCATGCGGAAGAGGTAGAAACGGGAAAAGACCGTACACAGGTTAATAGCCAGACCACCCTCCGTTCGCCTTCTCAGTGTGAATTGTATGATGAGGAGCAGGAGACGGTTGCCTCGGTTGCAAAGGGTAGTACCCACAGCAGGTTTATTCCATCTGTTCAGCATGGATGGGCCGAAGAGGAGGAAGAGGATGAGGAGATTGAGAGTCATCCTCCTGATGAGGACAGCAAAGTCTTCTCTGTTGGTATTCTGGCACACATGACTGACTATGTTATGCTGCCTTTCCCGTGACCCTCGCTTAATATGCATTTTGGCCAACACCGATTGCTGGTTGTTCACCCTTCTTGACCCCCGCTACAAAGAGAACTTCTCATTTCTCATTCCTGTGGTGCGGAGGCCTAGCAAAATGGTGCAATACCAGAAGGTACTTGTGGAAAAATTGCTCCACAAATTTCCAGCTGAGAAGATGGTGAAGGAGTACGTAACTGACCGTGTAAGCATCCTCAATAATTCCTCTGTGCCTTACAACTATTGGGTGTCCAAGCTGGACATGTGGCACAAAACTTGCGCTCTACGCCTTGGAGGTGCTGGCCTGTCGTGCCATAATTTGTTCGATGGTCAGCTCAGCAGGAGGCCCTCAGTCATAATTTTTTTTGATGGTCATCTCAGCAGTAGGATCTCAACTATAATTTTTTCAATGGTCTGCTCAGCAGCAGGCTGTCACGGTAGATGGGGATAAGAGGAACACCAAGAAAACAGGAAACAGGAAATCAGACTAGCCCCAAAGCTAGGAAAGAGGGAATGGTAACCTCCTAACAATCCCTGAGCCTCTCCCTGACTGCTGACAGTATGAGCAAGTCCTTATGGTGAACAAACTCATACGCTGAAACCTAAGCCCTGCTGACACTTTTGCAAACCCTAACTTAGGGAGCAGGGAATGAGACAGCCGGTACCTTCCACCGTGAAGAGACCAGCATCTCCCTGAGACCTAGAAGCAACACACGCACAAAGGAGAAAACAGGAGGACTTAGCTTGAGACGAGCGGGAAGTTGAGGATCCACAAACAACCAGTATAGAACTCCATAAGGAAAATATCAACATCAAAGTCAAGAGTAAGAGGCAGACTTAAATAGAGCCTCTTAAACAGCTAACGAGCAGAACCTGTGGAAAGGTGGAATCCTGCCCAAAACAGAAAGGAAGCACAGAAAGATCTGTCAGATAGACTCACGTGCTGTAAGTCTATCTGATCTTCTCAGATCCCTCACAGGGCAGGCAGTAACACAGGCCCTCAACAATAATTTTTTAGATGGTCAGCTCAGCAGCAAGCACTCGCCCCTAATATTTTAGATGGTCAGCTCAGCAGTAGACCCTCACCTCTAATGTTTTAGATGGTCAGCTCAGCAGCAGGCCCTTGCCCCTAATGTTTTAGGGAGTCAGCTCACCAGCAGACCCTTAACCATAATTTTTTCGATAGTCAGCTCAGCAGCAGGCCCCTCACTAGTGTTGAGCGAGCATGTTCGGCCGAACTGCTGTTCGGGTCGAGCATCACTATGGTCGGCACATTGCAGTGTTCGGCCGAATACTGCGGGTGCTCGAGTACAATTTAACAATTTAATGCAATGAAAGTCAATGGGAGACCTGAGCATCAAACCAGGCACCCCATGCTCTGAAGAAAAGAGGGTGTCTGGTTCACAAAGAAAAGGTTAGAAACTGATAGAAACTGCATCAAAATGGTTTGGAAACAGCATTAAGAGCATGGCTGGACTCCTATTAGCTATGACATACAATAGACAACCACACAAAGGCTATATGCCAAAAGCCAGGTATGTGGAAGCCAACAATCTATCCATGAGACAGATAACAGTCAGCATATCTTACAATGGCAGTCTTGTGCACTATGAGACCCCAAACCAGCTCTTATCTGACTGAGAGCCAGTAAGCCTCAAAGTTGCTTCACATCTGTTGGACGGCTTGGGTGGACCTGCGCACCTAGATCAATATCATTAGGGTGACAAAAAGTTTTCAGATTTTCCTAACATAATATACAATAACCTTTCTATACAGTTTTGTCATGTAAAAGCTCATTTTCATAAACATGGGCATATGGGAAAGACATGTAAATGAGCAGAATCTGCCTAGTTTTTAAGCTGAAAAACCATTTGCATGGAAAATTTGCGATCTACACTACTCACGAACAGAGCCATCTATTGGATTCATAGGCTTGTCATAAGACTATGAAACCAATAGATGCCACTGTTCATGAGCTCCTTTAAAAGGGTTGTCCGGGTTCAGAGCTGAAACCAGACCCCGGCAGCCCCCCTTGGCATCGGAGCATTCCATTCTCTGATGCGCTCTCTTGCCCTGCGCTAAATCGCGCAGGGCACGGGCTCTTTTGTTTTCAATAACACACTGCCGGGCGGAAACTTCCGCCCGGCAGTGTGTTTGGTGACGTCACCGGCTCTGCTGGGCAGGCTTTAGCGCTGCACTAGCCATTTTACTGGCTAGGGCAGCGCTGAATCCCGCCTATTAGTGCTGGTGAGGTCACCGGGGTTCCTGGCAGTCCCTTGGAGAGCCCAGTACGTCACCGGCTCTCCAAAAAATGCCTTTGCCCTGCGCAATTTAGCGCAGGGCAAAGGAGGGCATCAGAGCATAAACTGCTCCGATGCTCCTGTCAGGACCCGGACAACCATTTTAAGTTACTGTATTACTTAAAGGGATAGTCCCATCTAATAAAGTGACAATATATCATCCATATTATGCCACGATCTCCCATCATTTTGAGAAAGGAATCAATATAGCATTAAATTCCACATTTATGAAAAGACACAATAAGACTCCTGGAGAATAAGTGTGATTTTTCAAGATCTCTCTACTAATTTTAATTGATCAGCCTTACAATATCTCCCACAGGACCAAACTGGAATGTGAAAATTACCATCTTGTCATGCTTTTATGCTAATATGCTTTCACCATGCTTTTGAAATTGTATAGAAATTGGAAAGATTTATTGAGTGATATTAAAAATGAGAACAAGGTCTGCTGTCCACATTTTTTCCAGCTCTATTTAAATGAATATGTCCGCATCTGATCCGTAGAAAATGCAGATATGCTGCAAACCAAAAATACAGTTGTGTGCATGAGGCCCTATCCTGATCCTAAATATTGTTTTTACAGATGTCCAATCCCTAAGACTATAGTTTAATATGACAATGAATGAATTGCAATATGCAGTTGATACTGCATATATTACTGTCAGTTAGTAGTGTTGATCGAGCATGCTCGGCCGCACACAAGTTCGGCTCGGGCATCTCGATGCTCGGCACATCGCAGTGTTTGGACGAATACTGTGTGTGCTGTGAGTCTCCTCCCCGCATGTTTGTTGGCTGCTGCGCAGCCAATATACGTGTTGGTAGGTACTGCCCTTCACTGTAATGCCGTAGCCATGTTGGTTACTGGCATTACAGTGATTGGCTGGCCGGAACGCGTAATCGAGTGCTATATAGCACCCGATAACACGTGTTCGGCTCAGTGTTAGTCAGGGAGAGCTGTGCTGAAGAAGGGAAAGATAGTGTAGGAAGTAAAAAAACATTTTTATAGTGTAAAACTTGTCAGAGACCCAAAAGTCCTTTTAAAGACTATTGTGTGTGGCCGCTGCGGACAGTGACATTACCTGGGGTACATTTCCTGTGTAACGTTTACACATCCCAAACACCTATGACATTCCCTGTAATTTTTTATTAGCCGCTGGTGACATCAGCGACATTATCTGCGGTATTTCTCCTGTGTCACGTTTCCACATCCCAAATACCTGTGACATTCCCTGTAATTTTATATTAGCTATTGCTGACATCAGCAACATTATCTGCGGTATTTCTCCTGTGTAAAGTTTCCACATCCCAAATACCTGTGACATTCCTTATAATTTTTTATTAGCTGCTGGTGACATCAGCAACATTATGTGCGGTATTTCTCCTGTGTAACATTTCCACATCCCAAATACCTGTGACATTCTCTGTAAACATTTTATTAGCTGCTAGTGACAGCATTGACATTAATTGTGGTATATCTCATGTGTGACGTTTCCACATCCCAAATACTTGTGACATTCCCTGTAATTTTTTATTAGCTGCTGGTGACATCAGCGACATTATCTACCGAATTTCTCCTGTGTAACATTTCAACACCCCAAATACCTGTGACATTCTCTGTAATTTTTTATTAGCCTCTGCTGACATCAGCGACATTATCTGTGGTACAGTTCCACATCCCAAATACCTTTTTTTTATTTTTTTGCGCATGCACTTACAAATTCTACACTACTGTACGTATGACATACTTTCAAGCATATATACCATTTAATATGAAGAAAGCAAGCAGTAAGGGACAGGGAAGTGGCCGTGATGGTGATGGTGCATAAAGGGACCGTGGCCCTGGGCACGTTGAAACTGTGCCTGTTGCCAGAGCACAAGAAAAACAATTATCCACGATCCCTAGCTTCATGTTCCAGTTTGCAGGGCAGTGCAGGACAACACTGTCGAAGTCAGACCAGTGCAACCAGGTGGTCGGTTGGATTGCAGCAGATAATGCTTCCAGTCGGTTAAGCACCACCCTGTCTTCCACCAAGTCCAGTCTCAGTAGCCAAGAGTCTGGGCAACACAATCCTCACCCTGATCCTTCTTCCACTCACCATGGTGAGTCTTGCCTAACAAGTGATCCCACACTTGGATATCCCGAGGAGCTCTTTTCAGCGCCATTCCTTCATTTGGGCCTCTCAACAAGCCCGCTTGAAGAGGGACATCAGATCTAGTGCCCTAATTCCCAAACTCTTGAGCATCCACAGTCACAAGAAAATGACAATGTAGAACGGCAATTAGTGTTTCACTAGGTGGATAATGATGATGAGACACAGTTGCCAATAAGTCAACGGCAATTAGTGTTTTAAGAGGTTGATGATGAGGATGAGATACAGTTGTCAATAAGTGAGGTTGTTGGTAGGTCAACAAGTCAGGATGATAAGCAGAGTGAGGAAGTGGAAGAGGAGGTGGTGGACGAAGTCACTGACCAAACCTGGGAAGGTGGCAAGCCAAGCGAGGACAGCAGTACAGAAGGAGAGGGATCCGCAGCACCGCAACAGGCTGGAAGAGGCAGTGGGGTGGCAAAAGGGAGAAGGTGGCCCACACCAAACAGGCCCGCATCTGTTCCCCAGAGCACACCCTTCCAGAAATCTCCCATGCCAAGAGTAGATGTTCCGCAGTCTGGCTCTTTTTTGAGGAAATTGCGAACAACAAAAGAATTGTAATTTGCAACCTGTGCCATACAAAAATGAGCAGGCACGTGAACACTAGAGATCTCACTAGAGATCTCACCACGACCAGCATGATCTGCCACATGGCATCAAAGCACCGTAATAGGTGGGCCGAACTCCTGGGTCCACAATCTGTGTCTGTGAGTCACACCACTCCCTCCTCTTCCCCTGTGTTAAGTGCTGGCCAATCCCCTGTCGAAGGCGCAGGCCCGGATGCACCCCGCCTGCACCCGGATCTTTGCAAGCCCCATCAGCTACCAGATCCACTTCTGTGTCCCAGCGCAGCATACAAATGTCATACCCCAGGCCTTTGACCGCAAGCGCAAATACCCAGCCACCCACCCACAGGCCATAGCACTAAATGCGCAACTTTGCAAATTACTGGCCCTGGAAATGTTGCCATTTAGGCATGTGGACACTGAGGCCTTCCGCAGCCTGATGTCGGCGGCCGTCCCTTGTTACACAGTCCCCAGACGCCACTATTTTTCACGGTGTGCCGTGCCCACCTTACACCAGCATGTGTCCTGTAACATCACCCGTGCCCCGACTAACACAGTTACTAGGAAGGTCCACTTATCCACTGACACATGGACAAGTGCTTTCGGCCAGGGATGCTACATTTCCCTGACGGCACACTAGGTAAACGTTGTGGAGGCCGGGAGCAAGTACCCTGGGATGGCACCCGAGCATCCCAAGGTGTTTGACCCGAACACCCGAGCACTTTGGTGCTTGATCAACATTATCAGTTAGCCATCTGCCGATTGACAAGATAAGCAGCTTGTGACAGATTAGTATTGTACTCAGCAGCTCTAAAGACCTTCCTACTCATCAATGTATTTTACCCTTTTCCCTATCACGTCTTTGAGGAAAGCAGCCTCAAAAATGTTTCAATGTAGTAACATGCTACTTCTGGAGCATTTTTTTTATCTGTGTAAAAATATATGCCCATGTGCAATAGGGCATCATTTGGAAGCTGTTTGGTATAATTTTAAACATTTAATACTCATTTTACAGGACCAAATCCACAGCGTTTTTTGGCCGTGTGAGCATAGCCTTATTCTTTGTACTGCAGACACAGCAGGAATGACACAAGAATAGCAGTGTGGACAATTGGAATTAGGAAGTAAGAAGTTATGGATATTTCAACCAACCCTATAGTTCTTGACACATACAGTTGCAAGAAAAAGTATATGAACCCTTTTGAATGATATTGATTTCTGCACAAATTGGTCATAAACTGTGATCTGATCTTCATCTAAGTCACAACAATAGACAAGCACAGTCTGCTTAAACTAATAACACACAAATAATAAAATGTTACCATGTTTTTATTGAACACACCATGTAAACATTCAAAGTGCAGGTGGAAAAAGTATGTGAACCTCTAGACTAATGACATCTCCAAGAGCTAATTGGAGTGAGGTGTCAGCCAACTGGAGTCCAATCAATGAGATGAGAATAGAGATGTTGGTTACAGCTGCCCTGCCCTATAAAAAACACACACCAGTTCTAGGTTTGCTTTTCAAAAGAAGCAATGCCTGATGTGAATGATGCCTCACACAAAAGAGCTCTCAGAAGACCTACAATAAAAAATTGTTGACTTGCATAAAGCTGGAAAGGGTTATAAAAGTAGCTCCAAAAGCCTTGCTGTTCATCAGTCCACGGTAAGACAAATTGTCTATAAATGGAGAAAGTTCAGCACTGCTGCTACTCTCCCTAGGAGTGGCCGTCCTGTAAAGATGACTGCAAGAGCACAGCGCAGACTGCTCAATGAGGTGAATAAAAATCCTAGAGTGTCAGTTAAAGACTTACAAAAGTCTCTGGCATATGCGAACATCCCTGTTAGCGAATCTACGATGCGTAAAACACTAAACAAGAATTGATTTAATGGGAGGATACCACAGAGGAAGCTACTGCTGTCCAAAAAAAACATTGCTGCACATTTACAGTTTGCACAAGAGCACCTGGATGTTCCACAGCAGTACTGGCAAAATATTCTGTGGACAGATGAAACCAAAGTTGAGCTGTTTGGTAGAAACACACAACCCTATGTGTGGAGAAAAAGAGACACAGCAGACCAACATCAAAACCTCATCCCAACTGTGAAGTATGTTGTTGGGGGCATCATGGTTTGGGGCTGCTTTGCTGCGTCAGGGCCTAGACGGATTGCTATCATCGAAGGAAAAATGAATTCCCAAGTTTATCAAGACATTTTGCAGGAGAACTTAAGGCCATCTGTCCACCAGCTGAAGCTCAACAGAAGATGGGTGTTGTAACAGGACAATGACCCAAAGCATAGAAGTAAATCAACAACAGAATGGCTTAAACAGTAGAAAATACGCCTTCTGGAGTGGCCCAGTCAGAGTCCTGACCTCAACCCGATTGAGATGATGTGGCATGACCTCAAGAAAGCGATTCACACCAGACATCCCAAGAATATTGCTGAACTGAAACAGTTCTGTAAAGAGGAATGGTCAAGAATTACTCCTCACTAGGGATGAGCGAACTCGAACTGTATAGTTCGGGTTCGTACCGAATTTTGGGGTGTCCGTGACACGGACCCGAACCCGGACATTTTCGTAAAAGTCCGGGTTCGGGTTCGGTGTTCGTCGCTTTCTTCGCGCTTTTGTGACGCTTTCTTGGCGCTTTTTGAAAGGCTGCAAAGCAGCCAATCAACAAGCGTCATACTACTTGCCCCAAGAGGCCATCACAGCCATGCCTACTATTGGCATGGCTGTGATTGGCCAGAGCACCATGTGACCCAGCCTCTATTTAAGCTGGAGTCACATAGCGCCGCCCGTCACTCTGCTCTGATTAGCGTAGGGAGAGGTTGCGGCTGCGACAGTAGGGCGAGATTAGGCAGATTAACTCCTCCAAAGGACTTGATTAACTGATCGATCTGCAGCTGTGGATCATTGAGCTGCTGATCCTCAATTGCTCACTGTTTTTAGGCTGCACAGACCGTTTGTCAGTCTCATTTTTCTGGGGTGATCGGCGGCCATTTTGTGTCTTGTGGTGCGCCAGCACAAGCTGCGACCAAGTGCATTTAACCCTCAATGGTGTGGTTGTTTTTTGGCTAAAGCCTACATCAGGGTGAAGCTGTCACACCAAGTGCATTTAACCAGCAATAGTCTGTTCATTTTTTGGCCATATACAAAATCAGGGGCAAGCTGCGCCTGTCACCAAGTGCATTTAACCCTCAATGGTGTGGTTGTTTTTTGGCTAAAGCCTACATCAGGGTGAAGCTGTCACACCAAGTGCATTTAACCAGCAATAGTCTGTTCATTTTTTGGCCATATACAAAATCAGGGGCAAGCTGCGCCTGTCACCAAGTGCATTTAACCCTCAATGGTGTGGTTGTTTTTTGGCTAAAGCCTACATCAGGGTGAAGCTGTCACACCAAGTGCATTTAACCAGCAATAGTCTGTTCATTTTTTGGCCATATACAAAATCAGGGGCAAGCTGCGCCTGTCACCAAGTGCATTTAACCCTCAATGGTGTGGTTGTTTTTTGGCTAAAGCCTACATCAGGGTGAAGCTGTCACACCAAGTGCATTTAACCAGCAATAGTCTGTTCATTTTTTGGCCATATCCCAGTCTAATTCTGTCACTAAATCCATACCGGTCACCCAGCGCCTAAATACTAGGCCTCAAATTTATATCCAGCTAAATCTGTCCCTAGTGCTGTAGCTGGGCGAGTTATTTAGTGTCCGTTCAAGCACATTTCTTGTTCTGGGTTGAAATACAATTCCCAATTTAGCAATTTCATAATTTAGTGGTTCCTGCTATATCAGAGCTCTTTGAAATCTATCCCAAAAAGGGTATATAATATTGAAGGTGCACATAGGGTCATTCAGAGTAACTTCACACACACCCGCTACTGTGTATTTCCAAGTCTAATTCTGTCACTAAATCCATACCGGTGACCCAGCGCCTAAATACTAGGCCTCAAATTTAATTCCCTCTAAATCTCTCGTTACCCACCGCTGTACTGTTGTTGCTGGGCAAGATATTTAGTGTCCGTCAAAGCACATTTTTTGTTCTGGGTTGAAGTACAATTCCCAATTTAGCAATTTCATAATTTAGTGGTTTCTGCTATATCAGAGCTATTTGAAATCTATCCCAAAAAGGGTATATAATATTGAAGGTGCACATAGGGTCATTCAGAATAACTTCACACACACCCGCTACTGTGTATTTCCAAGTCTAATTCTGTCACTAAACCCATACCTGTCACCCAGCGCCTAAATACTAGGCCTCAAATTTAAATCCCTCTAAATCTCTCGTTACCGTTGTCCTGTTGTAGCTGGGAAAGTTATTTAGTGCCCGTCAAAGCACATTTTTTGTTCTGGGTTGAAGTACAATTCCCAATTTAGCAATTTCATAATTTAGTGGTTCCTGCTATATCAGAGCTATTTGAAATCTATCCCAAAAAGGGTATATAATATTGAAGGTGCACATAGGGTCATTCAGAATAACTTCACACACACCCGCTACTGTGTATTTCCAAGTCTAATTCTGTCACTAAATCCATACCGGTGACCCAGCGCCTAAATACTAGGCCTCAAATTTAATTCCCTCTAAATCTCTCGTTACCCACCGCTGTACTGTTGTTGCTGGGCAAGATATTTAGTGTCCGTCAAAGCACATTTTTTGTTCTGGGTTGAAGTACAATTCCCAATTTAGCAATTTCATAATTTAGTGGTTTCTGCTATATCAGAGCTATTTGAAATCTATCCCTAAAAGGGTATATAATATTGAAGGTGCACATAGGGTCATTCAGAATAACTTCACACACACCCGCTACTGTGTATTTCCAAGTCTAATTCTGTCACTAAACCCATACCTGTCACCCAGCGCCTAAATACTAGGCCTCAAATTTATATCCAGCTAAATCTGTCCCTAGTGCTGTAGCTGGGCGAGTTATTTAGTGTCCGTTCAAGCACATTTCTTGTTCTGGGTTGAAATACAATTCCCAATTTAGCAATTTCATAATTTAGTGGTTCCTGCTATATCAGAGCTCTTTGAAATCTATCCCAAAAAGGGTATATAATATTGAAGGTGCACATAGGGTCATTCAGAGTAACTTCACACACACCCGCTACTGTGTATTTCCAAGTCTAATTCTGTCACTAAATCCATACCGGTGACCCAGCGCCTAAATACTAGGCCTCAAATTTAATTCCCTCTAAATCTCTCGTTACCCACCGCTGTACTGTTGTTGCTGGGCAAGATATTTAGTGTCCGTCAAAGCACATTTTTTGTTCTGGGTTGAAGTACAATTCCCAATTTAGCAATTTCATAATTTAGTGGTTTCTGCTATATCAGAGCTATTTGAAATCTATCCCAAAAAGGGTATATAATATTGAAGGTGCACATAGGGTCATTCAGAATAACTTCACACACACCCGCTACTGTGTATTTCCAAGTCTAATTCTGTCACTAAACCCATACCTGTCACCCAGCGCCTAAATACTAGGCCTCAAATTTAAATCCCTCTAAATCTCTCGTTACCGTTGTCCTGTTGTAGCTGGGAAAGTTATTTAGTGCCCGTCAAAGCACATTTTTTGTTCTGGGTTGAAGTACAATTCCCAATTTAGCAATTTCATAATTTAGTGGTTCCTGCTATATCAGAGCTATTTGAAATCTATCCCAAAAAGGGTATATAATATTGAAGGTGCACATAGGGTCATTCAGAATAACTTCACACACACCCGCTACTGTGTATTTCCAAGTCTAATTCTGTCACTAAATCCATACCGGTGACCCAGCGCCTAAATACTAGGCCTCAAATTTAATTCCCTCTAAATCTCTCGTTACCCACCGCTGTACTGTTGTTGCTGGGCAAGATATTTAGTGTCCGTCAAAGCACATTTTTTGTTCTGGGTTGAAGTACAATTCCCAATTTAGCAATTTCATAATTTAGTGGTTTCTGCTATATCAGAGCTATTTGAAATCTATCCCTAAAAGGGTATATAATATTGAAGGTGCACATAGGGTCATTCAGAATAACTTCACACACACCCGCTACTGTGTATTTCCAAGTCTAATTCTGTCACTAAACCCATACCTGTCACCCAGCGCCTAAATACTAGGCCTCAAATTTAAATCCCTCTAAATCTCTCGTTACCGTTGTCCTGTTGTAGCTGGGAAAGTTATTTAGTGCCCGTCAAAGCACATTTTTTGTTCTGGGTTGAAGTACAATTCCCAATTTAGCAATTTCATAATTTAGTGGTTCCTGCTATATCAGAGCTATTTGAAATCTATCCCAAAAAGGGTATATAATATTGAAGGTGCACATAGGGTCATTCAGAATAACTTCACACACACCCGCTACTGTGTATTTCCAAGTCTAATTCTGTCACTAAATCCATACCGGTGACCCAGCGCCTAAATACTAGGCCTCAAATTTAATTCCCTCTAAATCTCTCGTTACCCACCGCTGTACTGTTGTTGCTGGGCAAGATATTTAGTGTCCGTCAAAGCACATTTTTTGTTCTGGGTTGAAGTACAATTCCCAATTTAGCAATTTCATAATTTAGTGGTTTCTGCTATATCAGAGCTATTTGAAATCTATCCCAAAAAGGGTATATAATATTGAAGGTGCACATAGGGTCATTCAGAATAACTTCACACACACCCGCTACTGTGTATTTCCAAGTCTAATTCTGTCACTAAACCCATACCTGTCACCCAGCGCCTAAATACTAGGCCTCAAATTTATATCCAGCTAAATCTGTCCCTAGTGCTGTAGCTGGGCGAGTTATTTAGTGTCCGTTCAAGCACATTTCTTGTTCTGGGTTGAAATACAATTCCCAATTTAGCAATTTCATAATTTAGTGGTTCCTGCTATATCAGAGCTCTTTGAAATCTATCCCAAAAAGGGTATATAATATTGAAGGTGCACATAGGGTCATTCAGAGTAACTTCACACACACCCGCTACTGTGTATTTCCAAGTCTAATTCTGTCACTAAATCCATACCGGTGACCCAGCGCCTAAATACTAGGCCTCAAATTTAATTCCCTCTAAATCTCTCGTTACCCACCGCTGTACTGTTGTTGCTGGGCAAGATATTTAGTGTCCGTCAAAGCACATTTTTTGTTCTGGGTTGAAGTACAATTCCCAATTTAGCAATTTCATAATTTAGTGGTTTCTGCTATATCAGAGCTATTTGAAATCTATCCCAAAAAGGGTATATAATATTGAAGGTGCACATAGGGTCATTCAGAATAACTTCACACACACCCGCTACTGTGTATTTCCAAGTCTAATTCTGTCACTAAACCCATACCTGTCACCCAGCGCCTAAATACTAGGCCTCAAATTTAAATCCCTCTAAATCTCTCGTTACCGTTGTCCTGTTGTAGCTGGGAAAGTTATTTAGTGCCCGTCAAAGCACATTTTTTGTTCTGGGTTGAAGTACAATTCCCAATTTAGCAATTTCATAATTTAGTGGTTCCTGCTATATCAGAGCTATTTGAAATCTATCCCAAAAAGGGTATATAATATTGAAGGTGCACATAGGGTCATTCAGAATAACTTCACACACACCCGCTACTGTGTATTTCCAAGTCTAATTCTGTCACTAAATCCATACCGGTGACCCAGCGCCTAAATACTAGGCCTCAAATTTAATTCCCTCTAAATCTCTCGTTACCCACCGCTGTACTGTTGTTGCTGGGCAAGATATTTAGTGTCCGTCAAAGCACATTTTTTGTTCTGGGTTGAAGTACAATTCCCAATTTAGCAATTTCATAATTTAGTGGTTTCTGCTATATCAGAGCTATTTGAAATCTATCCCTAAAAGGGTATATAATATTCAAGGTGCACATTGGGTCATTCAGAATAACTTCACACACACACGCTTCTGTGCATTTCCAAGTCTAATTCTGTCACTAAATCCATACCGGTCACCCAGCGCCTAAATACTAGGCCTCAAATTTATATCCCGCTGAATTTGAATACAATACATTGGGCCAAATAATATATTTGTTGTTGTGGTGAACCATAACAATGAGAAAAACATCTAGTAAGGGACGCGGACGTGGACATGGTCGTGGTGGTGTTAGTGGACCCTCTGGTGCTGGGAGAGGACGTGGCCGTTCTGCCACATCCACACGTCCTAGTGTACCAACTACCTCAGGTCCCAGTAGCCGCCAGAATTTACAGCGATATATGGTGGGGCCCAATGCCGTTCTAAGGATGGTAAGGCCTGAGCAGGTACAGGCATTAGTCAATTGGGTGGCCGACAGTGGATCCAGCACGTTCACATTATCTCCCACCCAGTCTTCTGCAGAAAGCGCACAGATGGCGCCTGAAAACCAACCCCATCAGTCTGTCACATCACCCCCATGCATACCAGGGAAACTGTCTCAGCCTCAAGTTATGCAGCAGTCTCTTATGCTGTTTGAAGACTCCGCTGGCAGGGTTTCCCAAGGGCATCCACCTAGCCCTTCCCCAGCGGTGAAAGACATAGAATGCACTGACGCACAACCACTTATGTTTCCTGATGATGAGGACATGGGAATACCACCTCAGCATGTCTCTGATGATGACGAAACACAGGTGCCAACTGCTGCGTCTTTCTGCAGTGTGCAGACTGAACAGGAGGTCAGGGATCAAGACTGGGTGGAAGACGATGCAGGGGACGATGAGGTCCTAGACCCCACATGGAATGAAGGTCGTGCCACTGACTTTCACAGTTCGGAGGAAGAGGCAGTGGTGAGACCGAGCCAACAGCGTAGCAAAAGAGGGAGCAGTGGGCAAAAGCAGAACACCCGCCGCCAAGAGACTCCGCCTGCTACTGACCGCCGCCATCTGGGACCGAGCACCCCAAAGGCAGCTTCAAGGAGTTCCCTGGCATGGCACTTCTTCAAACAATGTGCTGACGACAAGACCCGAGTGGTTTGCACGCTGTGCCATCAGAGCCTGAAGCGAGGCATTAACGTTCTGAACCTGAGCACAACCTGCATGACCAGGCACCTGCATGCAAAGCATGAACTGCAGTGGAGTAAACACCTTAAAACCAAGGAAGTCACTCAGGCTCCCCCTGCTACCTCTTCTGCTGCTGCCGCCTCGGCCTATTCTGCTGCTGCCGCCTCGGCCTCTTCCTCCGCCTCTGGAGGAACGTTGGCACCTGCCGCCCAGCAAACAGGGGATGTACCACCAACACCACCACCACCACCACCTCCGTCACCAAGCGTCTCAACCATGTCACACGCCAGCGTTCAGCTCTCCATCTCACAAACATTTGATAGAAAGCGTAAATTCCCACCTAGCCACCCTCGATCCCTGGCCCTGAATGCCAGCATTTCTAAACTACTGGCCTATGAAATGCTGTCATTTAGGCTGGTGGACACAGACAGCTTCAAACAGCTCATGTCGCTTGCTGTCCCACAGTATGTTGTTCCCAGCCGGCACTACTTCTCCAAGAGAGCCGTGCCTTCCCTGCACAACCAAGTATCCCATAAAATCAAGTGTGCACTGCGCAACGCCATCTGTAGCAAGGTCCACCTAACCACAGATACGTGGACCAGTAAGCACGGCCAGGGACGCTATATCTCCCTAACTGCACACTGGGTAAATGTAGTGGCAGCTGGGCCCCAGGCGGAGAGCTGTTTGGCGCACGTCCTTCCGCCGCCAAGGATCGCAGGGCAACATTCTTTGCCTCCTGTTGCCACCTCCTCCTTCTCGGCTTCCTCCTCCTCTTCTTCCACCTGCTCATCCAGTCAGCCACACACCTTCACCACCAACTTCAGCACAGCCCGGGGTAAACGTCAGCAGGCCATTCTGAAACTCATATGTTTGGGGGACAGGCCCCACACCGCACAGGAGTTGTGGCGGGGTATAGAACAACAGACCGACGAGTGGTTGCTGCCGGTGAGCCTCAAGCCCGGCCTGGTGGTGTGTGATAATGGGCGAAATCTCGTTGCAGCTCTGGGACTAGCCAATTTGACGCACATCCCTTGCTTGGCGCATGTGCTGAATTTGGTGGTGCAGAAGTTCATTCACAACTACCCCGACATGTCAGAGCTGCTGCATAAAGTGCGGGCCGTCTGTTCGCGCTTCCGGCGTTCACATCCTGCTGCTGCTCGCCTGTCTGCGCTACAGCGTAACTTCGGCCTTCCCGCTCACCGCCTCATATGCGACGTGCCCACCAGGTGGAACTCCACCTTGCACATGCTGGACAGACTGTGCGAGCAGCAGCAGGCCATAGTGGAGTTTCAGCTGCAGCACGCACGGGTCAGTCGCACTACAGAACAGCACCACTTCACCACCAATGACTGGGCCTCCATGCGAGACCTGTGTGCCCTGTTGCGCTGTTTCGAGTACTCCACCAACATGGCCAGTGGCGATGACACCGTTATCAGCGTTACAATACCACTTCTATGTCTCCTTGAGAAAACACTTAGGGCGATGATGGAAGAGGAGGTGGCCCAGGAGGAGGAGGAGGAGGAGGAGGAAGAGGGGTCATTTTTAGCACTTTCAGGCCAGTCTCTTCGAAGTGACTCAGAGGGAGGTTTTTGGCAACAGCAGAGGCCAGGTACAAATGTGGCCAGCCAGGGCCCACTACTGGAGGACGAGGAGGACGAGGATGAGGAGGAGGTGGAGGAGGATGAGGATGAAGCATGGTCACAGCGGGGTGGCACCCAACGCAGCTCGGGTCCATCACTGGTGCGTGGCTGGGGGGAAAGGCAGGACGATGACGATACGCCTCCCACAGAGGACAGCTTGTCCTTATCCCTGGGCAGCCTGGCACACATGAGCGACTACATGCTGCAGTGCCTGCGCAACGACAGCAGAGTTGCCCACATTTTAACCTGTGCGGACTACTGGGTTGCCACCCTGCTGGATCCACGCTACAAAGACAATGTGCCCACCTTACTTCCTGCACTGGAGCGTGATAGGAAGATGCGCGAGTACAAGCGCACGTTGGTAGACACGCTACTGAGAGCATTCCCAAATGTCACAGGGGAACAAGTGGAAGCCCAAGGCCAAGGCAGAGGAGGAGCAAGAGGTCGCCAAGGCAGCTGTGTCACGGCCAGCTCCTCTGAGGGCAGGGTTAGCATGGCAGAGATGTGGAAAACTTTTGTCAACACGCCACAGCTAACTGCACCACCACCTGATACGCAACGTGTTAGCAGGAGGCAACATTTCACTAACATGGTGGAACAGTACGTGTGCACACCCCTCCACGTACTGACTGATGGTTCGGCCCCATTCAACTTCTGGGTCTCTAAATTGTCCACGTGGCCAGAGCTAGCCTTTTATGCCTTGGAGGTGCTGGCCTGCCCGGCGGCCAGCGTTTTGTCTGAACGTGTATTCAGCACGGCAGGGGGCGTCATTACAGACAAACGCAGCCGCCTGTCTACAGCCAATGTGGACAAGCTGACGTTCATAAAAATGAACCAGGCATGGATCCCACAGGACCTGTCCGTCCCTTGTCCAGATTAGACATTAACTACCTCCCCATAACCATATATTATTGGACTCCAGGGCACTTCCTCATTCAATCCTATTTTTATTTTCATTTTACCATTATATTGCGAGGCTACCCAAAGTTGAATGAACCTCTCCTCTGCCTGTGTGCTAGGCCTAAATATATGCCAATGGACTGTTGCAGTGGTGGGTGACGTGAAGCCTCATTCTCTGCTATGACATGCAGACTGATTCTCTGCTGACATGAAGCCAGATCCTCTGTTACGGGAGCTCTCTCCTCTGCCTGGGTGCTGGGCCTAAATTTATGACAATTGACTGTTGCAGTGGTGGGTGACGTGAAGCCTGATTCTCTGCTATGATATGAAGACTGATTCTCTGCTGACATGAAGCCAGATTGTCTGTTACGGGACCTTTCTCCTCTGCCTGGGTTCTGGGCCTAAATTTATGAAAATTGACTGTTGCAGTGGTGGGTGACGTGAAGCCTGATTCTCTGCTATGATATGAAGACTGATTCTCTGCTGACATGAAGCCAGATTGTCTGTTACGGGACCTTTCTCCTCTGCCTGGGTTCTGGGCCTAAATTTATGAAAATTGACTCTTACAGTGGTGGGTGACGTGAAGCCTGATTCTCTGCTATGATATGAAGACTGATTCTCTGCTGACATGAAGCCAGATTGTCTGTTACGGGACCTCTCTCCTCTGCCTGGGTGCTGGGCCTAAATTTATGACAATGGACTGTTGCAGTGGTGGCTGACGTGAAGCCTGATTCTCTGCTATGACATGCAGACTGATTCTCTGCTGTCATGAAGCCAGATTGTCTGTTACGGGACCTCTCTGCTCTGCCTGTGTGCTAGGCCTAAATATATGCCAATGGACTGTTGCAGTGGTGGCTGACGTGAAGCCTCATTCTCTGCTATGACATGCAGACTAATTCTCTGCTGACATGAAGCCAGATTGTCTGTTACGGGACCTCTCTCCTCTGCCTGGGTGCTGGGCCTAAATTTATGACAATGGACTGTTGCAGTGGTGGCTGACGTGAAGCCTGATTCTCTGCTATGATATGAAGACTGATTCTCTGCTGACATGAAGCCAGATTGTCTGTTACGGGACCTTTCTCCTCTGCCTGGGTTCTGGGCCTAAATTTATGAAAATTGACTCTTACAGTGGTGGGTGACGTGAAGCCTGATTCTCTGCTATGATATGAAGACTGATTCTCTGCTGACATGAAGCCAGATTGTCTGTTACGGGACCTCTCTCCTCTGCCTGGGTGCTGGGCCTAAATTTATGACAATGGACTGTTGCAGTGGTGGCTGACGTGAAGCCTGATTCTCTGCTATGACATGCAGACTGATTCTCTGCTGTCATGAAGCCAGATTGTCTGTTACGGGACCTCTCTGCTCTGCCTGTGTGCTAGGCCTAAATATATGCCAATGGACTGTTGCAGTGGTGGCTGACGTGAAGCCTCATTCTCTGCTATGACATGCAGACTAATTCTCTGCTGACATGAAGCCAGATTGTCTGTTACGGGACCTCTCTCCTCTGCCTGGGTGCTGGGCCTAAATTTATGACAATGGACTGTTGCAGTGGTGGCTGACGTGAAGCCTGATTCTCTGCTATGACATGCAGACTAATTCTCTGCTGACATGAAGCCAGATTGTCTGTTACGGGACCTCTCTCCTCTGCCTGGGTGCTGGGCCTAAATATATGCCAATGGACTGTTGCAGTGGTGGCTGACGTGAAGCCTCATTCTCTGCTATGACATGCAGACTAATTCTCTGCTGTCATGAAGCCAGATTGTCTGTTACGGGACCTCTCTGCTCTGCCTGTGTGCTAGGCCTAAATATATGCCAATGGACTGTTGCAGTGGTGGGTGACGTGAAGCCTCATTCTCTGCTATGACATGCAGACTGATTCTCTGCTGACATGAAGCCAGATTGTCTGTTACGGGACCTCTCTGCTCTGCCTGTGTGCTAGGCCTAAATATATGCCAATGGACTGTTGCAGTGGTGGGTGACGTGAAGCCTCATTCTCTGCTATGACATGCAGACTGATTCTCTGCTGACATGAAGCCAGATTGTCTGTTACGGGACCTCTCTGCTCTGCCTGTGTGCTAGGCCTAAATATATGCCAATGGACTGTTGCAGTGGTGGGTGACGTGAAGCCTCATTCTCTGCTATGACATGCAGACTAATTCTCTGCTGACATGAAGCCAGATTGTCTGTTACGGGACCTCTCTCCTCTGCCTGGGTGCTGGGCCTAAATTTATGACAATGGACTGTTGCAGTGGTGGCTGACGTGAAGCCTGATTCTCTGCTATGACATGCAGACTAATTCTCTGCTGACATGAAGCCAGATTGTCTGTTACGGGACCTCTCTCCTCTGCCTGGGTGCTGGGCCTAAATATATGCCAATGGACTGTTGCAGTGGTGGCTGACGTGAAGCCTCATTCTCTGCTATGACATGCAGACTAATTCTCTGCTGTCATGAAGCCAGATTGTCTGTTACGGGACCTCTCTGCTCTGCCTGTGTGCTAGGCCTAAATATATGCCAATGGACTGTTGCAGTGGTGGGTGACGTGAAGCCTCATTCTCTGCTATGACATGCAGACTGATTCTCTGCTGACATGAAGCCAGATTGTCTGTTACGGGACCTCTCTGCTCTGCCTGTGTGCTAGGCCTAAATATATGCCAATGGACTGTTGCAGTGGTGGGTGACGTGAAGCCTCATTCTCTGCTATGACATGCAGACTGATTCTCTGCTGACATGAAGCCAGATCCTCTGTTACGGGAGCTCTCTCCTCTGCCTGGGTGCTGGGCCTAAATTTATGACAATTGACTGTTGCAGTGGTGGGTGACGTGAAGCCTGATTCTCTGCTATGATATGAAGACTGATTCTCTGCTGACATGAAGCCAGATTGTCTGTTACGGGACCTTTCTCCTCTGCCTGGGTTCTGGGCCTAAATTTATGAAAATTGACTCTTACAGTGGTGGGTGACGTGAAGCCTGATTCTCTGCTATGATATGAAGACTGATTCTCTGCTGACATGAAGCCAGATTCTCTGTTACGGGACCTCTCTCCTCTGCCTGGGTGCTGGGTAGTGTTGAGCGCGAATATTCGAAAAGCAAATTTTTTTCGCGAATATCGCAACTTCGCGATTTCGCGAATATTTCGAATATAGTGCTATATATTCGTAAAAACGAATATTCGTTTTTTGTTTCCCCCCCCCCCCACAAAATTACAGTACACATATAATTGATTGTTTCCCAAAGGTCCAACAGCTCAGATCTTACTCACATTGCCTAGAAAGTGATTGAGGCGCGAATCTTCGTAAGGCGATTTTATTAGCGCACATGCGAATATCGGCACGTCCCAGAACAGAGGCAAAGGGCTTTGCATTCATACATTAGTGAATTGAGTTGCGAATCTTCGTAAGGCGATTTTATTAGCGCACATGCGAATATCTACACTTGTCCCAGAACAGAGGCAAAGGGCTTTGCATTCATACATTAGTGATTGAATTGAGCTGCGAATCTTCGTAAGGCGATTTTATTAACGCAAATGCAAATATCTACACTTGTCCCCAGAACAGAGAGGCAAAGGCCTGTGCATTCATATAGTATAGCACCATATTCGCGAATACGTAGAACTTCGTAAAATTCGATTTACGAATATTCGTATTTTTTATTTTACTTTCCACCTTACAGATTACATTGATCTGTACTCTGTCAACTACTGTCATCACCCCCCACTGTATCTCGATTGATTCCCAAAAGTCTCACATTCCCTAGAAAGTGATTGAGGTGCGAATCTTCGTAAGGCGATTTTATTAGCGCACATGCGAATATCTACACTTGTCCCAGAACAGAGGCAAAGGGCATTGCATTCATACATTAGTGATTGAATTGAGTTGCGAATCTTCGTAAGGCGATTTCATTAGCGCACATGTGAATTTTGCATAGCATATGTATTATGCGATAATTCGAATTATCGCATATGCGAAATAATAACGAATTTGAATAATCGCGAATATTTTACGAATATTCTTTCGAATATTCACAAAATTTCGCGAATTCGAATATGGGACATGCCGCTCAACACTAGTGCTGGGCCTAAATTTATGACAATGGACTGTTGCAGTGGTGGGTGACGTGAAGCCTGATTCTCTGCTATGACATGCAGACTGATTCTCTGCTGACATGAAGCCAGATTGTCTGTTACGGGACCTCTCTCCTCTGCCTGGGTGCTGGGCCTAAATATATGCCAATGGACTGTTGCAGTGGTGGCTGACGTGAAGCCTCATTCTCTGCTATGACATGCAGACTAATTCTCTGCTGACATGAAGACAGATTCTCTGTTACGGGACCTCTCTCCTCTGCCTGGGTGCCGGGGCCTAAATATCTGAGAATGGACTGTTCCAGTGGTGGCTGACGTGAAGCCTCATTCTCTGCTATGACATGCAGACTAATTCTCTGCTGACATGAAGACAGATTCTCTGTTACGGGACCTCCCTCCTCTGCCTGGGTGCTGGGCCTAAATATATGCCAATGGACTGTTGCAGTGGTGGCTGACGTGAAGCCTCATTCTCTGCTATGACATGCAGACTAATTCTCTGCTGACATGAAGACAGATTCTCTGTTACGGGACCTCCCTCCTCTGCCTGGGTGCTGGGCCTAAATATATGCCAATGGACTGTTGCAGTGGTGGCTGACGTGAAGCCTCATTCTCTGCTATGACATGCAGACTGATTCTCTGCTGACATGAAGCCAGATTCTCTGTTACGGGACCTCTCTCCTCTGCCTGTGTGTGTGCTGGGCCTAAATATATGCCAATGGACTGTTGCAGTGGTGGCTGACGTGAAGCCTCATTCTCTGCTATGACATGCAGACTGATTCTCTGCTGACATGAAGCCAGATTCTCTGTTACGGGACCTCTCTCCTCTGCCTGTGTGTGTGCTGGGCCTAAATATATGCCAATGGACTGTTGCAGTGGTGGCTGACGTGAAGCCTCATTCTCTGCTATGACATGCAGACTAATTCTCTGCTGACATGAAGACAGATTCTCTGTTACGGGACCTCCCTCCTCTGCCTGGGTGCTGGGCCTAAATATATGCCAATGGACTGTTGCAGTGGTGGCTGACGTGAAGCCTCATTCTCTGCTATGACATGCAGACTGATTCTCTGCTGACATGAAGCCAGATTCTCTGTTACGGGACCTCTCTCCTCTGCCTGTGTGTGTGCTGGGCCTAAATATATGCCAATGGACTGTTGCAGTGGTGGCTGACGTGAAGCCTCATTCTCTGCTATGACATGCAGACTGATTCTCTGCTGACATGAAGCCAGATTCTCTGTTACGGGACCTCTCTCCTCTGCCTGTGTGTGTGCTGGGCCTAAATATATGCCAATGGACTGTTGCAGTGGTGGCTGACGTGAAGCCTCATTCTCTGCTATGACATGCAGACTAATTCTCTGCTGACATGAAGACAGATTCTCTGTTACGGGACCTCTCTCCTCTGCCTGGGTGCCGGGGCCTAAATATCTGAGAATGGACTGTTCCAGTGGTGGGTGACGGGAAGCCAGATTCTCTGCTATGGAACCTCTCTCCAATTGATTTGGTTAATTTTTATTTATTTAATTTTTATTTTAATTCATTTCCCTATCCACATTTGTTTGCAGGGGATTTACCTACATGTTGCTGCCTTTTGCAGCCCTCTAGCTCTTTCCTGGGCTGTTTTACAGCCTTTTTAGTGCCGAAAAGTTCGGGTCCCCATTGACTTCAATGGGGTTCGGGTTCGGGACGAAGTTCGGATCGGGTTCGGATCCCGAACCCGAACATTTCCGGGATGTTCGGCCGAACTTCTCGAACCCGAACATCCAGGTGTTCGCTCAACTCTACTCCTCACCATTGTGCACGTCTGATCTGCAACTACAGGAAATGTTTGGTTGAAGTTATTGCTGCCAAAGGAGGTTCAACCAGTTATTAAATCCAAGGGGTTCATATACTTTTCCACATGCACTGTGAATGTTTACATGGTGTGTTCAATAAAAACATGGTAACATTTAATTCTTTGTGTGTTATTAGTTTAAGCAGACTGTGATTGTCTATTGTTGTGACTTAGATGAAGATCAGATCACATTGTATGACCAATTTCTGCAGAAATCCATATCATTCAAAAGGGTTCACATACTTTTTCTTGCAACTGTAGATGCTAAATATGTGCATTGCTGAAAATATAAATCCATTTAACCGTGCCTTTTTAATAAAACAAAAGAACGGACAAGATATCAGTATATAAGCATATAAAATATCAGTTATACATTCTCTGCTGAACTTTGCAATTACTAAAAAGGTGCACTTTATAAGTCACAGATGAGGGGTTTAAAATGACAGTGTTTCATATTCATAATCTTTCAAATGAGCTTGAACTTTGGGAATATGTAAATATATCCTACAGATATCTGCATACAGAACATATGTATGATACTTCATCATGAAGATTAAAAGCATCCTTAGCAATAATGTCTCCTGCACAAACCCTCAGTGGGGGTATAAATCAGTCAGATCTCTTCAGGGCGTTTGCAGGTTTTTAGTAAGATCATTCCTCTTCTCAAAGTCATCTTATTATTATTAAAACCACACTATGAACTTTTGACTTTACGCATTACATGGAAAACAATTTACCTTTTTCTCAGAATTTATTACAGTAAATTAAGTTGAACATTTTTTATTGTAGTGCACAGTAAATACAACAGTAATGTGGGATGTGCTGGTCTTTCTAATAGTTCATAATCCAAATGTTTTTCAAAGTCAAAGGACAAGTTTTTCTACCTATAGTAAACCCTTTTATGACTCAAGGTCTAGAGGTTAATTAACCAGTGAGTAATTCTAGTGTAAGGGTACAATTAGCTGATCAGTGCTTAACCATCATACTCTATATTGCTTTACAGCAGACACAAGATTAGTGAAAGTCCTATTGTACAAGAGCTGATGGAAAGTGGATGGTTTCTAACAATTGACCAAAGTTTACATAGAAAGAGCCTCATAATCAAATTAAAACACTGTAGGCGCTTCACTAATGGTGCTTGCTCTTGATATCGTAGGTCAGGTGGGTCTTGCGTTCTCCTTCCCAGTATCCATCTCTTTGAAAGGAGATGTCAGCTTGTCCTTTGACCTTGTGCATCCTCCGTTTAAAGTGTGCTGTTTGCAGAGATTAAAACCATTGGGATGAAACTATCCATAAAGTAGGGACTAGAGATGAGCGAACCCGAACTGTATAGTTCGGGTTTGTACCGAATTTTGGGGTGTTCGGGTTTGGTGTTCGTCGCTTTCTTGGCGCTTTTTGAAAGGCTGCAAAGCAGCCAATCAACAAGCGTCATACTACTTGCCCCAAGAGGCCGTCACAGCCATGCCTACTATTGGCATGGCTGTGATTGGCCAGTGCAGCATGTGACACAGCCTCTATTTAAGCTGGTGTCACATAGCGCTGCCCGTCACTCTGCTCTCATTAGTGTAGGGAGAGGTTGCAGCTGCGACGTTAGGGCGAGATTAGGCAGTGATTAACTCATCCAAAAGACTTCATTCAGTGATCGATCTGCAGCTGTGGATCATTGAACTGCTGCTATTCAATTGCTCACTGTTTTTAAGCTGCCCAGAGCGTTTTTCATTCACTTTTTTCTGGGGTGATTGGCGGCCATTTTGTGTCTTGTGGTGCGCCAGCACAAGCTGCCACCATTTAACCCTCAATAGTGTGGTTGGTCAAGCTGTCACACCAAGTGCATTTAACCATCAATAGTGTGGTTATTTTTTGGCCATATCCCAGTCTAATTCTGTCTGTAAACCTATACCTGTCACCCAGCGCCTAAATAATAGGCCTCAAATTTATAGTCAGCTAAATCTGTGGTTATTGCTGTAGCTGGTCAAGTTATTTTGTGTCCGTCAAAGCACAGTTTTTGTTCTGGGTTGAAATACAATTCCCAATTTAGCAATTCTCTAAATTAGTGGTTTCTGCTGTATCAGGCCTACTTTAAATGTATCCCTAAAAGGGTATATTAGATTCAAGGTGCTGATAGGGTCATTCTCCATAACTTCACACACACGCTACTGTGCATATCCCAGTCTAATTCTGTCTGTAAACGTATACCTGTCACCCAGCGCCTAAATAATAGGCCTCAAATTTATAGTCATCCAAATCTGTGGTTATTGCTGTGGCTGGGCAAGTTATTTAGTGTCCGTCAAAGCACAGTTTTTGTTCTGGGTTGAAATACAAATCCCAATTTAGCAATTCTCTAAACTAGTGGTTTCTGCTGTATCAGGCCTACTTTAAATTTATCCCTAAAAGGGTATGTTAGATTCAAGGGGCTGATAGGGTCATTCTCAATAACTTCACACACACGCTACTGTGCATATCCCAGTCTAATTCTGTCTGTAAACGTATACCTGTCACCCAGCGCCTAAATAATAGGCCTCAAATTTATAGTCAGCTAAATCTGTGGTTATTGCTGTAGCTGGTCAAGTTATTTTGTGTCCGTCAAAGCACAGTTTTTGTTCTGGGTTGAAATACAATTCCCAATTTAGCAATTCTCTAAATTAGTGGTTTCTGCTGTATCAGAGCTACTTTAAATTTATCCCTAAAAGGGTATATTAGATTCAAGGTGCTGATAGGGTCATTCTCAATAACTTCACACACATGCTACTGTGCATATCCCAGTCTAATTCTGTCTGTAAACGTATACCTGTCACCCAGCGCCTAAATAATAGGCCTCAAATTTATATTCAGCTAAATCTGTGGTTACTGCTGTGCCTGTATTAGTGTAATACGGTACCTAAATAAATAGCCAGATAGTGTTAGGTGTCTGTAAAAAAAGGCCTGAATTTGAATTCAATACATTGGGCCAAATAATATTTTTGTTGTTGTGGTGAACGATAACAATGAGGAAAACATCTAGTAAAGGACGCGGACATGGTTGTGGTGGTGTTAGTGGACCCTCTGGTGCTGGGAGAGGATGCGACCGTTCTGCCACAGCCACACGTCCTAGTGTACCAACTACCTCAGGTCCCAGTAGCCGCCATAATTTACAGCGATATTTGGTGGGGCCCAATGCTGTTCTAAGGATGGTAAGGCCTGAGCAGGTACAGGCATTAGTCAATTGGGTGGCCGACATTGGATCCAGCACGTTCACATTATCTCCCACCCAGTCTTCTGCAGAAAGCGCACAGATGGCGCCTGAAAACCAAGCCCATCAGTCTGTCACATCACCCCCATGCATACCAGGGAAACTGTCTGAGCCTCAAGTTATGCAGCAGTCTCTTATGCTGTTTGAAGACTCCGCTGGCAGGGTTTACCAAGGGCATCCACCTAGCCCTTCCCCAGCGGTGGAAGACATAGAATTCACTGACGCACAACCACTTATGTTTCCTGATGATGAGGACATGGGAATACCACCTCAGCACGTCTCTGATGATGACGAAACACAGGTGCCAACAGCTGCGTCTTTCTGCAGTGTGCAGACTGAACAGGAGGTCAGGGATCAAGACTGGGTGGAAGACGATGCCGGGGACGATGAGGTCCTAGACCCCACATGGAATGAAGGTCGTGCCACTGACTTTCACAGTTCCGAGGAAGAGGCAGTGGTGAGACTGAGCCAACAGCATAGCAAAAGAGGGAGCAGTGGGCAAAAGCAGAACACCCGCCGCCAAGAGACTCCGCCTGCTACTGACCGCCGCCATCTGGGACCGAGCACCCCAAAGGCAGCTTCAAGGAGTTCCCTGGCATGGCACTTCTTCAAACAATGTGCTGACGACAAGACCCGAGTGGTTTGCACGCTGTGCCATCAGAGCCTGAAGCGAGGCATTAACGTTCTGAACCTGAGCACAACCTGCATGACCAGGCACCTGCATGCAAAGCATGAACTGCAGTGGAGTAAACACCTTAAAAAACCAAGGAAGTCACTCAGGCTCCCCCTGCTACCTCTTCTGCTGCTGCCACCTCGGCCTCTTCTGCTGCTGCCGCCTCGGCCTCTTCCTCCGCCTCTGGAGGAACGTTGGCACCTGCCGCCCAGCAAACAGGGGATGTACCACCAACACCACCACCACCTCCGTCACCAAGCGTCTCAACCATGTCACACGGCAGCGTTCAGCTCTCCATCTCACAAACATTTGAGAGAAAGCGTAAATTCCCACCTAGCCACCCTCGATCCCTGGCCCTGAATGCCAGCATTTCTAAACTACTGGCCTATGAAATGCTGTCATTTAGGCTGGTGGACACAGACAGCTTCAAACAGCTCATGTCGCTTGCTGTCCCACAGTATGTTGTTCCCAGCCGCCACTACTTCTCCAAGAGAGCCGTGCCTTCCCTGCACAACCAAGTATCCGATAAAATCAAGTGTGCACTGCGCAACGCCATCTGTGGCAAGGTCCACCTAACCATAGATACGTGGACCAGTAAGCACGGCCAGGGACGCTATATCTCCCTAACTGCACACTGGGTAAATGTAGTGGCGGCTGGGCCCCAGGCGGAGAGCTGTTTGGCGCACGTCCTTCCTCCGCCAAGGATCGCAGGGCAACATTCTTTGCCTCATGTTGCCACCTCCTCCTACTCAGCTTCCTCCTCCTCCTCCTCTTCTTCCACCTGCTCATTCAGTCAGCCACACACCTTCACCACCAACTTCAGCACAGCCCGGGGTAAACGTCAGCAGGCCATTCTGAAACTCATATGTTTGGGGGACAGGCCCCACACTGCACAGGAGCTGTGGCGGGGTATAGAACAACAGACCGACAAGTGGTTGCTGCCGGTTAGCCTCAAGCCCGGCCTGGTGGTGTGCGATAATGGACGAAATCTCGTTGCAGCTCTGGGACTAGCCGGTTTGACGCACATCCCTTGCTTGGCGCATGTGCTGAATTTGGTGGTGCAGAAGTTCATTCACAACTACCCCGACATGTCAGAGCTGCTGCATAAAGTTCGGGCCGTCTGTTCGCGCTTCCGGCGTTCACATCCTGCCGCTGCTCGCCTGTCTGCGCTACAGCGTAACTTTGGCCTTCCCGCTCACCGCCTCATATGCGACGTGCCCACCAGGTGGAACTCCACCTTGCACATGCTGGACAGACTGTGCGAGCAGCAGCAGGCCATAGTGGAGTTTCAGCTGCAGAACGCACGGGTCAGTCGCACTGCGGAACAGCACCACTTCACCACCAATGACTGGGCCTCCATGCGAGACCTGTGTGCCCTGTTGCGCTGTTTTGAGTACTCCACCAACATGGCCAGTGGCGATGACGCCGTTATCAGCGTTACAATACCACTTCTATGTCTCCTTGAGAAAACACTTAGGGCGATGATGGAAGAGGAGGTGGCCCAGGAGGAGGAAGAGGGGTCATTTTTAGCACTTTCAGGCCAGTCTCTTAGAAGTGACTCAGAGGGAGGTTTTTTGCAACAGCAGAGGCCAGGTACAAATGTGGCCAGCCAGGGCCCACTACTGGAGGACGAGGAGGACGAGGATGAGGAGGAGGTGGAGGAGGATGAGGATGAAGCATGGTCACAGCGGGGTGGCACCCAACGCAGCTCGGGCCCATCACTGGTGCGTGGCTGGGGGGAAACGCAGGACGATGACGATACGCCTCCCACAGAGGACAGCTTGTCCTTACCTCTGGGCAGCCTGGCACACATGAGCAACTATATGCTGCAGTGCCTGCGCAACGACAGCAGAGTTGCCCACATTTTAACATGTGCGGACTACTGGGTTGCCACCCTGCTGGATCCACGGTACAAAGACAATGTGCCCACCTTACTTCCTGCACTGGAGCGTGATAGGAAGATGCGCGAGTACAAGCGCACGTTGGTAGACGCGCTACTGAGAGCATTCCCAAATGTCACAGGGGAACAAGTGGAAGCCCAAGGCCAAGGCAGAGGAGGATCAAGAGGTCGCCAAGGCAGCTGTGTTACGGACAGCTCTTCTGAGGGCAGGGTTAGCATCGCAGAGATGTGGAAAAGTTTTGTCAACACGCCACAGCTAACTGCACCACCACCTGATACGCAACGTGTTAGCAGGAGGCAACATTTCACTAACATGGTGGAACAGTACGTGTGCACACCCCTCCACGTACTGACTGATGGTTCTGCCCCATTCAACTTCTGGGTCTCTAAATTGTCCACGTGGCCAGAGCTAGCCTTTTATGCCTTGGAGGTGCTGGCCTGCCCGGCGGCCAGCGTTTTGTCTGAACGTGTATTCAGCATGGCAGGGGGCGTCATTACAGACAAACGCAGCCGCCTGTCTACAGCCAATGTGGACAAGCTGACGTTCATAAAAATGAACCAGGCATGGATCCCACAGGACCTGTCTATCCCTTGTGCAGATTAGACATTAACTACCTCCCCTTAACCATATATTATTGTACTCCAGGACACTTCCTCATTCAATCCTATTTTTATTTTCATTTTACCATTATATTGCGGGGCAACCCAAAGTTGAATGAACCTCTCCTCTGTCTGGGTGCCGGGGCCTAAATTTAATACAATGGACTGTTCCAGTGTTGGGTGACGTAAAGCCTGATTCTCTGCTATGACATGAAGACTGATTCTCTGCTGACATGAAGCCAGATTCTCTGTTACGGGATCTCTCTCCTCTGCCTGGGTGCTGGGGCCTAAATTTATGACAATGGACTGTTACAGTGGTGGGTGACGTGAAGCATGATTCTCTGCTATGACATGCAGACTGATTCTCTGCTGACATGAAGCCAGATTCTGTGTTACGGGACCTCTCTCCTCTGCCTGGGTGCCTGGGCCTAAATATATGACAATGGACTGTTCCAGTGTTGGGTGACGTGAAGCATGATTCTCTGCTATGATATGAAGACTGATTCTCTGCTGACATGAAGCCAGATTCTCTGTTACGGGACCTCTCTCCTCTGCCTGGGTGCCGGAGCCTAAATTTATGACAATGGACTGTTACAGTGGTGGGTGACGTGAAGCATGATTCTATGCTATGACATAAAGACTGATTCTCTGGTGACATGAAGCCAGATTCTCTGTTACGGGACCTCTCTCCTCTGCCTGGGTGCCTGGGCCTAAATATCTGACAATGGACTGTTCCAGTGTTGGGTAACGTGAAGCATGATTCTCTGCTATGATATGAAGACTGATTCTCTGCTGACATGAAGCCAGATTCTCTGTTACGGGACCTCTCTCCTCTGCCTGGGTGCCGGGGCCTAAATTTATGACAATGGACTGTTACAGTGGTGGGTGATGTGAAGCCTGATTCTATGCTATGACATGAAGACTGATTCTCTGGTGACATGAAGCCAGATTCTCTGTTACGGGACCTCTCTCCTCTGCCTGGGTGCCTGGGCCTAAATATATGACAATGGACTGTTACAGTGGTGGGTGACGTGAAGCATGATTCTCTGCTATGATATGAAGACTGATTCTCTGGTGATATGAAGCCAGATTCTCTGTTACGGGACCTCTCTCCTCTGCCTGGGTGCCTGGGCCTAAATATCTGACAATGGACTGTTCCAGTGTTGGGTGACGTGAAGCATGATTCTCTGCTATGATATGAAGACTGATTCTCTGCTGACATGAAGCCAGATTCTCTGTTACGGGACCTCTCTCTTCTGCCTGGGTGCCGGGGCCTAAATATATGACAATGGACTGTTACAGTGGTGGGTGACGTGAAGCATGATTCTCTGCTATGGGACCTCTCTCCAATTGATATTGGTTAATTTTTATTTATTTAATTTTTATTTTTATTCATTTCCCTATCCACATTTGTTTGCAGGGGATTTACCTACACGTTGCTGCCTTTTGCAGCCCTCTAGCCCTTTCCTGGGCTGTTTTACAGCATTTTTAGTGCCAAAAAGTTTGGGTCCCCATTGACTTCAATGGGGTTCGGGACGAAGTTCGGGTCGGGTTCGGATCCCGAACCCGAACATTTCTGGGAAGTTCGGCCGAACTTCTCGAACCCGAACATCCAGGTGTTCGCTCAACTCTAGTAGGGACATGTCAGGGTTGGGAGCCAACATGTTCACCAGCTCCATGAGCTTTATAGGAGATGCCAGTGTAGTGGGAACTAGTTGACCATATTTATAATAAGTGGCAAAAAAAAGCCACCACAGCCATTTTAAGTGTAGTGAATGAGAAGGATTAACAACTAAACGTTTTAGAATGTATCTGCCATGCATACAAAAATATGTAAAACTGATCTAATTTTCAGCTATAAAGTGGTTCTGCCCTAGAGCCACCCTTACTCTATCACAGTAGGGCACCTCCATCACAGATTCCATCATATTTTATGAAAATAACAGCACTGCATGCAGCCCTATTTTTTCTGGTAGTGGTACAATGACAAGTACCACGAAGGAACCAGACAGACCCCATTGTAAGTCAGTGGGGTTCTTTTGGCTCCATTGGTGATCATTGTGCGACAAATCCATCCATAAATTCAAGTTTTTCTGCGCCTATGATAAAACATAAAAATGAAATTTAAAATGCAGATGGGAACTCTTTGTGGACAAACACTTTGAACGTGACATACAGTAGTGCCACAGAAGAAGGTGACAAATGAAGATAAGTGTGAAGAACAAAACTAGTCATTAAACTAGTCTACTAGTGGATGAGTGGATAATCAGCAGCAGCACTTTTTGAAATTATTGAAAGCCACAAATGAAAAATGTATTGTGGTAAAGTGCACGGTAAAGTAATGGAAGGGGTATATATCCCACCCAGGTAAGGGAGGTAAATAAAATCCAGATTGAACTGGCTTCAGAAAACAAAGTTGCTGGAGCAATTTTTGTTAAAGTTCATGGGCTGGATTTTATTTAGAATGGGAAGGTAGGTTTGGTAGTGGGTAGTGTTGGTTGAGCACCAAAGTGTTTGCGTGCTCTGGTGCTCGAATAGAACACTTCCCGATGCTCGGGTGCTCTACAGAGCACCCGAGAACAATGGAAGTCAATGGGAGAACCCGAGCATTAAACTCTAGTTCGGCTTAGGAGTCCCTGCTCTGACTCCATATATAGCTATATCCATATATGGAGTCAGTGCTTGGGGACACCCAGTGTATTTAAATCTAATTTAGCCTCTATTTCAGAAAGTTTCTGGTGGGATTCAAACTCACAACATTCTACATTATAGCCAAGAATCTTATCCAATATACTATACAGCTGCATGGCCAGTTATAAAAAAAAAAAATGAGACTTCTGCTATTACTAGTAGTAAGTATTCCTATACAGCAGAAGTCTCACATTTTATTTAATTTTTTTTAGTAACTGGCCATGCAGCTGTATAGTGTAGTGGTTAACATTCTGGGCTGTAATGTAGAAGGTTATGCGTTTGAATTCTGTGAGAAACTTTTCAGAAATTGCTTTATTATAAATATATTCCCAAATACCTTTCATTAGTTATGATGGCTCATTTTATCTAGGGAGCAATCATCAGAAGAAATAAAATGCCCCCACCCACCCTCCTATTAGTACACAGAAAACCTGTCCTAATCACACAGGAGGACATGCTACTTCAGAGCAGTGAGCCAAAGAGCTGCCTCATATTGTCATGCCCCACTCTGACGATGTGCGGAGGTCGGCCAGGATAGCAGCACGAGTTTAGTGTTTGTTTTGGTGCCATGCTGGATCCGCTAAGTGCTCTGAGTGGATTATTCTAATCATTGTGGTCTGGGAAGCTTGGAGGGAAGGTTGGCTGTCTGTTCCTGCTCTGGAAGATAAGTGTCATTTCTAGTTTGGTTGTTTGTGTCATCTATCCCATCCAGGTTCTGTGCGAGCAGGCTGCTCCTATTTCCCCACTTCACCATCTCAGGGAATTCAGGGTTTTGTCAGCCCAGGCTGGAGGACACATCACACCTACCTTCAAGGTCTGCATGTGGGCTGAGCAGTGCAAGGAAAGAGGTCAGGGACTAGCTAGGAGGTGACCCTTCCCCTGTCTCTCGTCCAGAGCCTGGTTGGTGCGTTATCTGTTATACTGAGTGCACGTCTGCCGTGACACATATTCTTCTATGATCCTGAATACAGTTTAATATGATCTTCAGCTAAATCTCTGTAGAAATGGAGTTCATGAGAAGGCATGAAGTACAGAGAGGAGGGTGGGGGTGATGTGGATAATCATCAGCAGCACTTGTATGCAGTCTCCAATACCACTTAATTAATTGGACAGCGACCATTTTGTTTCTCCTAATGATTGTCCCTAAACAAAATGAGCCATTATAGCTAATGAAAGGTATTTGGGAATATATTTACAATAAAGTCATATTTAAGTATTTTCATTTTCTAAATTCCCAGAAAAAATTTCCTCTAACTGTTTCAGGAAAAAGTGCTGCAACAATTAGAAAACAGTGTAAGTATAACTTAGGCTTGATTTGAATGTAATTTTTTTGATATTACAGGCATCATGGAAATTATAGCAAATATGTTTTTTCTTAAAACTCTACATGACTTCTATCTTCTCATTTTTTCTGCACAATGGTAATTCATAGATGAAAAGTAGATCAACCATGTCCTTCTCAGATAGGTCTTACATTTTCTGCGTATCTCCTTAAATTAAATCCTATTATTTCAAATTACAGGGTATTATGAGGAAATAGAACAGCCTTAACCTTTTCCTAGCAACCTTAATTATAGTCATCATCAAAGATAATTGCTGTAGGAAAAGGGAAGATAAAAGCAGTTACTGTGTTGGGTAACAACACATTATTTTTTTGTTACTTGAAGACATATTGATGGATTTAGGTCCAGGTTTATTTTAAAACAAGTGCTACTTGAGTTGCATTACAAAATAACATTTGATTGCAGACTTCGCATAGCAATAGTGTTGAAACTGTACACCTACACTCCTGCAGTCCCAGGTATCTGATGCTTTGCGTTTTGACTGAAAACACTAAGGGATATACATATAATTTTCTCTGCTTGTCTTACAATATCCTGCCAAGAGTTAATATTGCTGCTTACAATTAAAATGCCTTGACTACACTATACAGTATACTGTATATATACCACATTGTGCCTTTTTTTGTGTGTTTTAGACTTATTTTTGTAGTTTTCATTTAGACATTGCAGGAAGCAAAGTACAAAAATATATTTTCTGTTTTAAAAGAAACTTGTATATGCTGTACTTACACAATGTTAAGCTTAGGTAATATTAATAATTTCATTAAATTTATATTAAAATATATTAACTAGGAAATGTGAAAAAATGAGCATTAAAAAATGTAATTCTTTCACATGCGTTTCTTTCCATCCTCCATCCTGTAGTTGCCCAAATCACTCTAATTAGTACTCTAAGTTAGAATAAGTCAAAATGTAAGTTTACAAAAACCTTTGTAAAAAGGGTAACACTCATCCATAGGGTGGACAAGCGCAGAAGTGCCCAAATCAGGGTTTTCTGCATATCCCAATTCCTAGCTTTCAAATTGGTTATACAAATGTAAAGGAAGAACAGTGGAGTAGATTTATTAACACTAATAATAAATAGTGTAAACTTAGGGGGTCATTTATTATCCACCGCGGATATAACTTTGGCAGATCCACCGCCAGATATAGGGGTTATTAAAACCATTATTTTAAACGCCGGTCCTAATAAATGACCCCCTTTAGTCTAAAACTGTGATAGGTCTATCACAGTGGCTCATGCTGGTTGATAAATCTGGTACCTTTTCCCGATGGCCAGTCCAACTTTAAACAATTTATTTGCTGGCTTAGTTTTACCCCAAAAATTGGCCAAAATATTGGTATTTTTGTTTGGCATATTTAAACCATGTCCCTTTTTCCCACCAAGTCACATCCTATTTTCCTTAAATTAAGTCCCCTTGACAGACAAGGTGTAAAACAAGTGTTATCTTGTTTAAACACTTCATAAATGCTGTGCAGGTCACATACACCAGTTTTTGGCCTACAGTACATCTCACACTAATAGATCACTCGTTGCACATTTGATCACTCCAGTCTCAGCTGTAACCAGCCTTTGAGTGGGATACTTGTTCAGTCTTGATAAACATGAGAGTAGGTCCTGACAGTCCATTTTTTTCAGAATTTTGTACATTTTTCCAGGGATTTTTGAAGTTCCATAGAAAAAACTATGGAGAAAATGCCACAAAATAACACCATGCCTAGAGCAACCTGCATTTCACCAAAACCTCAAAAATGTAAAAAAATAAAATCTTGTATATGTAGACCTTTTTCAAATTTTGCTATAGACTTTAACATTTAGTCAAAAAAGGTGCAAAAATGTAGTGAAAAATGCCACTCGGCAAAATACTATGGCGAAGATTTATCAAATCTGATGCAAAAAGAAAATGTAGTTGCCCATAGCAACCAATCAGAGTGATCCTTTCATTTTCCAAAAGAGCTCTTAAAATGTAAGGTGGAATATGATTGGTTGCTATCAGCAACTAAGACAGTTCTCCTTTGCACCAGTTTTGATAAATCTCCCCCTATGTGTGTGATTCCAACCAAAGGCTATGTTCACGAGTAGCACATACAGTGGCGTGCCTAAGGTGTTTGGCACCCAAGGCAGGTCCTTTCTTTGGCACTTCCCATTGTGCCCCTCTCACAGTAGTTATCCCTTAATTGTGCCCTCCTCACAATAATCATGTCCTCTCTATGCCCCTTCAAAGTAGTTAGGGCCACAAGTGCCTCCACCCTCACATTAGATATCCCTTTGTTTTGCACCTTCACAGTAGTTATGCCCTCATTATGTCCCCCTCACCGTAGTTACACCCTCTCTTTGCACCCTTCAGAGTAGTTATGCCCTTATTGTGTCCCTTCACAGTAGTTATGCCCACATTGTGCCCCCTCACAGTAGTTATGCCCTCATTGTGCCCCCTCATAGTAGATATGCCCTCTCTGTGCCCCTTCACAGTAGTAATGACCTCTCTGCACACCTCAATGTTAATAAAATAAAAAACTGTAAATACTCACCTTGTCCCATTTCTGATGATCATATCCCCTCCAGCACTCCCCTGCAGGCACAGATCGTGCTGCAATACTGTGTTGGCGGAGTGCACAGGCAGATTTGCGGGCTTCTGCTAACAGTCCAGTAGTGCCATCTGTGCCTGCAGGGCTGAATGGTGAAGCAGGTGGGAAGGGGCAGGGCTGAGGTGGGAAGGAGCGCAGGGAGATGAGCAGTCAGTAAGGGAAAGGACCGCCAGCCCCCTGGCCCTCAAGCAATGAGCACTTACATCTGTATTTTTGATTTTCATGCACCCCCTGACAGATGGCATCCGGGGCAGACCTCCCCTCCCCATTGGCACGCCTCTGAGTATATCTTTTGCAGAAATTTCTGCTAATGTCACATTCATCCAGTTGCAGAGATTTCTGAGATGCATCTGCCATGTGTCAACATACCTGCAAACCAAATTCACAGGTCAGTATTTTGCATTAGTATATGTAAGCCAAAACCAGTAGTTTGTCCAAAACACAGAAGAGGTACAAATATTACTCATATCCATATGAAATTAAGAATTTTTAAAGGTACTGTCCCACAAAAAATATTCTACAATTTTCAAACCATCACCTAGATCTGAATACTTTTGTAAATGTATGCAATTAAAAATTTAGTATAGCCACTGAGTTATTCAAAGCTGTTTGCTCTTTATCTATATTGTCTATCTAGCTCACTGAGGTGGATGCACATGCTCCGTTCCATCCTTCAACTGCCATCAGCTGCAGCAGCAATCAGAGCAATGAATTAGGGACAGCTCTGGATCCATGTGAGATACAGGACTGGTTCTAGCTTTGTTAGAAAGAGATTATAATGTTCTATTGATGTCTGATTTTTACATTTTACCTTAATCATGAGATAACCCCTTTAACTGCCTACATACATACATTCTTAATTACAAGTGAAAAATTTGTTTAACCCCTTATGGATATATCAAGGTTCCATTATAAACAGTTTTGGCCATGATTTCCTGATTTTCTTTTAACTAGAAACTGAGAGGATACTCTTAAGAGTAGGTCATGGTGCTGACAACAAAGCTGGCAGCATTCATTTTACTCTGAAAGCCATATGTCACACTTACAACCTCACTTTACTTTATTTTTATTATAGTTACTTTATTGAATTCTGGCCCCTCCATCTCATAGTTGTCACAATGTTAAAGAAAGGTCCAGGGAAACTTTGCTGTAGACTCAGTGTATAAAAGTCAATTATATGTAATATTAGCTTTATTAAATACAAACATATAAAGCCAACTGCATGCATTTTTATAACATTCTAAACATGGGTATTGGTTCAAGATTAATGACAAAGTAGCCTTTCCAACCCAAAACTATACCTGATCTGCCCCATTAAAAATATTAAACCATTAATGAATTTAATAGGTCATGTGGTATTCTTAAGTATAAAATAATGCAATATTTTATTGTACATAGATTACATGGAACACCTTATTTTCTGTCTAGGATTGGATATAGGGAGAATGAAAAATTTGTTTATCGTGACTGTTTAAGAGCAGACTGGATTCACGTGTTTTGGAGCTGTCCCAAGTTGCATGTTTACTGGTATGAAAGTGTAGAAATAATCGAAACGATTTTTAATGTTAGATTGGAATTGGACCCGTTGTTGGGTATTTTCTGCTATGTTGGTAAAAGGATACTAGAAATGAAAAAGAAAAAAAGCAATAATGTTTTTCTTATTTGTAGTTAGGAAGGCTATATGAAAGAATTGGATTACAAAGGAACCCCCTAATGTGATGACTTGGAAATCCTTGGTAAATTAATTTCTAAAAAGTGAAAAAGATTGGTGTAGAAAAAATTGGAAGGTTGATTGGAGGCATGATTGAAACATGATCGATAAAAAGATTTTTCCACATTTATTTTTTATTTATTTTGGGTGAATCCTCCTTCATTTTTAATCCCTTAATGGCCGGGCAATTTTGCACCTTCGTGACCAGGTTTATTTTTGAAAATCTGACATATATCACTTTATGTGGTAATAACTTTGGAACACTTTTACTTATCCAGGCCATTCTGAGACTGTTTTCTCGTGACACATTGTACTTCATGACAGTCATAAGCTTGAGTAAATTTATTTCACCTTAAATAAAAGTTGAGACTGCTGAGCTAATAGATAGTCTGTCAAGAAAAGACAGTCTATCCTACATCAAATTTATTTCACCTTATTTCACCTTTATTAATGTGACAATACATTTTCTTATTTATTTAAGTTTTACACAATAATAGCATTTTTGAAACCAAAAAATGTTTTAGTGTCTCCATAGTCTGAGAGCCATAGCTTTTTTATTTTTTGGATGATTGTCTTAGGTAGGGTATAATTTTTTTGTCAGATGAGGTGACGGTTTGATTGGTACTATTTTGGGGGGCATACGCCCTTTTGATCACTTGGTTTTGCACCTTTTGTGATGGTAGGTGACATAAAATGGCACTGTTTTTATTTTATTTATTTTATACAGTGTTCATTTGAGTGGTTAGGTCATGTGATATTTTTATAGAGCTGGTTGTTATGGACGCTGCGATACCAAACATGTTTAGGGTATTTTATTTTCTTCATGTTTCCCCAATTATAAATGTGCATATATAGGAAAATATTAGATTTAATTTTTATGTACTTTTTTCACACTTTTTTGACTCAGACCCACTTGGTTCTTGAATATCCAGTGGGTCTGATGGCTCTACAATACATTGCAGTACACTGTATGGTGTACTGCAGTGTATTTCCATTCCCAGTAAGGCCTCTTGCACAAGACCATATGTATTTTGCAGTCTGCAAAAAACTGATTCGCAAAAACTATAGATGACATCCATGTACATTCCGTATTATCCTTGCCTGTAATGCAGACAATAATAGGACATGTTCTATTCTTTTGCGGAACAGAAATACGGAAATGGAATGCACACGGAGTACCTTCCGTTTTTTTTGTGGACCTATTGAAATGAACAGTTCCGTATTAGGTCCGCAAAAAAAAATGAACGGACACGGAATGAAATTACATTCGTGTGCAAGAGGCATAAGCCTGATCAGACTTCTGCCTCTGGCAGGACCCTGTCAGGCTTGCATACCATGACAAGCCTGGATGCCTGTGTAAGGCATCCAGTTGCCATGGCAACCTTCGGGACGCTGCCACAGCAGAGCAGCAGCCCGATGAGAGGGGGGAAGAAGGGAGCTTCCTCCCTGTTAACCCCCTCCATACAGCGGTCCCTACGGACCGCGGCATTGAAGGGGATAAATGACCGACATCAATGCCAGCACCAATGTCCATTGTTACAGTAGATTGTCAGCTGTATGTTACAGCTGACAATCTACTACCGCCCAGCCATCCTCAATAATTGTGGGGGGCAGGGAGGGGTGGTGGGGTTGGCCCCCCTTATTTTTACCTCGTCCCACTCAGCCATCCTGAAGGGGGGTGAGCGGGGCACAGTAAACACAGCAGCGCAGCCTCGATCTCCTCAACACTGATGAGGAGATCGGAGCTGCACTGCTGAACGCTGCGATTGGTCAGGCAAATCTGACTGACCAATTTACAGGGATCCAAAGGCAGGGATCTCTGTGATTGATCCCCTGCTGGGTGCCCGGACAGCTCAGCTGGCCATAGTACCCATTTAGATGCCAGTGTCACCACAAGTATACTTGCGGTGACACTTTGATCTCATGACGTACTGTGCATGTCATGATGCAGTAACTAACACCACATCATGATGTACACAGTATATGTATAATTGCATTGGTGGTACTTTGTATAATTAAGAGAAAAAATTCTAAACAAAGGTGTTGGTTCATGATTAATCATAAAGTAGTCCTTCCAACCCAAAACTATACTTCATCTGTATATTTAAAGATATTAGACTATTACTGAATTTATCTGTTTGTGTAGTGTTTTTGGTAAAGACACAGTTATCAATTAAGTCCATAAAATAGTGTGTATATATATATATATATATATATATATATATATTGTGACACAGTGAGGGGAATGGTCTGGAAAAACAGGTATTTTCCTCCAAGCATGTGCTGCTGGACTGATTTGCAGCCAGGTGGGGTCAAATATCAGACTGGATTTTAATTGCCGGTCTTGGTTTTTGGCAACACCTGGCTGTCCTTAAATAGGCAGCTGGGCTCAGCAGCAGGATCTCTGTGTTGAGATATGAGGCTTGGTGCCAGGTTGGAGGTCTGAGACCCATGGGCCGAGGAAACAGGCCCCCTAAAGCCTGCCGTGGACTGCCGGGGGCAGAACTGACATCAAGGTGACTTGTCTTATATGAACTTTCCAATTTGTGTGAAGTAACACCAAGATGCATTTTCCAGTGTGTGTGAAGTAAACACCAAGACTGCAAAGTAATGCATTGTTTTGTGCATTTGCCTCAAGTGTGAATAAACACTGAAGTTTTGCATTAAGAACTTGACTTTTGCCTCTGTACTGCGTTCGCTTACCCTATCTACCAGAGCGAAACCCCACAATATATATTTAATTTATTTAAAGTGATCCTCATGTTCAAAAATCTCATTAAATGGGGAGTGAACAGAACTCTATTTAATTTCATGCAGAGGCAGATCTACCAATTCCCAACCTCCTGTTCTGTCACCCATGATGGTCACACCACTTCTCACAGTACCTTATGTACAATGTGCATTTTGCAGTCTGACATTTCCTGCTTGTCCAGCCTGCCATTATATTGTCCAGCGCTGCTCACATGACCATCCTGGCTAATCTGAGGGCAGCTGGAACTATAAAATGCACAGTGTGCATTAGGTAGTGTGAGAAGTGGTACAGCCATCTTGGATGGCACAACAGGAGTGTGGGAATCGACTGATCTGCAGCTAAAAAGATGAAAAGGAGGGCAAAGGAGGGATTTTTTTCTTGAACCAGTGGGCCAATTGAAAGTTTTCACAACACAATTTTATCAATAATAGGTCATTCGAGCAAAATATTAAATATCTTAACCTTTTACATCTCTAGTCATAATGTGTCAGCTTCGAATATCCAATGCATTGAGAAGGGATATTTTACAAATGTTTAAATATTCAAAGCAGGGACTAAAATATTTTTGAAAATATGACAAACAATATGCACACAGTGCTTCACATACAGGTCCTTCTAAAAAAATTAGCATATTGTGATAAAGTTCATTATTTTCTGTAATGTACTGATAAACATTAGACTTTTATATATTTTAGATTCATTACACACCAACTGAAGTAGTTCAAGCTTTTTATTGTTTTAATATTGATGGTTTTGGCATACAGCTAATGAAAACCCAAAATTCCTATCTCAAAAAATTAGCATATCATGAAAAGGTTCTCTAAACGAGCTATTAACCTAATCATGTGAATCAACTAATTAACTCTAAACACCTGCAAAAGATTCCTGAGGCTTTTAAAAACTCCCAGCCTGGTTCATTACTCAAAACCGCAATCATGGGTAAGACTGCCGACCTGACTGCTGTCCAGAAGGCCATCATTGACACCCTCAAGCAAGAGGGTAAGACACAGAAAGAAATTTCTGAACGAATAGGCTGTTCCCAGAGTGCTGTATCAAGGCACCTCAGTGGGAAGTCTGTGGGAAGGAAAAAGTGTGGCAGAAAACGCTGCACAACGAGAAGAGGTGACCGGACCCTGAGGAAGATTGTGGAGAAGGACCGATTCCAGACCTTGGGGGACCTGCGGAAGCAGTGGACTGAGTCTGGAGTAGAAACATCCAGAGCCACCGTATACAGGCGTGTGCAGGAAATGGGCTACAGCTGCCGCATTCCCCAGGTCAAGCCACTTTTGAACCAGAAACAGCGGCAGAAGCGCCTGACTTGGGCTACAGAGAAGCAGCACTGGACTGTTGCTCAGTGGTCCAAAGTACTTTTTTTGGATGAAAGCAAATTTTGCATGTCATTCGGAAATCAAGGTGCCAGAGTCTGGAGGAAGACTGGGGAGAGGGATATGCCAAAATGTCCAGTGTCAAGTACCCACAGTCAGTGATGGTCTGGGGTGCCATGTCAGCTGCTGGTGTTGGCCCACTGTGTTTTATCAAGGGCAGGGTCAATGCAGCCTAGCTATCAGGAGATTTTGGAGCACTTCATGCTTCTATCTGCTGAAAAGCTTTATGGAGATGAAGATTTCATTTTTCAGCACGACCTGGCACCTGCTCACAGTGCCAAAACCACTGGTAAATGGTTTACTGACCATGGTATTACTGTGCTCAATTGGCCTGCCAACTCTCCTGACCTGAACCCCATAGAGAATCTGTGGGATATTGGGAAGAGAAAGTTGAGAGACGCAAGACCCAACACTCTGGATGAGCTTAAGGCCGCTATCGAAGCATCCTGGGCCTCCATAACACCTCAGCAGTGCCACAGGCTGATTGCCTCCATGCCACGCTGCATTGAAGCAGTCATTTCTGCAAAAGGAATCCCGACCAAGTATTGAGTGCATAACTGAACATAATTATTTGAAGGTTGACTTTTTTTGTATTAAAAACACTTTTCTTTTATTGGTCGGATGAAATATGCAAATTTTTTTAGATAGGAAATTTGGGTTATCATGAGCTGTATGCCAAAATCATCAATATTAAAACAATAAAAGACTTGAACAACTTCAGTTGGTGTGTAATGAATCTAAAATATATGAAAGTCTAATGTTTATCAGTACATTACAGAAAATAATGAACTTTATCACAATATGCTAATTTTTTTAGAAGGACCTGTAGACTATAAGGCCATATCGGAGATTGTATAAATTGGGCTGTTACAAATTTTAAGAATCCACACTTGGTTAAGCTGCTATGAATACTGACTTCCCTTAACACTACTTACTAAAAATTAAAGGGTTTGTCCAAAATGTATCTTTTTTTTATTTATTTTTATAACACCCCCCCCCCCCCTTCCCACCTCCTGCAGTAGGACTTGTGAAGGGAGCTATATTTACCTTCTCTCTGCTGCTTGGTTCTGTTTTTGTTGGTCCTGAGCTGTCTTCATTGCACTTCTGGTCCCCACATGTAAACTTTCAGTTCTTTGGCTGCAACCATGCAGTTTGCAGTTGACCCCATCCATGTGGAAGCTGACAGACAGAGGCTGGAAGTTCAGTGAAGAGACCCAGGTAACCAAGGAATAAAAAAAATGATAAATATTGAATAGCCCCTTTAAACTGAGATGTGATTCCTTTATGCTTCTGTTAACCTTCACTATCCTGCCTCAATTCCACCTTCCCCCAAGGACACTTTCACATGGTCAATGGTCAGTATTTTTTATCAGTATTTGTAAGCCAAAATTAGAAGTGAAAACTACAAAGAAAAACTATACTAGAGAAATTAGAATTACTGCCATATGTAATTAACCTAAGGGCCAATGCACACGAGCATATTTTCTTTCCGTGTCCATTCCATTTTTTATATTTGCAGACCGTATGCAGAACCATTCATTTCAATGGGTCTGCAAAAAATTGAAAGTTACTCCGTGTGCATTCCGTTTCCGTATGTCCGTATTTCCGTTCCGCAAAAGAATAGAACATGTCCTATTATTGTCTGCATTAAGCCTGTTGTACACGACCGTATGGATTTTGCTACGGACAAGGATAGGACTTTTGTATTAGCTGTTCTGTTCCACAAAATACGGAATGCACACAGATATCATCCGTACTTTTTTGGGGACCTCAAAATACATATGGTCATGTGCATGAGGCCTAAGATTGAGTTCACACTTTAGTTATTTGATCAGTTATTTCCATCAGTTATTAAGAACCAAAACCAGGTGCGGGTCAAAGACACAGAACAGGTGCAGATCTTTCCATTATACATTATCTCTGAGTAGGCTTCATTCCTGGTTTTGGCTCACAATAAGGGCTCGTTTACACGACTGCATGGCTTTTTCAGTGTTTTGCGGGCCGTTTTTAACAGATCAGTTTTTCCTCTTTTTGTTTCAGTAGTGTTTCCAGTTCCGTTCCGTTTTTCCGTTCCATTTTTCTATATGGCCTATACAGTATACAGTATACAGTAATTACATAGAAAAAATTGGGATGGGCATAACATTTTTAATAGATGGTTCCGCAAAAACGGAACGGATACGGAAGACATACGGAGTACATTCCGTATGTGTTCCATTTTTTTGCGGACCCATTGACCTGAATAGAGCCACGGAACGTGATTTGCAGGCAATAATAGGACATGTTCTATCTTTGAATGGAACAGAAAAACGGAAACGGAATGCATAGAGAGTACATTCCATTTTTTTTGCGGAGCCATTGAAATGAATAATTCCGAATACGGAACGCAAAAAACGGCCCGTATAAAGAATGCAAAAAACGTTCGTGTGAACAAGCCCTAACTGATGGAAATAACTGATCATATAACTGAAGTGTGAACTCAGCCCACGGATGCCTGATAACACATGGTTGTGGAAAAACCACAAAGTAATAAAGTACCAGAAAAGTGTATGACATTAGACAAATCTCATGTACACTTTGTTTTTTTCTGAAGTTGACCGGCTGGGCAGATTTTGATATCTGCAGCATGTCAATTGTTGCATTTTTTTTGTGTGGGTTTCACCCTTTTTAATGGAAGGGTGAGATCCCTGCAAAACTGCACCAAAAAGCACATGAAAACCACATAAACAACGCACCAATGCTGTGATTAATAGTCCCGATTTATGTGCATTTTATTGTGCAGTTTTGGTGCAGATTTCTTGCAGCGTTTCGTGCAGATTATGTACAGTATGTTTTTTTTCTGCCCGGATTTATTCGTGGAAAAACTCCAGCATAATACAGCTCCAGCAACGTCTATGAGATTAGACAAATTGCATGTACACTTTGCTTCTTTCTTCTGTGTGGAAATTGACTTGACGTTTGGATTTAGAAATTGGCAGCATGTCATGTTGGCAGTTTAGTGCAGATTTAACCCTTTTCAATGAATGGTGAGACCTGTGACAAAACAACATCAAATATACATCGAAAACTCAAAGTAACACACAGAAAACCACACAAAAACTGGCAAAATCCGCACTGTGTGCACTAAATGCTTGATCCTTCTACCAACTCACACCCTTCCATGCTCTGTCCATACCATTTAGGACAGGTTGAGAGAAATGCCTTATAATTTGGGAGCTAGACTACAGTACCAAGAGTTGAGTTGATTAGTAGAAAACAACCCAAAATATCTGGACACCAGATATTGACTACCGGCTCGAGAGATCTATTGAGCCTTTAGGGTGTACATAAAAATGTGGATCAGATGTAAGAAATATAAACACTTCTAGATTCTAAAGTTCATGGTTTCTAGAAGTAAACTAGAGCCCATTTTCTTGTAATGCACCGCTTCTCGTTCTTTCTTTTTGATCTAGTTCTTTGCTGTCCATAATTTCATCTTTACCATAAATACTCATGATCACCTTCCACTAATTCATGTTAAAAATTTAATGTGTCTTCATGGCAATGGTGTTCTAGAATGCTCAGAACAGCTGAAATCTCATAAAAGGTGCAGGTGGTTTTAGATGGGAAATGGTCTGCCTATGCCTTCTTACTGTGACTGTAGAGCACAGTAATGCAAGCGACCAACAGCACAAACATGAAGGCAACAGTTCAAACACACTACTCAGTTTTGCCTATAGCAAATATTATTAGCTCACTTCTTTCTTGAGGCAAGAGTTAAAGATCCAGCCTGCAAGAATCCACTGAAAGTGACATGACAACAGAACCTTGCCTACGGGAGAAGCTGCGAAACCATGTTTTTCGATTGACTTCAGCTGTGATTTTTTTCTCCACTGCTGAGCATGAGAAGCGCGGGTCAGAGGGTTCACACTTCATTTGATCTTCAGATCTTCCGTGCAGTACTGTGTACTACTGTAGTTACATTTGCCAACAGGCTCATTAGGCTTCTGTTTTCTCATATAATTGAAAGTGTTTGCATTACTGTCTTTACCCCTCAACTTCTGATATTCTCACGTTCCAGAGCCTATTGCAAAACATAAATGGTATGGATCGAGACCAGTGGAGCATGGATAATGAAGTTACACTGATAATGGCTAATAGAAACAATTTTAATTTGCAATATTAGCTACAAGAATGATAAGATTTGTGCAAATGACTGTGGATTAAATTAACACTGAGAGCACGAAACACACGTTCTATAGTAAATAGATAATTCCTTTTCTGAAAATATTAATTAAGTGGAATAAGTATTTTTCAGGCTCCTAGTAAAATAAGAACCTGAATTTGTTGGCTGTTTTATTGTCAGTGCTATGGTTGTTGCTATAGACTGGTACAATATATGTTATTTCCATTAGATTTCAAATTTGGCAGCAGAAGTAGTGGTTAATGTCCAAATGATGTCCCTTATATAAATCTAAAAGGTCTACCTTGTTTTTTTTTTCCAGTTTTTACCGCACAGAGGACACTCCACCAACATGGACTGTATGATGGCACATGGGACAATTCTTCATCAAACCTTGGATTTTGATGAGTTTATTCCACCCATTCCACCTCCTCCATACTATCCACCAGAGTATACTTGCACACCAGTCATGGAAGTACAAAGGTGAATTGAGATTTATTCTTTTTTTTTTTTTTGTCTATCCATTTGTTGGCTTGTAGATTATATTTATGCATCTGTCAGGAGTTTTATGTTTCTCATTTATTTATTTTTTATCAGCCTTAGCCTTTTATTAGCCTCATTAAGATGGCTACATTGTCTTAGTTCCATAATTAAGCTGTGAATCCTGATCAGATGCTGGTTTATTGACCAAACCTTGCAGTGCCATAGTTCTCTGTTAGTTTGGATCATTTAACAAGTGGATATGGTTCACGCAAAACCTTATCCATGTTCCACAACTCATTGTTTTCAGCTGAATGGAGTCTAAATTGTAACTAGAGATGAGCGAATTTCTCAAAAATTCAATTCGGCCGGGTTGCCGAATTTACCGAAATAATTTGGTTCAATCTACTTCCAGGCTGCAGATAGCCTTTATAGTGTATAACACTGTGCCTTGCAGTAACACACATAGGGAGTCTGCTGTGGTAGTGAAACAATACTGCGAGTCAGTATGACATGTAGAGACAGGCGTCGCTCTTAGAATTACTGCACACTTCACTTATTTGGGCAGTTATGGGGCCAAAACTGACTAAATAACTCAAGTATGAACTCAGCCTTACAGGTAGATGTTAGCGCCAGGTATAAAAAACCATGCAGGGGCCCAAGATACGTGAAAGAGCGCACTCCTTTTACACCAATTCACTGATTCCACATAGATGTCTACAGAAAATGTTCTATTAAACAATTAGAGCCCCCCCCCCCCCCCCCGACAAAGTGAAGTGGGTGTCAGCAGTAAGTTTGTGTTGATGTCACTGATTATTTTACCCATCCTCTGATTCATCAGAACAATAACCCCCAAAAAACGGATCCTGTCTGTGGAACATCCGCCTTCACTCGGTCAGCATTCCTTTGTATTTGTTTTGTGTTTCCCCTTCCTTCTGGTATCTGGTCTGGGTCAAGAGCCCTGTTCATTCAGCTTAAGGAACGGGTCGTCTTTGGGCCCTATCACTACCTCAGGGCATTACAGGGTAGTCAGGCTTTAGGTTCCAGTGAATGAACGGTCCTACCACTGAGGTTTGTTCATTCGGTTAGCAGTCAGGGCTAGGGTTAGGATTTATTAGGTGGTGACCCTTTTCCTCTCCCTAGCTTCTAGGCCAGATACCTTCCTCCCCCCTCTTGTGTTTGGTGTGGTGTTCCCTCCCGCACCTCGTTGTGACACACAATGACAGAGTGTGGAGGTGGCGGCAGCAGCAGCATCAGGAGGAGGCCACAGAATAGCACAATGACAGTGTGGAAGTGGCAGCAGAAGCAGCATCAGGAGGAGGCCACAGGGTAGCACAATGACAGTGTGTAGGTGGCAGCAGCAGCATTATGAGGCCAAAGAGTGGCACAATGAGAGAGTGGGGAGGTTGGTGGCAATACCAGTACCAGCTGAAAATGGTGGGTGAAAGATGAAGTACTTGGTATCATCAGAATAGTAGCTGAGGCAGGTAGCCAGAAGAAACCAGTCTCTTTTGGAAAAGTATATAAATGTAGTATAGTCCGAGCACTCGCATATGGGCATATGGAATGAAAATTAATAAAACATTTAATAAACATCTAAATGCAATACAATAAAAACATCAGAATGCAAATAAAACTGAAAATAAAGATGGAAATATAAATATCCGGATGTTGGTGTGGCCCCATGGATGAGCTAGTCTGATGCATCAGGCATTGGGGGGGGGGGGAATCTTGGCTGATCCACACCTGATTCATCTTGACTAGGGTCAGTCTCTCCACATTTTGCGTGGACAGGCGAGTGGGGGCCAACTGACTACATAGGATGTCTCTATAGTAGTTCAGCTTGTCCTCCCTCTCTGCGGGTGTAAAAAAAAAAAAAGGCCCCCATTTAGGACCAGTAGCGAGGGTCCAACAAGGTGGAGAGCCAGAAGTCATCCCTCTGCCGAATGCTGACAATTTGCTGTCCCTACGCAAGCAAGTGAGCATGCATCAGGCCATTTGTGCAAGTGACTTGCAGGGACTCCCTGCCTCCATCTCCACTGCATACTGCCACGGTGTGTCTGGGTCCTCTGCCTCGTCTTCCTCATTGCCCTGTAGCTCTTCTGGATACTCTTGCTCCTCTCTCCTGTCACCTGTATATAAAAACCACCCATTTCGCCACACAATGCTTGTGCTCCAATGTTCTTTTCCTCCTCCAGTTCAGGCCCCACAGGGCTCATGTGGCCATGAGATCTAGGCGCCACATCTCCAGTCCCCTGACCAGCCAGATTTACCAGCATCTGTTCCAGGACATGAAGCAGTGGAATGACGTTGTTCATCCTGTAGTCCTGACAACTGACAAATAACGTGTCCTCCTCAAAGGGCCTGAGCAGACGGGAGGTGACACGCATGAGCTGCCACTGACTGACATCAAAGTTAAACAGGGAAGTTCTCCTGTCCGCTTGGATGATCAAGAAATCGTTTATGGCCTTTCTTTGTTCGTATAGTCGGTCCAACATATGGAGGGTGGAATTCCAATGGGTGGGAACGTTGCACATCAGCCTATGTAGAGGGATGCCGTTCTGCCGCTGCAGCCCAAGGAGGGTGTACAAGTGGCTGAAGTGCATGCAAAGTTTCCTGGCCATTTTTAGGATGTCTTGCAAATGGGTGGAAGACTTTGCAAGTGTGTGCCATGCAGGGCGCATGGATTCTGGGCAGGTAGGCTCCTGCGAAGTGGTTGGTCTACCCCAGGCATGTTTGGCTCCCGACCTCCCACTGCTGACTCCCAGCCATGCTAGCGACTTGCTGGCTCCGCCACTGCCTCACGGGCAAGCTGCCACCCTCTTCTCCCGATGATGATGTTCTGCTTTAATATTGTGGAATGATTCCTCCCTATCCTTTCCCTGAACTTCTATACAGCAAAATAAAAGTCTTTTCTAGCACTGTCCATAGCACTTGCTGACATCTCTCCCTGCAATAAGTACACTGGAAACTCGCTGAATCCAAGATGGCTGAGGCTATTTATAGGGCTATGACATCACGGGGCTGGCTGCTTATTGGCTGCATGCATTGCATTGTGGGTGATCCCTCGTTCCCAGTGTTCCTTGCTCCATGTCCTAACACGTGCAGCAGCCATTTTAGGAAAATGTTTTATTCGTTACCACGAAGCGTAAGGAAATTCGGATTCGCTCATCTCTAATTGTAACATAAAACCTTTGGGGCAGATTTATCAAACTAGAGCTCCTCTGGAAAATGAAAGGTGGAATCTGATTGGTTGCTATGGGCAACAAAGCCAGGTTTCCTTTGGACCAGTTTAGAAAAATTTCCCCCTTACAGGCTGAAGCAACAATAAGGCAATACTAAGGCTCCATTCAGACGTCCATAGAATATGTCTGCACCCGATCCGGTCCGGTCCCCACCCGATCCGGTCCGGAATATGTCTGCATCCGCATTTCGGAGCGCGGCCCCGAACTTCCGGTCCGCGGCTCTGGAAAAAAATAGAACATGCTCTATTATTTTCTGAAAAAGCAGATAAGAATAGGCAGTTCTATGGGGGTGCCAGGCGGGTGTATTACGGACATGTGAATGGACCCTAATACTGATGTTCTTGCAACCAAATAACAAAACCACATAACCATTGCCAGGCCTACAATTCATCTATGTAGCTTATGCTAAATTCTGCATAAGGACTCATGCACATGAATGTGTGCACCCCCTGCACATGCTATGTACTGCAAATAGTGTTCCACAATGCACGGGCACCAGCTGTGTGCCCACCGTTTGTGGATGGAGACCTATTTACTAAAATGTGTCCTCAATCCGCAAGATTCAGTCCTAACGGCAAAAAAAAGTGCCTCCTCTCTGCAGCAGTCTGTATCTGGCGGTTTGCGGACCCATTCAAGTGAGTGCGCCCACATCAGTGATACGGAGTGCACATGGGCCAGAATACTGGCACAGGCCAAATACGTTTGTGTGCATGAGCTCTGAGGCTGATTTTACACTATGGGGGATATTTACAGTATCATAAGGGGAATTTCCAAAGTCAATTTTGCAGGAGTCCATATTGATGTAATTTAGTTTAATAAATTTGGTGCATCTTTAAGTCTAACACTTCTTTGTGAGATGTTAATCCCTTTTTCCATGCCCCCTCCCTTTTACTGGAGTAAGATTGTAACAATTTTTGCAACTTGAAAAGTCGCAGTGGATACATATGGTTTAAATCAGTTTAACAGGGTAACTACAGCCACTGTACCACCATTTTCTCCCAATTGAAACAAAACTCAAGCGGTGAAAACAAAATGCAAATTGGTGAAAAATCTTTGTGCTAATAAGAGGGTTTTTCCTTTTTTAACAAGATACAGGGAGTGCAGAATTATTAGGCAAATTGTATTTTTGAGGATTAATTTTATTATTGAACAACAACCATGTTCTCAATGAACCCAAAAAACTCATTAATATCAAAGCTGAATATTTTTGGAAGTAGTTTTTAGTTTGTTTTTAGTTTTAGCTATTTTAGGGGGATATCTGTGTGTGCAGGTGACTATTACTGTACATAAATATTAGGCAACTTAACAAAAAACAAATATATACCCATTCCAATTATTTATTTTTACCAGTGAAACCAATATAACATCTCAACATTCACAAATATACATTTCTGACATTCAAAAACAAAATCAAAACAAATCAGTGACCAATATAGCCACCTTTCTTTGCAAGGACACTCAAAAGCCTGCCATCCATGGATTCTGTCAGTGTTTTGATCTGTTCACCATCAACATTGCGTGCAGCAGCAACCACAGCCTCCCAGACACTGTTCAGATAGGTGTACTGTTTTCCCTCCTTGTAAATCTCACATTTGATGATGGACCACAGGTTCTCAATGGGGTTCAGATCAGGTGAACAAGGAGGCCATGTCATTAGATTTTCTTCTTTTATACCCTTTCTTGCCAGCCACGTTGTGGAGTACTTGGACGCGTGTGATGGAGCATTGTCCTGCATGAAAATCATGTTTTTCTTACCTTGCAGACTTCTTCCTGTACCACTGCTTGAAGAAGGTGTCTTCCAGAAACTGGCAGTAGGACTGGGAGTTAAGCTTGACTCCATCCTCAACCCAAAAAGGCCCCACAAGCTTATCTTTGATGATACCAGCCCAAACCAGTACTCCACCTCCACCTTGCTGGCGTCTGAGTCGGACTGGAGCTCTCTGCCCTTTACCAATCCAGCCATCTGGCCCATCAAGACTCACTCTCATTTCATCAGTCCATAAAACCTTAGAAAAATCAGTCTTGACGTTTCAGCTTGTGTGTCTTGTTCAGTGGTGGTCGTCTTTCAGCCTTTCTTACCTTGGTCATGTCTCTGAGTATTGCACACCTTGTGCTTTTGGGCACTCCAGTGATGTTGCAGCTCTGAAATATGGCCAAACTGGTGGCAAGTGGCATCTTGGCAGCTGCACGCTTGACTTTTCTCAGTTCATGGGCAGTTATTTTGCGCCTTGGTTTTTCCACACGCTTCTTGCGACCCTGTTGACTATTTTGAATGAAACGCTTGATTGTTCGATGATCACGCTTCAGAAGCTTTGCAATTTTAAGAGTGCTGCATCCCTCTGCAAGATATCTCACTATTTTTGACTTTTCTGAGCCTGTCAAGTCCTTCTTTTGACCCATTTTGCCAAAGGAAAGGAAGTTGCCTAATAATTATGCACACCTGATATAGGGTGTTGATGTCATTAGACCACACCCCTTCTCATTACAGAGATGCACATCACCTAATATGCTTAATTGGTAGTAGGCTTTCGAGCCTATACAGCTTGGAGTAAGACAACATGCATAAAGAGGATGATGTGGTCAAAATACTCATTTGCCTAATAATTCTGCACATAGTGTAAGACATTTTTTATGAAATTTTCCCATTAGGCATCTCAATGGAAGTTGAAAACTGCCAGAATAAAATGCCTATTTAACATTTTACAAAAAAAGGCTGCAAAAAACACCATACAAATAAAAAAATTTAACCACCGAATAAAAACAGTCCAACTCGTATAACGCATCCAAAATGGAATTTCATCCGAATTTTTGGAAAAATTTCCTCAAACTTCATCGTAACAATTCGTTTTTTTTTTTTCTTCCCAAAATGGTAGCTACACATGTTACAAAGGGAAAGTAAGAATCCGGGGAAAGTGAGATCACCCATAATGCCATGCAGACAGCCAATCAGCAGCTAGCCAGCCCCTGTGATGTCACAGCCCCTTAAAAGTCTCATCCCGCACAGCTTCTGCCATTTCACTGTGAGCTGAGCATAGGGAGAAATGGGACACGTGCTAGGGGCAGTGTTGCTAAAAGCTTTTAATTGTGGAATACTTGATAGGGACAGAGCAGGGACAGTGTAGGGAGATCGTAGGGAGAGTTTTTACACACTGTAGGGAGAGAATAGGGAGATTTCAGCGACAGAGGTATCTATTTGAACAGTGTCCACCTTGTTTAATAGATAATCAGTTCTCAAATTGTGGTTAATGTACTGTCTTGTTCTACCGTTAGTGGTGTGTCCTACATTGTCTAATAGATAAACAATTCTATTATGCCTTAAATCTAAGATTGGAGTGAATAAGTTGTCTATTTCTACTATTATTGGGGTGTCCACCTGTCACAGTAACTGTTTCACTACCAGAAAGGACTAGCTATGCGTGTTGCCGTGATGTACACCAAGATACACTCTTCTTGCAGGCCGGGATATAGCTGAATTAATGTACGTTGTGATTAATTAATTCAGAACAAAGAGAATTTCTTGAATAAATTTGGTGAAGCATCCAAATCAAAAATTTTAAAACTTCGCTCATCTCTAATAACAAGCTCTATTGCAGTCAGTTTTCAGGAAAATGACCAAATACACTGCATAATGTGTCTATTCATAGATCATCTTTAACCCAAACTCTTGACACTGGAAATTGTTCCTCATATTTTATAAGCAGCCATCCATCTTGCACGTGCTTGGATTCCCCAGGTGGTATTTTACAGTTAAGCAAATTAGGAAGAACGTTCTTCTGCTTCACAGAAAGAAGATAAACAATTATTTATCTGGAATTTATTAGGGCACAATTTATTGGTGCAGAACTAAAAAACCAATAACTATAACTGCAGTCATCTAGAGATGAAAGACGTTAAACCTGTATTTATGGGAAAACATATCTTCGTTAATGACAGTCCAATTCCTTTATAGTTGGGATAAATTAAAGAGTGCTGGATACATTGAGATAGTGGTGAAGTAATAAATACAGTCATTGAGCACACAGGTAAATCTGCTTTATTAGCAGTCATCACACATGCAGACAAAGTAACTGCTTGAATCAATTTTTAAGTGTATTAATGGAAGTTTTCCTCCCTAGAGGGCTTCACCTGGACTTCCCACATTCACCTTTCAGTGCTTTGTATGAAGTGTCCATAAACAGTCCGGGTATTCTGTATCCATCTGAGTTGCCACCTCCATATGAAGCTGTGGTTGGACAAACTCCTGCAAGTCAGGTAAGAAACTCATGTAATATTGTTTAATTAAGTACAACTACCAAATAAAGCAGTTTTATCACTGTATAGAAAACACTTAGGGGGCCATTTATTAAGACCGGCGGTTTAGACACCGTTCTAAATAAGCCCTTTAGCTGGCGGTGGATCTGATGAAGTTAAAGAAACGCCGGCCTATACATAACTTCGGCGCATCCACCGCTGAGCTAAATGCAAGCCAGCTTCCTTTAATTTAGGTCATTTTTTACACCTAAAACACGCATAGAAAATGATGAATGAGCCAGGCCTGCCAGCCCGATCCCTTCCCTGCCCATGCCACACCCACTTTTTTAGACCTGGCGTGAGCGGGGAAAAGTCATAGATTGCAGCAATCTGCACTAGAAATACACCCAATATAGGCGCATTTCTGATAGTAAATGACCCCCTTAGTGGAGATTAGAACAGTTACATGTAACACTATGTAATGATCCTGTCTATAGTCCACTGAAGAAAAAGAAATAGCGCATGCCTACTTGAAGCAAAAAGTTCTAATTTCATAACAGCAAGGCTCCATTCAGACATCCGTAACGTGTTTTGCGGATCCACGGATCCGCAAAACACGGACAGCGGCAATGTGCGTTCCGCATTTTTGCGGACCGCACATTGCCGGCACTAAAAGAATATGCCTATTCTTGTCCGCAATTGCGGACAAGAATAGGACATGTTCTATTTTTTTCGGGAACGGAATTGCGGACCCGGAAGTGCGGGTCCACAATTCCGTATCCGGGTAGTACATCGTGCTGCCCCATAGAAATGAATGGGTCCGCAATTCTGCAATTGCGGACTTGTGAATGGAGCCTAAAATCCAGAGATGCAACGTTTCACGTTTACATAAGCCCTTTTCAAGCATGCAAACACAATGACCAATGTGATTCTGTAGCCACTTCCTCTTCTCTGTGAGTCACGTATATTCTTCACATGACCCCCTCTGCGGAGTGTACAATTTCATCTCAATTTTTATCTAAATCTAGTGCGCCTAGAAATAACTCAGGCGATTAATCGGTAAGCAGAACTGTCTTTATGATATCACAAAAGCTTGAGTCGGATTACTAATTTCTGCCCAACTTGGAGGACATGATACCTGGGACCTAGGTGATAAGTGCTGGGGGGGTTACTCCTCTCAATAGAACTGTCCTGTACTGAACATTAAAAAAATCTGTGAATCCAAGACTTGCTACATTACTTGGATTATCACAGAAAATTGAACTGTAGAGTTTGATGGACTATGTTGCACACTTTCGAAGCAGAGCATGATCTTCTTTATTTGAGGATATACATTAAACAAGAGGAACACCTTAGGTATTTAAGCATTAGTTTTAGATGTGCAAGATCGATTCATATGCCCAAAATCGCCCTTTATCTCCATTCTCCCCGTGAAGCCTTGGGTAAGAACAGCCTGGAAAACTGAAGCATTAAAACATCTAAGGACATCTTCAATAACTTCTTTGTTGCTGACCTCTCCCTTCTTAAAACCACTGAGCACATTCCTTTTACCATGAAATCTTTTCTTCTATATAGTTAATATATGGGATGCCACAGTAGAGGATTTATCATTTCATCTCCTGTCTCATGAGAGACTCTTTAAACTGAATGTGTGACAAAGCTTCCAATTAGGGATGAGCGAATCACTTGGAACCAAAACCGATTTCGGTTAAATGTTTTTAACAGTAAAAATTAAAATTGAAGTTATTACCCGAAGTCTCACGAGACTTGGCAAAGTAATAACTTCGGCTCATCGGAGCCAATACATTCTAATACTGTGCGGAACGTTTGCTCCGTACAGTATTCTAACAAAGTTTTATGCGAATCGACTTCAGATGTTTCATCCAAAGTCGATTCGCTCATCCCTACTCTGTCGGACATTCACTGCGCATGCGCCGAATACAGACGCGCACGGCGCATGCGCGAGAAGTCGTCCGCTTGATCGCATTCCGGAGGAGATGGGCGGGCTGGAGGGACGCGCTGGGCGGCGGCATCTTGTGAAGGTAGACCGATCCTCTAGGTGCTAATGATGCCCCCATAGCACCTAGAGGGTCATTAGCATATCAATATAAGTTCTTTTTTTAGAGAAATGGCTGCCCCAAAAGCTATTATATTAGGATTGTTTGGCAGAGCAGACACTAGCAGATCGCTAGTGTCTGACACCTAATTATGTGCTTTTTTTTTTTTATTAAGCCTTGTGGTTTTCAATTGCATTGTATGAATTACAGGAGTTTTTAACCTCTTGCTGATCCATGCTCTATGTTTATGTCATGAGAATTATGTTATAGCGAAAATTTACTTGACACTGTGTCACTTCAGAAAATAGCATTTATGAAAGTTAATACAAGGCACTTGCTAATGTATTGTGATTGTCCATAATGCTTCCTTTGCTGGCTGGATTAATTTATCCATCACATTATAAACTGCTTGTTTCCATGGTTACGACCACCCTGCTTATGCAGTCTCTGTCACCAGAGACGCCGGCACTTTTTCCTATAGTGTGCAAGCACGACCACCACTGATGAATTGCATAATGCAATGGAAAAATGAATCCAGCCAGCAAAGGAACCAGTATGGACAATCACAATGCATTAGTAAGTGTCTTGTATTAACGTTGTCTACATTATAAATGTTTCTTGCTGTAGTGAGACAACCCCTTTAACATTGTAGATATACCGTTGCAGCACACTTTTATGTGTGATTGCATGATGCAGTGAGAAAAATCAATCCTGCATTTCTACATACCATATAGAGCCCCCATGGTAGATGGAAGCAGGATTCACAATTGTGTGAAAAGTGACTGGTATCGTGCAATTTGCTTCAAGCCTCTTCTACACTGAATGGACAAAAACAATAAAAAATCACATTATGTTGATTGACAGTAAGTGCCAAATGCATTATGTGAAAGTGTCTTCCATGAGGATGTAATTACCTAAATAATATGCAGGGCCAGTTTTAAAGAAGTGTCATTCAGCCTTTGGACCGGCCACCAGCATGTGCGTGATAAATGATACAATAATCTCCTTGATAGACTGATAAAGGCAATGGCAGCAGTCCTATAAGTGAAGTTACTACATTGCGCACATCTGTAATATTACAGACAGAAGTTTACTGTCCGTCATGTTTATCTTGAAAATTCTAAAATTATGCAGTTATAAAGCTAAAATGTTATTGTGTAAAGATTGTTACAAATTACCATTTTTGTTAAGGAAATGGTAGAAAAGAGTCTGTAGTTAGTCAAAGATCCAAAGCAACAACAAATATCACATTAGTTGTGCCATCATTTATTAACCTATTCAAGTCCATTTGTATGTTTTTTCAACATTTTTATGTGTTTTTTTTTCATCTTTATGTCTATAATCTACAGTACCAAAAAATCCTGAAAACAATCTTTTTTCACTGTGGCCACTGAGCTTCAAATTAAGCTGACACCCATGTTCTGTAGAGATCACTTCTCAGCAGTCATCTCATCATACACACAGTCAGGATCACAATGACAGATGCTATCTATATATGCATAACACTACATCACACAATGTACAATAAGTGATCACACTGCTAATCTCCTCCCCCTCCCTGCACAATGACCTCTGTACAGATCACAAAGCATGCCTGGAAAAAAAAAGTCCCATAGAAACCAGTGTTGCTGCTCTAAAGCATATTTCTAACTCCTGTTAGTGCAGGGTCAGGCAAGATGGCTGCCCCACAATCATCTCCCCAAAAAATAGTATAAAAAATCTCCTAATAGAAAGTAAAAATCAACTGCAGATAAAGAATGTTTATTTTTGTCTGATTTAAATGGTAAAACCCTATAGCAATGTGATATGATGATACCTTCCCTTTACTCTCTCCAATAAACACATATAATAATGGTGCATTCACACGACCGTATGTATTTTGCAGTCGCAAAACGTAGATCTGCAAAAAATATGGATAACATCTGTGTGATGTCCGTGTGGAATCTTTTTTGTTTTTTTTTGTTTTTGCTGACCCATTGTAACAATGCCTATTCTTCTTGTGCAAGACGGACAAGGATAGGACTTGTCCTATTATTTTTGTTGGGCTGCGGGAACGGACATACGGATCCAGATAGCACACGGTGTGCTATCCGTTTTTTTTTTGCGGACCCATTGAAATGAATGTGTCCGTGTGCATTCCACAAAAAATGCGGAGCAAAAATACGGTTGTGTGAGTGGGGCCTGACAACCTGCCAGTATTAGATGCAATAGGGAGTGGAGTTTTAGGGTAGCAGTGAAGAGCCAGCTCTAAAGGCATGACGCCAGTTTTACTTCTCTGAGGACCTGATAGGTCTTTTTTAAACCCAATAAATCAGATAACATGCATTTGTTTTGATTCATCAATGAACAAAGGATTATTTTCAACCAATGGAAATATTTTTGGATGAAGTGAAGATCATTTCCCCCCGGATTATTTATTTCACTACATTTCTTAACACCCGCCAATAATTTTTGTGATAATTAATGATTGGTGTACATGGTTTATTGCTAGTTTTATATTTCATTGTGAATTGACGTGAAATTAAATACCGTATTTATCGGCGTATAACACGCACAGGCGTATAACACGCACCTTCATTTTAAGAGGGAAATTTCAGGAAAAAAAATTAAATTTCAAATAAAGCCTCTGATCTGCCCCCTCTGGTAACGCAAACCCCCCCCCCCCTCCCTCCCCAGTATTAATCATTGGTGGCAGTGGCCACAGGGTCCCCCTCCTCCCCCCCATCATTGGTGGCAGTTTGCAGTTCCGATCGGAGCCCCAGCAGTGTAATGCTGGGGCTCCGATCGGTTACCATGGCAGCCAGGAGTCACGCTACTGAAGTCCTGGCTGCCATGGTATGTTAGTGAGCAGAGAGCAGCGCATTATACTCACGTGCGCTGTGGCCGGCAGTCGCTCCTTCTCATAGGTCTGTGCGGCGCATTGCTAATGCTGTAAGCATTAGCAATCCGCCGCACAGACAGAAGAAGGTGTTCAGCGGCAGCCACGCACAGTGGGGAGGGAGGGACTCCCTCCTCCTTCCTCCTCCCTCCTCCTCCCTCCGCTGTGCCGGCCGGCTCAGTCCTGCCTCTCTGGCCTCCTAATCGGCGTATAACACGCATACATCATTTGCCCCCTATTTTCAGGGGGAAAAAGTGCGTGTTATACGCCGATAAATACGGTAACCCCGGGGGGCATAATCTTCACTTGATCCATGGTTCTCAGCATTGAAAAAATATCCCATCCTTTTATCTTAATAGATATTACTGCTGCCTTTAGCACATACACGATTTTTATCCTTTATGGGATAATACTCCAATCTAGATACTACTATCAACAAACTGTCCCAAAATAGTCTGACCATACAGTGACCAAGTAATACTACCGCAGCCCAAATCACAGTTCAGGGAAGGCAGGTTGACATTTGGGGCACAAATCCCTGACGTCCAAAGCTCATGATGACAAATGTAGACACCTGAATGGTAGATAAAAACATTTTATCAGAACATTTTGTATTCTGTTTGTTATCATGAGAATTTATCTTTCTCACAAATGCACATTACATTTTTTTTAATTTTTTTTACTGATTGGTCTATTTATAAAAAGTTTTAGTTAATTTGGTATTTAGCTATACTGGATGTACGGTAGATTGAGAGTTCTATAAATGCCTCATTCACTCATTTGAAGTGTCATGCAAACAACAGCAGAAAACACATTGAGTGTGAATTATCATGTCAGATTAGCTTCATGAATATTCTGAAGATAAACATTTTTGTTCTGTACATCAATGCAGCAATGTTTTAATGCTCCCTGCTAATTTTCCTCCTTATATCGACTCTCACTGTCCTCACCTGACAGCACGATGATGTAGCATATCAGTCTTAAGGCTTGATTAACACGTCCGTGAGAACACGGTCCGTGAGATAACGGACTGGCATCCTGCTTAGTGCAGGAGCGCACGGCGTCATGGGTTGCTATGACGCCGGGCACTTTGTGCTGCCGCCGCAGTGCAGTGATGCACTGGTATGATCTATGCGAGTGTATTACTGTACTGCAGCGGCGGCACGAAGTGCACAACGTCATAGCAACCAATAATGCCAGTCCAGTATTTCATGGACCATGTTCCACGGATGTGTAAATGAAGCCTACTGTGCTCTCTCCGAATCCAGGACCCAGACTCCCATTGCTTCATCCAGTCACAGCACCACACACACACAGTACTACTTTCCTGTGAGCAGCAGGATCCCCTATCACTCCATGTGGTTTCTCCTGCACTCCCTCTCTATTTCATTCTGCTAACCCTTTTATAAGCTTTGCTACAGTGACACCTACTGTCCAGTGTGAACATTGCAGCATTAACACTATATACAGTTTTTTTTTCTTAAGTGAGAAATACATATACAATAAAAGAACTCGATCTACAAAAACAAACAGAAACAGACCATTTGCTGCAAACGGTTGTACTAAGCTCACCCCTCTTACAGGCCCACTCATCTCTGCTCCACAAGGCACTTCACTTTGGTCTTTTGTTTCCACTCAACAATGTGCCACTGCATGACCAATACAGGACAATGCTTTGAAATGATCACTACTAGTGGTGGACTGGGAACTTAAAGTGGTCCTGGAAAAAACCTAAATGTGGTCCCACATGGTAAGTGGGTTCAAACTGACAGAAGGTGGGGCAACACAAGTAGGCAGGGCACACACAAACCACAAGTAGGAGAGGACTAGCAAAACCATAGTGCAGCACAAAATGCCACCCCAGATAAAACTGAATACCACAATGCAGCACAAAATAATATCTCTGCAAAACCAAATACCACAGAGCAGCATAAAATACTGTCTCCACAGGACCAAATACCACAGTGCAGCATAAAATACTGCCTCAACCGGACCAAATACCACAGTGCAGCACAAAATACTGCCTCCACAGGACCAAATACCACAATGCAGCATAAAATACTGCCTCCACAGGACCAAATACCACAGTGCAGCATAAAATACTGCCTCCACAGGACCGAATACCACAGTGCAGCATAAAATACTGCCTCCACAGGACCGAATACCACAGTGCAGCATAAAATACTGCCTCCACAGGACCAAATACCACAGTGCAGCACAAAATACTGCCTCTGCAGAACCAAATACCACAGTGCAGCATAAAATACTGCCTCCACAGGACCGAATACCACAGTGCAGCATAAAATACTGCCTCTGCAGAACCAAATACCGCAGTGCAGCACAAAATACTGCCTCCACAGGACCAAATACCACAACCCAACACAAAATACTGCCTCTGCAGAACCAAATACCATAGTACAGCACAAAATACTGCCTCCACAGGACCAAATACCACAGTGCAGCATAAAATACTGCCTCCACAGGACCAAATACCATAGTGCAGCACAAAATACTGCCTCCACAGGACCAAATACCACAGTGCAGCACAAAATACTGCCTCCACAGGACCAAATACCACAGTGCAGCAGAAAATACTGCCTCCACAGGGCCAAATACCACGGCTCAACACAAAATACTGCCTCCACAGGACCAAATAGCACAGTGCAGCACAAAATACTGCCTCCACAGGGCCAAATACCACGGCCCAAAACAAAATACTGCCTCCACAGGACCAAATACCACAGTGCAGCACAAAATACTGCCTCCACAGGACCAAATACCATAGTGCAACACAAAATACTGGCTCCACAGGACCAAATACCACTGTGCAGCACAAAATACTGCCTCCAGAAGACCAAATACCACAGTGCAGCACAAAATACTGGCTCCACAGGACTAAATACCACTGTGCAGCCCAAAATACTGCCTCCAGAAGACCAAATACCACAGTGCAGCATAAAATACTGCCTTCACAGGACCAAATACCATAGTGCAGCACAAAATACTGCCTCCACAGGACAAAATACCACGGTGCACACCAAAATACTGCCACCACAGGACCAAATACCACAGTGCAGCACATAATACTGCCTCCACAGGACCAAATACTACAGCCCAACACAAAATACTGCCTCTGCAGAACCAAATACCACCGTGCAGCCCAAAATACTGCCTCCACAGGACCAAATACCACAGTGCAGCACAAAATGCTGCCTCCAGAGGACCAAATACCACAGCCCAAGACAAAATACTACCTTTGCAGAACCAAATACCACAGTGCAGCACAAAATACTGCCTCCACAGGACCAAATACCATAGTGCAGCACAAAATACTGCCTCCACAGGACCAAATACCACTGTGCAGCACAAAATACTGCCTCTACAGCACAAAATATTGCCTTTTTAAAACCATATACCATAGTACAGCACAAAATACTGCCACCTGCGCCACAGTATGAAACTGTATCATCATCCTGAGGACCTGTCTGGTGGCCATGAGGAGGCCGTAGCTGGCTCCCTGGCATCAGCTCCCCCTAGGAAATTGCAAATTGCACTGCAAATTACTATAACCTATATCAAGTCATACTTGAAAAGGTGACATATTTTCTATATCTGCAAATGTATGTGTATGCAATCAAGAAATCTCTGAAAAGGTTTTCTGGATAATCACATAATATTGGTTTATCAGACATAATTGGAATTGATGAACAGAATCCGATGAATTAGCCCAGTATTGCACATATCGATAATCGTTTAAAAAAAAACATGATTTTGTGATTATACGTTCCTTCTAATTAAACAATCAAGTGGTAGCAGCTTGACGCATTGCTGGTATGAGAAAGATTTGAGCAGACCATGCAGTGATTGCTCGTGCCAGGCAGATTGGTTTCTGCGTCTCTGAAACTGCTGATTTTCTGAGATTTGAGAATTGAAATGATAGATTCTAGCTGGCAGGACTCACATAACCAAGCAGAATTCTAAATGTGCACCTGGATGAGAGTGCCAGGGCACATTATCCACATTATCAGGGCATGTTTTAGACAAAGTGTGGCCCTGGGCAAAATTTTAAGTGGGGCCCTAAATTAAATATTGCACATACATACAGTGATATATAGCCTGCTTGCGCAGATTGCAGATAAGTATGGTTTTTCCACGCAGATTCTCGTGCGGCGAAACTCTAGCGTAATACAGTACCAGCAAGACATTAGACAAATCTCATGTACATTTTGCTTCTTTGTTCGTTATGCAAAGTGACCTGTCATGTGGATCTAGAAATCCACAGAATGTCATGTATATATTGTAATTATCAATTATTATCAAATAATACTACTACAGTATACCAGGACCAAATGTTCCCACTATAAATTAATTAAATATAAATTAATAAGTTGTGTAGTTGATAAGATTGAAAAAGAAGGTTTATCTAGTCCAAAGTCCACACTAAAAATTAACAAAACTAATTGTACAAAGGCAAGTATTACCAATAATACCACTATATGGGGCATCATAACCACTACCATACCACTACTAAATAGTATAAAGCAAGGGGGTGCAGATGATCAACACTCTTTAATGCTCTGACACCTCTGGGCGCAAATACAACCAAAATAGGATGGAATAGATTTTTCTTTGTTGGTAACAAAATGCAAAAAAAAAAAAAAATCTATTCCATCCTATTGTGGTCTTGTTTGCGCTTAGTGGTGTCAGAACATTGCACAGTGTTGACCGTTTTCACCCCCTTGCTTATACTATTAACTTTCCTCCGGAGGGTTGGCTAGTGGTTACCCCTTGTGTTGAGAACCTAACGACACTGGCAGCACCGACCAATTGCACCTACATACCTTTCACTAGGTGTTGTGCCTATGATTGCACAACACCTAAAGGTGAGCATAATAATCTAGTTTTTATCCTAATTTATCATACATATCACCCTATAAGGGCCTTTGCCCTTTTTATTTTGCCACAGTTTGCATTACCACTACTGAGTAACTGAATAATATTACCATAGTCTTACTGAATAAAAATCACTATACAAAGACCAATATTACCACCATACAGTGACTATAAAGTGTAGATACTAGTGTTGATCGAGCACCAAAGTGCTCGGGTGCTTGAGTAGAACACTTTGGGATGCTCGGCTGCTCTACAGAGCACCCGAGCACAATGGGAAAACCCGAGCATGTCATTGTAAATAATTAAGTTCATGGTAAATAAGCATTTTGACCTCAGTCTGCAGGAGCAGATGTTGGGGACCCATGGTATAGTTCTGTAGAGGCAAAATTGTACTCTATGTATGATCATCCGTTTGGGCTGCCTTGTATAGTTCTTATATATGCTTTGCTTACTGGGAAACCATGTAGACGCCCCATATATGTAAATAGCTTATAACTTAATCCATGTCAGAGAACCCCTTTGCATTGTATTATACAAAGAGTTTTTGGGACAAGATCAAATGAAATAAAATGTTGGCTCAGTGGTTAGCCCTGTTGCCCTGCAGGCCTAGAGTCCTGGGTTCATAACAAACCAAAGCAGCACTTCTTTCTATACATTTGTTTGTAGTGCGTGTGAGAGGCTCTGTTCAGACCTTGTTTTTTCCACGTTCACCATATACCCCAGTAATGTTCTCATATGCTCTGAATTATGGCCCATGATTTCCACTTTAAAAATGAAAAATATACCCCATATTTTGTTAGGGATCCCCATCTTGAAAAGCATAGTACACATACTACATTTTGGGGGCACATTTATTAATACTGTCTAAAAGTAGGGGAGTGTAACCTTTCTGATGCTGGAATAAATCTGGCTAGACTGTCTAGTCTAAGTTTACATTTAAAAAATGGCTTAATTTTACTAAAAATAACTGCCCCATTTGCTGGATGAAGCATAAAAAGGTTAGAAAAGTGTCTAAAACACTTATAGTGCAAAGCATGAGCTCAGTTCTTTGGAGAAAATTGCGCCAAAGAACTTGCACATTTTCAATAGTTATTTTGCCATTTGATTGTACATTAGTAAGTGTTAAATAAGCAAAGGCAAAATAAAATATTCTCCATTATGTTTATCCAAACATTGGGAAAGTGAAATGCATCAGAATTAGTGTTGATTGAGCACCAAGTGCTCGGGTGCTCGAGTAGAACACTTTGGGATGCTCAGGTGCTCTGTAGAAGTCAATGGGAGAACCCGAGCATTAAACCAGGCACCCCCTGCTCTGAAGAGGAGATGGTGCCTGGTTCATAGGAAAAGGTCAGAAATTGATGGAAGCACCACTGAAATGGTTCAGGAACAGCATGGGGAGGATGTCTGGATGCATCTTGGACTCCCAGGTCGCTGCTGGGAATAATGTTGTACTAGTAATACGCCACTTTTACAGACTGACAATAATACACACCAAACCGAAGATAAAATCAATTTTAGCGAAAAATTGTTAGAAACCATTCTTTCCTGTATATTTACTTGTATATAAAGTGCAAAATTACAATTAAACGGCACTCCGATACAACCTGTATATCACATAAAGGAGGGCCTCATTCACATTGTGGTACAATTGTTCAGGTAGTGGGACTCCTACACTCATAAAGTCTATGCACTAAGTGAAAGGGCTGCCAAAAATTACAAGGAAGCGGCACTACAATACCCCCTTTATTACACATAAAGGAGGGCATCATACACACCCTTGAAAAATTATGATTGCTGGCCTGCTGGTGACCCTTAAAAAACATTAGGAGCAAGGGCCTGCTGGTCACCCTCAAAAACATTAAGGACGAGGGCCTGCTGCTGATCTGACCATCTAAAACATTAGGGGTGAGGGTCTGCTGCTGAGCTGACCCTCTAAAACATTAGGGGCAAGGGCCTGCTGCTGATCTGTCCATCTAAAACATCAGGGGTGAGGATCTGCTGCTGAGCTGACCCTCTAAAATATTAGGGGCGAGTGCCTGCTGCTGATCTGACCATCTAAAACATTATGTGCGAGGGCCTGCTGTTGACCCTCTAAAACATTAGGGGTGAGGGTCTGCTGCTGAGCTGACTCTCTAAAACATTCAGAGCGAGGGCAGCCTAATAAGCATTTTGATATGATGGAGGAGGAGGACAAGAAAAGAAAGATTGAACCATATACCCTTTTTAGTTGCAAATGACAATTTTTTTATAGTCTGCACTTTCCTCAAAAAAGTGCCAGACTGCAGAACACCTAGCCCTTGGCAAGGGAGATTTCCGCAAGGGTGTGCTCCTGGGAACAGTTGCGGGCCTGTTTGGTGTGGTCTGCCTTCTCCCTTTTGCCACCCCACTGCCTCTTCCAGCCTGTTGCGGTGCTGCGGATACCCCCCCCCCCCCCCTCCCTCTGTACTGCTGTCCTCGCTCGGCTTGCTACCTTCCCAGGTTGGGTCATTTGTCATCCACCACCTCCTCTTCCACTTCCTCACTCTGGTCATCCTCCTGACTTGTTTACCTAACAACAACCTTACTTATTGACAACTGTGTCTCATCCTCATCATCAACCTCTTGATACACTAATTGCCGTTGACTTATTGGAACTGTGTCTCATCGTCATCATCCACCTCATGAAACACTAATTGTTGTTTCCCACCGTCATCTTTTTCTGACTATGGATGCTCAAGAGTTTGGGAATCAGTGCACAAGATCTCCTCATGTCTCTCTTGAAGCGGGCTTGGCGAGACAGCCAAATCAAGGAATGGCGATGAAAAGAGTTCCTCTGAATATCCGAGTGTGGGATCACTTGTGTGCTAAGACTCTTCATGGTGGGAGGAAGGAGGATCAGGGTGAGGACTGTTAACCAGACTTTTGGCTACTGAGACTGGACTTGGTGGAAGACAGGGTGCTGCTTAACTGACTGGAAGCATTATCTGCTGCAATCCAACCAACCACCTGGTTGCACTGGTGTGACTTCGAGAGTGGTGTCCTGCGCCGCCCTGCAAACTGGGAAATTAAGCTAGGTATCGTGGATTAGTGTGTTCTTGTGCTCTTGCAGCATGCACAGTTTAAACGCACCCAGGCTATGGCCTCTGCATGCCCCATCAGCAGAGCGGCCACTTTCCCGTCCCTTACTGCTCGCCTTGAGCATATTAAATAGTATATATGAGAAGAACATACAAACTCCATGCAGATCTTATCCCTGATTGAATTCAAACCTACGACCCCAGTGCTGCAGGGCACCAGTGCTAACCACTGAGCGACTGTGCTGCCCCATATTACAGATGTAGCTGAGCTAAACTTCATGGTTGCGTGTTAAGTAAAAAATGGCACAAAAAGGTTAACTAATTCTTTCAATGTATTCCAATGGCTTTTGTCACAAGATGGGACAGAGTCAATTTTAGCTCAGCTACATCTGTATGTTATTGTATTATATAAAATTGTGCCCATATGCACTTACATTTATTTTACAGCTATAGATCATAGGTTTTACATTTAAAAGAGTTGTCTGGGTGTGTAATATTGATGTTCTATCCTCAGGATCGGTGGGGGTCCAACACCAGGAATCCCTAGCTGTTTGAGGAGGATGTGGCACTCTGGTCAGTGCCATGGCCTCCTTGCATCTTATCAAACACAGCGCCGTCCATTGAATAGGGCTGTGCTTGGTATTGCAGTACAGTCCCATTCACCATAGCGTCACAGCTTCTTCAAACAGCTGATTGGTCGCGTGCTGGGAGTTTGACCCCCACCAATCAACTATTGATGGCCCATCTTGAGGTTAGGCCACCAATATGAAAATCTCTGACCACCCCTTTAATTTCAGACTTCTGTAAAAGTAATTTCTATGATTCAGAGCATGTATATTACTAGATTATAACTAGTTTACATTTAAAGTAGGCTTCGGTAATAAATAAACTATTCCCCAAATTAACACAGCTCAGTTTAATATCCCACTATCCTCTGCACCAAAATATTCAATTTTCAGCTTCATGTTCCTCAGAAATGTGGAGCGCAACGTCTGCTTAATAGAATTGGTCATGCGTGGTATCACATCAGACATCTTGTCCAAACTTGTACAACACGTTTCAGGGTCCATATTTCGATATGCAGACAGTGACTGTTGATCTACCGTATTAGTAGAAATTGTCATTACTGATTTAGAATGAGTTGTAAACCCATTTTCTCTCCCTTCTGACTTTGTGGGAAGACACGTATTGGTGTAGAATTTCACAGGAACTGGAAGCTCTCTTCCTAATAGCTTTAAAATAGCATGTCACATTTAGTTTTATGAAAGGCCAAATTTAAATTAAGTCCTGGACACAAGTGCTGGCTGGGAAGTGATTGATGACTTTTCGTGGGATTTGCCACCGGTTTTATGAGATGTCGGATGCTTAAGTGTGCTCAGACTGAGCTGGGATGATGCTTTCTGCCAAACATGACATCTTCTGTGTTTCCTTTTGACCTTGTAACGGTGCATTTTGTGTTTTATTTATAACTGCTCTATAGAGTGAGAATAGTTGAGGACCTATTTTAGTTTTATGTCACTGCCATAAAGCTTTCATTGTTTTCCTATATACTTTTAAGCAGGTTAGTAATTGTTGTACCATAAATACCTACGATAGTTAAAGGGGTATTCCCATGACAGTCAGTTATGGCATAAACTGTTTATATTCCATACATATCTAAGGTGGGACTATCCCTTTAAAACATGCAGAGCTCTACAATGTGTATAAAGGGTTAATCCAATGCACCATTATTGATTCTATTACTACTGGTTAAAATAAGTCTCAATGACTTATTAGCAAGAATAATACATGGCTGTGATTATTACCTGCTTTAACATATTTCTCAAATAAGGAAAAAAATTATGGGGGAAATTTATCAAGCTGGTATATCAAACCTAGCAACCAATCAGATTCCATCTTTCATTTTTCAAAGCTCCTTTGGAAAATGAAAGATGGAATCTGATTGGTTGCTATGGGCAACTAAGCCAGTTATACTTTACACCAGTTTGATAAATGACCCCTATGTTTATATTGATTTGTCTACACTCAATCTCCATACACATGTTGCCCTCAGTTTTACGAGGCAGGGTCATTGTTTGGGTTGGAAAGCTATACTTAGCCTATCACTTAAATGGGTGTCTCACTAGATACAGTATGCTAATTTTTTTAAACAGCACGCAGTAGTTGTTTCAAAAAGAAATATATGTGTAATTCAATATAATGTATAGCTCCACCTGCTGTTTGTTCTTTTCTTTATTTTTCTGTCCACCTTGCTGAGGTGGATGCATATGCTGACTTCCATCCTTCAACTGCCACCAGTTCTATCTACTGTTAGAAGCTGTGACAGTTACAGGAGAAAGCTGCAGCAGAAAGGACATGCCCCCCTGAGAAAGAACAACAACTCCCTGAGCTGTGATAGGGAGATAACTGCAGCAAAAAGGATATGCCTCCTGAGATAGGACACGCCCCTTAATAAGGGCAAGGCCCTCTAAACTGCCAGCCTGAAATAAATCTAACAGAGCAAATGGAGCAATTACGCTGGCCCTTCTCAGGCAGCATTAATTAGTGAAAAACATACAGATTATAGCGCTGTTCCACTTGTTTTCATGAGTTTTTATAAAATCATGCTTTATTAGGTGCAGCACAAGCCAAAATAGAAGTCCTCTCAATGATGTGCACACACTCTGGAGTCCTCTGTATTCATTAGGTGCCATCAAATAATATGGTGGACATGTAAAACATAAAATTCAGATGCTTTTGAAAATGGCTTTAGTTAAACGTAGTTAATTAAAAAAACGACAGTGCTGATCACAACAATAACACATTGAATGAAAATGACTCCTGCATTTAACCCAGTAGGAGGTTTTTAGGGTTAGATTTTGCTTTCAGTTTAATTTTGAATGCTGGAGTTTCCTGAATATTTCAATTGAAACTTCAAGCTATTTTTTATTTTATGTCTTTTGGCATTTATCATAGTTTATTTCTTTATTTATGTCATAATCATTTATGTAATGCAAGGCACCAACGAAACAGCCCAGTGAGGATGAAGTCAAAAGGATTTATTAACAAAATAAACAACGTCCAGGTAAACTTCACTGGGCAAATATCAGGCAAACAAAAAACGAAGGAAAGCCAGGAGTAGCCCCGATCCGTGCATAAGTCTCTGTGCAACTTGCCAGGTAAACGGATGCGTCACAGAAAGTCCCGGGTCCTGGGTCCCACTGGAACGGACGGAGTCCCAGCAATCTTCAGTCAGTAGCTAGCAGTACTGACCGGCACCTGGATAAGGAAGGATAACAGTGGGCACTGACTGACCTCGGAGGCCACCTGCTAACAAATCCCAGGGCGCCAAGTGTTTACTCCCCATAGGTAATGATCCTGCCCTACACCTGTGTACAAGGCTTTGGTCGGTCATTAGTCAATTAGACCAATGCTGGCCTCCTAATCTACTTTGAACTTGCGGCCAGGTGCAATTCCCTTCGCTGGTCAGCGAAGCGCATAAGAAGCGGGTACGCAAAACCGCGTATCCCCTTGCGAACCTGTTTTCGAACGTACATGCAGATGCACGAAAGGCTCTGCGAGAGTGCGCAAGTGCGTCGACATAGACACCGGAATGGAATCCGCAACAGGCACCGGAGCCGAGCTTGGCTGCAGCGCTGCCGCGCACTGCCACTAGCCCGGCCAAGCTGTCCCTGAAACTCATGTGGTCTTCCCCTCATGTGAACGCATCCCCACGTCGGTTCACAAAGGGTTCGTAGCTGGTATATCAATTGGGACACGCGGAACCTCTCCCGCAGCTCCATGAGGACCCTTTTTGGTCACACCGGTGTGCGAGACAGGTGAGGATCTTACAATTCATACCTATGCATTATTGTGATCACCAGTGTTATATAATAAATAAAGGGGTTATCAAAGACTATAAAAATGTCCCCCAATATGCCGGGCCCCTCACAATATATTTACCTGGCTCCCCGCTCCCTGCGCTGGTCTCCACACCGTTTCTGCAGTTTCTCCCCGCGATGCTAGGGAGGCTTGTCCCCGTCGCAGCCTGCCATTGGGTGCTCCCCCCGACACTGGATGTTTTTATCTGTGAACGGGGAGTAAACTAGAACAAAACAAAAACATCAAGAACTCTCATTGTTCCCCTGATCCATTCCTACCTCGACTACTGTAACTTAATATTAATTGGCATCTGGTTGTAGCCAGGTTTAGCTAGACTACAAGCACCCTCGTTGCCACCGTCATTAATCTCATCCCCTCTGCCCTCACACTTCCCCCTGTAGGGCGGCGCCACCAGAATATGACCACATAATCCATGGACACCAGGGTTGTGCTACAGTACTTTACTAAGAAACCTGAATAAAAGTGATTGCCTAATAATCATTTACACAGTGTAATGCAGTAATACCTTTGGTATGTTGTCAAAAAGTACTGAAGACAACTTCAAATTGTTTATAACTAGCAATGCTTCTACTGTATAAGAAATAATTTTGCTTTATTGATTAGAATTGGTTGATCTGAGAATATTGCAGCATTCATCAAAAAAGTCTCAAAGTTAATTATAATTTGGAGCCATGTAATAGGGATCAAGTTTCTGAGTGCTACCATATAGAAAAGGAAGGAAAATTCATCTGAACTGAAGATACAAATTGTGTAAATGAGAGCAGAATCTAAGTAGATCGCAACTATGTTTCTTTTTGGATGATTTATGAGGCCAGTATGGTGCAATGTCTGATTATCTAGTACACATCAGCGCCTGCAGCGGCTTAATTTTTCAGATTTTTTTCCTTTTAACACTCCTTACATTTCCAGTGTTGCCAAAGTTTTAATTTCCATAAAATCTAAATAGGAAATGCTGCACATAATGTCACATTGATGTTAGATGCAGGGAGCTCTGACATTCAAGTTCTATGTGCTTGTAGCACTGAGCTCAAATTATGCTAATTCATATCATGCTAGTATAAATCCACAGTAATATAGCAGAACACTCACAGTCTAGTCAATATTACCAGCAAGTGCACAAAATTAATCAGGGATAAATGCCAAATGAGACAGTCTATAGCCATGGGTAAGGGCCTGCAGTTCTCCAAAATATGCCATACACCATACATGTCCAATCGTTCCAACTCACGTAACTCTGATTCCATCAGGTGAACCATTAACTGCATCCAGAAGGAGAAATGAGTACAATATGGCTGCACATATACATAGATAGCTCTTTTCATTGAAGTCTCTGGGAGTTACAAAAACTGTTGTGTAAACTTGTTTCAAATCTAACTTTAGAAGAAGCATAAAGCCCCATTAGGTAGATTAAACAACTGGTTCCATTGATAAAGGCTCCTCCAATGATGTAGTAATTCATCACTACTCAACTGTTGTGTACCCATCCCCATCTGCCTTTTTATAACCTTTTCCTTACCTTTCTTCTCCTATCTTTTCTCTCAACAGTAGAAAAATGTTATTTATAGCACTTATACTCATTTTTTAGGGGGAGTACTCAGTCTGTCTTTAAAGATAACGCACACAAAATTGCTGTTGTGCTCTATTTCTTTATTATACAGTAATAGTACATTCATGGTCTAAGTCATTCAGTGACTTTTTTTTATTTCATAAGGACATCATATACTGGAACAAGATAGGCAGTCTTAAGATCTGATACCACAACTGAAATGTAACTGCTCCTAGGCCTTAAGTCTATCTCTGTATCTATATCCACTAACTATTTGGGTGCAAGTGAAATTCTTCAATAGAGAAACTATTGATCTTTACATTGCATTGATGAGAGTTCACAAGTATCTACTGTAAGGTAGCTAATGCAAAGCATCCATTAACGTGTAACTTTCGAGAGAAACTAGCATCACGGTTGATATTAGCATCACGGTTGATATTTGGCACTATGGGCCAGATTTATCATTACTCTGACAGCTCACTCCACTTTCACATATGGCTAAAGTCAGTTTTAGCCAAGTCAGATTTATGACCGGCCCTTTAAGACTGTAATAAATGTGGTTTGACGGTAGCAGTTTATCCGTCAGTAAGCAGCTTTACAAAAGTCGCACATCTTTTGCGAATTTTTTGCAATTTTTTAAATAGTCCCAATAGTAAATCTGTCTAGAGATTCATTTACATAAGAAAACATGCCCACTTTCAGAAAACTGGCGAGCATAGTGCAGAGCAGAAAAAAGTCGCAAATTTGTGTGCAGTTTTAGCGTTTGTGCTTTATTTGCAACTTTTTCACTCCATTATTCTGACTTGAGCTAATGATAAATCTGGCCCTATGTCTTTGCTATGTAAATCCTTCTAGCTCATAGTGGATAATAAATTGTATAAACCATGTAAAGCCCCTTTCTGGATAGAAACTGGTTGACTGTACCCACCTGTAGCTTGTTTTCCCCTTTTCCACCAGGCTAAAGTTGAAAAGTAGTCCCTGATAATTTTATGGTACCTGATACAGTATGTGGCGGTTCAGAGCGAGCCAAACAAATACCATGTGGCCACACTGCTGATTAGTGATTGGTCCGAGAGATTCTTAATTACACAGCTACCAGTTACATTGACGGGGGTTCCATGTCTAACCAAATAGAGGCGAGTACAGTAAGGTAGAGCCAGTACCCTGAAGTGGAAAAGTGTCTTATATTTCTTCAAGCTCTCCTCTGTAGCATCTATTAAAAGGGGACTGTGATGGTGTAGCGGTCAGATGAGGAAAAGACTGCCGGGCAGAGTTCAAATACAGTACAGCAGACAAGGAGGCTGAAGTAGATACCGGCTTTATCAAAGGACAAATATGACGGCCGGAAAATCGGATTAACAGTATTGTGCCAATGCACCAGAGGCGCAATCGACAAATGACAGGAACAGTGTTAACAGGTTTACATAAATTTTCAGGAAGGATAACTGAACTTTGCATCTACAAAAATGCGCTCCAAACAGCAAACACATAAAAATGCAGGCTACTCTCCTGTAATATTTTCTTGTCTGCCCCTGCTACGCCTGGGCACGTTTATACAACGCACTGACTAAAGTTTCCTGCTCTATACCCTACCACAGATTAGCACTGGCGCACACTCACAGTTCTGCAGGTAGCTGCTTGTCTTGGTCTGGTACGTGTAGGAAGGTGAGTCTGGCTCCTGATTTGGTCGATTACTTGTCCCAGCACGGTCTTTTCCTCTCTCTGTCTGGACTGCAGGTACAGGCATCCACATAGTTCAGCTCTGACAGGAGTAAACCGTCCTGTACTGGTCTCTGATTTGCATGATCTCACTACAATCGGGCACACTTCACAGTCTCTGTTGATCTGTCCTACAGCAGCCAGGAAACATCACCTTATAGTCCCAGTCGATCTGTCTCACAACAGCCAGTCTCTCTCTGTTCACCTCATCAAGGTCGCAGCACTACTGCTCTTTCAGCCTGGGAACTTAAACTCCTCCTACATCCTCTGGGATCAACAACATTTCGTTCTTTCTTAAAGACGCAGTGGCCTCCTGTGGCTGGAGGAAGGCATTAGGCCTCTTTCACACGAGCGTGTCCGGATAAAGTCCGGATGTGTTGCGGCAAACCAGCGCGAGTAGGTACCCAATTGCAGTCAGTTTTGACTGCAATTGCATTCAGTTGTTCAGTTTTTAGTGCGCGGGTGCAATGTGTTTTGCACGCGTGTGATAAAAAACTGAATGTGGTACCCAGACCTGAACTTCTTCACAGAAGTTCAGGTTTGGGTTCAAGGTTGTGTATATTGTATTATTTTCCCTTATAACATAGTTATAAGGGAAAATAATAGCATTATAAATACAGAATGCATAGAATATGGCTGGAGGGGTTAAAAAAAATTAAAAAATAATTAAACTCATCTTAATCCACTTGTTCGCGCAGCCGGCATCTCTTCTGTCTTCTTCTTTGAGGAATAGGACCTTTGATGATGTCACTGCGCTCATCACATGGTCCATCACATGATCTTTTAACAAAGTAATGGATCATGAGACGGACCATGTGATGAGCGTAGTGACATCATCAAAGGTCCTATTCCTCAAAGAAGAAGACAGAAGAGATGCCGGCTGCACAAACAAGTGGATTAAGGTGAGGTAAATAATATTTTTTTTTAACCCCTCCAGCCCTATTGTACTATTCATTCTGTATTCAGAATGCTATTATTTTCCCATATAACCATGTTATAAGGTAAAATAATAAAGATCAGGTCCCCATCCCGATCGTCTCCTTGCAACCGTGTGTGAAAATCGCACCGCATCAGCACTTGCTTGCAGATGCTTGCGATTTTCACGCAGCCTAATTCACTTCTATGGGGCCTGATAAACGCACAATATAGAGCATGCTGCGGTTTTCACATAACGCAAAAGTGATGCGTGAAAATCACCTCTCATGTGCACAGCCCCATAGAAATGAATGGGTCCGGATTCAGTGCGGGTGCAATGCATTCACCTCACGCATTGCACCTGCGCGGAAATCTCACCCGTGGCCTTACAGTCTGTGTGAAACCTTATCACTAGCAATACAGCGTCATCTAACTTGGTGTTTCTTGGAGCTGACCCTTACAATGGCACAATGATGTGTCTCTACTACCACATGGAGACTCTAATGGCATCAGAGCACAAATGTGATGGTTGTAAATTGTCTTGTCGGTAACCCTGCTCATAAACCTGAATGATTTCAGTGATAGTCACACAACACTATTTACTGCATAGCATAGGCCATAAAAGAAAATGATTCTAAAGTCTTGTTCATCCACCAATTTATGCAATGTGAACCGAAACGCAACAACACACAACCTTTCCAAGGCAGAAATCTAGTATTAAGACCAGTTAAAGCAACCCCAAGGCAGTTATGTTTCATTACATGCCAACAAGAGGAAATAGACAACTATATATTGTGTAAGATTTCGGCAACCACAGATTATTCCCCAGACGCAGTTTAAGGACATTGCCTGCAGAAAGCTATTTGAGTTGGCAGGAGTCCAGTTTCCTATACTACAGACAGTAGTCCATTTCCATACGCAATATATGGGCTGATTGCTTGCACTTCTGGCTCCAGAACAATTCTCAGCTTTCCTTCATTTTATTTTTTGTCCGCCTCTATTTTTTTATGATGACATTTTTAACAGCACTTCTTGAATCTCGACAATTCATATGCCACATCTGCTGATTTCCTCTGATGTGTTCAAATCAATACCACTTTCTTGATTGAGAATAGAGGAGCTATTTCCTACATTCCCACTGCAAAATTTAAATAGGATTGCCTATGAAGTGATCCTATACTTAACCTGCATCAGTGTCTAGCTGAAGGACTGGATGAGACCTATTTACAATGAGTAGTTCAACATGCTTTACGTCCTTCTTTTCAGCTTTTCATGACTCCCTTCTTTTATAATCTGAGCAGAGCTGTTGTAAATGACCTTGTAAAGGAACACATTCACTGCCTGTTTTAGGTTTTATTTAACCTCCCGCTGCTCAGGGATGCTTCTCACCAACAATTTCTATTCCTATCTAGTGAATGTTACTTTTACGATAATGAGATATCTGTCTAAGGGTAAGATTAGTCACAGTTTTGCCTTTTCTTGCTCTGTCCCAATGACATGGTTATACAACTCGATAGTAAAGTTAGATTCCATTTTCCAGGTCACCATATAACAGTACCCCCCTATTTGAAGCAAGGCTGCATAGAAAGTGATACAATTTACTGAACTCCTGTGTTCGTATGTTGAATATAATGTGTAATATTCATTTTATTCAAGGGTAGGTCTGATTCCTAAATAATCATGCATCACTGTGTCAAAGACACTGTACTCTCTTCTTTCTTAAGCAAAATTCCTATTTAACATGGCTAATAATACAGAATCTGTAGGGGATCCTATGATATGTCCCTCTATATTGGAGCCAAAGATTTACATAGGTTGAAAAACGACACAGGCTCTTCAAGTTTAATCTTTCTCAGATTAATTATACATTAACTGTTAAATTTATTATAATTCTCAATGCTGTTTGCTATTAGATAAGCATCTATCCTATCCCTTTTTTTAAAATGCTGACATAAGCCTGCATTGCACTGGCCAGTAGTCGGCCAGATAATTGCTAACGAGCCCTGCAGGTACAGATCAGGAGGAGCAGCCCGGGAATCTGCCTGTGCCCTCCTCCCACACAGGGCTGCAGCATGATCTGTGCCTGCAGGGGAGTGCTGGAAAGGATCTGATCATCAGGAATGGGACAAGGTGAATAGTTACTGTTTTTTTGTGTGTTTTTTTAAATTAACATTAAGGGGTCATATAGAAGGAATTACTACTGTGAAGGGGCACGGAGAGGGCTACTGTGAGGTGCAAAAACAAAGGGGGGCCCAAAGTGAGGGGGGGGGGCAGTCAGTTCTAGCTACACCCCTGTCTTAGGCGTCTTTTTTCCAAGCTGAACAAGTCCAATTTCTTTAAGCCTCTCAAGTCTCAAGTGAGACCTTTCATTCTATTTAAAAATCTAGTCACCCATCTCTGAACCCTTTCTAACTCTATTACATCCTTTATAATATTCAAGGTTTGGCCAAGGTTTTTTATCTCTGTTTTTATACAACATAAAATCTTATTTGCTTTTGCAGTTGCTGCCTGACTTAGTTTACTTGTACCCAGAATACACAAGTCTTTTTATTGTTCTATTGTCCCCAGTTGTATCTCATGTAATGTGTACACAGCCATACAATTACTGTGGTCCAGGTGCGCTACTTTATATTTATCAATATACTGGTACAGCATCGGACATCCTCCAGTCCTGTTACAAAAGAGTCTAAGAAGATGAGATGAGTCTTAGACAGAGTATGTTTGAAAAAATGCACATTCTTCTGGAAGGGAAAATGGTCCAGGTCGACCTAAGCATCAGACAAACTTGAAGTCCAAGTCCCTTTAAGAGCCCCTTAAAGAAGTACTTAGATATTCATGGACTATCCTCAGGATAGGTCATCAATATCAAATTGATGGGGGGTTGATAACCAGCACTGATTAGTTATTTAGGGCATCCACCAGAAGATGGAAGGCTCCATCTGCTGTGTAGTTTCCAGTGTTATCATACTGCAGTTCCGCTCCTATCACTTGAATAGGAATATTGCCACATAATCCACCGTCACTAATATATCCAACAGAATCAATTCATGTGTACACTAAGTGTTGGGCATCCGGCTCCCATTTCATGACAGACACTTGTGCGACCTTCCTTGAACTTCTGTTTCCATCCATACACACTTCTTCATGACAAAACACTTTCTCCATACTGTGCACAAAATCTTCAATAAAGATATATGTCAGCTCCAGACACACCCTCAGACCACAAAAATAAATCAATGCATGCTGCTCTTCTTTCGTGCATATCAGAAGTGGGGCGGCCATTACATCTTGCACTGCAGTCACAAATGAACTGACATAGAAAATTCAAACCCGCACAACAGTAACTAGGGCGATTATGTTGAAAAACGATAGATTTATCTTTTATGAGAGTTGATTAAAATAAATTCTAGAGATAGGGTGCTGATAATTCTTGACTCACCCTTGTGTGTGGGTGTATAAATATATTTTAGATTAACATAGAAATTGATATACGTGTATGTTAAACTATCTTATTGTGGTGTGGTCTTTGGTGCACTGTGGAGACCTTTAGGGGAGGTGGTTGACATGCTAATATATAACATTTGGGTAAGATGGAACATATTGAAAGGCAGGATGGAGGAGGGGGATTGAGCTTTCAAGGGATAGGAACTTAAAACTCAGCGTTGAACTGGGGGATTGTAGCAGCCAATCTCCATAGCTGGTTGTCCCGCACTGCTGATGCTGCTTTCAAAAACTACTATTAGCAACATTACTAGTGCGCTTGTACAGCTACCAGCTATACCAATCACACAGGAGGTTCCTTCCCCCAGAAGAAGCAGGAAGTAGGGAGCAACTGTGTTGTGAAAGAGCAAGATGTACAAGCCCTTTAATTTTTGATGATTTAACTACTCGAAGACTTGGCCAGAATAGTTCCCGTAATGTACATATATAAATCCTTTTGGAGTATATTCATTAGAGGTGTGCTTAGTTCTACATCCCCCCCCCCCCCCCAAAAAAGGGATACATTTGTGGCAAAAATACCATATGTCAAAGTGCCATCTGTCAACTTATATTTCTGTATTTTGTATTCAGAATTTGGTGCTTGACAAACTGTTACCTTTTTGCAAACATTGCCTTTGTAAGATAAACTTCAATCTGCATTAAGAAAATATTTTTTTTCCCTAAAATTAGTTAGTTTTTTTATGAAAAGCATCAGTACTTCTCACATAAAAAAGAAAAACATCTCTCTGAGAATGTAACATAATTACATAGTTAATACGGTTGAAAAAAGACATAAGTCCATAAATTTTAACCAAGGGACAGGTAGGGGGCGCGAATCCCAGAAGGAAGTGAGACTCTGATTTCTACACGTATTCATAAGCATTAATGTTTACTTTCAAGAATTCATCTAAACCCTTTTTAAAACTGTCCACTAGGGATGAGCGAACTCGAACTGTATAGTTCGGGTTCGTACCGAATTTTGGGGTGTCCGTGACACGGACCCGAACCCGGACATTTTCGTAAAAGTCCGGGTTCGGGTTCGGTGTTCGTCGCTTTCTTCGCGCTTTTGTGACGCTTTCTTGGCGCTTTTTGAAAGGCTGCAAAGCAGCCAATCAACAAGCGTCATACTACTTGCCCCAAGAGGCCATCACAGCCATGCCTACTATTGGCATGGCTGTGATTGGCCAGAGCACCATGTGACCCAGCCTCTATTTAAGCTGGAGTCACATAGCGCCGCCCGTCACTCTGCTCTGATTAGCGTAGGGAGAGGTTGCGGCTGCGACAGTAGGGCGAGATTAGGCAGATTAACTCCTCCAAAGGACTTGATTATTGATCGATCTGCAGCTGTGGGTCATTGAGCTTCTGATACTCAATTGCTCACTGTTTTTAGGCTGCCCAGACCGTTTGTCAGTCACTTTTTTCTGGGGTGATCGGCGGCCATTTTGTGTCTTGTGGTGCGCCAGCACAAGCTGCGACCAAGTGCATTTAACCCTCAATGGTGTGGTTGTTTTTTGGCTAAAGCCTACATCAGGGTGAAGCTGTCACACCAAGTGCATTTAACCAGCAATAGTCTGTTTATTTTTTGGCCATATACTACATCAGGGGCAAGCTGCGCCTGTCACCAAGTGCATTTAACCCTCAATGGTGTGGTTGTTTTTTGGCTAAAGCCTACATCAGGGTGAAGCTGTCACACCAAGTGCATTTAACCAGCAATAGTCTGTTTATTTTTTGGCCATATACTACATCAGGGGCAAGCTGCGCCCGTCACCAAGTGCATTTAACCCTCAGTAGTGTGGTTGGTCAAGCTGTCACACCAAGTGCATTTAACCAGCAATAGTCTGTTCATTTTTTGGCCATATACTAAATCAGGGGCAAGCTGCGCCCGTCACCAAGTGCATTTAACCCTCAGTAGTGTGGTTGGTCAAGCTATCACACCAAGTGCATTTAACCAGCAATAGTCTGTTCATTTTTTGGCCATATACTAAATCAGGGGCAAGCTGCGCCCGTCACCAAGTGCATTTAACCAGCAATAGTCTGTTCATTTTTTGGCCATATACTACATCAGGGGCAAGCTGCGCCTGTCACCAAGTGCATTTAACCCTCAATGGTGTGGTTGTTTTTTGGCTAAAGCCTACATCAGGGTGAAGCTGTCACACCAAGTGCATTTAACCAGCAATAGTCTGTTCATTTTTTGGCCATATACTAAATCAGGGGCAAGCTGCGCCCGTCACCAAGTGCATTTAACCCTCAGTAGTGTGTTTGGTCAAGCTATCACACCAAGTGCATTTAACCAGCAATAGTCTGTTCATTTTTTGGCCATATACTAAATCAGGGGCAAGCTGCGCCCGTCACCAAGTGCATTTAACCAGCAATAGTCTGTTCATTTTTTGGCCATATACTACATCAGGGGCAAGCTGCACCCGTCACCAAGTGCATTTAACCCTCAGTAGTGTGGTTGGTCAAGCTATCACACCAAGTGCATTTAACCAGCAATAGTCTGTTCATTTTTTGGCCATATACTAAATCAGGGGCAAGCTGCGCCCGTCACCAAGTGCATTTAACCAGCAATAGTCTGTTCATTTTTTGGCCATATACTACATCAGGGGCAAGCTGCGCCCGTCACCAAGTGCATTTAACCCTCAGTAGTGTGGTTGGTCAAGCTATCACACCAAGTGCATTTAACCAGCAATAGTCTGTTCATTTTTTGGCCATATACTAAATCAGGGGCAAGCTGCGCCCGTCACCAAGTGCATTTAACCAGCAATAGTCTGTTCATTTTTTGGCCATATACTACATCAGGGGCAAGCTGCGCCCGTCACCAAGTGCATTTAACCCTCAGTAGTGTGGTTGGTCAAGCTATCACACCAAGTGCATTTAACCAGCAATAGTCTGTTCATTTTTTGGCCATATACTACATCAGGGGCAAGCTGCGCCCGTCACCAAGTGCATTTAACCCTCAGTAGTGTGGTTGGTCAAGCTGTGACACCAAGTGCATTTAACCAGCAATAGTCTGTTTATTTTTTGGCCATATACTACATCAGGGGCAAGCTGCGCCTGTCACCAAGTGCATTTAACCCTCAATGGTGTGGTTGTTTTTTGGCTAAAGCCTACATCAGGGTGAAGCTGTCACACCAAGTGCATTTAACCAGCAATAGTCTGTTTATTTTTTGGCCATATACTACATCAGGGGCAAGCTGCGCCCGTCACCAAGTGCATTTAACCCTCAGTAGTGTGGTTGGTCAAGCTATCACACCAAGTGCATTTAACCAGCAATAGTCTGTTCATTTTTTGGCCATATACTACATCAGGGGCAAGCTGCGCCCGTCACCAAGTGCATTTAACCAGCAATAGTGTGGTTATTTTTTGGCCATATCCCAGTCTAATTCTGTCACTAAATCCATACCGGTCACCCAGCGCCTAAATACTAGGCCTCAAATTTATATCCCGCTAAATCTCTCGTTACCGCTGTCCTGTTGTGGATGGGCAAGTTATTTAGTGTCCGTCAAAGCACATTTTTTGTTCAGGGTTGAAATACAATTCCCAATTTAGCAATTTCATAATTTAGTGGTTTCTGCTATATCAGAGCTATTTGAAATCTATCCCTAAAAGGGTATATAATATTCAAGGTGCACATAGGGTCATTCAGAATAACTTCACACACACGCTACTGTGCATTTCCAAGTCCAATTCTGTTAGTAAATCCATACCGGTCACCCAGCGCCTAAATACTAGGCCTCAAATTTATATCCCGCTAAATCTCTCGTTACCGCTGTCCTGTTGTGGCTGGGAAAGTTATTTAGTGTCTGTCAAAGCACATTTTTTGTTCTGGGTTGAAATACAATTCCCAATTTAGCAATTTTTATAATTTAGTGGTTTCTGCTATATCAGAGCTATTTGAAATCTATCCCTAAAAGGGTATATAATATTCAAGGTGCACATAGGGTCATTCAGAATAACTTCACACACACGCTACTGTGCATTTCCAAGTCCAATTCTGTTAGTAAATCCATACCGGTCACCCAGCGCCTAAATACTAGGCCTCAAATTTATATCCCGCTAAATCTCTCGTTACCGCTGTCCTGTTGTGGCTGGGAAAGTTATTTAGTTCATTCAACCCAAAGTTGAATGAACCTCTCCTCTGTCTGGGTGCCGGGGCCTAAATATATGCCAATGGACTGTTCCAATGTTGGGTGACGTGAAGCCTGATTCTCTGCTATGACATGCAGAATGATTCTCTGCTGACATGAAGCCAGATCCTCTGTTACGGGACCTCTCTCCTCTGCCTGGGTTCCGGGGCCTAAATATCTGAGAATGGAATGTTCCAGTGGTGGGTGACGGGAAGCCAGATTCTCTGCTATGGGACCTCTCTCCAATTGATTTTGGTTAATTTTTATTTATTTAATTTTTATTTTAATTCATTTCCCTATCCACATTTGTTTGCAGGGGATTTACCTACATGTTGCTGCCTTTTGCAGCCCTCTAGCCCTTTCCTGGGCTGTTTTACAGCCTTTTTAGTGCCGAAAAGTTCGGGTCCCCATTGACTTCAATGGGGTTCGGGTTCGGGACGAAGTTCGGATCGGGTTCGGATCCCGAACCCGAACATTTTCGGGAAGTTCGGCCGAACTTCTCGAACCCGAACATCCAGGTGTTCGCTCAACTCTACTGTCCACTGTTCCTGCTGTGACCATGTCCTGAGGAAGTCTATTCCACAGCTTTACCGTTCTTACAGTAAAGAAGCTTTGACGCTTCCAGAGACGAACTTTTTCCTCTCCAAACGGAGGCAGTGCCCTTGTCTTTTGACCGCATTTTATATGAAACAGTTTTTCCATGGAACAGTATTTTTTGTATGGCTCATTTATATATTTGTATAGGTTAATCATGTCCCCCCTTAGACGTCTCTTCTCAAGACTAAATAAATTAAATTCTTTTCATCTTTTTTCATAACTAAGACCCTCCATACCCCCTATCAGTTTAGTCGCTCTCCTCTGTACTTTTTCCAGCTGTAGTGCGTCATTTTTATGGACTGGTGCCCAGAACTGAACTGCATATTCCAGATGAGGCCGCACCAATGCTTTGTAAAGTGGTAATATTACATCCCTGCCCGCGAGTCCATGCCTCGTTTAATGCATTACATTATTCTACTGGCCTTAGAAGCAGCTGATTTACATTTTATGCTGTAATTTAATCTACTATACACAAGGACACCCAAATCTTTCTCTATAAGTGACTCTCCCAGTTTTACATCACCTAGGACACATGAAGCACAGCGATGATTACTACCAAGATGCATAACTTTACATTTGTCCACATTGAACTGCATTTGCCAAGTTGATGCCCAATCACTCAGAGTGTTCAAGTTAGCTTGTAGTATATGGACATCTTCCATAGACTGTACAGTTCTACACAGCTTAGTATCATATGCAAAAATAGAAATGGTGCTATTAATCTCGTCCTCGATATCATATCATTAAATAATAAAGGGCTCAGCACTGAACCTTGGGGTACACCACTAACCTGGGTCCATTCTGAATAGGAATCATTGACCACAACTCTCTGGACACGGTCCTTCAGACAGTTTTCAATCCAATTACAAACTATACTTTCCAAGCCTATAAACCTTACTTTACCTATTAAACATCTATGAGGAACAGTATCAAAAGCCTTTGCAAAATCCAGAAACACTACATCCACAGCCGCCCCTTTGTCCAGGCTACTACTCACCTCCTCATAAAAACAAATCAGGTTAGTCTGACAACTTCTGTCCTTGGTAAACCCATGTTGGTTATCACTTATAATATTATTTACAGTCACATACTCCTGTATATAGTCCCTTAAGAGTCCTTCAAGCATTTTCCCACAACAGAAGTTAAACTAACTAGTCTATAATTACCTATGAAGGACCTAGATCCTTTTTTGAATATGGGCACCATGTTTGCCTTGTGCCAATCACTGTACCAGTACCTAGAGAATCTTTAAAAATTATAAACAGGGGCACAGCAATCACTGAACTGAGCTCTTTAAGAACTCTTGGGTGTAATCCATCTTGACCTGGAGCCTTATTCACATTTACCCTATTTAACTTATCTTGGACCATATCTATAGTTAGCCAATTGAGTATATTACTGGATGTACTAACAGCCCCAGCACCACAGATATCAGCTCCTTTCTCTTTTTTAGTAACCCTGCATTTTCCTTATCTTCCGTGACTACCCCCTCCCCCCCCCCCCCCTTTACCATTATTTAGTGGACCTACCTGCTCAGACGTAGGTTTTTTAGCATTAATGTATTTAAAGATTTTTTGGGGATATGTTTTGCTCTCTTTTGCTACCTGCTGTTCGTTTTGTATTTTTGCCAATTTTATCTCCTTTTTACAGATTTTATTAAGCCCTTTGTAATCTTCAAACGCTCCAGCTGACCCCTCAGATTTGAATTTTTTAAATGCCCTTTTTTGTCTTTTATTGCCCTTTTTACAGTAGCTATAAGTCATGGGGGTTTAATTTTAGCTGTTTATACTTGTTAAATAAAGGAATTATCTTTTTAGTGCAATTACTCAATGTGGATTTAAAGCTCTCCCATTTATCCTCAGTATTATTATTTGACAGTAGCTGCTCCCAGTCTATGCCCTGAAATGCTGCCCTCAACGCAGGGAAATTAGCCTTTTTGAAATTAAGTGTCTTTGCTCTGCCTGACAGAGTTTTCTTCTTATAGTTTAGGGGGAATATAATTATATTGTGGACACTATTACCTAGTGTTTCTCGAACAGTGACATTACCAATAAGTTCTGCATCATTAGAGATTACCAGATCCAACAGAGCATTGCCCCTAGTGGTAGTTCTGCCCAGTCTTCTCCCTACTTTCCTTGCTAACCCCAGCCCCCACTTAATCCGCACTGTCCCCTTCTATATCCCACTCTCTATCTACCCTATCTACCCCCTTATTAGTATTATCCCCCACCCTCCCCCCAGATCCTAGTTCAAAAGCTCCTCCAGCCGTCTAACCATTTTTTCCCCCAGGGCAGTTGTACCCTCCCCATTGAGGTGCAGCCCGTCTGTACTGTAGAGCCTGTAACTGACAGAGAAGTCAGCCCAGTTCTCCATGAACCCAAACCCTTCCTTCCTGCACCAGCTTCTAACCACTTATTTAACTCCCTATTCTCCCGTTGTCTCTCTGGTGATGCTCGTGGCACTGGTAGTATTTCTGAAAACACTACCTTGGAGGTCCTGGACTTGAGCTTCTCTCCTAGTTCCCTAAAATCATTTTTAACCCTTTCATGACCAAGGGTCATTGATGCCCCAATGTCCAGGTCAAAATTTACAAATCTGACATGCGTCACTTTATGTGGTAATAGCTTTGGAACACTTTTACTTATCCACGCCATTCTGAGATTGTTTTCTCGTGACACATTGTACTTCATGACAGTCATAAATTTGAGTCAATATATATCACCTTTATTTATGAAAAAATCCCATATTTACCAAAATTTTTTAAAAATTTGCAATTTTCTAAACTTCCATTTCTCTGCTTCGAAAACAGAAAGTGATACCTCATAAAATATTTATTACATAACATTCCCCACATGTCTACTTTATGTTGGCATCATTTTGGAAATGTTATTTTATTTTTTTAGGACATTACAAGGCTTAGAAGTTTAGAAGCAATTCTTAAAATTTTTAAGAAAATTTCCAAAACCCACTTTTTAAGGACTAGTTCAGGTCTGAAGTCACTTTGTGGGGCTTACATAGTGTATACCCCCATAAATGACCCAATTATGGAAACTACACCCCTCAAGTTACTTAAAACCAATTTTACAAACGTTATTAACCCTTTAGGTGTTCCACAAGAATTAAAGGAAAATGGAGATGAAATTTCTAGATTTCACTTTTTTAGCAGATTTTCTATTTTATTAAATTTTTTTCTTTAACACATTAAGGGTTAACAGCCAAACAAAACTCAATATTTATTACTCTGATTCTGCGGTTTACAGAAACACCCCACATGTGGTCGTAAACTGCTGTACGGGCACACGGCAGGGCGCAGAAGGAAAGGAATGCCATACGGTTTTTGGAAGGCAGATTTTGCTGGATTGGTTTTCTGAACGCCATATGTTTTTTATTTTTCTACCGATCGTCTTGTGCAGGGGCTCATTTTTTGCAGAAAGAGTTGAGGTTTTTATTGGTACTATTTTTGGGTACATAGGATTTTTTGATCATTCATTATTACACTTTATGGGACAAGGTGGCCAAAAATTGGCTGTTTTGGAACAGTTTTTTTTTTTTACAGCGTTCATCTGAGGGGTTAGGTCATGTGACAGTTTTATAGAGCAGATCGTTACGGACGTGGCAATACCCAATATGTATACCTTTTCTTATTTATTTAAGTTTTACACAATAATAGCATTTCTGAAACCAAAAAAATGATGTTTTAGTGTCTCCATAGTCTGAGAGCCATAGCTTTTTATTTTTTGGGCAATTGTCTTAAATATGGGCTAATTTTTTGCGGGATTAGGTAACGGTTTGATTGGTACTATTTTGGGGTATATACGCCTTTTTTGATCGCTTGGTGTTGCACTTTTTGTGATGTAAGGTGACAAAAAAGGCTTATTTTTTTACACCGTTTTAATTTTTTATGGTGTTTATTGGACGGTGTTGATGATGTGATATATTTATAGAGATGGTCGTTACGGACGCGGTGACACCAAATATGTGTTTTATTTTTATTTTTATAGGAAAAGGAAATTGATTTTTTACATTTTTATTTATTTATTTTTACTTTTATTATTTTCACTTTTTTTTTTTATCAGTTCCCTCTTGGATCTTGAAGATCCAGTGGGGCTGATGGTTGTACTATACTTTGCAATGCTCTTGCATTGCAAAGTATAATACAATCAGATGCCTGTAGGTGGCAGCACTGGACGCCTATACCATGGCAACCGGACGCCTTTGCAAAGCGTCCGGTTGCCATGGCAACCATCGGGCGCTGCGATCGCAGCAGCCCTGATGGTTGAGAGAGAGGGAGCCCTCTCCCTCTATTAACCCTATGGATGCCGCTACTGCGGCATCTATGGGGTTACAGCAGTGTCAGCATAGAGCTGACACATGCTGCTAAAGGCGGCGGCTCAGGAATGGAGCCGCCGCCATCACACACAGAAGGGGGACCGCATCGGTGGCAGGGGACGGGGCATCGCTGGAAACTGGGGAGAGGAGAGGGGGGCAGCATTTCATTACTTACAGGAAGGGGCTGCAGGAAGGGGCGGACCGCATCGGGAGGAAGTAGCAGGAGAAGATGATGGACAAGAAGGGGGCGCAGGTCGGGGCAGGAGGGGGCGGACCGCATGGGGGGGGGCAGGACAAGAACGGGCACAGATCGGGGGCTTCAAGGGGGCACGGGGGCTTCAGGACACATAACCGATTTCAGGCTCTGATCTGCAGACTGCAGATCAGAGCCTGAAACCGGCATTTTTTTCACACAGCGATCCGATTAGTTAGTCTGCACAGACTAACCAATCGGAACGATTGCCGGCAAGGGGCCACTCTGATTGGTCCCTTGCCGGCATTACTGCACTGTATGCTGTCCGTGACAGCATACAGGGCAGGGGCAGAATCTTTAATCCAAGCGCTTTGCAGCGCTTGGATTAAAGAGCTGCCAGAACGTATATATACGTGGTAGCTGCACGGGGTATGTGCAGCTATCACGTATATATACAGATTGCAGTCGTGAAGGGGTTAAGGACCTTCCATCTTCCCCTGACTTTGTCATTGGTGCCTATGTGTACCATGACCGCCGGGTCTTCCCCAGCCCCACCCAGAAATCTGTCAATCCAATCCGCAATATATGCCAAACCTGAGCACCCAGCAGACAACACACTGTTCGGAATTCATGGTCTCGGTGACAGATGACCCGTCTGTCCTCCTAATAATAGAGTCCCCTAGTATCATAAATCATGGACACTTCTTTCCTGTCTAAAAGCAACCAGGCATAGTAACCACCAACACCTTTGGTCATTGAGATATTTCCACATTCTCATGACTTCAGCAGTCAGTCTTCCTTGTTCTATAAGAAGATAGAAAGACTGATAAATTAGCATAAAGAGATTTTCCAACATGTTAGAAATATTGAGTGTTTTTCTTTGGCAGATGCACTCTGTCTCCTCAAAACTGATTTTAGAGAACCCATCTGCAGATGTTATTTGTGTTCTATTTGTTCTTTGTTTTTCAGTTTTTTCTTTGAATTTGGATCAGCTTATTGTTCAGTAATACAAATAGGTTAGTGTGCCATATTTTAAATCTGGCACATCCCCTTTAAAGGAGACTGCTTTCTTAGTCTAGAACAGGTGTGTACCCCGACTATCTCAAATTGCCCAGAGCGACCAATCATAAATATGTATAATTTCTACATCATATGAAATGTGTATGAATTCATCATGACCAGGTAGATTTCCAAAAACCCCCTAGCTTCTGATCTGATCCTTATTTCCCTGACCTATGCAAAAAGGAACATAGGAACATCGGCAAAACATACACATTGGATGGTCAGCCAGATATATTTGGGGGTTTGGCAGATGCAAGTCTGTTGTGTATGGCCACCTTAATGTACCTTTGCATCAATTGAAAATTAATTGGGTTAATCAGCTAATCTATTATGAAAAATCCCTTTCAGAACCACAAACATTAACCCATATTACAGTTCTCTTCACACTAGAGTCCTAATTTCCATATACAAACCGGATTCCAAAAAAGTTGGGACACTATACAAATCGTGAATAAAAACTGAATGCAATGATGTGGAGGTGCCAACTTCTAATATTTTATTCAGAATAGAACATAAATCACGGAACAAAAGTTTAAACTGAGAAAATGTACCATTTTAAGGGAAAAATATGTTGAATCAGAATTTCATGGTGTCAACAAATCCCCAAAAAGTTGGGACAAGGCCATTTTCACCACTGTGTGGCATCTCCCCTTCTTCTTACAACACTCAACAGACGTCTGGGGACCGAGGAGACCAGTTTCTCAAGTTTAGAAATAGGAATGCTCTCCCATTCTTGTCTAATACAGGCCTCTAACTGTTCAATCGTCTTGGGCCTTCTTTGTTGCACCTTCCTCTTTATGATGCACCAAATGTTCTCTATAGGTGAAAGATCTGGACTGCAGACTGGCCATTTCAGTACCCGAATCCTTCTCCTACACAGCCATGATGTTGTGATTGATGCAGAATGTGGTCTGGCATTATCTTGTTTAAAAATGCAGAGTCTTCCCTGAAAGAGATGACATCTGGATGGGAGCATATGTTGTTCTAGAACCTGAATATATTTTTCTGCATTGATGGTGCCTTTCCAGACATGCAAGCTGCCCATGCCACACGCACTCATGCAACCCCATACCATCAGAGATGCAGGCTTCTGAACTGAGCGTTGATAACAACTTGGGTTGTCCTTGTCCTCTTTGGTCCGGATGACATGGCGTCCCAGATTTCCAAAAAGAACTTCGAATCGTGACTTGTCTGACCACAGAACAGTCTTCCATTTTGCCACACTCCATTTTAAATGATCCCTGGCCCAGTGAAAACGCCTGAGCTGGTTTCTGGAAGTATTCCTGAGCCCATTCTGCGATTTCCTTTACAGTAGCATTCCTGTTTGTGGTGCAGTGTCGTTTAAGGGCCTGGAGATCACGGGCATCCAGTATGGATTTACGGCCTTGACCCTTACGCACAGAGATTGTTCCAGATTCTCTGAATCTTCGGATGATGTTATGCACAGTTGATGATGATAGATGCAAAGTCTTAGCAATTTTTCGCTGGGTAACACCTTTCTGATATTGCTCCACTATCTTTCTGCGCAACATTGTGGGAATTGGTGTTCCTCTACCCATCTTGGCTTCTGAGAGACACTGCCACTCTGAGAAGCTCTTTTTATACCCAATGATGTTGCCAATTGACCTAATTAGTGTTTATTGATCTTCCAGCTCTTCGTTATGCTCAAATTTACTTTTTCCAGCCTCTTATTGCTACTTGTCCCAACTTTTTTGGGATTTGTTGACACCGTGAAAATTTGAATCAACGTATTTTTCCTTTAAAATGATACTTTTACTCGGATTAAACGTTTGATCTGTCATCTACATTCTATTACAAATCAAATATTGACATTTGCCATCTCTACAACATTGCATTCAGTTTTTATTCACAATTTGTTTAGTGTCCCAACTTTTTTGGAATCCGGTTTGTATAACTGACCCATAACAGCTTTGATGGACACGTTTTCAAATGGATCCCAACAAATCATGATGAATCCCTATTGTTTTTTAATGTGTAGAGAGCTTAAAGTGCGACTGTCATTTAATTTTTTTAATGTGTAAAGGCAGGGTGTATTTTTCTAATGCACTTTATTTAGGAAATATGTTAATTTTTATTAGCAAACTATACTGTATGTAAAATTTGCAAGACTAACATAATATGTCTTCGGCATTCTAGGAAGACATACTAGGAAAACATACAAACTTTATAGCAAAACATACAGTTCATCATTTACCATCAAACCTATACAGTATAAATCAGGGTAACACATTTCAGAATATGCTCTGTAGACAATCTCGATTTTTGTTTAAAATAACATTCCTCTATAACTTGTTATATGAAAGGACGGCAGATGCATTCTAACTAACCTTATAGAAAGCTATAAAAAAGTATTATTTTCCTGTTCTCACAGGATGATCTGTTCTGCGCCATCAGACCACCCGTGAAGTTAATCTTTCTTGTTTCATAAAGCTGCAGTAGTTATATCCTACTAAGTTCCTACTCATCTACTCAGAATTATAGTATTTTCATACTTAGATGTTACTTTTTTTCTTTTGTTGCAAGCAGTGAGAATTCTTAGAATGAAAATGATCAGAATTAAAGTTACAGTTCCAAATTCTTAAATGCATGTATGTGTTACATAAGGAAACTGGACATGTTTGAAATAAGATGAAAAATATTCAGGAACTTAGGCTACTTTCACACTAGCGTTCGTCGGTCCGCTCGTGAGCTCCGTTTGAAGGGGCTCACGAGCGGACCCGAACGCAGCCGTCCAGCCCTGATGCAGTCTGAATGGAGCGGATCCGCTCAGACTGCATCAGTCTGGCGGCGTTCAGCCTCCGCTCCGCTCGCCTCCGCACGGACAGGCGGACAGCTGAACGCTGCTTGCAGCGTTCGGGTGTCCGCCTGGCCGTGCGGAGGCGTGCGGATCCGTGCGGATCCGTCCAGACTTACAATGTAAGTCAATGGGGACGGATCCGTTTGAAGATGCCACAATGTGGCTCAATCTTCAAGCGGATCCGTCCCCCATTGACTTTACATTGAAAGTCTGGACGGATCCGTCCGAGGCTATTTTCACACTTAGCTTTTTTTTTGCCTTTTTAATGCAGACGGATCCGTTCTGAACGGAGTCTCCGTCTGCATTATTATGAGCGGATCTGTTCAGAACGGATCCGATCGAACGCTAGTGTGAAAGTAGCCTTAGACGCTATTTTTTCCACATGCAGAGTTGCCTGAACAAGTACAGCACTGCTCAGAGATTTCTTTTAAAGCTGATATCCATTTAAAACATAAAACTTGATGTAGTTTAGAAAATTAATTGTTAGAACCACAGCCAGTATTTACTTGCCATTTTCTGTTATTTTCTGGTGGCCATCTTTGCAGTAGACACCATGGGAAGTTCAGCCATATCATTTTTTTTATTACGCTCAGAAGAAAAGTAGAAGACTGTTTTGTAGTGTAATATTGTTGGTGTAACAGAACTGAAAATAGATGTATGAGTGTGCTACTACAGTATAGATGTTACACTCAGGGTGCTACATCTGTATTCAGCTACAACTGTCACTTTTCCCCAGACATCAGTTTGTAGTGGCCATACTTACTTTGTATATAAAGACCTCTTTAAGATAGTCAAGTCCCAAAACAGGTTGGTTTTATGAAGTCCATGCCACTAGCGCCTCCAAAACAAAATCTCACTGGTTCTTCTAGTATTCAGTCCTATTGGTTGTCAACTTTAAATTAGCTTCTTAGAAATGTACATAACTGTTCCTGTTAGTTGTCCTAAAAAAGCCACAGCAACAACATAAAAAAAATTGTAAAATAAATAAAATACAAAAATGCATCAAACTGTGGCTGTTGCTCTAACTTAAATCCCCCTTAACTTTCATAACTGTCCTATTCAGAAGTGCCACTGATTTCAATGGTACATTGTTCTACTGGCAGGAAATCAATGGAAAGTCCCCAAAACAGCATTGAAGTTGAATGTGAATGTCAATGGTACGGGCAGTGGTTGTGGACCTACTGTGCCAATTAGTCAGGCAGGCAGCAGTAGGACAATCCGACAAGAAAAACTAAGGTCAGAGCAGACTTATGGGAAACATCTGATTATCAGGCTGGATTTCAGTGCAGAGACTGATATCTTTGCTGTTAAATAGAGAGAGACTAAGTAGACTAAATATCAGGCACTCTCCTAATGGTGGGGGTGCCTAAAATATATAAGAACAGCAAAGCATTGGCTGAGAACGCACTTGGATGTGCACTTACTCGCTTTCTGCCTCTTAAAGGGTCAGCATGTGCATGTCCAAATGCTCCCTAAGGAGTAGGCCAGGAGGCCTACCAGAAGATGTGCAAACGGCATTCTGAAAAGGATGCTGGCAGCTGGGAATGTTGCCGGCAGGAGAGAAAGGCAGGATTGTGGCAGGGCAGGAAGCAAGGCCATGGTGGGCACCACCACCATAAGTCGTACAATTATAGTTGATGCAATAAGAATATAAAAATAGAACCCAATAAGTGTATGTACCTAAATAGAGTTACCTCTTCCTACGAGTGAGTGCTCTGTTCTTATGTTCCTTTTCTTCATAGTAAATAGAAAATATTGGAGAGTACTCTGTTAACACAACTATCAACTACTATGTTACACATAGTTGGGCTGCTTTCCTGTCTTTAATATAATATTCCCTCTTAGGATGGTTTAAAGGGGCTGTATAGGATTGGAAAAACATGGCTGCTTTCTTGCAGTAACAGCACCACACTTGTCTATGGATTGTGTCTGGTATTGCATATCAGGTTCATTAAAGGGGTTGTGTCATCTCAGACTTTGATGTCAATCATTAGGATATGCCATTAAAGTCAGATAGATGCCAGTCGCACCTTTGAAACCCGCACCTATCTCCAGAATGGGCCCCTGAAAGTGAAGGAGAGCACACCATGCATGCACGGCATGCTCTTCATTTATTTCTCTGGGATTTTTGAAAATAGCCGACCCGCACCCCTGTAAAGTGAATAGAGCTGTGCTGCAATACTACACTAACCTGTGGAGAAGAAAAAGCCATGCTTTTCTAACTTTGGCTAACAACTTTACAGAAGAGTTTAAATAGTTATCTCTTAGTCCAGCTGAGATTTTTGACCACCCTCATCAACGTTTTAGGTGGGCCCTACTGCCTGGATCTATTTCTTTGTGGGGTAGAAGGATGATGTAAGTGCCCCCTCAGTCCCTATACCATGTTGCCCATGCAGTCAGTCAATCCTTATATCAGTCCTGCCATGTTGCCTTGAAACAATACATGAATATAGAAGTCTGATACCCCTGCCATACGTATGACCCATCCCTGAGCGACCTCCAAGAAACTCTCAATTAAATATTTAAAGCGTTCAACAGTAAAACACTTGACATACTGTAACCATTTACAATCAGTCAATTTTATGTATTATAGACTATATATTATCTAATCAAAGTACAACAGCAGGAGACTTTTACTACTCCCCGGAGGAAAGGGCCATTTATTCCATTTTGCTGTTCTTGACAATACCTTCGCAATGGTTAAAAATAGAACAGCCATAATATACGGTAGATTAGGAAATGCCACCAAATGAAAATGATTAATGCACATTTAAATGTCACCATATTTTAAAACTGCATAATGTGCAGAAAGTTCTCAGGAAGCTCAGAGGAATTGACCGTCTGTCACAAGAACGGTTCATGCACATCTACAGAAAATAACTTAAACATAAAAAAATATTTAAAAGATGAATAAAAACTGTTAATTCATAAAACTCATTGAGACACATGACAAAGCACACATGTACGGTAGATGTTCACATTCCAGATGAAAGTTATGCCTGTAAAACTGTCCTTTGATACATTAGGCTACTTTCACATCTGCATTTTTAATTTAGGTTTTGAGATCCGGCAGAGGATCCAGAAACCTGAAATAGGCCAGTTTCACACTGGCTTTAAGCTTTTCCCCTGCCAGATCCTTACTACCGTCTGCACACATGTGGTGCCCGAAGTCCGCTCTGCTCCATTCACAATGATGGGGTGCGGCAGGGATACGGCCGTAGCACAGCAAATATGCCGAGAGGCAAAAAATACCGCTGCATGTATCATTTCAACTTTTTCAACGATTGGAAGGAAATATTATACAAATGATGATTTATTATGGCCAGCAGCCCCAAAAAATATATAAAAAAGATTTTTAGCAATGGAATTTGAACTTCTTGGTACACATAAAACGACTGTTAACATATGTACTTTTATTGCAGGATCTACAGTATCATGCTAGATATTAGCAGATATTAACCCTTCATTGACCAGCCTGTTTTGGGCTTTAGTGACCAAGTAATTTTTTTCATTTTTTTTTCTTTGGCACATTCCAAGGAATGGAAGTCAAAGCAGGCTTCTTCAATAGATGTGTCTAGTCCAGGCCAGACTTGACATTTACAATCTGCTTACATATACAGAAAAGCAGAAGGGATGCAAGTGCATAATGTAGGCTACAGACACTGAAAGGACATGTGCAGCATGTAACCAGGGAACCCCCACAACCTACAGAAAGCGGTACAGACTGGGTAGAAGAAGACTCACCCTGATTTGCCAACTGTATTTACCGTAAGGCTTCAGATTTAGGGAGACACTTCCACTTCAAGAAAATGTGATAGTTTTATTCCCTATGTCAGCATGATTACAACAATACCAAATACATATAGTTTTTGTAAAAAAGTTTTACTACTTTTGTACAATAATTAACGGGGGGTGTAGCTAAAGGCTCATGGGCCCTGGTGCAAGAATTCAGCTTGGGCCCCCCTTCCCTCGGTGTTTTGTGGCAAGGGGCAGAATGGAACTAGCCTTTCTGCTGCCTGAGACAAAAATTGAAACAGCCCCCCGCCCCCCATGCCCAATTCTCAAAATAACCCATTCCGTCAAGTCCTACTGTTAGACCAGACACACGAGCGAGTTGAATGTGATATACTCTCAGCATGTGTCAGAATGAGGTCCCGTTCTGGCATCCTTCCTCTGACAGGATCGCATAGCATTATACTGATTTATAATCCTGTGTAAGGACTCATGCACACGGCCGTTTTTTTTTTACAGTCCACAAAAACGGGGTCCGTAGGTCTGTGATCCGTGTCCGTTTTTCCTTCCGTGGGTCTTCCTTGATTTTTGGAGGATCCACAGACATGAAGGAAAAAGTCGTTTTGGTGTCCGCCTGGCCGTGCGGAGCCAAACGGATCCGTCCTGACTTACAATGCAAGTCAATAGGGACGGATCCGTTTGACGTTGACACAATATGGTGCAATTGCAAATGGATCCGTCCCCCATTGACTTTCAATGTAAAGTCAGAAGTCCCTTTTATACCATCGGATCGGAGTTTTCTCCAATCCGATGGTATATTTTAACTTGAAGCGTCCCCATCACCATGGGAACGCCTCTATGTTAGAATATACCATCGGATTTGAGTTACATCGTGAAAACTCAGATCCGACAGTATATTCTAACACAGAGGCGTTCCCATGGTGATGGGGACGCTTCTAGTTAGAATATACTACGAACTGTGTACATGACTGCCCCCTGCTGCCTGGCAGCCCCCGATCTCTTACAGGGGGCTGTGATCTGCACAATTAACCCCTCAGGTGCCGCACCTGAAGGGGTTAATTGTGTGTATCATATCCCCCTGTAAGAGATCATGGGCTGCCAGGCAGCAGGGGCAGACCCCCCTCCATCCCCAGTTTGAATATCATTGGTGGCCAGTGCGCCCCCCCGCCCCCCTCCCTCTATTGTATTAATAACATTGGTGGCACAGTGTGCGGCCCCCCCCGGCCCCATCCCTCCCGCTATTGTATTAATAACATTGGTGGCAATGTGCGGCCCCCCGCTCTCCCTCCCTCTATTGTATTAATAACATTGGTGGCACAGTGTGCGGCCCCCCTCCCTCCCTCTATTGTATTAATAACATTGTTGGCAGTGTGCGGCCCCCCCGCCCCCTCCCTCCCTCTATTGTATTAATAACATTGGTGGCAGTGTGCGGCCCCCCGCCCCCCCTCCCTCTATTGTATTAATAACATTGGTGGCAGTGTGCGGAACCCCCCCCCCGCCCCCCCTCCCTCCCTCTATTGTATTAATAACATTGGTGGCACAGTGTGCGGCCCCCCTCCCTCCCTCTATTGTATTAATAACATTGTTGGCAGTGTGCGGCCCCCCCGCCCCCCCCTTCCTCCCTCTCTTGTATTAATAACATTGGTGGCACTAGTGTGCGGCCTCCCCTCTCCCCCCCCCCATCATTGGTGGCAGCGGAGAGTTCCGATCGGAGTCCCAGTTTATTCGCTGGGGCTCCGATCGGTAACCATGGCAACCAGGACGCTACTGCAGTCCTGGTTGCCATGGTTACTTAGCAATATTAGAAGCATCATACTTACCTGCTGGCTGCTGCGCTGTCTGTGACCGGCCGGGAGCTCCTTCTACTGGTAAGTGACAGGTCTGTGCGGCGCATTGCTTAATGAGCTGTCACTTACCAGTAGGAGGAGCTCCTGGCTGGTCACAGACAGTGCAGCAGCCAGCAGGTAAGTATGATGCTTCTAATATTGCTAAGTAACCATAGCAACCAGGACTGCAGTAGCGTCCTGGTTGCCATGGTTACCGGTCGGAGCCCCAGCGATTAAACTGGGACTCCGATCTGAACTCTCCGCTGCCACCAATGATCGGGGGGGGGGGGGAGAGGGGAGGCCGCACACTGCCACCAATGTTATTAATACAATAGAGGGAGGGAGGGGGGCCACACACTGCCACCAATGTTATTAATACAATAAAGGGAGGGAGGGGGGGCCGCACACTGCCACCAATGTTATTAATACAATAGAGGGAGGGAGGAGGGGCCGGGGGGGCCGAACACTGTGCCACCAATGTTATTAATACAATAGAGGGAGGGAGGGGGGGCCGCACACTGCCACCAATGTTATTAATACAATAGAGGGAGGGAGGGAGGGGGGGCCGGGGGGGCCGCACTGGCCACCAATGAAATTGAAACTGGGGAGGGGGTCTGCCCCCTGCTGCCTGGCAGCCCATGATCTCTTATAGGGGGCTATCATACGCACAATTAACCCCTTCAGGTGCGGCACATGAGGGGTTAATTGTACGGAGCACAGCCCCCTGTAAAAGATCGGGTGCTGCCAGGCAGCAGGGGGCAGTCATGTACACAGTTCGTACTATATTCTAATTAGAAGCGTCCCCATTACTATGGGAACGCCTCTGTGTTAGAATATACTGTCTGATCTGAGTTTTCACAAAGTGAAAACTCAGCTCTGGAAAAAACTTTTATGCAGACGGATCTTCGGATCCGTCTGTATGAAAGTAACCTACGACCACAGATCACGGACACGGATGCCAATCTTGTGTGCATCCGTGTTTTTTCACGGACCCATTGACTTGAATGGGTCCGTGAACCGTTGTCCTATTTTTTTGACGGACAGGATACACGGATCACGGAGGCGGATGACAAACGGTGCATTTTCCGAGTTTTTAACAGACCCATTGAAAGTCAATGGATCCGCAGAAAATCACGGAAAACGGAACAACGGCCACAGGTGCACACAACGGTCGTGTGCATGAGGCTTAACCCTTAGTCCTGAAATCTACTGAATTACACTAACACAATGCTGTCAGTGTAATACAATAGATTTCAGGACTCTAAGTGTTGCACAGCATAATAATCAGTATAATGCTCTGCCAGAGGCCAGAACAGTACTGCTTACTGACACATGCTGCGAGTTTATCGTATTCAGCAATATGTGTGTCTGGCCTTAAAAATATACTTAGCAAACAAAACATACAGTGCTACAAAATATAAAGGATAATACATTGCCACATACCTCTTCCATCCTGTGATGTCTCTTCTGATGTACAGTAGACATTCTCTTTCATTATCATCTCCATTCAGACCAGCACACCATGATGATTTATTTCAGCCATCTCATCTCTACAGAGTTTGACAAACAGACATCTTTGTTTCCTCCCACCTTCTGAACATCCCATCTTGTGCCTGCTGTGCTCCCCAATCCTATACTGCAGAAACAATGCCCCTGAAAATACTAGAACACACAGATAGTGCCCCTTTAATAATTATTGGCACACATTACCCTAAAAAAATAACTGCGCCCAGCAAATAGTGTCCCTGACACTAATAGTGTAAATATCATTTCCCCTAAAAATAATTGTTTTAAGCGGATACTGTACCAGAGTGAAACCCACAGTAATAGTGCCCCCAAAAGTTACACCAATAGAAATAATTATTTGCCAAAGTGCAATTAGTGTTAACAGTGCTCCCAATAGTAATAACGCCCTCATTGTGCCAATGTTAGTAATCATGTTCCCCATAGTCCCCCAGTAGTAATAATTCTCCTTATAATGTGTGCCAGTAGAAAAATGCCCACTAATGTATTCCAGTTCAAAAATGCCCCCTTATAATGTGCACAAGTACAAAAAATACCCCCTTATAATGTGCATCATCACAAAAAAATACCACCTTATAATGTGTGCCAGTGCAAATACCCCTTAAACTGTGTCAGAACAAAAAATACCCCCTTATAACGTACATGAGTAGAATAAATACTCCTTTACAATGTGCGCTAGTGCAAAAAATCCCCCCTTATTACGTGTACCAGTACAAAAGATACCCCCTTATAATGTTTGCCAGTACAAAAAATTCTCCTTTATAATGTGCACTAGTATAAAAAATACCCCCTTATGTGTGCTACCACAAAAAATACCCCTATAATGTGCACCTCCTTATAATGTGAAACAGTGCTAGTACCCCCTTACAATATGCATCAGTACAAAATATACCCTTATAATCTTCACCAGTACAAAAATGCCCCTTTATAATGTGTGCCAGCGCAAAAAATACCCCCTTATATTGTGTGCTAGTGCAATAAATACCACTTTACAATGTGCACTAGTACAAAAAATACCCACTTATAATGTGAGCCAGTGCAAAAAAAATGCCCATTTATATTGTGTGCCAGTGCAAAAAATACCCCCTTATAATGTGCGCCAGTACATAACTACCCCATTATAATGTGTGCTAGTACAAAAAATACCCCCTTATAATGTGCACCATCACAAAAATACCCCCTGATAATGCATGCCAGTGCAAAAAATGCTCCCATGTAATGCCCCTATTGAGTGCCCCAGTAGATGTCCTCATAGTGCTACCCTCCTCCCCCCCCCCCCAATGGTGGCCCAACATCATGGTGCAAAATATAAAAAACTATAAACTCCAATACTCACCTCTGCTGTCAGTTATGCAGTGCAGGCCTGGCTTGTTTCCTAAGCTGGATGTTGCCAGGCTCAGATGTCACAATGATTATTACATACGTCATTGCGCCGCCTTTGTGGCCTCTGATAGGCTACAGGCACTAGGCCTGAAGCCTATCAAAGGTAACGGTGGGGTAGGGAGACATTGCTTCCATGCCCTGCAACAGTGTCTAATATAATCAGCGCTGTGCTACTGGCAAGGGAGTCCCTGTGAAACCCCTGGCTTAGGGGCCTGGTCACAGATGCAACCACTGCGACCCCAAAAGCTACACCACTTACTAAACCTTTTTACTTGTACATATACTATGTTACATTTTCAAATTCTTTGTAGGCTGCTGCTAAGCAAAGAACAGAAAATATACTCCTTGTAATGTCTTAAACTGAGATAACCACTTACCTTCTCTGATCCCATTAATGGGAAAATCCTCTTATGCGTCATGATTAGAGATGAGCGAACCTCTGTTTTAAGTTCGGCGTCTAAAGTTCGGATTTGGATTAGCGGAGAATCCCGATCTTGAACCGGATATGGATTCCGACTTCCGTTGTGGTCCGTGGTAGCGGAATCAATAATGGCCGATTATTGATTCCGCTACCACGGACCACAACGGAAGTCGGAATCCATATCCGGTTCCAGATCGGGATTCTCCGCTAATCCAAACCCGAACTTTAGACGCCGAACTTAAAACAGAAGTTCGCTCATCTCTAGTCATGATATATCAGAAGAAGTTTTAGGTGGATCTAACATTGCCTAAAGCCTTCAATCCACTTTGGAGCTAGCAGAGATTTCCACCACTGGAAAAAAAATTAACTTTAAAGACTACAATGACATTTGTGGTTTGAAAACCAACGATAATTCAAAAAGGCTTCTAACATTAATATCTCCTGATATGCTGCTATCAATGTCAGAAGATGTTTTTAGTGTGAATTTGTTCTATCAAAGCATACACTATCTACACCATTCTGATTGCTAAATAAAAACCTGTATATAATGATGCACACCTTTTAAATAATAAAAAAATTATAATATAGCAATATTTCAAAATATATAAAGACTTGTATACAGTATATGAAAGCACTGCATAAATTCAAATCCCAATGAATGATATCTGGTCCTTGGATCACCCTTCATTTATATGCAGTTTTTTTGCTGGCCTGAGGCACGTACTGTAAGATGACTTTTGCACTATGCTGTCTTATCCAGTTTTATTGTGCCATTAAATAAAATAAAAGATTGATATCCATGGGTGCTGGACTGATGGTATGGTATCTGTCTCCTATAATACAATAAATTGCTAATAGATTGAGAAAACTTCCCTAAACAAAAGTAACTCGCATATATCTGCAGGCTACTTATTGGAAATTATGGTACTTGAAATGACATGGATATAAATGTATTTGTGATGTATTTATCCTGTGTTTCTGCAGGGGACCAGTATAGACCAGCAGGTGACAGAATCCAGCACTGGGGACAGGAACACTACAGCTGGCTTCAGCACACAAGGTTGGTAGCATATCAGTTTATGTTAAAAGTTCCATCTTGAACTGATTTACTGAATATTGCTTTATACTCAGTATTGAACTTTTTTCTGTTGCATTGTATTTCTATGCATTTATATTAGAGTATACTGTGGCAGAAAACCAAATTACTTTTATACATGATATATTTAAATATACAGTTTCGGATCTATGTACTTTATGGTTTATGTTAATGTGTCTGGAAAAGTATCCATTAATCTCGGGATACTTACTGTGAGACTATTATAATGCAGTAATGCCTTTAATATGTTTTAACAACCCTAATCACTTACATTACATTTTCTCACAAATATAGAAGTGGACTTAAATATATATTGTTTTTAACAATTGCATTTAAGTCTTTTTATACTTGTTTTTGCAGAGTAACTTTATACAGCTATTTATTAAATGCCGTATTTGATGATTACCTTCCAATATTTAAATATAAACCATACATTAACTATTCTGTAATTATGTAATCAAATAGAATAATATACAATACACTTTTTTATTTTTGTATTGTACATAAAAATAAATTCTGTGTGAATATTATAGTTTTAATGGAACCCTAGGCATGATGCCCTTATACAAAAAAAAAAAAAGACGGGGCAGCCAATGTCACTGTAGTGTGAGGAAATGTTTGCTTGGGAACAAATGTTACTGCAGTAGGCCCAGGACCTAGTACATAGTTGCGTACTGTAGTTGATAAGGTTAAAAAAAATAGCTTCACGTAGGCAGATACTTTCCTTTGTAAGCCTTGAAATGAGAGAAGCTGCCAGCTTGACCTCTTTCCAAGATAGCATTTCATGTCAAGAACCTATGATACTTATACTAGACCCTGGAAAGTACTGTGGGAAAATGTGCCTATCTTAGAGAAACAATATACTTTTTATTTATTGTTCTCCCCCAGAAAATATTCTTCCATAAGAATCCTGTACTTTTTTTGTGTACAGGACATAAAACCCTGTCTAAAAAAACAACAACCTAAAAATGTGTCAAGGAATCAGCTGAAGGCACCCTTGAGTGTTGTAGGCTGTAATATTCAAGGGTTCATGTCAAAAGATCCTTTGCTTTATTATTTTTTTGTATACATGGCATATGAAGCCTCATTTTACAACATGACTCTCTCCCTGGAAGGGAAGCACCTGCAGAAACATATAGCCCACAGTAACTCACGTCTCATTATATATCTCCCTTTGCGTGATAAAGAGGCCCTAACTGAGAACAACATAAACTGGTGACAATGACCTTAAGCAAAATGTGAATTCAGTATTGAGCAGCTCCAGTACATGCTGAGCACTGGAGTCCACTCAATAGAGAGCATGTGCCAAGAAATCCTCATATTCATGCGGTACCAGCTTCCCTTTCCACCCCTCCACTGCTGATTTCTGTAGGAAGAGCTGTACATCAGTGGCGTTGGAAGCTATGAAGGCTCCTAAACTTGTGCAGTGCATTGAGTGGGCTCAAGTGCTCCGTTCTGGAAGAAGCTGTTTGATAGGGATTTTAGGAAAATAACTGGGTCAATTCCAGTAAGCGATCCAGCATTTCCCTCACAGTCTCTGTCAAAGGTTTAAAGGGCAGCATGAAATTAATTATACATATCCTTTAAGTAAATGTAATAAGGTTGACAACTTCATATATTAGAAAAAATTGTAATAAACAATGTGACTACACTTGTTATCTTTGTGTTTTACATTATAGTGTCTGTGGACAGTACTTCCATTCTGGTGTCAGAAGTAGCTGATATTCCTGCACATAGCTGCTCATCAGAAGATCTTTGTTCTTTAGAAGTTCAAGGTTCTTTGCGTTCTGCAGATTTCTCTCCATATAGCACTATTCGTACAGCAGCTACAGGGAGTAGCTGTGCCAGCTTGGAACATAGTCTTCGCTGTGGCCTTCATCTCACCCATTCTCAGTGTTCACCAGATGATGATGGAAGCAGAGCATCAACAGACAGATCTCAGTGGCAAGACTGTGAAAATTATACTCAATCTAGGTCCTTGGACTCTTCATCTGAGAATTTCAACACCCCAGAAAGAGATTCTCAACTATCTACAAAGGAAAAGAAAGTGTCTCAGTCATTGAAACCTATAAAAATGTGCTGTGGTGTGTTCAGCCAACCACCTGGACAATGCCAGCCATCACCAAGCACATTACCAATAAATCCAACATCTCACTCAGGACCGAAGGAAAAGACAGCCCAGCAGCATCATACTAGGAGATATCGGATTGCCAATATAGTCCGATCTACCAGTGACCCTGTTTCCTGCTCCTCTAGTACAGAAGGTAATCAAATACTCCTAACAGTGCATCAGTGACGTGGGCTGAAATAATGTGGTTGCCGAACCCGAGTAGTGCATGGGGTGTGCATGTTACCTATGACATTATCCGAATCTGGTAAAGTATTTCTTATTGGACTGAAACAGTCGAGAAACTGATAACATTTATCTTATAAATTTACTGTAGATGCTCAATTCCTTACAGAGCATTTACTGCTAAATTCAAGACATCACAGTGTTAGTTTTTATATATAATGGTGTTTAAAACTTAATGATAACCATCTCTGCCACGTTGTTAGCCATTCTACTTAGCTTTTTCTTAGATATATCTGTTTCTGAAAGGATCAGTTCATTTAAACTGGGATCGAAATCCACTCATGTGACACAGAGAAAAGCCTTACTAAGACGAAGATAAAAGGCAGATATATCCAGTTTGTTGTTGTAAGCTGACATTATCTGCATGCTATATAGGGGAATGCAACATACATTACTGACAATGAGCCATTCACAGAACTGAAACGGCCACTAAGTATTTTAAATCAAAAAAATATATATACAATTTCGCAATTGGAATGTCTCATCAAAAATGGACATCTGTAAAAGCCTGGTTTTCATCTTAATTTTGCATTTCATCTGTTATCCTAAAATCTAGCAGTTCTCACTCTAGCCACTGAGCCTAATGATAGGTACTGATGCTTCATGTACTTCAGTCATTTCTTCATCATCACAGGCAGGATTGCAGCAAAATATATCATTTATATATAGATAATTAAGGATCCACCATTCTCAAAAGGGAATGGTCATAGCTCACCTCTTTTCCCGTCCCTGCACAGATCATGGAACATGCCTACAACACTCTCCATGGGAGCCAATGAGTCATTGCTAGTCTACCAGTTCCTATGGTCCATATGTCTGCACAGCAGACATCTAAATGCCATTAACATCGGCTTAGGCAAGATGGCTGCCCTCATAATCATGTACAGAAAATGTAATTAAAAGTCAACAATCAGAAAATAGAAAAAAGATTGTCCATATCTGTGTTTTAATGAATAAAAAATATACAGGCCCAGGGAGCTTAAAGTGGACCATGCTGGTACATGGCATAGGAATTCTATAGTTGGTTGTCAAGTCTCTGCATTATGCCACACTACCTCAGGCCTTGCACTAGGCACACACCATGTATTAGTTAAAGAAGAACTCCCGCAAAAAAATGTTATTCTCTGATCTGCTAGAAAGGTACATTATGTAATCTGTAGTGAATGTAATCTTCTGTATCCGTTATCTATCTCCTCCCTTCAGCTTCTCTGTGACCGGCAATCATACTTTCCAAATCACACAGCATCTTATCTGTGGACAGGAAGTCAGTTTCTCTATGTATTTCTATGGGAGCCTCATTCTCAGTCTCGTAGGAATGAATAGAGAAGTAACTGACTTCCTGTCCTGTGTCAGTTGGAGATCAGAGAGTTGGTCACATGACACAGCTGAGGATAAGAAGGGAGGGGATAACTCACAAATACAGTCACTGATAAGAAGGTTACCATCACTACAGACTACATTATGTACCTTTCTAACAGGTCAGAGAATAAACATTTTAGCGGGAGTTCTACTTTAAGCCTAGAGTGTTACACGAACAAGTTGATAGAAGAAGACAATTGAAGGACATACTAGTAAATGCTCTCTAGCCCCAAACATCTCCATAATGTATATGTTTCATCACCAAATGTCAAAAAACATTATTTGAAGAAGAGATCTAGCTTGAAAAATTGTCATAATATAATGTGTATTGGGGAGTGATAAGGCGAGACAGATAGAATGGATAACCCCGTTAGAAAGCAATTACCTTTGATCAATATAGAACCCATTCGAAAATAAAACTCTGACAAAATATATCAGCAGATATAACAAGCAGTTTGACTTTAGCACTTCAAATGGATTCTGTATTTTATAGCAGGCAGTTACTAGAAGGAAAAGTTTTGTGTTTCAGGCAGCCCCAGTAGCTCTGCAGTACAATTGGTAGATTAATTAGGAAAGACATTTGGAAGCCTGAGCTGAATTGAGAATTAAAGGCACTTTTACACATCAGAAAATTACCAGGCAAGTAATATGGTTTGTATCTCCAACTGAGAAAATGAAGCTGAACTTTAACACACTTACAGAATGATCCGACTAGTTTAATGGTTTGCATTTCCAGCTGCGATTTCACAGTATGAGGCTATATGACTTTTAGAAAGTCTTGTTTGCAAATAGTTTCTTGTTGACTTGTGTTTGGTAAATTGCTGCCTAAGTAATTCCGGTTTGAATCAGTTCAGAGACCTTTACAAATCTCAGTAAAATGACTGAATTTGTACATAAATGTATCTTGTTGGAGTTTCTAAAATGTAGGGATATGAGATTAATAATTTTCTAGCTGAACAGTGCTAACAGGGCAACTGTTTAATATATGAGAATAGTATTATGCAAAATTAAATAGGTTGAAGTGAGAACATTGCAAGCTTGACTTCTTTGCCTCGCTTACTATGTATTTCCTCTCTACTGTATTGGTTAATAAGAAATGTTAAAAATAATGTTTCATCAATGACATATAAAAAAAATGGCTGATTCTCTTTATTCTTTCATTTTAATAACTAATTTGGAAGAATATTATTGCTTTCATTAAAACATTCCTTTCCTTTTTATTTTTTTTTACCCAATTTACCCAATCACAACAGGTGCAGTCATAGTCACCTGCCACTTGTTTTATGCTACCTACTTGTCTGCTTTGTTGTTTAGACTGGGGCAGAGCGAGCAGGGTGTAGGGGATGAAAGGGAATCAGCCCCCACAATTTTGGACTACTATTTGAAGTAATATATTATTAGTACTGCAGATAAGGAGTGCAGATTGTGAATTTTTATTTTCTTACTGCCCCAATATCAACCTTTAGGTCTGCTCTGGAATAAATTGTCAGGACTGCTGTGCATGCACACATAACTCCTCTCCATTGTGTTAGCATGGCATAGCAGTCCGGACTATGTATTTCAGTGCATGTATTTCAGTGCTACTCATGGATTACTGCAGATAATCAAGAATCGTGGTGACAGTGTCCCTTTAACCCCTTAAAGACCCATGACGTAGCTGTGCATCATGGGTCCGATCCCTAAACATGGCGACCGCTCGCTCGTGCAGCGGGCGCCTTAGCCGCGGGGTCTCTGCTATTTTAAATAGTATAGACCCAGGGCACATGTATGCGATTAGGAAGCCGCCCGCTTCCGGTCCGGTAACAGTGTTCCCTGGCTGAGATCAGGAGACCTGTTACTGCGATCTAATTGACCGAAGCCCCAAGCTGGCTTCCAAGTCAATTAGATGTATATATTAATACAGGCCACTAGGTGGCAGCCTTGTATTGATATAGTGCAATTAAAGTCTTCAATGATGGCTATTTAGCCATCACTGAATACTATGAGCAATCAAATGATTGCCAGTTTGTCACGAGGGTGTCAAGAGCCACGCCTGACTCCGTTGTACCCGGGGTCAGGAGGTCGCAGCGGTTGGCTGCACGCTCTATGTCAGATAGGGAAGTTTCCTTATTGTAGCTTTCTGGGTTTGCTTTACAAACCCTTTTGGCTCACTCAGGGATCCGTAGCTCCTTCTCTCAGCTGTTCCTTGTCCAGCACTCCCAATCCTCCTTATATTCCCCTCTCACACTTCTCTGGTTGCCAGATATAGAGCTTCCTGCCTGGACATCTATTCTGACCCACTGGAGCTGTGTTGCTGCGTTCTCTGAGTGTTGCCTTAGAACGCTACCCTCCGGATCCCTGTTGGACCTTTGTGGACAATTGTTGCCGTCCACCTGGGTGTTTGTGTTTGTCTGTGTTTGTCTGTCCTCTCCCTGGTGTTTCCCTCTTAGTGCAGTGGTGAGGACTAGCGATCCCACCGGCCCGTTCATTATCTAGTGCTCATTTCAGGGAAAGCCAGGGTTTAGGCACGTGATCGCCGCACGGGTGAGGAACCCGTCTAGGGACGTCAGGGCAGTCAGGTGCCAGCTGCAAGGTGAGTTAGGGGTCACCACCTTTCCCTCTCCCTTGGGCAGGGCTTTCCCTGTTTTCCTCCCTGTGCGTGTTGCCGGTCATTACACAGTTATTGTCACCCAAGGTGACTTAAAAAAAAAGTAAAATAAAGTTTTTACAAATATAAAAAAACAAAAGACTAAAAGTTCAAATCACTCCCCTTTCCTTAAAATAAAAATACTTAACCAATAAATAAAACGCAAGAAAAATTATTCAAGTGTGGTATCGTTGGAACCATACTGACCTGGAGAATGAAGATAACAGGTCAATTTTACCACATAGTGTACAGTGTAAAAAATAAATACCTTTATCATAATTGCGTTTTCTCCCAGTTCTACCCCATTTGGAATTTTTTTCCCGCTCCCTACTACATGGTATGCAACCGTAAATGGTGCCATTAGAAAGTACAACCTGTCCCGCAAAAATAAGCCCTCATAGGGCTATGTGAATTCAAAAAATGAAAAAGTTAGGACAATTGGAAGGCGGGGAGTGAAACCTGCAGCGCTCCCCTGAATAATCCTTCAAAGGAAGCACGGAAGAAAGACCTGGACGTAGTCAAGCATAGATTCCAAAAATCAAACTGATCCAGCTTCCCATAAAAGGTGATCTTTATTGGTTAGGAATAAAATCCAGACATCAAAAAGGTGCAATTATGCAGTCTACGTGTTTCGGACCTCCAGAATATTGTTTATTATGGAGGTCAGAAACGCATAGACTGCATAATTGCAAATTTTTGATGTCTGGATTCTATTTGTAATTAATAAAAATCACCTTTTATGGGAAGCTTGATCGGTTTGATTTTTAGAGAGTCCCTTTAATGGCAATTCTGAGTCTTTTGTTCAGGTGTAGGCCTAAATAAGGCAAGATAATAACACTATACACACACAGATAAAGCTATGTGTGCATCATCCCTCTCACTCTTTGGTGTCCGGGGGGGGGGGGCTTCTCCCCCACTCCCTGAAGACTGTAATGATCCATGATATCTCTCAGTCAATTTACCTTCATTTATTTCATCTGCCATAAAGAATACATTCCCAGCTGTATTGTCCATGCAGGCAATAGAGGATGGGAATATGTGTCTCAAATAAGAATTTTTTGAAAAAAGCAGTATGCCATCACATTTGGGGAGATTTATCAAAACTGGTGCATAGGAAAACTGGCTTAGTAGCCCATAACAACCAGTCAGATTCCACCTTTCATTTTCCAAAAGAGCTCTGAAAAATGGAAGGAGAAATCTGATTGGTTACTGTGGGAAACTAAGCCAGTTTTATTTTACACCAGTTTCAATAAACCTTCCCATTATTTCTCTTCTACTGTATCCATTTGATGTATACATTAGGGGGGGGGGGGAATGATTGAAAAACTCAGCACACCACGTTCTTGTATCCTGCAGAGTCCAGTAAAAAAAAAAAAAAAAACATATACAGTGGATATAAAAAGTCTACACACCCCTGTTAAAATGTCAGGTTTCTTCTGGTGAAGCCATTCCTTTGTTGATTTGGATGTATGCTTTTGGCCGTTGTCATGTTGAAAGATGAAGTTCCTCTTTATGTTCAGCTTTGTAGCAGAAGCCTGAAGGTTTTGTGCCAATATTGACTGGTATTTGGCACTGTTCATAATTCCCTCTAGCTTAACTAAGGCCCCAGTTCCAGCTGAAGAAAAACAGCCCCAAGGCATGATGCCACCACCACCATGCTTCGCTGTGGGTATGGTGTTCTTTTGGTGATGTGCAGATTTGTTTTTGCCCCAAACATATCTTTTGGAATTATGGCCAAAAAGTTCAACCTTGGTTTCATCAGACCATAACACCTTTTCCCACATGCTTTTTGGAGACTTCAGATGTGTTTTTGCAAAATGTATCCTGGCTTGGATGTTTTTCTTCGTAAGAAAGGGCTTTCATCTTGCCACTCTACCCCATAGCCCAGACATATGAAGAATACGGGAGATTGTTGTCACATGTATCACACTGCCAGTACTTGCCAGATATTCCTGCAGCTCCTTTAATGTTGCTGTAGGCCTCTTGGTAGCCTCCCAGACCAGTTTTCTTCCTGTCTTTTCATCAATTTTGGAGGGACGTCCAGTTCTTGGTAATGTCACTGTTGTGCCATATTTTCTCCACTTGATGACTGTCTTCAATGTGTTCCATTGTATATCTAATGCCTTGGAAATTCTTTTGTACCCTTCTCCTGACTGATACCTTTTAACAATGAGATCCCTCTGAAGCTTTCTGTGGACCATTGCTTTTGCTGTAGGATGCGACTAAGAAAATTTCAGGAAAGACCAACTAGAGCAGCTGAACATTATTTGGGGTTAATCAGAGGCACTTTGAAGGATGGCAGGGGTATGCTGACTCCTATTTAACATGATTTTGAATGTGATTGCTTAATTCTGAACACAGCTACATCCCCATTTATAAGAGGGTGTGCACACTTATGCAACCACATTATTATTATTTTTTCTTCCCTCCACCTAAAAGATTTCAGTTTGTTTTTCAATTGAGTGGTACAGTTTATAGGTCACATTAAAGGTGGAAAAAGTTCTGAAATGATTTAATTGATTTATCTTTGTGTCATTTTTCTACAGCACAGAAACCTGACATAAAGCACGTTCTTGCTACTGTTGAAAATGGGTTTGTAAGATGATTATATGGAACCTATCAATTTAGCCTCTGTTGATATTTTGCACCATTTACTATATTTTGTAATATATGCCCCCTTGTTGTACAGGATCTCCATGTGTTGCTCACATGGAGATCCTGTACATAAAATGGCTGCAGATGGAGGTTCAGGCAACCAGGCTCAAATTCCTTTATTCAAATTTACTGCACCTGTCATCTGCACTATTGGGAGTTTAGTGCAGGTTCAGTGCATTAGAATGAAGAAGACTTATTAATGTGTCTGGTCATATGACCTTCGATCAGCGGCCATTTTATAGACAGCAGCTTTATGTGGACAGCACAACAGATTTGCCCAAAAAAAGACATGTCTTTTGAGATCCATAAAATGGCACAGAATATCAACAAAGGCTAAATTAGCAAGTGCCATATAGCCATCTTACATATACATTGGTCAACAGTAGCCAGAAAGTGGCCAACCCATTTAAAGATCAAGCAATGTTTTTTATTTTCATTTTTGCATTTCAAAAGCTATAAAAAAAAATAAAAAAAATTCTGGCGATATAACAACATGGTGGCTTCTGTTGATAAATGAAGATTTATCTTCCTAGGATATTAATAACCAGGGGGTGGAGCTTTATTTATTAAGACCACCTTTTTCTGCCGGTCTTTGACAGGGGGAAGCGCCTAATTTTAATGAGATGTGGGCCTTGTCACAAACTAGGCCCACCTCCTGGCTGAATTTGTTTTTTTAAGCACTAATATGCTACTAAAAGGTTTTTGGGAAATATATGCATAGTCTGGGGGTACTCTTTCTCATAAAAAAAAAAGTGCCTAACACACGTAGTACATGTGCAGAGTATTGTAGGCCAGGCAATGTCAATCTGGGTTTCTAGGAAAGATATTCAAATTAGCTTTCTAAGCCTATCCGATGCCAGAAAGTGTTTTAATTGTCATATATTTTACCAGAAACCCAGAGGAACATTGACTGGCTTAAAATACACATATAGCCAATGTAAAATTGACTTTGATAATACGTTACACAGTGTTATCTCACTCAAAAGCCATTGAAATCCTTTGGAAAAGTCAATTAACCTTTTCTTGCCATGTAAACCATTAAGTTGGATTATGGAAAAGCCATGATTGAAAAATTTGAGGCTACCTCCATGGTAGTAGTATGTCTAACAGCTGGCATCAGAAAGAATTACTTTATCTTTTTTATTTGTCAGGGAAGATTTTTTTGCATAGCTTTGGGCTTCTATGAAAATATTCAAATGAGCTTTTCTTGCAACAAGGATAAGAAAGATAATTATTTCTGATGCAAATTGATGTTAGACATGCTATTTTGCATACATTTTCCCCACAAACCAAGTTGATTATTGCATATGCCGCAATAGTCATCACGTATACTAAGTGGTTTTCATAATAGAAATAGTACCCACCCAGAGTTCCCCCTAAAGCCTCTCAACTAGAAAAGCCAGATTCTATTTTCTCTGCTCTGACAAAGGTTTTTGTACTAAAAGAGTTAGTTGAAGATGTGAGGCTGGCTTAGCTATGATTTTGTTAATCCTTAATAGAAAGAATACTGAATTGCATTCCACGTGTGGGTCTCTCTCGTTATTTTTGTTCAAATCAACACATAATCTAGTCTCTCTCTCTCGTTTCCTTTGTCTCTCTTTCTCTCTCTTTCTCTCTCTCTCTCTCTCTCTCTCGCTATATATATATATATATATATATATATATATATATACAGTCCCTGACAAAAGTCTTGTTGCTTCTCTATTTTGTAGAAACTCCTGCTATTAACCTGACTTTTAATTAATCAATTGGTGTTAGAAATGGCTCATATGAAAAGCTAAAGCCCTCCCAAATGATGTTTAATGCACTGAAATAAATGAGTTTCACTGAAAAAAGATTTATCATTTAATCAAGACAGAAAGGTCAAATTTTGGCAAGACAAAAGTTTTGTCGCCTATACAGAAATTGAACAACTTTACTGCAAATCCAAAAATATGACAGCAAATTAAGTAGTGGTGCTGTGAGATCCAAATTTAATATCTTGTATGACTTCCATGAGCTTGAAGGACAGCATCCATGCAGTTTGGCAAAGATTTATACAATTTATTGATGAAGTCATCAGGAATAGCAAAGAAAACAGTCTCCCAGAGTTCATCAAAATTCTTTGGTTTCGTCTTCCATCCTTCCTCTTTCATCCTACACCACATATGCTTAATGATGTTCATGTCTGGTGACTGGGCTGGCCAATCCTGGAGCATCTTGATCTTCTTCGCCTTAAGGAACTTTGATGTGGAGATGGAAGTATGCGATGGAGAACTATCCTGTTGCAGAATTTGGCCTTTTTTATGGTTGTAAATATAAGAGGTGGCTAAGATTTCTTGGTATTTTAGACTATTGATGTTGCCTTCCACCCTGCAGATCCCTCGCACACCCCCATACTGGATGTAACCCCAGACCATGATTTTGCCTCCACCATACTTCACTGTTTTCTGGGTAAATCTCGGCTCCATGCGGGTTCCCAGTAGGTCTCCTGCAATATTTGCGGCGACTGTGGTGTAATTCAACAGAAGATTCATCTGAAAAATCCACCTTCTGCTACTTTTCCAGCGTCCATCTGTCACGGCTGAGGATGGGGAAAACCCTCAGCCGTGCGATGCCAGAAGATGGAGTCGCTGCAAGGCCAGGGCAGAGATCAGGGAGCAGGTCACCTCCTATCATATCCCTAACTCTGACCCTGACTCCTAGCTGTATGAGCCGACCCTGATGGTAGGAGGGCTCATACTCCGGAACCTTGAAGTCCCTACTAGCCCTCAGGGTTGCCCTCAAGTAGGAGCAGGGTAAAACGATCTGTTCCTCCTAGGCACGAAGGAACAGGAGTCTCACAGGCCAGGCTACAATAAAGGGGAAACATAAACAACTGATGGCAATGGCAGGTAAATGCAACAAGTATAGCACCTACCTGCCACAGACACAAAGCCTGGAACCCATGCAGACGCGCTGCTGTCCAAAGAAGACACACAGACACAGCACACACCACACAACACACAGGAACACAGGACCATAAGCTGCAGTAAACAATCATACCAAAAACACACCTTTATAACATCATGTGTGACATAACTTATGACCACAAGGGTGACCCCCACTGGCAGATGGTGAATTACCAGGAGGATGTCTTCAGCAAAGCATGGCTGAAGAACCCCTCAGCTCCAGGTCTCCAAAGAGGCTTTATAGCCCAAAGTGGCCACACCCGCACAGACACACACAGGAAAGAGAATTAACCCTTCCAACACCAACCAGGGAAGTGAAACCACTTAAAGGGGAATACACACACACAAACACACTGGAGCTGTTACCACCGGCAACGGCATGTGTGGCAACCATGTCCTGGGAGTCAGCCAAAAGGCAGAGACACTGCCACCACATGTACAATAAAGAACACGTTGCCACAGGCAGCCACCAGTGAAGGGAAGTGTCACAGTGCACACACCTAAACCTCGTGCACACCAAACACATAAAAGGCACACCTACAAAGACAGGTAGCCAGATGCAACCGCATACACAAACAGCAAGCTGCCACATAAAAATGTTGCCAGCGGCAACCACAGGTGAGGCAACATACTTCAGCCCTCACCTGTGATTGACAACACAACCAAGACCGCAGGCAACTGCGTGCGGTTACAGGAGTCACGACCATGACCATGGTCGTGACACCATCCTTTTAGCAGGCTGTGGCCCTTGGCAAATGCCACATGGTTTTTCAATTGTCTTTTGTTTAGTGCTGGCTTATGGCCACTGATTGCACCATGGAGGCCATTTCGAGACAGAATTCAACAAACTGTTCTGGTTGACACAGGGACTTCAGGTGACCAGGTCTTGTGGAGCTCTGCTGCAGTGGAAACTGGGCTGGCCTTGGATTTTCGAGCCAACAAACGGTCCTCTCGAGCAGTTGTCATGCGGGGTCGGCCTGACCTGGCCTTGTCCAAAACGTCTCCAGTCTCTTCAAATCTTTTTTTATCCTCTAAACTTGATGCTGAGACACATTGAAGGTGTCTGCCACATCAGCAGTGGATCTGGTCTTCAGCCTCTTGATAATCAACACTTTAGTCTCCGGGTGAATCTTAGGCATGTTTGCAGAGGTCTAGTTGCAGATGATGTGAAGGTCTAGTGTACTGGGGTTCTTTTTATACACACCTGAGACCTAATTGATCCATTATTTGTCACATGTGAAGCTCATATGACAAGGCGACAACACTTATGTCTTAGCAAAAAATTGACTCAATGGGCTTTACCAAGCTGTTAATATTAGAATACTTCTTGTCAGTTTCGTTTTGCACTGAAACATTATAACAAAAGCTGTTGGGATTAAAATGACCAATTTCTTGTAACAAAATCTTGATTAGATATAAATTTTAGCGGCACTTTAGGTCAATTTGTACACAAGTGACAAGACTTTTGTCAGGGACTGTATAAATAGTCCACTTTTGGCTAAGACAGCGATGGATGGTGTGATCTGACACTGGTGTACCCTGACTATGGAGTGCACCTGTAATCTTTTTGGATGGTGTTCTGGGCTCTTTGGTTACAATTTGTATTATCCGTCTCTTCAGTCCAGGGTGGTTGGCTACAGTGATGCTAATTACAGGAGACACCTTAGTTTAACATTTGCCTGTGGTCTTTTCTCTGGGTACCATTATTTTTGTCCAGGCCCATTTCAAAATGGCAGTGGGTCTTATAAAGTGAATACTAGTGAGCGCTTCCACTAGTATGCAGTAGGTGTGGGTAGCGGTGTGCAAGGTTCTGCTGGTACTTGCCCTTCCTGGTATTCCTCCTTGGGGCTGCACTGCACTATCCTGACTGCCTACAGTGTCAGGACGTAGTGCGCCATTATGACCTGTTGCTATATGCAGTCAGGTGGCAGTGCAGTGCGTGCCAAGAGAAAATCAGGAAGCGTGACTGCAATATGGACCACTGTACCTGGAGAGTAGTGGCAGAGCAGGAAAGGTAAGCTAATTTATTTATTTTAAGGAACTAATATGGGGGTCTGATTTGAAGATCTAATATGAGTGTCTGATATAAGGAACTGATATGGGGGTCTGATGTGAGGATCTGATATAGGGTCTGATTTGAGGTCTGATCTGAGGTCTAAGAACTCCTCTAAAACCTGATTGGCTGTGAGGCTGAATGTAAGGCATTATAGGCAAGCCCACTGGCCAACGCCCAGCTCAGAGTCCTGTGATCTTCCATCCTCCCTGCCCTGGATGAATTTGATTAGTTTAAAATCGATTTACTTATCTTTACTTCAAGCTGTTAAATTTATGACACTGAATTATTCATGAAAATCCCTTCTAAATCTGTATGAATATGATATATGTGTCAGGCAGTCATGTCAACCCATCATTTTCTATTTGGGAAACCCGAATGCAAATCCCTAGTGAATGTTGCAGAGAGAAAGTGTCTATGTATAGGCATCTTTAGCCTTTCAGAGCAGGTGGAAGTGAGACCTGTGGCGTGCTAGAGGGCAAGTCATGTCATTTCTGCCATCAGTATTCTTCACCTCCATTGGGCTCTTGTACAATTCTCATAGCTGCCAATATACCGTAGTTGTCTGAAAGATGCACAATGAAATACATAAAACACAAAACAATCTTCTCTATAGCACAACCCTTTACTGCATATAAAGTGATATAAGCATACACCCAAAACATATCAGAAAAGAAAGTTGTGGAAATTAAAAAATTGCTCTAACTTTGGATGGGCATACATAAAAATGTGAATGTTTCGAAAGGAACATTTAATCACTAAGTGACCTATTTTTAAAATCATGTTTTTATGTTAAACATATTATTTTAGAATTTATGGCAATTTTTGTTTTCATTTCATCTAAAGAAAAAAAAGAAAGAAAAAAAACTGAAGACCGTGCATTTTTCACACTGATCTCTATGTCTAATCATTTATTGAAACTTCTTGATAACATTTTCTTAGCCTCACATTATTATCATAGGCTGAATTACAATTGCCGCTATCACCTTTGTATAGATAACACAAGATCCACCTTTCACGATAGGTGATATTACACCTTAACCGATACCTTCTAACCTCTGTATAGGTCACAGAGCATGTCTCGAAAAATCTCCCATAGTTGTCAATAAGGTCCCCTCCATTCTATTGCGTCTGTTGCCCATGTGGCTGCTCTCAAAGAACATAAAGTCTTGAATTTTAGGCCCAGTGGCCAGTGTGAAAACCCCATGGTTTTAGGATATATATACCAGTATATATTTTTTTTTACTGTAGACATATACATTTTAAAGTCACAAATTCTACAAAAAATGTTTAAAACATAAAATCTTGTTTTAAACAAAATATAATTTTCTGATGACATATTGCCTTTAATGTCAAGCATTTTTTTTTATGTCATGTATTTATCTAGCACAGATATATACCGTATTTTTCGCTCCTTAAAATACACCTTTTTTTCCCCTAAAGTGGGGGGAAATGGCAATGCGTCTTATAAAACAAATACTAATAAAAGCTTCCATTACGGAAGCACTTATTAGTACACAATAGGACTGGGAAGTTGTGAATATAGTACTCCTGGTGCTGGCTATACTCTCTGCTCCCTGTTCTTCTGCAGATGCCGCTCTGAGCTGTGCCCTGGTTGCGTAAAGCATCAGGACATAGTGCACGTAAGTTATAGCTGCAGGAAGAGCATAATGTATGGTGGTGCTGTCCAGAGCAGGAGAGGTAAGTTATTTTAATAATTTTGTGTTTGATCTGAGGTCTTATAAAGATAGGGGCTGATTTGGGGGACTGATCTAATGTCTGATGAGGATTGGGAGTCTGATTTGGGGTCTGATCTGAGGTTTCCTCTCCCTCTTTACATCCAAGTGTAAATTTTTGTTTAATTTTGGTTTATCATTTTTGAGTTTATATGCATTACCTGCTTAAATACTTTATTATTATAATGATTTTTTGTTTAAATGTATTAATTCTCACTAATTTCCTATTACTTCTCCTATAATATCTGGTTCAGATCTACTAATGTAGTAATTTACATTAATATTTCAGGTGCATATCTTACTACCACTTGATTATCTTCATACAGTTATATATTTCTTTTCTCATCATCCATATCAAACATTTCCACACACCACCATCACCCATCCATACTTTATTCACCGCACAACACATCGCCATTAGTGATGAGCAAGCATGCTCGGCTAAATACCTGTTCGGCTCGAGCCAAGTACCACATGTGCTTGAGCGCCATGCTCGAGTCTCCTCCCCGCATGTTTCACGGCTGCTAAGCAGCCAATAAACGTGCAGGGAAGTACTGCCATCACTGTAATGCTACTGGCATTACAGTGATTGGCTGGTCGGAACGCGTCATCGGGTGCTATATAGCACCCGATCACGCGGGTTTAGCTCATTGTGAGTCAGGAAGAGCTGTGCTTAGGAAGGGACAGATAGGGTAGGGAGATTGTGATCGCAATATATTCCAGTGAATAACGTTTCAAAGACCCAAAAGTCCTTTTAAGGACTATTGTGTGTGGCGGCAGCTATTTAATTGGGCAAAGTAGTACTCAATTTATTTTTTTATACTTTGCGAAATAGCGATTCTTCTGCTATATAGAAGGTGTCTGCAGTGACTTGTAACTTCTGTGCAGCAATACCTTCTGTGTGTCAAGGGCAGAAATAGGAAGAATATTAGTGAAAACACTATTATGTTTCCCATAATCTATCCACATTTCTGCTGTCAACTGTGTAATCCGTGAATTGTGTGATCTGCGCTTCAATACCTTGTGTGGTTGCCAGGCCCAGATATAAGGAAAAAAATTATAATGCAGAAAACACTATTTTTCTCCCATAATCTATCCACATTTTTGCTGTCAACGGTGTATTCCGTGAATTGCGTGATCTGTGCTTCAACACCTTATGTGGTTGTCAGGCCCATATAGTGAAAAAGTTAAATACAGAAAACTATTTTTCTCCCGTAACCTATCCACATTTTTGCTGTCAACAGTGTAATCCGTGAATTGTGTGATCTGCTCTTCAATACCTTGTGTGGTTCTCCGGCCCAGATATAGGGAAAAAATTATTATACAGAAAACACAATTTTTTTCCCCTATAATCTATCCACATTTTTGCTGTCAACAGTGTAATCGGTGAATTGTGTGATCTGTGCTTCAACACCTTGTATGGTTGTCAGGCCCAGATATAGTGAAAAATATAAATATAAACTACATCAGAAAACAGTGTCTGTACTGTAGATTCCAATAATCTGGGCCTAAAAGTGTCCATATTCTGTGGTGTTCTGTGACATATATTGTCCTGCAACCGAAAACAATGTATTTAGCGTACATTAAAAAAATCTGCGCCACATCTAGTGACAAAACCATTATTATAAAGAAGGCAAGCACTAAGGGATGGGGAAGTGGGCTTGATGCTGATGGTGCACGCAGAGGCCGTGGCCCTGGGCGCAATGAAACTGTGCCTGCTGCCAGTGCACCAGAAAAAGAAAAAAATCTACCATACCCAGCTTCATGTCCAACTTAGCTGGGCGGCGCAGGAAAACACTGTCCAAGTCAGACCAGTGCGAACAGTTGGTCGGTTGGATTGCTGAAGATAATGCTTCCAGTCGGTTAAGCACCACCCGCTCTTCCACCAAGTCCAGTCTCTGTAGGCAAGAGTCTGGTCAACCGAATCCTCACTCTGATCATCCTTCCTCCCCCCATGGAGAGGCTTGCCAAACGAGTGATTCCACACTCGGATATTCCAAGGAGTTCTTTCCAGCTCCACTATTACATTTGACCCTCACGCCCAGCACGCTTGAAGAGGGACCTGAGATATTGTGCCCTGATTCACAACCTCTTGAGCCTTCACAGTCTCAAGAAGATGACGGTGGTGAATGGCAATTATTCATTCACGAGGTGGATGATGATGAGACACAGTTGTCAATCACTGAGGTTGTGGTTAGGTCAAGTTACGAGGATGAGCAGAGTGAGGAAGTGGAAGAGGAGGTGGTTGACGATGAGGTCTCAGATCCAACATGGGAAGGTGAAAAGCCGAGCGAGGACAGCAGTACAGAGGGGGAGGGATCCGCTGCACCGCAACAGGCTGAAAGATGCAGTGGGGTTGCAAAAGGAAGAAGTCATAGAAACATAGAATGTGTCGGCAGATAAGAACCATTTGGCCCATCTAGTCTGCACAATATACTGAATACTATGAATAGCCCCTGGCCCTATTTTATATGAAGGATGGCCTTATGCCTATCCCATGCATGCTTAAACGCCTTCACTGTATTTGCAGCTACCACTTCTGCAGGAAGGCTATTCCATGCATCCACTACTTTCTCAATAAAGTAATACTTCCTGATATTACTTTTCGGCCCACAACAAACAGGCCCGCAACCGTTACACCGAGCACCCTGCTGCGTAAATCTACCTTGCCAAGGGGTAGGTGTTCCGCAGTATGGCGCTTTTTTGAGGAAAGTGCACACGACAAAAGAGTGGTAGTTTGCAACCTGTGCCGTACCAAAATGAGCCGAGGCGTGAACACTTGCATCCTCACCACCACCAGCATGATCTGCCACATGGCATCCAAGCACCCTAACAAGTGGGCCGAACGCCTGGACATTACACAGGGTGATAGCCAGCCCACCCTCAGTTCGTCTTCTCAGCGTGAATTGGACCATAAAGAGGAGGAGGAGGAGCTGGAGAGTCACCCTGATGTCAACATCGACGTCTTCCCTGTTGGTACTCTGGCACACATGGCTGACTTCATGTTAGGCTGCCTTTCCCACGACCCTTGCTTTATACGCATTTTAGATAACACTGATTACTGGGTGTTCACCCTTCTCGACCCCTGCTACAAAGAGAACTTCTCATCTCTCATTTCTGTGGTGGACAGGACGAGTAAAATGGTGCAATACCAGAAGGTACTTGTTGAGAGATTGCTCCAAAATGTTCAAACTGATAACACTGGCGGCAGAGTCCGTACTTTCTTAGGCAACCGAGGAAGGGAGACAAGGGGAACACACAGCAGTTCCAACAAAGGCAAGGCAACACTCCCCAAGGCATGGGACACTTTTATGACACCCCGCCAGCAACCTCCAGCGCGGCCTAGTGGTACAAGGAGGGAAAAGTTTTGCAAGATGGTGAAGGAATACATAGCAGACCGTGTCAGTGTCCTAAATTATCCCTCAGTGCCTTACAACTACTTGGTGTCCAAGCTGGACACGTGGCAAGAACTTGCGCTCTATGCCTTGAAGGTGCGGGCCTGCCCTGCAGCCAGTGTTTTGTCTGAGCGTGTATTTAGTGCTGCTGTTGGCATTATAACAGATAAGCTTATCCGCTTGTCCACTGGCAATGCTGACAAGTTGACTCAGATAAAAATGAACAAGGCCTGGTTTGCCCCTGACTTCTCAACTCCACCAGAGGAGAGCTGAGCTGATGATGAAAATGAAGGCAATTTCAATCTATTATTTATAATGTACTCAGTCTACTGTAGTGTATTCCCATGCACGTTTTCCACCACAAAAAAAGAGTATATGGTTGAATCTTGTTTTCTCCTCCTCCTCCTCCTCATCCAGATTGTATATATTCCCTCTGCTCAATTTTTTTTTAATAGAGTCAGCTCAACTGCAGGCCCTCAACTCAAATTTTTAATAGGGTCAGCTGAACAACATGCACTCGCATATAATGTTTTAGAGCGTCAGATCACCTGCAGGCACTCACATATAATGTTTTACAGCGTCTGCTGACCTGCAGGCCCCAGCATATAATGTCTTAGAGCATCAGCTCACCAGCAGGCATTCGCATATAATGTTTTAGAGCGTCAGCTCACCAGCAGGCACTCGCATATAATGTTTTAGAGCACCAGCTCACCAGCAGGCACTCGCATATAATGTTTTAGAGGGTCAGCTCAGCATTAGGCCCTCGCATATAAAGTTTTACAGGGTCCGCTCAACTGCAGGCCCTCACCTAAAATCTTTTACAGGGTCAGCTCACCTTCTGATGACGACAGTGAAGTCTTGCCTGTTAGTACTCTGGCAAACATGGATGACTTCATGTTAGGCTGCATTTCTCGCAACCCGCTCGTTATATGCATTTTAGACAACATGGATTACTGGTTGTTCACCCTTCTCGACCCCCGCTACAAAGAGAACTTTTCATATCTTATTCCTCTGGTGCAGAGGACAAGCAAAACGGTGCTATACCAGAAGGTCCTTGTTGAAAAATTGCTCCAAAGTTGATAGGGCAGACATCGAAATGTATCGTCGCTGTCATGGTGACGTGCAATAACCTAGAAGTTATCTAGAGTCAACAAAGCGGCAGCAGGCCCTCACCTACAAGTCCAGTCTCAGTAGCCAAGAGTCTGGTCAACACAATCCTCACCATGATGGCACACTGGGTGAACGTTGTGGAGCAAGTTGGCTGCTGGCACCAGACTTGCCCTCCAATAGATCCACATTAACAGAAAGTGTACTCATTACAAAAACAGGGCCGTTTAGGAGTGCTGTATTGTTATTTATCTTCACTACCTCCCCGAGTCGGGAGTGTGTACATGCTGCGCGCCTGCCGCCTTCCTTGGATGCTTGTGCTTTAATAACTTGACCCTCTCTGGGTAGTTCACAATTAGGAAAAAAAAAGGGGCAAAGCAACAACAGCTGATCAGATTTCAACCATTGACCTCCCTTGGATGTGCTATCCCTTTCTCAAGCTCCCTCTCTGGCATCGAACCCTGATTACCCATTACCCGTGATGACCATGGTAGGCGCAGAAAAGAACATCGAAAGTTGATAGGGCAGACATCCAATTGGATCTTTGCCGTCATGGGGACTAGCGATCTCCCAGAGGTTATTTAGAGTCACCATTGCGGCAGCAGGCCCTCGCCCCTAAGGTTTTAGATGGTCAGATCAGCAGGCCCTTGCTCCAAATGTTTTTGAGGGTCACCAGCATGCCATCAATCATAATTTTTCAAGGGTGTGTATGATTCCCTCCTTTATGTGTAACAAAGGGTGTTTTGGAGTGCTGGCTCCTTGTAATTTTTGGCAGCCCTTTCACTTAGTGCATAGGCTTTATGACTGTAGGAGTCCCACTAAGTAAACAATTGTACCACAATGTGAATGAGGCCCTCCTTTATGTGATATACAGGCTGTTTCGGAGTGCCTCTTGCTTGTAATTTTTTGCAGCACTTGCACTTTATAAATGATTGAATATACAGGAAAAAATGTTTCCTAACAATTTTTCCTGTAAAATAGATTTTTTTTTTTTGAGGGCTTTGTGCGTATTTTTGTCAGTCTGTAAAAGGGGCGTACAACTCGGACAACAAGGTTCGCAGCAGCGACCTGGGAGTCCAAGATCATCCAGACATCGTCCCCATGATATTCCAGATCCATTTCGGTGGTGTTTCTGTCACTTTCTGACTTTTTCCAATGGACCAGACACCCTCCGCTCTTCAGAGCAGGGGGTGCCTGGTTGTCTCCCATTGACTTCTATTATACTGGGGTGCTTGGCCGAGCACACGAATATAGCAATGTGTTCGGGCCGAACACCCAAATAATTTGGTGCTTGATCATCACTAATCCCCATCCATTTTTATTAATTTTCATTAATTATCATTAAGTTTCCCTCTGCATTTGAGTCCTCAATGTGTGGAACGCATAGCGCTACTTCCTATGTCACGTGACACCTCTGTGGAATGAACGCCCACGCCACTGGACACGTGATGCCTTGATCATGTGATCGGCGCTCGGCACAGCTAATACTAGAAATAAATGGCTGTGATGTTACTAAGCTCTGACAAAGATATTGCAGCCTTCTCATTGGCGCACAAGCAAAAAGGGAGGTTACTGATGAAAAAAAAAAATCTTCAAGATTACAAATATAGCACTATATTCTACATCTTCGGGAATTCTCGAAGTTCCACCGATATTCGCGATAAAAATTAGCAATTAAAATATTGGCGATCAACACTAATCTTGTGTGCTGCAATTTACATATTATTGATCTGAGGTCTGATGAAGATTGGGGGTCTGATTTGGAGTTTTAATCTGAAGTATGATTTGGAGATCTGATCTGAGGTTTGATGAAAATTGGGGGTCTGATGAGGAAAGGGGGTATGATTTTGGGGTCTGATAAAGATTAAGGTTCTGATTTGGGATATGATGAAGATTAGAGGACTGATCCGAGGCCTGATGAAAACATTTTTTTTTCTTGTTTTCCTCCTCTAAAGCCTCTTATGGTCATGTGCGTCTTATAGAGCAAAAAATATGGTAATACAACAATACCTACAGTATTATAACAGACTATAATCACATTATAACTACCTAATAAATCAGCTTTGTTTGTTTTTATTCATATCAACAATCAGGCAAACAATATTACCTGGATTCGAGATTACAAAATCGTATTTGCTTCTATTCATGTGTTTTTTATCATTTCTATTATGCCCTGATGTGAAAAATCATCTATACACATTTTTTCTTTATGTACTACTATTATGTATTACATTACAGTTATTATTGATAAAGTGCATGTGAAGTTTGTTCAAGTTACAAAGAAAGTTGTAAAATATATAGCACAAAAGACATCAAAAGCAAAAATATTTATGGTATACAGTAAACAGTAAATAAAAAGAAATATACACTTGACTTTGCACTAACCCCCAAATTTGAACAAATCCATGTAATGGATAACACTAACAGCACCTGTCCTTATAATGTCTGTAGTTTTCAGAAAAGCTGCACTCAAGGTTTCACTGTGTTTATGTTATTTAGAATCCACTATTATAATGGAAGCAATTTCAGATGCATAGAGGGATATGACAGGATAATGCACTCTTGATTCTGGAACAAACAGCATCAGCCTCACTTTAGTCACTGTGTACTGCCAGGAGGCCATTATCATAATACTTTTCTAGTGATACCTAATAATCACCTTGCCCATACAATTATATAATGGTAGAACAGGTCCAAGATAATACATAAAAAAGAGAGACCTAATTTAATTAATTATTAGAATTAGTGTCTGTATGAGGCAAATGAAGAACTCGGGGGGAGATTTTATCATTAGGGGAGTTTTTAAAGCAAGTTTTGCAGATGCCATAATTTGTTCCAAATTTACCAAATGTCTGGACAGGCTAACCATGACCACTTTCCCCACCCACTTTTCAAAACTGTAGCGGTGTAAAAATGCAAAATGTTAAACACTTTTTATGCAAATAAGCCCAAAAAGTTTCTACTATTTTGCAACTTTTTGAAACCAGAATTCTAGAGAGCAGAGTTTGATAGATTTCCATCATTGCATTTTATCCCTTGTTCAAAATCCAGTGATGTTGATATGTTCTGATGAGAAGCACTAACTGACTTGACAACTATAATTTTAAATATGCAACCTTTTTTAGATTGTCAAAAAAGGGGTTGTCCACTTTTTTTATTTTGATGACCTATCTTCAGGATTTTTTTCATTTCATAAAACTTTATTTAAAATTTTTAACTATTTACTAGTGCCATAAGGGTATTTTAATAGGCAATTTTTTTTATCACTTTTCAAATACACTGTACTACTGTACAGTGTATTATACTGTCAATGCTATACCGAAAGGCGCCATCAGGCTGCGCCTATCTGGGTCATTAGAGCAGGAGAAGAGCCTCCGTTGCATGAGAGACCCGTGCAGAGCTTAGACTAGGCCACCATAAATAGGCAGCAGCCTAGCCTAAGGCCCATGAAAAGGTGTATTGGCAGGCACTAATGGGTTAAATCAGAAACAAGTTTATCATAGATAGGACAGTAAAAGCCCACCAATTATCCCATGTGCGTCTAGACACTGGTGGATAATCCATGGACTTTCCAGAACTACAGCTCTTGACATGTCTTACTCCAGCATTCACAGAACAGCATTCATTAAAAAGGGTTATCCGGGTTTTAAAAAATGATGGTCTATCCTTAGAATAGGTCAATAATATTAGATTAAATATCTGACTGTCACCACCCTTCTTGATCAGCTGTTTGTAAAGGCCATGGTGCTTTTAACCTCTTGCTTTGCAATCTCTTCATTGTTTATATTGGTCTGTAATGGACAGCATATAAGTTTTCTAGCAGCATTGTGAATGGGACAACGCTACAGTACCAAGCATGGACACTACAACAAGTATGGCACTGTGGAATATAGACCAATGTAAACAATGAAGAGACTGGCAGTTGGACTCTACCAACCTAATACTGAGGGCCTATCCTCAGGATAACCTCAATCTGGATAACCATTTAAAAGGAATGTGTCATCAGTGTATGCAGTTTTTGCACTGGCCACTAAGCCTAATATTAGGTGCCATTTCTTGGTCTGCACAGATCACTTTCCTGCAGTTATCTACTTATCATTATAGGCAGGATTGCAATGACAAATATCACCTCTATGTGCAGCTAACACAGGTTCCACTATTCACAATATGCAAAATCACAGCTTATCTTCAGCCTCCTGATGTCTGCACAAGTCACAGAGCATGTCTAGAAAAGTCTCCTATAGAAGCTCAATGAGGTCCCCTCCAGACAATTGGTGGCTTTATTAAGTATATCTCTAAATGCTGTTAGCAACAGGTCAAACAAGATGGCAGCCCCCATAATAATTTTTAGGAAATAGAAAAAATATAAAAGTACAATCAGAAAGTAAAAGCAGATTATGCTACTTTCACACTCGCGTTTTGGCTTTCTGTTTGTGAGATCCGTCATGGGCTCTCACAAACGGTCCAAATCAGATTTGCCCTAATGCACACGTCATGGATCTGCAAAAACATATCTATTACAATAATACAACCGTATGCATCCGTCATAAACGGATCAGTTTGTATTATCTGTAACATAGCAAGACGGATCCGACATGAACTCCACTGAAAGTCAATGGGAGACGGATCCAGTTTCTATTGTGCCAGATTGTGTCACAGAAAATGGATCCATCCCATTGACTTACATTGTGTGCCAGGACGGATCCGTTTTCTATGACACAATCTGGCACAATAGAAAACTGATCCGTCTCCCATTGACTTTCAATGGAGTTCATGACGGATCCGTCTTGGCTATGTTATAGATAATACAAACGGATCAGTTTATGACGGATGCATGCGGTTGTATTATTGTAACGGATACGTTTTTGCAGATCCATGACGTGGATCCGCCCAAAACGCGAGTGTGAAAGTAGCCTTAGAAAAATGGATGTGTGTCACTATCTGTTTTTAAGTGGCAGAAAATCATTTTAAAGACAAATTCCCTTTAGGCAATGGGCTTGAGAAATTCTAATGTGGATGTGCGCACAATCTTCTATGATAATTGCTCCTACTTATCCACTATACAAAGTGGACCTGTCAAGTAGAAACATCTTGGTGTGTAAGAAAATGTTCCTGTACATGCGCTTGGTAGACAAGCTTCTGAGGGGGTTGGGAGCAGTGGTTACATCGAGGAGCTCACTGGTTATGTTTAATACTATGAATTGCACAGTACTGGGTAAACAGTAGGAAACTTACATTTATAACAATATTCACTTTGCAAGCCCTCATTATATTGAATGCGATATTTATCTTTGGTATACCATCATCATTAAAGGAAATATAGCAGAAGAAAGTTGAATAAAGTCCCTTTAGTGTTAATAAAAATATGGACAAAACCAGAACAATAAATGTTGTCTCACTAAAAGGTCTTTTATACATTTCTTCTGGTAGGTCCTCTTTAAAATGATGGGTTGTATCACACTTTTGTTGCTTTTAATTTGTTTGCTCGTTACCTGTCACTCTTGTGACATTACCGGTAGAAGAAAATGGGCAGAACTATGGGCAGTAAACAGCTCCCTAACATTGAATAGCCTCTACCCTCTTTGTGACATCCATAGCTTTGCTTCAGTGCTGAGACCTCTCAAGTGACATTCCTTAGAAGTTTATTGAAACCCTTAATGGGAATATGTCACAATGGTTTAGGGCCACTATAACACCGTCGTCTTGTCCTTACACAATTCTAAGGATACATCTGTCACAGCCAGCCTGCTCTAAGAACAATATGCAAGATGTTAAGACTCTGGACTGGCACTCTAAATGTGTATACGCACGCCGGCGTGTCACGTGGTTTGCAAAGGGGTCTCAACGTGTATCTCGCAGTAAGGTATCGCGAGCAGCTGAGGGGAAGGGGAAAGAGGTCCCCGAAACGCGTCTGGCATGAAAACTATCTACTCCCATTGGATTAACAGTAAAAAGAGGCCTCTACACAAATGACTAGATAGTCCGACTAATTATTCGCAGAATTGGAGCGCTCCACATACAGCAAATATCCTTATCAGACCTACGGCATCAGTTCCCGCGATACCTTACTGTGAGATACATGTTGAGATCCCTCCGCAAACCACGTGACACGCCGGCGTGCATACCACGAGCGTGTTGGGATAACGAACATAGCAGCAGAAGCAGTATCGGGTATGTAATCGAGCCTAAATCTGAAAAGAGAAGGTAAGATTCATTTACCTACTTACACCAAGTGTGATATCACTTCTATATACAACCATCTGTTGAAATTAAGTTCGGACTTTTACTGTCCATACAATTCGGATTATACAAACACCAAGGATCCATTTTAAAAGGTGTAACCATACGGGGAGATTGCTTTTTTCACAATTGTGCGATAATAAGTGGACTTCTATCCATAGGAGACGTGTCCCTTCTTTTTTAACCACTGTGTAACACACGAGTTCAACACAGATCTCTGAACTGTCAAAACAATTCTTCAAGGAACCTGGAATGAACTTACTCTGGGTAGCCCCATCAGCTATTCTAGACCTCCATTCCCCACCCCCACCCCCTTCCCCCTATTTATTTGAGGCATAGACCATTGTATGCTAATCATTTTTTAGTATTGATTGTGTTTTAACTATTTGTTATTAAATGTTTATGACTATCTATGCATTATAGTGCTTATCATCATTACATTCAATCACACATTTAGAGTGCCAGTCTAGAGTCTTAATATTTTGTATAACTTTTTCCTGTAAGGGTGAAACAGTGTATGTGACTAGAGCGCCTATTCCTTGATCACATAGGAGTGAGATATTCCTATCAATCTCAATATGAAAGATGAGCCTGATGGCTTCGGGTGTATTACCTAGATGAGGTCAAGATCAGTCCACCTCACTTTATTGCATATGCTGGTAGTTTATTGGCTCCAAACTTAGGGACAGGTTCCTTTAAATGTCCTGATTGAACAGTCTGTGCTATTCCTTGCGTACCCTACTAATGCTGAGCAAGTTATCCTAGTGACTAGTGATGAGCGGCTGGGGCAATATTCGAATTTGCGATATTTCGGAAATATTTTGTAGAATATTCATCATATTTTAGCGAATTCGAGATTATATTCTTGATTGCGAAAATCGGCAATGTATTATTCGCGTAATGCATGCGAAATACCGGCAGTGGGGTAGGCAACCTTTCTATTGGTTGCTAGGGATGTTGCTAAGCTGTGACAAAGCCTTCTCATTGGCCCACAAGCTAGAAGAAGGGAGGGATAATCACTTGATGTGTCATTACGAATATTTGTCATTACGAATATATAGCACTATATTCTAAATATTCGTGAATTCTCGAAGTACCGATTTTCGCAATAAAAATTTGCTTTTCAAATATTTGCACTCAACACTACTAGTGACCAAGTCCTGTAGTTTTAACGACTAGAATATGTGATATAATACTCCAGGCAATACTATATAGTAAATGCACAGGCACAATTCTGCATTAATATAGCATCAGCACAGTAGTGTTCTACATCTATATATTATATACATGTTCTTTGATTGCTATGTGAAAGGAATAGCGCTCTGGTTCTGAACATGTGTGTAAGTCATCATTCATCCTGGATCGGCAGGCATGTGATTAAGCCAGTTCCCTTCAGTTCTCCAGATCCAGTTGTTAAAATTACAACTGGATCAGAGAACTGAGGCCCGATCTGATCCTCTGGCGGTGGAAGGGCAGCTGGAGATGTTCACTTCCATTGCTTTGTGCACCGCTGACAGTTTAGCTACTTACTTTGGTGGTATGTGTGTGTAGTGTATATATGGTATATTTATGTATGAGTACCATGTATATGGTGTATTTATGTGTATGTGTGTTGCATATAATGTATATGGCGTACGTACATGTAAACGTGTTGTGACGCCACGTGTCACCATGGAGTAGGGAACCAAAAATTTGAAACCCACCCCTGTGTATAGGCCAGAAGTCTCATCTAGTTACAGGTTCTCTTGAAAATCAATGCTCTTTTAATATATGCTATGTTTCTGTTCTGAAGACCCTCCGTTCCAGATCCTTTTGTAAAACGGGGACAATGGAAAATGTCTGGTCAAAATGAAATGCTTCCACAGGAAATTGATGTACCGATTGCACATCTCCCTGTTATTTCAGTAGTCCTTGAGTTTATGATTTTCATGGTTAAGTCCAAAATAGTATTACAAATTTGAAGACCAGCGAATCTAAATGCAGACAGGGAATTATTCGGCTGATATTGACATTTGTCCTCCTGTTTTTATGTAATAATTTGATGCGTGCCCTAGCGGACATTTTGCCGTCACTGTGGAGATTTTCATTAGTGAGGACATGGAATCTCTATTGCACAGGAGATTCCTTTGTTGCTTGTCTTTTCGCTACAATCAGTCACACTAAAAGCTTGACAGATCACCCAATTGGATTTTCAGAGCTTTAAAATAGAGTCTCAGGAATAGAGTAGGACAGAAGCATTTATCAATGTGGAGACTCACATGATGTATGCCCTGAGAAACTGCTCAGGCATTTACCTTTTTTCCTTCCAAAAATATCTACAGCACACAGTATTTATTCATCTCACATCAGGTCGAAATAAAAAAAATGTCATCACTCTCCTGGGATGTGTCTTCAGAAACACGTCTGAGCTCACAAATAATGTTAATAAGCTGTGAGTTTTACATTATTATTATTAAATGCATGGATCTATAGAAAGGTAGAAGTAGAACATTTATATAACATAGCGGCAGGAAGGATTGTTGCATGAATGAGCTGCTCTTACTATTATAGAGATGTCCTACCCTGGGGAATTGTCAGGAGGTCCTGCAGATGATCATGTCATGAAGAGGAAAGGTTCCTGCGATTATTGTGCAGAAACATACAGTAAAAGTCACTGGTTTCTTCACACTGGACTATCTATATATCTTAAGTAGTGATGGACGAACATCGTCCGGGACGGTTCGCGTTGCACAATCAAATGTTCGCTGCAGGCCGCATTTACTTTAATGGCAGGCAAACCTGAAAAACCTTCAGATCATATTTGCAGCCACCAAATACTTACTAGAAGTACACAAATAGTCCCACAACATGGACAGTGACATACCAGAGGGGGATCATTGGTAAAAATTCCCACAAAAAATATGTATTTTAAATCAGGGGCCATTTTTATGCGTCTTAATGGGAAACTCTCAAAAATCTGCCCTGCTGGTGCCTAGAAAGATATTATTTTAGGCCATGGGAGTACAGGCCCCAAAAATTTGGCATTCACCTGACATGAAAAGAACTTGTGATGATATGGCTGGAGGTATATTAGGCGGTCAATATATAAAAATAAAATTCTGTAAGCCACTGGAGTAGAGGCCCCAAAAATTAGGCATTCACCTGACAGAAAAGAACTTGTAATGATGTGGCTGGAGGTACATTAGGCGGTCACTGGATAAAACTTTTACTGTAGGCCAGTACAGGCCCCAAAAATTAGACATTCACCTGACACAAAAGATCTTGTGATGATGTGGCTGGAGGTATATTAGGCGGTCACTGGATAAAATTTTTACTGTTGGCCACTGGAGAAGAGGCCCCAAAAACTAGACCTTTTATGCCGCTGTATTTGCATAAGACAAGGACCATTCTTTGTTCTGGGTAGTGGCGGATATGTGTGGGCTGGCATGAGGAAATTCAATTACACGTGGTCTCCACAGGTGTTGAATTCCTCTGAGATCCATGTCTCATTAATTTTTAGAAATGTGATGTAGTCCACACTGTCGTGAGCTAGGCGAGTGCGCTTATCGGTCACAATCCCCCCTATTGCGCTGAATGTCCTTTCGGACAGGACACTCGACGAGGGGCAAGCCAAGAGTTCCATGGCAAATTTTGAAGCTCTGGCCACAGGTCAAGGCTGCACACCAAGTAGTCCAGGGGTTCCTCGCTTCTCAGGGCATCCACATCGGCCGTTAAGCCTCTGTAGTCGGACACCTGTCGGTCTAGGCGTTCCCTGAGGCTGGATTCGGAGGGCGGCTGTCGATGGGTTGTCTGCACTGCAAGAATGATCTCATATCCGAAGTGACCAACACATCTTTAAAATGCCTTCTTCTTGTAGGCGCAGTAGGATTGGTACCCGCACCTGTTTCGCTGTGGGTGGAAATTCCTCTGCCAGCGCCCGCAGCAGCAGAATGCAGCCTCTCTCGCAGCAAGGCCTGGAAGTGCTGCATTCTGACAGCACTCTGTGATGCTTGTAACATGTCCGCCATTTTGTGTTTGTACCGGGGGTCTGTGTACGTTGCCACCCAGTACTGGTCCTTGCCCTTTATGCTTTTATTTGGGGGCCCTCTTCAAACACTACAGCATACACTAAATTGGAAGCAGTGTAGCGCCCTGGCTCTTGCTCATCACCCAGAAGAATGTCGTCCTCGGTCTCCTCCCCCCAGCCACGGACAACACCAGGGATCTCCGAAAAGTTTAAAGTCCCCCTCAAAGCCTGCCCTTCTTGCTCCTCCTCCTCCTCCTCCCACCAGCCACCATCCTCCTCTGACTCCTCTTCAGACTCCTGCTGACTTGTCTCAGATGGAGTAGCCGCCCCTGTGAATTAATTCAGCATTGAGACTTCCTCATCTTTCAGTTCCTGCTCCTCGACGGCTTGATCAATGACACAACTCAATGCACGCTCCATAAAGAAGGCATGGTATGAGGTCGCTGATGGCACCTTGGCTGCTACTGACCAGTTTGGTGATCTCATCAAATTGCCACAGAAGTCTGCATGTGTCGCGCATGAGCAGCCACTGGCCCGGTGAAAAGAAACCAAGTTCCCCAGAATCTGTCCTGCTGCAGAGTTCGTACAGGTAGTCGTTAACGGCACATTGCTGCTGGAGCAGCCTATCAAGCATATACAAGGTGGAGTTCTAGCGTGTCGGGCTGTCACAAATCAGACATTTGATGGGCAAGTGGTGTACCGGCTGAACGTCAGCAAGGTGAACCACGGCCGTGTAAGATCTTCTAAAATGGCCAGAGATTTTCCTGCCTGCCGCAAGACATCGCTGCACGACTAAGTTTAGGACGTGTGCCATGCATGGCACATGTGTCATTTTGCCCTGTTTCAGCATGTTCAGCAGTTTGGCACCGTTGTCGCACACCACTTTACCAACTGTCAAATTGAGTGGCGTTAGCCACTGATCACTCAGTCTGTGACTGCAAAGCTGAAAGGAGTGCAGGACCAAAATCCGCAGCACAGCATGGAAAAGTCTCACCTGGCACACCAAATAGGTTCTGGGGAGCTTGGGTGGCGCAGCTGAAAAGGCGGTAGCAGTGGAAAAGGAGGAGTTAGCTGAGGAGACGGAGTATAGAGTAGGAGGAGGAGAAGAAGAGGCAGGCCTGCAAGCAATCCTTGGCGGTAACACCAAATCAACATGGGAGCCATGGGTTACATGCTTGACGGCTGTCAGAAGGTTCACCCAGTGGGCAGTAAAAGTTATGTACCTTCCATGCCTGTGTTTGCTAGACCACGTGTCTGTGGTCAAATGTATCTTGGCACCGACGCTGTGTGCCAGATAAATATTTACTTGCCGCTGAACGTGGGCATATAGCTTTGGAATGCCCTTCTGGGAGAAATATTTCCTTCCGGGTACCTTCCATTGTGATGTGCCAATGGCCACAAATTTTCTAAAGGCCTCTGAGTTCACCAGTTTATATGGCAGTAGTTGACAGGCCAGCAATTCTGACATGCCAGCGGTCAGCCGTTGGGCAAGAGTGTTATCCGGCGTCACCAACTTTTTACGCTCAAACATTTGGGCCAAGGAAGCCTGCCTTCTGCCAGATGAACGCAACGATGGCACGGTGGAAGGTGGAGTGGAGGACAAATGGGAGGAGAGAAAAGAAGGAGAAGAGGTAGGACGCGGAGCGTCGGGAGTGTGGCTTTGTGTGTTCTCCCACTGGGCTCTGTGATGGAAGCCCACTAGGTGAGTGTTGGGCTGACCGTGACTTATGCATTGACAGCACAGGCTGCACATGGCAACACTATTGTCAGCAGCTGACACATTAAAAGAAGCCCACACTGCGGAGCCATGTGCCGGCGTCCTGGGAGCGCCAGAAGTGACTGGGCATGGTGGATGGCTTGCTCCAGATACATTAGCAGTCTGCTTTTTTCCTCCTGTGCCCTGCAAGCTTTGCCTGCTTCTCCTCCTTCTCCTCCCTCTCTGCTGCTCCTTCTCTCCCTCTGAACTCCCCTCCTCTTCCTCTCTTGTCTCTCTTGTGGGCACCTATATGACGTCCATCGACACGTCATCATCGTCACCTTCACCAACACTGACATTTGAGATCTCAGAATAGTCAGCATTAGCGGGGTACCCCCTCCTTTGGCTGATCTGGGTACTGTCGTCAGACCACTGGTTGGCGGCCATTGCTACTTCCTCTTCCTCATTCAATGTCAAGAATGGCTGCGCATCGGTAAGGTCTGGGAATGAATGGGAAAATAATTCCTCTGACTTAAGTTAAGGGGCTATGGTGTTGGTGGTGGTTGTGGAGTATTTGGGGGTGCACACAGCACAGAGTGAGTAGGGTGCAGATACAGAGGATGAGGAGGGTGCAGAAGCGGAAGGGTGAGTGAGCCACTCAACCAACTCTGATACGCCCTTTGAAGTAATCACACGGGCCTTATCCAACTTCCCACTTAGGCTCCTGCCTGGTGCACCTGCCTGACCCCTACAACCCCTCCTGGAACGGCCTGCCTTTTCCTCTGCATGTCATTTTTAAAATTACCCTGTGCCTAAGTCCCTAGAGAAGAGCAGTATTTGTGGAAGCAGGTATATTGCAGGCCTCGATCAATATTTGGTGGAAACAGGTATATAAAGCCCCTCAATCAGTATTTTGTGGAAGCAGGTAAATCAAATCCCTTAATCAGTATTTTGTGGAAGCAGGTATATTGCTGCCCTCAATCAGTATTTTGGGGAAGCACTTATATCGCAGCCTTCAATCAGTATTTTGTGGAAGCAGGTATATTGCAGCCCTCAATCAATATTTGGTGGAAACATTTATATCAAACCCCTTAATCAGTATTTTGTGGAAGCAGTAATATCGCAGCCCTCAATTAGTATTTTGTGGAAACAGGTATATCGCAACCCTCAATCAATATTTGGTGGAAACAGGTATATCAAACCTCTTAATCAGTATTTTGTGAAAGCAGGCATATCAAACCCCTTAATCAGTATTTTGTGGAAGCAGTTATATCGCAGACCTCAATCAATATTTGGTGGAAACAGGAATATCGAACCCCTTAATCAGTATTTTGTGAAAGCAGGTATATTGCAGCCCTCAATCAGTACTTTGTGGAAGCAGGTATATCAGACCCCTTAATCAGTATTTTGTGGAAGCAGGTATATCGCAGCCCTCAATCAGTATTCTGTGGAAACAGGTATATCGCAGCCCTCAATCTGTATTTTGTGGAAACAGGTATATCAAACTCCTTAATCAGTATTTTGTGAAAGCAGGTATATCCCAGCCCTCAATCAGTTTTTTGTGGAAGAAGGTATATCAAACCCCTTAATCAGTATTTTGTGGAAGCAGATATATCACACCCCTCAATTGTTTTTCTTTGCCACAACAGTTATATCACACCACCCTGTTTATTTGGGGCAACAGTTATATCACACCCCTCAATCATTTTTTTGGGGGCAAAAGGTAAATCATACCCATTGCAAATAGTTGTTCCAATAGCACATGTCCCTCTATATAACTGCGGTATCGCAGCAGAACTGCACACAACTGCGGCACAATGCAAATGCACTATATACTTTCTATGATAGAAAGTATATTATAGGTATATCACATCCCTCAATCAGTTTTTTGGGGGGCAACAGGTATATCACACCCGTTGCAATTAGTTTTTCCAATAGCATTTGTCCCTCTATATAGCTGCGGTATCGCAGCAGAACCGCACACAACTGCTGCACAATACAAATGCACTATTATATACTTTCTATGTTAGAAAGTATATTATAAGTGTATCACACCCCTCAGTATATCACACCTATCGATAGCACACCTATACCAGTCCTTAAAAGGACTTTTGTGGCCCTATTAGCTAGCGTTTGGTGTCCCTAACAGCCTTTCCCTGCTCCACAAAGCAACCTCTCCCTACACTGGCAAAACACAGAATGTAAAATGGCTGCCAGATCGGGTTATTTTATAGGGTGGGAGTGTCTCCATGTGCTAAAATGTCAAAATTGGCTGTCATGTCCCACCTGATGGATGTGTCATGGGTCAAATTTCGGCGCAATGCAAAAGAATATGGTGCCGGCAGACATCGCTGCAAAACAACTGCTGGGCGAACCGCAAGGCCATCTCTAAGTATTCAGTGGAAATATACGGACACTCCAATACTTTCACCTGCTTGTCACCTAATCAAAGACATAGATTTGTACAGAATTGCATGTATCAATTGTAGTTAAGGTGTATTTTAAAACAGAGGAAGCAGAAATAGAATCAATGAGATATTATTAAAGGTCTTTTTTTTCCAGAAACAGTGGTACTGCAGCTCTGCACCATTAACTTGATTGACCTGCAATCCTTTAAAGTATAAAATATTTTTTTATAATCGATCATTCTTGAATTTACTGATTCTAAAATGTAGATAAAACATGATAAGCAACTGATGCAAAAATAAAGTTAATTGTTTAGCCTAGTCTGCAGTTGAACATATTTTATACAATAACTTACACATATGTGTACCAAAACTCAGTATGACATGCAATTGACAGGCGTCGTACTTAGAATCACTGCACACTTCACTTATTTGGGCAGTTACAGGGCCAAAACTGACCAAATAACTATAAAATCTGTGTTACAGGTCGATATTAGCGTCAAGAAGAGGCGCACTCCTTTTACACCATCGTCAGCTGATTCCACATAGATGTCTACAGAACCTGTTCTATTAAACGCTTATACAAGTAGAGCCCACCGACAGAGTGGAGCGGGTATCAGCAGTATAGTTTGTGTTGACGTCACTGATTATTTTGCCCTTCCTCTGATCCGTCAAAACAATAACCCCCAAAAAAGGATACTGTTTGTTGAGCATCCCCCTTCACTCGGTCAGCATTTGGTCAGTAATCCATCAGTATTGCAAATACCAAAAAAGACAGGAGTTGATCCAAAACAGAGATGACACGTGAATGGAATATTTGCATGACTTTTGTGTTTTGTACCCACTCCTGCTTTTGGCTATCAAATCATAAGCCAATTCTGATGGGAACATACAGGCTTTAGAGCTGCTACATAGAGATGATCCGTTGTGCGTCTCATTTTTCCTTCTTTCTGACAGATCAGAAGAAGGGTCAAATAAATGATGATGTCAGCCAGGCCGAAAGGCAAAATAGTGGCCCAGTCATGAAGTGGGGAAGGTTGGAACAGCATGAGAAGTCCACAGACTGGCCCTATGACACAGAGGGGAGGTGGCAGCAGCATGAAGAGACCACAATAACAGAGTCTGGAGGTGGCGGCAGCATCAGGAGGAGGCCACAGAGTAGCACAATGACAGAGTGTGGAGGTGGCGGCAGCTTAAGGAGGCCACCAAGTGGCACAATAAAAGTGTGGAGGTGGAAGCAGCAGCAACCAGAGGCCACAGAGTGGCACAATGACAAAGTGTGGAGGTGGCGACAGCATCAGGAGGCCACAGAGTGGCACAATAACAGAGTGTAGAGGTGGCGGCAGCAGCAGTATGAGGAGGAGGCCACAGGGTGGTACAATGACAGTGTGGAGGTGTCAGCATCAGGAGGCCACAGAGTGGCACAATGACAGTATGGAGGTGGCAGCAGCAGCATCAGGAGACCACAGAGTGGTAAGGTGACAGAGTGTGGAGGAGGTAGCAGCTTAAGGAGACCACAGAGCGACCCGGTGACAAAGTGCGCAGGTGGCAGCAGCATTAGGAGACCACAGAGTGGCAAGGTGACATAGTATGGAGGTGGCAGCAGCATCAGGAGACCACAGGGTGAACCGGTGACAGAGTGGAGAGGTGAGTGGCAATACGAGTACCAGCTGAACATGGTGGCTGAAAGAAGGAGCACTTGGCATCAGATGTATGGCATCAGGCGGGGGTAGCATCAGAATAGTAGCTGAGGCAGGCAGGCAAGAAGAAACCAGTCTCTTTTGTCAAAGTGTTGGTGCGCACCATGGATGATCTAGTCTGATGTATCAGGCATTGGTGGGTAGAAATCCTGGCTGATCCACGTCTTATTCATCTTGACAAAGGTCAGTCTCTCCACATTTTGGGTGGACAGGCGAGTACTTATTGGGGTAACTATGGCCCCCGCCGCACTAAACACCTGCTCTGATGCCATACTACTGGCTAGGCAGGACAGCTTTTCCAGGGCAAACTCTACTAGTTGCAGCCTACAAATCCAGTTTGGCTGCCCAGTTGTCCAGCGGATCTGTGTGGGGTGGCAGGTTGCTGTCAAGTATGCCACCACCTGCTGGCTCAGGTCCTGCTCCAGGTCTAGCTGCTTCTGCTGGTGAGTAGTTTCTTCACTAGGCAGGTGAAGAAAGCTGCTCATCAGCGACTCTAGACTCAAGATCCTGCTGATGGAACTGCTCCTACCCCCCCCATCCTGCCACAGCAGCCATGACAGAGGAACATGAGCGCAGAGGGACCCCCCGGTCAGACCTGCCAGAAGATTAACGATGGTGCAGATAGTCAGCGGCCAACTGACTACATAGAATGTCTCTAAAGTAGTTCACTTTGTCCTCCATCTCAGCAGGTGTAAAAAAAAAAGCCCCCATTTTGGACTGGTAGCGAGGGTCAAACATGGTGGAGAGCAGTCATCGCTCTGCCAAATGGTGACAATTCAGCCTCTGCCTCGTCTTCCTCAATGCCCTGTATCTCTTCTGGCTGCTCCTCCTCTTCTGTCACCTGTGTGTAAAAGCCACCTATTTTGCTACACATTGCTTGTGCTCCAATGTCCTCCTCCTCCTCTAGTTCAGCCCCCACAGGGCACATGTGAGATCTAGGCGCCATGTCTCCATTCCCCTGGCCAGATTTAGCACCATCTGTTCCAGGACATGAATCAGTGGAATTACGTTGTTCATCCTGTATTCCTGGTGACTGACAAATAAGGCTACTTTCCCACTGGCGTTTTGAATTCCGATTGTGAGATCCGTTTCAGGGCTCTCACAAACGGTTCAAAACGGATCAGTTCAGCCCCAGTGCATTCTGAATGGATAAGGATTTATTCAGAATGCATCAGTTTGGCTTCGTTCCGCCTCCATTCCGCTCTGGATGCGGACACCAAAACGCTGCTTGCAGCGTTTTGGTGTCCGCCTGGCGATGTAGAGCCAAACGGATCTGTCCTGACTTACAATTTAAGTCAATAGGGGACGGATCCGTTTTCACTGACACAATATGGTGCAGTTGAAAACGCATCCGTCCCCTATTAACTTTCAATGTAAGTTGACTTTTTTTAAAAGAATAATGCAAACGGATCCGTTCTGAATGGATACAAGCGTTTGCATTATAGGTGCGGATCCGTCTGTGCAGATACCAGACGGATACGCACCTAACGTAGGTGTGAAAGTAGCATACATACATACATACAGCACTATGTATGTAGCATGTGTGTGTGGACAGCAGAACCTATCAGCTACACTATATTAGGATATAACCTACACTGACTATCTCCCACTAACTATCTGTATTATATATATAAGCTATCTATCTATCTATCTATCTATCTAATGTAATGACACAGGAAAGCAGATAGCACAGCAATAACACTGCTCTCTCTCAGATCTGCAAAATACTGCATACAGGAGGCTGCTGGGGAGGTTCTTATATAGTAAGGGGTAGGCAACTTTCCTATTGGTTGCTAGGGATGTTGCTAAGCTTAGACTAAGACATTGCAGCCTTCTCATTGGCCCACAAGCCAGAAGGGAGGTTACTGATGAAAAAAATATATATATATATTCGAAATTACAAATAAATATCACTATGTTCTAAATATTAGCAAATTCTTGAAGTGCCCATATTCGCGATTAATATTTGCTATTGGAATATTCGTGCCCAACACTAATGTTCAGCCTTTTAACCGCTTCAGGATTATGCTAATTTTTCGTTCTTGCATTTTCGTTTTGCACTCCCTGTCTTTCTGGAGACATATCTTTTTATTTTTCCATTCATATAGCTGTGTGAAGGCTTATTTTTTTGCAGGACAATTTGTACTTTTTAATGGCACCATTTACTATTGCATACAATGTAGTGGGAAGCTGGAAAATAATTCCAAATGGGGTGGAATTTGAAAAATACGCTATTCCATCACAGTTTTGTAGGTTTTTTTTGTCGTCATTCACTATACAGTAAAACGGACAAATGCCCTTCATTCTCCAGGTCAGTACAATTGCGGTGATACCACATTTATATAGTTTTTCTTGTTTTAATTCTTTGGAAAAATGTATTTTATATTTTTAAATAATATATATAGCCTATAAGACGCATTTTTCCCCCCTAAAGTGCGGTGAAAATTATAATGCGTCTTATAGGACGAATACAGGGGGGTGACGGTTGAATGGCTAGCGCTTTGCATGTTGCGGATACATCGCAGGCTCTACTGCATAAGGACATCAGCCTGCGATGTACCAGACATTTATCCTGGCATGTACAGTACCTACTGAGGAAGAGGGAAGAGCCTGGCACTTCTATGGCAGAACATCAACAACCACGATCCTCCTAGGACCTGTCCCAGCCTCCTAGAGCCACGTACATGCACACCAGACTGCACCCATCACTATGGGAAGGCCCTAGTGCTAGAATGTAGTGTGGGATTTGAGGTTTTGCTAGAATGTAGTTTCTGATCTGAGGTTTTGCTAGAATATAGTATCAGATCTGAGGATTTGCTAGAATGTAGTGTCAGATCTGAGGTTTTGCTAGAAAGTAGTGTCGGAAAACAGGTCCTCTTTCTGTGATGCAGGGCTCATATACTCTATATTGTGTGCACTCAGCAGCATAGCAGGTATCCCCCCAGTACAAAAGTGATTAGCCTGCCTGAAAATAAAGGCAGGCAAAAACATATGGTATGTACTAGGCAGCCAGCAAGATTGGGGTTAATGTAACTCATTAACCCCTAACTTGCCACTTCCATGTTTTAAACATGAATGGGGGTCACTTATTTTTAATGTCAGGCTGGGCACATGCTTTTGGAGTGGGCCCCATGTGTCTCACATTAATAGTAAGTGACCGTACCTTCTCAAATAGTGGGCAACATGGGGTTAATGTGAGTTGCAGAATACAGACCACTTATTATTAATGTGAGGCACATGGAATGATGGAAGTCAAAATTCATAAGACTGTGCCGATAACATTAATAGCAAGTGACTGTTCATATACCTCATTATTAACACACCTTTTGTTCAAAATATTTTTTTTCCTATTTTCACCCTCTAAAACCTAGGTGCGTCTTATAGGGCAAAAAATATGGTATTATATATTTTTATTTATTTAATTGCTATATTCTGACCCCATAATTTTTTTCATAGTTATGTTTACAAAACTGTGTGAGCTTGCAGAACTTTGGAGTGTGTATGACTTTTTGATCACTTTTATAAAAAAATTTAACAAGGTCAAGTGACAAAACAATGGCAAATCAGCTGTTTTGATTTTTTTTTTCCATTCCTATTAGGCTAGAATTAACGAATATGGAATATAGCAGTGTTAAGTTGAAATCGCAATTCGATTATTATAACTTGAATTAATCGGATTGCGATTTCAACTTAGCACTGCTATATTCCATATTAGTTAAATTCCAATCTATATGGGTATTTTACGAAATTTCGTAATATTGCTCTAACTTCGTCTTTTAGAATATTCGTTATATTGCTCTAACTTAGTCTTTTAGAATATTACGAATATTCTAAAAGACGAAGTTAGAGCAATATTAAGAATATATGTAAAAAGTTGAAATCGCGATGAGATTAATATAACTCGAAGTAATCGCATGGCGATTTCAACTTAGCACTGCTATATTCCATATTAGGCTAGAATTAACGAATATGGAATATAGCAGTGTTAAGTTGAAATCGCAATTCGATTATTATAACTTGAATTAATCGGATTGCGATTTCAACTTAACACTACTATATTCCATATTCGTTAATTCTAGCCTAATATGGAATATAGCAGTGCTAAGTTGAAATCGCCATGCGATTACTTCGAGTTATATTAATCGCATCGCGATTTCAACTTTTTACGTATATTCTTAATCTTGCTCTAACTTCGTCTTTTAGAATATTCGTAATATTCTAAAAGACGAAGTTAGAGCAATATAACGAATATTCTAAAAGACGAAGTTAGAGCAATATTACGAATATTCTAAAAGACGAAGTTAGAGCAATATTACGAAATTTCGTAAAATACACATAGATTGTAATTTAGTTAATATACTGCTATAGTCATTTTTTTAATAGTGTACATATTTTACAAAACTTAAGTTCAGAAGAGGCAAAAAAAAATTTGAGAAAAAAAAGGATTACAGCACTATATTAGCTAAATTACAATCTATATGTGTATTTTACGAAATTTCGTAATATTGTTCTAACTTCGTCTTTTAGAATATTACGAATATCCTAAAAGACGAAGTTAGAGCAATATTACGAAATTTCGTAAAATACACATATTAGCCTAGCCATAGTCAATTAGCATAGGAACGTTGCCTTATACTATCAAAAGAATCGCAATTTAATTAAATCGCATATTATTCGTGATAATTGGAATAATTACGAATATTCGACTTCGACGAATATAACACGAATATTCTTTCGAATATTCGCGAAATATCGCGAAATCGAATATGGTACCTCCCGCTCATCACTACTGGTGACACTGTTGGGGATTTATTCAAAATTGAAGGCATACTGAACCAGCATGGCTACCACAGCATCTTGCAGCGGCATGCTATTCCATCCGGTTTGCGTTTAGTTGGACCATCATTTATTTTTAAACAGGACAATGACCCCAAACACACCTCCAGGCTGTGTAAGGGCTATTTGACCATGAAGGAGAGTGATGGGGTGCTGCACCAGATGACCTGGCCTCCACAGTCATCGGACCTGAACCCAATCGAGATGGTTTGGGGTGAGCTGGACCGCAGAGTGAAGGCAAAAGGGCCAACAAGTGCTAAGCATCTCTGGGAACTCCTTCAAGACTGTTGGAAGACCATTTCAGGTGACTACCTCTTGAAGCTCATCAAGAGAATGCCAAGAGTGTGCAAAGCAGTAATCAAAGCAAAAGGTGGCTACTTTGAAGAACCTAGAATATGACATATTTTCTGTTGTTTCACACTTTTTTGTTATGTATATAATTCCACATGTGTTCATTCATAGTTTTGATGCCTTCAGTGTGAATCTACAATTTTCATAGTCATGAAAATAAAGAAAACTCTTTGAATGAGAAGGTGTGTCCAAACTTTTGGTCTGTACTGTGTGTATATATATATATATATATATATATATGGTTTTTTTTGCACCCTAGTTGACTATAACATGCAATCGTTGGATCTATGCATTACAGAATACTAAATTCAGTATATTCCAATGGAGTGCTGCCACCTTCAGGCCTGGATTGGAATATTCTAGTAATTGGCCTTTATGCCTTTTACAGGCTTAGGTCTGTGTAAGGCCTCAGCCAGGGAAAGGTGTCTCAGGCCGGGAAGAGCACAGCTCCCAGTTTAAGCACTCCCAAATGCCGTGGTCACATTTGAGTTAAATAACTGCCAATCGCAAACATTAGCTTTTGGCCTCTGCTGTGTAAAACAGCAGAAACATGGCAGTTATAGGTGCCCGCTTCACTCACGAGCAGGTACCTGCTGAACTTGGCAGGTACCTAAAGACTGAACTTGTTTAGCCCTGTACAGTGGAGGTCTGCAAAGGCTTACGCAGGCCTTGAGACTTGAATTTAGGCAATATTATTATAAGTTGTCATGTTTCAAGGCCTGTTTAAAAGGTCAAACATTGACTTATAGAATAGCTACCTTACATCTGATGGCATTAGAGGTAAAGGTTGCTAAGAGCTCATTTGCATTCTTTTATCTTAATCTTCTCCATATACTTTTCTTATAGTGTACCTGTCAAACCACATTAGTGCCTTCTGTCTATCATAGCTTTTTGTCAGACACTGCCAAATGAATACCCTTCCAGGTCACAAGCTGAAAACAGAATGCCTTTCTATGACGTTCTCAGCAAAGGACCTTCCTCAATTCTTTTCCAAATTGGCTTATCCAGGCTGTTTGTCAGCCTTTGAGCCAATCAGGGCAAGCCCTCCTCCCCAATTCCAGCTAGTGTCATGTGATTTTCCATCTTCTTCTTCCTTGATGGTTTTCACTGATAATATTCCCAGTAAAATGGCACTGGGCACCGTTTTTACACAATTCGTCCAAAACAAATAAAAAAACTTCAGATTCCTTTTGTTGACAGATTTTTGAGAAATTCATAGCAAATCCAATTCATTTAACCCCTTCTACCCCAGGCCAGTTATGACATTCCTGCCCAGGCCATTTTTTGAAAATCTGACAATGTGTCACTTTATGTGGTAATAACTTTGGAACGCTTTTACTTATCCAAGCCATTCTACGATTGTTTTCTCATGACACATTGTGCTTCATGACAGTCAGAAATTTGAGTCAATATACAGTATTTCACCTTTATTTATAAAAAATCCCACATTTACCAACATTTTAAAAATTTTGCAATTTTTAAAATTTCAATGTCTCTGCTTTTAAAACAGAAAGTGGTACCCTAAAATATTTATTACTTAACATTCCCCATATAACTTTACGTTTGCATAATTTTGTAAATGTCATTTTATTTTTGGGGACGTTAGAAGGCTCAGAATTTTAGAAGCAATTCTAAAAAAAAAATTCCAAAGTCCATTTTTTAAGGACCAGTTAAGGTCTGAAGTCACTATACGGGGCTTACATAATAGAAATCCCCCATAAATGACCCCATTGTAGAAACTACACCCCTCTAGTTACTCAAAACTGATTTTGCAAACTTTGTTAACCCTTTAGGTGTTCTACAAGAATTAAAGGAAAATGGAGATAAAATGTCTAAATTTCACTTTTTTGGCACATTTTCCATTTTAATCCATTTTTTTCTTTAACACATTGAGGGTTAACAGCCCAAAAAAACTCAACATTTATTTCCCTGATTCTGAGGTATACAGAAACACCCCGAATGTGGTCATAAACTGATGTAAGTGCACATGGCAGGGCGCAGAAGTAAAGGACTGCATGTTTTTTGGAAGGCAGATTTTGCTGGACTAGGTTTTTAGACACCATGTCCCATTTGAAGCCCCCCTGATGCACCCTTACAGTAGAAACTCCCAATAGTCACCCTATTTTGGAAACTAGGGGATAAGGTGACAGTTTTATTGGTACTATTTTGGGGTACATATGATTTTTAATCGCTCTATATTATATTTGGTTGTGAGGCAAGGTAACCAAAGAATGGATGTTTTGGCGTTCATCTGACAGGTTAGATCATGCACTATTTAGAGCAGGTTGTTATGGATGCGGTGATATCAAATATGTCTACTTTCTTTGTTTCAGTTTTACATAATAAAGCATTTTTTTTTTTATGTTTTTGTGTCTCCATTTTCTGAACGCCATATATTTTTTTTCTTTCTGCCAATCGTCTTTTGCAGGGGCCCATTTTTTGCAGGAAGAGTTTAAATTTTTATTGGTACCATTTTTGGGTACATATGATTTTTTGATCATTCATTATTACACTTTATGAGAAAGGTGACAAAAAAAATTGTTGTTTTGGCACAGTTTTTATTTATTTATTTTTACAGCGTTCACCTGAGGGGTTAGGTAATGTGATATTTTTATAGAGCAGGTCCGTAACGGACATGTCCGTAACGGACATGGCAATTCCTAATATGTATAATTTTTCTTATTTATTTAAGTTTTACACAATAATAGCATTTCTTAAACCAAAAAATGATGTTTTAGTGTCTCCATAGTCTGAGAGCAATAGTTTTTTTATTTTCTGACCAATTGTCTTAGGTAGTGGCTCATTGTTTGCAAGATGATATGATGGTTTGATTGGTTCAATTTTGGTGTTGTACTTTAAATGATGTTAGGTGACCAAAAATTGCTTTTTTGGCACTGTTTTTATTTATATATTTTTATGCGGTGTTCTCATGAGGGGTTAATTCATGTGATATTTTTATAGAGCTCGTTGTTACGCACAGGACGATACCTAATATGTATACTTTTTTTATTTATTTCACTTTGACACAATAATTGCATTTTTTTTAGTCTCTCCATGTTCTGGGGCGATTGTCTTAGGTAGGATCTCATTTTTTGTGGGATAAGGTGACAGTTTGATTGGTACCATTTTGGAGGCATGCGCCTTTTTGATCGCTTGGTGTTGCACTTTTTGTGATGCAAGGTGACAAATTATTATTTAAACAGTTTTACATTTTTTTTTTCTGTGTTTATCAGACAGGGTGGATCATGTAATATATTTATAGAGCCGGTCGTTACGGACGCGGCGATACCTAATATGTGTTTTTTTTTTAATATTCTTTAATATAAAATCAGGGGATAGGGGTGTTTTTTTTTTTTTTTACTTTTATTTTTAAACTTTATTTATGTCCCACTCTGGGACTTTACTTTTGGGGGTCTGATCTCCTCTGCAATGCATTACAATACATCAGTATTGTAATTCATTGCCTGTTAGTGTATTACACTGAGTAATACACTAACAGGTTGCCTAGGAGTCCAAGTCTGAGGCTGGATCTCCTAGGAACCCAGAGGTAGAAGGCATCGGGCTGCCTTCTCACCCATCGAGTCCCCGCCACAGCAGAGCGGGGACTTGATGGGCTCCCTCACCCGGCTCAAATCCCTTCTATGTCGCAATCAGCGCTGATCGCGGCATAGAAGGGGTTAATCCGCCGACATCGGCTTGTACAGCGATGCCGGTGGATACAGCATGGGCCCGGCTATCGGGCCCGGCTATCAGGCCCACCCGAACAACATGACGTAATGGTACGTCAAAATGCTGAAACGCACCTGCCGCCATGACATACTATTGCTCTATATGTCGGTAAGGGGTTAAAATTTATTTGCTCATCTCTAAAACAAATGCATCATAACCAAGTTTCAGTTCCTACAAACCCAACATTTTTCATCATGCTGTGTCAGATATTAATAATTCCTTGTTGATTTGCACCTAGCCAGAAACATTATTGCTTTAATGTGGCCCCTTTTGAACACAAAGGATGAAACATATAAACTTGTCTAAATAATTTTTTCGGAACTTCCTCCATCATGAGTGCACAAGAAATATACTGCATAAATGGTTGTCAGGTTTAGGACTGGCCCACCAAGGCATCAGAAAGTCCTTTTGTAGGCCCTACACCAGTGCTCAAGAGGTCCAGCATTAGACAGCCCCACCTGAAGGTGACGATAGTACTGGATCATAAAGTATATAAAGTGTGCTACAGAATAAACAAGTGAGAAAACTGTAGATTAATGTTAAAGGAAAATGTTTTGTTCTGTATAGCCTGGGGATAGGCTCGGACCAGTGGGCACCTGGACAAGGTTGAGACCCCAGTCCATCAACCCCTGCACAAGTGGCGCATGACACATTAGATTGCCTGCACTATATACAAATCTGAGGAAGGTGCAGGTTCCCTGAAATGCATCACTTGGACTTTTATGTTACTTGATTTATTTAAATTAAAGAAGCACCATTGGGACAGCACTGGTTCTTTCCTTCTCTTCTACATACAAAAAGGCAGCTTACAGATTCTCCACTAGCCTATGCATCTATGGTATATAAAAAACTGTGTAGATTATTTAAGAGCCTACCCACTTATTATAGATGCATTGGGTAGAGGAGAAGACTTCTACGCATAGAGCTATGCCAGACAGCCAGCATCCTTTTTCTTCAGGGACCTGCTTTCTTGATGTCGCAGCAGGGACACCATAATTAATCATCTTGAGTGTCTTGCTGCTGCCTGCTGCTGTGTGATCAGGTAGTATCTGCAAGAATTAATTTTATTGGTGGAGCCCTAGGCACCCCAGTCCAACAATTCCTGGACAAAGTCCCCAAGCATTTTACTATATATATATATATATATATATATATATATATATATACTAGCAGAAGCCCCCGGCTTCACACAGGTATATTTCATCTATTTCATTTAATGTTTGTATGTGTCGTTAAAACATATTTACAGTATCCCCCATAACAGTGACCTCTACAGCACCCCGCCCCTTTAACAGTGAACTCCTTAGTCCCCCACCCCTTAACACTGACCCCCCCCCCACAGTGCCCCGCCACTTTAAAATGGGACCTCCACAGCAGCCCATCCCCTTAACTTTGACCTTCACAGCAGTCTGCCCATTTAACAGTGAGTTTCACAGCACCCCACTCCCTTGACTGTGACCTCCTCAGGAGCCTGTCCCCTTAACAGTGACCTCCACAATACCCTGTTGCCTTAACAGTGACCTCACAGTACCCTACTGCCTTAACAGTGACCTCCACAGCAGTTGCACCTTTAATAGTAGTCCCTGCCCCCTTAACAGTGACCTCCACAATGTCCGCCCCTTTAACAGTGATCTCCACAGCGGCCTTCCCCCTTAACAGTAACATCCACAGTGAACGCCTCTTTAACAGTGAGCTCCACAGTTCCTGCCCCTTTAACAGTGACCTCCACAGTGCCCTGCCCCTTTAATGCCAGGGCTACACGACAACATGTGTCGCGCAACATTTTGTCTGAACAATTTTCATAATGATAGGCTATGATGGATTTTTCCGCGACTGCCGCGTCACAGTTGCAGCATGTCACATGTCGCAGTGCAACACCATAGACTATCATTATAAAAATTGTTTTGTGATACTGATTGTTGCGCGACACATGTTGTCGTGTAGCCCTAGCCTAAAGCTGACCTACAACAGTAAGGAAAAATAGCTGAGTTTTTATGGAAACCTGGAGTAAAACTGTGTGTATGTGGAGACTAAGGGCCTGCAAGCTTCTATTGGCTGATAAGGGACATGTGACTGTGTATGGCAGTTGGGATATGAAGAGAAAGACTTTCAGGCTTGTATTGGCTAATGCAGGTAGTTTTTTTGGGGAATATCTCAGGAACGGTACATCGTAGAGAGCTGTGACCCCCACAGGATTTCTTTCCAGGTATCAAGGGATGTGTATACCAAGTTTCGTTGAAATTGATGGTTGCGTTTTTGAGTGATTGCGGAACATACACACATACATACACACACATATATACGTCCTTTTTTATATATATATATAGACTTGGGTTCCTAAGAAATGTAGGTCTGTTTTTACTGTGAAGTAAATTCAACAAATGAGGTCCAAACTACACCACATTAATTTGAATTATGGTTGTATAGAATGAATGGCTCATTATCCGAAAAAAGGCCATAGTATACAGTATCACTGGGAGTATAGCGAAAAATTATTATGCACTCCTTTCATTAAGCATCATTATCTGTCTCACACTACTCACCGAGACAAGAGCTAACATTTGCTGATCACTGGTATTATATGCATTTGAGGCTAAAATTGCAAGCGGATGAGAGACTGAGCTCTGGATGAAAAAGAACAACTGACAAAACACAGCTGGCGTGTGCATTTGGCCCTTCATAATACATCCCGACTAATGGTATATGATCACAGTTAGAATATTAGCATCGTTGTAATAGAGGAGTCACATCTTCACTTGTTGTAATAGATGTTCTCTCCTTGCACTAATTCTGCATCTGTGGCAGCCGTTCTCCTCCAATTTTCTCTCTCATGATGTATTGTATGTTCCATCCAGACGTTCCCTTACATTGTCGAACACAACTGTATGATTTTGGTGATTGAATTTGTTAAGCTTGTGCAATATATCTAACGCTGGCAATTTGGAGATAGGAAGAGTGTCAATACTTTGGAAAGGTTTGCTAGCACACCGTGTAGTAAATCTCTTTGGCTGCCTCTGTTTGTGTTAAAATGCAACCATATCTCAAAGATGATTTAGGATCCGCTCTGTGCATTTATAAAGGATGGTTGTATTGCAAATGAAGCACATACATCAATGCAATGGCTCGGCCTGGCCTGAACCAAATTGAGAGAGACAGAAAGTGCTTCAGTGATTCTTCCATCTCGCAGGGGGTTTTGCAGTGGAGAGCTTCTTAAATCAATAGCAATTACATTAATTACTACAAGGGGAATCAATTACCCATTTGCCAAGGCAAATTGTATTCTTAAATATAATGAAAAACCCAGCAGGTGAAGGGTTTCTTGCAGGCAGAGAGATTGTGGATCACAGCTGGCTGGAGGAAGTGACTGGTTCCCCGACAAGAAAACCATTCTTCTAATCATTATTATTTCCCATATAAAAAGCAAAGATTCCATTATTTTTATTTCTGGCACTGTAAACGAGTCTCTTTATACTTTGCTATATTCTATATATCATTCTTCATGACCTTCCCTTTTGATCTGCCACCTCTAACACTGGGTGCAGCTGTTTTTTATTGCTTTTGTTACTTACTGTGGTCTGGTAGGTTTTATATCAATTAGGGCCACACCAGCTGACTCCTCCACCATAATAACAGTAGCTCATAATCCAGTACAGCCTCCAGCCTTCACCAGGAGCCCAAAGGTCATCCACTTCACCTCAAGGTGGATAAAAGAAGTAGAATGAGGAAACAGTATAGTGCAGTTCATAATCCACTTCTCTTTCAGTTTAATACAGCATGTCTCACCACTGCCATCATTGTATTACGGTACTTGTTTTTGAGGTTAGACAAAAAGTTATACGGGGGATTTTATCAACCCTTGTAAGCCTGAAAAGTGGCATGAAAAAGTTACAGAACTTTGTGCAATACTTTTTTGCAGTTTTATGCTGCTCTAGCATCTTCTCACTACTGACTGTAGTGTTTCCCCACCTTTACCCTACTGGCTGCAGTATTTTCCCCATATATTGCAGTATGCCCTTACCTCCCCCCTACCAGTAGCGGTAATTATTTATCTCTCCTCCACTGGTTTCAGAATTCTACCTCTCCCCTAGTGGTTGCTGAATTCTCCCAGACCCACTGGAAATAGGATTCTCCACAACTTCTCCCCCACTTGCTGCAGTAATCCTTTACCACTCCACCACAGTTTGCAGGATTTCCCAACTGGCTGCAAACAGCATTTTTCCCTATTTCTCCTCATCTGGCAGCATTTTCCCCTTCTTACCTCTCCTCCACTGGTAGCAGCAGTCAGCCCCTTACCACTCCTCCACCAGTAACAGCAACATTGTTCCTCTATCTCTTAGCATTATGATAGTATTCTCCACCTTTCTGCCTTTACCCATAGTAGCAGCAATCTCGGCAGTCATCAGGGAACGTGGTCATGGTAATCTGGGCCTGATGAAGAAGAAAAGGAAAATGATCAGCTTCCATCAGAAATTACATCACCAGTCCATGGCTATAAGAGTAATTTATTCTGTTTGTGTGTGCATCTAAACAATACTATATTCACTTGTGTAGTGCAGGCTGCCTGTGTAGAACTGCCATCTGACCTGATATGGTCACTGTATTGTGATATAGTATATGATATACGAGATTACGAGTCGTTGTCATTTTCTGGGGTATTTTTCTTACTTTTGCAATGCTTTTGTTGTCCATATGTCTACATTATATATTGTTAAGCACATAAGTAATGTAAAATTGTGGACAACAAATACATTTTTACACAAATTAACTTAAATATAAAAAATGACCCTTCTTCACCCCCTTTATGCAGCCCTGCTGGTTGTATGTATATGTAAAATACGTGTATGAAAATTTTCAAAACTGGTGTACATGCTCTGCAGCACATTTATCACATAAACAATTTTTGGCCATTTATGACAATTAAGGCTACAATACAGTTTACTGAAAGAGTTTCCTAGCACTGAGTTTTTAACACAAATATGCCTAATAGCAATACTTCTGAAATATTATACTATGGCACTTTATACCATGTGGACATTTTTGAAACATATTTACACATTGTATTCTATAAAATCCAATGTGTGTAAATATTATTACTTGTTAGTACCTATATAATAACTTTTGTATACTATTTACAAAAGATTCTTGGAATCATTCACTTTGCATTATGATACATAAATGCTTCTCTGCACACTAGTTGGCAGGAACTATAGTGGAAGTCTTACTTGGAACAATATCCAGAACAGCTAAGGCTGAGTTCACATCAGCGTTCAGCATTTCCGTTCTCCTGTTCCGTTATAGGAGCAGGAGAATGGAAAGGACGGATTCGGCACATAACTGAGCCGAACGGAGACTATAATGGGGTCTGTTAAGTTTCCGCTCAGAAGATGATTTTGGATCGGAGACAAAAGGACAGGACTTTTGTTTTCGCTTCAAAAATCTTCCTCTGAGCGGAAACCTAATAGACCCCATTATAGTCTATGGGGTCCGTAGGCTCCGTTTCTGCTCAGTTATGTGCTGAATCCATCCTTTCCGTTCTCCTGCTCTTATAACGGAAAAGGAATAGAAAGAAAGCAAATATGTGAAAAATACACCCAGCTTTTCTTTGTAAAAGTAAAGAATGCTGCACATCTCTCACCAGCCCATGTAACATAGTCATCTAGAAGTCATGCTTGACCCTTTAAACAGGCCACCAGTGATAACAGCTAAACCATCTATCAATATTTTTTTTTTCATGCAAATGTCCATTACCTTTTTTATAGGAGATTCCATGAGGGGCCTTTGGGTAGATAGTATTTCTATTATGGAGACCATATAGTATACATAATGAGTATTAGGCTAGACAATGCTTCTCTTGGTTTCTAGGAACAATATATGCAAATTAGCATTTCTAACATCTGTTAGCATGAGAAAGGCTCAGCTTTTGTTTCCTTTTTGTCAGGAAAGGAAATTGGAATATGTTTTTCAGAACTCCAAAGATATGCACATTACCTTTCAAACAGAATTAAGGTATGCTAATATGCATCTATTTTTTCTCGAAACCAGGAGTGGTGCTGCCTGCCCTACAAAACTCCTCATACAAACACTCTCCATAATGAGAAGGCAAGGCATATATATTTTCCTAAAACAAAAAGAAAACTATTAGTCCCCCTCTCTCTTGCTTTTCTTACTGTCTTCAGACTTCATGCAGAAATTGCCATTATGCCTGAAAACATCTGTGTTCTCCAAGAGAACATAAATAACTGTTGTAAACCCGTCCAAAATATGTAGTATAAGAATTTGACCTGCATGGAATAGTAGCAACATTTCATGGACGATGATTAGATAGATACTGGGGATAGATAGATAGATATATTACAAATTAGACAACAGCAGTCACTTCATAGTACTATGTTTCACAGAATCCCCATGACCACTGAATTATTAATTGCAATGATTTTATTACAAATGTATGATTTAATCTGATTGCTACCAACATTACAAGTTGTGCTTCTTATAGAAAATCATGTCATTGTAAATAATTACGGTAAGTTCATGGTAAATAAGCATTTTGACCTCAGTCTGCAGGAGCAGATGTTGGGGACCCATGGTATAGTTCTGTAGAGGCAATATTGTACTTCATGTATGATCATCCGTTTGGGCTGCCTTGTATAGATCTTATATATGCATTGCTTACTGGGAAACCATATAGACGCCCCATATATGTAAATAGCTTATTACTTAATCCATGTCAGAGAACCCCTTTGCATTGTATTATACAAAGATTTTTTGGGACAAGATCAAATTAAATAAAATGTTGGCTCAGTGGTTAGCCCTGTTGCCCTGCAGGCCTGAAGTCCTAGGTTCATAACAAACCAAAGCAGTACTTCTTTCTATACATTTGTTTGTAGTGCGTGTGAGAGGCTCTGTTCAGACCTTGTTTTTTTCCACGTTCACCATATACCCCTAGTAATGTTCTCATATGCTCTGAATTATGGCTCATGATTTCCGCTCTAAAAATGAAAAATATACCCCATATTTTGTTAGGGATTCCCATCTTGAAAAGCATAGTACACATACTATACTTTGGGGCACATTTATTAATACTGTCTAAAAGTAGGAGAGTTTAACCTTTCTGATGCTGGAATAAATCTGGCTAGACTGTTACATTAAAAAATTGGCTTAATTTTACTAAAAATCTGCCCCAAAATTTAGGAGCACTTTTTTCACATGGAGATCATGCCCCTTTTCCGTTAAACCACGCCCCATTTGCTGGATGAAGCATAAAAAGGTTAGAAAAGTGTCTAAAACACTTGATAAAGTGCAAAGCATGAGCTCAGTTTTTTGGAGAAAATTGCACCAAAGAACTTGCACATTTTTAATAGTTATTTTGCCATTTGATTGTACATTAGTAAGTGTTAAATAAGCAAAGGCAAAATAAAATATTCTCCATTATGTTTATCCAAACATTGGGAAAGTGAAATGCATCAGAATTAGTGTTGATTGAGCACCAAAGTGCTCGGGCGCTCGAGTAGAACACTCTGGGATGCTCAGGTGCTCTGTAGAAGTCAATGGGAGAACCCGAGTATTAAACCAGGCACCCCCTGCTCTGAGGAGGGGAGGTCGTCTGGTTCATAGGAAAAGGTCAGAAATTGATGGAAACACCACTGAAATGGTTCAGGAACATCATGGGGAGGATGTCTGGATGTATCTTGGACTCCCGGGTCGCTGCTGGGAATGAAGTTGTCCGAGTAATACGCCACTTTTACAGACTGACAATAATACGCACCAAACCGAAGATAAAATCAGTTTTAGTGGAAAAATTGTTAGAAACCATTCTTTCCTGTATATTTACTTGTATATAAAGTGCAAGTGCTGAAAAAAATTACAATTAAAAGGCAATCTGATACAACCTGTATATCACATAAAGGAGGGCCTGATTCACATTGTGGTGCAATTGTTCAGGTAGTGGGACTCCTACACTCATAAAGTCTATGCACTAAGTGAAAGGGCTGCCAAAAATTACAAGGAACTGGCACTCCAATACCCCCTTTATTACACATAAAGGAGGGAATCATACACACCCTTGAAAATTATGATTGATGGCCTGCTACTGACCCTCAAAAACATTAGGAGCAAGGGCCTGCTGGTGATCTTCTAAAACATTAGGCGCGAGGGCCTGCTGCTGATCTGACCATCTAAAAAAATAGGTGAGGGTCTGCTGCTGAGCTAACAATCTAAAAAAATAGGGGTGAGGGTCTGCTGCTGATCTAAACATCTAAAACATTAGGGATGAGGGTCTGCTGCTAATCTGACCATCTAAAACATTAGGGACGAGGGCCTGCTGCTGATCTGACTATCTAAAAGATTAGGGGTGAGGATCTGCTGCTGAGCTGACCATCTAATAAATTAGGGGTAAGGGTCTGCTGCTGATCTGACCCTCTAAGACATTAGGGGTGAGGGTCTGATGCTGATCTGGCCATTTAAAACATTAGGGGTGAGGGTCTGCTGCTGAGCTGACCATCTAAAACATTAGAGGCGAGCGCCTGCTGCTGATCAGACCATCTAAAAAATTAATGGTGAGGGTCTGCTGCTGAGCTGACCCTCTAAAACATTAGGGGCGAGGGCCTGCTGCTGATCTGACCATCTAAAAATTAGGGCTGAGGGTCTGCTGCTGAGCTGACCCTCTAAAACATTAGGGGTGAGGGTCTGCTGCTGATCTGACCTTCTAAAACATTAGGGGCGAGGGTCTGCTGCTGAGCTGATCATCTAAAACATTATGGACGAGGGCCTGCTGCTGATCTGACTATCTAAAAAAATTAGGGATGATGATCTGCTGCTGAGCTGACCATCTAAAAAATTAGGGGTAAGGATCTTCTGCTGATCTGACCATCTAAAACATTAGGGGTGAGGGCCTGCTGCTGATCTGACCATCTAATAAATTAGGGATGATGATCTGCTACTGAGCTGACCATCTAAAAAATTAGGGGTGAGGGTCTGATGCTGAGCTGACCATCTAAAACATTAGGGGTGAGGGCCTGCTGCTGATCTGACCATCTAATAAATTAGGGGTGAGGGTCTGCTGCTGAGCTGACCCTCTAAAACATTTGGGGCGAGCGCCTGCTGCTGATCTGATCATCTACAACATTATGGGTGAGGGCCTGCTGCTGATCTGACCATTTAAAACATTATGGGCGCGGGCGTGCTGCTGAGCTGACCCTCTAAAACATTAGGGGTAAGGGAAACCTAATAAGCATCTTGATATGATGGAGAAGGAGGGGGGGGGGGGCGAGAAAAGGAAGATTGAACCATATACCCTTTTTTGTGTTGGAAGGGGTGCATGGGAATACAGTGCCTTTATGTTCAGCTGCTTTCCTCTGGTGGAGTAGAGAAGTCAGGGGCAATCCAGGCCTTGTTTATTTTGATAAGAGTCAACCTGTCAGCATTTTCAGTTGACAGGCGGATGCACTTGTCAGTTATTATGCCCCCAGCAGCACTAAATACCCGCTCTGACAAAACACTGGCAGCAGGGCAGGCCAGCACCTTCAAGGCGTAGGGCACCAATTCGTGCCACATGTCCAGCTTGGACATCCAATAGTTGTAAAGCACAGAGGGATCACTGAGGATGCTGACACGGTCTGCTACATACTCCTTCACCATCTTTCAAAACTTTTCCCTCCTTGTGACACTAGGCCGTGCATCAGGGTGAGGGTGCTGGCGGGGTGTCATGAAACTGTCCCAGGCCTTGGAGAGTGTTGCCCTGCCTCTGTTGGAACTGCTGTGTGTTCCCCTCATCTCCCCTCCTCGTTTTCCCAAGGAACTACGTACCCTGCTTCCAGCGTTGTCAGCTAGGAATTTTTGGAGCAATTTTTCCACAAGGACCTTCTGGTATTGCACCATTTTGCTAGTCCTCTCCACCACAGGAATGAGAGATGAGAAGTTCTCTTTGTAGGGGGGTCGCGAAGGGTGAACAACCAGTAATCGGTGTTGGCCAAAATGCGTATAATGCAAGGGTCACGGGAAAGGAAGCATAACATAAAGTCAGCCATGTGTGCCAGAGTCCGAACAGACAAGACTTTGCTGCCCTCGTCAGGAGGATGACTCTCAATCTCCTCATCCTCTTCAGCCCATCCACGCTGAACAGATGGAATAAACCTGCTATGTGTACTACCCTCTGTAGCGGAGGCAACGGTCTCCAGCTCCTCCTCTTCATCATCATCCAATTCGCACTGAGAAGATGAACTGAGGGTGGTCTGGCTTTCACCCTGTGTCTTCCCCCATTTCCACCTCTTCCACATGCAAAGTGTCCACCTTCATTGTTAGCAGCAAGCCTTTCAGTAGACACAGAAGTGGGCTGGTTACGCTGATAATAGCGGCATCACCGCTCACCATCTGTGTTGATTTATCAAAGTTGCATAAAACTTCACAGAGGTCAGACATCCATGCCCACTTGTCGCTTGTGAAGAGCGGAAGCTGACTGGAAAAGCGACGACCATGTTGCAGCTGGTATTCCACTACTGCCCTCTGCTGCCCACAAAGCCTGGCCAACATGTGGAACAACAGTCGGTGAGCTGGCAATTAAAAGCGCTGCTGCAGCATTGCCAGACCGGCGGCAGCTGTCGATGACTTTCAGAAATGGGCACACATGCGGCGCACCTTCACCAGTAGCTCAGGCAAATTGGGGTAGGTTTTGAGAAACTGCTGAACCACTAAGTTGAACACGTGGGCTAGGCATGGTATGTGTGTGAGCTTGCCGAGCTCCAAAGCCGCCACCAAGTTACGGCCTTTATCAGACACAACCATGCCTAGTTGTAGGTTGAGCGGCGAGAGCCACAGCTCAATCTGGTTCCTTATACCCTGCCACAGCTCTGCTGCGGTGTGCTGATTGTCACTTAAGCAAATTAGTTTCAGCACAGCCTGTTGCCACTTCCCCACTGCTTTGCTACACTGCTTCCAGCTACTGACTGGTGCTGCAAGATGATAATTCAGAGATGGAGGTGGAGGAGGAGAAAGGATGGTTGCAGCCACTAATGTAGGTGGTGGCGGAATTCCTGATGGAAGTAGGGCCCGCAATCCTTGGCGTCGGTAGCACCTGTGCCATCCCAGGGTACGACTCGCTCCCGGCCTTCACAACGTTCACCCAGTGTGCCGCCAGAGACATGTAGCGTCCTTGGCCACAAGCACTTGTCCATGTGTCAGTCGTTAAGTGGACCTTCCCAATAACTGCGTTGGTCAGGGCACGGGTGATGTTACGGGACACATGCTGGTGTAAGGCGGGGAATGCACACCTGGAAAAATAGTGGCGACTGGGGACTGAGTAATGAGGGACCGCTGCCGCCATAAGGCTACGGAAAGCCTCAGTGTCCACAAGCCTAAATGGCAACATTTCTAGGGCCAGTAATTAGGAAAGGTGCACATTTATTGCTATGGCCTGTGGGTGGCTGGCTGGATATTTGCGCTTTCGTTCAAAGGCCTGGGGTATGGACATCTGTACGCTGCGCTGGGACACAGAAGTGGATGTGCTAGCTGATGGTGCATGCGAAGGTCCAGGTGCAGGGCAGGAGGCATCTGGGCCTGTGTCTTGGACAGGGGATTGGCCAGCACATAACACATGGGAAGAGGAGGCAGTGGTGTGACCCGCTGATATTAATTGTGGATCCAGGCGTTCGTCCCACCTAGTAGAGTGCTTTGATGCCATGTGGTGGATCATGCTGGTGGTGGTGAGGTTGCTAGTGTTCATGCCCCTGCTCATTTTGGTACGGCACAGGTTGCAAATGACAATTCTTTTATCGACCGCACTTTTCTCAAAAAAGCGCCAGACTGCGGAACACCTAGCCCTTGGCAAGGGAGATTGCCGCAAGGGGGTTCTCCAGGGAACAGTTGCGGGCCTGTTTGGTGTGGCCTGCCTTCTCCCTTTTGCCACCCACTGCCTCTTTCAGCCTGTTGCAGTGCTGCGGATCTCTCCCCCTCTGTACTGCTGTCCTTGCTCAGCTTGCCACCTTCCCAGGTTGGGTCACCGATTTCATCGTCCACCACCTCCTCTTCCCCTTCCTCACTCTGATCATCCTCCTGACTTGTTGACCTAACAAAAACCTCACTTATTGACAACTGTGTCTCATCCTCATCATGAACTTCTTGAGACACTAATTGCGGTTGACTTATTGGCAACTGTGTCTCATTATCATCATCCACCTTGTGAAACACTAATTGCCGTTACTCACCGTCCTCTTTTTCTGACTGTGGATGCTCAAGAGTTTGCGAATCAGTTCACAAGATCTCCTCACGTCCCTCTTCAAGCGAGCTTGACGGGAGGGCAAAATCAAGGAATGGCGATGAAAAGAGCTCCTTGGATTATTCGAGTGTGGAATCACTTGTTTCCAAGACTCTCCATGATGGGAGGAAGGAGGATCAGGGTGAGGATTCAGTTGACCAGACTCTTGGCTACTGAGACTGGACTTTGTGGAAGACAGGGTGCTTAACCGACTGGAGCATTATCTGCTGCAATCCAACCGACCACCTGGTCGCACTGGTCTGACTTCAGGAGTGGTGTCCTGCGCCGCCCTGAAAACTGGGACATGAAGCTAGGTATTGTGGATGAGTGTGTTTCTTGTGCTCTGGCAGCAGGCACAGTTTCACCACGCCCAGGGCCATGGCTTCTGCGTGCACCATCAGCAGCATGGCCACTTTCCCGTCCCTTACTGTTCTCCTTAAGCGTATTTAATAGTATATATGCTTGCAAGTATGTCACACGTACAGTAGCGCAGGTTTTGTAAGTGTATGCGCAAAAAAATGTAACTGTCACAGATATTTAGGATGCTCAACCGTTATACAGGAGATGTAGTGCAGGTAATGTCGCTGCTGTCACCAGCGGCTAACGTAATACAGGAGATCTAGCACAGGTAATGTTGCTGCTGTCACCAGCGGCTAACGTTATACAGGAGATGTATCGCAGGTAATGTCGCTGCTGTCACCAGCGGCTAAAGTTATACAGGAGATGTAGCGCACTTAATGTCGCTGCTGTCACCAGCGGCTAACGTTATACAGGAGATCTAGCACAGGTAATGTCGCTGCTGTCATCAGCGGCTAACGTTATACAGGAGATGTATCGTAGGTAATGTCGCTGCTGTCACCAGCGGCTAAAGTTATACAGGAGATGTAGCGCACTTAATGTCGCTGCTGTCAACAGCAGCCAAACAATTGCGCGTAACTTAGCGCACTATTAACCTTCAAAACTCCCTAAAAAAAACACAATTCCTCTCCCTACACTTTCTCTTCCTTCTGCTGCAGCTCGCCCTAAGTCTGAGCCGAACCACGTGTCATCGGTTACTATATAGCACGCGATGACCAATCACTGTAATGTCAGTAACCAATATGTGAGTGGCACTAATTCACTGCATGTTTATTGGCTGCATAGCAGCCAACAAACGTGCGGGAGGAGACTCGATCATTGCGCTCGAGCACACGCGGTGTGCCGAGCATCGCGATGCTCGAGTGAAAAAGGTGTTCGGCCGAGCATGCTTGCCCAACACTAGTGTACATGCCTTGCACTAGATTTATAAAGTGTTTTAGAGACTTTGGGGGAGATTTATTATCCACTTCACCATTTTTCTGGTGAAAAAAGTCACAAACCCTCGGGGGAGATCGATCAAAACGGGTGTAAAGGAAAACTGGCTTAGTTGCCCATAGCAAACAGTTAGATTCTATCTTTCATTTTCCAAAGGAGCTCTGAATGAAAGGTGAAATCTGATTGGTTGCTATGGGCAACTAAGCCAGTTTTACTTTACAGAATTCCCCTCCCCACCCCCCTACCCAGTGTTTGAGACTTTTTAAATGCTACTGTGACTAAATGTGGTAGCAATTGCTGTTTTTACCCTGCCCTCACCACTTTCTGCAAAGTGGGCATGGTGACAGGAAAAGGAGGTGGGGCCAGCAGACATAGCAAATTTTGTGTATCTTCTGCACAAGTTTTCTAGCATAAATGAAGACTGAAATCTATTGCTGCTACAAGCTGCCATAAATTTCAGTTTAGGCACACTGACTGCCAGAGGATGTGCTTAATTTTTGATGAGGCCTGGCCCTCCTCCATAAGTTAAGCGTATCCTCCGGAAGCACAAGAGATGTTAAGACCGGAACATGCCAGTCTTGATAAATCTCCCACTTTGCATCTAGATAAGGAGGTGTAGCTTATGATAAGATCATCTGACATTCTGGTGTAGTTTAAAAAGGACCTTTCATTACGATAAAAAAATCTAAGCTAAGTATACAGACATGGAGAGAGGCGCACACGGATCTCCCTGCACTTACTATTATCCCTGGGCGCCGCTCCATTCTCCCAGGCTATGAGCTGAGAGCTGCGATTGGCCAGCACTCCAGCCTGGGAGAAGGAGACGCCCAGGAGAACAAGAGCAGGCTCCTCCATGTTGAGCCGAAAATCTGAAGATACCGGAGCCTATACCGGGAGAACGGAGCGGCGCCCAGGGATAATAGTAAGTGCAGAGAGATCCCTGGGTGCCGCTCTCCATGTCTGTATACTTAGTTTCGATTTTTTATCGTAATGAAAGGTCCTCTTTAACATAAGTTTATAGAAGCACACACATGAAAAAATGTATTCTCTATTAGAAAGGTGCATGATTTAAACTGTAGTGAAAGTATTCTTCTTATCAGTGACAGTGTTTGTGAGTTATAACCTCCCTTCTGATCCTTAGCTGTGTCATCTGACCAACTCTCTGATCTCAGACGGACACAGGACAGGAGGTCAGTTACTTCTCTATACATTTCTATGAGACTGACATTGAGAGTGCCATAGGAATACATAGAGAAACCGGTTACATGTCCACAAATAATGTGATATTTCAAGAGTCAGGTCACATGACTCTTGAAATATCACATGTAGGTCACATGACACAGCTGAAGGGAGAGGGTAGCTGACAAATACACTCAGTTTACTTCACTACAGTTTACATCATCCTCCTTTCTGTCAGAGAATACAAGTTTTTGTGGAAGTGCTTCTTTAAGACAGTAATAATAAATCTGTACCATGTAACCCCTAGTAGCATTATGAAGAGCCTTTCCTGTGATGTCACATCAGTATCTTGCATGCCTGACTCCATGTGCTGTGGTGAATGCACCAAATAGGGGTAAATACATGGGGGCACATTTATTAAGATTTTCTTTTTAGACACCATTTTTCTATAAGGCCCTGCAGTGGCAGTGGATCTGTAACAGTTATGTAGAGGTGCAGGCCTCTACATTACTTCAATGGATCCACTGCCGTTTCTAAATGTGAGACAGCTTCCTAGCTGTCTGACATTTAGACCATTTTCTATGCCTACCCGCTCGTCCCCTTCCCCGTCCATACCACAGCCACTTTTTTAGACCTGTCGTGAATGGGGAAAAGTTGCAGATTGCGGCACAAAGGACCTGTGAGCAGTGATGGTCAGTTTGCAGTGTTCGCCAACGAACACATGCAGGCTGCCATCTTGACTCACCCATCCGGCGATGCACAGGTAAGCCCTTACCTGTGCCTGTACCGGGAGCTGTTCTGAAATCAAATGCAGTCACCGGGAGCAGGCAGTTCCGAGAACAGCCCGATGAAGGCCCCCAGCAGCTTACCTGTGCATCGCCGGGCGGGTGAGTCAAGATGGCAGCCCGCATGTGTTCATTCGCGAACACTGCGAACTGGCCATCACTGCCTGTGAGCCGCAATCTGCACCAGAAATATGCCAAATAAAGGTGTATTTATGTTTAATAATGACCCCCCATGGTGAGTAACTTCCTTAGTTATTATTTTTACAATTTTTTTTGTAAGCATGTTCAGATTTAAGTAACAAATGGTAAATTTTGAGCTACTTACAAATCATGTCGTACGTTGCCTTATGATTTGCTTCCAGATGGATTATACAGTACATCAGCGAGCTTGACTGAACTAGAATTCATTTATTTAAAACGTGCGCTGAATATTCCTAATCTGCTAAATACACACTTGGGAGAATCTTATTTATTAATTATTTATGCTTTGCATCTTGATGCTAGATTATGCTTTTTATCCAGTCAGACAATTTAGTCTTGATATCATGTTTCAATCTGTTCAGCTGTTTACCTTATCCCCCTCTCTCTCTCTTCAGCTCCTTGCTCGTACCCGCACATGACTGCCTCCGCCTGCCAGGAGACTGGAAACCATTGTTTACTGGGAAGACAAAAAGACAACAAGAAAGGAAGTCATCGAATCAAGCCTAAGGCCCTAAAAAATATCTCAAAAGAGAGACCCAACTCTCTGGTGGACCTGAAAACATACAAGGACACAAAGATTTTAGTGGCTAAATTTCTGGAACATTCAAATTGTCGCCTGTCGCCAGAAGTGCAACATGTTGTGAATAGTATTAAGTCTGTCATCAAATCAGATGAGCGGCACATGGAGGAAGCCATCTTTAGTGCCAACATTATAGATCAGGTAAATAAAATCGGCAAAGCATAGCTTGGAATACATGAATACAGCAGAACTAGACCTGCCTCTCAGTCCTGCCTACAGCCATCTAATCATCATATATAGCACAATATACGCATATTGATTTTGTCAATTGAAAAAGTTGGCTTTGTCATTTGATATGAGGTGCCTTAAAGAGGATCTGTCCCCACTCCTGACATGCCGTTTTAACAGCTTCATGCATTCCCCATGCAATAATAATTCTGGAGCATCTATTCTTATGTCTCTATGTTGTGTCATTCCTTTATTATTTCTATTGGAAGTTATGAATGAATTGCTAGCAGTCTGCAGTAAGGGTACGGAGGGGAGGTAACCAGTTGGGGGAGGGGTGTCCCTGCACAATCCCAAAATAGTAGCACTGATTGGAGTGAGTCTGTGAAGGTACACTCCCCCAAATGGTTACCACCCCTCTATACCCTTACTGTAGACTGCTAGCAATTCATTTATAGCTTCTAGAAGAAATAATAAAGGAATGACACAACATGGAGCCATAAGAATGGATGCTCCAGAATTGTTATTACATATGGAATTCATGACTCTGTTAAACTAGGCATGTCAGGGGTGGTGAAAGGTCCTCTTTAAAGGAGTTTTCCAGGCTCCTGATATTGATGACCTATTCTCAGGATAGTTCATTAATATCCAATAGATGAGGCTCTGACATGCTGCCCACCTCCCCACATACACACAAATCAGCTGTCTCTGCAGCCTGTGGTGCTGAAGTTAACACTTTGAATGGAACAGGAAGCAAAGTGTAGGGGCCGTGCTGGATTACTACAGCTCAGCTCCTATTCACTTCAATAGTTCACTAATCGGATATTAATGACCTATACTGAGAATAGGTCATCAATATCAGGAGTCTAGAAAACCCCTTTAATATTAATAAACAAATTATCTTTAAAATAACCTACTGAAGAGTTGTCTTTTTTAGTAAACACTTATATTCCCTATTTTTTTTAAAAACATTGGAGCACATTTTCTTACAATTCTACTGGGGATGAGTGAATCAACTTTGGATGGTACATCCAAAGTCAATTCACAAAAACCTTTGCTGTAATACTGTATGGACTTCCCGCTTCGTACAGTATTAGAATGTATAGGCTCTGATGAGCCGAAGTTATTACTTTGCGAAGTTGAGCAAGACTTCCTGTAATAACTTCGGGAATTAATTAGTACTGTAAAAAACCTTGGTACCGAACTTGAGTTCAGTTCCAAGATTCTACTAGGAACTGAACCAGAGTTTGGTACCAAGGTTTTTTATTGTAAGAATTAATTCCTGAAGTTATTACAGGAAGTATTGTGTGACTTTGCGAAGTAATAACTTTAGCTCATCGGAGCCAATACATTCTAATACTGTATAGTTGATTCACTCATCCCTAGTAGAATTGTAAGAAAATGTTCTCCAATGTTTTTTAAAAAAAAATAGGGAATATAAGTGTTTACTAAAAAGGACAACTCTTAAGTAGGTTATTTTAAAGATAAAAAATCTTTCGCGAGTTTGTAAAGTAATAACTTCATCTCATCGGAGCCAATACATTCTAATACTGTACGTAGCTGGAACTCTTTGCAATATTGCAACAAAGTTTTTTGCAAATCGACTTTGGATGTACCATCTGAAGTTGATTCGCTCATCCCTAAATGCTACATTGTACTATTCCTCTGTAATTCCTCCCAGAAATGTATGAATAGATTGACAACTGTTGTTACCAATTGAGAGTGCAATCCTATACAGTCTGATACTGTACTATACAGTAACACACTTCTTCGACAAGGGGAATAGAAACCCCCAGTTATCAATTTATTCATCAATTTATAGGAGTGATAACCAAGATGCCATAAAAAATTTAATTAGAAGAAAAGATGCTCAATAATTATTTTATACAAGTGTTTACCAATACAGACAAGTCAGTAGGGCTGCAAGTTATAGACAGGAGGATCTGAGCAGATTAATATATACAGTTTTATCGGAAAAGATTCAACACAACTTGTAATTTATTCATTGAAATCTCAGCTCTTTTTCTGCTTAGGAGTCATGTGGGTGGTGCCACATTGATTGACAGCTAATTCTGTATGCCTTAGAATACACATTAATACTTATTTAAACCACCAGTATATTAAGGCAGGTTCCCAGGTTCTTATTATGCACATCATATATATGATGTTTTAGGCTTTTTGAACTTTATAAAAACACTTTTACAATAAAGACAATAATCACATGCATTATTTATCAAGAAAGAAGAGGCTTACAAAGCAACTTTTCTTAGTAATTGGAAAACATTCTGTACAATGCCTTTTTGAATTATTAACTTTCAGTTAAATTATCAAAATCCAATAATAAATGAAAGATAATTACTCACTCCAAGTCCTGGCAGGCGAGCTGCTATTCATCTTATGTTCTTGATTCTTTTAAATAATTACGTCTCCTGGAACATTTTCCTTCAGTGTAATGTGTAGCATGCTAGAACAGCTTATGATATTTGGAATATTGCTGATACGGCGATACTGTCAATATTGCAGCTCATTTAGTACTATGAGTCTATTATTGCTGAGGCATCGCTTCTGAGCACCATTGCATAAACCGTTACAGGAAATATCACCTAGTGTGTGACTTTATAATACTGAGGGACAGAGGGGACTTTGGGCTGTCTCAGGCATCAGGGCTCAGTTGTGCCTTCTATCTCTGCACCCCTATAGCTATAGCCCTCATAGGAAGAATGTAAAGATATACTCAGAATGTGAATATATACTCAGAGTTCATAAATAAATGTAACAATTACTATATGAGAGAGTTGAGACTGTCATAGTTATTTGACTAATTAATTTCTGTTTAGTCAGTCTGAACATCAGTAATTATAGTATTCAGGTTTTAAGATGACAATTAGGGATGAGCGAATTTCATATTTTGAAGTTCGTGTAGTGGTATTTACTTAATTGCCTTATGGAATCCGTTACCACGTACCATGGGTAACGGAATCCATAACGCAATTCAGTAAATAACACAACACGAACCCGCACACAAACTTCAAAATATGAAATTCGCTCATCCCTAATGACAAAATTAAAGTGTACCTTACATTTCAAATATACATTATTAAAAGCGATTCTAAATTTCACAAAATGTATTTTTTTTATATCATTTATTTATGTATTTATTTATTTGTTTTCCAAGCGAAGTAAGCACCTGAAGTTTAGGTGCCTATCTTACTTTGCAATCTGTCCACTCGGACAGATTGCATTTAGCTTTTGGACTATGGATTTTTCTGAAATTATTTTATATCAGTGCAGTTGTGATGGCTTGTTTTTGTGGGATGAGCTGTTTCTTTCATGTTTTAGAAATTGAGGCAAATAGTAGCAATACTGCAACAAGAGACTCCATTAGGGCTTGATTTCCGTGGAGCGAGCTGTCATTTTCACTGTTACAATTTTATACATAGCTTTTAGATAGCATATTATACTGTACAGGGGCGGATTGGCCCGGTGGTTCGATGCCCAGGGGGCTGCTCAAGCCTTCCTCTCTGCACCTGGCAGGGTACATAATGAGATGTCAGTGGTAATTAACCCAGTGAGAATAAGCTACTCATGTACCCGGCCAGTGACCTTACTTACCTCTTGAATTCAACTTCTGTGGCCTGCACCTCACCTCCTATGCCCCCTGCTCATATGTTAATCAGAGACAACTGGAGAAGGACAGAAAATGGCATCTGTTGGTGGCCACCACAGAGGGAAAACTTTTGGGGCAGTATTATTCTGCACTTTGGTATTTGGTTCTGCTGGGATGGTATTTCGCACTATGGTATTGTTGACTCCACCTACATGTGTTGCCCCACCTTCTTTTAAGTTGGGCCTGCCTACAACATGGGGCCACTTTTAGTTTTTGTTTTTCAGGGGCCCCTGATACTGTAGCATTTTGTTAAGGTGAGGTTACCAAAAGCAGCATTACCGGCAGTGGTGTATCTTGGTTTTGTGCTGCCCTAGGCGAGACTAAACTCGGGCACCCCCCCTAATATAAATTTGACCCACCCCTTCCTTGTTAAAAAACAATGTGCATCTAGACTTAGTACAGTATTAATCCCTCCCTAATTCTCCCCCCTCTAACCACCCAACGGGTCCCAACCCCCTTACCCCATAAAACAACTATGTAATTGATTTTTTGTGAATTACTGTAATTTAAGTACTTACAGTTTTTGAAGACAGCAGGCTCAGGGATCAGTGCATTGGTGGCCGGGGCCTGGCCTCAGTGTTCACGGTGACCGTGTGCAGGATCCGCTCTGCACTTGGAGGAGATAAGGCTCACCCTAGCGTTGCCGGCCCGTGACTCCACCTCCGTGTGACGCCATGACGGCAACGTGAGGACGCAAAAGGCAGGGGAGGTCGGGAGGAAGTCAGGAGGGGGAGGAAGTAAGTTTTTCAACAAAAAATATATTTAGCATATTGTGTAACTATCACTAAGCAAAGAAGGCATTTTGCCGCCCCCTTTTCAAGTGCCGCCCTAGGCAAATGCCTTGTTTGCCTTGTGATAGATACACCCCTGATTACCGGCACAGTTTTTTTGTTTTTGTTTACATATACCATGTGGGATAAGTAACATTGTCATTTTATGGATACACACATAGGCTTAGAGGTCAGTGGGAACATTGGCACAATTACCAACAGATTGTGACTGGACACTTTGAAGTGAAGTGGCATAGACGGGGGGAACAAGCTGTTTCCCACTAGGGCTCATGAGCCTTTATCTATGCCCCTGAAAATAACCATAATTAGATCATTGACAATTGCCCTTGTTAGGTGAAATAATTTCTTATACCAATAAAACACCCACTTCAAGGTGTCTAATAAAGATAACTTGTAATGCAGTTTATTATTTTAAATTCATGTATCAAATCATCCAAATCAACACCTTGCAGCATAGAGTCCCATAGTCTCTACTCCAGGCAGTAAAGAAAATCCTTCTTTGCTTACAAGGCAACCTTCTTTCTTGAGACATACTGGATGCCACTGTAACGAACATAAACCATAGTTATCTTTTATAGTGGCCATATTTATGCAATTGTTATGCAAATGTTTGTATAGAGGGAGAAGGTCATCAGCCTCTTCAGTCATCTTATTGGTTTTATCCATCTAGCAAGTGTTAACCATGGTTATTTTATTAACAGGTAATCACAAGCTCTCAGCACAGTGTCAGTATGTCTAGAAAACGACTGCAAGAAGACCTTCACCTACGAAGCTGTGGTGCTCTCAGTTCTCCAGTGACATTTCTACACAGGATACATCTAATACGAGAAATGGACCATGACAGACAACAGAATGTTATTGGAGTCTGTAGAGAAACCATCCTTTGACAACCGCTTTTTAAAAGATTGCATGCAAAGACTGAGGACATTGAAATCCAATTCATTCACCAACACCCACCAACAACATGGCATCTCTGATCTGAACATGGTCATGCATGGGACAATAGACTCCTGTTCAAAGAGGTCCCTGAATGTATTATGTTCTGCACCAACAATGCAAGCTTTATTTCTCAAAAAAAGCCTTTTCTGGAATACTCACCTAAACTTTAATCTATTTTTTCATTTAAAATAGAGATTTGGATATTGCTGCCATGTAGCTTCATGAAATGTATACCATCTTCCCAACAGTTGCCGCTTCCCAGAAAAGGGAGCCATTATCTGGTCCTGCAAACTTGCAGATCACATTTAAGGTATATCCTGTCTGTACCATCATTGAAAGGTAGCATAACATATAAATGGAGAAAAATCTTCGGAAAAAGAAGAATCTTGCAACCTCAGTGTTGTATTACTTTATGTACCTCAAGGTGTTTTCACAAAGTGGTTTAATAAAAAAAATCTAAAAAATCTTGTTTTTTTATTTATAGTAAATTCTATGTAGGTTATATAGACTGTGTAAGGCTTGTTTTTAGTAGAGGCTAATATGACATGTCATAAAAGTAAAACTGGTGGCAGCTGAGAGAACACAAAGTCAAAACAAACATACAATAAGTCCTCAGTTTTAGGCTACATTCACACGACCGTATGAATGGATCCCCATCCACTCCACAAATTTGCGGAAGGAGTGCGGACCCATTCATTTCAATGGGCCCGCAAAAGATGCGGACAGCACATTGTGTGCTGTCCACATCCGTAGTTCCGTTTCACAGCCCCGCAAAAATATAAAGCCTGTCCTATTCTTCTCCGCAATCACAGACAAGAATAGGCATTTTCTATATAGTGCCGGCCATGTGCAGTATGCAGATGAAGACATTCAGGTCTGTATATGTTTAACTAATGTGATTGCTCCTAGAATCTGATGCATAATGCCACATGAAGTTTTAGACCTATTTATGAAGCAATGTCTTGGTAGGCAAGGGTGCATAGCTTGAAAATGGAGTGGCTTAGTCAATAGGACTTGGCTTAAGGGGTTATCATGGAAAAGATAATTATAATAGTAAGGAAGTTGCAGCACACAGTTTTTCTTGATGCTATTAAGTTTTAATTTCACATTTTTATCTTTTCACATTTTTTAAACATGGTTAAAGTTCCGGTGCAATATTCACAGCAATGAAGGTAGAAGATGAACGACCAAACGTTTCGGCCTTTCACGGCCTTCTTCAGTGGTCTAAATCTATAAAGATAATTCATATTTATGAGTCATATGATATATGCATTGGTACCTTCGTTACATGAGAATTTTTTTTTTCTATATATATATATCTATGTACACATTTAATATGTGTCATGTTCGGGGACACATATTACGGCCAGAAAAAAGGTACCGCCATGGGGTCAAATGTGGCCCCACCATATGCAAATGCTTATATGATAGCCTTTGAGGAAGATCATGTATATACTCATCCTTTGTTCAATCAATTCTCAATCACGTGGTTACGATTCATCGACGATATTTTTTGCATATGGGGGGGCCCCACAACCACTATTGACAAATTCGTGCAGGACCTCAACTCTATTTATCCAGAATTAGGATTCACCATACAGTCAAGCAAAGAAAAAATAAGCTTTCTAGACACAATAGTTAAACTTGACCTTACAGGCAACATAACATTGGATCTATATAATAAACCCACCGACCGTAATAGTCTTCTTCACTACAACAGTTGCCACCCTAGGGCCACCAAAAACTCTCTGCCCAAATCCCAATTCATAAGAGTCAACCGTATTGTCACGGACACTGATGTGAGGGAAACCAGATTGATGGAGATGACAGAGAAATTTCAGACAAGAGGTTACCCCCGAACACTCCTTAATTCAACATTAAATAACATTATTGAAAAAATTGAACCACGTCACAAGGAACCCAAAAGGCTAGCCTGCGTTACAACATACCACCCCTTGATACCTAAAATCCACCAAGCGTTGAGAAAACACTGGCCACTACTCATAAAGGCATATCCCAACATTCCGGAATTCAGCGAACCTCCAATTACATGCTACAAGAGACCCCATAATGTCAAAGACAAACTGGTTAAGGCGGACATAGGTAGCCTCACTAGGCTGCCAAAACAAACTTTTCTGAGGAGTCAACGACAAGGAACATTTCCTTGTTTACATTGCGCACAATGCTCAAGCGTCACTAGAGGCGAATACGTTACCCACCCAAGAACCGGACGACAATACCCGATTAAGGGATTCTTTACATGTGACTCGAGCTTTGTAGTTTATGTACTGAAATGCCCATGCGGACTGGCGTATGTGGGCGAGACAACTCAACATGTACGCGATCGCGTAAGCAAACACAAATCCACAATTAGACTCGGACACACCCTGCTACCCGTCCCATACCATTTCAACGAGAAAAATCATCAGGCATCCCAATTACGGTTCCAGGTATTAGAACAGGTCGACTCTCCAAGACGCGGCGGAAACCAGATTCTACATTTAAAACAAAGAGAAGCGTATTGGATCCACACACTCGGGACTCTCACACCACATGGTCTCAATCGAGAATGTGATTTTTCTATTAATGTCTAATGTATCGAGTAAATTACAATCTCTATGTGTGATTAACAAATTCTTATTTTTCCTTACAGACCCATTGATATCACGACCTGCGAGGGTGAGATAACAAAAATCCCCCCCTTCCCATCCCCCCCCCTTTTCCTACCCCGTCTTTCCTCTTCCCTCCCTACCTCCTTCCCCCTCCCTCCCCCTCCTTAGACCTTCCCCATCCTTCTTTCCCGTTATCCACCCCACCTAATCTCCATTACGTTAGGGACATTGTAGATTTACTATAGTTCTCTTTCATAAGATCAAGATCGGCAAAAGTATGCTCTGACAACATATATTATATGTATCCGTTTTAGTCTGGTACTATATATGGTGCTTTACTGTTTATTCAAGTGCATCCTTTTTTCTCCCTGTCATGAATTTTCGTCCAGGTTCTACATTTAAATATATGGCCCTGCTATTTGAACACACAAGGATGTCTAACGCAGCCCCAGCGCACAGCATTCCACCGTGTCACGTTGCATAAAACTCCTTTCCCCTGATTACCATAAGAACTACACGAGTGACACGCAGGTGGAACGCAGGACAGTTCCGTCCTGCTCGCGCATGCGCACGGCAACCCAGCGAACGGCCAATCTGCGTGCTTGACACGCAAGTGGAACGCACGCACTCCCCAACGCGATCACATGACCGGACATGCCCCACAGTTCAGAGCGCAGTGGCGCGCGCCCCCCGCGACTATAAAAGGCGCTAAATCGGCTCACATACAATACATCCGGCGCTTTACCCCTGACACACAGCATTTAAGGTAATGACCACAGATTAATTAGCTTGTCATTTGATACATTGTTGCCTGCTTATATGTTCCTGAAAAGACCTGTTTTAGCTGCCTAGAAATTCCTAGAAGATTTATATATGTCTAATCAATAGGATGGGGGGACGGCCGCCAGCCACTCCAACTAGTGGACGAGTTTTAATTATAAATTATATGCACCCGTGGGGCTACCCAGTGATAGACACAGCACACGAACTTTATATACCTCTTCGTAGTTTTATACAAATAGTCCATCAGACTCTTTACCTTCTCTATATATAATACCGGTATAGTAGTGTGAATGTGTCTCACATTGGGCAAAACCGCCATGCATGCAATCAAGATACTGTGATGCACCACGTCCAATAATCCACTAACCAACAGTAGCATACTGAACTGCATGGATTCAAATTATAATCGCTGAAACAATCATGTTTACTCACAGGGGACAACGAGCTGTCTATTGTTTTTATACTATATCCCTTGTAAATTATTTTCCCTTACGTTCAAATTGTAAATGTGTACATAGATATATATATATATAGAAACATTTTTTTCTCATGTAACGAAGGTACCAATGCATATATCATATGACTCATATAAATATGAATTATCTTTATAGATTTAGACCACTGAAGAAGGCCGTGAAAGGCCGAAACGTTTGGTCGTTCATCTTCTACCTTCATTGCTGTGAATATTGCACCGGAACTTTAACCATGTTTAAAAAATGTGAAAAGATAAAAATGTGAAATTAAAACTTAATAGCATCAAGAAAAACTGTGTGCTGCAACTTCCTTACTATTATGTGTGACTGAAGAAGTCCTTGCAGGCACCAGTGAACCATACAGGTGTGCGGTACTCCAAAACTCAACACGGAAAAGATAATTATGACTTATCCTCAGGATAGGTCATCGTTATTACATCGGCAAGTGTCCAAGTCCCTGCACCCCCGCCAATCAGCTGTTTCAGGAAGTTGCTGCATTTACCTGTACTATTTACATCGTATAGTGGCAGTGCCTGGTATTGTAGCTCAGCCCCATTGACCTGAATGGGATTGAGCTGCAACTAGGCCTGTTGTTTCAACTTTTCAGAAACTCTAGTTTCTGAAATTCTAGTTTCACACTAGCGTTAAAGAGATCTGGCAGGCTGTTCCGATAGGGAATAATCTGATGGAGGTCTCTGGATCCGACATTGCCGGACACTGCCTGAATACCTGCTGGCCCCATTAAAGGGTTTGTCCGGGCTCAGAGCTGAACCTATGCCCATTTTCACCCAGGCAGCCCGCCTGACTTGAGCATTGAAGCAGTTCATGCAGGGCAAAGGCATATTCTGGAGTTCCGGTGACGAACCGTGCTCTCCATGGGGCTCCCAGGCGGTAAAATGGCTAGGACAGCGCTAATGCACGCCGATCAGAGCCAGTGACGTCACCGAACACACTTCTGGGCGGAAGCCTCCGCCCAGCAGTGTGTTATTGTAAATAAAAGAGGCCTTGCTCTGCGCAATCCAGCACAGGGCAAGGGAGCGCATTGGAGCATGAAATGCTAACACCAGGGGGGCTGCCTGGGTGAAATTATGGGTATGTCCAGGTTCAGCTCTGAACCCGGACAACCTCTTTAAATATAATGGGGACTGGCGAAGATTCGTTCACAACCCGCAAAATATGCTGAGAATCGGCCAGACAAATACAGCTGCGTGCAGTGATTTGCCCGACTAATTCTCGGCATGCTTGCTGGGTTGTGGCCAGATCTCTGCCAGTGCCCGATATATTTAATGGGGTCAGTGGGTATTACAATGCTGGATCCAGTGAACTCTGGCCATAACAGCCTGTTTGATCTCTTTAACGCTATGAAACTAGCCTAACAGAAGTAATAATGTGATAAGTAGCAACAAAAATCCAGATGATTGTCTTTTTCTCTAGCATTTTTATCACATCTATTCCTTACAGTTTTAATTGTTTTTTTTTCATGATCCCAGCTGCACAAACCAATTTACCAGTAGAAAGAGTTGCATTATCTTTCTTAGGATTCAGCACAAAGAGAAAGTTCAGCCTCATAGGCTTTTTTCATTCCACCCTCCCCCCCCCCCTTTTTTTTACATTTTTTTTAATTCCCCCTGCCCCTTTTCCTTCTTTCTCTTCCCCTCCCCTCTACAAATTAAATAAAATCTCAATCCTCCAAATGAGGTTAAATGAGGTTAAGAACAAGGGGAAAGGGAAATATATTAAAAGAAAGAAACAAAAAGAGGAAAAAAGAAAACCAAAAAATAATCTCAGTGTAAGCGATTCTCAATGGTTTTTCCATATAAATTAAAGAAATTCGACCACAGTTCATCCGAATAAATCCCAGTGCATATGTGAAACGGCATTAAAACTATCGCAAAAAGACAAAATATAAAAATTCATGCACACATGTGTATCCTGTAGGCTTTAGAGGGGTCCAACAGACACATTCAGAACTCACGGGAAAATGGCTCATTCATAGAATCTGGAGGTGGCTTTTTCAAATAGACCAGGAGGCAGGAGATTTAATAAAACAGATGGGAGCTGAGAGACAACAGACAGTCAAACCTTCCAATCCCCTCGAGGTTAGAATGGAGGCAGGAGATGGCTCGTTCGGGAATCTAGGCAGCAGAGGAAACATCGCTCTAGGTTGAGACAGGGATGAAAAGAGCACACAAGCACCCAAGTGCGGGAGTCACCAAGGGGCACACACTCAGCGCTGCGTGGCCTCCAGTGTTCGGAGCGGCATCTCTACATGCGGACACTGAAGTACATCGCAGGCACGGCAGGAGGAGAGGGCACGACGTAGCTCTGCTCTACGTCATCGCGTCACGCTGGTCCTAGGACTTTCATAGTCTTTTTTTCAAACCAATAAAAATAGCCTCCAATACAATATCTAGGGTCATGTACATATTGCAGACATAGGGAAAAGATCTATGAAGACCTACCACAGAGACAGTAACTTCTTTTTTAGTTTTTCTTAAACTTTATTTAAATCCCAATAAATATGTTTGCAAATAATTAAATTTTAAAGTATTTCTGACCATGTTCTGCTTTATAGTCATGCTCTACCTACTATTTCTGTAATAACTCATTCCCATACAGTGAAACCCGGACACTGTCAAGGTGTCACCACGTGTTGCTGCTCTCTGAAATGGTAAGGCGTGGTGCACCCCAATGGAAATTAGGTCCAGAGAGTCAGGGTCTGCAGTTAACCAGTGTGCTTCTTTACTGGAGGAACTCAAGTGCAAAACAACAAGGCAAGGCACTTGGATGGCTTCTCCAGTCTCCTTCCAGGCAGAACAAGAGTTTGATGCAGAGGAAAGACCTGAGCAAGAAGGTTGGTACCCAGGCCAAAGGTTAGTGATCCAAAGTCTGTAGTAGAGTATCCCTGTCTCATCGTCTTCGTTTGGTCACTCAAGTAGTCTGGCAGAGTCTCTTCCTCTAAGCACTGATACCTAACTGCAGAACACTAGGGTCTCTGACTGCTCTCCTTATATACAGTTTGTAGCTGAACTAGAACCTTCTAGTGGGAGGGGTGGAGTGGAGAAACACAGCCCAAACAAATACAATGTTACACCTTTCGTCTCTCATAGACTTGCATTAGAACTTTAACCCCTTTCCGACTGCCATACGGCTATATACGTCCTATCGGCACATACCCCATGCAGCTAACACTTGTATAGAAGCTCTTTAATCCAAGCTTCTGCCTCTGCCCTGCTGATGTCACAGACAGCATACAGTTTAATAATGCCGGCAAGGGACTAATCAGAGTGGTCCCTTGTCTGCAATTGATCCAATTGGTTAGTCTGTGGAGACTAACCAATCGGATCGCGGCAGTGTAAAAGTGCCTGTTCAGGGTGTGATCTGCACACTGCAGGTCAGAGCCTGAAATCAGGTAATGTGTCCTCGTGCCCCCCGATATGTTGGCTCCATCTGTGCCCCCCCCCATGCATCTCCAACTTCCCCCCCTGTGAGCCCTTTTTGCCGGGCAGGCGCTCTCCTGTTCCACCATCTGCCCCTGATGTGGTCCCCCCATCTATGTATCCTGCCCCCAACTGTGCCCCTGATGTGGTCCCCCTGCACACCCATGTATCCTGACCCTATCTGTGCCCCCTGCCCCTGATGCGGTCTACCTGCTGTATATGATGGCGGTGGCTCTGTTCCTGAGCCGCCGCCATCAGCAACGAGTATCAGCTGTATGCTGACACTCTGCTGTAACCCCTTAGATGCCACGGCAGCGGCGCTGCCGCAAAAGCGTCCTGTGTTGCCATCTACAAGAAAATCTGATAGTACTATACTTTGCAATGCAAGAGCATTGCAAAGTATAGTACAGCCATCAGCCCAACTGGATATTCAAGATCCAAGTGAGACTTCATTAAAAAAAAAAATGTGAAAATAATAAAAGTAAAAATAAATAAAAAAAATATAAATGTAAATTAAAAATAAATTGTCTTTTTCTAAAAAAAAATGGAAACATATTTTTTTGAGATATTTGGTATCACTGCGTCCGTAACGACCGGCTCTATAAATATATCACATGATCCACCCCGTCCGATAAACATAAAAAAATAAAAATAACAACTGTGTCAAGAAAGCCATTTTTGTCACCTTACATCACAAAAAGTGCAACACAGAGCAATCAAATAGGCGTATGTCAAACAAAATGACACCAATAAAATCGTCACCTCATCCCGCAGAAAATAAGACCCTACATAAGAAAATCGCTCAAAAAATAAAACAACTGTAGCTCCCAGAACATGGAGACACTAAAACATATTTTTTTATTTCAAATATGCTATTATTGTGTTAAAGTGAAATAAATAATAAAAAGTGTACATTTTAGGTATCGCCGCGTCCATAACAACTTGCTCGATAAAAATATTACATGACCTAACCCCTCAGGTGAACACTGTAAAAAACATTTTTGTCACCTTACATCACAAAAAGTGCAACACCAAGCGATCAAAAAGGCGTATGCCCCCCAAAATATTAGCAATCAAACCTTCACCTCATCCTGCAAAAAATGGTAAACATATTAGGTATTGCCACATCCAAAACGATCTGCTCTATAAAACTTTCACATGACCTAACCCCTGAGATGAACGCTGTAAAAATAAAGTGTAATAATGAATGATCAAAAGATCCTATGTACCCAAAAATGGTACCAATAAAAATCTCAACTCTTTCTGCAAAATACGAGCCCCTGCATAAGATGATCGGCAGAAAAATAAAAAAAATATGGTGTTCAGAAAATGGACACACAAAAACATAATTTATTTTTCAAAAATGCTTTATTATATAAAACTGAAACAAACAAACAAACAAAGTAGACATATTTGATATCATTGTGTCTGTAACAACCTTCTCTATAAAAATAGCAAAATACCCTGTCAGATAAATCTTGTAAAAAAAAAAAAAATTGGTTACCTTGCCTCACAAAAAACTTAATATAGAGCAATTAAAAATCATATGTACCCCAAAATAGTACTAATAAAACTGGCACCTTATCCCCTAGTTTTCAAAATGGGGTCACTTTTTGGGAGTTTCTACTGTAAGGTTGCATCAGGGGGGCTTCAAATTGGACATGGCATCTAAAAACTAGACCAGCAAAATCTGCCTCCTAAAAACCATATGGCGCTCCTTTTCTTCTGCGCCCTGCCATGTGCACTTACATCAGTTTATGACCACATGTGGTGTTTATGTAAACCGCAGAATCAGGGTAATAAATGTTTAGTTTTGTTTGGCTGTTAACCCTCCATATGTTAAAGAAAAAAATTGATTAAAATAGAAAATCTGCCAAAAATGTTAAATTTAGAAATGTCATCTCTATTCTCCTTGAATTCTTGTGCAACACCTAAAGGATTAACACAGTTTGTAAAATTAGTTTTGAGTAACTTGAGGGGTGTAGTTTCTACAATGGGGTTACTTATGGGGGGTTTCCACTATGTAAGCCCCACAAAGTGACTTCAGAACTGAACTGGTACTTAAAATGTGGGTTTTGTAAATTTTCTTAAACATTTTAAGAATTGCTTCTAAACTTCTAAGCCTTCTAACCTCTTAAAAAAATAAAATGACATTTACAAAATGATGCCAACATAAAGTAAACATATGAGGAATGTTAAGTAATAAATATTTTATCAGGTATCACGAAGTACAATGTGTTGTGTCACGAGAAAACAATCTCAGAATGGCTTGGATAAATAAGTATTTCAAAGCTATTACCACATAAAGTGACGCATGTCAGATTTGGTAAATTTTGACCTGGACACTGGGGCATCAATGACCCTTGGTCATGAAATGGTTAATGATACCTAATGGGAATGACAAAGCATTTTTTGCAGACAAAAATATGTCTTCAGACATAATAACATTGGTAAACCAGACATTTTGGTGGTAAACATGTCTGGCTTTTTCCTTACAAAACATAATTTTCTTCAACCCCTTCAGGACACAGCCATTTTTCACCTTCCTGACAGATCCTATTTTTGCTAATCTGACGTGTCACTTCATGTGGTAATAACTTTGGGATGCTTTTACTTATCCAAGTGATTCTGAGTTTTTTTTTCTCGTGACGCAATGTACTTTATGTTAAACTTAAATTTGAGTCAATATGTTTTACCTTTATTTATTTTAATTTTTTAATCCAAAATTTACGGAAAATTTTGAAAAATGTGCTGTTTTCTAAATTTGAATTTCTCTGCTTTTAAGATGGATACTGATACCTCATAAAATAGTCATTAACATTCAGCATATGTCTTCTTTTGTATTTGCATTTTTTATGTCATTTTATTGTTTTAGAATGTTAAAAGGCAAATTTTTTAATTTTTAACAAAATTTCCAAAATCCACTTTTTTAAAGTACCAATTGAGTTTTGAAGTCACTTTGTGGGGCTTACATAGTAGAAACTACCCATAAATGAACCCATTTTAGAAACTATACCCCTCAATTTAAAACTGATTTTACAAACGTTGTTAACCCTTTACATGTTTCACAAGAGTTAAAAGAATATGGCAAAATGTAAAAATTTTACTTCTTTGCAGATTTTACATTTTAATAAATGTTTTCCTGTAAGGCAGCAAGGGTTAACAGCCAAATAAATTCCAATATTTATTACCCTTAATTTGCAGTTTACAGAAACAACACATATGTGGTCATAAACTGCTGTATGTACACACGGTAGGGCTTAGAATGAAAGGCGAGCCATGTGGTTTTTGTAGGGCGGATTTTGCTGGAATGGTTTTTGGACGTCATGTTACATTTGAAGGCACACTAAGGTACCCCTACAGTAGAATCCCCTACAAAGATAGCAATTTTATATAGTGTTTTTGCGTTTTACCACTCTTAGGCCTCATGCACATGACCGTTGTTGTGTCCCGTGTCCGTTTCCGTTTCCCGCGATTCTCTGCAGACCCGTTGACTTTCAACGGGTCCGTGGAAAATTCGGAAAATGCACCATTTGTCATCTGCGTCCGTGATCTGTGTTTCCAGTCCGTGAAAAAAATATGACCTGTTCTATTTTTTTCAAGTACAACGGTTCGAGGACCTATTCAAGTCAATGGGTCCATGAAAAAACACGGATGCACACAAGATTGTCATCCGCGTCTGTTTTTTTCCCATCATTTGCATGGCAAACTAAACTTAGTTTTTTTTTACTTTCCTTCATGTTTGGAGATCCTTCAAAAATAAAGGAAGACACACGGAAACAAAAACGGACGCGGATCACGGAACAACGGAACCCCTTTTTGCAGACCGTGAAAAAATACTTTCATGTGCATGAGGCCTTACACAAAGCATTTTTTTAAATCCTGCTTTTGTGTCGCCATATTCTTAGAGCCATATTTTTTTTTCCTGCTGATTGTCTTGTGGGGAAGAGCTCATTTTTTAAGTAAAAGTTTTCATTGGTTCCATTTTGGGGTACATAGTACTTTTTGATTATCGCTATTACACTTTTTGTAAGGCAACAACACCAAAAATGGCTGTTTTGACAATTTTTTTTTTTTTTATAGCATTCACCAGAAGGGGTAGACCATTTGATATTTTATAGAACAGGTCATTACATATGAAGCAATACCTAATATTTCAGTTTTTTTATTTTTGTTTACAATCACACAATAAAAGCATTTTTGAAAAAAAATGCTGTTTTTATTTTGCCATTTTTTTTTATTTTCTTACAATAGTCTTATGTAAGGGAATTTTTTTTGTGGGATTAAGTGATGTTTTTAGTGGTACCATTGTTGGTTACATAGTACTTTTTGATTGCTTGCTACTACACTTTTTGTAAGGCAAAGTGACAAAAAAAAAGTCTATGTTAAAGCCGTTTTTATTTTTATTTTTTTGCACCGTTCATCTGATGGAGTAGATCATATGATATTTTTATAGGTCTGTCATTGTGGACATGGCAATACCTAATATGTCTGTTTTATTTTTTTTTATTGTAGATGGCTTGATGAGGGGAAAGGGCGTGGTTTTTTTTCTTGAAATTTTATTTATTTATTTATTTTACTATGTTTTGACGTACATTTTTTCCCCTCTACATGAAAATGTAGTCTGCTACAATAAAGTGCATACCACATGGTATACTTTTCATTTACAATTATGGGCAACATATCCCAATATAGATGGCCTTGCGGTTCGCCCGGTGGTCGTTTTGTTGCGAACTTTGCTCATTCGTGGTTTGCCGAATGGTTCACTGTTTGCTATTCTTTTACATTGTGAAGAACTTTGACCCATGACACATCCATCAGGTGGTACAGGACAGCCAATTAAGACGTTTCAACACATGGACACACCCCCTACCTTATAAATAAACCTGATATGGCCGCCATTTTACATTCAGTCTTTTGCCAGTGTAGGGAGAGGTTGCTGTGTGGAGCAGGGGCAGACTGTTAGGGACACCAAGCGCTAGCTAATAGGGCCACAAAAGTCCTTTTAAGGACTGGTATAGGTGTGCTATCGATAGGTGTGACTTACTGAGGGGTGTTATATACTTATAATTTACTTTCAGAGAACAAAGAAAGTATATTATAGTGCATTTGTATTGTGCAGCAGTTGTGTGCCAAACGCTATTGTAACAAATAATTTTTACTGGTGTGATATACCATTTTCCCCGCCAAAAAAAAAAATGATTGAAGCAGGTGTGTGATATACCAATAATATACTTTCTATATAGTGCATTTAGGTAGTGCAGCTGCAGAGGATAAGTTCATCCAAGTCACCAGCCTCAGAAATCGCAGGTTAACAGCAGCTCAGATCACAGACCAGGTCAATGCCTTACAGAGTTCTAGCAGCAGACACATCTCTAGAACAACTGTTAGGAGACTGTGTGAATCAGATCTTCATGGTAGAATATCTGCTAGGAAACCACTGCTAAGGACAGGCAACAAGCAGAAGAGACTTGTTTGGGCTAAAGAACACAAGGAATGGACATTAGACCAGTGGAAACCTGTGCTTTGGTCTGATGAGTCCAAATTTGAGATCTTTGGTTCCAACCACCCTGTCTTTGTGCGACACAGAAAAGGTGAACGGATGGACTCTACATGCCTGGTTCCCACCGTGAAGCGTGGAGGAGGAGGTGTGAGGGTGCTTTGCTGGTGACACTGTTGCGAATTTATTAAAAATTGAAGGTATACTAAACCAGCATGGCTACCACAGCATCTTGCAGCGGCATGCTATTCCATCCGGTTTGCGTTTAGTTGGACCATAATTTATTTTTCCACAGGACAATGACCCCAAAGACACCTCCAGGCTGTGCAAGGGCTATTTGACCATGAAGGAGAGTGATGGAGTGCTGCTCCAGATGACCTGGCCTCCACAGTCACCGGACCTGAACCCAATCGAGATGGTTTGGGGTGAGCTGGACCGCAGAGTGAAGGCAAAAGGGCCAACAAATGCTAAGCATCTCTGGGAACTCCTTCAAGACTGTTGGAAGACCATTTCAGGTGACTACCTCTTGAAGCTCATCAAGAGAATGCCAAGAGTGTGCAAAGCAGTAATCAAAGCAAAAGGTGGCTACTTTGAAGAACCTAGAATATGACATATTTTCAGTTGTTTCACACTTTTTTGTTATGTATACCATTCCACATGTGTTAATTCATAGTTTTGATGCCTTCAGTGTGAATCTACAATTTTCATAGTCATGACAAGGTGTGTCCAAACTTTTGGTCTGTACTGTGTGTGTGTATATATATATATATATGTATATATATATGTATATGTATATATGTATATCTTCTGCTGTATAGGAATAGTGGTTAAGATTCTTGACTGTAATGTAGAAGGTTGTGAGTTCAAATCCTGCCAGAAACTTTTCAGAAATAGAGGCTAAATTAGATTTAATTACACTGGGGTGTCCCCCAAGCACTGACTCCATATAAGGACATAACTATATATGGAGTCAGAGCAAGGGACTCCTAAGCAAAACTAGAGTCCCGACACCATCCCCTCTTCAGAGCAGGGGGTGCCTGGTTTAATGCTTGGGTTCTCCCACTGACTTCCGTTGTGTGTAGAGCACAAGAGCATCGGGAAGTGTTCTACCCGAGCACACGAGCACTTTGGTGCTCGACCAACACTAACCAGTACAGTTTTTAAAATAGTGACATGGAAAAAAAATTAAAAAAAATAAACAAAATTAGATTTTTTTTTATTTTTAACAAAAAAAAAAGATTTAAACAATAGGTCATTTTCTGATGATACATTCCCTTTAAATATTCTTACTTGGCATACATACAGCCTTTTGTTGACTTCCAGAATCTCAAATGTAGCCTTAGCAGTCTAAAGCCTTCCTCACATCTCTTGTGTCCAGTTCTGGTGTTCTAGTGGCCATTTTAGGTTGGTTTTTGGTACAGTGTTTTGATGTGGCATTTTTGAGGCAAAGCCAGCAGTGTATTGAAAAGGAAAGAAAATATAAAAGAAGGTCTCTTCCAGCTTTGGCTGAAAGCGCTGCATTAAAAACTGCATGTATGTTTCAAACCTTACAGCTTCATATACTTTCAAACCTATAGAGTTGTCCTTTAGTGGAAACAGAAAACTTGCAGATTTTTTTTCAAATGTGAAATAAGAGTGACGTTTCGTTTTCACCTACTGTATCTATACAAAATAGCAGCTCTAATCACTTGTTATACAATGGTAACCATTTGGATGATCTAGTAACATAGTAACATGGTTTATAAGGCTGAAAAAAAGACATCTGTCCATCCAGTTCGGCCTGTTATCCTGCAAGTTGATCCAGAGGAAGGCAAAAAAAACTGTGAGGTAGAAGACAATTTTCCCCACTTTAGGGGAAAAAAGTTCATTCCCAACTCTAATCAGGCAATCAGAATAACTCCTTGGATCAATGACCCCTCTCTAGTAGCTATAGCCTGTAATAATATTACACTCCAGAAATATATCCAGGCCCCTCTTGAACTCTTTTAGTGAACTCACCACCACTGCTCTTACCGTAAAGAGTCCTCTTATATTTTTGTGTACAAACCTTCTTTCCTCCAGACACAGAGGATGTCCCCTCATCACAGACACAGTCCTGGGGATAAATAGATGATGGGAGTTCTCTGTACGGACCCTTGTTATATTTATGCATAGTTATTACATCTCCCCTCAGTTGTCTTCTTTGGCTACTTTCGCACTTGCGTTCAGAGCGGATCCGTCTGAGACGGATCCGCTCATATAATGCAGACGGTGGATCCGTTCAGAACGGATCCGTCTGCATTATATTGTAAAAAAAAGTGTCAAAGTAGCCGCAGACGGATCCGTCCAGACTTTACATTGAAAGTCAATGGGGGACGGATCCGTTTGAAAATTGAGCCATAGTGTGTCATATTCAAACGGATCCGTCCCCATTGACTTATATTTGCCTCCGCACGGCCAGACGGACACCTGAATGCTGCAAGCAGCGTTCAGGTGTCCGCCAGCGGAGCGGAGCGGAGGCTGAACGCTGCCAGACTGATGCATTCTGAGCGGATCCGCGTCCACTCAGAATGCATTAGGGCTGGACGGATGCGTTCGGGGCCGCTTGTGAGCCCCTTCAAACGGAGCTCACAAGCGGAGCCCCGAACGCTAGTGTGAAAGTAGCCTAAAGTGAATAACCCTAATGATAATCTTTCAGGGTACTGTAGTCCACCCATTACAGTTTTTTACTTTAGTTGCCCTCCTCTGAACCTTCTCCAGCTATGCTATGTCTGTACTCCATGTGTGGTCTGATTAGTGATTTGTAAAGTGGCAGGACTATGTTCTCATCACGGGCTTCTATGCCCCTTTTGATGCAACCCATTATCTTATTTGCCTTGGCAGCAGCTGCCTGACACTGTTTTCTACAGCTTAGTTTGTAGTTCACAAAAATTCCCAGTGTTACCCAGTGTTTTACCATTTAGTATGTACGGGTGACTTGCATTATTCCTTCCCATGTGCATAACCTTACATTTACAGTATCAGTGTTAAACTTCATCTGCCACCTCTCTGCCCAAGCCTTCATTCTATCCAGATCCATCTGTCCTATTCCGTATGAATTATTTTGCACAGTTTAGTGTCATCTGCAAAAAGCTATATTCTACTGTGCAAGCCTTCTACAAGACCATTAATAAATATATTGAAGAGAAAAGGGCCCAATTTACTATGGGGGAACTTATTATCTCCATTGTGCCTCTGAAAAATGGTGTTAAAAACTCACAAACTAGAGATTTATTAAAATGGTACAAAGGAATACTGGCTTAGTTGCTCAAAGAAGCCAATCAGATTCCACCTTTCAATTTTCAAGGGTGCTCGGAAAAATGAAAAGTGAAATCTGATTGGTTGCTATGGGCAACTAAGCCAGTTTTCCTTTGCACCAGTTGGGGTGCACAGCTGAAACTTAATGGCCTTAAATTGCAAACATTAAAGTGACAGGACTACACAAAGGTCCTCAAAAGTACTGAGAGGAGAAATTCGATAAAGCTCCCCTCTTGTGTTTGCAACTTTTTCACTGTGACTTTTTACATTTTTTTTGCATCTCTCGCTTTTTTATGTAACCCTTGCCACTTTCCTTAATAGGGGCTTGTCAAGGGAGGGAAGGGAACATGGCCAGAGACCCCGACAAATTTATCTTCATTTAGGCCAGTTTTCAGGTAGAAATGAAGCCAGAAAGCAACAACAGCTATGAGCTGTCGTAGATTTAGAGTTTAGGTGCATGGACTGCTGGAGAATGAGCTTAATTGATAACGAGGTGTGCGCCTTGTCATAAATTAGGCATGTCCTCCAGCAGCATTGGGGGATATCAAGACCAGCACAGAAAGCGCTGGTTTTGCTCATTCTCCCCCTATATCTTTAAACATTTTAGTTGCTTTGTTTCTAGTTTGCAAACTCCACTTTGGCACACATTTTTTATCACTTTGTAATCTCTTATGCAAGTAGATTAGATAATTTCTAATCCCCTTAAGATACACAGAGTGCATGTGTGCCGAACCACATGTGTAATACTGCTTTGGTTTCAGGTTGTAAGTGTAGGTTCAGTTTAACAATTAGCAATAGTTACCAGGCTGCAATGCATACAAAGGACACCCTTTGAGTCATCGCTTGTGAGTCCCAGCATGTACGAGCCCCCTTTGGGTAGTAATTTATGGCCTCAACATGTACAGACACCTTTTAGTAGTCACTTGTGGGCTTTAACATGTACAGACTGCCATTGAGTAGTCACTTGTGGACCTCAATTTGAATGGCAGCAGTTCATTGTGGGCATTAAGGTTTTCATGCACCCACTGACTAGTCGCTTGTGGACCTCATTGTGGACAGGCACACTTTGTGTAGTCGCGTGTTGAGTAGCTGCTTGGGGGCCTGTTTACCAGGTTAAGATAATGCCTGGGACAACTATGGGAACACAATTAGTTGGGGTGCACAGCTGAAACTTAATGGCCTTAAATTGCAAACATTAAAGTGACAGGACTACACAAAGGTCCTCAAAAGTACTGAGAGGAGAAATTCGAATTAGTATTTCAATCTTTTCAGAATTTTTTTTATTTTCTGACACCAATAAAGGAATAACTGCTTCTCCTGTTTGTTGTGACAAGAAGTGAAAGATATAACAGGGTGGTCTCTGACTGTCTACATATTACCGTACGTATAGCATTACTTTTTAATTCTCTAAATGTAATAAAACCAGACAGCATCTAATGAAATTCTCAGTCAATTTTATAGCCTAACAAGAGTAATGAGTCTCTTAGGTTTAGGAGTGGAAAACGGGAACTAAGACTATACATTATACATGATTATACAGTAGAACGCTGCAGCCATCTCCCAAACAATACAGCTGGGGTAAAATGCTGATTTATCACTTTGTGTTAAGATTGCAGAATATTAGGATACATGCACACAACTGTATGTATTTTGCGGAGCCACAAAATACAGATACCAGCTTTGTACCAGCTGTGTACAATTGCCTATTCTTGTCCACAAAATGGACAAGAATAGGACATGTTTTTAATTTGCAGAACTGCAGCACCGACATGGACAACACACGGATGACATCCGTGTGCTGGCTGCATTTTTTTACGAACCTGTAGAAATGAATGGGCCCATATGCAGTCCTCAAAGGCAGATCGGAAATGAACCAAAACAACAGTTGTGCGCATGAGGACTTAGGAAAAATAAAGACTGATGGGGTAATTTATTAAGGCTGGCATTTTAGATGTCAGTCTTAATACCCTTTGCACTGGTGCATGATGCGTCTAAGTTATGTAGAGGCAGCAGCATCTACATAACTTAGGTGTTCTCTTGCTGGCGTAGATTTAGACAATTTTCTATGCCTAAAACAGGCATAGAAAATGACAAATGAGACGGGCCGACTGGCCCACCCGCATGCCACAACCCCATTTTTAGACTTGGAGCGAGCTGGAAAAAGTCATAGAGTCGGACGCAAATCCCCTTTGCGACCAACTCTGAAACAGATATACTCCAAAAATTGGCATAAATCTTATAATAAATGACCCCCTGAATATCTGCCTCAGGTAAGACAACGCGGAGTGGTATGACTTAGCACAGGACACAAACTGATATGGTGCTTGTTCACATGGGGTAAATAAAAGACAAACCTCTCCTCGTTTGTATTAAATTTATTAACAGCGATGTTTTTCTACAATTGGCTGCTGCATGCAACGTATATGTTAGTCCTCAAAATACAGTACATTAGTGTTACTGTATGGTAAGGCTTCTTAAATCACAGTGTATGCTATTCAAGGTCTAAGCCAAAATGTAGAACACAGATTAACATTTATTTTGTTAATGTACAACATCACTATGCACACAATACTAATTACTGGAGATGGTCATGGATTTTCATTGACTGAACAAAACAAGGAAGTCAAGCCGTGTTCGACCTCTCTTGTTTACTTAGAAAAAATAAAAGAATAATCCATTTACAGACGCTGTCCCTAAAGAAGAGACGTCTCCGCAAGTACTTGAGAACAGCCAATATACCAAGATCCAGAGGCTGAGCAGTACAGTACATGTATACACCCAATGAACAATCACGCCATAACCATATTGTCCAGATGGTACAATCAGCTTCTACAGTGGGATGTATTCTGAATCTCTTTCCTCTTGTAGTTTCTGTTATTATCCTTGAAATGATCAAACACTACTTTAGGATATGTAAATCAGACTGTTGGACACTAGACATCAGGCTACACAAAAAGTACCATGAGAGAAACAAAGATTTGGTAGGTTTCTAAATGGCATCATGAAATATTATATATGCTGCAATTCATAATTAGTTTACCAACATTTTCTTTCATAAATTAAGCCCTGCCCCGGAACTCCAAAACTTGATGGGAAATCCCACTACTGGGGAGGACTTACATAATTCCCACACATTTTTGGCCTGTGACAGCCTAAATTTGGAGGAACTTTCTCTGAAAATAAGTGACAATGCCCTTAAATTTGGGATTGTTGTCAACTATGATTGTTTCTCATCACTTTCTAACAGTAAAATGCTGTATTGTACATCGCCAGTACACACCTCAGTGCTTAAGTTCTGCCGAAGAAGTAGACATCATAATCATTAACATGATCTTACAATCCTCACCACCTAGGATCTAATACAGTATAGCACTAAATACATCACTGAAGACCTTCCCTTTAAGCTGGTCACACACAATATATAATTGCCCAAATGTTTCTTCAGATAACACTTATTCTCTTTTGTCTCCCTGATTTCAGTAAGAAGAGGAGAATAAGTTGCTGCCAGACAACTCTAGTGGCCGCTTACGCAACACACTTCTGGTATGTAAATCTGGTAGTCTGTTCCAGTCTAGTTCCTGCACAGTTACCATATCGTCATAGCCGAACACTGCGACACGCTGGCGGTCTCCATTGACTATAATGGGATCTTAAGGGGAACGGGTGGATTTCTGTTTTTTGTCCAGTCTAAAGCCGCCTGATCCCTGTTGGATCCTATTATAGTCAATGAGGATTCAGCAGTGTGAGGCAGTCTCCAACTATACCAGTCTATTCCTCTGCTGGAACAGCCTAACAGAGTTCACTAGTGCAGATGTGAACCTACCATTATCTGCCTTGAGAACAAAAGGATCGGCCACACAGAAATCCAACACATTCCTCTCTTTGCGGTCACCATAAACATTACATGGTTGCTGGCCACCTTTAAGCAAGGTGTCTCGTGAAGACAAACGCTGTTCGTATGCTCAGTACCGCCATCTATGAGCCAGAATAGAGAGGAGCTCTGTAAGGGAAGCTCCTACTCCTGCTGACTTGAGCCTTCCCATAGAATGACTACCCTGTAATACAATATTTTATCTGGCTGACCATGATTGCCCATGAAATTTTTTTTTACGAGGATGTCACAAGGAGGACCCTCAGCAGGATCATCTGATTGCCATGCCAAGTGAGGTCTGTGGTGTGCTTCTACTTTACAGAACAATAAAGTTTAAACTTGTTCAATACACTTTAGTACTTGTACAATAATTTTCAAAGACACAGGGGGACATTTATCAAGACTGGCATTCCCATATGCCAGTCTTTATCCTTGTGTGGGGAAGTGAGATGCCCATAATTTATTAAGAGGCAAATGTCTCTTAATAAATTAGTCATATGTTAAGCAGTCCTAGAGCCACAAACTGAAGTCTACGCCGGGTAGGGACTGGCATAAATGTTAGTTATAATTAACCAGTTTGTGGCATGTTATAGTAAATCTGGCAGGCTGTTCAAAGCCTGGTCCCCTTGCGCTAGGCCCCACCCCATTTTAAGTCACTTTAGAAAAATGGCAAGAAGCTTCAAAAGTTGCAAATTATGCCGCATATAGCATGATTCACAACTACAACCGATAATTTGCCATCCCATACAAGCCTACTCGGTTTACACCTTTTTAAAAATATTTCCCTGATCTGTCAGTTTAGTATGGCATGTTGATGGTGGAATTGTTTGCAGAAATGATCTGATGTATATTTTAATGGCTACCTTTCTGGCTGACACTAATCTTACACGTATGGTCAGCTACATTAAAGGGATTGATTGGTTTACACTGGCCATAGACATGACATGTTTGGAAACCACAATATAATGTCTATGGCTACAGGCCGACTTTACACAGCCATCTCAAATCATGTTCATTCATCACATGCATGACCCATTTATATATATAGCCATACTGCCTATAGACATGTTGGGCTAATAGCGCAAGACTTCTACAGGAGGTAACTTCAACTTCTGGGAATTTTAGATATCCATGCAAAGAAAGTTGCTTCCCTCAAGTTCATTGTTGGGTTTGGCAACAGTTTGGGTTTCTATTTAATTGCATGATAGTCATACCACAACGGTTCCTGATCTGTAAGCCAGCCATGCACATAAGATGAATGTTGGCAGAACCCGCTGATTTTGGAATGGCCATTGAATGTGTATGAGAGTATTCTGACGCTCCTTTGACGTTGACGGAAAGAAGGATAAGGTGTGTTGGATAGTTTGTTGGGGAGGAATATCAGTTAAATATCTTTAGTGTACGGCCATATGTTCAGGTTTCTTGATGCAGTTCTGAAAGCCAAAACCAGGTGTGAATTAAAAAACAGAAGTTGTATCTGTCCTTTATGCTTTCTCTCCATAGGCCATACCCCTAGACAAATAATGCAGTGTTAGACAAAGAAATCCTGAAAAGGGGTTTATTCACATCTTGCTTTTTTTTACATTGTTCTGATCCATTATAGGAGCAGAACAAATAAAAATAAAGAGCCAGTTCTGTTGCACGATGGACATGAACAGCGCCAGATGGACCTCATTGTCCATACCACGGTCTGTTGGGTTTTCATCAGGTAGCTCAAAATTTAATTGGACAAAATAGCAAAGAATCTCAGAACATTATGCAAGCCTCTGTGGTGTCAGAAAAGCTTAATATTTGTGACACCAAAACATTGGGTTTTATGTGGGAGCAGCAAGGCAGACACTGCTCACATCCAAGACGAATCATAATGACTTTGTTTAACAATAAATAAATAAATAGATGATTCCTGTCCTATGCCAAAGTGGGACTTATTGAAGAACACAAATCCCTGTATATCTGATGTAAAGCAAATGCAGATTTCTCCAAACCGGGCATCATGAAAAAAACATAAGGTGGTGGAAACCTAAAAAACATGAATTGTATACTACTATAAAAACAGTAATGCTGTTTTAACCTCCTGACGAAGCTGAGGCGAAACGCGCGTCGGGGTTCCTTCCAGCCCTGTGTCCGGTGCCTCCACCCTTCATCATGTCTGTGGGTATGTTCACGTCCCCAGTGGATATTTTTTTTTGTGTGGGAGTTTGATCTTACAGCCTGGTATCCTTGATTTATTGTATATGGGCAGATTGCATCTGGATGTATTTGATGGATGTCATGTGACTTTGTGCTCCATTGTATCATTACTTTTGGGCTGCATTTTTTCATACAATAATCTTCCCCTGGGTTGTGCAGTGAGTTGAATATCACAGACACTTGTAGTGGATGTTCACTGACATTTTCTACTGGTGAATCACCTCACTGCATATTACACTGACATGTTTTTCATCTGCTTGGCGGGTGTTTGAGGCACCGACGGGGGGGACTATTGCATCCAGTCTGTTTTGCTGATTATTCTCCATAGCAAATCTGTGTAAAAAATATTTTATGAATTTTTGTGATCCATTGATGATCTAATAAAGTATTTATATTTCTACTGGGCATTCTATGGTTGTTTTTATAGCAGCATTTATAGGTTTATATAAAAACAGTAAGCCTGGTCAACAGTAAGCTGAAGTATAAAGACTAGATTACTTATTAGGGTGAAAGTTGTGGTAGAACATTTTTTTTTTCCATACTGTACATTCAGTAATACTGTCATTCACAAGTTTTGTTGTGTGTTTGTTTAAGTTCCTTTTGTCTAACTTTGAATTTTGTTTAAAGAATATAAACCATTCAGTATAACTGTCATGAGAATGGACACCTTAACCACCTAACTATTTTGCCAGTTCAGCTCGGACTGTGGGAAAAGTACTTAACTGAGCTCGGACAAAAGTGGAAGGAGGGGGCTATCTGATTGGTAGTAGCTAGAAGCATGGGCCTGGCATTCCAGGCTTTCATAAAGACTAAAATGACAGCATAAACCCAAGATAAGCAGGAGATATCAATGTTAGAAATCGAGTCGGGAATAATTGGGGGTAAAACCTGCTTTTACTTTAACTTTCAGCTGCATTCACTGTATACCGATTTCTAACACTGATATCTTCCCATGTACTGAAGATAATGCTGTGGAATGCCAGCTTTCAAAGAACACAAAGCCCATATCTCTAGCTGCCACCAAACAAGAGATATGAGTAGCTAAAGCAGCTGCCCCCCCTGTCAGTCTGGAGGAGGAGAGGGAGCAGTTGCAGAGCTGACAGGCTGCAGGAGGAGAGGAAAAGTAGAAAAAAAAATAGAAATGGGGCATTATCATCATTGTACTCACCCACATAATAACATTATGTTAGTTACACCAGACAGTGAACGCCATAAATAAATTCCACAAAATAATGCTAAAATTGCATTTTTTATTGTTCCCCCTAAAAATTTTATAATAAAAGTTATTTAATACACTATATATACCCCAAAATGGTTCCTATAAACCTACAACTTATCCCGCAAAAAATAATAATTGAAGAAAACACAAAGAGGGAGAATATTATTGATCCTTAAGGCTACAATTAATTATGTCACAAATGGGTTAAAAATGCAATTGTGTCCCCTGAGTTGTGCGCAAACAAGATTTATTGCAGACACACATTAAGGTTAAAGGGGCAAATACTTTTCTGCAGCCTATTGTCTGACAAATTAATGACTAAATTTCTTATTGATTTCATAATATTATACTATTTTAAACAGTCATTTGGAGGACCAAAATCTTCTTAAAGGGATTTTGCATTTCGACCGAATCTGTATTTTGAGGATCCCCGATTTGCAGACAACAAAACTGATACAGTCGTGCGCATGGGGCTTTAAAGGGACTTTTTACAGTTCTATGAAAATGATACAGTTGTATGCTGCCCTAAATAGAGGTCTTAACAGCTCCAGTTCACGCCAATCTGTCCTGTCCTCATATTCATGAGCTCCCAGCTCTCAACACCAAGCAGCCACTCATTGACAACTTTTCCTATTTCAATCAGTGGTAGCTTGGCGGAGACAGGCAAGAGCTTATGAATTCCACCATGCATTGGAGTAGTTGAATACAAGATTTTAGCAAAGCAACTTGGACAATGAAAGAAAGTCACCCAGCATTTTGCTAAGGGAATCTTCTCACAGTACTCAATCTAGGCAATCTTCTTTGAGCTAATTGCAACTCTTGTGTGTCTGATAGTTTGCTACAATGTATCGGTGCAAGTATAATGTAGCACACAGAGCATTGCCTTGATTGAATAGAATTGTTTCCACTTTTCATCTGAAAGTTCTCAGCCCCTAGATACAAACAAGAGCAATATTCAATATTGAATCAAAAATAGTACATGATCATTTAAAAAAAATAGGAAGTTCTAGCCCACAGCCAATTCAGCTGATTCGCTGAACTTCGTCAAGAAATGTAATTTGTTATGAATTCGTTCATAACGAATCGCATTCCACTGTATGGAGCAGGCACAATGACGGGGAACAGAAATTGTGCCTCCCCCCATCATTTAATCCCTCAGATGCCGCTTTCAATGCTGATCGCGGCATCTGAGAGTTACATTCAGCCTATCAGGAGGTTAATCAGGGGTTGAAACTAAAAAAAGATATACTCACCTCATTCAAAACTGCCAATGTGCACAAAGCTTTGGTGAAATGGTATCTGTTTCAGCTTCCAACAGTTAACTGGTTTCCAAGACTGAGATAATGATGATGTATCCATTGGGTAGGTCATAAATATCTGATCACTTGGGGTTTGACACACGACACCCCCACTGATGAGCTGATGCTCTAATTTAAGTGAATGGGCGCTGATCTGCAGTACCCTAGAATGGCCACTACACAGTGTACGGAGCTTTGGTGTTCTGATTCCAACCAATTTGATATGGCTAGGTCATCAATATCTTAGACCCAGGAAAACCCCTTTAAGTCCCCCTTTTCTTGACTACAGGCTCAGTTCACTATAATGGTAGGCTCACATGGAGTTTCTTCTGTGCTAAAAAATATATATGAGTAATCCTCTGTATTGCTCATGGTTTTTTAGGATGCAGCTTTTAGTCCAACACAGTTTTTCACGTTTTTTTTAATGTGGTTTTGATGTGGTTTTTCATCCTGCCCATTTCAATGGGAACTCTGGGCACAGATTCTGTGCAGAATCCACATCATGTGTGGTTTTAAATCTGCAAGTGGAAAAAAAGCACCCTAGGAATTAACAGAATCCACGCTGGAAAGAAGAAGAGGCCACACCCGAGTCTCTCCTTCAGGGTGAAAGAAGAAACAAGAAAAAAATGTTAATGTAACATTTTTTTACGACAGTTAGGACTGCAGCGGTCACATGGCGTACATCAGCATGTCACCGTAACAAGCAGAGGCAGCAAGACCAGACCAGCGCCACAGAGAAATATGATGGAGAAAGAGATAAAACTTTTTTAAGAATTCTAGGACTTATCAGAGATTTTTAATTATCAAGGACAATCCCTTTAAGGGCTCAATCCAAGGAGAGTTTAGTTGATTGTTAAGAAGAAATTTATGAAGGGTTACCAAGAGGAGAGAGAAGGACCTATTTACCGGATATCCAATCTTGTATTTGCTTAAAAAAATGAAAATACGCTTTGTAAAAGTGAAATATTGTTCACATAATAAACATAGACCTAACGGACAATAAGCTAAACAACCGACAGTATTCTTACACTTCCCAATGAATTCATAGACATAAAACAATAGAAAACAGGACTCTACAGTGAGTTGTAAAATCAATGGCTTATACTCTGTTCCAGCACCTGATATTTCTTTGGCTCACACACGTTATTTGTTTTATAGATGATTGTGTTACTCCTCTTCTTATCTTCTATCAGAACTATGTATTTGCCTGACACCTGCCCTTCTACCCAGCCATTCATATTTGTTCCTCCAAGATATGGAAAGTGTCACCTACAGAACCCCTCGTGGAATAATATATTATGAGGTGACCATTTAGGGTCCATTCAAACGTCCGTAGTGTATTGCGGATCCGCAATACACCCGGCAGGCACCCCCATAGAAATGCCTATTCTTGTCCACAATTGCGGACAAGCATAGGACATGCTCTATTTTTTTCCGAAGCTGCGGACCGGAAGATCGGGGCTCTGTGTGCTCTTCGCATCCATTCCTGCCCCTTTGAGAATGAATAGGTCAGCACCCGTTCCGGATATTGCGGAACGGATGCGGACCCATTCCACGGACGTGTGAATGGAGCTTAAGTCTTGAAAGTCTGATGTTCGCCTAATAGCGCTACATATGCTGAAGTATAGATGCCATGAACATGAAAAATGAGTCCTATAATACAGGAAACAAATCAGCCTACTCTGTTTGATTTGCTCTTTAGATCTGATTTAAGCTTACTTTTCAGTTCACATTGATAACATGAATCATTTCCATTAAAGAGAACCTGTCGCCAGTGTCGGACTGAAGTTCATTGGGCCCGCCAGAGGAAATAATTCTGAGGGCTCACCTTCTGTGTATTCAGGAACTTAAAAGCCTTGTTTTATTAGGGGTACATTATTGTGAGAGCTTGGGCCCACCAGAGAATGCTCTGGTACTCTGGTAGGCCAGTCCGATCCTTCCTGTCACCATGAAAATCCAGTGTGGAGCAGATTGATATATAGTTATTGTACTTGTATTTTATCCATTTATATTCCTGCTCATTCTGGGCTATGAAGTCTAGGAGGTGGTCCTATCAGTGACGACAGCCTGTCCTCAAACTCAGTATACAGAGATCAATCACTGATAGGACGGTCTCCTTGACTTCAAAGCCCAGAATGAGGAGGAATTGAAATTAATAAATTACAAGTTATACTGACTTTTTCCCCACAAAACTACACATCAGTCTGCTCAGCTCCTCCTGCTCTATAACTTGCTGCCTGCTGCTCAGACACCATGTTCAATGTGACAGGTTCCTTTAATGTACTCATCATGACTGATATTCTTGTAGCACCTGGCAATACAATGCATTGAAATCAGTGGAATGTACTATGATTGAACATTACAGCGAACAGTCGATTATTAATGCAGGTTTATTGCTGCAGTCAGAATCTGAAGCCCTGACTTTTTAACCCAGAAGGAGGTAGAACAATGCATGTTACAGAACCGAGTCAATGCTCCTGTCATCTGTGTCTTCTTCTTGAATCAATACCGCCCTTTGCTTTATCTAATGTAGATAGAGTTTCAGAAGCTACTGTATATGGACATGACATTCTGCGAGACTTTACATAGGATAACAACCTCAATAAACATGAAAGACCTGGACTCGGCTGAAAATGATGGTGTAGACTATATTGGCTTAGAAAGACTTTCTTTAATGGGACCTCTTAAGCAATGTATTTCCACATGAGCAATGCTTAAACTGTTTATAATTGGTATCCACAGTGTATTGTATCCATTAGAGATGAGCGAATTTTCGGTTATGAAATTCGTTTGCGACTCGTTTACTGGTAAAAGGTGAATTGCGTTATGGATTCCATTACCATGGACCATATCGCAATTCTATGAAGAGAGAGGACTCCCCTGCATAACGGAAATGGGATGGATTCGTTATGCAGGCCATAGACTTCTATTATGACACAATGAATAACGGAATACCTCTAAAGGCATTCTGTCATAGAATTGCTTTATGGTCTGTGGTAACGGAATCCATAACGCAACTCACCTTTTACCAGTAAACAAATGGCAAATTAATTTCATAACCGGAAATTCGCTCATCTCTAATGGATACAATACACTGTGGACACCTTTAGAGGCATTCCGTTATGCATTCTGTTATAGAATTGTTTTATGGTCCATAGTAACGGAATCCATAACGCAGTTCACCTTTTACCAGTAAATGAAGCGTGAACGAATTTCAAAATATGAAATTCGCGTATCTATAGTAAACCATCTCGGTCTGTCATTAATTGCACACACTTACCAATGTAACACAGAGAGAGCACATACACCTTAACACTACATGTACGATACCAAATAAATATCCTCATTTCTAGTCATGAAGAGCAAGCAGTCCGGAATGACTACGATGTACAAATTGTTCTCATTGGTCATGGACTTGCTTAGAACTGCCAATGCCTCTGGCAAAAAATGAGAAGCAAGTGAAAAAAAACTGAAAAGTAAAAGCCTCTGTCCATTGATAACTGGTGTTCTTTTGTTCGAAATACAAAATATCTGCCCAGTGTCTCTGTCGATATGCGGATGTATATTGATCTGAGCTTGAAGTACAATTTCTTTTATGGCTGCTTGTTATTAGATGTAGAGAGGTGTCTCCTGTCCAGTAAGAAGCCTGAACATCGCTGCTGGCATAGTCTTCATGTGGATCTGTGGCACAGAAAAGAAAGTCATTTAAAATTGAAGCTGGCAGGACATGACTCACTCGTTACTACTGTACATCAGTTTCAGCTCAGTGACTTTTTTTTTTTCAATATAAAATATGCTTCTTGTATTATATATGTTCCTAACATTAAACTAATGGGCCTATCCAAGGGATCTTGTATTACAAGTAGATCCATAAAGGATCTACAAAAACACAAAATGAATATCGCCATATGTCACACAGTAGATTTAACTATTAGAGTTCCGTAAATAATACAGTTATAAAGCTCTACATAATGAGTTGGCACCTTAGCAATAAAACATAATAATATTAATAATAATACCGTCCCAAGTCAAAATTTAGTTGGGGACACACATTGGGGAGCTGTAGGTTTGACCAACAGACGCACCTGGTGAATGATTATTTCACAGACATGGCCATGCACATTTCAGTCCATATTGCAGTTACAGTTGTTCAAATTGCCCACACATGTTCAATGAAACCGGGACAATCTTTCTGGGAACATTCTTTCCAACAAAAAACTTTTGTCTGACTATTGGATAAGCATTTCAAACACGGTTGACTTCTTTTCAGATAATGGAGGTCTATCTTCTGTTGGATAACCGTTCAATGTTAAATTTCACCCAACAAACAACTGTTTTGGATGAAGAGGTCCATTTTGATAAACTTTTAGACTAATATGTATGCCAACCTTAAACCCTTCAGGACACAGCCTTATTTCATGTTAAGGACCACGCCATTTTTTTGCAAATCTGACCAGTGTCACTTTAAGTGGTGATAACTTTAAAACGCTTTTACTTAGCCAGGCCATTCTGAGATTGTTTTTCCGTCACATATTGTACTTCATTACACTGGTAAAATGGAGTAAAAAAAAAATCACTTTTATTTATAAAAAAAATACAAAATTTGGAAAAAATTGGGGAAAATTTGCAAATTTACAAGTTTCAATTTCTCTACTTCTTCTATAATGCATAGTAATACCTACAAAAATAGTTATTTATAGACATTTCCCATATGTCTACTTCATGTTAGGATCATTTTGGGAATGACATTTTATTTTTGCGGGACGTTACAAGGCTTAGAAGTTTAGAAGTAAATATTGAAATTTCTCAGAAATTTTCAAAAACCAACTTTTTAAGGACAGGTTCAGGTCTGAAGTCACTTTGTGAGGCTTACATAATAGAAACCACCCAAAAATGACCCCATTCTAGAAATTATAAAACTGATTTTACAAACGTCGTTAACCCTTTAGATGTTCCACAAGAATAAATGGAAAATAGAGATACAATTGAAAAATTTTAAATTTTTGGCAGATTTTCCATTTTAATATTTTTTTTTCAGTTACAAAGCAAGGGTTAACAGCCAAACAAAATTCAATATTTATGGCCCTGATTCTGTAGTTTACAGAAACACCCCATATGTGGTCAGAAACTGCTGTATGGGCACACGGCAGGGCGCAAAAGGAAAGGAATGCCATAAGTTTTTTTTGAAGGCAGATTTTGCTGGACAGGTTTTTTTGACACCATGTCCTATTTGAAGCCCCCCTGATGCACCCCTAGAGTAGAAACTCCATAAAAGTGACCCCATTTTAGAAACTACGGGATAGGGTGGAAGTTTTGTTGGTACTAGTTTAAGGTACATATGATTTTTGGTTGCTCTATATTACACTTTTTGTGAGGCAAGGTAAGGCTGGTTTCACACGGGCGTGACGGATTTGATCCGGATGCGTTCAGGGTGCGTTCAGTGAAAATGCTGCGATTTTGGCACTAAAACAAGTCAGTTTTGTCTGCGATTGCGTTTAGTTGTTCAGTTTTTTCCGCGCGGGTGCAATGCGTTTTGATGCGTTTTTCACGCTCGTGATAAAAAACTGAAGGTTTACAAACAACGTCTCTTAGCAACCATCAGTGAAAAACGCATCGCACCCGCACTTGCTTGCTGATGCAATGCGTTTTTCACGCAGCCCCATTCACTTCTATGGGGCCTGTCCTGCGTTACAAACGCAGAATATAGAACATGCTGCGATTTCAAAGCATTGCAGAAGTGATGCGTGAAAAAAAACGCTCATGTACACAGCCCCATTGAAATGAATGGTGCCGGATTCAGTGCGGGTGCTATGCGTTCACGTCACGCATGGCACCCGCGCAGAAATCATGCTCGTGTGAAAGGGACCTAACAAGAAATAGCTGTTTTGGCACCGTTTTTTTGTTGTCATTTACAAATTTATCTGACAGGTTAGATCATGTGGTATTTATATAGAGCAGGTTGTCACGGACACAGCGATACATAATATGTATACATTTTTTTTATTTATGTAAGTTTTACAGAGCAATGATTTGAGAGCCATAGTTTTTTTTTTTTTTTGGGAGGTAATCTTGGGTAGGGTCTCCTTTTTTGCAGGGTGAGATGACGGTTCGATTGGCACTATTTTGAGGTGCGTATGACTTTTCTATCGCTTGCTATTACACTTTTTGTGATGTAAGATGACAAAAAATAGCTTTTTTTATACAGTTTTTTTTTACGGTGTTCATCTCAGGGGTTAGGTCATGTGATATTTTTATAATGCAGGTTATTACGGACGTGGCAATACCAAATATGTATACTTTTTTTATTTATGTAAGTTTTACACAATAATATAATTTTTGAAACAAAAACATCATGTTTTAGTGTCTCCATAGTCTGAGAGCCATAGTTTTTTCAGTTTTTAGGCAATTATATTAGGTAGGGTCTCATTTTTTTGCAGGATAAGATGACGGTTTGATTGGCACTATTTTGGGGTGCATATGACTTGTTGATCGCTTGCTATTACACTTTTTGTAATTTATTTTTTTAACGGTGTTCACCTGAGGGGTTAGGTTATGTGATATTTTTATAGAGCCGGTCGATACGGACACGGTGATACCTAATATGTATACTTTTTTTTTATTTACTTGTTTACACAATAACAGCTTTTTTAAAACAAAAAAAATATGTTTTAGTGTCTCTATATTCTGAGCCATAGTTTTTAGTATTTTTTGGGTGGTTGACTTAGGTAGGGTCTCATTTTTTGAGGGCCAAGGTGACGGTTAGATTGGTACTATTTTGGTGGGCATACGCCTTTTTGATCGCCCACTGTTGTACTTTTTGTAATGTAAGGTGACAAAAAATGGTTTATTTAGCACGGTTCTTATTTATTTATTTTTTTACGGTGTTCATCTGAGGGGTTAGGTCATGTGATATGTTTATAGAGCCGGTCGATATGGATGCGGCGATACCTAATATAATATCCCCCCCTATTTTTTACCAATTTTTTTAAAGTTTATTTGGGGAAAATTACGTTTTTGTTTATTTTGTAATTGAAAATTTTAATTTTTTGGGGGGAAACTTTCTTTTTCAACTTTTTTACTTTATTTTTGTCCCACTTTGGGATTTCAACTTATAGGGGTCTAATCCTTGTTACAAAGTATTGGCTGTATGAGTAATACTGTGTGTATTACTCATACAGGTTCCGGCCTGTGAGATCAAGGGGTCTGGATCTCACAGGCACGTCACAGGAAGGCAGCGGCAATGCCTCAGGTAGGCATCGCGCTGCCTTCTATGCCATCGGCTCCCCCCTACAGCCGCATGGGGACCCGATGGCACCGCCGCCACCGCTACAGTGAAAAGCCGCAAACCGCAGGTCTGAATTGACACGGGGGGGGGGGTCACGGGACCCCCTATGCATTTAGCCAAGGTGCTTGCTCAGTGATTTGAGCAGGCACTGGGTTCCGATCACTGCCCGCCGTACCGGTACGCCCTGTGTTCTGAACAGGTTAAAAGGGGTTGTCTCACTTAAGCAAATGGCATTTATCATGTAAACAAAGTTAATACAAGACACTTTCTAATGTATTGCAATTCTCCACATTGCCTCCTTTGCTGGCTTGATTCATTTTTCTATCACATTATACACTGCTCGTATCCAGAGTTGGAGAGAGAGATGAGCAAATCGAAACTGACGAATTGGAATTCGATCCAAATGTCAAGAATTATTTGATTTGCACCGAATCTGAATTTCCTCACGCTTCATGGTAACGAATCACATTTAAAATGGCTGTTGCACGTGTTAGGACATGGAGCAAAGAACTTTGGGAAAAAGGGATCACCCACAATGCCATGCATGCAGCCAATCAGCAGCCAGCCAGCCCTGTGATGTCACAGCCCTTTAAATAGCCTCAACCATCTTGGATTCAGCCATTTTCCAGTGTAGTTAGTGCAGGGAGAGATGTCAGCAAGCGCTAGGGACAGTGATAGGAAAGACTTCAAAACGTATATTTTGCTGAATATAAGTTCAGGGAAAGGATAGGGAGGAATTATTCCACACTATAGAAGGAGAACAGCGTTCAGTAGGGGAGTTTACAGCCTGGGTAATAGGAAAATTCTATTACACCTTGCTGCACTGACTGCGGATCCAAATTGCTATTATACTGCTGCTCATTTCAGGTTTGCAATAACTCTGTAATTCTAGCAAACCGTTCTGGTTATTGGGGACTTATTAGCCCTTGTGCGGTGCAGTTATGTATACTGTATGTTCTAAAGCCTTTTTTTTGTCATGTATTAGTGGGGGGAAAAAGGGGGCTTATTACCCATTGTGTGGTGAAGTGAGAAAATTACAGCCCTTTTTGGCGTGTATTAGTGGCAAAAAAAAGGATTATTTGCCATTCACGGCCGCAGTTATAAGTTCTAAAGCTTTTTTTGTTGTGTATTAGTGGGGGGGGGGGGGCTTATTAGTCGTTGTGGGGTGAAGTGAGAAAATTACAGCCCTTTTTGGCGTGTATTACTGGCAAAATAAAATATTTTTTGCCGTTCACTGCCCCAGTGATATATTCTAAAACTTTTTTTTTGGCGTGTATTAGAGGGGGAAAAGAAAAAGGGCCATTGCGTGGTGAAGTGGGAAAATTAAAGCCCTTTTTGGTGTGTATTAGTGGCAAAGAAAGTATTATTTGCCGTTCACCGCCGCAGTTATATGTTCTAAAGCCCTTTTTGGTGTGTATTAGTGGGGAAAAAGAAAAAGGGCTTGTTAGCCGTTGTGTGTTGAAGTGAGAAAATTACAGCCCTTTTTGGCGTGTATTAGTGGCAAAAAAATATAATTATTTGCCGTTTAGCGGTGAAGCTACATTGTACTACAGCCATTTACGGGGTGTATTAATAGGATAGGTACGTACGTCCTATTAGCCGTTCTGCGGTGAATTGTGATTGCTACTAGTGTTGGGCGAGCATGCTCGGCCGAACACCAGTTCGGCTCGGGCATCACTATGCTCGGCACATCGCGGTGTTCGGCCGAAAATATTGCGTGTGTTCGAGTCAGTGTATTTAAATCTTCTGCTGTATAGAAATACTTACTTTTTCAGTAGGCACAACACAAGCAAAATTACAATGACAAATAAAAGAGTAAAAAAGGAAAAAAAAATAAGAGACTTCTGCTGTATAGGAATGCTTAAAGTATAACTGTCATCTTTTTATTTTTTTGGAGTATTGGATTGTGGCCCTATTTAAACGTTTCACTGTGTAATCAATTACCCCTTAATTCCACTGTTTTGTTCCCTGTACTACCTATTTTCATCTGTGCTTAAAATCAGGTTGCTATGCAGGGTCCGTCTATATAAGGATGGAGGACGCAGAAGCATGCAGCGTGCAAGGTCAGATTACTGACAGCCAGGGACTGTAAGTAAATGATTAAAGCCAGGTCCTCCCCAGCAGCTGATAACAGTGCCTGGGCTGTGTGCACTTCTCCCTGTCCCTGCACTTGGCAGACGCTCCCTCACTCAGAAAACTGGGACAATGCAGAACCGAAGCAGCGCAGACCAGGGGAAGTCTGCTCAGTGTATAAATGAAAGCAACATGTGATAAGAGGACCCCTTTGTGCTGCAGGAGATTAACCCTTTAGAGGGAGGGCTCTGGTTACTGACACTTTTGGAGGGCTATTGTTACTGGCTAGTGAGGGCAGGCGGGATTAGCCTCAGGGTGAGGGCAGTGGCGGCCATCTTAACTGAATAGTGAGATTGCAGTTTTATGCAGACTGGTTGCTAAGGGCTGAATCTTATTAAATATGGGGTAAGTCAGTCTAATAGTAACTGATTCAGGAATATCATGTTATTAGTAACTACATATCTGAAAATTTAAATTAGGGTCTAAGGGCTCTTTCACACTTGCATTCTTTTCTTCCGGTATAGAGTTCGGTCATCGGGGCTCTATGCCGGAAGAATCCTGATCAGTTTTATCCTAATGCATTCTGAATGGAGTGAAATCCGTTCAGGATGCATCAGGATGTCTTCAGTTCCGGAACGGAACGTTTTTTGGCCGGAGAAAATACCGCAGCATGCTGCGCTTTTTGCTCCGGCCAAAAATCCTGAAGATTTGCCGCAAGGCCGGATCCGGAATTAATGCCCATTGAAAGGCATTGATCCGGATCCGGCCTTAAGCTAAACGTCGTTTCAGCGCATTGCCGGATCCGACCTTTAGCTTTTTCTGAATGGTTACCATGGCTGCCGGGACGCTAAAGTCCTGGCAGCCATGGTAAAGTGTAGTGGGGAGCGGGGGAGCAGCATACTTACCGTCCGTGCGGCTCCCAGGGCGCTCCAGAGTGACGTCAGGGCGCCCCACGCGCATGGATGACGTGATTGCATGGCACGTCATCCATGCGCATGGGGCGCTCTGACGTCATTCTGGAGCGCCCCGGGAGCCGCACGGACTGTAAGTATACCGCTCCCCGCTCCTACTATGGCAACCAGGACTTTAATAGCGTCCTGGATGCCATAGTAACACTGAACGCATTTTGAAGACGGATCCGTCTTCAAATGCTTTCAGTACACTTGCGTTTTTCCGGATCCGGCGTGTAATTCCGGCAAGTGGAGTACACGCCGGATCCGGACAACTCAAGTGTGAAAGAGGCCTAAGTATGACAGTTATCCTTTAAGTATTCCTATACAGCAGAAGTCTCATATTTATTTTTTATTTTTTTATTTATTCTTTCTAAGTAACGGGCCATGCAGCTTTAAAGTGTAGTGGTTAACATTCTGGGCTGTAATGTAGAAGGTTGTGAATTCGAATCCTGCAAGAAACTTTTCAGAAATAGATGCTAAATTAGATTTAAATACACTGGGTGTCCCCAAGCAGACTCCATATATGGACATAGCTATATATGAAGTTGGAGCAGGGACTCCTAAGCTAAACTAGAGTTTCGACACCCTCCCCTCTTCAGAGAAAGGGGTGCCTGGTTTAATGCTCAGGTCAGGTTCTCCCATTGACTTCCATTGTGCTTGGGTGCTCTGTAGAGCCAATCTGTGGCCTCCTCATGCTGCTGCTGCCACCTCCACACTCTGTCATTGTGCCATTCTGTGGACTCCTAATGCTGCTGCTGCCACCTCACCACTATGTCACTGGGCCACTCTGTGGTCTCCACATGCTGCTTCCACCTCGCCACTATGTCACTGGGCCACTCTGTGGACTTCTCAAGCTGTTCTCTCACCCTCCCCACTCCATGACTGGGCCATTATTTTTCCTTTTTGACCTGGCTGACATCACCATTTATTTGACCCTTCTTCTGATCTGTCAGAAGCAAGGAAAAATGAAACGCACAACGGATCCTGTCTGTGTAGCAGCTGTAAGGCCTGTATGGTCTCATGAGAATTGGCTTATGATTTGGTAGCCAAAAGCAGGAGTGGGTACAAAACACAGAAGACATGCAAATATTCCATTCACGTGTCATCTCCATTTTGGATCTAGTCCTGTATTTTTGGGCATTAGCAATACTGATGGATTACTGACCAAATGCTGACCGAGTGAAGGTGGATGCTCAACAGACAGGATCCGTTTTTTTGGGGTTATTGTTATGACAGATCAGAGGAAGGGCAAAATAATCAGTGACGTCAAAACAAACTTACTGCTGACACCCTCTCCACTCTGTCGGGGGGTCTACTTGTATAAGCGTTTAATAGAACAGGTTCTGTAGACATCTATGTGGAATCATCTGACGACAGTGTAAAAGGAGTGCGCTTCTTTTTGGAGCTAACATTGACCTGTAAGGCTGAGTTCATACTTGAGTTATTTGGTCAGTTTTGGCCCCATAACTTCCCAAATAAGTGAAGTGTGCAGTGATTCTAAGAGCGACACCTGTAAACAGTATTGTTTCACAGAAGACTCCCTATGCATGTTGCTGCAAGGCACAGTGTTCTATACCACTATACAGGCTCTCTGCAGCCAGGAAGTAGCTGCTTTTTAACGCGATTCACAGCAAGTGAATTCGGATGGAATCAAATCGTTTAGGAAAATTTGGCGAACTGGCCGAATTGAATATTTGAAAAATTCCCTCATCTCTAGTTATGACCACCCTGCAGTGCAGACAAGTGGTAGCTAAGACGAGAGATGCTAAACATGCGTGCCTGTGCCTACTGCAGCAGGGCCGTAACCCCTGTAAACTAATGATATAATGTGATGAAAAAATGAATGAAGCCAAGCAAAGGAAGCAATATGGAAAATCACAATACATTAGTAAGTGCCTTGCATTAACTTTCTCTAAATGATAAATGCCATTTGCGTAAATGAGACAATCCCTTTAACAGCTGATGATTCCATTTTATTAAATTTCAACTTAAAATGTATTGCAATAATAACTATAAACTATAATAACTTTTTGTAGGCAACCCTATTAATATAATGTAGATCCTATGTGGTCTTCTACATACTTTACTCACACACCACTAGTGAGAATTCATAGAGGTTCATGAAGAGTGCATAAGTAGTAAACATTTTTCTACCCTTTTGCTCAGTGTAAAATAAGACTATGCCCTTGGTTTGTACTCCACTGACATTTACCAAATGGATACAAACAAGATACAAATCTGTATCTGTATCTGTGGTCTCTTTATTTATGATTCCTACAAGGACCAGTTCATTTTAGAATGTGTAATCGGCCATAAACTATATATCCACTATGTGAACTGCACATTCACCATACTGACTTCACTGCTAGGAACATACTGTGGAGCTAAAAATGTAATATCCTAATGACCAAAGGGTCTTAACCTTTACTATATGGACATAGGAAAGTAGATTTAATAATAAATAATAGCTATGAAAAGTTGGTTCCTCGATTAACACGACAAATAGGAAATTAGCCCAGGCAATGGAAAATTGCTTTTTAATGTAAACTTGAATATTATGATATAATACTTAAATTTGGTTCACATTGTGTGGTTGCACCAAATTTATGAAATGGTGAACAGCTCCAGAAAAATGAAACAGAAAAATGGAATGGAACCGGAAACACTACTGAAACAAAAAAAAGGAAAAACGGATCCGTTAAAAACGGCCCGCAAAACACTGAAAAAGCCATACGGTCATGTAAACGAGCCCTTATTGTGAGCCAAAACCAGGAGTGAGGCCTACTCAGAGATAACGTATAATGGAAAGATCTGCACCTGTTCTGTCTTCTTGACCTGCACCTGGTTTTGGCTCACAATAACAGATGGAAATAACTGACCAAATAACTGAAGTGTGAACACAGCTTTGTTCTTAAAAAATACACCAGGGGACTGCCTGGTATAGGATCTGACTTTATTGTGAAATTTCAAGTGCCACAGACAGTAAATGAGCCATAATCCAGGTATAATCTCACTTTTAGCTCTTAAACAAAGACCACTGTGAAAGGTGGCGAGGATCTTGAAATGTTGCAAAAATATTGCAGTTGCCATGAAAATGTTGCAATTGCCCCGACTTTTTTTTTACACCAAAACAGACTTATCTGATTTCATAAATGATCCCCTATAATTAAACCCAGTGCAGAATACATAGAGCTGGGCTGCCACTGACAGTACTTGGTGCAATCTCTCCCACCTAAGGCAGTCAGAGATCCCTCCTGCTGGACAGACAAGGTGCACAATGTCCATTATCAATCTTTAGTAATTAAAATCTATTTAGGAGCAGGGAGATGACAGATCACTTCCTGGTAGCAGAGGACATATTGGATGAACATTTGAGAGGTACGTTTAGGCTACTTTCACACTAGCGTTCGATCGTATCCGTTCTGAACGGATCCGATCATATTAATGCAGACGGAGGCTCCGTTCAGTACGGATCCGTCTGCATTAATAACTTAGAAAAAATTCTAAGTGTGAAAGCAGCCTGAGCGGATCCGTTCAGACTTTCAATGTAAAGTCAATGGGGGACGGATCCGCTTGAAGATTGAGCCATATGGGCTCATCTTCAAGCGGATCCATTCCCATTGACTTAGGCTCCTTTCACACTAGCGTTCGTCGGTCCGCTCGTGAGGTCCGTTTGAAGGAGCTCACGAGCGGACCCGAACGCCTCCGTCCAGCCCTGATGCAGTCTGAATGGAGCGGATCCGCTCAGACTGCATCAGTCTGGCGGCGTTCAGCCTCCGCTCCGCTCGCCTCCGCACGGACAGGCGGACAGCTGAACGCTGCTTGCAGCGTTCAGCTGTCCGCCTGGCCGTGCGGAGGCGAGCGGATCCGTTCAGACTTACAATGTAAGTCAATGGGAACGGATCCGCTTGAAGATGAGCCCATATGGCTCAATCTTCAAGCGGATACGTCCCCCATTGACTTTACATTGAAAGTCTGAACGGATCCGCTCAGGCTGCTTTCACACTTAGAATTTTTTCTAAGTTATTAATGCAGACGGATCCGTACTGAACGGAGCCTCCGTCTGCATTAATATGATCGGATCCGTTCAGAACGGATCCGATCGAACGCTAGTGTGAAAGTAGCCTTACATTGTAAGTCTGAACGGATCCGCTCGCCTCCGCACGGCCAGGCGGACAGCTGAACGCTGCAAGCAGCGTTCAGCTGTCCGCCTGTCCGTGCGGAGGCGAGCGGAGCGGAGGCTGAACGCCGCCAGACTGATGCAGTCTGAGCGGATCCGCTCCATTCAGACTGCATCAGGGCTGGACGGAGGCGTTCGGGTCCGCTCGTGAGCTCCTTCAAACGGAGCTCACGAGCGGACCGACGAACGCTAGTGTGAAAGGAGCCTTAGGAAGGGGAAAAGGCAGGTTCTTACTGGACTTCTAGAGGGAGTAGAAAATCATTGCTGTGACAACTGGGGATGGTGCCTAGTTGTCACTGCTGGGGATAAGGGTAGACCTGTCACTTGGGGGGGGGGGGTGAAATAAGAAATCTTGTGACTACTGAGCTCTGGTGACTGTTGTATGGAGGCACTGCTGCAACTACAGTTTTTTTATATACAATATTCAGATGGGCTTGGGCTGCTATTGTCTTCTTAGTCTTTTTCTTTTTGGTTCAAAGTTGAAATATTTGTAAAATAAAAACAACTCAAATACAGTACACGTACATACCATTACAATTAATATGTGATGACCTTTATAAGAATTACATGTGCAGTCTCTCCTTTTCTCATTTCCTCTGCTTATAAATCACACAGATGGCCCTGCCAGGCCACCTATTGATTTCATAGCATCTATATGACCACACATGAATAAAAAATGATAGCAACCTCGTCTGTCCTCCCTTATCACAATGAGCCACACAGAACAGAGCTGTAGAAAAATAACTGAGCGGTAGAGTAAATGGGTTTTATACATTTTTTAGCCTAAAATCCTTTCTTCTTTACTGCTTTTGAATATCAATTTATCTCATCAATGAAACATCTAAAATAAAATGTTCAAAGCCTTGGGCTGCACAATGAAGCTGAACACAGGATATCAGGGCTGTGGGGACCGACTTGTACATCTAATGTTTTCAGATCTGTCTAAAGCAGTTCACAAATGAAAAAATAGATTCATAGGACTGAACATCTCAATTCATTGCAGCGGATAGTTAATTCTTATGTCTGTTGCCCCTCTAACCAAGATAGGAATAATACAGTCACATTAACAATAGCCAAGCTGCATGTGCTGTGCAGTGCGAATGGGATCCATTATATCTCCTTGAACAGAGAATGCTTCCAGCAAAATTGCAAACAATAAAAGCTTTACACATTCCAGTAACCTCACATTTTCAAAAAAAGGCAAATATAAAATGTGTATTTAAAGATTCGCCATTGACTGGCAAGCCTTGGTCAGCAATGAACGCTTGCTGTCTGTGCACCACACAGAGAAAATGCTTACCTCTCCTACGGAATTGGAAAGCGCTTGGACTATTTTTTCATGAGCTGTGGCCACCACACTTTGTCCATTGATCTCAATGATGCGATGTCCGACTCTTACGCCACCTCTCTCGGCAATCCCTCCTCTCATGAGGCTACAGATCTACGATGAGAGATCAAAGGCAAAATAAATCAATGTCTCACATTCAATATAACTATTATGGTATATTTTCCATGATTAGGCCTCATGTACACAACCGTAGGCATTTTGCAATCCGCAAACGGCGGATCCGCAAAATACAGAAGCGGCCCATGTGCTGTCTGCATTTTTTCGTGGACCCACTGACTTCAATCAGTCTTCAGTACACTTTTTTAGGGACTAGTATAGGACATATTCTATCTTTTGTCTAACAGCCATATGAATGCAGAAAGCACATGGATGACTTCTGTGTGTTTTCTGCATCCGTATGTCCATTTCACATAAGGTACAGTAGAACATGTCCTATGCTTGTCTGCAAACTGCGAACAGCGCACGGACGGCTTCCATATTTTGTGGATCCACGGTTTATTAATCACAAAATGCTTACATTTGTGTGCATGAAGCCTTAAGTTGCACAGAGATCAAGACTACTGTTTTATGCAAAATCAATTTATTTGTTAAATACGCACATACAAGGAATGTGCAAATGTGGCCATACACCTTAGATGGCAGTTGGCCGTAGGCTTGTTTAACCAAAAACAATTCGCCCTGCCACCCACCATATACCTGCGTGCTCGACTTGGCCGCACAAACATCTATTCTCAGTGGGTAGAAATGAGCCAGCAATAAGTCCTTCTACAGCAGCTTATATTACGTAAAAATAAAATTGGGCAGGTTTACATGCCCTATCTTTTTTTCCCTCCAAACCCAAAAAAGTTTCGGTCCCGCTAAATGCACGGGGGCAGTCTTTGTAATAAGCGAGGAGTAGTCTATGAGAGAGGGGAAATGACAAGCAGCCTGCATAAGAGCAGGGGCATGGGGTATAGTATGTGAGAGAGGGGAATTCGGAGCAGTCTGTGTGAGAAAGAGATGGCATGGGGACAGGGGCGTAGCTAAAAGCTCACGGGCCCTGGTGCAAGAGTTCAGCTTGGGCCCCCCCCCCCGTCCCTCAGTGCTTGTTGGCAAGGGGCAGGGGAGCACATATCCTTCCTGCTGCCAGAGGCAAACATTGAAAGGGCACCCCCCCTCATGCCAAATTCTTAACCAAACCTCTTCCCTCCAGCTAGAGGTGTAAATTGACCAGCATGCACATTCTATAATGCCAGTGTCTTATGTGGCAGAAGGGTCTTTGGGCCCCCTCAGGCTCCTGGGCCCGGTAGCGACTGCTACCTCTGCACCCCCTATAGCTACGCCCCTGCATGGGGAGCAGTCTGTGTCAATGATTTTATGGGTTTCATTAAGCAACAAGAACACACATAGCCTCAAATGCACTGCCCTATTTACTTTGTTAAGAAACTGACCCTTACTGGGGTTGATGACCCTAAGATTATCACAGCACATGAAATGTCACTGTACTGTAGGTGTATTTGTGGTCTGAGGTCTAAATTTATTTCAGGATCTGGGTAGGAGGTCCAAATTTGTGCTGCTACTGTATAAATGTTGGAAATGGCTGCAGGAACAGGAGGTCAAAGATTTCTGGGTACAGTTAACTCTGCAGTCAGCAGGAGAAGTTGTGATGCTGGTTGGAGAAGAAAACCAACAAAAACAATCAGAGAAGACTTCACCCCTGACTCACTGGAATTAATTGTATTAGAATCATTTTTATGGTCTGCAGGGTGTATAGAACTGGCATCTACCACTATACGGTCACAGAGGTAAGGTATCAAACAGTACCGTATCATGGTCCCAAGTTGAATAACCACAACCTTTAACAGGCTAGTCTTCCCTATACTGCTAGCCACTTATGCTGCTAGCTCTACCTATGCTGCATTAGACTCTTCTTTTTTACTTATACACTTCTTTTAAAAGCAAAGATAACATTTTTAGAAGATGTCTGCTTGAAATAAAGGAACACAATGAAACAAACTAATACAATATGTATATACACACCTTATGCATAAGAGTTACATTGGCAGGAATTGTCGAATACATGCATAGAACCATATTTCTGATTTTCAAATTAGTATTGTATCAAAAATTTAGTGTGGAAAAGTAAACTGTGTACTTAATCTGCACACGTTGATTTTCAAAGAAGCCATCAAATATCTTATAATCAGTGATAACTATCTCAAAAATCTTTTGTAAGGAAATAAAAAAATACATTTCCTGAAATCTGAAACATTTTCTTGAAAATGACATACATTACATTTAAGTCTGATTGAGTTTCCTACCATTGTCAAAATGGTAAAAAAGCACTTAATAAAGGAAAAATCTGTCAAAACATTTATATTTTTAACTAATTGCTCGTAGAATATAAATCCTTTCTCTCAGAATATAAAATTGAAGGTTAGAAACTAATTGTAGTTCAAATGAACACTTGTGAAATATGTTCTTTTGCAGTTCATAATGCAGAGTAGTAATTTAATGACCATCAGGCACTCACTATTCCCAAGATCACTGTCGAGTTGAAGTGATAAGTGTTCGTCAAAAATTGAAAGGGGTTGTCTCAAGACTGCTCTTTCCATCTGTGGCTCTCCCACCCGCAGTTAGAATATATCCACCACAAGAGAAAATATGATATGTATTACGATACATATGTATGACATATATATAGTCCGATAAGATGGTCCCTGTGAGAGGATTGATACTGGCTCTCTCTCCAAGAAATACATTGATAAGAGCATTATGTCAGAAACCTGCAGTTTTTTCTTTTCCTTGTGAAAAGAAAATGGATAAGTGTGCTCATGCCATGGATCCTGGCTTCTGAATTTGCATAAACCATACAAAAAAGGAACTATTGCAAGCAACTGTACCAAAAAAAAGTCAAGAAACAAATCCTTTACTTTTTATGTTTTAGAATCAAGAATGGTTAGAAAGGTTACTCAGGGCTGAAGAGAAGTTCTATGTCGCATAAGCCTGAATGAATAGAATTGAACTCTCTAGTTCTGCATTATTTACTATAAAAAGGCTTTCTATACTGACATTTCCCATTTAGACTGGGGCAGCTGGAAAGTCTCATTGGGCTTAATCTCTCACATCTAAAGAAAAGGAAAAAAAAAAAAAAGGATAAGATCAGAAACAAAAAAGGATCTATAATATTTTGAAAGGTCACAAGAATCTTAACTATAGTATGAATTACCCAATAAAGCTACTTTTAAATACAATCATTTTATTAATAAGAATTGCTCTCAGTGATAGAAGGAAATCTACAAACCATGAAAAATAAAGTAAAAAGCAAACACAGAATTTTATACTAACTATTTGACAGACTGATAAAAAAACAACAAAATAAGGCCTCATGCACACGACCGTTGTGTGCATCCGTGGCCGTTGTGCCGTTTTCCGTTTTTTTTCACGGACCCATTGACTTTCAATGGGTCCGTGGAAAAATCGGAAAATGCACCGTTTGGCAGCCGCATCCGTGAGCCGTGTTTCCTGGCCGTGAAAAAAATATGACCTGTCCTATTTTTTTCACGGCCAACGGTTCACGGGCCCATTCAAGTCAATGGGTCCGTGAAAGAACACGGATGCACACAAGATTGGCATCCGTGTCCGTGATCCGTGGCCGTAGGTTTTAGTTTCATACAGACGGATCCGAAGATCCGTCTGCATAAAAGCTTTTTCTGATCTAAGTTTTCACTTCGTGAAAACTCATTTCCGACAGTATATTCTAACACAGAAGCGTTCCCATGGTGATGGGGACGCTTCTAGTTAGAATACACTGCAAACTTTGTACAAGACTGCCCCCTGCTGCCTGGCAGCACCCGATCTCTTACAGGGGGATATGATAGTACAATTAACCCCATCATATCCCCCTGTAAGAGATCAGGGCTGCCAGGCAGCAGGGGGCAGACCCCCCCCCCCCCCTCCCCAGTTTGAATATCATTGTGCGGCCCCCCCCCCTCCCCTGTTGTTAACTCGTTGGTGGCCAGTGTGCGCACCCCCCTCCCTCCCTCCCTCTATTGTTTTAATACATTGGGGCCAGTGTGCGCGCCCCCCCCCCAACCCCCCCTCCCTCCCTCTATTGTTTTAATACATTGGGGCCAGTGTGCGCGCGCCCCCCCAACCCCCCCTCCCTCCCTCTATTGTTTTAATACATTGGGGCCAGTGTGCGCACCCCCCCAACCCCCAACCCCCCCTCCCTCCCTCTATTGTAATCATCATCGGTGGCAGCGGAGTAGAAGATTTTCATACTTACCTGCTTCTTGCTGCTGCGATGTCTGCGTCCGGCCGGGAGCTCCTCCTACTGGTAAGTGACAGGTCTGTGCGGCGCATTGCTGTCACTTACCAGTAGGAGGAGCTCCCGGCCGGACGCAGACATCGCAGCAGCAAGAAGCAGGTAAGTATGAAAATCTTCTACTCCGCTGCCACCGATGATGATTACAATAGAGGGAGGGAGGGGGGGGGGGGGGTTGGGGGGGTGCGCACACTGGCCCCAATGTATTAAAACAATAGAGAGAGGGAGGGAGGGGGGGTTGGGGGGGCGCGCGCACACTGGCCCCAATGTATTAAAACAATAGAGGGAGGGAGGGGGGGGTTGTGGGGGCGCGCGCACACTGGCCCCAATGTATTAAAATAATAGAGGGGGGGTTGGGGGGCGCGCGCACACTGGCCCCAATGTATTAAAACAATAGAGGGAGGGAGGGGGGTGCGCACACTGGCCACCAACGAGTTAACAACAGGGGAGGGGGGGCCCACTGGCCACCAATGAGTTAAAAACAGGGGGGGGGGTCTGCCCCCTGCTGCCTGGCAGCACCTGCCAGGCAGCAGGGGGCAGTCATGTACACAGTTTTTTTGTATATTCTAACCTGAAGCGTCTCCATCACCATGGGAACGCCTCTGTGTTAGAATATACTGTCGGAAATGAGTTTCACGATGTAGCTCATATCCGACAGTATATTCTAACATAGAGGCGTTCCCATGGTGATGGGGACGCTACAAGTTAAAATATACCATCGGATTGGAGAAAACTCCAATCCGATGGTATAACAGAACTCCAGACTTTACATTGAAAGTCAATGGGGACGGATCCGTTTGAAATGGCACCATATTGTGTCAACTTCAAACGGATCCGTCCCTATTGACTTGCATTGTAATTCAGGACGGATCCGTTTGGCTCCGCACGGCCAGGCGGACGCCAAAACGACTTTTTTTTCATGTCCGTGGATCCTCCAAAAATCAAGGAAGACCCACGGACGAAAAAACGGTCACGGATCACGGACCCACGGACCCAGTTTTTGCGGGCCGTGAAAAAAAACTGTCGTGTGCATGAGGCCTAAGACTGGTAAAAAAATGTAGAACCTCTTTAGACTTTCTGGTCATCAAACATAAGACTTCTCCATGTTAGTGTGTACAAATTCATACACTAAGTATCTATTGTGTTCATAGTGTGTTATTTCCAGCTCGCTTATATCTCAGCACCTCGTGTGCACGGAACAAACAGGTGAGACCTCAATGCATAAAATGAAAAAAAGGAAGTTCCAGCAGTCACTTTCAAGATGTGTCGTTTTTATCTTTATTCATTGCTTCAGTACATCAGACAAGGATAATCCATCCTCCTCACGACCATTGTTTACGAGTTTCGAACAAATAGTTCTTAATCATAAGAAAGATGTATGCCCAAATGAGGAAATATAAAGTCCAGGAACTCTCTCCTCCCCCACTGGAGGGGGAATGGCAGTGCTCATATGCTCCAATCCTTTACCTGGGCATTCGTTAACCTCTTGTTTGTTTCTCATGTGTGTTAAAACCACCACACCCTATGAAAAAATCACCTAACACAGTATAAAATCGCCCAGGATGTATGGTGTAAACAAAGTCGCCATAGACATACAGTTTTTTTGCTTTCTTCTGCATACAGTGAAAATAAATATACCCAAACAAAACAAACAATGACAACTTAAAACTCTTCAGTATAAAAAAATAAAAAGCAATAAATCAAGTATACATTTTTTCAATAAAAGTGCATAATCTCCATTTTCAGGTTCAAGCCTGAGGGATATCTTGTATTTAATCTAAAAATCCAGAAGGCTTCTCGCAAAAGGATACATTTTTTATGATCCCCTCCTCTCGGGGAAAGACTCACTTTTTCTATTCCAAATGCCTGGAAAGTTCCTACTGCACGATTATGTGTTTGAATAAAGTGTTTCGCTGCGTTGGAGATATTAGTGAGAGAGGGATTGGCAATATAATTGGGAGGCTCCAAAATCCTATTTTTAAACTTCGATGTGCTGCCAACATACATCACATGCAACACACTGAATGATATACACTATGCCCATAGTGTTGCTGTTGATATAGGTTTTGATGGCAAAAGAAGTACAGTGGTCCGCATTATGAAATGTCTTAGTACATAACACATAGCTACAGGATTTACACGGGTGACCACCACACCTCGTCAAGCCTTGATATTTAAGCTTCAGTGAAGGTGACAGGATATTTCCCAGAGTGGCCGGTCTTCTGGATACAATCCTGCATCCATCTCTAAGTGTAGAGTGCACAATCTCATCTTCATATAATAAAGGTAAATATTTTTTAATTGTCTTCTGTATTTGGTCAAATTGTCGACTATATGTTAAAACCAAAATTGGCAATCCTCTGTCTGCCACCCTGGATTTAACCCTTCCCTTTGGGACAACTTGTCTGGGGGGCTCCACATCTCTGTGTTCACACCATTTTTCTCTAGAACCCTGCATATCGCGAATAAATCCTGGAACAATTCTTCCATTGTGTATATTTTTCCTAAATAATAAATCCTCCCAGGATTTGTTTGACGCTATATGCAAGGCTCTACAAATCATCCAATGGGGATAACCTCTGTTATGGAGTAGTGTTTGAATAATCTGACTCGCTCTAATGCAGCTAACGTGCTGCAGTTCCTGCGTGCCCATATGAATTCACCCACAGGTATCGCTTTAATGGTGTGAATGGGGTGATGACTGTTTGCACGTAGAATGATGTTACCCGTGACCTCTTTGCGATAGGTTTCAGTGAGAATCAATTGAGCAGGAAACCCTGTAAGTTTAAGATCAAGAAAACTGATGTTATGTGAATCCTGGGACAGAGTGAAACGCAAATCGTATGAATTGTCATTAATATAATGCTGTAAATCGGATATGGCAGATACATCGCCGCTCCAAATAAGGAGCAAGTCGTCGATGTACCTGCCATATCAATATATGCATTGTTGAAAAGGATTATCATGACTGAAAATGTAACGCTCCTCCCAGCATGACATTGTGAGGTTTGTCAATGAGGGCGTCCTGCGCGCTTGACTAGTTTTTTGTGACAGTTCCAGTGCTATATTTGTTTTTGTTATTCTTGTAGTATGAACCTTTTGGTGTCATGTTCACTTGTTCTGATTCTCCTTTAGGTAAATACTGTACAGAGTCCTGAGAAACCTCAATCGGATCCAGATTGTCCTTGTCTGATGTATTGAAGCAATGAATAAAGATAAAAACGACACATCTTGAAAGTGAGTGCTAGAACTTCCTTTTTTTCACTAAGTATCTATTCCGTACACAAAAGAATATATATATATATATATATATATATATATATATATATACACTACTTACAAAAAGTTAGGGTTATTTATAGAGATGAGTGAATCGAAGTTGATGAAGTGAAATTCGATCTGAATTTCAGGAAAAGTTTGATTCGCACCGAATCCGAATCGCCTAAAATGGCTGCTACACGTGTTAGGACATGGAGCAAAGAACTCTGGGAAAAAAGGATCACCAACAATGCCATGCATGCAGCCAATCAGCAGCCAGCCAGCCCTGTGATGTCACAGACCTATAAATAGCCTCGGCCATCTTGCATTCAGCCATTTTCCAGTGTACTTAGTGCAGGGAGAGACGTTAGCAGGGACTAGGGAAAGTGCTAGGAAAGACTTAAACACTTTTATTTTGCTGAATAGAAGTTCAGGGAAAAATCATTATAAGTGTAGGGAAAGGATAAGGAGGTATTATTCCACACTTTAAAAGGAGAACAGCGTCCAATAGGGGAGTTTACAGCCTGGATAATAGGAACAATCCTATTACACCTTGCTGCTTTGACTGGGAATCCAAATCGCCATTATACTGCTGCTTTCAGATTTGCAATAGATGATACCTCTGTAACTCTAGTAAACCTTTCTTGTTATTGGGGTGCAAGTGCTGTGTGATACAGCCATTAACAGGGTGTATCACTAGGAAATATTTCTAAGTCTTATTAGTCTACTTTCACACTTACGTTTTGGCTTTCCATTTGTGAAATCCTGCTCATTTTGGTACGGCACAGGTTGCAAATGACAATTCTTTTATCGTCCGCACTTTCCTCAAAAAAGCGCCAGACTGCGGAACACCTAGCCCTTGGCAAGGGAGATTTCCACAAGGGGGTGCTGCGGGGAATAGCTGTGGGCTTGTTTGGTGTGGCCTGCCTTTTGCCTCTCCACTGCCTCTTCCAGCCTGTTGCAGTGCTGCGGATCCCTTCCCTCTGTACTGCTGTCCTCGCTCGGCTTGCCACCTTCCCAGGTTGGGTCAGTAATTTCATCGTCCAACACCTCCTCTTCCACTTCTTCACTCTGGTCATCCTCCTGACTTGTTGACCTAACAACAACCTCAACTGTGTCTCATCCTCATCATCAACCTCTTGAGATTGCCATTGACTTATTGGCAACTGTGTCTCATCATCTTGTGACTGTGGATGCTCAAGAGTTTGGGCATCAGTGCACAAGATCTCCTCATGTCCCTCTTCAAGCGGGCTTGGCGAGAGGCCCAAATCAAGGAATGGCGATGAAAAGAGCTCCTCGGAATATCCGAGTGTGGAATCACTTGTTTGCCAAGACTCTCCAATGCAGAAGGAGGGAGGATCAGGGTGAGGATTCTGTTGACCAGACACTTGGCTACTGAGACTGGACTTTGTGGAAGACAGGTTGGTGCTTACCCAACTGGAAGCATTATCTGCTGCAATCCAACCGACCACCTGGTCACACTGGTGTGACTTTGAGAGTGGTGTCCTGTGCCGCCCTGAAAACTGGGAGATGAAGCTAAGTATCGTAGATGAGTGTGTTTTTTGTGCTCTGGCAGCAGGCACAGTTTCACCGCACCCAGGGCCACAGTCTCTGCGTGCACCATCAGCAGCACGGCCACTTCCCCGTCCCTTACTGCTCGTCTTCTGCATATTAAATGGTATATATGTTTGCAAGTATGTCACACGTACAGTAGCGCAGGTTTTGTAAGTGTATGCGCAAATACATTAAACTGAATGTCACTGATATTTAGGATGTGCAAACATTATACAGGAGAAGTAGCGCAGGCAATGTCGCTGCTAATGCAGTGAAAAAATTAGTCTGAATATCTCTGATATTTATGATACGCAAACGTTATACAGGAGATAGGAGATATAGCGCAGGTAATGTCGCTGTCAGTAGCGGCGAAAAAATTAAACTGAATGTCACAGACTTTTATGATGCGCAAACGTTATACAGGAGATGTAGCGTAGGTAATGTCGCTGTCACCAGCGGCTAATTAAAAATTACATGGAATATCACTGATATTTAGGATGCGCAAACGCTATACAGGAGATGTAGCGCAGGTAATGTCGTTGCCACCAGCAGCAAAAAAATTTGACCGCATGTCACTGATATTTAGGATGCGCAAACGCTATACAGGAGATGTAGAGCAGGTAATGTCGCTGTCACCAGCGGCTAATAGAAAATTACAGGGAATATCACTGATATTTATTATGTGTAAACGTTATACAGGAAATGTAGCGCAGGTAATGTAACTGTCCGCAGCGAACACCGTCTACATAAAAAGTACACTGGATGTCACAGATATTTTTAGTATGCGCACATATTAAACAGGAGATGTAGTGCAGATAATGTCGCTGTCTGCAGTGTCTGCAGAAAAAATACACTGGATGTCACAGATATTTTTAGTATGCGCACACATTAAACAGGAGATGTAGTGCAGATAATGTCGCTGTCCGCATTGTTTTCAGAAAAAGTACACTTTATTACAGGTTTATTTATTTGATCTAACAGTATTTCAGACAGAGAAGTGCCAGGCCCTGCACGAGGGAGTGGTAGAGGCCTAAATATTTTTTGCAGCAGAGTAAGGGGGCATGGCAGCAGGAGTCGCATTGAGAGGATTCAGTTACCTGTGTCATGACCATATGTATAAGCTGTGGGCAGTAGGTGAAGCGTGGCCAGGTGTCACGGATGGTGTTGCAGAAAGCTGGAACTTATAAATAAACATCCGACTGGCTTGAACCCAAACTAAGGAGCATATGGGTGAGCCCTATAAAACCCCTAGAGCTCTCCCTGACTGCTATGCCCATGCAAAGGTCTTTATGGTAGATGATTGCATGTCCACGTACCTCATACTATGTGACACCTGAAAACCCTATAATAGTGAGGGGACACGACGACCGGCTCTCTGCACTTAATAGGGACGGAGTCAGGGTCACCTAGAATCAAGCCAGCAAGGAAACACAAATAAAGGAAACAGACTTATCTGAGGAATCAGCCGAAGCAGCCTTCAGCAGTAAACACAATCCATGTAAACGTGCAGCAATGTTTTTTTGAACAGCAGTGGCTTTCTCTGTGGTATCCTCCCATGAAATACATTCTTGTTTAGTGTTTTACGTATCGTAGAATCGCTAACAGGGATGTTAACATATGCCAGAGACTTTTGTACGTCTTTAGCTGACACTCCAGGATTCTTCTTCACCTCATTGAGCAGTCTGCACTGTTCTCTTGCAGTTATCTTTACAGGAGGGCCACTCCTAGGGTGAGTAGCATCAGTGCTGAACTTTCTCCATTTATAGATAATGTGTCTTACCGTGGACTGATGAACAGCAAGGCTTTTGGAGATGCTTTTATAACCCTTTCCAGCTTTTTGCAAGTCAACAATTCTTAATCGTAGGTCTTCTGAAAGCTCTTTTGTGCGAGGCTTTATTCTCGTCAGGGAATGCTTCTTGTGAAAAGCAAACCAAGAACTGGTGTGTGTTTTCTTATAGGGCAGGGCAGCTGTAACCAACACCTCCAATCTCATCTCATTGATTGGACTCCAGTTGGCTGACACCTCACTCCAATTAGCTCTTGGAGATGTCATTAGTCTAGGTGTTCACATACTTTTTCCACCTGCACTGTGAATGCTTACATGGTGTGTTCAATAAAAACATGGTAACATTTCATTCTTTGTGTGTTATTAGTTTAAGCAGACTGTAATTGTCTATTGTTATGACTCAGATGAAGATCAGATCACATTTTATGACCAATTTGTGCAGAAATCTATATTATTCCAAAGGGTTCACATACTTTTTCTTGCAACTGTATAATAAAAATAGTGTAATCAAATAAGTGCATCTTCTCACAGCTTGGCCTCCATCAGCTTAGCCAGGGGACTGCATGGAGAATACATTACAAAGTGCCAATGCTCTACTTGATGAAGGTAGATAAACCTAACCTTAGATTCTCTGTAGGTGGTATGGTCTTTTTTCAAATTGTTGATGAGATTTTTAGTATATCTAGCAAAGACTATAAGTCTTTAAAGTTAAAAAATAGTTTCTGATATACACATTTACAATGATTTTCCTAATAGTGGGTCTATGTATTCACACACAGGACAATTGTCACGGCTGAGGATGGGGGAAACCCTCAGCCGTGTGATGCCAGATGATGTTATGGCTGCTCAGCCAGGACAACAGGATTGGGAGCAGGTCACCTCCTACAGCGTCCCTAACCTGACCCTAACTCCTATCTGCATGGGCCGACCTTAAAGGTAGGAGGACCCATGCGCAGGAACCTAGGAGCCCTGACTTACCCTCCGTCCGGTCCCTAGCTAGGAGTCAGGGTAAGACAACCTACTCCTCCTAGGCACGGAGGAGCAGGAGTCTCAATGGCCAAGCTGCTGGAAATGGGGGAACATAAACAGCTCTATGGATATGGCAGGTGAACAAGGAGTTCCACCTATCTGCCACAGCCTTGCTGACTGGATCCCTGTGCTGGCAAGGAAAAGTTCAGAACGCATCCGCACACAGGGACCCAGATCCATAGCTGCACAAAATCACAAGGAAACATCAAGTAGACATCACACAACTGGACATAAACTTAAATGTGACATAATGGTTATGACCACAGGGGTGGCTCACACTGGCAGATGGAAAATACAGGAGGCTGCTCCAGCAAAGCATGGCTGAAGCAACCTCCAGACCTGGGAAAACAGTGAGGCTTTATAGGCCAAGAAGCCACACCCCACAGTCGGACACACCCAGTGACATACACACTCTGGGAAGGGAGTTAACCCTTCCAGCACCAGAGAAGGGAAACACACATTAAAGGGAAAGTGCCCAGCTCACTAACACACACTGTGGCTGTTGCCGCAGGCAACGACATGGGTGGCACTCATGTCCTGGGAGTCAGCCCGAAGACCGGGACACTGCCAATCACATGTACATCATACCAAACGTTGCCACGGGCAGCCACAGTGAAAGGAAGATGTCCGTGCGCAGCAAACATAAAACACAGTGCACACCAGACATACAAAAGTACATACACACAACTCCAAGGGAACCGCACACATCACTGTTGTCCGCGGCAACCGCACTTGAGGCAAAAAACATCATGCCTCAAGCTGCAGTTGAAACAACAACCCAAACCGCGGGCAACTGTATGCGGCTCCCAAGGAGTCACGGCCATAACAGTGGCCGTGACAACTATGTGGTCACAACATCAGGCTCCTCAGGGTCTAATTTTGAGGGATGAAAGAATGATTTTTGTATGTACTTTTCAAAGTTTAGTTTTCATTTTTACATGTTTCAGTTCCACTAAAGAATAAAATTGTAAGTACAGTACAAAGCCACTAAACAGTATTAACAAGTAAAACACAAAAAAATTACGATATACAAACTTGAAACTAATTCAGGCATGATAATAAAGCTAGCCACCTATGTACTGTATAATCTCCAGCTTCTGTTCACCAGTAATAAAGAATAATAATATGATATACTTTAGGTTAATATTTCACAGAACAAATCTTTCTAAAACTAAAACATTTAAAAAAGATTTCCTGAGTTTTCCTGTAAGTGTTGAAACCTCCAGCGGTCAGTTTCATTTAGCTGAAATATGTAGGTAGATGCAGTGTTATTCTGATTAATGTCGTCCCCACACTGGACTGCTTCGTGCGTATAAAGCTCTCAAGGGGGTGTTAGCAATAAAATAATGTTAAAACTGTACATCTTGGGCTTTACGAGCCTTCAGGAGCTCTTATATAGAGAGGACAATTTAACGCTATTTAACCTCTACTCTTTAGCTCCCTGTGGAATGACTTGTATGTACAGATAAGCTACATGCATTAAGTAGTTGTGCATTAATTTAACACAGATTAGTGCCTTATCCTATAAATATAGCCTCACAATCATGGAAGGCCATCCTCATGGTATACTATTGCCTGAAGCAGCATCTTCAACAAAACACTCAATATATTTTAATTTTATATCTTCAAGATGATTTACCCTGCAGCTATAATTTTACGTATATAGATTTCTTTTCCAGGTAATCCTGCAGTTCAAGTACCATTACTTTATTTTAGCCCATTCCAGGGAATATAATATTTTGCAATTATTCACTTGATATACGCAGATATATACTTTATTTTATATATATATATATATATATATATATATATATATATGTATATATATACACTGCCTGTCCAAAAAATAGGTCACACACTAATATTTTGTTGGACCGCCTTACGGCACGCATTCGCTGTGGCATTGTTTCAAAAAGCTTCTGCAATGTCACAAGATTTATTTCCATCCAGTGTTGCATACATTTTTCACCAAGATCTTGCATTGATGATGGTAGAGTCTGACTGCTGCGCAAAGCCTTCTCCAGCGCATCCCAAAGATTCTCAATGGGGTTAAGGTCTGGACTTTGTGGTGGCCAATCCATGTGTGAAAATAATGTCTCATGCTCCCTGAACCACTCTTTTGAAATTTGAGTCCTGGCATTGTCACATTGGAATATGCCCGTGTCGTCAGGGAAGAAAACAATCCATTGATGGAATAACCTGGTCATTCAGTATGTTCAGGTAGTCAGCTGACCTCATTCCTGGAGCACATACTGTTGCTGAACCTAGACCTGATCAACTGCAGCAACCCCAGATCATGGCACTGCCCCCACAGGCTTGTACAGTAGGCACTAGGCATGATGGGTGCATCACTTTATCTGCCTCTCTTCTTACTCTGATGCGCCCATCACTCTGGAACAGGGTAAATCTGGACTCAGACCACATGACCTCCAGAGTCCAATCTTTATGCTCACTAGCAAATTGAAGCCTTTTTTTCTGGTCTGCCTCACTGATTAGTGGTTTTCTTACAGCTACACAGCTGTTCAGTCCCAATCCCTTGAGATCCCTTTGCATTGTGCGTGTGGAAATGCTCTTACTTTCACTATTAAACATAGTCCTGAGTTCTACTGTTGTTTTTCTTCGATTTGATTTCACTAAACGTTTATATGATCGCCGATCACGATCATTCAGGATTTTTTTCCGTCACATTTCTTCCTCGAATATGATTAGTCCCCACTATCCTTCCAGTTTTGAATAATGTATTGTACAGTTCATAACCCAATTTTAGTAGTTTCTGCAATCTGCTTAGATGTTTTCTCTGCTTCATGCATGCCAATGATTTGACCCTTCTCAAACAGACTAACATCCTTTCCACGACCACGAGATGTGTCTTTTGACATGGTTGTTTAAGAAATGAGAAGCAACTCATTGCACCAGTTGAGGTTAAATAACTTATTGCCAGCTGAAAGATAATCACCCATGCAGTAATTATCCAATAGGAGGCTCATAACTATTTGCTTAGTTAAATCCAGGTGGCAGGCAGTGTATATGTATATGCGTATATATATATATATATATATATATATATACAGTACAGACCAAAAGTTTGGACACACCTTCTCATTCAAAGAGTTTTCTTTATTTTCATGACTATGAAAATTGTAGATTCACACTGAAGGCATCAAAACTATGAATTACCACATGTGGAATTATATACATAACAAAAAAGTGTGAAACAACTGAAAATATGTCATATTCTAGGTTCTTCAAAGTAGCCACCTTTTGCTTTGATTACTGCTTTGCACACTCTTGGCATTCTCTTGATGAGCTTCAAGAGGTAGTCACCTGAAATGGTCTTCCAACAGTCTTGAAGGAGTTCCCAGAGATGCTTAGCACTTGTTGGCCCTTTTGCCTTCACTCTGCAGTCCAGCTCACCCCAAACCATCTCGATTGGGTTAAGGTCCGGTGACTGTGGAGGCCAGGTCATCTGGCGCAGCACCCCATCACTTTCCTTCATGGTCAAATAGCCCTTACACAGCCTGGAGGTGTGTTTGGGGTCATTGTCCTGTTGAAAAATAAATGATGGTCCAACTAAACGCAAACCGGATGGAATAGCATGCCGCTGCAAGATGCTGTGGTAGTCATGCTGGTTCAGTATGCCTTCAATTTTAAATAAATCCCCAACAGTGTCACCAGCAAAGCACCCCCACACCATCACACCTCCTCCTCCATGCTTCACGGTGGGAACCAGGCATGTAGAGTCCATCCGTTCACCTTTTCTGCGTCGCACAAAGACACGGTGGTTGGAACCAAAGATCTCAAATTTGGACTCATCAGACCAAAGCACAGATTTCCACTGGTCTAATGTCCATTCCTTGTGTTCTTTAGCCCAAACAAGTCTCTTCTGCTTGTTGCCTGTCCTTAGCAGTGGTTTCCTAGCAGATATTCTACCATGAAGGCCTGATTCACACAGTCTCCTCTTAACAGTTGTTCTAGAGATGTGTCTACTGCTAGAACTCTGTGTGGCATTGACCTGGTCTCTTATCTGAGCTGCTGTTAACCTGCGATTTCTGAGGCTGGTGACTCGGATGAACTTATCCTCCACAGCAGAGGTGACTCTTGGTCTTCCTTTCCTGGGACGGTCCGTATGTGAGCCAGTTTCTTTGTAGCGCTTGATGGTTTTTGTGACACTTTCAAAGTTTTCTCAATTTTTCGGACTGACTGACCTTCATTTCTTAAAGTAATGATGGCCACTCGTTTTTCTTTACTTAGCTGCTTTTTTCTTGCCATAATACAAATTCTAACAGTCTATTCAGTAGGACTATCAGCTGTGTATCCACCTGACTTCTCCACAACGCAACTGATGGTCCCAACCCCATTTATAAGGCAAGAAATCCCACTTATTAAACCTGACAGGGCACAGCTGTGAAGTGAAAACCATTTCAGGTGACTACCTCTTGAAGCTCATCAAGAGAATGCCAAGAGTGTGCAAAGCAGTAATCAAAGCAAAAGGTGGCTACTTTGAAGAACCTAGAATATGATATATTTTTAGTTGTTTCACACTTTTTGTTATATATATAATTCCACATGTGTTAATTCATAGTTTTGATGCCTTCAGTGTGAATCTACAATTTCCATAGTCATGAAAATAAAGAAAACTCTTTGAATGAGAAGGTGTGTCCAAACCTGTGATCTGTACTGCATATATATATATATATAGGCAGATATACACTTTATTATATATAATTATTATATAGGCAGATATAACTTTATATACAGTTATGTGTTTGTTTGCCTTCTAACATGAGTAGAACTAGCAATAGTGTAAATTACCAGTATCAGAGGCATAGCTATAGGGGGTGCAGAGGTAGCAGTCGCTAGCGGGCCCAGGAGCCTAAGGGGGCCCAAAAAGACTCCAGTATTATAGAAAGTGCATGCTGGTCAAGTTACACCTCTGGCTGGAGGGAAGGGGTTAGGTCAAGAATTTGGCATGGGGGGGCATTTCAATTTTTGCCTGAAGCCTATGAAGCCTATGTGCTTCCCTGCTCCTGGTCACAAAGCACTGAGGGAAGGGGTGCCCAAGCTGAACTCTTGCACCAGGGCCCATGAGCCTATAGCTACGCCCCTGAACAGTATTTAAGACCCACTACATAATAAAAGTCACTAAAGTTCAGATTTATGTAAATAGAAAAACAATTGTGTTTGGTACCATTAGCATGGATCTACTCAATAAAACTTAGAACCTTATGGTGACCTTAGATCAGTCACATAAAACTGTGGATGATTTAGACATTAATATGCACATGTAGTATGATCCTCTGAAATTATCCTTATCTCTTTTTGACTGGAGCTATGCATAGACTTTTGCAGCACTATAGATCAGATCAGAAGTTTAACTTTCACATAATTGGATACATGACAGTATTACTTTCTCATTTATATATTTCTTGCAAAGCATCAAAATCTCATGAATTAAAAACATTAGACAGTTGAAATTCAAGCAGTTGCAGACCGAAAGGTCTTCGGTGTGCTTTCCGCATCTGTATGTCCATTCCGCAAAAGATAGAACATGTTCTATACCTGGATGAAAAATGTGGACCACGGATTCATTGAAATCAATGGGTCTGTAAAAAAAAACGGATGCCACACGGATGTCTCATGGGATCCATGTGCGAATGCACCCTTACAGAATCTATATGACCATCACCTTCACATACATTACCATGTATAGTCCAGCATGTTGACTATACCAACATAGAAGAGCACAAAGAACCAATACCAATAAGAACGCAAATAACACAAGATAGATCACCAATAAGATAAGCATAAGGTCAAACTGCCTTGATCAGGTCTACCGCTGAGGACAGTGATTGACTGCATATCATTGTACACGTCAGTGACGTGTGCAGACTTGTGCTGGGATATGGCACCTGACCACTGAAGTCAATCACTATCCTCAGCAGTAGACCACAGAGGACAGTGATTAGCTGCAGCAGTCACATGCCTTATTCAGAATTTTGTACCAAGCTATTTTTGTTATACATCAGCATAATATAATATACATAGAATTAATCTCCACCTGAGTAAAGTTATCGCCTATTGACAGGATAACTGATCGGTGAGTATCCAACCACTAGGGACATCCACCAATCTCGAGGTGGGGGTTCCCATTCCCCAGATCTGATAGAGTGACAGATCAAACATGCTCCCTGCTGATCTATTTGTTCTCTATGGAACCACCTATCTCTGGCTGTCCCACAGAAAATTTATGGAGCAGCAAGGCACATGCTCGACCTGCCTCTCCATTAGATAGGTGATTGGAACCTCATAAATGCTGAGGGCCCCAGTGGTCGGCCCCCTACTGATCAGTTAGTTATCCACTATCCTGTGCCAAAACTTGGCACAACCCCTTACATTACATATCTGACTACTCATGCTAATTCTGTATTACAGCCTGTATTATAGCCCATAGAATAGGAGGTTCTGGTCAGGTGCAAATTACTGGTAGAGTTGGTCTTAATGTAAATAAATCTTCTTTATTGCATGAATACCATGGATGTATACAGAGAACAACGCGTTTCGGGGCTCCAAATGTCCCCTTCATCAGGTTATTAGGTAATAGTTTAACAGATAGCAGTCAGATGTTTATATAGATATTAAAAAAACGCCCAAAATCAGCATACCTGGAGACTGCCCACACATGGGAGGGACTAGTCTTTGGTGTGCTGGTATTGGATTAAAAAACACACAATTTTAAACATAGGGAAAGATCTTGTTATCCCACTAGTACAGTAGGCTAATCTTTTAGTTAAAACAATGTGAATAAACATGTATAAATTATGAATGTATTTGTGGATCGCAAGAGAGGGTCACATGACCGCCTCTCTGTAGTCACGTGAAGGGGGCGGGCCGGCTCGGAGTATCTCTGGCATTGGAGCGCTCGCGCATGCGCTCCTACTGTCCACAGAGATCCGGTGTAGCGTTACATTACACTACTTTGTGAGATTTCCCTACCTCCTGACCTCCTGTCGCACTGCTAATGACGTGAGGAGGCGTTCCTGAGTTTTGACGATCTGCGCATGCGCAAACCGACAGTTTATGGAAAATCTCAGCGGAGTTAGCCGCGCTTGCGCACTGGGCCGTAATATTTCCCTACTGAGGCTCTCCTGCACATGCGCAGTGTCCCGGTGTAAAGCTGAACTCCGCTGAGATTTTCCATAAACTGTCGGTTTGCGCATGCGCAGATCGTCAAAACTCAGGAATGCCTCCTCACGTCATTAGCAGAGCAACTGGAAAACAGGAGGTAGAGAAATCTCACGAAGTAGTGTATATAACGCTACACCGGCAGCAGAGGAGTCATGTGATCGCAACCTAGCGGTCACATGGCTGTACCCATGGCAACCCAGACGCCTGAGTGCGTAGGTGCCGAACCGAATATGGGGAATGTACCAGGAGGCTAAGCTGGTCTGAAATAGTGGGGGAATAGGATCGCCCCTATTAGAGATATTTATCATTTATAGAGAGAATGGAGGAAAAGAAACCATGTATATAAATAAGTGGCCTCCAGAAAAAAGGTTATTTTTTTTTTTTCTCAATAGATAATAGTTATTACTAAAGTTCACTGGTGGGGAGCAGGAGGAACTGAACCCTAACAGTCCCCCATATGGTATAACGGGGAGGGGGGGGGGGGAAACAAAGTGCATATAAATGCGTTAATTTAGCATCCATTAATATTATAGGGGCCACGGAATGTAAATTCGTATGTGATAAATAAATATAAATACATTACATATATATAGTAACTCCAAATATATATCAAAAAGTGTATGTATACACTAATGATAAAATAATGATAATAAAATATATATAAAAATGTATAAATATGTAAAACATCAATACACACCCATAAGACCTAATTAATATGGTATTATACATTAAAATAATAGCAATAAAAATACTTTACAGTGATGAGAGTATAAGGGAAGAAAAACCATTGTAATTTATAGCCTAACTGTTGAATCGCATGAATAGTCCTTTAGCCTAGACAGGGAAATGTATCTATAGTGAGCCCTTATAGATTAATCTCAAATGCTTAATTTAGACCATAAGGGGACAAACTATTTAGTTTAAAAATCCAGTACATTTCTCTACGCCTGATGTATTGGATGTCCTTTTGTAGATGGGTTGGGATATGTTTGATTGGTGTCACAATAAACCCAACTGAACCCCCCTCAGTGATATTCTGTCGCGTGTCTAGATACACTATGTTTTAGGTACGTTTTCATAATGTTCGACCTATGTTTGTTGAGCCCGTTTCGTAGTGTTTGGATGGTCCGCCCAACATATTGTAGGTGGCACGGACATTCAAGAAGATATATGACATAGTTGGATTCACAATTGAGACTACTTAGAATGGGAAAAGACTCTCCGCTCACACGACTACAAAAAACTGATTTCTGGCATATCCATGAGCAGCATAAGAATCTTTTGTGACCACATTTTGAGCTCCCCATTACGACCTTAGTGGCATGATTTTCTGTATGATGTTCAACTGAGTTTAGCTTACTTGGTGCAAGGATATGTTTTAGAGTGCGTGCTCTTCTATATGTTAATTTCGGGAGCTTTGGAATGATCTGGTTCAAGATTGGGTCTCTTTTTAGAATATGCCAATGTTTCTCTAAGATGGCTTTAATGGACATATGATTTGGATTGTACGTAGTAATAAAATGATATATGTATTCTAGCCCAGAGCTAATTACAGTTCTTACTATTGTTAATGGAAAAAGTCGACAGACAGCTTAGCTGAGGCCTATAATGTAACACTCCCTGCTGCACTGCATTCAGGAAGAACTAGCATTTCATTTATCAGGTTACTGTATATTGCCAGCTAAAAAGACTACATTTCCCAGAAGGCAGACTGCACCAGAGCAAGCGAAACAAGGCAGATCTCTGGTCATGAATAAGGATCAGTATTAGAGTATCCAAAACGCGTAGACCTGTCTGCTATGTTGGATTTTTAACTACTTTGTGTGTATTGGAATAAAGAACATCATCTTTTTTTGGAAGCTGGACCACCTTCTTTATTTTTTACAAGCCAGATCTCTGGAACATTACGATGCTATAAAATTGTTATTGGTGCTATTAATGAGGAGCAGTACACAGTAAATACTGTCTATACTGTAAGTTGGAGAAAAATATTAATATTAAAAATCATGTCCATTTCGGGTCTTATGATACTGGAGATGAATATCTGAGCAATGCCTCCTAAGTCATCTTGTGGCAAGGACACATGAATATAAAAAATGGGTGGAGATCTCATAAATATAAATTGAAAATATGTATTGAAGCATTGTGATACACAGACCTGACTCGCTTATAGTTCTGCAAATGTTTCCAGTTTCTTATTTCATTAGTATCACTATACTAATAGTACTTAATCGAGTTGACCATATTTCAATATTTTTTATTAGATAACACTTAATATGAAATTATCACTGGAATAGGTGTTAGGTGTTCCATGGGGGACTGACCATCAGGACCTCCACTGTTTACAAGAACAGAGGTCCCTCAGTCCCAGGACTGAATGAAGTGTACAGCAGATCCGTCACCCCATTCACTCCAGGGACTTGAGGACGTGTATTCATGACTAGTGAGGGTCCCAACATTGGACCTCCACTAATCAGTTAATTTTCATATATTCTGTGGATAGGTCGGAGTTCTGGAACAAACCCTTTAAGTGCTAAATAAAGGGTCACATCTAGCTATAACTCTCTTGCTTGGATTAAACACATACTGAAACTGTCCATAGTAAACAATTTAGTGTCCACTTTTTAGGTATGTAGCCATTAGTCTACTGGAATAAGGGTCACCTTGACTGAGGTGCTACACTTCATAGGGTATTTTATATATAGACATTGACAACTCCTTTGGGAACATGAAGTGCTGAAGTCCATAAAATGCACCTAGGAGGAGAATAAGAAAAAAAAATGTCATCAGACCCCTAATGTTAATCAGACCTAAGCTCTGAGCCCCAATGTTAAAAAAAAAAAACAGACCTCAGCTCAGATCCCCAATCTTTATAAGCCCAGCAATCAGACCTCAGATCAGACCCCCATTGTTAATAAGACCCCATTCAGACCTCAAATCAGACCCCCCCCAATGTTTATAAGACCCCCAAATAAGACCTCGGATCAGACTGCCAATGCTCATAAGACTCCAAATCAAACCTCACATCAGACCCCCAATGTTAATAAGACCCTCATTCAGACCTCAGATCAGAGGTCTCATCTTATGGGGCGAAAACTAATGGAAGCGCTCATAATTATTCGCCCCATAAGACGCACTGACATTTTCCGCCCACTTTAGGGGGGGGGGGGGGGAGTGTGTCTTCTAGGGTGAAAAATACTGTATACAGGATTTTTGGTGGTCAACCAGCAATACACAAAATTTATTAGATTAGTTTAAAGAAAAAACTGATATGCTGTATTACACTATATGACCTGAGAGGGCAGTGTGTGAACCCAGACAGAAGTCATGCGCTGCCCCTTCAGGCCCGGCACTATTTAGGCCTCTTTCACACGGCCGTTGCGGAAACATGTGCGGGTGCGTTGCGGGAACACCCGTGATTTTTCCGCGCAAGTGCAAAACATTGTCATGCGTTTGCACTCGCGTGAGAAAAATCGCGCATGTTTGGTACCCAAACCTGAACTTCTTCACAGAAGTTCGTGCTTGGCATCGTTATTCTGTAGATTGTATTATTTTCCCTTATAACATGGTTATAAGGGAAAATAATAGCATTCTGAATACAGAATGCATAGTACAATAGCGCTGGAGGGGATAAAAAAATAAATAAATTATTTAACTTACCTTAGTCCACTTGCTCGCGTAGCCGGCATCTCCTTCTGTCTTCATCTTAGCTTTGTGTAGCAACAAGGACCTTTGGTGATGTCACAGTCATCACATGATCCATCACCATGGTAAAAGATCATGTAATGGATCATGTGATGACTGTGACGTCACCAAAGGTCCTTGTGCTACACAAAGCTAAGATGAAGACAGAAGGAGATGCCGGCTACAAGTGGACTAAGGTGAGTTAAATTATTTTTTTATTTTTTTTAACCCCTCCGGCCCTATTTTACTATGCATTCTGTATTCAGAATGCTATTATTTTCCCTTATAACCATGTTATAAGGGAAAATAATAATGATCGGGTCTCCATCCAAATCATCTCCTAGCAACCATGCGTGAAAATCGCACCGCATCCGCACTTGCTTGCGGATGCTTGCGATTTTCACGCAACCCCATTCATTTCTATGGGGCCTGCGTTACGTGAAAAACGCAGAATATAGAGCATGCTGCGATTTTCACGCAACGCACAAGTGATGCGTGAAAATCACCGCTCATGTGAACAGCCCCATAGAAATGAATGGGTCGGTATTCAGTGCGGGTGCAATGCGTTCAACTCACGCATCGCATCCGTGCGGAATACTCGCCCGTGTGAAAGGGGCCTTATTATACCCTGTAGCAGGAGTTTGTTCAAAAGCTTGACATTGTATTTTAATATTTTTGTGTCTAATCAAGTTGTGTAGCATTTTGCAGTTTAGCATCAGAAATTTTACCATGTTACCTCTTTTTATAATTATGAAGTGCATTATTTCTGAAGCCCTTTCCTTCTGCTCCAGATCAGAAAAGAGCAGCACTTGAGCACTTTTGTCACAAACAAAAGATATTATTTGCTTTTACAAATCAGGAACAAAATTACCTAAAAGATCTGTACAGAGAAAACGACTTCAGTAGTCCTTATAAGTGGAAGGTAAAATGTATTTTGTGCTGCAATGTAGGATTCTCCAGGGCTAATGAGGCTGAAAATAGAGAGCACTGGAGCACAACTAACTCAAACATCAGCAAAGTTTTCTAAGAGATTTAGGTATGTTCACTTGGAAAAACAATTACGCGCAAATGACTTCTGCTTCTTGTGAAGGGATTTTAATACATTCAAATTAAAGAAAGCGAAAAATATACTGATTCAAGATAAAAGACGATGTGGGAGTGAACATATTTAATCAGAAAAAGTCCATACTCTATACTTGTCTTTTTTCCATTTATTCCAGCGGAGTGGGATCCTCAGCACAACTGCATAAGGAGAAAAGACTTTCCCCATGCGTACCCTATATTTCACATTTTTAGTAACTTTATTTTTTGCAAATGTGTGGATGGTGTTTTTTGTTCAGGCTTTTTTTCTCTAAAGGGTACAACCACACAGTGCAGTCATGTGGGTTTTGGGACATGCCCATGCTGCGATCAAGAACCTCTTGGCTGAACAAGCTGCAGCAGACACTAATAAAACTAAGGAGACTGCACTGTTTAAGCTGGCCTGCATTGTTAATGGATGCATGGTATTGCAGGTATTGCCATTAACAATGCACCAGCTAAACAGTGTAGTCTCATTAGTTTAATTAGGGCCCGATGCAGCTCATTTGGCCACAGGGTTCTTGATCTCAGCACGTGACTGTGTGACTGAGTCCCGTGCAAAAAAAAAGTAGAGAACTATATATACTGTATATAATACACATATACCAAAATAATGAGTCTAGGGGCACTACTTTTATATCACTTTACAGGCACAATTCCAGGATGAAAGTAATAACCTACATTTGTGGTGTCCTTTGTAGGGTTGTTTATTGTCTTTTATCAGTATGGGTAATAACTGTTGTATTATAGCCAAAGAACATACTGTAAAAGAATATAATAGGTTGCTTAATAAATGAATGGGGTTCTGCCAAGTGCCACACGATAGGGGATAACTAATTGATCGCTAAGGGTCTGACTACAGGGCATCCTATGTCAGTCCCATAGACAAATTAATGGTTTGACTCCCTATTCTCGAGGTCGACCCTCCGCGATTGGGATAGGGGAAAACGTGCAAACTTGGCACAACCCCTTTAACTAGCGCCACAATAAATTAGGACAAATCATATACTTTACCCCTTTCGCTACCAGGATGAATAGCATGGCAGTCTACTATTTTTAGTAGCATACCAATGTACGTATATCGACCAAAAGAACACTATTTTAGCATCCATTGGGCAAATGAACACGCTTAATATATACACTGTGAGCTTTTTCAGCGGACCCCACAAACATGATGTAGATACTGCCTTAGCTTCTATTGCACATTGGAATATTTGATGCAGACTTTGCTATATATCCAAACTGAATCTGCAGCAGATTTTGTTGCAGATTTTCCACAGATTTCACCCTGTGCGTTGCAAAGAGTGTAATCCGCAATTAAAAAACAAATTGAAATTAAATAAAACAGGTCCTGTAGATGCTGCAGATTTCCCAGATGCATCAGCATGCCAAATCCACATCTAGCACGTAAAAAAAATCCAGCGTGATGGCTCCTAAATAATATGTGGTGTTGAGACACACACACACACAAAAAAAGAAAAGAACTGATCATCGTGAAAAGACCCAAAACACTTTTAGGTGATTGAAAATTGACAAAAAAATTACTAATAAAAAAATAAAATAAAAATATGGTCTTGTTTTACAGACTGCCTAGTGCGTGTTATTTTATCCTTATCTAAGAAACAAGTATCAGTGTAATAGATCTTTGCCTATAAATTGCTACTATGTTTCTGAAATAGGCATCAAGGTTTAGCTGTATTGTGACATCCATGTTGTCACTGGTGTAAAACAGTACCGGTAGTTGCCTAAAGCTGGGAGCAACAAGCATGGGGCAAAGAGGTACACGTGACTCCTGAGCCACTGGTGGGGACCACTGATCTAAGGACTGCGCAGTGAATGAGTAAAAGTGATATGAAGTTGTTGCACACTTAACCAACATTCTCATTGGTAAATTTGGAACAGTTGACTGAGTTTTCAGATTTTTTTTGATATATCAAAGAGACATATCAAAAGTTTGATAAGTGGAGGTCTGAGAGCTGAGACCTCCATCTACAGCTAGAACAAGGAGAGAGAAAAGTGCTCTACTCACATATTGCACTCTTTCTTTGCTGCAGGGGTCAGAATACAGTTTAGCCCTTGGTCTTTCTATTGAGTCTATCTCCTGCAACAAGGGGAGAGAACATGATATGTGAGCACTTTTCCCTCCTTGTTCTAGTGATGTCTGCGAGCGTGAGCAATCAGGCCCCTACCAATCAAAACTTTTGATAGGAATTCCTCAAACCCACTGGGAATGCCCACTTTTTGCCAGGATTGTCTGAAAATTAGAGGCAGTCTCTGCAAATTCAGGATTGTACACAACTCTGTTGTTGGCTGTCTTGTCTGTCTGTACAGTGTCACATTGTGATAATGATACGTATGTGTGTACAGTATGGCAATAGTAGCAGTAACTATACGAGCAGGGCCGGTGCAAGGATTTTTGCCAACACAAGCAAAGCTACATTTTGGCGCCCCACCCCCCACCTCAGATCAGAACCCCATGTCAGACATCATCCCCCAGCCATCAGCCCCTAATGTCAGCCATCAGAACCCCATGTCACATTTCTCCCCCTCCGTGTCACATTTTTCCGCCCTCCCCCAGGGTGCGCCCTAAGGCGGCCGCTTGGTCTGCCTTATGGTAGCACCGGCCCTGTATACGAGCAGTTACCAGTCAAAGCTTTTCTGCTTCTGACTACAGATGAAGCACTGGCTAACTTAAGACATCTCAATAAAAGTTGCAACTTATATTATCTTGACTTTCAAAGGCTTTCACTGTGTCAAGTATAGATTTGGGGGGGAATTTATCATGAGGGGAAAATTTGAAGTCAGTTTTGCTTAAGTATTTATGCCACATACTTTATGCCACATTTATCATGTGTCTCATGTTACTTGATAAATGTGTCTTATCCTTAGCCTCATGTCCACGACCGTTGTTTTGGTCCGCATCCGTTGCTCCGTTCCGTGGTCCGCAAAAAAAATATAACCTGTTCTATTCTTGTCCTTTTGCAGACAAGAATAGGCAGTTATATCAATGGTTCCACAAATTGTGGAACGCACACGGACACCATCCATGTTTTGCGGATCCGCAATTTGTGGACAGCAAAACACACAATGGTCATGTGCATGAGGCCTTAGACCGAATACTTTTGTCTAGAGAAGCTCCTCCAGTTTTCCTACTCCACCCTACTACTGGAGTGAGATTGTGACTTTTTTGCGACTTTTGAAAAAATGAAAAACCTGGAGTGAAGTTCATAAACATAGCTAACCACGCCTACTTTTCCACCCACATTACAAAACTGGGGTGAGTGATGTAAAATACAGAAAGTCGCAAAATTTTGACCAGGAAAGTACAAAAAAGCTGCAAAATGTTTCGAGTGCAACAAGTCCTGTTTTTGTGACTTTTTGATGCCACAATTCTGAAGGTATGCTAAATCAGGGCATTAAGTGTCACGTTAAAGAATGCTTTCCTGTGGATATAACATAAATGTTCAAGATGGGAATACCCCTTTAACAACTTAAATGCATTTTTGCAGTAAACTTCAACTTTCGTAAAATAAATAGGGCTGTGATGCTACTGCCAGCACTGCTGCCTTCTTAAACAGCTGATCGCTGTGGGTCCCGGTTGTCGGACCACCGCCAATCAGATGATGATGATCTATCCAGAACAGGCATGCTCAACCTGCGACCCTCCAGCTGTTGTAAAACGACAACTCCCACAATGCTCTGCTGTAGGCTGATAGTTGTAGGCTGTTCGGGCATCCTGGGAGAGGTAGTTTTGCAACAGCTGGAGGGAAGCAGGTTGAGCATGCCTGATCCAGAAGATAGTTAATCAGTAAAAAAACGCTGCAGAACCCCTTTAAGATATCTGATATGCGATCAGATTTTTCTCATTCCTTTAAGATATGTTGCATGTGAGGCCTGTATATCTAGAATGCTTCAGCAGCTGCCATGTGTGGCATACCTTGCATGGAGGCCATTAGGAAAGCTCACAGCATAGATATTAATACAGTTCCTATTGAGTTATATTGTAACTATATAAATTTATACGTACTGAGCTCCTCTAATGAATAATACTAATAAAACTGTGAATATGTAGTGCAAGGAAAGCTGCTTTCACACATAGGTTTTTGATGGTGTTTTTCTGCACTTCTACATTTTTAGTTTTTAATATGTATTTCTCGCACTTGTGGTTTTTGTTGTATTTTTTGCAGTAAAAACACTGTCTCTAGATTTGAATTGAATGTCTATGGGTAATATGAAATGCAGAACACGCAAGCATCATTTGCTACTAGTGATTTTGTTCATTTGGTAGCCATTTTTGTCTTTCTGCCTTCTATTCTGGAGCTCTTGGCATTTGGAGCTTGGCATTCTGGAGCTCTTGGCATTTGGAGCTTGGCATTCTGGAGCTCTTGGCATTTTTCAGGGTTTTTGACACCTCTAAAGAGGAAAACACCATGAATAAAGTGCAAATGGGCAAACACACTGTTTACAAAACGTAACAGAAAACTGGCACTAAATAAAAAACACGCCAAAAAATGCAGGTGGCCAAAAACACTGCTTATACTGGCGATTTCTTGCTGATAAAAAACAGCAGAGCCAAATTTACACTAATGGAGTCAGGATTTACATGCCTCAAGTCTGAAAACTACAAGCTATGAATTTTTGCTTTACAATATGGTGCGAGAATATTTTATGGTGCTGCATTTTTTTAAATCAGTAAGACAATAACTTGAATTACTGTACCAGAATTTGAGAACTTTGAGACGATGGAAATTGTGACACGTGCAGTTTCTGTAAGGCTTACTTTGCATTCCATTTTAACTGAAGCAGTGTGGGACAAATAACTCTGACTGTGCACCCTGCCGTAACTGCAGACATACGAAATCACATTGACAATCATCTCTGCTTTCAGACTCTCGGGCACTGAGCTAAAAGCGCTCTGCTGTAACCAAAGATAACCTGGAGCCTTTTCTATCACTTTTATGTATTTTAGGAACAATCGCTATGAAATAAATTATCCTTGGCTAAATGTCAGTAAGGTCCTTATGCCATGAAAACACTAATAAATATGCACAATACTCTGCGAAAGTGTAGAAATCTAGGGATTATTTTAAAGAATTACTAAATATGTTGATATTCTGTAGTTGGCAAAAGTAATATATACATATATGTTTATATACGTATGTTACTCACTTTAAAGTGGTTGTCCGAGGTAATAAAAAAACGGAATATTAGGGCACACATCGCTCTTCCTCCAGTGCAGTTCTTTGTGCACCAGTGCTGACATACTGGAATATGGCATGTAACCACTGCAGCCAGTCACAGTGCACTGCAAAGAGTGAAATGGCCAGCACAAATGGAGCACAAAAGCTGCGGATTTAAATCTGCATCACAGATCAATTTCCATTGCAGATATTTTACACAGCGTATGGATGAGACTTTTTAAAATCTCATCCACTTTGCTGCTACTGTAAAAAATACTGCTGTGGAATATTTGCTGCATTTTTGGCATGTGTGGCTGTACCCTGTTGGTGATGACATGACAAACTGAACAAACTGAGGAGCAGATTCGTCAATACTTTATCAAATTTGCAGCTTTTTACACTTCCTGCCTCTTTAAAAAAAAAAAAGAAAAGGAGAAGACTTATTGTCAGGCGCCTGGGCTCCCTGCAGTCTGACAGATTCACTATAATATACAGGAGAAACTCGAAAAATTTGAATATCGTGCAAAGTTAATTTATTTCAGTAATGCAACTTAAAAGGGGAAACTAACATATGAGATAAACTCATTACATGGAAAGCGAGATATTTCAAGCCTTTATTTGTTATAATTTGGATGATTATAGCCTATAGCTTATGAAACCCCAAAGTCACAATTTTGAGGTACCCTTTGCTCAGGATATATGAATTAATAAGCTGACTAGAGTGTGACACTTTGAGCCTAGAATATTGAACCTTTTCACAAAATTCTAATTTTAAGTTGAATTAATGCAACTCCTTTTAAGCTCCATTACTGAAATAAATGGACTTTTGCACGGCAGTCTAATTTTCGAGTTTCAGTTATAGCCTACAATACCCTAATAGCAATACCTAACTCCCCAACCTACTACAACTTATACAACAAAAAAGCAATGATTTTCCGTGGTAAAAAATCTAATTTTATTCAATTCAAATAACATGATCAATACAAGTCAGAGCCAAGGGGACAAGACAAGAAGACTAAGCCACAATAGGGCTCTACAATGTGGAGAATCACATTTGGGGATGGTGTAACCATACACAGCAGGTAACACAACAATTTAAGCAGAGGCTATGAACACTGAAGTAGTTGCGGGTGCAGATGCTGTTCCCTAATCAGTAACAACTACCTTCTCTCAGTCATAGCATCTGCCAGATGGACACTATAGGATGTAGGAGGACGGTGAAATACTAATCATTAAGATGGTATTGTACAAATAATTCAAGCCACTCATCCCACCCACCCTATTCCAGGTACCATATTACCTACCCATGTTGCTGCTGTGAACTGGTGACACAGATCCCCAAACACTTCAACCTCGACACGTGTTTCGCCACGTAGGCTTCGTCAGGAGGTATTGACAAACTAAGACAAAATTGGGCATATAAAGACTAAAGGGGAGGGATTAATTACCACTAACCATGATCATCTGTACCAGGGGCGTTCCAGCACGATACCGCTCATGTCGTATGACTGCCTCCTTCAGCGCCTCCTTTTCGAGTTTCACCTGTATGCCAGAAACTAGTGTGGATCTGCTTTTTTGGAGCACAGGCTGCCAGAAAATGTACCAAGTTATTAAGATTAGTGAAAAGTTTTGCTTCACTAACACCAGTCTCAGTGACCCTGCCACATAGACTTTCAGTGCAAATAGAATTTTTCTTAAAAATTCTGATGAAATTATTTTTTCTGTGTTATAATCTTCCTCTTGCAAACGTTGCTTTCTTTGCATTACCATGCTTTTATAAAAACATTCAATGCGCGGAACAGTATCTGGCAGTGAAGTGACCTTCATCACTGTTCACACTGGTTGCAGCATTAGGTGGTAGTTACCTTGGCAGCATTACAACTGTTCCACTGTAAAATGATGTACAAGTACTACTGCTTCCCTGTGATAATGTAGATACATAAAGTTGTCTTTGTAGGCAAACATAATGTAGTAGTACTGCCTGTCTCTCTGTGTAAATGATGTAGGCACAGACACTCCCTCCATGTCATTGGGGTAAGCTCCCCCTGGGCCTGTCTGAGTGATGCTATGTCATGATGCACCCTCTTTAATTCATATACACAGTTCTAAGCAAACAAAGCAGAAGCTTTCTAATGGATATGTTGCAGGGAAATTATGAAAATGGAGATTTGATCAAATCCCTAAGGGAGATGATCAATTCACGGAAGATGAAGTTCCTGCAATCTCACGCAGACTTAGGTTAGTTCGGGGAACTGTTTCGGTAAATGTTGTAGTAGTTATTTAAAGAGCGTCTCCAAGGTAGCCAATGCTTTATAATTCCAACTGAGGTACCAATTTGGTATAAATTATTTTTTATATCTAATACGATCCCTACAAAATGTTATTTCCATCTAATGGTCTTCTATCTACCTTAGGTACATCCTATTTCATCATTTCCCTTAGGGATTTGATCAAATCTCTATTTTCATCATTTCCCACCGACAGATATACTATACCAGAGATGCTAAACCTGCAGCCCTCCAGCTGTTGCAAAACTACAACTCCCAGCATGCCCGGACAGTCTACAGCAGGGAATGGTGGGAGTTGTAGTTTTACAACAGCTGGAGGTCCGCAGGTTGAGCATCCCTGTACTATACCATTGTGAAAAACATGCCTGCTGGCCTTAGAAACTGAAAGAAGAACATCTCAGAAAGAGAAGATCATAAGATTGAATATCAATATTCAACTCTAAGTGGAAAGGATTATTGAAGCTTTTAATGTATAATATTTTCATTTTAAAGATTTCCAATGGTTTGTATGGTCCAGACAGAAGGACAGACGTTTCCCACATTGTAGGTTCCCCTCAGACATACTGATCAGTCCCAGGAGCTTCAGTGTTTAGCTTTGTTGTACTTATTGCATATCTTAATTTCAGAAACACCAGCTGTCCTCAAATGCAGAGGAGATAAAGGAAGTGGAAAACCTGGCTCTATTAGCTAAACCGTCCCATAAAATCCCACTGTAGGCAGCCTCTACGTGGTGTCCTACAGAAAGAGTACACATTATGGTAATAACAAAAAATCCCATAAAGGTCTCATCTGAAAGACCCTTTCTATGGTGTTTCCATTTCCATATTAATTTCACAATAACACTGAAAACAAAAATATAGGGCATGCAATAAAAATGAGAATTTCTTTTTTTTTTTTTAAGGGAGAGAGGGTGAGAAGGTGTTTTTGGTCCATGTGACTCCCCCACTCAAGGATGGTGGAAGGTTTTACCGAACTCATGTGGGGTAAAAAGCTTAGCGGTTACAAGAATCTGTAAAAAGGCGATAGGTTTGGTAATCTTAACTGGTGGCAACAGGATTATGTGCACCCTCAGAGATGAGCTATGGTCCTGGCATTGGACCCTCTCAGTGACTGTGATGAAGATAGCTATGCTGCTAGTTAGAGACCATGGCTACCCTCTATGTGGCAAACCCTCTGCACAGGTATTTTCATAGGCTTCAGCTTCTCTCCACATGGCACACACAATCCTCAGGTGTAAATACATTCTCTCAGCCACCTTTGTCATTACTCATCACAGTGATGTACGCCATTGTCTACAGAAGCAGATCTCTTTGTGGTAAGCTGGTTAGTTTGTTCTTCCTAACCTGGCCTATCATAGGTACTCTGGATACGCCTGATAAATTAAGCCACTGCACAACCCCTTTAAGTTTTATTGATCAGTGATTTTATAGTAAAATAGGTATCATGAAAACACCATATGACTGTAGCGATTATGAATTGTTACATAGTTACATAGTTGATAGGGTTGAAAAAAGACATAAGTCCATCAAGTTCAACTAAGGGATAGGTGGGGACGCGAATCCCAGAAGGAAGTGAGACTCAGATTTCTACACGTTTTCATAAGCATTAATGTTGTTTACTCTTAAGAATTCATCTAAACCCTTTTTAAAACTGTCCACTGTTCCTGCTGTGACCACGTCCTGAGGAAGTCTATTCCACTGCTTCACCGTTCTTACAGTAAAGAAGCTTCTGGAGACTGAACTTTTTCTTCTCCAGTCAGAGGCAGTGCCCCCTTGTCTTTTGAGGGCATTTTACATGGAACAGTTTTTCACCGTATTTTTTGTATAGCCCATTTATATATTTGTACAGGTTAATCATGTCCCCCCTTAGACGTCTCTTCTAAACGCTAAATAAATTAAATTCTTTTAATCTTTTTTCATAACTAAGACCCTCCATGCCCCTCATCAGTTTAGTCGCTCTCCTCTGTACTTTTTCCAGCTGCAGTGCGTCCTTTCTGTGGACTGGTGCCCAGAAATGAACTGCATATTCCAGATGAGGCCGCACCAATGCTTTGTAAAGTGGTAATTTAAATAAATGTATAACATCCCTGCCCCGCGAGTCCATGCCTCGTTTAATGCATGACAATATCCTGGTGGACTTAGAAGCAGCTGGTTGACATTGTATGCTGGTATTTAATCTACCATCTACAAGAACACCCAAATCCTTCTCTATAAGTGACTCTCACAGTGTTACATCACCTAGGACGGAGATTATTACTACCAAAATGCATAACTTTACATTTATCCACATTGAGCCTCATTTGCCAAGTTGATGCCCAATCACTCAGAGTGTTCAAGTCAGCTTGTAGTTTATGGACATCTTCCATAGACTGTACAGTACTACATAGCTTAGTGTCATCTCCAAAAATAGAAATGGTGCTATTAATCCCGTCCTCAATATCATTAATAAATAAATTAAATAATAGAGGGCCAGCACTGTTACAAAGTAAAGGTACCTTTACACCAGTAGATGATTGGTACAACTCAGCGATGAACAAGTTGTTTCTTGGTGTAGTGAACGTTTCATCAATGGCCTTTTAAACGCTCAAATTATAGTTCACAAAATTGAAATTTTGTGAACGATATTCCATCGTTTGTAAACCAGACTGTTGCGTTTACAAAAAACAAAATTTGATTGGCACGCAGAGAACAATTCCTGTTTACACCTATGAAATCGTGAAAGTCCAATTTTTGTGCCCACACAAATGACCGAACCAACGAGAAATCTGCCAATTGTCGTGGTCAAATCCTTCATTGCTTTTATACTGCTCGATAATAATTTACACAATAATCGGCTTGTGTAAAGGTACCTTAAGGGCTGCCTGTGCCGCCTGTGCCAGTATTGCGGCCCGCAAATAGTGTTCACTTGAATGGGTCTGCAGTCCAGAAGATTCGGAGCGGAGGCACTGAGTGGAAGGCCACAGAAGGACTATGGAGTGCTTGCGTGGCATTTTGGTCCATGCCTCCACACTGCAAAAAAAAAAGAACATGTTCTATTTTTTTGCAGTGCAATGGGTCTGCATCCATCAGCGCAGGCCCGTGCATTGCGATCCCCAGTACACAGCACGGGCAGCACACGTTCGTGAGCATGAACCCTAAGGGAGATTGTCTGATGTCTTTAGGTTTTGCCCATCAAATAGGACGCACCATAAGTCATGTATGGCAGCACACTGCAGTGCACATCTCAACATCTAGCACAGCCAGCAGCCTTCCTCTTGCTCCTCCTTAGCCTCTTACTCCCTAATCAGTATGATCACCTAATTAATGTGTTATTACGCAGACTTTATGCACGAATACACACCGTTCACATGTCCATTTTCCCTGTAGCAAGAACACTTCTCCTAGAATCACCTATGGCCACAGGCTTACTGTACCTATAGAATAAATCCATCCTTGTGTAGCAGTCATTTCATTGATAAACAGAAACACAAGACGAAATTAACCGTTCTTTTTTCTGCAGTTAAAGTTTCTTAGTTCCCAGTTACAGAATGGCTTTATGTTCTAAATTATGCAGGTTAAAGCACAAAAAAATCTGCCATATGGTGAGCCAAGTAAATAACTAGCAGGCGCATGCATAATGAGAAAATGACATGTAGGTGGAGGATGTTTAATTACACCCATTCTGGCAAATTATCCGTTCCGTAGAGTGCCACACATCAAGTGAAGAAACGTCTGCTATAGGGCGATGTGTACATTTCCAGTTTAATAATCTGCAGTCTTCAATGCAGTACTGCCACCTAAGTGTGTAACGTCAGCAGGAGGCTTTGTATGGAATTATTCTCAGATACACTGGAAACCGGCAAAACTTGATGCCTACTCTCACATAGTACAAGATGAAGCTCAATCTCAACCCATATAGTTTACAGTATAGTGGCAGACAAATATCACAGCAGTCTTCTATTTCATACTTCACGTCATTTCAGTTGTCCGGGCTGTGCTCTGTGTGAGTAGATTAGACTGCCTCATACACATACTGTACATTCAATATGGTCAGGTTGATAGGAAGAGTATTCAACCGGGGGAACTCCACATATCCCCATGTAGAGTCTATGCACATGGATTTGCTATGCATGTTGGGCTTTAGAGTACATTCACATGTAGAAGATACATGGCAGCTTTTCCATCTGAATTTGCAGGGGGAGGGCGGAATCTACAGAAGATAAGACTACCGTAGTTTCACACTTGTGTCCTGCTCTCCTGCAGGCTCTTCGGCAGAGAGAACCGTCTGTCGGAGCTCTCTAGATCTGCCATGGCCACAACGTAAAAATCTAAAAATATTTTATCAGGCATGATGAGTGCTGTAACAAAAAAAATTAAAATAGCCAATTTACAAAAAGTTGCACATACACCAAAATGGTACATATAAAAATCACTGCTCATCCGGTAAAAAAAAGGCATCTCAGAATATGGCTAGGCAAAGACATTTTCATTCAAAGGCCCTTATTAGAAGGAACACAAAGTATAAAAAACAAAACCAAAAAAAAAAACGTATTCACCCTCACCTATAACCTGCCCAGTTTGGCATGCCTTTTCTGGTTTTTCTGGCACGTCAAGCTGGGACTAGTAAGTGAATAACAGCAGGAACCAGACAAGAATCAGAATGGCACCATTGGATTGGTGAATACATATTTTTTTTAATTCCCTTTAAATGGTCCCACCAAATGTAAACCCAAAATGATGTTTTAATTTAGCCTTTAGCCCATTTATCACTTGCAGAAAACTGTAAAAATTGTAAAAGTAATAATTGGGAGGGTGGATTATTTGGTGATGGAAACATGTTTCGAAGCCATTTTGAAATCCACCATATTGTATTCAGCTCAGGTTTTTCCAATGGAGAGGGGGTCATGTAATATATTAGTATAGGCTAGAATTTACTTAGAAACACACTACAACCATCAGTTATTACCTATATTTACATGTTTAGGAGTTAAGTGAGGTCAAATCTTCCTAAAGTGCTTTACATGATGTGTTCTATGTATCACCATTCTGCTGGATGTACATTGTCTATTTTATGATTTTATTTTACTGACTTATATAGCACTGACATATTCCGCAGCGCTTTACAGTCATTATCATCACTTGTTGTCCCCAATCGGGCTCACAAATTGTTCCCTATCAGTATGTCTTTGGAGTGTGAGAGGAAACTGGAGTACCCAGAGGAAACCCAGGCAAACACATACAACTCCATGTAGATGTTGTCATTGGTTGGATTTGAAACCACGACCCCAGCGCAGCAAGGCAACAGTGCTAACCACTGAGCCACCATCCTGCCTCACGTTTAAAGCTTAATCCAACCTTCATAAAGAACCGCAGTTGATGCTTCTTTACAGCACTGTATGATTCACCACTTCAAGTGAGCCGTATTGCGTATGGTTTATTTATTTATTTACAATGCGCTCAATGAAAGCTCTGCAGTGAATAGGGGGAGCAGCCACTTCTTCCATTGGACTTGGCTATCATATGATGCTGGGTGTCTCCGGCAGAGCAGAGTTGCTGGATCTTAGCAGACCCTGATCAGCTCTTCGTGTGTACAATGCCCCCACAGTGGCAGTTTTCCCTTGTAACTGGGATTCCCTTGGATGCCCCAGTTATAGGAGAAAAGCGTAAATACAAGAAAAAAAAGTTTAAGTGTCTCCCTGAGGTCTCATAATGATAATATTATATGCCACGCGAGAAAGCCTGAGACCTAGGTTGACTGATGGGGCCAGAAACCAGTGGCGGAGATAAGGCAAGTATGATAACCACCGCTGATCCGATCATGCTGTCGGGCCTGCAGAAAAGGTCTTCAGGGGTGAGCAACCCGTTTAAAGGGTTAAAATGAATATGTCAGAAGTGGTATTAGGTCGTCATTAAAGACTGGTCTTCAGATAGAGTTCTTTATAATAATCGATTTATATAAACTCACATCTTTTCAATGTTCTTAGCAAACTGAGAATCTGACTTAGTTGCCCATGGCAACCAATCATATTGATCCTTTCATTTTCAAAAAGGGCTCTGAAAATGAAAGGTGGAATCTGATAGGCTGCTATAAATTTCCCCTTTTGTGCCTAAGGACAACTGATATGAATTTGTGATAATTCATACCTAACGTGGCCCCAGGCATAAAAGTGGCATATGCTGATTATATTTAGAACTGGTGGGAGAAGCATTCTGTGTGTCAGACAGAAGGTTATACAAATGGCTGCAATCAGGTTTGATTGTACTGATTTTTCTTAATGATCTTTTATAATAGGAAATGTATAATACTTTATGCTGTCAGATAAAACTGATGCAAATAAAATCATGGTCCAATTTACTAATGCTAAAATGGTTCTGTGATTACTGTAGGAAATAGCTTTTATGGTATTGTTTCCTTTGGAGGGGGGGAAGAAATATTCATAGTAGAGGGAAGCCTGCCATCTAGTGGTACATTGTGGTTAGGAACTTTAATATAACAATATGCAGAGAGGTTTACTCTATAGTGTTCTAGGAATTTATATTCTAAGCCGTTTATCATAACTGAAAACACAAAAACCTAGTGGAGGTCTTGGTTTATTTTTAAGAAAACATATTTGAGAGTTAGTGAGGGTGAATGCAGACCGAACATATAGCAGCTCTTGCATATATCGTGAGGCTTTTGTGACCTGTTAACCAGCACCTGCCAGCTTTTTAGGAATTCCCTACAGCATGGCCATGGTCACTACAGACTCTGGTTTGTGGATTAGTCTTTAAAGGGGTTGCAGAAAAGCTAGACAGCTAGAAAAGAAAAAAAAATATTCTCTAAAAAAAACATACAGTACTAATAAAAAGCACTCTGTGTCACATAAAGTATACTGAATGGCACCACTTCAGTCATACGTCACCAGCTGCAGCTCAGGAAGATGACAGAGCAGTTGTGCTGGATTGGAATTGGCATTTTATTGAGTTTACCACACCCCTCATCATTTCAGTAAACTAAAGAAAATAAAAGTAAAAGTAACTCTTCTTCTTGTTCCTCTTGTTCCTCACTACACACTTTCATGATCCTCAGCCACCAGCAACTCAGCATTCAGGCTCCCATGCTCCCAAATACTATGGACTTTCTTTCAGACCCATAAGCTTGCTGGCTTCTTGCAGAGACGCCTCTGAGAACCCCAATGAGTTCTCTCTCAGTCCCTTTCTCTCTGGATCTACAAGACTGAAGGACAGCATACACCAATAGTGATGGATGAACATCTGCCGGGACAGTTCACGAACGCAATCAAATGTTCGCGAATCGCAAGTTCGCGGCAGGTCCCATTCATTTTAATGGCAGGCGAATCTGAAAAACCTTCAGCTCATATTTGCAGCCAAGAAATAATTGCTAGAAGGGCACAAATAGTCCCACAACATGGACAGTGACATACCAGATGTATTATTCGAATTTGTGATCTCCATTCATTTTTTTTTTTCAATGTGAAATATCGGCAATATAATTTTCGAGTACGGGCATGCGCAAATGCACTATACAGTACCCAAATGCACTATAAAGAAAGTATATTGGTAGATAACACCCCGCTTCAATCTGTTATTTGAGGGGGGCGACTGGTATATCACACCAGTAGAAATTATTTCTTCCAATAACGCTTGTTCCTCTATATACCTGCAGTATCGCAGCAGAACCGCACACAACTGCCGCACAATACAAATGCACTATAATATACTTTCTAACATAGAAAGTATATTATAACATTGTACAAGGAAGGCAATCCATTAGAATATACATGAAGATAAAACGTAACCTTTAATAATGTCACTATGAGGGTCCATTTACCCACCCGTAAGTGTTTTGCGGAACCGCAAAACACGGACACCGGCAATGTGCATTCCGCAATTTGCGGACAGCACATCGCCGTCACTATAATAGAAAATGCCTAATCTTGTCTGCAATTGCGGACAAGAATAGGACATGTTCTATTTTTTTACGGAAACGGAAGCACGGATGCGGAGGTGCGGATCTGAAAATGCGGATCCACAAATGCGTATGCGGACAGCACATTCCGGCCCCATTGAAAATGAATGGGTCTGCACCCGTTCCGCAAAATTGCAGAACGGATGTGGATCCATTTTGAGGACATGTGAATGGAAAAGATATCCCTCAAAATGAAAATAAATAAAATTATTAAAGTTAAGCAAAAAGCATAGATGTGGTAGGCAATAACAAGTGCTCGGCGGCACCAAATCAGAAATCATATGAATCCTGGACGGAAAGCAAAAAAACATCCATCCCTGGGCTAGATGATGATGTGGTATTGAAGGACAGGGTGGGCAAAGAACTGTTTCTGATATCGCCCTACAGGGGGGTGCTATTCTGGCCCTGATAGCCTAACCACAGACCACCCGCCCTGATAAGAACGACCCCGTCTGGAACCTTACCCTATATAAAAATGGCCCTAGTAAGCCTCTAGCTCCTAGGCCCCTGACTTCCAGGTGATCACTATATAGATCTATGTGTTTTTGACTCATTATAAAAGTATATTATAAGTATATCACACCCCTCTGTGTATCACACCTATCGATAGCACACCTATACCAGTCCTTAAAAGGACTTTTGTGGCCCTATTAGCTAGTGTTTGGTGTCCCTAACAGTCTGTCCCTGCTCCACACAGCAACCTCTCCCTACACTGGCAAAACACAGAATGTAAAATGGCGGCCAGATCAGGTTTATTTATAAGGTAGGGGGTATGTCCATGTGCTGAAACGTCTCAATTGGCTGTCCTGTACCACCTGATGGATGTGTCATGGGTCAAAGTTCTTCACAATGTAGAAGAATATGGCAGGCGCGAATATCTCCATATGTTCGCATCTTCGGCGAATCGCGAACATGCAAAGTTTGCCGCAAAACGACCGCCGGGCGAACCGCAAGGCCACCACTATACACCACACTCTGCTACAACTGCTATTCTGGACCTTGACTGTTCACAGCTTTCGTCAGGCTTTCCTCCACTCTCTACGAGCCAACCAATATGCTCCTCAATGTTATGCTCAGGCCTATACCTCAGTACTCTGTCACTGCAGGTCTCTCTACTAGTAGTGATGACAGAAGTTCTTGAAATTCAATTTGGATTTCACCAGAACAAGCCTATTACATGAATACGGCACCAGAACCAAGCCCATTACATAGATACAGTATCAACACGCGTTCTGCACACTGGACATTCTTGGGGGGAGGGGCCAAAAGGTATAAGCTTTGCTGCAAACAGACAGTTAATTTGAACTCCATAGAGGAACACCATCCAGGCAGGATGTTGTAAGGGCTATCCCTATCTCTTGTATCAACATGGGGTGTAGGAGTCCCCCCAGATTGTATTGTGTTGTAGGCCAGTGATGTTATTTACTTTTATGACTCTGTATTTGATTTGTCTGTTTAATATTTTTATCACATTAAGTAATTATATTCACTTAGCCTGCGTAAGCTAATTTATTTTCAAATCTTTTGAATTCATGTTAAATCAGTCCCAACACCTTTTCACTAAGCCATGCCACCTTGCCGAGCTAGGTGCAGTGGATATTTTCTTGAACACTTGATGCTACAATAATTGCACTAAATTACTCCAATATGCACCAAATGTTGACCCCTTTTATGACAATAACACAATAAAAAAACAATAGTAGTATCTAAAGATCATCTGTCGACAGCACATAGCCCGAATATACACACTAGAAGTTTCATTGTGTATACTGCACAGTACATGGCCCACAGCAAACAACAGAAACAGCAAATGATGTTACAGATATGTTAGATTTTCCGTTTGTTTACTCTACGTCGATCTTATCCTAAAGTGGATCTTTACAAAATGCAGTAACATATTTCAAAATTTGTTATATCTTTACTCAAATTCCCTCCAGTTAATTTTCTATAAAAATCTGAAAGCAATTAGTTTGACAAATGTGCAATCATCTGACATGTGGAAAGGGGTAAATACATTTTCCTGTCGCTACAGATACAATGACTGAATCATTTTGTTCTATTATTTTGTTTTCTGCACTTCCCACCTAAACTGTCAAAACATTGCAAAGGTTATGTAAATAATACAGCCCAAAGTGCACAAAAAGAGCAATAATGTGCGAATGGAATATTCAGCTGCTATTGGTATGATTTCCAACAATTGAAAACTATTTTCAAGGACACTTTCGCTGATGGTAAATTAAAGCCCATTATGGTGTATGTTACATGAAACAATGATTCTAAATGTCATGCTTTAAAGAAACTGTAATGTTAAATCAGTGAGCAGGCAAAGCAGTGTTTGCTGATTGGAGCATAGCAGACACATAGTATACATAGAAACTTGGGCTTAAAGGTGTTGTCCCACTACAAACACGGGCTGATTTATTAAGACTACCGATTTACATACTGGGCTTAAAGGGAACCTGTCATGTGGATATTTGATTATAATCTAACTAATTATATACAATCATTAACTACTAAAAAGTACCTTAGATGTATTCACTTACTGATGTGACAAATGGTTTCCTCATAATATACACACAAAGATGCCGCATGCCGCATGCTAATGAGCTGATTTGAGTCCAGCGTGATGTCATTGAGTCCAGTGTATATTTAATTCAGAGCTTTAGCCACTCCCCTGCCCACCTGCTGCTGATTCCTATGGCAACAAACTGTCACTCAGCAGCAGGTGGGCGGGGAGAGTCAGGAGCTCATAAATATTCATGACTCATCATTATCAGCTGGAGCTTTTCAATACAAGATGTTGGCAGATTGACTGGGTCAATTAAAGAAAGGGACCCAGCATTTTGATAAGCGAATCAGTCACTTATTTATGTTGCCCTTAGTTAGAGACACTTAGTCTCTTTACTGATGGAGGAAGAGCCAAAGTTATGTGGAGGTACAGGCCTCTACATAACGTAGACACTTCCTCCAGCAGGCCATGCGACAAACTTAAATCTACACCAGTTTCCTTGCTGGCGTACATTTAAGCAATTTTCTGCGCCAAAAACTGGCGTTGAAAATGATGAATGTGACAGGCCTGCAGGCCCACCCTCTTCCCTATGCATACCACACCTCCTTTTCTCGGCAAAAGTGGGGTGAGTGGGGAAAAGTACCAGATTTTCTCACACGCCACAAAAGTGACGGATATCAGTTAATAAATGAGCTCCTTATACTCAATCTAGAGGATAGGTGATAATTGGCAGATGTCCAACTGCTGTGGCCCCTGCCAATCACACAGGGTGCCTCTGCCAGACAGCGGGGGCGTTGTTTGGCTGCTGGGTCGCACTGCCTATTGGTTTCAGTGCTGCAGCACCAGTGGTCGCCTCACAGCGCCGCGCCAAATTTAGAGTAGGTTCCCACTCGATGAGGCAACTTTGTCGTGGTGAGTGGGCCTATGTTTTTGATCAAATTGTATACCAATGCCTCATGTACAGTATGCAACATAGGGGTAGGTATACTATAGATTGCGCTAAGAAGCGATGTTAATTATGCTGAGAAGCAGTTATTAGATATATAGCATAGTACTGAGGATATGCGATCCAGTTTCACTCTTATATTTTACATGTCCTGTAGAATCTATTCATTTTTTCCCCCTCTGGTATCAGCACTCCTTCCCATTCGGCCCAGGTGGTTTTAATTAGCAGAAGACTGCATAAGGCCTAGTTCACACGAACGTATGGCTTTTATAGTTTTTTGCGGTCCGTTTTTCACGGATCCGTTGTTCCGTTTTTTAGTTCTGCTGTGTTTCCGTTTCTGTTCCGTTTTTCCGTATGGCATATACAGTATACAGTAATTACATAGAAAAAATTGGGCTGGGCATAACATTTTCAATAGATGGTTCAGAAAAAACGGAACAGATACAGAACACATACGGATGCATTTTTTGCCGACCCATTGACTTGAATGGAGCCACGGAACGCGATTTGCAGCCAAATATAGGACATGTTCTATCTTTCAACGGAAAAACTGAAATACAGAAACGGAATGCATACGGAACACATTCAGTTTTTTTGCGGAACCACTCGCAAAAAAAACGTTCGTGTGAACTAGGCCTAAGGGTGTCTAAATTCCTACCACCTCTCAGTTGGAGATCCTGAGAATATGTGATAAAGTGAGCTTTGACAACTGTTCACATGGTGCGGTGCTGTGCGGCGGCCATTGTTGCTCTGGTGCTGTGCTGGTGGGTTGGTGGGGCCCAGTGCCAGGGTGGCTCTGCCAGACAGCAGGGGCGTTGTTTGGCTGCTTGGTCCCGCTACCTATTGGTGCAGTGCTGCAGCGCTGGTGGTCGCCGCACAGGCCTCGCCAATTTTACCCTGCTTTCACACCTGAGCGTTTCCCAAACGCGCGTCAAACGTTTTTTGTAATAGTAAACGCGCGTTTGATGCGCGTTTGTGTCATTGACTGCAGTGTCCTATGGCCACAAACGCGCGTCAAAACGCCCCAAAGAAGCTCAAGTACTTGTTTGAGCGTCAGGCGTTTTACAGCGCGATCGTACGCGCTGTAAAACGCCCAGGTGAGAACCATTCCCATAGGGAAGCATTGCTTTTCATGTGTTGAGCGTTTTACAGCGCGTTTGAACGCGCTGTAAAACGCTCAGGTGTGAACTTAGGGTTAGAGTAGGTTCCCACTCGAGGAGGCAACCTTGTCGTGGTGAGTGGGCCTATGCTTTTTGATCACATTTTATATCACTGCCTCATGTACAGTATGCAACATAGATGTAAGTATACTATAAGGCTACTTTCACACCTGTGTTCGGTGCGGATCCATCTTGTATCTACACAGACAGATCCGCACCAATAATGCAAACATTTGTATCCGTTCAGAACGGATCCGTTTGCATTATTCTTTAAAAAAAAACTCTACATCAAAACGGATCCTTCCTGACTTACATTGAAAGTCAATGCGGGACGGTCCGTTTTCAACTGCACCATATTGTGTCAGTGAAAACGGATACATCCCCATTGATTTACATGTAAGTCAGGACGGATCCATTTGGGTCCGCACCGCCAGGCGTTTTGGAGTCCACCTCCACAGCGGAATGGAGGCGCAACGGAGCCAAACTGATGCATTCTGAACAGATCCTTATCCATTCAGAATGCATTGGGGCTGAACTGATCAGTTTTGGGCCCTGAAACGAATCTCACAAGCGGACCCAGAAACGCCAGTGTGAAAGTAGCCTAAATTGCGCTGAGAAGCAATGTTAACTATGCTGAGAAGCAGTTATTAGATATATAGCATAGTATTGAGGATGTGCGATCCAGTTTCACTCTTATATTTTACGTCAATTTGAGGCTAGCATCCAGAATACTGCCCTAACACTTACCAACAACAATAAATTGCCTAATGTCTGACCAGTTTTGCAATTTCTGCAGCAACGCAATCTAGATATATCAGTCGTGGCCTCACAACCTCTCTATATCTGCCGGTGATGATGCCACAGAAGCAGTGAAACATATCAGGGGGACATTAGGAAATTTCATTTTAGCCCTAGTATGATTTCTTTTGTGTAGCATTACGCTGGCTAGTATCCTGCTCCACTGTATATAAATGTATACAGTGTTACTAATCTAGTTTTAATGAAATATAGACTAGATTAGGATAAATAAATGATAGATAGACAGACAGACAGACAGACAGACAGACAGACAGATAGAGTGATAGATAAATCATTCGGTTTTGTGATTTTCTATCACTCTGGAGTAATGTAGTTCTTTTTTTTCCAGTAGATGGCACCAAACTGCTTCTAAAGCAACATAAACAGAAAAATGGATTTTCTGAAAAGCTATATTTGGCCAGACAGATTAGCATGAAGCTTTGCATGTGCATATATAATAAATATACAATGTATATGATTATCAAAGTAGTGGACGATGTATAGTAAGATAGATAGATAGACAGATATGAGATAGATAAATAGATTTGCGTATAACACAATAACAACGTTGTCAAATGTCTTTAAAAAAAATATAGTCTTTGATTAAAGTCAGGGATGTCCAGAATAAGAAGGATACATCTGTAATAAATAAATAAAAATTGCCCATAATATCTCCTTTTTTTTCTTGAGAACTAAGCATGCTCTGCAGCACCTGGTATATTTGAATGGAACCTACTGATTGTAATATCCTAAATAGATAAGTTAAAGGGAATCTGTCGGCAGCTTTGACCATGCTAAACTACTGACAGTACCAGTAGGGGATGGGGAGAGCAGGACAAACATATTTTTTATGGACCTTTTTTCATCAGGAGTGGTCGGAATGTGAAGTTTTATTCTGACATATTCTGCTCCTGGAAGGTGACGCATCACTGTAAAGCGTTCCTTGCACTGAGATGCTTCTCAGTCAGGGTCGTCTTAAACATAGAGCAAAAGGGGAAGCTCCCCTGGGCCCAGTTGCTTTTGGGGGGCCCAAGGCAGCTGCCTCTTGAACTCCGCTGGCCAGTGGCGTATCGTGGGGGGGCCCGGGTGGCCATGCAAAAATTCCAGGGCCGCACCGCCAATTAGGCAAAGTGAGGTGATGGCCCCAGGTGGTGCGACCCTGGTGACATGTGGGGGGCGGCGGAAGGGCACAGGGAGATGAGAGCTTCCATTGTGGAAGCGCTCATCTCCATAGTCATCTATATCGCTGTCCTCAGGACAGCAATACAGATAGATGTGCTGCGGCGGGGCAGGGGAGGAAGAGGGACCCTGCAACAAAACTGCTCCGACTCCGACTTCTGACGCGTCAACCTCCACAATGAAGGGTTGAGACACCTCGGGTTGCATTAGAATGGGAGTGGAAGCAAAACATTCCTTTATAGCAGAAAAAGCCTGTAATGTTTCTTCCGTCCAGATTGAGAAGTCCACACCCTTCCTACTCATACGAGTCAAAGGCTTGACAATAGTGGAATAATTCAGGATACATTTTCAGTAGTAATTAGTAAAACCCAAAAACCACATCAGAGCTTTCTGATTCTCCGGACGATCCCTTTTCAGGATCCATGCGAAAACCTGAGGCAGAAAGTAAGTAACTCAGACATTGCATCTCCTGGACAGCAAACACACATTCCTCCAACTTAGCATACAATTTATTGTCCCGAAGGATTAATAATACTTGTATTAAATGATCCTGATGAGTCTCCATATCGGGTGAGTAAATTAGTATGTCATCGAGGTAAATAACATCAAACCTCCCCACCAAATGATGAAAAATGTCATTGATAAAGTGCTGGAAGACTGCTGGGGCATTAGTGAAACCAAAGGGCATGACCAGGCTCAAGAAGTGGCCCTCAGGGGTTTTGCCGTTCATCCCCTACCCTGATTCTTATCAGATTATAAGCCCCTCTCAAATCCAACTTAGAAAACACCTTGGCTCTGACAATTTGATCAAATAAATACAGGATCAAGGGAAGAGGATAAGGATCATGGACAGTAATGAGATTCAGTTCCTGGAAATCTAGACATGGTCTAAGGGTCCCGTCTTTTTTTTTTTTTAACAAAAAAGAAGCCAGCTGCCAGGTGACTTAGATGGCCTAATATGCCCCTTTGTCAAACTCTCGGCAATATACTCCTGCATAGCTACTCTTTCGGGTTGGGAAAAATGATATAGTCAAGATTTTGGCAATTTAGCTCCGGGAATAAGATGGATCAGACAATCATACTCTCGGTGATCTCCACCCTCAGAGAACACATCAGCAAAATCAGAATGAAACAAAGGTAACACCTTAGTGGAAACCACAGAAATAGATGCGCCGAGACAGTTGTCCATACAAAAATCACTCCAATTACTGATTTGTCTAGCTAGCAAATCAATTATTATATATACTGGGTTATGTTTAATCAACCATGGTAAACCCAATACCAGAGGAGCAGGCAAATCTTTCAGAACAAAACAAAAAATGGAATCAACATGAGAATCACCCACCCTCAAATAAATATCCTGCACCATATGAGTTAGATACTTTTGCGAGAGAGAGTAGCGGAATCAATAGCAAATGCTGATATTACTTTGCTTAATGCGCTTGTTATAAAACCATGACCAAATTGAACAAATTGATAATCAACAAGGTTAACTCCTGCACCACTGTCCGCAAATACTTCTAACTCAATATTTTCAGATTCAAGCGCCACCATGGCAAGCAAGAGAAATCGGGTACTGCAGGTAGAATACAAATATACCTTTTCTGACTCCCCATTCACGCTACCAAGGGTAATGGAGCTCATTTTATTAGAAAGAACCTCCTTTTTTTTTGACTTGAGGCTTCCTCAAAGGACACACATTAATGAAATGTCCTTCTTTACTACAGAATAAACAGTATCTTCTCTGGCCTCTAGGGTTCCTATTACCAGGGCAAGAAGAGACCTGACCTAACTGCATAGGTTCATCCTCAGGCACTGGTGCAAGTGTCACAGTGCCCCGAGGGACAGGAGGAACAGTTTCCCCAAATGATAGTGCATCCTGGGTGAGGGGAACCTTGCACCTCTCACTCAGGCGTCTATCAATCCGTACAGTTAGGAACATGGCCGCCTCCAAAGAATCTGGGTTTTCATTAAATGCAAGGGCATCTTTTAGTCTCTCAGACAGCCCCTGACAGAGGTGACTACGGAGAGCTGGATCATTCCACTCCGAGTCAGTCGTCCATATTCTAAATTCAGCACAATATGACTTAGCAGAACATTCTCCCTGACTCAAGCTACGCAGCTTAGATTCAGCCAGAGAGACACGGTCTGAATCATCATAAATCAGGCCCAGGGCTCTAAAAAGTTCATCCACCGATCGGAGGGACTGATAACCAATCGGCAGAGAAAAGGCCCAAGACTGGGCATCACCTTTTAGCAGAGAATGATAATCCCCACTCTTTGTTTTTCGTCTCCAGATGAGATGAAAATACAATCTACAGGATTCCCTGAACAGAACAAAGTTATCACTTCTGCCAGAAAACCTATCTGGGAGAGCGACCTTAGGGTCCAGGCTGGCCTGGTTCCCACCAGCGGAGCCAGATGCCAGGAATCTCTAACAAAGTACAACACAATTACGGAGGTCCCAAGACAATTCCTGCATGCAATCCACAACAGCTTCCATTTTGCACAGAGCAAGGGGAAAAAAATTACGGTATGGGCGGTTTATAATGTCATGGTAGGTGAGGGAAGGAAAGCAAACCAAATACAACAAAAGCAACAAAACACCAGGCTACGCCCCAAAGCTAGGGAACAGGGAAGGGTCACCAGCTGACAATCCCTGAGCCTTTCCCTGACTGCTGACAACATGAGCAAATCCTTAACGTGGAAGTGCTCATGCGCTGGAACCTAAGCCTAGCTGACCTCCTGCGGCAGGCTATGCCACAGATTCACAGATCTTACTGTAAAGAATGCTTGTTGCCTCTTATGACTGAATCTTTTTTTCTCCAGTCATTGGGAGTGGCCCTTGTTTTTTGAAGGGGTTTAACACAGAATATCGTCCCTTGATAGATTTTGTATGGCCCATTTATATATTTGTACAGGTTAATCATGTTCCCCCTTAGACATCCTTTTTATAAAGCTAAACAAATTCAGTTAATTTAATATTTGCTCGTAACTAAGATCTTCCAGGCCCTTTATGAGTTTAGTTGCTCTCCTCTGTACGTTTTCTAACTCCAGGGTTTCCTTTTTATAGACTGGTACCCAGAACTGAACTGCGTATTCCAGTTGAGGCCGCACCAACACTTTGTATAGTGCCAATATTACATCCCTGTCCCGAGAGTCCATACCTCTTTTAATACAAGACAAAATTCTGTTGGCCTTAGAGGCAGCTGACTTGCATTGCATGCTGTTATTTAGTCAATGATCTACTGATACACCCAGATCCTTCTCAACAAGTGACTCTCCCAGTTTTACTTCCCCTAAGGCATATGCTGCATGCAGATTATCAGCCCCCAATTGCATAACTTTACATTTATCTATGTTGAACCTCATTTGCCAAGTGGAGGCCCAAACAGTAAGTTTGTCAACATATTAAAGAGAGTCTTTCACCTAAAATGACCATTATACACCACAAACATCATGATATCCATTACATTCCCCATATTATAATCTTACCTTTCATATTGCTGTCCGTCGCCTATTCTCTCTTAAAAACGCTTTTAATCCATATGCTAATTAGGTTCTGAAGGTGCCCAGGGGCGGCGTTTATGCGGCCGGTGCCCAAGCTCCACGGCGCTGTTCAAATCAAACCCCTCCCCTTTCACCCCTCTGGCCCGCCCTCGGTTCTTGAGATACCATCCTCCACTCAATGACAGATCCGGCGCCTGCGCCTGCGCACTCCATTACCCACTAGGGCAGAGGCAGCAGAGCGTTTAATCCGCATGCGCTGGCCCGATCTAGCCGGCGGAAGTACCAAAATATCGGGATGTACGGGCCGGCGCATGCGCATTAAACGCTCTGCTGCCTCTGCCCTAGTGGGTAATGGAGTGCGCAGGCGCCGGATCTGTCATTGACTGGAGGATGGTATCTCAAGAACCAAGGGCGGGCCAGAGGGGTGAAAGGGGAGGGGTTTGATTTGAACAGCGCCGTGGAGCCTGGGCACCGGCCGCATAAATGCCGCCCCTGGGCACCTTCAGAACCTAATTAGCATATGGATTAAAAGCGTTTTTAAGAGAGAATAGGCGATGGACAGCAATATGAAAGGTAAGATTATAATATGGGGAATGTAATGGATATCATGATGTTTGTGGTGTATAATGGTCATTTTAGGTGAAAGACTCCCTTTAAGTAATATAGTAAAAGTCAGCTTGTAACTTATTCTTATCTTCCATAGACTGTACCGTATAAAATTTTTTGGTGTCATCTGCAAAAATAGAAACAGTACTATTAATCCCATGCGCTATGTCATTAATAAATAAGTTAAATAATAGCAGACGGGGCTGCTCTTTTCAGGGCAATGACTCCGTATTCGGAGGTCATCAGGGTATACTAGCCTTGTTAGCGCACACTAAGGTCAGTTGTACGGCCAGGTGTGAAATTTATTGATTAACTTCGCATGGTGAAAACCACATCGAGCGACTGTCCATCAAGCTCTGTCCACCTCCATTCCCACCTTGTGCAGATTCATCTTACCGGTAACTTGATCCATTTATATCATACTGGTTATTTTTATCCCGGCTTTGGGGTGATTTGATTTTATCACAAGACACGGAGGCTCCTATTGCTATAACTTCCTTTACTGTTACCATAGCAGCAAAGAATGAACATGTCAATCATAAATTAAAACCAAAGCAACCGACTCCTCCCCACCATCCCAGCATATAATGACTCCACACTCTGGGATCATTCTCTTTCTTTGCTGCTACCTGGCAGATAAGTACCCTATATGATATGTCTTACTGTATGCTATTTTGCGTCTTAGGGGCATTGCTTGCTGTTTACTTTTGTCCAGGTTGCCTCCTGGTTCTGTTCCCCCTTAGCATTGTGTTACTGCGGTCGTTTTAATTTACCCCCTTTTTTTGGACTGGTGCCTTTGTCCACCTTTTCCCACTACCTGTCCCCCTATTTAGCCATCTTTCGATTCGGTTCCCTGTCAGGGCTCACCGTGAGGCGGTTCTGTTTCCCGGGCTTGCGCCTGTCTGGCCGGCCGAATTCTCGCGATTCACGGTATTTCGGCCGCCATCTTAGGCCTCCCTGTATCTCCGCTCCGGCCGAGGTCTCGCGATCCACGAGACTTCGGCCGCCATCTTACGCCTCCCTGTTCTGTTTTTCCCCGCGATCTCGTGGGATTTAGGCCGCTCGCTGCGTTTTTTCCTCAGTGACCCTCGGCGTCTTGCACCGGAGCTGTCGCGTCTTCCCCACGCTCCCTCTGGTTTTCCCCTGTGCTGATACTTCGGTGATTGTGTAACCCCCTGCGCTCACTATCGCTTGCTCTGTTCCTTCAGGCCCTCATTAGTCTCTTTTTCTTTCTTTTCCTAGGTCTACTGTGTTATCCTTGGTGGTCTGGGGTGAATTACTCCTACCATCACTCCTCATGTCTCGCCGTAGTACTTCTTCTACCCCTAGGCAGGGTGTCTCTACTACCCCTCCTAACCCTTCCACAGTCGTTAACCGCGTTGATGATTCCTCACAGGAGGTGCAAAACGCTGCGCTGCAGCAGTCCATTTCAAATGCGATCATGGCTGCGATGGGCTCTATGTCCTCGGCGCTTTCACAGTCGATCTCCCAGGCCCTGTGCGCTCAGCCCGCTCTGTCCACTCAGGACCCAGCTACGGACCTTAACAGGCCGTCTGCCTCCAGAACCTCTGTGACCGATGGTGATCCATCACGTGACCACGCGGTTGTCCCGCGAAAAAGAGCCTGCACGCGACAGGCAGAACACTCTCGCGCTTGGAAAACGGCCAGGACATTACCTGAGCCAATGTCTGATTCAGATAAGGAATCGATTGAGGAGGCACGGTACGAGTCTCACTATGACTCAGTGGAGGAGCTCGAGGATATTGAGGTTGACCCTCTAGATTTATTACCTGACCCCGTGCCGCACGCACCCACGGTTAGTGGGCAAGAGGGACAGTCTGCCCCAGGCGACCTCCTGGTAGATTCCCTGGGTACCCCCCTTTTTAATCCCGAGGAGCTCCATCATCCTCGCTCCGCGGAATGACTGCCGGCCACCCATGTGGCTCAGTATTTGAATTAAAAAATCTGCGCTCCTTTAAGTAAGGAATCCCGCAACAAATTGCGGGCGGAATGCCCTCGTCCTCTGATTCCCAATAAGGTGTGTGAAACACCGACCGTGGATCCTAAGATGGTCCAGTTCCTGACCAAGACTAGGTTTAATCCAAAAAAAGGGCTACACTCGGCTCTGCGGGCTGTTCAGGATAAGCTCCTGGATATCATGGGACCCCTGGCCAGGATCTTCGACATGGCGGAGTCCGCCAAGGCAGAGGGCAGATCTGTAGACCCCATTGAATTGGGAGGATGGGTCCAGAGGGCCATATGCATTGCCGGCAATGTGAATACCTCTTTGGCCATTGAAAGACGGAAGTCTATTTTGATGAAGGTGGAGCCGAAACTCTCCAACCTTGCGTTGTCTGAGGCGGGCAAGGATGCCCAAGGTCTTCTGTTCGGGGACTCCTTCATAAAGGAATTGGGCAGATATGTCAGAGCTTTCACGGCTCTAGACAAAGCTCAGACATCCATGAAAAGAGTGTTTAACACCCGTTTCTCCAGTAGGGCCGGCAGCTCTAGGGGCCGTCTGTCCGGCCGGTCCGATTTCCATTCCCGAGGCACGGGAAGAGGCTCCTTCAACTATAGATCCTCGCTCCAGGATCCCAGACACCAGCCTTCCTTCTTCCCCTCCCGGGGCGCTTCGGGACGTTCCAGGAATTTCCATGGAGCTCCCTCCTATCGCCGACCAGTCGGTAAGTACTTACCCCGTTCTTCCGTTGTGTTCTTCAACAGATTGTGTCGGGGGCAGACTCCGTTTCTTTTTCAATGCCTGGTCCGAGATCACCTCAGACCGGTGGGTACTGGACACCATAAGAGGTTTCACAATAGACTTGGTAGCCCCCCCAAGTCTTCTGCCTGCCCCCCACCCCTTTCCATTGACCGGCGTGCTGCGGCAGCACTTACACAAGGAACTGAGGGAATTAGTCCACAAACAAGCTATAGAGCGCACTACCCCTCACACCACTGGCGTGATCAGCAATATGTTCCTGGTGCAGAAGAAAGGTGGTCAGATGCGCCCAGTTATCAATTTAAAATCCCTCAACACTCTAGTGCAATATCGCCACTTCAAGATGGAAGGCATCCATCTTTTGCGGGACATGCTCCTTCCGGGCGATTGGATGGTCAAACTCGACCTCAAGGATGCATATCTCACGGTCCCGGTGGCTCCTCAGTCCAGGGATCTGCTTCGTTTTCGTTGGGGAGACCAAATATGGCGCTTCACTTGCCTGCCGTTCGGCCTCTCGTCCGCCCCTTGGTGTTTCACCAAGGTGATGAAGCCTGTGGTCACTTGGCTCCGCAGCAGAGGGGTGTGCATGATAATTTATCTCGACGATATTCTTATCATGGCACGAACTCCGTCCCTTCTCCGCAAACACCTGTCCATGACCGCCAATCTCCTCTCGGGACTGGGTTTTATTATAAACCAGGAGAAATCTTGTCTCACTCCGTCAACGTCGATGGAGTTCCTGGGTTTCAGGATAGACTCCTCTTCCCTGACACTTCATCTCCCTCTGTCCAAGGTCCGATCAATTCGCAAGGAATTGCGGCATGCGCTTCTTCTGCCACTGTTGTCCCTTCGACACTTGGCACGCCTAATAGGACTCCTGGCGTCTTCTATCCAGGCCATATTCCCGGCCCCCTTACACTATCGGGCCCTCCAGAGGCTCAAGATTGCCCATCTCCGGACCGGGGCCACGTACTCAGATATGATCACGCTGGACCCCGAAACGAGGGACGAACTACAGTGGTGGATCCAGAACCTTTCGGTCTGGAATGGCAAAGCACTGTTCGGTCTGCTACCGGACTTGATCATAGAATCGGACGCCAGTTTGCGCGGATGGGGAGCACATTGCAATGGGATCTCCACCGGAGGCCCCTGGTCTTCTGAGGAGTCTCGCTTCCATATCAACGGTCTGGAGTTGCTGGCAGGGTCTTTGGCGATTCGCAGTTTCGCCAATGGCACGGTCACGACCTGTATCAGGCTCCGGATGGACAACGTGTCCGCGGTCCGATACGTCAACGGGATGGGCGGAACACGTTCCTCGGTTCTGACCTACTTGGCGCAGGACTTTTGGGAGTTCTGTCTCACCAGAGGTATCGTAGTGATAGCGGAGCATCTCCCCGGCCTCCACAATGTGTTGGCGGACTGGAATTCACGTTACTTTTCGGATTCCAGCGATTGGAACTTAGCCGAGGAGGTATTCCTTGCCTTGTCATCTCGTTGGGGTCCTCCTTCGGTGGATTTATTTGCGAACCGTTTGAACGCCCAAATACCCAGGTTCTTCAGCTGGCGGCCGGATCCTCTGGCGGAGGCGGTGGACACGTTCCTGCAACATTGGGGGGGAGCGTTGATGTACGCTTTCCCTCCATTTGCTTTGATCCCTCGGGTTCTCCTTCAAGTCCAGCGCCAGGCGGCGGAGTTGGTCTTAGTCCTACCTCTGTGGCGATCTCAGCCTTGGTTCCCTCTAGTCTTGGACCTGTTGGTGGAGCCCCCTCTTCTCCTTCCGGATCTTTCTTTTCTGCTACGGGACCCGATGGGGGAGTCTCACCCCCTTATTCGAGCAGGGTTACTTCGCCTTCTCGCTTGCAGGATCTCGGGTGTTCCGGCTCGCTGTCTGGAGTTTCGGACACAACTGTTTTCCTACTGGAAAACGCATGGGCCCCCAGTAGCAGACGGGCTTATAGAGCCGCCTGGGACGCTTGGGCTCGTTGGTGCGGAGAGCACAATCTGGATCCCGTTCGAGCTCCTGTAGTTTCGGTGTTGTCATTTTTGTCCTCCTTGTATGATTCCGGTAAGGCTTATCGTACAATTAATCTTTACAGATCTGCAATATCCTCTAGGCACGAGGGTTTTGAGGGTTGTCCTGCGGGACAACATACTCTGGTTTGTCGCTTGTTGAAGGGCTCTCGTCTGTCTCGGCCTCCCAGACCTCGTTTCTCGGCAACTTGGGATGTGGGGTTGGTTTTGAACTTTTTGTCCTCTTGGTCGTCGTCTAATGACCAGTTGTCCCTTCGCCAGTTATCGGCGAAGTTGGTTACGCTATTGTGCCTCATTTCCTGTAAGAGGGTTTCTGATGTCCGAGCTCTGGACTACGATGCACGGTCTTTTACTCCAGAGGGAATTTCCAGACGTACTAAGACGAACATCCGTTCAGTCTCTTACCCTGCCTTTAGACAGTCCCCGCAACTTTGTCCGGTTGCATGCTTACAGGAGTATGAATCTCGCACGGCTTCCCTGCGTGTCCCTGCTTTCCCTAATCTGTTTATCTCGTTTAGGAGACCCTATGCTCCTGTCTCCAGCGTGACCCTGTCACGCTGGGTTAAGGAGATTTTGGGCCTGGCGGGTATTGACACCAATATCTTTACAGCTCATTCTGGCCGCAGTGCTTCCGCTACCTCTATGTCGGTCTCGGGGGCCCGTCTGGAGGATGTTATGCGTTTAGCGGATTGGTCCAGGTTTTCCACTTTTCGTGAGTTTTATTTTCGTCCCGCGACACATGCTTTTAATTCGGTCATATCTCAGCTTTAAACTAGCAATAGGAGCCTCCGTGTCTTGTGATAAAATTTCATGATTTTCCTATTCCATGACGTAAAGTCATGATTTTATTAAAGACACGGAGGCGAGTATTGCCCACCCTTCCCACCCTTGCTAGAGTTGTCTTAGTGTGGATTTGTTGTCCTTTGCTATGTTTATGCCTTTGGTTTTCTGTACTATTTATTCTGAATTAGAATTTAGGTGTTGGATTACTCGTTCCATTACCTTGTGTTTCTATCTCAGTTTTGTTTTTCATCCTACAGGTTGAGAGTTTGTTTTCTCTGCACTTCCGGTTCAGAGTGCGGTGTTGGTTTCGTTATGCCATCGAAGTCCGTTTTTCCTTCTGTTGAGGAGTTTGGTTCTGATGTTCAAGTCGGTCGGCGGTGGTCCAGGCTGTTCGGTTTCCAGAGAGTTCTGCAGTTGGAGTAGCTGCTCAAAGAAAGAGGATGATCCCAGAGTGTGGAGTCATTATATGCTGGGATGGTGGGGAGGAGTCGGTTGCTATGGTTTTCATTTATGATTGACATGTTCATTCTTTGCTGCTATGGTAACAGTAAAGGAAGTTATAGCAATACTCGCCTCCGTGTCTTTAATAAAATCATGACTTTACGTCATGGAATAGGAAAATCATGAAATTTTTGTTTGTTTTGTTTTGGATTGGGGCTATTCTTTAGGGAGTTTGCATTTCACTCCTTTTTTTATCCATGATGAATTAAAAGTTATGTTTTACAATAGACTACTGCTCTCCCCTTTAAGACATTAAAGGGAACCTGTCATCAACTTTATTCTGCCCATACTAACGGCAGTATAAAGTAGAGACCGGTGAGTTGATTTCAGAGGTCTGTCATTTATAAGTAAAAAGTAAGAGGTTGCCGAGAACCAACATCACAATTATTGCAGACTGGGCCTGGATAAGAGTCACGGCCACCTGAGAAGAGTCCTGGTTATTCATGAATTCCTGCTCTCCCTGCCCACCTGCTGATGACTGACAGTCTTCTACCTAGTTTTCTCCCTTTCTGTCTAGGAGAGAACGGCCAATCATCAGCAGATGGGCGGGAGAGCAGGAGATTAGGAATAACCAGGACTCTTCTTAAGTAGATTTGATTATTTTCAAGACCTGGGCTGCAATGATTATGATGCTGGTTCTCAGCAAGCACTTACTTTTAGCTCATGAGTGACACACCGCTGAAATCAGCATTTCTGTCACTATTTTATGCTGCCCTCAGTGAGGTCAGCATATAGTTGATGACAGGTTGCCTTTAAATAATAGGGGACCCAGCACAGAACCTTGGGGTACACCACTTATAACCGGGGACCATTCAGAGTAGGAATCATTGACCACAGCTCTTTGGATACGATCATGAATCCAATTTTCAATCCAATTACAAATTATATTTTTTAAACCAATAGACCTTAAATTATGTAGTCTGAACAGCAATAGTGGTTAACTGACTTTTGTTCAGTTTTTTAGGTAAATTAGACTATAACTTGATTGTTTTTCTAATTCTTGATTCATTAGGGTTAAAGGGGTATTTTTCAAAGTTTTTTTTTCTTTCTTGTGATGTACGTGAAGAATATGTCACACATTGCACTCAATAATAACACAATATTCTTCCTCTAGTGGCAGCTCCAGGTACCAAACATGTTATCTTTCATATTTATATCTGTGCAAAGGATTTGGAGCTTCAAGCTATAGCTTCTATAGAGATATATTTAGAAATTAATAAGCGCACAGGGGGAATTTACTATCCATTTGAAACTGAATTCTGGTGAAAAAAGTGGCAAATTTTAGCTCACACCATTGTTGCACAAACCTTTTGTGGCTTTTTGTGATTTTACGCTACTCTTGGCACCCTTTAAACAATGGGTGGGAAGGTGGGCATGGGTGACTATGTACATTAGATGCATGCCAGATTTACAAACTGTGACTTTTTTAATAGTAGACAAAGAAGACACAAAACTGACTCAAAGCAAAAACTGACTTAAAAAATTCCACTCAAGATAAATTGCCCCCAGAAGTTTATACCTAAAAGCATGATGATAAAATATCAATATAAAGCTTCACCTTAACACAATTTTCCAGGGTATAGATCAGGGGTAGGCAACCTCCGGCACTCCAGGTGTTGGGAAACTACAACTCCCAGCATACATACTTACTCTGTTCTTCTCCGAACCCCCATAGAAATGAATGGAGCATGCTGGGAATTGTAGTTTCACAGCAGCTGGAGTGCCGAAGGTTGCTGACCGCTGGTATAGATATTTGTGGCCTATCCTTAGAATAGGTCATCAATAACAAATTGGGATGGGGGGGGGGGGTCCAACACCTGGAACCTATGCCAATCAGTCTGTTCTTCCAGTAGCTGCTGCAAACTGCTGTTAGGTAGGGGTGATGGCCGGGAATCTGACCCATACCAATCTGAAGACCTACACTTTAAGGAAAACTACTGCTTTAGAGATGATCTAGTAAGATCACATATTTTCTGCCTTTTATCATTTGCAGCTGTACAAGATTTATACAAGTTATCTCATGTAATATGTATCTGCATAGTAGATATATAAACTTCTTGACTAAGGTGAGGGAGAAAGCAAAATGTAATACCAAATAGTATGTTAATACTAAACAAAGAAAATATATTCAAAAGCCAGTACGAAGTAATTATTGCAAATTCAGCTTACAATTCCATTCTGCACACTGAAGCCCAATTGGTATTTCAGATCGGGTCTCTTGATAAGGACAGTGGTGACAGGTGGGCAGCTGACAATATTTAGTTTCAGTTGCGTTTGATTCTTAAGACCCTGCAAAAGACATGACCAAAGTAAGCTGCCATCAATCATAAATTACAATCTGCTAAAGTCTTGACACATAAAAATGAAGAAAACAAGAGTCATCATAAGCTCATGAAAAGATAAAGCTAAAGGGGTCGGATAAGTACCATTTCTGTCTGTGGGTAGAGGTTGCTTTGGGCTGAGCTGCAATACCAGGCACAGCCCACGGACAGGAGTGGTCGTTTTGATAGACATAAACAGTGGATACTGTTTTATAATCTGATACATACAAAGCCAGAACTTTGGGTAGACTACTCAGCAATCTCCACATCGTCATATGTTAAAATCAGAAAATCTCCTACAGAGCTTATATCAATGTTCCCTTATGCTGTCTGCTAGCCCATAATAACTCATGGGGCAAAATCCAGGTGAGTCTTGCAAACATTTCTAAGGAAGACATAGCTAACATCTGATATACTCATGCTGTGGATGAGAGAGCTAATGATGGGAAACGTGTTGAGGTAAACAAGCTGATTCCTCTTATATAGTATGGCCCACATTTACTAATGTAATTAACTGATGCACCTAGAAACCTCGGGTGCATTTTTGATACAATTCGGTGCATCCAGTTTTTGAAAAATCCATGGTGTCTAGCTCACCTAGGGAGTATTGCTTAAGGTCGAGAAAAGGTTGTGACTTAGTGGGAAAGGGATGTAGCCCCTATAACATTTTGTGTCGTTCATAGAGTGAAAATGTTGCTAGCGCTTGCCGATAAATGATGGTTTCTGGGCAGCAGATCGTGCTGCCCAGAAACAATGCAGCTGTATGAGGATGAGCGATGGCAATAGCAATCCCTTGTCCTCACACTGTGAAGGAGATTGCTGTATGTAGCTTCTAGTGGCCCTGTGTAAATCCACCTTGAGTCACTGTGAAAGATCTGGTGCAGGTCCAGACAGCCTATCTAAGGTTATTGCCCCTATGTGTCCAAACACAGAAACTTCTGCACCTACATAGGGATTTTAGCACTGTGGAAGATTTTAAAGAAAAACTAACGCTACTTTCACACTAGCATTTCTATTTTCCCGTATTGAGATTCGTCATAGGGTCTCAATACCAGAAAAATGCCTCCGTTTTGTCCCCATTCATTGTCAATGGGGACAAAACGTAACTGAACAGAACAGAATGCTCCAAAATGCATTCCGTTCCGTTTGGTTGCTTTCTCATGCCGGAGAGAAAACCGCAGCGTGCTGCTGTTTTCTTTCCGTCATGGGATGCGGAGCAAAACACAATCTGACACAACAGAAAACGTATCCGTCCCCCATTGACTTTCAATAAAGTTCATGATGGATCCATCTTGGCTATGTTAAAGATAATACAACCGGATCCATTCAGAATGGATGTAGATGGCTGTATTATCAGTAACGGAAGTGTTTTTGCTGATCCATGATGGATCCAGCAAAAATGCTAGTGTGAAAGTAGCCTAAACTTTTGAGTAAGTTTAGTAAAATTTTAGATATCCCTAACACCCTTAGGCTCCTTTCACACTAGCGTTCGCTGGTCCGCTCGTGAGCTCCGTTTGAAGGAGCTCACGAGCGGACCCGAACGCAGCCGTCCAGCCCTGATGCAGTCTGAATGGAGCGGATCCGCTCAGACTGCATCAGTCTGGCGGCGTTCAGCCTCCGCTCCGCTCCCCTCCGCACGGACAGGCGGACAGCTGAACGCTGCTTGCAGCGTTCGGGTGTCCGCCTGGCCGTGCGGAGGCGTGCGGATCCGTGCGGATCCGTCCAGACTTACAATGAAAGTCAATGGGGACGGATCCGTTTGAAGATGCCACAATGTGGCTCAATCTTCAAGCGGATCCGTCCCCCATTGACTTTACATTGAAAGTCTGGACGGATCCGTCCGAGGCTATTTTCACACTTAGCTTTTTTTTTTCCATTTTAATGCAGACGGATCCGTTCTGAACGGAGCCTCCGTCTGCATTATTATGAGCGGATCCGTTCAGAACGGATCCGCCCGAACGCTAGTGTGAAAGTAGCCTAATAAAACTTTTTCTAATATACTTTATTAAAGGCTTTTCTATTTTTATTAGACATTTCCCTACTTAAAGCGCACCATTTCCTGTGCGCTTAAAACTGACATTTCTGTACACCTCAACCCTGTACCCATGTGCTATGCCAGGATTAGCTGAGTGGAGCGGGCTCCTGCTTTACTAAGCTAAGAGCTGACACAGTCCTGATGAAGTTCTCTTAGCTTAACGGAGCAGGAGCCTGCTCCGCTCAGCTAATCCTGGCCTAGTACATGGGTATAGGGTACCTATGTGCTATGCCAGGAGTTTGTAAACCTCCATGGGGCACAGGCAGGAGCAGCACTCCTGCCTGTACTGACGGCTTATGCGGCCCCATTCATAAAATGTCTACAGCCCAGTTTAAAGTGCACAGTGAATGGTGCGCTTTAGGGGGTGGAAACTGTAATGAAAATACAAAGTGCCTTAATAAAGTATATTAGAAAAACTATTATTAGGGCATTAGAAATTTTACTTAAAAGTTTAGTTACTCTTTAAATTCTGCATCGCTATATTCCCTATGCATACACTCGTGTTTTGGTGTACTTATTGCCGTTGATGGTGCCAATAGACAAAAATAAATCACAGTAAAACTAACTCTAAAGCTTTTTTCATCAAATAAAAGTACAGTGAAATCTCTTTGAGACGTTCACTTAAGACTTCATTGAACAGTGATCTTCTATGGCTAGGTAGTGGGTCCCATTTTTTGAATTTGGGGTCCTATGAATGATACTTACGCCTCTGCATAAAATCTACCATATTTTGTAACTACTGTGGGGTTTCGCTCTGGTAGATAGGGTAAGCGGAGGCAGTACAGAGGCAAAATACAAGTTCTTAACGCAAAACTTCAGTGTTTATTCACACTTGAGGCAAATGCACAAAACAATGCATTTCTTTTCAGTCTTGGCGTTTACTTCACACACAATGGAAAGTACATTTTGTTGTTACTTCACACAAATTGAAAAGTTCGTATAAGACAAGTAACTTTGATGTCAATTCTGCCTCCAGCAGTCCACGGCAGGCTTTAGGGGGCCTGTTTCCTCGGCCCATGGGTCTCAGCCCTCCAACCTGGCACCAAGGCTCAGATCCCAACACAGAGATCCTGCTGCTGAGCCCAGCTGCCTATTTAAGGACAGCCAGGTGCTGTCTAAAACCCGGACCGGCAATTAAAATCAAGTCCAGTATTTGACCCCACCTGGCTGCAAATCAGCCCAGCAGCACACGCTGGGAGGAAAATACCTGTTTTGCCAGACCATTACCCTCACTGTGTCACACTATGTATTCATGTATTGTCATCCAAGTATTCTTTTATTACATCATGATTTGTAACTAGGAATCGTATTGTGATTTTTCATTCTTTATACAGTATATGAATGGAAAGCCATTCTACTGGGAATCCTGAGCAGATATATCAAATAGCCATTTAGGTCAGCCTCTGTTTCTCACTAATCTTATGTATCAGGCTGCAGAGAGCATTTTATCAATGTTCTAATCTTCCATGGCTGTACTTTCTGCTTAATTCAAAGAGCAGATAAGGCAAAGGGATGGTACAGCATGATATATCACTTTTATTATAGCAGAATAAATGGAAGCAACAACAAGTTTATAAAGAAACTACCTACTTCCTATTACTGACCTGAGCCATATTTTTGCAATACCCCATTAACTTAGCTCCAGTTTGGTTAAGGACTCACTACTCATGAAACAAGCTTAATACAATTTTGCAACATGTTAGGCTACTTTCACACTAGCGTTGTTTTAATCCGGCGTTCAATTCCGACACTGGAACTGCCCGCCGGATCCGGAAAAACGTGTGAAAACGGATTACATTTGAATCCTGATCAGGCTTTCGATCACAATGGAAAAATGCATTGAAAAAAACGGATCCGCCATTTATGGACTTTAACTTTTTTTTCACATTTTTCGGGTTTAACATGGAAAAGCCGGATCCGTTTTGACTGAACACACGGGGCCGGATCCGGCGTTAATGCAAGTCAATGGGAAAAAAGCCTGATCAGGCGTTCAGTCAAAGTGTTCAGGCTTTTTGGCCGGAGGTAAAAATACTGCATGCTACGTTTTTCTGAAAAGCCTTATCAGTCAAAAAGACTGAACAGAAGACATCCTGATGCATCCTGAAGGACGGACTCTCCATTCAGAATGCATTAGGATAAAACTGATCAGTTCTTTTCCGGATTTGAGCCCCTAGGACGGAACTCAGCGCCGGAAAAGAAAAACGCTAGTGTGAAAGTACCCTTAGCAAAACCCTCGAGAGGCTGCAATTCATATCACAGCCACTGGGTGGCCGTAACTAGATTAATATAGTGTAGATATCTTGTGACAGAATATCTGGACATCGTGTTTAAAAAAAAAAAAAAAATGGTAATCGCGTGCCACACGTCTCCTGATATGTTGAGCCAAGAAGAAAGGTAAGGAAGGACACAGTTGTCTACAGCTAGGCATCTCTGTGTACAATGCTACACAAAAAATGTAATGATAGCAGGCTTGCCCAATGTGCTGGGAAATTTCCATATAGCAGCTACAGTAATAAAATGAAACAGTACAGAAATGAAACGATGCACCGGGTTAATAGACTCACAATGAACATTTGCTGTGTGCACTTATTTCCATTAAATGTGAGTGAATCCATATAGAAAATAGCCTTTGCACGTGACATACCTTAATTATACCTTGACAAGTTGCTAGAGGAAGGCCAACCAAGCTTGTTCCATTTATAGACATAATTTGATCTCCAATGCTGAGTTTTCCGGAGCGTGCAGCTGGTCCCCCATTCATCATATTGGCTAGTATTACAGTAGGAAGTATTGAGCCCCATCCAGATTCCACAACAACCACTCCCAATATCTCTCCCTTGAGCTTTTCCACCTGAAGCTGTTAACAAGCAAATCAAAACCATGATAATTCACTGATAAAAGTCCATAAAAGTGTTCATTAATCGTGATAAAAGGATATTGCTTACCTCTTTGCAGTTTTCAGAGTTTGAAAAGTGTATGAGGTCATCATTATACATCTCTTGTGTATTAATTATATCACTATATTCTTTTTGACTGAGGTCTTCTGGGTTGATACCATTGGCTCGTAAGAATTCCTGGTAAGCAACACTGAAAGCTTGGCCAATTGACTGTGCAATGAGCTGGGCCTGTGAAAAAAAGAAGATATGGACCAGTCTAGTAGTATTCCGGCACACAGTGATATTCTATATTACTAATACTTTCATATATTAATGACTATATTAATATTGCTACCTACACTACAAAGATTATTGGTAATAAATAATAATGTCTCGGGGAAAAATATTTTCCTTCCACTAGGTGTCGCTATGTACTGTAATAAATGTTAGTTGCTAATATAAAAAACTCCTAAAGCGTAAGATCTCAGTGAAAATACTGGACTTATTTTCAAATACAGATAAATATGTGTTTTTTATTTTACAGAAATCTGATGTGTAACTGTTATTAATCAATAGAAGATGGAGATTCCATTGTCTCACCTTTCTGCAGATGCGCTCTGAATAGAGGTCATTTGAAAGTCATACTAGTCCTACTGTGATACTGCAGGCCATATTACTGCTATTGCTATGGGGCAGTTAGAAATTATGTGGTTTGCATTACCATATTTGTAAAAGAAGCCATTTTGTTGAGAAAGATAAGCAGTATCCTCTGTTCACACCAGAATCATGACTTCTATAATGTTGAGACGTCCACACTAGTGTCAAGGTTTGTAATATGCCAGAAAAAAAACATTTACTGCTGCATATCACTGACCTAGGATGCAGTCAATGGATTTTAGGTACTTTTGAAGCCGAGAATGTGCTATTCTTACATCTGTAATGCGTCCTTGACAGTGGGTGAATCTAGTGTTAGCTGTGATTTAGTAAATGAACCCACATCTCCTACAATCATTCAATCATGCAAGGCGTGCAAAACCAAAATTATTTTTACAGTTGTTGTTTCATTTATTGTCTGCTATAACTGTTTTTTTTTTTTATCTTGAAGGGTTCAAATGAAGTAATTCATTAAGAATTGTATTTGGTATACAGCTAAGGCTACTTTCACACTGGCGTTTTGGTTTCCATTTGTGAGATCCGTTTCAGGGCTCTCAAAAACGGTCCAAAACGGATCAGTTTTGCCCTAAAGCATTCTGAATGGAAAAGGATTCGTTCAGAATGCATCAGTTTGCCTCCGATCAGTCTCCATTCCCCTCTAGGGGCGGACACCAAAACGCTGCTTGCGTTTTGGTGTCCGCCCGACGATGCGGAGGCAAACGGATCCGTCCTGACACACAATGTAAGTCAATGGGGACGGATCTGTTTTCACTGACACAATATGGCACAATAGAAAACAGATCCGTCCCCCATTGACTTTTTCAATGGTCTTCAGACGGATCCGTTTTGGCAATGTTAAAGATAATACAAACGGATTGGTTCTGAATTGATGCATGCGGTTGTATTATCGGTGTGGATCTGTCTGTGCAGATCCATGACGGATCTGCACCAAACGCGAGTGTGAAAGTAGCCTAATGAGAAATATATCGCAAAAAATCACTTCTCTTCTGTCGGCTAAGGCCTCAGATACTGAAGGGCTGCTTGGATAGGCCCCCTTGACACCGTGGGCCCTGTAGTAACCACTATGACTGCTAAACTGTAGATATACCCTGTTGAGGACAAGTATTGCTGATAGTACTGTAAGCGCTTTATAGGTTCTCTATGCTATTCTGGGCCATTACAATCACAATATTGGGTCTTTTGTTATCTTCGCTGTCTGAATAGTGAGTACAATACTGGAAAACCGAGTTTAAACCCTTAAAGGGATTGTCTGATTTTTTTTATATTGATGGCCTCTACTCAGGATAGGTCCTCAATATCAGATCGGCAGGAGGGCTACTTCAAGAACTCCTGCCGTTCAGCTGTTTGAAGAGACTTCATCGGTGTTTACCTGCTCACCATCACAACTGCAGCTGCAAGCAGGTGTAATTACATCTTCACCATCCCCACTCACTTCAATGGGACGGCTCCTTCCTATTCACTTGAAGCCAGAGCTGTCCCACTGAGGTGAATGGGACGGAGGAGTTTCAATTACACCTGCCTGCAGCTGTAGTTGTGATGGCGAGGAGGTAAAAAATGAAGAGAAGACTATTAAAAAAATAAGCTATTTGAAAGTTCTTTTGGTTATTTTTTATAACACTTAAGTTTCACACAAAAGAAAACTCATAAATGAATTGCCCAGGTTATTATGGTCATGTGGATACTTAATATGGTTATTATTTTATTTTTATTAAATGTGTATGCGATACATTTTACTACATTAAATATAGAGATAAGCAAATTTCTCAAATGTTCGATTTGGCTGATTCGCTGAATTTCACAAAAAATGTTGCTTTGTGATTAATTATTTCGTCACAAAGCGCATTTTTTTGTAAGTAGCGGGTGCAATGACAGGGAGCTGCGATAGCGTCGCCCCCGTCATTGTACCCCTCAGATGCCGCGTTCATACATGATTGCAGCATCTGAGTGTAAAGTTTACAATAAAAAAAAAGTAAATCAAACTTACCGTTTGCACTCATGACGGGCCGGCCGCCATCTTGCTTGAAAATCTCGTCCGAAATCCGATGCAGTGCAAGATTATGTCATCACACCGGCTGAGGATAAAGGCTGGAGGCCCGTCGCGAGCAAATGGAGGATTTCAGGTTGGTTATGTCAGTTATTGTTAGCCAAAACCAAGTGTGGGTCAAAATAACAGAACAGGTGCAGATCTTTCCATTATACCTTATCTCTGTGTAGGATTCACTACTGGTTTTGGCTCACAATAAGGCCCCTTTCACACGAGCGTGTCCGGTTCAGGTCCGGATCCGTCCCGGTGCATTGCGGCAAACCCGCGCGAGTAGGTACGCAATTGCAGTCAGTTTTGACTGCAATTGCGTTCCGTTGTTTAGTTTTTATCGCGCGGGTGCAATGTGTTTTGCACGCGCGTGATAAAAAAACCGACTGTGGTACCCAAACCCGAACTTCTTCACAGAAGTTCAGGTTTGGGTTCAAGGTTGTGTAAATTGTATTATTTTCCATTATAACATGGTTATAAGGGAAAATAATAGCATTCTGAATACAGAATGCATAGTAAAATAGGGCTGGAGGGGTTAAAAAAAAATACATATATTTTAACTCACCTTAATCTACTTGTTCGCGCAGCCCGGCATCTCTTCTCTCTTCTTCTGTGAGGAAAAGGACCTTTGATGATGTCGCTACGCTCATCACATGGTCATTCACATGATCCACCACTATGGTGATGGATCATGTGATGAGCATAGTGACATCACCACAGGTCCTTTTCCTCACAGAAGAAGACAGAAGAGATGCCGGCTGCGCGAACAAGTAGATTAAGGTGAGTTAAAATAAATATATATTTTTTTAACCCCTCCATTCCTATTGTACTATGCATTCTGTATTCAGAATGCTATTATTTTCCCTTATAACCATGTTATGAGGGAAAATAATAATGATCGGGTCCCCATCCCAATCGTCACCTAGCAACCGTGCGTGAAAATCGCACCACATCCGCACTTGCTTGCGGATGCTTGCGATTTTCACGCAACCCCATTCATTTCTATGGGGCCTGCGTTACATGAAAAAACGCACAAAGAGGAGCATGCTGCGATTTTCACACAGCGCACAAGTGATGCGTGAAAATCACCGCTCATGTGCACAGCCCCATAGAAATGAATGGGTCAGGATTCAGTGCAGGTGCAATGCGTTCAACTCACGCATTGCACCAGCACGGAAATCTCGCCCGTGTGAAAGGGGCCTAAGGCTACATGCACATGACCGTATGTGTTTTGCGGTCTGCAACTGAACGGATGACGTTCTGTATGGCATCCTTTTTTTTGCGGATCAGTTTTTTGTTTGGATCCATTGTAATAATGCCTATCCTTGTCCGCAAACTAGAAAAAAATAGGACATACACTATTTTTTTTGCAGGGCAACGGAACGGACATACTGATGCGGACAGCACACATTGAAATGAATGGGTCCGCATTCTATCCGCAAAAAAAATGGAACGGACACAGAAACAAACAACGTTAGTGTGCATGCAGCCTTAGGACTGCAAAACACATACGGTCGTGTGCATGTAGCCTTACTGTGAACATGTCTTTTAAAATTTCATTCTGCTGGTATTAAAAGGTATGTACTGGGATTTATAGCGTTGCTGTGAATTGAAGCATTCATTTTTGTGCAACAAGGTTTTCTAAAGGTTAAATTGAATGTATTATAGTTATCCCAATATCAATATGTTTCTCTCTTTAAAGCATAGTAAAAAAAAAATGAACACAAGCTTCACATTAACTTCTGTAGCCTACAAAGTCTAGGCGACTGCAGGATTCTGCAAATAATGTGGCACAGCCTTATTATTCTTATTGATGTAATGTGTTCCTTCTATGGCAAAGCCGATTCGTCCCCTGGGGTATGGAGATTATCTCCACACAACACATTTTATGACTGCAGGCAATAGGAATATATCCAACGTGAGAAAACAAAAATATAATTGGTATATTGCAGAGACTAGAGAGAGTGTGTTCTAATAGAGTTCGTTTTATTAAATATAATCTTTGGGCACAAAGAGTGGTGGGAGATTTCACAATGGCAATTATAGCTTACTCAAACATTGTCTATCTGAAGAAGGTATTTAATCAGAATTAGGGCACGCCGCACGTCCTGGTCTGTAGAGAACACTAAATCCATGAATGGAAATTTTCTTCAATGAAAATTCAGTGCTCAGTCTTACATGTACAGTATTACTGCATAACTACAAAAATAAATAGGTCAAAAGCTTTTAGATAAACCATTCAAGACACAGCACTGAGTGAACCAAATGCAGTCAAAAGTACAACTCAAGAGCCTTAACCACTGTGGGGATTTGCTCTGGTAGACAGGACAAGCAGATGCAGTATAGAGGCAAAGACCAGTTTGTAACCTTAAAAACCTCAGTGTTTTATTCACACTTATGGCAACAAAACAGTACCACAGTCTATTTGCAGTTTTCGTGTTCGTTCACACCTAGACAGTTCAAACAGCAAAACAGTCACCTGTTATCCTAGGTGTTAGTTCACACCCGATCGGCATTGCGCAGGATGGAGCAGACCTCCCAAACAGGCCTCCAGCCTAGCACACGGCTCAGATCCCAATCCAGCGATAGCCAGAGCTCCTCTGTCAGAGAGAGGTAATTACCACCAGCTGACACTGCTGTCTGTTTTTTTTTTTTACATAGGCCAGTTAAGACCCGGCCTGGAATGTGGGGAGTAGTTAACCACCCAGCACTTTGACTACTCAGAGTAAAAGCCGTCCCGGATCAGCTATTACAGCTATACTAAATAGCGAGGTGTCAAGCAACAACTGCTGCTGACACATGAAAACTGGCTCTTGCTGCACCGAGGCTAGGAACCTCGGTGACACATACCTACCGTCAACGACGATCTCTTGCACCTTACTACATACTTCCCCCTTTTGTTCAACCCTGAGGGGGTGAACACTTGCCAGACAGTGTACCCAGGACAGGGCACCTGTGTTTCCCTGCAAGCGGTCTGCCCTGTGTTCCACTGAGAACTTGAAGTTCTGTAATGACAAGAACCATCTGGTGACCCGAGCATTCCTCTCTTTGACCTGGCTCATCCACTTGAGAGGGGAGTGGTCGGTCACCAGACGGAACTTTTTCCCAACAGAAAACAGCGGAGATACTCGAGTGCCCACTTGATGGCGAGGCACTCTCTCTCCACTATACTGTACCTGGTCTCGGCTGGGGTGAGTTTGCAGCTCAGGAAAACAACGGGATGTTCCTTCCCATTGATTTCCTGAAAGAGTACAGCTCCGAGGCCTACTTTAGAGGCATCGGTCTGTACCACAAACTCCCTCTTGAAGTCTGGCGTCACCAAAATAGGTGACTCGCACAGGGCCGACTTCAACGTGGAAAAAGCCTCTTCCGCCTGGTCATTCCAGCAGACCATCACAGACTTCCGTCCCTTCAAGAGCCCTGTCAACGAGCCGCTAAAGCGGCAAAATGGGGAACGAAACTCATAATAGCCCACCATTCCCAGGAACGACTTTACTTGCCTTGTGATGACAGGTCGGGGCCAATTCCGAATCGCCAATATTTTATTCACTTGGGGTTTGATAACTCCACATCCCCGGGTACCTAGTCTCCTCTAACTCTATCGCGCATTTCTTTGGGTTAGCGGTCAGTCCAGCCTTCCTAAGGGAGTCCACTACAGCCTGCACTTTGGGTAGATGACTTTCCCAGTCAGTACTGTGGATGAAAATATCGTGCAGGTAAGGCTATTTTCACACTCGTGTTTGGTGCGGATCCGTCTTGTATCTACACAGACGGATCCGCACCAATAATGCAAACGCTTGTATCCGTTAATAATGGATCCGTTTGCATTTTCTCGATCAAAAAAAGTCTAAGTCTACAGGGAAAGTCAATGGGGGACGGATCCATTTTCAATTGCACCATATTGTGACAGTGAAAAACGGATCCGTCCCCATTGACTTACATTGTAAGTCAGGACGGATCCGCATAGTCAGACGGTCACCAAAACACTGCAAGCTGCGTTTTAGTGACCGTCTAAAAAATGCAAGGGAGACCAAACGCAGCCAAATTGATGCATTCTGAACGGATCCTTATCCATTCAGAATGCATTGTGGCTGAACTGATCCGTTTTGGGCCGCTTGTGAGAGCCCTAAAACTGATTTCACAAGCGGACCCAGAAACGCCAGTGTAAAAGTAGCCTTAGTCGAAGCGTATCGATGATGTGGACGCAGCACAATGACCATTAGCCATTAAAAAGTGGAAGGGGCGCCATCCAGACCAAAGAGTAACACCTTATATTGGTACAGCCATTCTGGTGTGATGAAGGCAGTTTTTTATTTGGCAGTCTCCATCATGGGTACCTGCTAGTACCCTTTGGTGAGGTCCAAAACAGAAAAATACCGGGCTTGGTTTAACCTTTCAATAAGCTCATCCACCATTAGAGATCTCGTTTAGTTTTTGGAAATCGTTACAAAATCAGAGTGTCCCGTCCGGCTTGGGTATTAGCACTATAGGACTAGCCCACTCACTTTTAGACTCCACAATGACGTCTAGCCTCAGCATCACCTGCACTTCCTCTGAGATGGCTTGTCGCCGAGCCTCGGGTATCCGGTATGATTTTAGCCGGACTTTAGCCTAAGGCTCAGTGACAATGTCATGTCGAATTGTGAAAGTGCGCCCAGGAAGATCCGAAAACATATCCGTGTTCCAGATAATAAACTCCCTGGCCTCCTGAGCCAGTTTTGTTAAACCTTTCAACCAGACCGTCCGTTTGCGGATGTCCGTAACTGTTTAATATGCAGCAACTTACAGAGTTCCCTCATGACCTTGGAAGTAAAAGGGGTCCCCTGATCAGTCATAACCTCTTTAGGTAGCCCCACACAGGAGAACATCTCCATTAGCTCCATAGATATAAGTTTAGCCGATGTATGTCGCAGTGGCACCGCCTCCGGGTACCGAGTGGCGTAGTCTAGGACAACCAAGATGTGTTGGTGTCCTCTAGCGGACTTTGGTACTGGGGCTACAAGGTCCATAGCGATTCACTCAAACGGTACCTCGATGATCAGTAGAGGTACCAAGGGACTACGGAAAAGGTGCTGGGGGCTAGTTGCCTGGCAGGTGGGGCAAGACTTACAGAATTCGTCCATCTCCCTAAACACACTGGGCCAGTAAAACCGTTGTAGTATCCAGTCCTGTGTTTTCTGCATTCCCACAAGTTTGCGATAAGCCTGGGGCACCACCAACTTTTCAATGGGTTCATCCAGCAGCTGGTTTACCCAATACAACATATCCTGATGAATCACAAAACGGGGGAACACAGACTCTGTCCCAGCGTGTTGTAGTTCGCCATCTACTATTAATACATTTTCCCAGGCTCGAGCTAGGGTTGGTTCCCGGTGTTGTGCAGTACCAAAGTTATCCCCGGAGACATTGAGGTCTGCAAGCTCAGGCCAAGGCAGCAAGTCCTCCACGTCTCCCATTATTACACTCAGTGGGGTTGTCTCCCCCTCTTCCACTGAAGTGGCGGTCACCCCTACCGCTGGCCCTTCGTCCTCAGCTTCCCAGGGTTCTGGCCTCCCCCCGGAGCAAGGCCACTCTGCTGGGGTTACCCATGCCTCATGGGCATCAGTCACTTTCATAGCAGGCCACAGTGCCATTTAACCCGGGAAGTCTCTCTCAATTATAAGTTTGTAGTGTAAGTTTGTGGCAACTGCCACTTCATGAGTCCACCTGCTGGCCCCAGTGGTTATAGACACCAGGGCGGTGGGATAGTCTTTTAAGTAATGAATGCACATGACCCCAACTTTCCGGCCAGCATACTCAGCGAACCATACCAGGGGAGCCCTTACTAGAGACACCAGACTCCCTGAGTCCAGCAGGGCCTCCCACTTCCACCTGGCACAAGTGATTTAGAGTTTCTGGGGTACCCGCTGTACAAAGTTTCCTGGCATATAACGACTGACGGAAGCCATAGTTCGTGTCCATGGGTTCCACCTGATGTGGACTGTCAACTTATACATGGCCAGGCTCCCGACAACGCCAGCAGACTATCGGAGCCAGGTCCACAGGGGGTACATCCCAGGCAGGTTTGGTTGGCACAAGTCGCCGGGTCTGGGGTTGAGATTTATGGGATTTGACTGCCTCCTCCCAAAAGAAAACCCCTGTAGATTCCGGGTAGCCTCATAGCGTTCCACCAGGTCGACCATCTCAGGGCATTACCTGGAGAGACCTGGCCGATCCATTGCTGCAGAGAGGGTGGCAAAGCTCTCCAGAACATATCAGCCAATATTCTGTCCAGCATAGCCATGGGACTCAGCACAGGAGGCTGTAGCCACTTTTGCAAAAGGTGGAGTAAGTCATAATACTGGGGTCTCACGGATGCCAGAAACAGAGCGATGACCTCAGCCCACTGGTCTCGGGGTAGCTTCTTCCTTGTGGCCACTTTCTCGTACATTGGCAGGTAGGTTTTGATGTCGTCTGCGGGTGCCATCTTAGGAATCACCGCACGGACTGCCTTCCGGGCATCGTGGACGCTCTGGGTTGCTCCTGCTGTCTGCAAAGCCATCACGTGTTGTAGCAGCAAGTGGTTGGTCTTTTGCTGCTGCTTGTTAGCCTCCTGTTGTTGCAGGTTTGTCTCTCGCTGCTGCAGATTAGCCTCCATAAGGACCTTCACAACAGCCTCCATTTTGTCATGGCCAAATTTTTCAAGGGTCGTACGACCTAAGCGTGGCTTGAACCACCCACTGACTAATTTTTTATTTTAAGTGCATAAAACTTGTATCTTTATTGTTACTATTTAAAAATTGAACTCTGGATTTAATTAGAATTCCTCAGAATGAGCGGTGAGACTGTTATATATATTTATGTACCCCTCTTGGTATATGTCACTGGATGGGATAGCTCCTGATATACCTCTCAGGGCTTGCCCAAATCCCTAAATCTTTATGGCAACTTTATATTTAGTTGCAGCTAAATCTCTACTATGAGGGCTCAACTCAGCTCAATCTGATTCTAAAATGTATGCTCCCGCTTCCCTACATGTTTCGCTGAGCCTTCGGCGTCCTCAGGGGATATGCAGGTTTATGGGATATGCAGGATATGCATCCAGTGACATATACCAAGAGGGGTACATAAATATATATAACAGTCTCACCGCTCATTCTGAGGAATTTTAATTAAATCCAGAGTTCAATTTTTAAATAGTAACAATAAAGATACAAGTTTTATGCACTTAAAATAAAAAATTAGTCAGTGGGTGGTTCAAGCCACGCTTAGGTCGTACGACCCTTGAAAAATTTGGTTATATATTGTAACAGCGTGGCCACCCCCTGTAGGACCCATCAGTCTGTTGCACCATTTTGTCATGGGACACGGGTTGTAATACCACTCGTATGATGTATGACATACAACCATGCCCAAAAATGCAAACCCAAAAATATTTCGGCATTCGCACCAGCCTCACGGCTCTTGCCCGCATCCTCCACCAATTGTGGGGATTCGCTTTGGTAGACAGGACAAACGGATGCAGCATAGAGGCAAAGACCAGTTTGTAACTTAAAAAGTGTGTGTTTTATTCACACTTATGGCAACATAACAGTATGACAGTCCATTTGCAGTTTTCGTGTTCGTTCACACCTAGAAAGTTCAAACAGCAAAACAGTCACCTGTTATCCTAGGTGTTAGTTCACACCCGATCGGCATTGCGCAGGATGGAGCAGACCTCCCAAACTCAGACCTCCAGCCTAGCACACAGCTCAGATACCAATACAGTGATTGCCAGAGCTCCTCTGTCAGAGAGAGGTAATTACCACCAGCTGACACTGCTGGCTAGGTTTTTTATATAGGCCAGTCAAGACCCGGCCTGGAATGTGGGGAGTAGTTACCCACCCAGCACTTTGACTACTCCCAGTAAAAGCCGTCCCGGATCAGCTATTACAGCTATACTAAATAGCAAGGTGTCAAACAGCAACTGCTGCTGACACATGAAAACTGGCTCTTACTCCACCGAGGCTAGGAACCTCGGTGACACATACCTTCCATCAACGACGGTCCCTTGCGCTTTCCTACACCACCTCTACCACTACCTCTTAAAACAGATGATTGGCTGCGGTGCTGGAAGTCAGACCCCCACCAATCTGATATTGATGACTGAGGATCAGTCATCAATAAAGTAGAACTGCACAAACCCCTTAAATATAAAAAAGGTATCATTATGAAAAAATATTTTCTGCCTAAACATTTTCATGATGCCTACTTAGAGTTAAACTACGACTGCACATCAAGAGTAATCCATGTAGACACTGCACCAAGAAGGGACATGTGAACTGCAGCGCTGCCTTCCACTGAAAACAATGGAAGGCAGATGGCACTTAGTGTCCACCGGAATTCTGGTGCAGTGGCCATGCCAGAATTCAGGTGACATAAACCACAGCGTGAACAGACCCTTAGGCCTCCTCATACATCTGAGAGTTGGTTACGATATAAAAGCTAGAGTTCAATACAAGGGAGAGATGTGTGCTGCTGCTAATGGTTTACAATCAATGGAGGAAGACCACATAGGTTCTATGGAACCTAAAGGGTTGAGGGTCCCAACAGGGCCAAACAACCCTGCCCCCTTTACAGTGCTATAAGGAGTACCTGCTCTTTGATATAGAGTCATGGTTCAGCCTCTCCTCCTTTTGGAGGCTGCTCTCAGTTGTGTTCTATGGAGTCTCAGAGGTAGGTGAGCGCCGTGGCTTCCTTAATCAGCTGATCAGGGGAGTCAGACCTCTGCCGGTATCATATCGATGTCCTATCCTGAGGATTCTCTTTTCTGGCTAAACTGTATTGCAACTTTTTCGCAGTTTAACACCATTCTTGTCATTTTTGAAAGTAGCTGGGAAATCAGGTGTGATGAGCTATGTTAGTTAGGTGCACGCAAGATTTATCAACTGCAGCATTTAAAAAATGCTACAATCCTAACAACATGATGACGTAGATCATGCATCACGCCCTCCTCCTCTCCTCCTGCCGTGATTCTCCATGCCTCTAGCCTCTCATGTGTCTGGCGTTTGGTGCGCTCCCAGGCTCTGGCTGGATCTCAAAACCCGCTCTGCTGGCTGGCTTGTTGAGGGTGGTGAACCTCTGCCGAGCCTTCTGCTTGCCCTCCGCTGCCTCCCTATTTGGCAGCGGAGGGTAATTCTGGCGTTGCTATTTTAGCTCTACCTGCCAGTATGTGGACTCCTTGCCCTGTTCCTTCCTGCTTGGCTGCCCGTACTTGGGACGAGGTCTCTTTCCCCCCTACTGCCCTCTCTCTGCCTGGCTGCTCCTGGTGGCGACAAGGTTTCCTCCCCTCCTGTTGCCTCCTCTATGTGAAGATCTTGTTACTGCTTGTGTTGCAGATGTTGTTCCTCAAGCCCTGTTTGTCCTGCACGTGGACTCCCCCTCCTGCTCCTCTCGCCTGCTCTCTGTACTCAATCCTCCTGAGCTGTTTCACCCTGTGGATTGGTGAGATCTTTCCTTTTTTGGATTTGCCTTTTTTTTTGTTGATTTTTCTTTCCTTGGCTTGATTAATATATAAATATCTCACTTGGGAAAAAAACTAAACAAAACAAAAAAGGAGTAAGTGAAATTCCAGGAGGGGGGGAGAGAGGAGGGAGGAGAGAGAGAGTGAAAAGAAGAAAAGAAAATAAGAAGGGAAAAAAGAAGGGGGGAAAAAGAAAAGAGAGAGGGAGAAGAGGAGAAGGAAAAAGGGGGAAAAAAGAGCACTAAGCTAAATATGCCCTCAGCTGATTTTTCAGGGATAAAATCGGCCCAGAGACCTGTGGAATCACCAAAAATGTATCAGTTTTTAAATTCCCCAAAGATAAATACCGGGGCAGGACAAAAAGGGCCCCAGGATATCAATAATAAAAGGAATAATAATACTGTAATTGCACTGGAGGAAACATTGAATGAATTTTCCCAAGTTGAGAAGATACAGATGGCAGAGGAAGGAGAATTATCCAATGTTGAATCTTTCTCTATAAAAGAAATATTGCTGGCAGTTAAAAAAAATGGGGAACTAATACAGGACATCTCAATGCAGCTCGAGTCAATCCAGTCTGATGTAGCCCTGATCAGGGACGATGTATCAAATATTCGTGATAGAGTTAATACTATAAAAAAGTCTGTGGGTGTTCTACAGAATGAACTCAAAACATCAAAAACTGAGATCTCTACCCTGAAGACAGACTTTAGTTTGCTAAAAAAAAAAAAAATTGTAGATTTGGAGGATAGGTCAAGGAGGTGCTGAAGAAAATAATCCTGCTCAAATGATACAAATGTTGATCCTGGAGAGGTTTGGAAGGGAACACTTTTCTCCATTGTTTTTGGTGGAAAGGGCACACCAGGTGCCCGGAGGCAAACCAATTCCTGGAAGGCAGCCACGGACACCTCTGGTGAAGATTATTAGTCTCACGAGACAGAGGGTGGAGGGGAAGAGGGTATGGTGTGGGGTTTGTGATGCTTCTCATAGGTTTAAGGAAGAGGTACTGGGGCTATTGGAAGTTTTTGGGGTTTGGGGCTTTTTTGGCTGATTTAATGTCAGTTACAATTTTAACTTGGAATGGTCGGGGTCTGGGCGATAAATTAAAGAGACAAGCGGTCTTTGACTTGATACAGAGACATCTCCCAGCTATTGCTTGTTTGGTGGAGACCCAACTTACTGAGGAGACCTTCTGGGGTGTCAGTAGAGGATGGGCTACCCAGACTTACTATTCTACTTTTTCTAGTTATTCTAGAGGAGTAACAGTTTTTATACACAGGGCGATTGATTATGTCTGTGAGACATCCTCTTGACAGGCAGAGAAGATATGTTTTTATATGGTAAACTTGCTGGAAAATCATGTATTTTGGCATTTGTCTATATTCCACCTCCCTTCTCCCTATATGTACTTAATTCCTTGTGAACTTTTATGGAGCAATGGCCTGAATGTCTCTCGTTAGTTATTGGGGATTTTAATTGTGTCATTAACCCTACTAACGATAGGATCTCTATGGAGGGGGCTGCCATATCCTTCCCCAGGGGTCGCCCTTAGCCTGGTTCTGTCGGGAATCCGACTTTGGGGGCCGCTTGGGGAAGTTTAGGGCAAGGGAGAAGAGCATACTCTTATGTAAGTAAATCTGGAAAATCTATGTCCAGGATGGATCTGGCCTTAATCAACCCAAAATATATGAGATGTGTAAAACTAATGAAATATGAGGCCAGGTCCCTCTTGGACCATGTGCCTCTCTCCCGCAAAAAACTGAAACATGTATAAATTTCACAAAGCAAATAAAGTTGTTTGGATTTCTTTGAAAATAAAAAAATAAATAAAAAAAGTGAATAAGTGATTTCTGTGGGCAGGATTTAATTTCCAGGAACGGATTCCACATAAAACGGATGACATACGTAATGACATACGAATATCATCCGTTTTTTGCGGAACCATTGACTTTGTATTGTACCAGGATCCGATTTTTGCGGAAAAGAATAGGACAAGTTTTATATTTAATCGGACATGCGGAACGGAACAACGGAAAGGGACAGCACACATTGTGTTGTCCGATTTTTTTCAGGACCCATTGAAAATGAATGGGTCCAGAACTGGTCCTGATCTGTTCCGCAAAAAACGGAACAGATCAGGAAAGAAACAACGGACGTGTGAATGGACCCCTAAGGAGAAGCTTTAAAGGGATTCTGTCACCTCCTCTCAGCCAAAAAACGATTTAAAAGCAGCCATGCAGCACAGCTTACCTGGATTAGGCTGTGCTGTTTAATCTTGAAATCCGTCCAGCAGTTACTTTAAAAAACGACTTTGATCAATAAGGAAATGCGTCCTGAAGGTGCCCAGAGGGGCGTTTTTTTCTTCCTAGTGAGCCCAGTACCGCCCCTCTTTCAGTGCCCAGCCCGCCTTCCTTGTATTTTCTAACTGCCGCCCCCAGCCTGCCACAGCCTCTCCTGCCTCTCCTCCCCCTCCCTCACGCCGAACGAAGTCTCGCACAGGCGCAGTACCCACTGAGGGCTGCGCCTGTGCGATCATCAGGAGACTGAGGGCGGCAGCTTCATCTTCGTCACTGGGCATGCGCCGAGCCCAGTGACGTCCGATGCTCGCTCTTCCCTCAGTCAGCAGGGAAGAGAGAGCATCGGACGTCACTGGGCTCGGCGCATGCCCAGTGACGAAGATGAAGCTGCCGCCCTCAGTCTCCTGATGATCGCACAGGCGCAGCCCTCAGTGGGTACTGCGCCTGTGCGAGACTTCGTTCGGCGTGAGGGAGGGGGAGGAGAGGCAGGAGAGGCTGTGGCAGGCTGGGGGCGGCAGTTAGAAAATACAAGGAAGGCGGGCTGGGCACTGAAAGAGGGGCGGTACTGGGCTCACTAGGAAGAAAAAAACGCCCCTCTGGGCACCTTCAGGACGCATTTCCTTATTGATCAAAGTCGTTTTTTAAAGTAACTGCTGGACGGATTTCAAGATTAAACAGCACAGCTTAATCCAGGTAAGCTGTGCTGCATGGCTGCTTTTAAATCGTTTTTTGGCTGAGGGGAGGTGACAGAATCCCTTTAAAAGAAGCAGCGACAGTAGCTATGAATTACTTTTCTAAGAACAAGATAGAAGAAAATAGAAGAGCCATGTCAAGCATATTCTGACTTTTTGCTTGATAAGACCCAGCAGAGGTTATTTTTTAAAGGTCAGAAATATTTTACTGAATCAGGTCGCCCTGGAAAAATGTTGTCCAGAGTGAACTCTAATCAAGATGGTAGAATTGTTAACGATCAAGAGTCTATAAAGGGGATTTTTTTAACCATTTTTCAGATTTATATAAGGCAGATACTAATTTAACTGATGAAATGATGGATTCTTATTTGGATGCTTTTTCTTTTCCAGTTCTTACGGATACTCAAAGAGAATAGCTTGATGTAGATTCTCCTTACAAGAAGTAGAAGCTGCAATTAAAGCATGCTCTGGCAATTCCTCCCCTGGGTCAGATGTATTTCCATATGAATTTTATCATAGATATAGTGGTTATTGTCCCTATGAAAAGAAAAAAGGATCCAGCACCAGTTGTAGAAGTTTTTTTCGGTCCCGATCTTTATTCACCAGATTTGTTCAGAATATATACAAAAAACAGTGGCACTAATTCCCACTCTTCCCCAGTTGATTTACGCGTTTCGAACACTTATGTTCTTAGTCATAATCCCTAGCCTATTGAAGGTATTTGTTGATACATTAAAGGATGGGACTCTATCGGAGTCAATGACAGAAGCTGTAATAACATTAATATTAAAGAAAGATAAGGATCCTTTGGACTTGGGGTCATATAGACCTATATCCTTACTGAATACCGATGTTAAGCTTTTTTCAAGCATTTTGGCTACAAGGCTCTCCAAGGTTGTCTCTTTGATCATGCACCCTGATTAGAACGGGTTTATTTCTGATAAGAGTACTTTTTATAATTAGTGATTGATAAACATCGTCCGGCATGATTCGCGAACACGAACACGCGTTTGTGATCAAATGTTCGCTAACCGCGCGTTTGCGGCAGGCCCAATTCACTTTAATGGCAGGCGAACCTGAAAAACCTACATGTCATATTTGGAGCCAGCAAACACTTACTAGAAGTACACAAATAGTCCCACAACATGGACAGTGATATACCAGAGAGGGATCATTGGCAAAAATTTCCACAAAAAACTCTCAAAAATGTACCGTGATGGAGCCTAGAAAAATGTTATTATAGGCCACGGGAGTATTAGGCATTCACCTGACAGAAAAGAACTTTAGATTCTGTGGCTGGAGGTACAGTAGGCGGTCATTGGATAAAAATTAAACTGTAGGACACTGGAGTAGAGGCCCCAAAAATTAGGCATTCACCTGACACAAAAGAACTTGTGATCCTGTGGCTGGAGGTACATTACGCGTTCAGTGGATACAAATTTTATTGTAGGCCACTGGAGTAGAGGCCCCAAACATTAGGCATTCACCTGACACAAAAGAACTTGTGATTCTGTGGCTGGAGGTACATTAGGTGGTCACTGGATAAAAATAGAACTGTAGGCCACTAGAGTATAGGCCCCAAAAATTAGGCATTCGCCTGACACAAAAATAACTTGTGATTCTGTGGCTGGTGGTACATTAGGCTGTAACTTGATAAAAATTGCACTGTAGGCCACTGGAGTAGAGGCCCCAAAAATGAGGCATTCACCTGGTCGTCACACGTGTTGAATTCCTCAGAGATCCATGCCTCATTCATTTTTAGAAATGTGAGGTAGTCCACACTGTCGTGAGCTAGGCGAGTGCGCTTATTGGTCACGACCCCCCCTGCTGTGCTGAACGTCCTTTCCCTGAGGTTGGATCTGGAGGGCGGCTGTCGATGGGTTGGCTGCAAGAATGATCTCATATCTATTGGCACCAACACATCTTCAAATCGCCCTCTTCTTGCAGGCACGGTAGGATTGGTACCCGCATCTGTTTCGCTGTGAGTGGAAATTCCTCTGCCAGCGCCCACTACAGCAGAATGCAGCATCTCTCGCAGCAAGGCCTGGAAATGCTGCATTCTGAAAGCCCTCTGTGATTCTGGTAACATGTCCGCCATTTTGTGTTTGTATCGGGGTCTATGTACGTTGCCACCCAGTACTGGTCCTTGCCCTTTATTCTTTTTATAAGGGGGTCCCTCTGCAGACACTGGAGCATAAAGGCCCCCATTTGCACTAAATTGGAAGCAGTGGTGCGCCTGGCTCCTGCTCATCACCCAGGAGATTGTTATGCTTGGTCTCCTCCCCCCAGCCACAGACAACATCATGGATCCCCGAAAACTTTAAAGTCCCCCTCAAAGCCTGCTGTTATTGATCCTCCTCCTCCCCCCCCCCCCCCCCCTCCAGCCACCATCCTCCTCTGACTCCTCTTCAGATTCCTGCTGACTTGTCTCAGATAGAGTATCCCCCCTGGGAATTCATTCAGCATTGGAACTTCCTCATCTTCCTGCTCCTGGACGGCTTGATCAATGACATGATGCAATGCACGCTCTAGAAAGAAGGCGTATGGTATGATGTCACAGATGGCGCCCTGGCTGCAACTGACCAGTTTGGTGATCTCATCAAACGGCCGCAGAAGTTTGCATGCGTCGCACATGAGCAGCCACTGGTGCGGTGAAAAGAAACCAAGCTCCCCAGAACCTGTCCTGCTACAGAGTTCATACAGGTAGTCGTTAATGGCACATTGCAGCTGGAGCAGCCTATTAAGCATATACAAGGTGGAGTTCAAGCGCATCAGGCTGTCACAAACCAGATGTCTGATGGGCAAGTGGTGTCGCCGCTGAACATCAGCAAGGCAAGCCATGGCCGTGTAAGATCTTCTAAAATGACCAGAGATTTTCCTGGCCTACCGCAAGACGTCCTGGACCCTGGGGTATTTGGCAACGAATCGCTGCATGACTAAGTTCGGGACGCGTGCCATGCAAGGCACGTGTGTCATTTTGCCCTGTTTCAGCACGCTCAGCATATTGGCACCGTTGTCGCACACCACTTTACCAACTGTCAAATTGAGCGGGGTCAGCCACTGATCGGCCTGTGACCGCAGAGCTGGCAGCAGAAGAGGCGGTAGCAGTGGAAAAGGAGGAGTCAGCCGAGGAGGAGATGGAGGATGGAGTAGGAGGAGGAGAAGAAGAGGCAGGCTTGCATGCAATACGTGGCGGTAACACCAACTCCACCGAAAGCCACAGGTTACATGGTTGACGGCTGTCAGAAGGTTCACCCAGTGGGCAGTCAAAGTTATGTAACTTCCCTGCCTGTGTTTGCTAGACCATGTGTCTGTGGTCATATGTATCTTGGCACTGACACTGTGTGCCAGAGATATATTCACTTGCCGCTGAACGTGGCCATATAGCTCTGGGATGCCCTTCTGGGAGAAATATTTCCTTCCGGGTAACTTCCATTGCGGTGTGCCAATGGCCACAAATTTTCTAAAGGCCTCCGAGTCCACCCGTTTATATAGCAGTAGTTGGTGGGCTAGCAGTTCCGATAAGCCAGCGGTCAGCCATTGAGCAAGAGCGTTATCCGGCGTCATCAACTTTTTGCGCTCAAACATTTGGGCCATGGAAGCCAGCCTTCTACCAGATGAACGCGATGATGGCATGATGGAAGGTGGAGTGGAGGACAAATGGGAGGAGAGAGGCGAAGGAGTAGGAGAAGAGACAGGACGTGGAACGCCGGGAGTGTGGCTTTGTGGGTTCTGACGATGTTGCCCACACTGGGCTCAGTGATGGGAGGACAGGTGCCTTCTTAAGGCGGTCGTCCCTAGGTGAGTGTTTGGCTTACAGCGACTCATGCGTTAACAGCACAGGCTGCAGATGGCAACACTATTGTCAGCAGCTAACACGTTAAAAAAAGCTCACACTGCGGAGCCATGTGCCAGCGTCCTGGAAGCGCCAGAAGTGACCATGCATGGTGGATGGCCAGCTCTAGATACATTTGCAGTCTACCTTTTGTCTCCTGTGCCCTGCAAGCTGTGCCTGCTTCTCCTCCTTCTCCTCCCTCTCTGTTGCTCCGTCTATCCCTCTTAACTCCTCTCTTCTTCCTTGTCCATCGATACGTCATCATCCTCACCCTTACCACCACGGACATTTGAGATCTCGGAGTAGGCAGCAACAGTGGGGACATCTCTCCTTGGGATGAACTGGGTACTGTCGTCAGACTGCTGGGTGGCGGCCTTGCTACCTCCTCTTCCTCATCCGATGTCAAGATTGGCTGTGCATTGGTAAGGTCTGGGAATGGATGGGAAAAAAAATCGTGTGGAGGGGCTATGGTGGTTGTGGTGGATTTAGGGGTGCACACAGCTAAGAGTGAGGAGGGTGCAGATACAGAGGATGAGGAGGGTGCAGAAGCGGAAGGGTGAGTGAGCCACTCAACCAACTCTGGTGCATCCTTTGAAGTAATCGCGCCTTATCCAACTTCCCACTTAGGCTCCGGCCTGGTGCACCTGCCCAACCCCTACCACCCCTGCGGAATGGCCTACCGCAGTCTTTTGTGGAAGCAGGTATAACACACCCCTCAATCAGTTTTTTTGGGGGGGGGCAACTGGTATATCACACCGGTTGCAATTATTTGTTCCGATACCGTTTGAACCTCTATATAATTGTGGTATTGCAGCAAATGCACTGTATAGAAAGTATATTATAGGTATATCACACCCCTGCCTCAATCAGTTTTTTGTGGGGGCAACTGGTATAGGGTGGGGGTGTGTCCATGTGCTGAAACATCTCAATTGGCTGTCCTGTCCCACCTGATGGATGTGTCAAAGTTCGGCGCAATGCAAAAGAATATGGCGAGCGAACATCCCCATATGTTCGCATGTTCAGCGGATCGCGAACGCTCAAAGTTCGCCGCGAACCGACTGCCGGGAAAACTGCAAGGCCATCACTAATTATAATCTCCACCGGTTGTTCGCTAACATTCAGTCCCCCAGGGGGTCTCTCGTAGTGTTGAGCACGAATATTCGAAAAGCAAATTTTTATTGCGAATATCGGCACTTCGAACGTAGTCTGACTGTCATATTCTTAATTTACCCTGTTTCCTGGACATCCACCACTGCACACTATGTCATGATGATATAAATGAAAGATTAAGCATCTAAACTTTCATTTAAAATTTTCCTTGTATCCTGCACCGAGTAAAATCATTGCTTTCATCCTGTATGATATGAATGATCCCAATGTCTTATTACAGCTGACACAAGTCTACATGGAGGACAACCTCTGGTGATAGCACTCAGCTGTACGGCATACATATTAGGACATCGTCAGACATCATCCACAACTCCATCCTCCGTCAGGCAAAACTCCATCAGCCCTCAGACATCAGACAAAACTCCGTCCTCCGTCAGGCAAAGCTCCATCAGACATCAGACAAAACTCCGTCCTCCGTCAGACAAAACTCCATCAGACCTCAGACATCAGACAAAACTCCGTCCTCCGTCACCCAAAACTCCATCAGACCTCAGACATCAGACAAAACTCCGTCCTCCGTCAGACAAAACTCCATCAGCCCTCAGACATCAGACAAAACTCCGTCCTCCGTCAGACAAAACTCCATCAGACCTCAGACATCAGACAAAACTCCGTCCTCCGTCAGACAAAACTCCATCAGACCTCAGACATCAGACAAAACTCCGTCCTCCGTCACCCAAAACTCCATCAGACCTCAGACATCAGACAAAACTCCGTCCTCCATCAGGCAAAACTCCATCAGACATCAGACATCAGACAAAACTCCGTCCTCCGTCAGGCAAAACTCCATCAGACCTCAGACTTCAGCTAAAACTCTGTCCTCCCTCAGACATCAGACAAAACTCCGTCCTCCCTAACTCAAAATACGCCCTACTACACACACTCTTCACCTGACGGAGCTGCTAGCTGCTGGAGAGGCAAAGGACCTGTGATGACATCATGACCATGTGACGAGTCACATGTGTGGGAGGGGTCAGATGTGCACAGCAGCTGGTAGAGTGTACAGAACAGTAGCCATCAAATAGAGCTCTGTACTAGAGATGTGTGTGTAACCTGCATGTAGCAGAGCTGTGTACTGTGTTACAGAGATGTGTGTGTAACCTGCATGTAGCAGAGCTGTGTACTGTGTAGCAGATCTGTATGTATAACCTGCAGGTAGCAGATCTGTATGTGTAACCTGCAGGTAGCAGAGCTGTGTACTGTGTTATAGAGATGTATGTGTAACCTGCATGTAGCAGAGCTGTGTACTGTGTTACAGAGATGTATGTGTAACCTGAATGTAGCAGAGCTGTGTACTGTGTTATAGAGATGTATGTGTAACCTGCATGTAGCAGAGCTGTGTACTGTGTTACAGAGATGTATGTGTAACCTGAATGTAGCAGAGCTGTGTACTGTGTTACAGAGATGTATGTGTAACCTGCAGGTAGCAGATCTGTGTACTGTGTTACAGAGATGTATGTGTAACCTGCATGTAGCAGAGCTGTGTACTGTGTTACAGAGATGTATGTGTAACCTGCATGTAGCAGAGCTGTGTACTGTGTTACAGAGATGTACGTGTAACCTGCAGGTAGCAGAGCTGTGTACTGTGTAGCAGATCTGTATGTGTAACCTGCATGTAGCAGAGCTGTGTACTGTGTAGCAGAGCTGTATGTGTAACCTGCATGTAGCAGAGCTGTGAACTGTGTAGCAGAGCTGTATGTGTAACCTGCATGTAGCAGTGCTGTGTACTGTGTATCAGAGCTGTATGTGTAACCTGCATGTAGCAGAGCTGTGTACTGTGTTACAGAGATGTATCTGCAACCTGCAGGTAGCAGAGCTGTGTACTGTGTAGCAGATCTGTATGTGTAACCTGCATGTAGCAGAGCTGTGTACTGTGTTACAGGGATGTATGTGCAACCTGCAGGTAGCAGTGTTGTGTACTGTGTAGCAGAGATGTGTACTGTGTTACAGAGATGTGTGTGTAGCCTGCATGTAGCAGAGCTGTGTACTGTGTATATAGAGCAGTGTGTGTAACAGCATGTAGCAGAGCTGTGTACTGTGTTACAGAGATGTGTGTGTAACCTGCATGTAGAAGTGCTGTGTACTGTGTAGCAGAGCTGTATGTGTAACCTGCATGTAGCAGAGCTGTGTACTGTGTTACAGAGATGTATGTGTAACCTGCACGTAGCAGAGCTGTGTACTGTGTTAAAGAGCTGTATGTGTAACCTGCATGTAGCAGGCTGCGTACTGTGTTACAGAGCTGTATGTGTAACCTGCATGTAGCAGAGCTGTGTACTGTGTATATAGAGCAGTGTGTGTAACAGCATGTAGCAGAGCTGTGTACTGTGTTACAGAGATGTGTGTGTAACCTGCATGTAGAAGTGCTGTGTACTGTGTAGCAGAGCTGTATGTGTAACCTGCATGTAGCAGAGCTGTGTACTGTGTTACAGGGATGTATGTGCAACCTGCAGGTAGCAGAGCTGTGTACTGTGTATATAGAGCAGTTTGTCTAACCGCATGTAGCAGAGCTGTGTACTGTGTTACAGAGATGTGTGTGTAACCTGGGAACTGTAAAAAAGTGTAAAAAAAAAACATAAATATTCAGATCACCCCCCTTTTCCCAAAATTAAAATAAAAAAACACATCATGGGTTTCGCAATGTGTAAAAACGCCCATTGTATAAAAATATATTCCCCATACGGCAAACAGTCCAAATGTCCGATTCGCCGTTTTTGGTCACTTCATTTGCTACAAAAATGTAAATAAAAAGTGATCAAAAAGTCTTAAACACCCCAGAATGGTATCAGTAAAAAGTTTAGATTGCCCCGCAAAAAATGAGCCCCCATCCAGCTCTGTACACATAATTACAAAAAAGTTATGGGGCTCAAAATATGGCGACAAAAAAAATCGGATATTTTTATTTTTTTAACACTATTAAAACGCAAGAAAAACTATACATATAAGGTATTGCCGGATTCGATCTGACCTGTAGAATAAAAGTAACCAGTCAGTTTTATCGCACATCGAATGTCGTAAATAGAAATCACGTAAAACTGTGGTGGAATTGCTTTTTTTTTTCAACAGGAAGAATGGGCAGTTTTACCATCTGAGAAAATAAAGACCCTCATCCATAACTACCACAAAAGACTTCAAGCTGTCATTGATGCTAAAGGGGGCAATACATGGTATTAATAACTGGGGTGTGTAAACTTCTGACCAGGGTCATTTGGGGAGTTTGTGTTGTGATTATGATTTATAAAGAGTAAACACCGTTGTTTGACATAAATGGCTTCAGCCGACCACTAACCATGAGCGAGAGAGAAGTGTCTGTGGTATCAATCATATTCTCTGAACAATGGTTAAAGGGGTATTCTCATCTTAATGATCACTCTTAAATCTGTTAATGATTTGACAGTGATAATTTTTCTAAATACATTTTATTACCCAATTCCCATCCTTTTTTAGAAAATAAGTCCCCTCTTACCTGATCGTTGTCTTTGGTCTCCCCTGGTTACGGCCACCTCTCCTGTCGAATCCAGCCGGGCCACGCTTGCGCAGAAGACGGAAAATTCTCTCCCGGCTGGGCCGCGCAATGTCCTGAACGCGCATGCCGCTGCGCATGCGCCATGATGACTTCTTCCTGGCCAGTATAGTACAGAGCCGCGAATGCGCACGCCGACTCTGTACTATACAGGCCAGGAATAAGTCACCATGGCACATGCGCGGCGCTGTGCGCGTTCAGGACATTGCGCGGCCCGGCCGGGAGAGAATCTTCAGTCTTCTGCGCAAGCGCGGCCCGGCCGGGAGAAGAATACAGGAAGTGAACGTCACGCTCAAGGAAGGTAAGTATGAAAAAGGGAAGATGAGAATACCCCTTTAAGAAATCATAAATTCTGCAAGTGTATGTAAACTTATCAGCACAACTGTAAGTAGCTGTGTGATATAAATCTGTGGAATATGGGAAGCACAAGAGGATGTGCACCTTAAATCCCATCTTTGTAAGGCCTCTTGCACATGGTCGCTGTGTGCCTGTAGTTGTATTGTGGACCACATACGGCGGTTCCGCAATACACAGGGCACCAGCCGTGTGCATCCCGCATCCGTGATGTCGACCCATTCACTTGAACGGAACAGAAACACGGATCGGATCCCCACAGAAGCACTACAGAGTGCTTCCGTGGTGTTTCTGGCCGTGCCTCCGCACAGCAAAAAAGTAGAACATATTCACGGACCTATTCAAGTTGAATGGGTCTGGATCTGTCCCGGCTGCTGCACGCACGTTGCCCGTGCATTGGGGACTGCAAATTGCTGTCCCCAATGCACGGAATGGACCAACAACGTTCATGTGCAAGAGGCCTAACACTTGTGATCTGTGTGAAGCGGCATATATGCATTCATGTTGCATGTATTTATTAATTAGGGTTACCAATTCTGAGTAACTTGGAGTGACAGGAGATTTACAGAATCAGATTTTTTTTTTTTTGTCGTCATATTTTGAGCTCTATAACTTTTTTGTAATTATGTGTACGGCGCTGGGTGGGGGCTCATTTTTTGCGGGGCAATCTGAACTTTTCACTGATACCATTCTGGGGTGTTTAAGACTTTTTGATCGCTTTTTATTTACATTTTTGTAGCAAATGAAGCGACCAAAAACGGCGAATCGGACATTTGGACTCTTTTTTTTCTTCTGTTTTGCCGTTTGCCGTATGGGGAATATATTTTTATACAATGGGTGTTTTTACACATTGCGACACCCATGATGTGTATTTTTTTATTTTTTTTTTATTTTCATTTTGGGAAAAGGGGGGTGATCTGAATTTTTTTGTTTTATTTTACACTTTTTTATAGTTCCCAGGTTACACACACATCTCTGTTACACAGTAAAAAGCTCTGCTACATGCGGTTACACACACATCTCTGTAACACAGTACACAGCACTGCTACATGCAGGTTGCACATACATCCCTGTAACACAGTACACAGCCTGCTACATGCAGGTTACACATACAGCTCCGCTACACAGGACACAGCTCTGATACATGCAGATTACACATACAGCTCTGCTACACAGTACACAGCTCTGCTACATTCAGGTTACAAATACAGCTCTGCTACACAGTACACAGCACTGCTACATGCAGGTTACACATACAGCTCTGCTACACAGTACACAGCTCTGCTACATGCAGGTTACACATACAGCTCTGCTACACAGTACACAGCTCTGCTACATGCAGATTACACATACAGCACTGCTACACAGTACACAGCTCTGCTACATGCAGGTTACACATACAGCTCTGCTTCACAGTACACAGGTCTGCTACATGCAGGTTACACATACAGATCTGCTACACAGTACACAGCTCTGCTACCTGCAGGTTACACATACATCTCTGTAACACAGTACACAGCTCTGCTACATGCAGGTTACACATACAGCTCTGCTACACAGTACACAGCACTGCTACATGCAGGTTACACATACAGCACTGCTACACAGTACACAGCACTGCTACATGCAGGTTACACATACAGCACTGCTACACAGTACACAGCTCTGCTACATGCAGGTTACACATACAGCTCTGCTACACAGTACACAGCTCTGCTACATGCAGGTTACACATACAGATCTGCTACACAGTACACAGCTCTGCTACCTGCAGGTTACACATACAGATCTGCTACACAGTACACAGCTCTGCTACCTGCAGGTTACACATACATCTCTGTAACACAGTACACAGCTCTGCTACATGCAGGTTACACATACAGATCTACTACACAGTACACAGCTCTGCTACCTGCAGGTTACACATACAGATCTGCTACACAGTACACAGCTCTGCTACCTGCAGGTTATACATACAGATCTGCTACCTGCAGGTTACACATACATCTCTATAACACAGTACACCACTCTGCTACATGCAGGTTACACATACATCTCTGTAACACAGTACACAGCTCTGCTACCTGCAGGTTACACATACATCTCTGTAACACAGTACACAGCTCTGCTACATGCAGGTTACACATACAGATCTACTACACAGTACACAGCTCTGCTACCTGCAGGTTACACATACAGATCTGCTACACAGTACACAGCTCTGCTACCTGCAGGTTACACATACAGATCTGCTACCTGCAGGTTACACATACATCTCTGTAACACAGTACACAGCTCTGCTACATGCAGGTTACACACACATCTCTAGTACAGAGCTCTATTTGATGGCTACTGTTCTGTACACTCTACCAGCTGCTGTGTACGTCTGACCCCTCCCACACACGTGACTCGTCACATGGTCATGACGTCATCACAGGTCCTTTGCCTCTCCAGCAGCTAGCAGCTCCGTCAGGTGAATAGTGTGTGTAGTAGGGCGTATTTTGAGTTAGGGAGGACGGAGTTTTGGCTGATGCCTGATGGAGGACGGAGTTTTGTCTGATGTCTGAGGTCTGATGGAGTTTTGCCTGACGGAGGACGAAGTTTTAACTGATGTCTGAGGTCTGATGGAGTTTTGCCTGACGGAGGACGGAGTTTTGTCTGATGTCTGATGTCTGAGGTCTGATGGAGTTTTGCCTGACGGAGGACGGAGTTTTGTCTGATGTCTGAGGTCTGATGGAGTTTTGGGTGACGGAGGACGGAGTTTTGTCTGATGTCTGAGGTCTGATGGAGTTTTGCCTGACGGAGGACGGAGTTTTGTCTGATGTCTGAGGTCTGATGGAGTTTTGGGTGACGGAGGACGGAGTTTTGTCTGATGTCTGAGGTCTGATGGAGTTTTGCCTGACGGAGGACGGAGTTTTGTCTGATGTCTGAGGTCTGATGGAGTTTTGCCTGATGGAGGACGGAGTTTTGTCTGATGTCTGAGGTCTGATGGAGTTTTGGGTGACGGAGGACGGAGTTTTGTCTGATGTCTGAGGTCTGATGGAGTTTTGCCTGATGGAGGACGGAGTTTTGTCTGATGTCTGAGGTCTGATGGAGTTTTGGGTGACGGAGGACGGAGTTTTGTCTGATGTCTGAGGTCTGATGGAGTTTTGCCTGACGGAGGACGGAGTTTTGTCTGATGTCTGAGGTCTGATGGAGTTTTGCCTGATGGAGGACGGAGTTTTGTCTGATGTCTGAGGTCTGATGGAGTTTTGGGTGACGGAGGACGGAGTTTTGTCTGATGTCTGAGGTCTGATGGAGTTTTGCCTGATGGAGGACGGAGTTTTGTCTGATGTCTGAGGTCTGATGGAGTTTTGGGTGACGGAGGACGGAGTTTTGTCTGATGTCTGAGGTCTGATGGAGTTTTGCCTGACGGAGGACGGAGTTTTGTCTGATGTCTGAGGTCTGATGGAGTTTTGGGTGACGGAGAACGGAGTTTTGTCTGATGTCTGAGGGCTGATGGAGTTTTGTCTGACGGAGGACGGAGTTTTGTCTGATGTCTGATGGAGTTTTGCCTGACGGAGGACGGAGTTTTGTCTGATGTCTGAGGTCTGATGGAGTTTTGGGTGACGGAGGACGGAGTTTTGTCTGATGTCTGAGGTCTGATGGAGTTTTGGGTGACGGAGGACGGAGTTTTGTCTGATGTCTGAGGTCTGATGGAGTTTTGGGTGACGGAGGACGGAGTTGTGTCTGATGTCTGAGGTCTGATGGAGTTTTGCCTGATGGAGGACGGAGTTTTGTCTGATGTCTGAGGTCTGATGGAGTTTTGTCTGACGGAAGACGGAGTTTTGTCTGATGTCTGATGGAGTTTTGCCTGACGGAGGACGGAGTTTTGTCTGATGTCTGAGGGCTGATGGAGTTTTGCCTGACGGAGGATGGAGTTGTGGATGATGTCTGACGATGTCCTAATATGTATGCCGTACAGCTGGGACACACTAGGTAGCAGACATTAAAGAAATGTATCAAGGACACTGATGTATCATGAGTTTCTATTGTAAGGGCCTTTGATGTCAACCAGTGTAAAAAAAAGTGCAGCTTGACAGCAGAAAAGCCTTCACTATAGCTGATTTCCCAGAATATCTTGTACCCTTTAAAATTCAAGAAGAAAAAAGCTTCAGATCTGGTGATGGCAACATTTCAGTTATGTGTATGAGAACACTTCAAACTGAAAAGTAGCTGCTTTAAAAGAATTCCTCCTCTGCTCAAATGAACGCGTTGTCCAACTACGTTTAAAGACAGATTTACATTTCAGGGATGGGATGAAAGTACGTTTATCATTTATAGTTCTCTCAGTCTCTCCAATGATCTGTGGCTATATGAATATTTAGAAGAAGCGTAAGGAAGGACAGAGAAGTGCAACTTGATCTCAGTTTAATATGATCTGCACTCAATGTCTAAAAGGTGGCCACTGTCGATGTGATAGTTCAGTGAAGGCTAACCTTGGCACTCCAACTGTGGTAAAACTAGAACTCCCAAGATGCCCCGTTTGCTTGGCTGCTCTCAGAACTCTATAGAAATGAATGGAGCATGCTGGGAGTCGTAGTTTCACCACAGCTGGAGTGCCAAGGTTAGCCATCACTGCGATAGTCTATAAGGAACCAAAGGTCCTAGTCAGGAACCAAACCAATCTAAGCTAAGATGGTTTTCCAGGTGGTGATAGCTATAAAAATAAATATGGCCTATTGGCACCAGGGATGTCGTTATTATTCCTTTGGACATTTCACACTAGAGTTAAAGTGTGCCTCCAATTATACAGAAAAAATATTATTGTAGGACTGTGCACAATAATCAACTTGTAAAGACGATTTGGCTTCTAAATTGTAGAATGGACCAGGCATATACTTATTTTTTCTTTTCTCCTCATCCACAAAATACAATGATATTTTTATTGGTTACCTTAGGGACAATACTTTATGTAAAGAAATTCTCATAATCATTACTGCAAGAGTTATGCTACATTGCATTTAAGTCATCCAATTTATATTACTTTATCTCTATACTGTGGGGTCCTTGCATGGCTGTAGGTGGATGTACATTTCATGGTGCATTTGGTGTACAGTTTTAAAGGGGTTCTCCGGTAATTAAGAAAATGAAATACTTAGATATTACTTTATTATAAATATATTCTCAAATACATTTTATTAGTTATTATGGCTTGTTTTGTCTGGGGAGCAATGATAAGGAGAAATAAAACATGTTCTAATCATACAGCAGGACAAATTACTTCACAACACTAAGCTAAAGAACTGCCTCATCCTGCTCTGCTTGTGATCCTGCATACAGCTGATAATATCTTTAGTTAAATCTCTGTAGGAATGGAGTTCATGAGGAGACATGAAATACGGAGAGGAGGTGGTGATGTGGCTGATGAGCAGCAGCACTTGTATTCGGTCTCCATTACCACGGCCCCACATCACCACAGTCTGTCCTGTCCGTCCTCTCTGTAGTTTATGTCTCCTCATGAACTCCATTCCCACAGAGATTCAGCTGAAGATCATATTAAACTGTATTCAGGATCATAATACCTGCCAAGTAGGAGAGGAGGATGAGGCAACTCTTTACCTCAGTGTTGTGATGTAACTTGTGTTGATTAGGACAGGTTTTGTGTGTACTAATAGGACGGTGGCCATTTTATTTTTCATAATGATTGCTCCCTAGAAAAAATTAGCCATTATAACTAATGAAAGGTATTTGAGAATATATTTATAATAAATAATATAATAAATAATATTTAAGTTTTTTCATTTTCTTAATTCCCGGAGAACCACTTTAAGAAACACTGACCTAAATTTTTTTTTTTCTTTTGGACAATTGCCTAACTATGAAACATCTTTCTATATCTCCCGGGTCAAACTGTATGGCATGGTCAAACTGACCCTCCTTTCCAAACAGATTAGCAAAGGCTATGTAGTGCTAGACCAAAGGAAACGAACAATAGTGGCATCAAGAATCAACACATCTCCAGAAACTGCTCAGTACTTGGTGTCCTGTATCCCGGGAGGGCCTGTGAATATGTGTCATGAGGGTGTCACGACCTATCGCTGACCCTGTTGTGCATTGGGTCAGAAGGTCGCAGTGGGTGGCTACTTGCTCGGTTTCAAGAGATTGTTCCATGACTTAGTGGTTGGAAAAGGATCGCAAACCTAAGCAGTAAAACCTGGTCCAGGTTTTCCTGCTTAGGTGTGCGATCCTTTTTGTCCAATTTAGGAATCTGTAGCTTTTCCTTTCAGCTGTTCTCTGTCAGACACTCACAGCTACTATATATTCTCCCTTTCTGCTTCCCTTGTTGCCAGATATAGACCTTCTTTCCAGATCTTCTATGTTGACCTATGGTGGAGTTGGAGTTGCTGTGGAGCTGTTCGAACTGGTGCTGACAGATCTCCGGTTCTCTTCTCTTTGTTGTCTTCCTTCTGGGATTGTTTGTGGTGTTTGTCCTTTCCCTGTGTTTACCGTAGGTGCCAGTGGGGAAGACTAGTGCTCCCATCGCCCTACTCACTACCTAGGGCTTATTTCAGGGTAAGCCAGGGACAAGGCACGTGATCGGTGTATGGGTTAGCAGCCCGTTTAGGGACGTCAGGGCAGCTAGGTGCCAGTGCTAAGTTAGTTAGGGGTCACCACTCTTTCTTCTCCCTAGTGAAAGGGTACTACCCTTCCCTCCTCTCTGCACCGCACGTCTGTTACCTGCCATATCAGACGTGATAATATGAGTGAAACAGGTAAAAGGTGGGACTTTAACATAGTAACATAGTACATAAGGCCGAAAAAAGACACTTGTCCATCCAGTTCGGCCTGTCATACTGCAAGTTGATCCAGAGGAAGGCAAAAACAGCACATTATATTATAGGAGGAATAACAGTAGTGAAAACTGCTGCTATTTTTATGTGTTGGTTTTTCCATAATATTACTGCAGATGCTGTCACAGAATATATCACAAACCTCGGTGCACAAATTCATACAAACAATATTTAACGTAAATAGGTTTTCTATGATTTACTATGGTTTCTAACAGTTATGTAATCCACACAGCAGGCAAAATACCGGCACTACCTTTTGTGTTCCGCTTAACTGCAACTGCAAAAGGGCTCAGCAGGACTTCATCTGGTTCATCAGGAACAAGATGTTCACAATGCAATCTTCAATAAGATGAAAGGGCAGCATTTACCATCCTTAAAATATTCTCTTTATTAGTGCACTAATACAGTTTCAAGAAAAAGTATGTGAACCCTTTGGAATTATATGGATTTCTGCACAAATTGGTCATAAAATGTGATCTGATCTTCATCTAAGTCACAACAATAGACAATCACAGTCTGCTTAAACTAATAACACACAAATAATAAAATGTTACCATGTTTTATTGAACACACCATGTAAACATTCACAGTGCAGGAGGAAAAAGTATGTGAACCCTTGGATTTAATAACTGGTTGAACCTTCTTTGGCAGCAATAATTCCAACCAAACATTTCCTGTAGTTGCAGATCAGACGTGCCCAACGGTCAGGAGTAATTATTGACCATTCCTCTTTACAGAACTGTTTCAGTTCAGCAATATTCTTGGGATGTCTGGTGTGAATCGCTTTCTTGAGGTCATGCCACAGCATCTCAATCGGGTTGAGGTCAGGACTCTGACTGGCCCACTTCAGAAAGCGTATTTTCTTCTGGTTAAGCCATTCTGTTGTTGATTTACTTCTAGGCTTTGGGTCGCTGTCCTGTTGCAACACCCATCTTCTGTTGAGCTTCAGCTGGTGGACAGGTGGCCTTAAGGCCTCCTGCAAAATGTCTTAATAAACTTGGGAATTCATTTTTCCTTTGATGATAGCAATCTGTCCAGGCCCTGACGCAGCAAAGCAGCCCCAAACCCTGATGCCCCCATCACCATACTTTACAGTTCGGATGAAGTATTGATGTTGGTCTGCTGTGCCTCTTTTTCTCCACACATAGTGTTGTGTGTTTCTTCCAAAAAAATCAACTTTGGTTTCATCTGTCCACAGAATATTTAGCCAGTACTGCTGTGGAACATCCAGGTGTTCTTGTGCAAACTGTAGATGTTTTTTTTGGACAGCAGTGGCTTCCTTTGTGGTATCCTCCCATGAAATACATTCTTGTTTATTGTTTTACGCATCGTAGATTCGCTAACAGGGATGTTAGCATATGCCAGAGACTTTTGTAAGTCTTTAGCTGACACTCTAGGATTCTTCTTCACCTCATTGAGCAGTCTGCGCTGTGCTCTTCCAGTCATCTTTACAGGACGGCCACTCCTAGGGAGAGTAGCAGCAGTGCTGAACTTTCTCCATTTATAGACAATTTGTCTTACCGTGGACTGATGAACAGCAAGGCTTTTGGAGATACTTCTATAACCCTTTCCAGCTTTAAGTCAACAATTCTTAATGGTAGGTCTTCTGAGAGCTCTTTTGTGTGAGGCATCATTCACATCAGGCAATGCTTCTTGTGAAAGGCAAACCCAGAACCGGTGTGTGTTTTTTTATAGGGCAGGACAGCTGTAACCAACACCTCCAATCTCATCTCATTGATTGGACTCCAGTTGGCTGACACCTCACTCCAATTAGCTCTTGGAGATCTCATTAGTCTAGGGGTTTACATACTTTTTCCACCTGCACTGTGAATGTTTACATGGTGTGTTCAATAAAAATATGGTAACATTTAATTCTTTGTGTGTTATTAGTTTAAGCAGACTGTGATTGTCTATTGTTGTGACTTAGACGAAGATCAGATCACATTTTATGACCAATTTGTGCAGAAATCCATATCATTCCAAAGGGTTCACATACTTTTTCTTGCAACTGTATGTCATAAAATGGACTGGAAAAAGGATGCTGTATTTGCGAAAGAGGCGACAACCGTTTCGTGCTGACTGCGCTTCCATAGGCCTCTAGGTAGCCTGTGGAAGTGCAGGCTTGCTCAAGGCCTGTGTAAGCACAATAAGCACAAAACGGACGTTGTCTTGTGCCTGCATTCACCATTCTTGACCCACTCTGTTTTATGGAGTATTAATGCACTAATAAAAATAATATTTTAGGGATGGTGAGTGCCACATTTTGATCTCATTGAAGATGCTCATGTAATAGCTTTCTTCATGTACATCTTCATGTAAACACATCACTCTGGTTCATCTACATCCTGTAAGTAGCACTTCCTGTTGTTGTATGTATCCGAACTCATGATGCACTTTTGCTTTCTCTGGCACACCTCCTGCACTATCCCTGACAAGGCCAAGCTAATTTGTAGCTCCTCCCACCCAGCTATTTACATAGACACTCCTCTATCACTGACACGCTCATGGACAAAACATCACAAGAAATAAGAAAGAGCTGCATGGACAAGGTCATTTGACCACAGCTCAGAACAGAAGATGGGAGCAATAAAGGTAAAAGAAAATCATTACAAAAATACACCTACCTTCATAAATGATTATGTTAAAGGGTGTTAATGTGGAAAAGTCCTTTAAGGCCTCTTTCACAGAACCGTTTTTTTTTTTTCCCGTTTATGGGCCGTTTTTGCGTTCTGTATAAGGTGCGTATACGGAGCCATTCATTTCAATGGTTATGCAAAAAAAACTGAATGTACTCCGTATGCATTCCGTTTCAGTTTTTTCGTTGAAAGATAGAACATGTCCTATTATTGCCCGCAAATCACGTTCTGTGGCTCCATTTAAGTCAATGGGTCCGCAAAAAAACACATACGGAAATGCATTTGTTTGTCTTCCATATCCGTTTTTGTGGAACCATCTATTGAAAATTTTATGCCCAGCCCAATTTATTCTATGTAATTACTGTATACTGCATATGCCATACGGAAAAACGGAACGCAAACGGGAACAAAAAATGGGACAAAGGATCCGTGAAAAACGGACCGCAAAACACTGTAAAAGCAATACGGTTGTGTGAAAGAGGCCGAATGGGATATATAATTTAGGACACGTTAAATAAAAGCGCTATGTATTTAAAACCAACTGTCAAACTTACATCTTCCGACTCAAACACATGACAGATCATCTTGTACTGCTTCTTTCCTTCCTGAGCACCTGGAGTAGTTTCTATACAATCTTGAGAAGCAGATCTAGGCATCCGACGTCTTGCCATCAAGACAACAATATTTCCAATGTCAGCAATGTATGAGATTGTCCTTAGGGCATGGTCCATCATCGTTTCCTGTTTATAATTAGAAAAAGAGGCCTTAGAAATGTAATTATACAAGCATGCAGTGACTCAAACCAACAACATATACAGTGGTCAGGGGCGTAGCTAAAAGCTCATGGGCCCTGGTGCAAGAGTTCAGCTTGGGCCCCCATCTCTCAGTGCTTGTTGGCAAGAGGCAGGGGAGCACATAGCCTTCCTGCTGCCTGAGGCAAACATTGAAAGGGCACCCCCTCATGCCAAATTCTTAACCTAACCCCTTCCCTCCAGCCAGAGGTGTAAATTGACCACTATGCACTTTCTATAATGCCAGTGTCTTATGTGGCACAAGGGTCTTTGGGCCCCCTCAGGCTCCTGGGCCCGGTAGCAACTGCTACCTCTGCACCCCCTATAGCTACACCCCTGACAGCAGTCTATTAATGTCACGAACATACCGAGACATACGGACGTTTCCACGACAGGTGGCAGGAGATCTGTGAGACAGGCAACGCATGGTTTATCGCGAATGTTGACACTTTGAGAATTTGCGAATATCTAGAATATAGTGCTATATATTTGTATTCGCGAATATTCTAGATTTCTTTTTATCTGAACCCGTGATCCCTCACTGCTTCTTGCTTGTGGGCAAATGAGAAGGCTGCAATATCTTTGACTTTAGGAGTAATGTTGTTTGCAAATTTTCATATCGCTAATTTTTATTGTGAATTTTCCGTTTGCTGATTTTCACAATCAAGAAAATAATGACTGGAGATCACGAATTCTCGAATTAGCGAATATATGACGAATGTTCGCCCAAATATTCATGAAATATCGCAAATTCGAATATTGCCCCTGCCGCTCATCACTGGTTCCAGGGTCCGATAGGGTGAGATATGATTCTAGGTATACGGTGTATGAATTTGCTTATATTTGGGGCCTGTTCATACTGGTAGTCTGTGTGGACTGGGGTTAGGGTTTTCTCTAGGAGGTGTCCACCTTCCTTCCCTAGTTTCCAGGCCTTTTCCCAGTATCCCCTTTCCCTCCTATGCTCGGTATGGTGTTTTCCTCCCACACATGAGTGTGACAATTAAGTCACAATATTAATTGGCTCCAGGATGACTATAAGTGGAAAATATTGTAATATGAGACCATAAGTAACTAGTAATTCCTTCTGAAGCCCCAAAATGTCAACCCTTAAAAGATGAAAATTAAATAAAATAATAATAATCTGATTAATAATATAGATACAGGTTTACAATATAAAACCAGAAATCACTTTCTATATTGAGGACAGGAACTTCTTCAGGTTCTAGTACAGTACACACATGTATCAGAAAATAAGAGGGAGCTACCTTCACCTGATGTCCTGAACAGACCTCACCTAAAAAGAGCAGCTCATCCTGTAAGAGGTAAAAGGCATTACCTGCAATACACTAGAGGGCGCTACTATAGTCAACCATTGCATGTACTTCAGTTAAAAGGTTGACTGTATAATTGTAGGCTGAATGTGGTTTTCTATGCTGTAAAATAGAAAATACTCTATACCGCAGCAAAAAAATCAAAAATTCTAAGAGTTGTGCAAGCCAAGGCCCAGATAGGGGTGTGCTAAAATACTGTATACTAAGTGTTGAGAGAATCGAAGTTAAAAAAGTGGGCATTAGATATACCATGGAACACAGTGAAGACAACTGTGACAATCAGTCATCATCAAGTGGAGAAAATATGGCACAACAGTGACATTACCAATAACTGGACGTCCCTCGAAAATTGCTGAAAAGACGAGAAGAAAATTGATCTGGAAGGCTACCAAGTGGCCTACAGCAACATTAAAGGAGCTGCAGGAATATCTGGCAAGTACTGGCTGTGGGGCACATGTGACAACAATCTCCCGTAGTCTTAATATGTCTGGGCTATGGGGTAGAGTAGCAAGACAAAAGCCTTTTCTTACAAAGAAAAACATCCAAGCCAGGCTACATTTTGCAAAAACACATCTGAAGTCTCCCAAAAGCATGTGGGAAAAGGTGTTATGGTCTGATGAAACCAAGGTAGAATCTTTTGGCCATAATTCCAAAAGATATGTTTGATGCAAAAACAACACTGCACATCACCAAAAGAACACCGTGCCCACAGTGAAGCATGGTGGTGGCAACATCATGCTTTGGGGCTGTTTTTCTTCAGCTGGAACTGGGGCCTTAGTTAAGCTAGAGCCTAGAGGGCATTATGAACAGTTCCAAATGCCAATATTGGCACAAAACCTTTAGGCTTCTGCTAGAAAGCTGAACATGAGGAACTTCATCTTTCAGCATGACAATGACCCAAAGCAAACATCCAAATCAAAAAAGGAATGGCTTCACCAGAAGAAGATTAAAGTTTTGGAATGGCCCAGCCAGAGCCCAGACCTGAATCCAATTGAAAATCTGTGGGGTGATCTGAAGAGGGCTGTGCACAGGAGATGCCCTCGCAATCTGACAGATTTGGAGTGTTTTTGCAAAGAAGAGTGGGCAAATCTAGCCAAGTCAAAATGTGCCATGCTGATAGACTCATACCCAAATAGACTGAGTGCAGTAATAAAATCAAAAGGTGCTTCAACAAAGTATTAGTTTAAGGGTGTTCACACTTATGCAACCATATTATAATTTTATTTTTTTCTTCCCTATACCTAAAAGATTTCAGTTCTTTTTTCAATTGAGTGGTACAGTTTATAGGTCACATTATAGGTGGAAAAAGTTCTGAAATTATTTATCTTTGTCTCATTTTTTTTTTTACATTACAGAAACCTGACATTTTAACAGGGGTGTGTAGACTTTTTATATCCACTGTAGATGAGGACTTTGTAATTAGGTCGAGGGGGCCATAATATACAGATGTGAGTACATTTATTTAACGATGTATCTCCATAGAGAAGGTCCTCCATGATGGTTCACACACACACATCCATACAGGATGCCACTCCAATCTGAGCTTTTGGCCCATATTGGAACCAGGGTATATACAAGTCTACATTAGTTGCAGTGCAGTCAGTGGTAATTAAATTAAAATAAAAAAAAAACATTTTAAATCCCTGAAGAACTTATTGAAACTTCAGCTGTTCTCTGAATACTGTAGATGTGGCCACAAATACAGTAATGTAAATTACAGACATGCATATTGTCTCCCATTCATTTCAGTGGAGAGGTGAATGTACATGCTGTACTGACTCTTCGCACCTATACACTGTGTGTGAGGATTTCAGCTGTCTGTCTGTCTGACACATCATAAAACAGTATGTGACAAAACCCTGTAACAGGCATTTACCTGCCTATTTTATTTTACCAGTCATTATATACTTTCTAATGTAACACTCAGTGCACTCGTCACCAGTATGCTTTGTACAAAGAAGCTTTGATTTACATATATTAACATATATTCTAAACTTGGCTTCTGGTATAATAAGATTAGTAAAACAACTTACATCTCAAAATCAATCTTCCTAGTACAGAAAACTGCTATATGAGATTGCCTACAGGTACTGGCAGTGAAATTCAAGTTGGTTAGCCCTGGTGATTTAAAAAAAAAGTATGTACAAGGTCTGACAATAATGTTTGCAAACTTCCCACCGGGAGCTTGTCGGGGCACCACTATACAGAAACAGAATATGGTTTCATAACCTATTCATATCAGCATTTTGCAGCTGTGTTTTTGTAGACCCACAACAATCTCATTCTAATTGACGTCTAATTCTTGTTTCTGTATTTCTTGGAAGAATATCGAAGCTTGAACTAGAGCAGGGATCAGCAACATTCGGCACACCAGCTGTGGTGAAACTACAACTCCCAGCATACAACCTTGATTGGCTGTCCTCAGAACATGGAGCATGCTGGAAGATGTATTTTCACAACAGCTGGATTGCAGGTTGCTAACCCCTGAACTTGGTAATATGGGACATCATGGAGATGTTATTGCAAGTTTATGGGGATAATGCTATAAGGAAAACAGCAATTTATACAGTGCCTTGAAAAAGTATTCATACCCCTTGAACTTTTCCAAATTTTTTCACTTTACGCACAAACTTAAATGTATTTTATTGGGATTTTATGTGATAGAGCAACACAAAGTAGCAAGTATGTGTAAAGTGAAAAGAACATGATACATGGTTTTCAACATTTTTAATAAATAAAAATCTGGAAAGTATGGCATCAATTTGTATTCAGCCCCCCGAGTCAATACTTTGTAGGACCACCTTTCGCTGCAATTATAGCTACAAGTATTTGGGGGCCATGTCTCTTCCAGCTTTACATGTCAAGAGGCTGAAATTGTTGCCCATTCTTCTTTGCAAAATAACTCAAGCTCAGTTAGATTCCATGGAGAGCGTCTGTGAACAGCAATTTTTAAGTCTTGCCACAGATTCCTAATAGGATTTAGGTCTGGACTTTGACTGGGTCATACTAATACATGAAGATGCTTTGATCTAACCCATTCTATTCTAGCTCTGGCTGTATGTTTAGAGTGGTTGTCCTGCTAGACAACCTCTACAGCCTCTACAAGGTTTTCCTCCAGGATTTCCTTGTATTTAGCTCCCTACATCTTCCCATCAACTCAGTCCAGCTTCTCTGTCCCTGCTGAGGAAAAGCATCTCCACAGCATGATGTTGCCACACCAATGTTTCACAGTGTGGATTGTGTGTACAGAGTAATGTGCAGTTAGTTTTCCACCACACATAGCATTTTGCATTTAGGCCAAAAAGTTAAACTTTGGTCTCATGTGACCAGGTCACCTTCTTCCACATGTTTGCTGTGTTCCCAACATGGCTTGCGGCAAACTGCAAACTGGACTTATAGCTTGCTATGAAAAATGGCCTTCTTCTTGCCACTCTTCTATAAAGGCCAGATTTGTGTAGTACATGACTAATACTGTACCAGGGGTGTTCAATAAGTTATCTGCGCCAGCATGTTCTGTCAGTGTTAGAGAGCTGAGATTGTCTATGCAGATTGAGACATCTCTCGACATGCAACACACACAGAAGCAGTTCAGTCTAATGAAAGCACTAGAAGTGACAGGATGGCAAGTGTAGTACAGTGCAGGTCTACAAAGAAAGTGAGGGATTTGGAGCTTAGTTGCGTGGGGTTAGCACACACAGTACGGCAGTTCATTAACTGCCGCACATCGTATGTGGTGTACGTGGTTTTTTGCCCCTGTGGGCGCTTTTACATAGGCAAGACCATTCATCCTCTGTTTGAACGTATTCGCGAGCACGTTGGCTCTATACGGTCGGGCAGAGGCAGTCCGCGCCTTATGGACCACATCCGTACCGCCCATGATGCACGTCCTCGTTGCCTCTCCTTTGCCGGGGTGGAGCATGTCGGTCCCATCGCTCGCGGGGGTGACCGGCATCGCCTACTCCTGCAGAGGGAGGCAAGGTGGATAATGCAGACGGGCGCTATGGGCCCAGCAGGCATGAATGACAGGAATGACATGTCTGTCTTCCTGTAACTAGCATGTGCTCTATGCAACTGGACATATGTCTATGAGTGCTCCATGTAACTGGACATACGTCTATGGGCCCCTGTCTGTGTATATCTTGCCATTCCCCACCCTTGTGCCTACTATTCTCTATTTAAGATAGTGTGCCTATATCCACTCTGTAGTCAGCTGTAGGCCCGCTATCATGTGGCCTCCCGCTATCTATAGAATATCGCATACATTGTCTCTTCGAAATGTTCACGCCATCTATCCATGATTATGCGTAATATGTCCCATCTTGTGCAAGTATCAGCAAGTGAACTATTGAATGCTTCAATACCTGTATTTTTACTTAACTGCATCCGCACTTTGTCACTGCTGTACGCATGTTTTTAATATGTCATTTGTATTCCAGGGCGCGCAGCTGTTGCTGACAGCGTCGGCTATCCTCTGCCCGCCCCTATAAAATGACGCACTTGCGTCATGACGTATTGAGCGGCCTGAGGAAGCGCGATCTCACGCGCGAAACGGCCGTCGCCGCTGCAACACTGTGTCCGCCCCTGGACCCCCGATGTATCGACTTCTAAGGAAGCTCCAATAAAGACCAGTTTTTGTATCCTGGTGAGTGCCGCAACTTTGTTACTCTCTTCTCTCCACACTGTGTACTCCTGCTTGATGCGTACTCCTGCAGAGCACCACCTTTTGGATACTTGTACACCGCATGTATGCTGACCTGGACACCTGAAGTTTCATAGTGGGGGCAGTGCCGCCGTGTTTCTTCTCTCCCAGCGTTTGCTTAGTTGCGTGATTAACTTCCATATAAAGGAAGAAAAGAAGCCTAAAGAAATCCATGAAAGGATGAGTGCTGTATATGGTGATGATGCACCTATCTACTACCAAGTAAAGTTTTGGGCCATTGACTATAATAGGTGCGGGCCGAAGTTCTGGCGGCAGCACGGCAAACATGCCGAGAGGTGGCCGGAATAAAACTACGACTTGTCACATGTCACAATACAATAGTAAGTGGCTTGTTTTAACTTCCTCTACATAATAAATGCTATTTGCTGAAGTGAGACACCCCGTTTAATTATATCAAAGGTAATACGACACCAGCGTGAAGGCCATTCCTTAAAACCAGTTCCAAAATTGCTTTGAAGCATGGACAAGGTGCTGGCACCAGTTCATAGCTTGTCATTGGGACTACTTTGAAGGCAACTAGTGTAAAATTCAACAATGAGGCATGTAGCAATTTTATCGCGATGAGTTACTTTGTCAGACCTCGTATATACAGTGTGTGAATAAATATATATATATGTGTATATATATATATATATATATACACACACACTTCATTCATATTCATACATTCTCACAATTTCACAATTAATTTAACAGTAGCTTTATTTTGAATGAGACTCAATTTCTAACTTGACTTATATAAAACATAGTATACCCAAGTGCCCTGAATTTCTATATAGAAATAATTTCAGCAAGCACCATAATGATTTAAGCCAGTGTTCCTCAACTCCAGTCCTCAGGGCCCACCTGCCGGCCATGTTTTCAGTATTGAGCAGGTGATATAATTAGTGTCAATACATCAGGATTTACCACAGGTATTCATTCTGTGGGATATTCTCAAATCATGACCAGCAGGTGGGCCCTGAGGATTGGAGTTGAGGAACACTGATTTAAGCTACTCTCTTGCCTTGGACATCAGTGAAAAAGTAACGGGAGGTGAGCAGTACATGCTGGGAGTTGCAATTTCAATCCAGCAGCAGTGGCAGTGCTTGCACAGTATAGGAAAAAGTGCTGTACTATGCATACTCCCACGGTCCCAACCACCAGAGAGGTTGGAGCTTTTTCTTATATTGTGCGAGTACGACCACTGCTCCTGAATTTCAGGGTGGTCGTAACCATGGAAACGAGAAGCGTAGAGCCTCGTATTATATTTCTCTACATTATAAATGCCATTTGCTGAAGTGAGAGAACCTATTCAAGCATCTGGTTTGGAATTTAAGTTTAGGGGGTTTAAAGGTTTTCTATGGTGCCCACCATTTACTAGATATGCCCCACTGTCATCTCCTGTGTCCTCAAGCACTAATATAATAATAATATAAGAATAAGAGCAGTGGGAAACATAGCATTGAGGGTAGAACAGGTTGTTCGTGTAGAGGGTGAGAATGGTTGAGGGTTGTGCACTGCTGCAGAGGGTGAGAAAGGGTTAAAGATGTGAGGGACCAAAGATGTCATTAGAAGTCGTCAAGGTGGTCTGGTCCAGAAGGAGCAGACAGAAAAGGCAAGGGAATACACTCATCCATATACAGTGGAGGAAATAATTATTTGACCCCTCACTGATTTTGTAAGTTTGTCCAATGACAAAGAAATGAAAAGTCTCAGAACAGTATCATTTCAATGGTAGGTTTATTGTAACAGTGGCAGATAGCACATCAAAAGGAAAATCGAAAAAATAACTTTAAATAAAAGATAGCAACTGATTTGCATTTCATTGAGTGAAATAAGTAATTGAACCCTCTAACAAAAAAAGACTTAATACTTGGTGGAAAAACCCTTGTTTGCAAGCACAGAGGTCAAACGTTTCTTGTAATTGATGACCAAGTTTGCGCACATTTTAGGAGGAATGTTGGTCCACTCCTCTTTGCAGATCATCTCTAAATCCCTAAGGTTTCGAGGCTGTCTCTGTGCAACTCTGAGCTTGAGCTCCCTCCATAGGTTTTCGATTGGATTAAGGTCCGGAGACTGACTAGGCCACTCCATGACCTTAATGTGCTTCTTCTTGAGCCACTCCTTTGTTGCCTTTGCTGTATGTTTTGGGTCATTGTCGTGCTGGAACACCCATCCACGACCCATTTTCAGTTTCCTGGCAGAGGGAAGGAGGTTGTCGCTCAGGATTTCACGATACATGGCTCCGTCCATTTTCCCGTTTATGCGAATAAGTTGTCCTGTGCCCTTAGCAGAAAAACACCCCCAAAGCAAAATGTTTCCACCCCCATGCTTGACGGTGGGGACGGTGTTTTGGGGGTCATAGGCAGCATTTTTCTTCCTCCAAACACAGCGAGTTGAGTTAATGCCAAAGAGCTCTATTTTGGTCTCATCAGACCACAGCACCTTCTCCCAGTCACTCTCTGAATCATTCAGGTGTTCATTGGCAAACTTCAGACGGGCCTGCACATGTGCCTTCCTGAGCAGGGGGACCTTGCGAGCCCTGCAGGATTTTAATCCATTGCGGTGTAATGTGTTTCCAATGGTTTTCTTGGTGACTGTGGTCCCTGCTAATTTGAGGTCATTAACTAACTCCTCCCGTGTAGTTCTAGGATGCTTTTTCACCTTTCTCAGAACCATTGACACCCCACGAGGTGAGATCTTGCGTGGAGCCCCAGAGCGAGGTCGATTGATGGTCATTTTGTGCTCCTTCCATTTTCGAACAATCGCACCAACAGTTGTCACCTTCTCTCCCAGCTTCTTGCTAATGGTTTTGTAGCCCATTCCAGCCTTGTGCAGGTCTACAATTTTGTCTCTGACATCCTTGGACAGCTCTTTGGTCTTTCCCATGTTGGAGAGTTTGGAGTCTGCTTGATTGATTGATTCTGTGGACAGGTGTCTTTTATACAGGTGACTAGTTAAGACAGGTGTCCTTAATGAGGGTGACTAATTGAGTAGAAGTGTCTAACCACTCTGTGGGAGCCAGAACTCTTAATGGTTGGTAGGGGTTCAAATACTTATTTCACTCAATGAAATGCAAATCAGTTGCTATCTTTTATTTAAAGTTATTTTTTCGATTTTCCTTTTGATGTGCTATCTGCCACTGTTACAATAAACCTACCATTGAAATGATACTGTTCTGAGACTTTTCATTTCTTTGTCATTGGACAAACTTACAAAATCAGTGAGGGGTCAAATAATTATTTCCGCCACTGTACATACAATTAATTTAACTGCAAAAGGGGTGATGCAATATCCTTAGAGATCACTGTATGTTATTTAATGTGGCTATAAAAGATAAGGCACAACACCCTAATGACCCATAAGTCAAGAATTAAGCAGGCTGTCCTGAAATCTGTGTACATATACTTTGCCATATGCTTTATTTTGAATGAGGCCCAATTTCTAACTTCCCTTAGACAAAGTATAGTAAAGCAAGTGCCTGGAATTTCTCTATATAAGTAATTTTAGCAAGAACCGAAATGATTTTAGCTACTCTCTTGCCTTGGACCTTTGTGACTGTGTAACAGGAGGAGAGCAGTACATGCTGGGAGTTGTAATTCCACAGATTTATAGCACTGTTATAAGGAAATAACATTGCTAAAGGGAAGCACGTCTGGTGTGGTGTGGGAGCTTCTTCCACAGCAAAATAGTTTGCTTTCTCATTAAAACTTCAGCACTATTTTACCAGAGCCCAGTTTACTTTTTCCCCATAAAGATGTGACATCTTTTTATTTATGGCAGGCTCCCTGCCACCGTGTAGATGAGGAGATTATGCAGCTGTGAAATGTCCTATCGTTCTGCCCATGCAGGTAGTGGGTATAAATCACTGTGTTATCACGCTGGCAGCCCCTACTGCTCTTATTTTCTCTTGGTTTGCTGACTGTGGCCTTCGTGTCACTTTGATGTGTGCTGCTTCAGTATTAAGAAATGGCAAGAACAGTGATATTCATGGACTAGCAAATATGTACAGATAAACTGACTATTGTACGGAGAAAATTGTATTTCTTCTACTTAATGTGAAGAGATAAGCCGCATTATGAATGACTGGGTGAAGGTAAAATACAGGATGAAAATGGTGACATTTTACCATGACAAAGAAAAAGTATATTAAATCAGACTTTCCTACAGAGAACTAAATCCACAGAGAGAACTGTTACTGGTACAGGTACTGTTCACTAACCCTTAACACATGCAGTTATGAGTGAGTAGATAGATAGACATGGGATAGATACAGCTGCAAGAAAAAGTATGTGAACCCTTTGGAATGAAATGGATTTCTGCACAAATTGGTCATAAAATGTGATCTGATCTTCATCTAAGTCACAACAATAGACAATCACAGTCTGCTTAAACTAATAACACACAAAGAATAAAATGTTACCATGTTTTTATTGAACACACCATGTAAACATTCACAGTGCAGGTGGAAAAAGTATGTGAACCCTTGGATTTAATAACTGGTTGAACCTCATTTGGCAGCAATAACTTCAACCAAACGTTTCTTGTAGTTGCAGATTAGACGTGCACAATGGTGAGGAGTAATTCTTGACCATTCCTCTTTACAGAACTGTTTGTAATCTTGGGACGTCTGGTGTGAATCGCTTTCTTGAGGTTATGCCACAGCATCTCAATCGGGTTGAGGTCAGGACTCTGACTGGGCCACTCCAGAAGGTGTATTTTCTTCTGTCTAAGCCATTTTGTTGTTGATTTACTGGTATGCTTTGGGACGTTGTTCTGTTGCAACACCCATCTTCTGTTGAGCTTCAGCTGGTGGACAGATGACCTTAAGGCCTCCTGCAAAATGTCTTGATGAACTTGGGAATTTATTTTTCCTTAGATGATAGCAATCCGTCCAGGCCCTGACGCAGCAAATCAGCCCCAAACCATGATGCCCCCACCACCATATTTCACAGTTGGGATGAGGTTTTGATGTTGGTGTGCTGTGCCTCTTTTTCTCCACACATAGTGTTGTGTGTTTCTTCCAAACAACTCAACTTTGGTTTCATCTGTCCACAGAATGTTTTGCCAGTACTGCTCTTGTGCAAACTGTAAAAGTGCAGCAATGTTTTTTTTGGACAGCAGTGGCTTCCTCTGTGGTATCCTCCCATGAAATCCATTCTTGTTTAGTGTTTTACGTATCGTAGATCCGCTAACAGGGATGTTAGCATATGCCAGAGACTTTTGTAAGTCTTTAGATGACACTCTAGGATTCTTCTTCACCTCATTGAGCAGTCTGCGCTGGGCTCTTGCAGTCATCTTTACAGGACGGCCACTCGTAGGGAGAGTAGCAACAGTGCGGAACTTTCTCCATTTATAGACAATTTGTCTTACCGTGGACTGATGAACAGCGAGGCTTTTGGAGATACTTTTTTTTAACCCTTTCCAGCTTTATGCAAGTCAACAATTCTTAATCGTAGGTCTTCTGAGAGCTCTTTTGTGTGAGGCATCATTCACATCAGGAAATGCTTCTTGTGAAATGCAAACCCAAAACTGGTGTGTGTTTTTTTATAGGGCAGGGCATCTGTAACCAACACCTCCAATCTCATCTCATTGATTGGACTCCAGTTGGCTGACACCTCACTCCAATTAGCTCTTGGATATGTCATTAGTCTAGGGGATCACATACGTTTTCCACCTGCACTGTGAATGTTTACATGGTGTGTTCAATAAAAACATGGTAACATTTAATTCTTGGTGTTATTAGTTTAAGCAGACTGTGATTGTCTATTGTTGTGACTTAGATGAAGATCAGATCACATTTTATGACCAATTTGTGCAGAAATCCATATCATTCCAAAGGGTTCACATACTTTTTCTTGCAACTGTAGATAGATAGATAGATATTGGATAGATAGATAGATATGGGTTAGATAGATAGATAGATAGATAGATAGATAGATAGAATATATAAAAGCTAGCTAGACAGATATATAGATATTCGATAGATAGATAGATAATAGATGGATAGATAGACAGACTGATAGTAGACTGACAATATATATAAATATAAGATAGATGATAGATAGATAGATAGAAATAATAGATAGATAGATAGATAGATAGATAGATAGACAGACTGATAGTAGACTGACAATATATAAATATAAGATAGATGATAGATAGATAGAAATAATAGATAGATAGATAGATAGACAGACTGATAGTAGACTGACAATATATAAATATAAGATAGATAGATAGGTAGATAGACAGTAGATAGATAGACAGATAAATAGACAGATAGTTAACAGATAGATAGCTAGACAAACAGACATATAGGAACATAGATATAAGCCACATATTTACAAATTCAGCTGAGCTCCGCTAAATTTGTATATGTGAAAGCACGAAACATATTTCCTATCAATATTTCTCTTTCACGCGACCCATGTATCCCCCGTGGCCGTATTGCGGCCCACATACGTATCACGCATCACGGATGCAGACCCATTTACTTGAATAGGTCCGCAAATCTGGAGATGCGGTGCAAAACTGAATCACTACTGAGCGCTTCTGTGGGGTTCTGTTCTACCGTTGCACAAAAAGATAGAACTTGTTCTATCTTTTTGCGGAACAGAGGGATCACAAACCCATTCAAGTGAACAGGGTCGCGATCCGCATGCGGCTGGCCCACGGTCGGTGCCCGTGCATTGCGGATCGCGCGGCCACAGGGGACACATGTTCGTGTGAAAGAGGCCTTAGAGCGACTGGAACTACATTCTTGAAATTTCATTTCCGATTTATTAGCAATATGTAACATTGTTCACAAATATTTAGCATTTTGATGTTTTCATCTCTTTTACTTTGGTGGATTTATAAAACGGCTCATAAAAAGACAATCCTTGGGACGTCACAGAAATTGAATTTTATAAAGAGGTTCTTCAAATAGGCTCAGCTTAACATCAATCTACAAAACGAGTTCAAGGATGGCAAAAAGAAAAACATACTCAACTAAACACCGAGGACTGAATCCAATGTGCCTCGGCCATGTCCTACTTCAGACTCCATTTTGAAAAAAAAGTCTGATAAATGAAATTCTGTGAATTGTGGCCCCTGCCAATGTCAAGATGCATTCTTTATCTGATGGCTCTGGAGAAGGGCTGCACCCAGCTGGTATTTGACAGAAAACCTCAATCTGTAGATAATATCTAAAATATACTAAACCAAGGTCATCTAAAAACAATTTCCAAGGATACACTACTTTTTATGATAAGTAATGCAACTACAAGCTGAGACTTTGTCAGATTCTGGATGCGATTGTGAGGAAAGTGGGTGATCAACTTAGCACTGATTTCCATGTGAAAGCCACTGATAAAAACACACTACTCAGCTAAGGCTACTTTCACACTGGCGTTTTGGTTTTCCGTTTGTAAGATCCATCATGGGCTCTCACAAGCGGTCCAAAACTGAGCAGTTTTGCCCTAATGCATTCTGAATGGAAAAGAATCCGCTCAGAATGCATCAGTTTGCCTCCAATAAGTCACCATTCCGCTCTAGAGACGGATACCAAAACGCTGCCTGCAGCGTTTTGGTGTACGCTTGACGAAACTGAGCCAAACGGATCCGTCCTGGCACAAAATTGCAGAACGGATGCAGACCCATTTTGCGGATGTGTGAATGGACCCTGAGGTCAATGGGGATGGATCCATTTTCTCTGACGCAATCTGGCACAATAGAAAACAGATCCGTCTCCCATTGACTTTCAATGGAGTTCATGACGGATCCGTCTTGGCTATGTTACAGATAATACAAATGGATCGGTTCATGATGGATGCATGCGGTTGTATTATTGTAACGAATCTGTTTTTGCAGGTCCATGATGGATCCGCCCAAAACGAGAGTGTGAAAGCAGCCTAAGATAGCATCAGCATGTTTGGTACCCAGAACCGAACCCGGACTTCTTCGCAGAAGTTCAGGTTTGGGTTAGGTGTTGTGTAGATTTTATCATTTTCCCTTATAACATGGTTATAAGTGAAAATAATAGCATTCTGAATACAGAATGCTAAGTAAATTAGGGATGGAGGGGTTCATTTTTTAATTTTTTTATTAAACCCACCTCATCCACTTGTTCGCGCTGCACGGCTCGTCTTGTTTCTTCTTTTTTGATGACCTGGGAGGAAAAGGACCCTTGGTGACGTCACTGCGCTCATCACATGGTCCATCACATGATCCATCACCATGTGATGAGTGCAGTGACGTCACCAAAAGTCCTTTTCCTCCCAGATCATAAAAGAAGAATACAGAAGAGAAGCCGGGCTGTGCGAACAAGTGGATGAGGTGAGTTTAATTATTTTTTATTTTTTTTAACCCCATCATCCCTATTTTACTAAGCATTCTGTATTACGAATGCTATTATTTTACCTTATAACCATGTTGTAAGGGAAAATAATAATGATCGAATCCCCATTCCGATCATCTCCTAGCAACCTTGCTTGCGGATGCTTGCGATTTTCACGCAGCCCCATTCACTTCTATGGGGCCTGCGTTGCGTGAAAAACGCACAATATAGAGCATGCTACGATTTTCACCACTCATGTGCACAGCCCTATAGAAATTAATGGGTCCAGATTCAGTGCGGGTGCAATGTGTTCACCTCACGCATTGCACAGGCGCGGAAAACTCGCCCGTGTGAAAGAGGCCTTACCGTTCGGTCAGTTAAAAGTCAAAATGAAGCTGATCTGGAAAGAAGATTAATAACTATGGGTGACAAGTTTGTTAAGAGAGGTTACCCAAAGAAACAGGTCAAATTACATACTAAGAGAGTCCTATCTCTCTCTAGAGAATCCTTATTTAATAGTGGGAGCGCCTCAACACACAATAGTAAATCAAATTCCCTTTGTCTCCGATTATACGTCTTGTAGCACAAAAATTATTGATATTTTGAAGAAACGTTAGCCCATTTTGGGCATTAATTTTAGACACATACCGGAATTTAATATTTCTCCACTTATGTCCTTTCGCCGCAAACAGAATTTGAAAGAACAACTGTTTCGAGCTGATGTAGGTACCATCCAACGCTCATTTCAATCCTATTTTGTCATAACTGTGTAAACTATTGATTAATATTGAAGGGTCCTCTGTTTACGCATCCCCAGACTGGTAATACGTTTAAAATGAAGCACTATCTAACTTGTGACTCTAAATATGTGGTATATCTTCTGGAATGTCCCTGTTATCTTCTCTAAATTGGAGAGATGACATGGGATATTAAAACCAGACTTAACCGACATAGATATACGATTCGTGAAAAAAGACTTGACTTGCCAGTTTCCAAGCATTTTACGGAAGCCAAACACAGCAAAAAGGATCTTCGCTTCCGTACTATTGATCAAGTCACAATGCCTAGGGAACTCTATTGGATTTATCATTTACACACTTTGAAACCAAAAGGCCTCAATGTGGATTTTAGGATAACTTAACCTCCCAAGCTTGTGTTTGGCGTCCTTGCTAATCCTGTGTGAAAGGAGAGAATGGTGCTCAACATCATACAGAAAATACTAGGAAGATTATATTGAAACATCTAAGTGAGGAAGCCACACACCTTTGTCAGATTTTATTTGGATCCTTCAATAAACAATTGAATAAAAATTTATTGAATATACCGTAATAGGCACAAAGCCAAGACCAAGATAAATGATATCACCTAGCTTATGACTGCAGAAAAAGTCCCACAAAGGGAGAAGAGGCTGATCTCCTTCCACAGGTTACACAACCTGCTGACTGCTGGTATTACTGGGCATTGGCAGTGGCTTAATTGAATAATGTACACTTTTTATTATCATGTGAAAAAAGGGGAGAAAAAGAATACCGAAACAGAAGCCGCACATCTAAAATATATCAAATTTATTTAAGGCAGCAGACACAACAAAAATTGGATTAAAATCGTTGTATACAACAAATCAGGGCACCACAAGAGGACACAGTTTTAAATTAGAGGGGCAAAGGTTTAAAAGTAATATAAGGAAGTATTACTTTACTGAGAGGGTAGTGGATGCATGGAATAGCCTTCCTGCAGAAGTGGTAGCTGCAAATACAGTGAAGGAGTTTAAGCATGCATGGGATAGGCATAAGGCCATCCTTCATATAAGATAGGGCCGGGGCTATTCATAGGATTCAGATATATTGGGCAGACTAGATGGGCCAAATGGTTCTTATCTGCCGACACATTCTATGTTTCTATGTTTCTTAGGGCCATGTGAACCATGTATATGCACATGCCACCCTGGCTCACCACAAAATCATAAACATGCCCCCCCCATCAATGAATATATAACATTATAAAGTACATGAAATCCATCAACAATGAATAAAAAGCTGAAATACTTATCATAGAGATAGCATAGTTGGGGTATGTGTGGCGGTCAGGAAAAGAGCCCAACGCGTATCGCCAGACTTGCTGGCTTCCTCAGGAGTGCCTAATCCTAAGTGGCACATAGTCAAATATATATACAAACAGTAATCACATAACAATGGTCTTCACCTGCGTCTCAGGTCCCCATGTCGAGAGTGGGAGCGGCAAACACCTCGCTTACATGGAGGAGGAGAGAGGAGGAGGAAGTGGATGGCGCTTCAGGCCTTCAATGGACAAGTGAGTATGGCTGCTAAGAGACGCCGAAGAAGACGGCGACCGGAAGTGCCGTCTGCTCATGCGTGCAGCCGAGCCCGTGTGTGCTGCGTTCCAAACAGCGGAAGCAGCAAATCGCGCAGGCTCAGAAGGCACATACTGCGTATCAAGTGCCGGAGGTGACGTAACTGGAATAAAGCGCAGAATGCGCATGTGTGTGGGATACTGTGGGTGAACGGACGGCAGCAGAGGTAAAGAGAAGAACAAGGGAACAGAAGATAGGAATGAATTGGCATATACAAACAATAATTAGGTCCCGATAAGAAACCAAGTACAAATATGAGTACATGATCCGATGTATTCAACAAATATAAAAAACATATAAAACAAAGGGACACAAAGACATTTACATACATAGAGAACATAGGTGAAACAATCTTTTGTGAAAAAATCAATCATGATCCATTCATGCAATCTAGTAAGGGATCAATTATAGTAGTGAAAAGTTATTATTATTAATAAACATGATTGATTTGTGCATAAGGGGGCACCATCAATACCCTAAATTAACCCTACATTTTAATCATATGATTAGTTCATGCGCAGAATTAACTATCAGTCTAATTAGACTTAATATATTAATTAAGCTACATGATTTACACCTTAAATTATGTGATTAAATAAATTTGCCTCAACTATGTTCTTTATCCCAATATTTTCCTATTTGATTTTTATTATTATTTAATTTTGATTTTCATTATTATTTATTTTTTATATTTTATTTTTTGGAGGAAAGGGAGGCAGTTTGGAATTCTCAGGTGTCTGCGATTTTCCAGGAGGGTGGAGAATTGGAGGATGGTGGCGACTTTAGGGCCTTGACCAGTGAGCTCACTGATGCGCACAAATTATTTTCTAGGGTCTGGTGGAATGTCAAGAGTTTAGAAGAATATGTTAGATGCTGTATCATCCCTAGGGGCCTTAGGGTGCAAAAGTTTGCAGCCTGGGAGGTCACCCCTGAATTTAGGAGCCCTTGGGAAGAGGGTCTATCCCAATGCTCTAAAATCCTTATGGGTATGCTCATTGCGCATGATAAGGATTTGCTTTGCTTGACAAAGCAGAGATTGATTGGTTTGGAGATGAAGTTGGTCTCACATGATAAAACAAAGGTTGAGAACTACTATATTAAATTAAGGGAGACATTGGACAAATACGACAAAGAAATCATGATGGGTAAGAAATCTAAATTTCAACGCGACAAAACGGATTTTGAAAACAAACAGGTTTTCAAGTGGAAACATGCAGGGAACATGCGGGGTTAGGGTAGAAGTAGTGCCATGAATCCATCAACAAGAAATGCTGGGGGTCATATTGATCCCAACGATCAGAGCCTGAGTGAGGGTGATTTTTTTATCAGAGGCCAGCGACGACGGAGGTCAAGGAGGGGATTGCGCAAATCCAAGAAAAAGAGGACCTCAACATTGCAGGAGCAACAACTACCCACTCTTCCAGAAGAGACGGCTACAACAATACTAAATGGTACGGGTGTTAATGCCCTCCAAGTTATAAATCTATCCACGTATAACTTGACCCCTCATGAGAAATCCATATTGGAAAAGGGACTCTCCTTTTCCCCTATGCGAATCCTGGATAAATTTGAATTTGTTAAAGATACGTATTTGTTTGGCAGACAACTTTGCTTTAAGCTTTTATACAACCAACCATCAATATTACAAACCTTGGCTGACGATGAACGCGGGGTATTTATGGATCTCATGGACCTCCTACGGGAAAACGAATCAGAAACAGGTAGGAGGTGTTTCACTTTGAACAAGCCCTCCTTACTCACTCCCTCGTTTAATCTATTTCCCAATATTCAGCTTTTCTTTCAAGCTGTAGCGAATGAGATACAGAAACTCAAATCTGACTCCCTGCATGGTAGAAACTTGAATAAGATGGAATCTGATACTATATGAAAATTACAGGCCAACAACACCTTTGTCATTAAAGAAGCAGACAAGGGTGGGAATGTGGTCTTATGGGACATGGATCTATACATACAGGAAGCGAATCGACAACATAAGAAAATAACTTTCTACACACCCATACCTTCTGACCCTACAATGGTCTTCAAGAAGAAATTGGACCAGTTATTGAAGTCAGCCATGGGAGATGTTTATCATCACTAAGAAGGAGCACCAATTTCTGGAGTCAACCGATCATCCCTACTTTTTACATGCTCCCAAAAGTCCATAAGGACCTCCATAATCCCCCAGGGCGACCTATTGTGGCCGGTATTGGTGGTTTGTGTGAACAGGCTTGCACTTATGTTGATTTTTTTCTTTAACCCATGGTCCTAGGGCTACCATCTTATGTACGGGACTCTCTCCACTTGATTGAGATGTTGGAACAAGTGTCAATTACATCTGACGTATTATTAGTGACCTGTGACGTTGAGTCTGTGTACACGAATATTGCGCATAAGGACGGCATTGGAGCCACCAATTATTTCTTGGAGAGGTCAGCCTCTAGGGAGCCAGCCCACCACACTTTCCTGGTGAGCCTTCTGCATTTTATTTTACATCACAATTATTTTGTTTTTGACCAAATTTTTACAGGCAGGGGTCGGGAACGGCGATGGGGGCACGTTGTGCGCCCTCCTACGCAAACCTATTTTTGGGTTGGTGAGAGGAGACTCGCGTGTACCCGTCGCCGCCATTTGGTGGGTGTGTGGTGGGCTGGTTCCGCTATATTGACGATGTTCTGTTTCTTTGGCAGGGCTCCAAGGAGACCTGTGTCCAATTTATTGATACATTAAATGAAAATGACTTGAACATCCATCTAACATACACTATATCGGATGATACAGTGGATTTCTTGGATTTGAGACTACGCAAGGAAGATGAACGGATCGTCACATCCCTTTTTCGAAACAGCACGGCTACATTATCGGAGCTTCCACCCAGCACATATGAAGAATGGAATACTGAAAGGTCAATTTCTTAGATTGCGACGCAACTGCACCAATTTGACCGACTTCAGGGCAGCTTCAGCAGATCTGACATCACGGTTCCAGGAGAGGGGCTACCCCAAGAAACTCATATGCCACGCTTATGAGGAAGCCAAGGGTTCAGATCGACCAAAAACCAGGGATGGTAAGATACATTTAATCACTCGTTACAATAATCAGTGGTCAGCACGCTATAAGATTCTGGAAAATCACTGGTTTTTGCTTACATCAGATCACAGGCTGACGCCCTATGTAGACAATAAATCAAAGATCATTGCACCTAAGGCACCCTCACTTAAAGACCAACTGAATAGGGGTATCAAATTGAAGGGCACACATCCGTGCGGCCAATGTAATGTTTGCCCATTTATGTTGGGCAAGGACAATTTTACAAATGGTAAGGAGTGTATACGTCTGAATCATTACATAAATTGCCGCACCAGGAACATCGTATATGGGATTATTTGTCCATGCAGGAAATTATACGTGGGGCAAACTTCACAAGAATTGCGGAAACGGATCCAACAACACATGTCCAACATCATCTTGGCTGCCCGGGACAGGGCCGATGAGGAGAAATCTCTTACCTCTGTGGCCACACACTTTTTGGACCATCATGGTGGTAAGTACAACGGTTTACAGGTGGTGGGCTTGGAGAAAGTCCACTACAATATCAGGGGAACACATATCACACAATGTTTGCTCAAAGCCGAATCCCGATGGATTTATAATTTAGATTGTTTGTCCCCGCGGGGTCTTAACGAGGAACTTCTATTCACAGGTTTTTAACAGTAGATAATTGTTAGCATTTTTTCACTTTCTTTTTGTTTCCACCTTTTTTTTTTTTTCTTAGATGCATATGCTCCTTGTTTTTTGCACGTGATCACTTGGCTCTTCATCTCGGGTTTGCCAGATCATCCCTCTCTTCACCTCATTTTGGGAACGGTCTAATACTGCTTATAAGGATTTCGTTAGATCAATGCGGGGGAGGATCTCTCGCTTGGATACATAGTGAAGGATTCACCATATTTGCCCTATTAATATTTGTTTGACTATATTGATCCTGTGCAGCACTTTAAAGTGCTATCATCTGCAGCATTTTTTTCCCTTCCTTTTGGCCTCTGTGTGGGGCCCTGTGGGTGACGGTACAGAGCAGTTTTCCAACCCTTTTTTTTTTTTTTCAAGTACAGCAAATTATGTGCAATAGTGACAGGTATAAAACAAAATAATGACAATACAAAATAATGCATAGTCTGTATATGTAAATAATATATAAAAAATGATGGATAAAGAATAAATAAAGGACTAAAAACAAAGAACAAAAATATATTATAAATACAAAACATAATTTAAAAATAAATAACAATATAAATAAAACTATAAGAAATACTATAATATATAAAAAAATATAATATAAAGAATAATAACATCAAATATAATAAAAAATAAATAAAAAACAAAATATAAAAAATAAAATATAAAAAATAAATAATGAAAATCAAAATTAAATAATAATAAAAATAAAATAGGAAAATATTGGGATAAAGAACATAATTGAGGCACATTTATTTAATCACATAATTTAAGGTGTAAATCATGTAGCTTAATTAATATATTAAGTCTAATTAGACTGATAGTTAATTCTGCGCATGAACTAATCATATGATTAAAATGTAGGGTTAATTTAGGGTATTGATGGTGCCCCCTTATACACAAATCAATCATGTTTATTAATAATAATTCTTCACTACTATAATTGATCCCTTACTAGATTGCATGAATGGATCATAATAGATTTTTTCACAAAAGATTGTTTCACATACTGCGCTTTATTCCCGTTACGTCACCTCCGGCACTTGATACAGGTGCCTTCTGAGCCTGCGCGATTTGCTGCTTCCGCTGTTTGGAACGCAGCACACGCCGGCTCGGCTGCAGGCATGAGCAGGCGGCATTTCCGGTCGCCGCTGCTTCGGCATCTCTTAGCAGCCATACTCACTTGTCCATTGAAGGCCTGAAGCGCCATCCACTTCCTCCTCCTCTCTCCTCCTCCATGTAAGCGAGGTGGTTGCCGCCTCCACTCTCGACATGGGGACCTGAGACACAGGTGAAGACCATTGTTATTTGATTCTTGTTTGTATATATATATATATGACTATGTGCCACTTAGGATTAGGCACTCCTAAGGAAGCCAACAAGTCTGGCGATACGCGTTGGGCTCTTTTTCTGACCGCCACACATACCCCAACTATGCTATCTCTATGATAAGTACAGGGAGTGCAGAATTATTAGGCAAATGAGTATTTTGACCACATCATCCTCTTTATGCATGTTGTCTTACTCCAAGCTGTATAGGCTCGAAAGCCTACTACCAATTAAGCATATTAGGTGATGTGTATATCTGTAATGAGAAGGGGTGTGGTCTATTGACATCAACACCTTATATCAGGTGTGCATAATTATTAGGCAACTTCCTTTCCTTTGGCAAAATGGGTCAAAAGAAGGACTTGACAGGCTCAGAAAAGTCAAAAATAGTGAGATATCTTGCAGAGGGATGCAGCACTCTTAAAATTGCAAAGCTTCTGAAGCGTGATCATCGAACAATCAAGCGTTTCATTCAAAATAGTCAACAGGGTCGCAAGAAGCGTGTGGAAAAACCAAGGCGCAAAATAACTGCCCATGAACTGAGAAAAGTCAAGCGTGCAGCTGCCAAGATGCCACTTGCCACCAGTTTGGCCATATTTCAGAGCTGCAACATCACTGGAGTGCCCAAAAGCACAAGGTGTGCAATACTCAGAGACATGGCCAAGGTAAGAAAGGCTGAAAGACGACCACCACTGAACAAGACACACAAGCTGAAACGTCAAGACTGGGCCAAGAAATATCTCAAGACTGATTTTTCTAAGGTTTTATGGACTGATGAAATGAGAGTGAGTCTTGATGGGCCAGATGGATGGGCCCGTGGCTGGATTGGTAAAAAGCAGAGAGCTCCAGTCCGACTCAGACGCCAGCAAAGTGGAGGTGGAGTACTGGTTTGGGCTGGTATCATCAAAGATGAGCTTGTGGGGCCTTTTCGGGTGGAGGATGGAGTCAAGCTCAACTCCCAGTCCTACTGCCAGTTTCTGGAAGACACCTTCTTCAAGCAGTGGTACAGGAAGAAGTCTGCATCCTTCAAGAAAAACATGATTTTCATGCAGGACAATGCTCCATCACACGCGTCCAAGTACTCCACAGCGTGGCTGGCAAGAAAGGGTATAAAAGAAGAAAATCTAATGACATGGCCTCCTTGTTCACCTGATCTGAACCCCATTGAGAACCTGTGGTCCATCATCAAATGTGAGATTTACAAGGAGGGAAAACAGTACACCTCTCTGAACAGTGTCTGGGAGGCTGTGGTTGCTGCTGCACGCAATGTTGATGGTGAACAGATCAAAACACTGACAGAATCCATGGATGGCAGGCTTTTGAGTGTCCTTGCAAAGAAAGGTGGCTATATTGGTCACTGATTTGTTTTTGTTTTGTTTTTGAATGTCAGAAATGTATATTTGTGATGTTATATTGGTTTCACTGGTAAAAATAAATAATTGAAATGGGTATATATTTGTTTTTTGTTAAGTTGCCTAATAATTATGCACAGTAATAGTCACCTGCACACACAGATATCCCCCTAAAATAGCTAAAACTAAAAACAAACTAAAAACTACTTCCAAAAATATTCAGCTTTGATATTAATGAGTTTTTTGGGTTCATTGAGAACATGGTTGTTGTTCAATAATAAAATTAATCCTCAAAAATACAACTTGCCTAATAATTCTGCACTCCCTGTATACGGAACACAAAAAAACGGCCCGTACACTCGCAAAAAAAAAGATTGTGTGAACTAGGCCTTACTTTGTCTACATGATAAATGCCATTTGCTGAACATAGACAACCCATTTTTACACGGCACGGATCCATTTAATTCCAGTTTTGAGATCCTATGTCGGATCTTAAAATCGGAATTAACAACACAGATGTGAAAATAGCCTAACCTGCAATCCTTCATGTCCAAGGGCAGCAAGAAGGCAGTGACTACGTCCTCTGGCTGCTCCTGGCTAGCATTTATTCTGCGCATGCGCTGAACAGCAAATGGACACATTTAGCACATGTGCAGTTAAAGGGAATTATACTGCCTGTATCTGCACATGTGCCATACACTTTTATTTGCCATTCAGTGCCTGCAGAGAATAGAAGTTACCTAGGAGCAGCCAGAAGAAGTGTTCTCCGCCATTTTGCAGCCCGTGGATGCAGAGGGTGAGTATTAGAGATAAGCAAATTTCATATTTTGAAATTCGGTCACACTTCATTTGTTGGTTAAAGGTGAATTGCGTTATGGATTCCGTTACCATGGACCATAACGCAATTCTATGACGGAATGAATAATGGAATTCCTTTAGAGGCATTCAGTTATTCATTCCGTCATAATAGAAGTTTATGGGCTGCAAAACGGATCAGTTCCATTTCCGTCATGCAAGGGAGTCCTCTCCTGCAAAACAGAAATGGGACGGATCCGTTATGCAGGCCATAGACTTCTGTCTATCCTCAAAAATACAACTTGCCTAATAATTCTGCACTCCCTGTATTTCAGATTTTTATTAATTGTTGATGGATTTCATGCACTTTATAATGTTATATATTCATTGATGTGGGGGCATGTTTATGATTTTGTGGTGAGCCAGGGTGGCATGTGCATATACATAGTTCACATGGCCCTGATTTGTTGTATACAACGATTTTAATCCAATTTTTGTCGTGTCTGTTGCCTTAAATAAATTTGATATATTTTAGATGTGCGGCTCCTGTTTCAGTATTCTTTTTCTCCCCTTTTTTCACATTTTGTATTGTACACCGTGAGCCGGCACTCTCAGGCCTCTTTCACACTTGCGTTGTCCGCATCCGACGTGTACTCCACTTGCCGGAATTACACGCCGGATCCGGAAAAACGCAAGTGTACTGAAAGCATTTGAAGACGGATCCGTCTTCAAAATGCTTTCAGTGTTACTATGGCACCCAGGACGCTATTAAAGTCCTGGTTGCCATAGTAGGAGCGGGGAGCGGGGGAGCGGTATACTTACAGTCCGTGCGGCTCCCGGGGCGCTCCAGAATGACGTCAGAGCGCCCCATGCGCATGGATGACGTGTCCATGCGATCACGTCATCCATGCGCGTGGGGAGCCCTGACGTCACTCTGGAGTGCCCCAGGAGCCGCACGGATTGTAAGTATGCTGCTCCCCCACTCCCCACTACACTTTACCATGGCTGCCAGGACTTTAGCGTCCCGGCAGCCATGGTAACCATTGAGAAAAAGCTAAACGTCGTATCCGGCAATGCGCCAAAACGACGTTTAGCTTAAGGCCGGATCCGGATCAATGCCTTTCAATGGGCATTAATTCCAGATCCGGCCTTGCGGCAAGTCTTCAGGATTTTTGGCCGGAGCAAAAAGCGCAGCATGCTGCAGTATTTTCTCCGGCCAAAAAACGTTCCGTTCCGGAACTGAAGACATCCTGATGCATCCTGAACGGATTTCACTCCATTCAGAATGCATTAGAATAAAACTGATCAGGATTCTTCCGGCATAGAGCCCCGACGACGGAACTCTATGCCGGAAGAAAAGAACGCAGGTGTGAAAGAGCCCTTACTCCATCTGGATGTGCCCCTGTCTTTTGAATTGCACTTTTTATTATCATGTCATCATTTTCAGGTATGATGTTCTGTGCTGATTATTCTTTTTTTTAAAGATCTTTATAGCGGATGGTGCTCAGTAGTGATGAGCGGCAGGGGCAATATTCGAATTCGCGATATTTCGCGAATATTTGGGCGAATATTCGCCATATATTCGCAAATTCATGATCTCCAGGTATTAATTTCTTGATTGCGAAAATTCGCATAAAATTCGCATACAATTTTTTCGCATAAAAATTCGCATGAACTGGTATTTTTGCAAAAATTGAATATTCGCAATTACGAATATATTTTGCGAAATTCTAAATATTTGCGAATTCTCGAAGTGCCGATATTCGCGATTAAAATTCGCAATTCGAATATTCGTGATCAACACTAGTGCTCAGCCACCACTAGAGGGTGAACTGGGGCTTACTGCGTACTCTATTACTATTACATTCATTGTATAACAGTATGCCGGAAACATCTAATTTAGGGTCATTTAGGTTAAGTTAATGGGGGTTTCTGGCTGTATGTAATCACATTACCATTACTCTAAACATTTCTCATACATGTTATTTGGCCAGGAGTGTAGCTACTGGCAGGTGGGTGCAGAGGTAGCCATCACTACGGGGCCCAGGAGCCTGAGGGGGCCCAAAGACCCCTTGTGTCTCATTAGAAGACACTGGTATTATAGAAAGGGCATGCTGGTGAAGTTACACCACTTGCTGGAGGGAAGGAGTTAGGTCAAGAATTTGGCATGAAGGTGCTGTTTATATTTTTGCCTCTGGCAGTAGGAAGGCTATGTGCTTCCCTGCCTCTGGCCACAAAGCACTGAGGGAAGGGGGGCCCAAGCTGAACTCTTGCACCAGTGCCCGTGAACCTTTAGCTACGCCCTTGTATTCGGCCAAATTAATTAATTGCTAAACACCATATTTTCTTCACCTAAGAAATATTAGTATCTGTTAAGAAAAAGGGCACTTGCTTTACAAAATGTTTGTTATGGGGCGAATACTAATGAGCGCTTCTATTATTGAAGTGCTCATTAGTACCGGAGGACCAGGAAGCAGTGAAGGCTCTGCACTCAACGATTCCTGGTCCTCGGCTGTCGGCTGTGCAGTGGCTGCGCACAGCATGAGGGCACTTTGTGACCTCACGCTGTGCGCGCCAGTTCACAGCACAGCCCATAGCAGGAGGAAGCAGATCTCAGGCAGTGAGGAGCGGCGGCATCCAGGAGCAGGAGAGGTAAGTGTTTTTTTATTATATAAAACATGAGGCTGCTTGGGGCTGAGGAAATGGGGGTGATGAGAGGCATAATGGGGGCTAATAAGAGGCATAAGGCTGGAAATCGGTTCTAATAAGTGTCAGGACTGGAATAGTGGATCAGGTATGGAATCCTTTGGCAGGGACGAAATAAACCCCAAAAATTAGCGTGGTACAAAAAAGGTCAATCCAATCGGGTAGTCGGTTCCAGTTCCGGGTCGTGGCGGGCAGCAGAAATCGTAATCGAGGAAACAGGCAAGGAGTCGGTAGCTGGGAAGTCAGATTAAACAACAGGTTCACAGGAGGGAGCTGGGTGTTCACCATAAGGTTGAATAACTCAGCAATGAGTCAAGGCTCTGACTGGCTTTAAGTACACAGCGAACCCAGGACCGCCCCCCCCCTGGTTGCCGGGCAACCAGGAGGCTTCCTTAGTCAGAAGCCAATCATAAGGCTGAGGGCGGTGACGGAGGCTGAAGCCCTCCCCCAGCCTGAATAGCACCTGTGGTCTGGAATGGAGCATGTGCACGACGCTCGTATCCCCGCGCACGCGGCTTGTGTACCGCGCACCCGGCTTCCGACTCGCGCAGGCGCACTGGCCACATCGACGTCAGGTGTCCTGTCAGGAGGAGCTATCTGCGCCCGCCACCCGCGCCTGCGAACCTGATGCGAAACGGCCCCCCTGGTTCGCTGACAGAGCCCCCCACCAAGGAGCGGCCGCCGGACGCGAACCTGGGATGGCCGATCAGGATGAGCCCTGTGGAATGCGCGGACCTTGGCGTCTGCATGAAGGTTACCTGCCGGTTCCCAGGAACGCTCCTCTGGCCCATATCCCTTCCAGTGGACAAGGTATTCCAAGACTCCACGGCGTCTGCGGGAGTCCAAGATCCCCTGGACTTCATACTCATCATTGTTATCCACCTGAATGGGAGCGGGTGGCACCGGCACTCTGCCCACAAGGGTGTTGGCATGGTAGGGTTTCAGTAGTGATACATGAAACACCGGATGGATGTTAAATGAAGTGGGCAGGTTTAGTCTCGCCGCGACGTCGTTGACCATTGAGGCGATAGTGAATGGTCCCAAATAGCGAGGGCCCAATTTCTTGGACGGGCAGGTCAGTTTAAGGTGCTGAGAAGATAGCCATACCCTATCCCCACTTCTGTACTTGGGGCTCTCGGTGCGTCTCCGATCGGCCTGAGTCTTTTGTTGTTGCTGGGTAGTGCGGAGCTTCCGCACTAGGGTACGTAGCAAACCCCGGAGACGACGGAGGCGCTGGGCCACTTCAGGTACGGGAATGTCCACCGGAAGGTCTGGAAGCGTCAAGGGATGGTACCCGTAATTCGCATAAAAGGGCGAGAGTCCTGTAGAGGTATGCTGCTGTTGATTGTATGCATATTCTGCCAGAGGGAGAAGGTCCACCCAGTCGTCTTGTAGGTATGACGAATAGCAGCGGAGATACTGCTCCAAAGTTTGGTTCGTCCTCTCCGTCTGGCCGTTGGACTGGGGATGATAAGCAGAGGACAGGTTGCGGGTGATGTGGAGGCAGCGGCAAAATTGGCTCCAGAAACGGGAGGTGAACTGCGAACCCCGATCAGATACAATAGAGGAGGGGAGTCCATGTAGGCGGAACACGTGCTGTAGAAACAATTTTGAGGTATGTTGGGCTGTTGGAAGGCCGGTAGTTGGAATAAAGTGGGCCATCTTGGTGCATCTATCTACTACAACCAAGATCGTAGTGTGGCCCTGTGAAGGAGGTAAGTCCACCACAAAATCCATGGCGAGGTCCCTCCAGGGCACCGTTGCCACGGGTAGATGTTGTAGTGGGCCGACTGGCCGGGTGTGGGGTCTCTTGTGCATGGCACAGATAGTGCATGAGCCCACAAAGGACCGTACATCCGCCGCTAGGGAAGGCCACCAGAACTGCCTCTGCACGTACTCTAAGGTATTGCGTATTCCCCTGTGACCTGCGGTTGGGTGGTCGTGATGATGTTGTAGGATCGGCACCCGATGGGAAGTAGGCACGTAGATCTTTCCCTGATGGTAACGTAGACCCTGCCTTTGTGGCAGGTGTGCTGCTTCTGACGGTACGGTCATGCTGGCTTGTCGGATCTCTTCGAATAATGAATGTTGTGTGGCCAAAAAGTAGGTGCTTGGAAGGATGGTTTCTGGAGGTGAAAACACTGCATCGGTGTCGTGAAGACGGGAGAGGGTATCGGCCTTCCCGTTCTTTGATCCAGGACGATATGTTATCTGGAGGGTGAAGCGGGAAAAGAAGAGGGCCCATCTGGCTTGCCGGGGCCGTAACCTCTTAGCAGTACGAAGGTATTCTAGATTACGGTGATCAGTATAGACAGTTACTGGGTGCTTGGCTCCTTCCAGCAGATGCCGCCACTCCTCCAGCGCATTTTTTATGGCCAGTAGTTCCCTCTCGCCCACATCGTAGTTTCGTTCCGCCTTGGTTAACTTGCGGGAGTAGAACGCCACTGGGTGTAGGAGTTGTTTCTCCCCTTGTCTTTGGGAGAGAACTGCCCCGACTGCTTTCTCTGAGGCATCTGTCTCCAGGTAGAAGGGGAGAGCAGTGTCAGGCTGTGCCAGTACCGGCAGGGGTCCTTACAAACGGAACGTTGTTCCCGGTTAGGACCGTAATAGGAGCGCATATGGCCGAGAAATTCCTGATGAAGCGACGGTAGAAATTTGCGAAACCGATAAACTGCTGGACCATTCGTCGATTTCGTGGGATAGGCCATTCTAGGACGGCCTGAACCTTCTTGGGGTCCATCTCCACTTTCCCGGGGGACAGTATGTATCCCAAGAATTCAATAGAAGGAACCTCAAAGATGCTCTTCTCCAGCTTCCCATAGAGTCGGTGTGTCCGAAGGCGCTGGAGGACTACCTTCACATGTCTCTCATGCTGCTGGAGTGTGTGGGAAAAAATAAGGATGTCATCCAGATACACTACCACATATGTGTCCAGAAGATCGCGGAAGACATCGTTGATAAAGCTTTGGAAGGTAGCTGGGGCGTTACAAAGCCCGAAGGGCATCACCAGATACTCATAATGACCGAATCTGGAACGAAAAGCCGTCTTCCACTCATCGCCCTCACGGATCCGCACAAGATTATAGGCCCCCCGGAGGTCGATCTTGGAGAACACTTTGGCATCCTTCACTCGGTCCAGGAGATCAGGGATGAGCGGGAGAGGGTATTTATTTTTCCTGGTGATGTTGTTAAGGCCCCGGTAGTCCACACAGGGCCGAAGACCCCCGTCCTTCTTCCCCACAAAAAATATACCTGCACCGACTGGGGAGGTGGACGGGCGGATGAAGCCCTTTGCCAGGCTTTCCTCAATGTAATCCCTCAGCGCCTGGGTCTCAGGCTCAGACAAGTTGTATAACCGTCCGTACGGTAGCGGGGCCCCGGGAAGTAGATCAATGGGGCAGTCATAAGGTCTGTGGGGAGGTAAGGTGTCTGCCCCTGCTTTCTCAAAGACATCCGCGTATTCTTCGTATTTAGCAGGTAATACCCGAGGAGATGAGGCCAGGACCAGCAGAGAGCCAGGAACGGAGGAGATGCAGTGGGAGATGCAATAAGAGGACTGAAATGTGACAAGTCCCAGGGCCCAGTCTATTTGGGGGTTGTGTTTTCTAAGCCATGGGATGCCCAAGATAACAGGAAATAAAGGAGAGGGTACGATGTCCCACACGATCTCTTCACGGTGGTGGCGACCAATGGAAAGGGTAAGAGGGTGTGATTCCAAAGAGACAGGTCCGGTTTTTAATGTACTGCCGTCCACCATGTGGAGTCGGGATGGGTGTTCCTTGGGGCGCAAGGATATTCCTAGCTGCGTGGCAAGTTTGGAATCAAAAAAACAGCTGCTTGCGCCCGAATCAATTAAGGCCGTGAGTTCATGGCCAGTTCCGTTCAGCTGCAGAGAAACACACAGAGTTAGATGTGAAGAACCGTGGTATACAGGTATGTTCAAAAACACAGCGGAACTGACAGTCCTACCTGTAGGTGGTTTGACAGGACAGTCTCTCAATATATGCCCGGATTTGGCACAGTAGAGGCAGAGATTGAGAGTCCGCCTTCTGGACCTCTCAACTGCTGAGAGTGGACCCCTGACTACTCCGACCTGCATTGGTTCGTCCGGGGTGAGGTCTCCCACTGTGGAGGATTGCCCAAGGACTGAAACGGGAAAAGGATTGGATCGCCGTGCAGGAGGAGGCAAAGTGTGCTGTCTCTCCGTCCTTCGTTCCCGGAAACGGCGGTCCAGTTGGGTAACCGTGCTCATCAGCCCTTCCAGGACCTCTGGAACCCCGATACGGGCGAGTTCGTCTTTTAATTGGTCCGACAGTCCGATCCGGAACTGGTCGATAAGGGCCACTTCATTGAGTCCGGTATCTGGTGCGATCTCCCGGAACTCCGTAATGTAGTCCTCCACTGGACGCCTTCCTTGTCGCAGGGAACGGAGAGTGTCCCTAGAGGTGGAAGCACGCAGGGGGTCGTCAAAGAGTGCCTGCATGGCGGAAACAAAAGAGCCCCAAGAGGACAGCAATGGGCTATCAGTTTGCAGGAGCTGATGGGCCCAGGTCTGTGGGGGTCCCGTGAGCAGGGAGATAGCTGTCCGTACTTTGACATAGTCTGAGGAGTAAGTGCGGGGTTTCAAGGAGAATAGTAGCTCGCAGGAAATAATAAATGAACGGCATTTCTTCCTGTCTCCAGAAAAGCGTTCTGGTAGGGATACTGCGGGTTCACTGTTCACCACTTCTAGTGAGGTGCGTGGAGCGGGAGGAGGTGAGGGTGGTAGTGCAGTGAACTGGGCCTGGCGCAGCTCCTGGGCACGCATTCTCCCTAATAGGTGTGCATGGCTGGCCTGCATGTCCTGAAGGGCTTGCGCCATCATCGTCAGTTGTTCGGACAAAGAAGGGGCACCGTCTGCAGGTCCCGCGGATTCCATGGTTTGGCTGAGTTATTCTGTCAGGACTGGAATAGTGGATCAGGTATGGAATCCTTTGGCAGGGACGAAATAAACCCCAAAAATTAGCGTGGTACAAAAAAGGTCAATCCAATCGGGTAGTCGGTTCCAGTTCCGGGTCGTGGCGGGCAGCAGAAATCGTAATCGAGGAAACAGGCAAGGAGTCGGTAGCTGGGAAGTCAGATTAAACAACAGGTTCACAGGAGGGAGCTGGGTGTTCACCATAAGGTTGAATAACTCAGCAATGAGTCAAGGCTCTGACTGGCTTTAAGTACACAGCGAACCCAGGACCGCCCCCCCTGGTTGCCGGGCAACCAGGAGGCTTCCTTAGTCAGAAGCCAATCATAAGGCTGAGGGCGGTGACGGAGGCTGAAGCCCTCCCCCAGCCTGAATAGCACCTGTGGTCTGGAATGGAGCATGTGCACGACGCTCGTATCCCCGCGCACGCGGCTTGTGTACCGCGCACCAGGCTTCCGACTCGCGCAGGCGCACTGGCCACATCGACGTCAGGTGTCCTGTCAGGAGGAGCTATCTGCGCCCGCCACCCGCGCCTGCGAACCTGATGCGAAACGGCCCCCCTGGTTCGCTGACAATAAGAGGCATAAGGCTGATAATGGGGGCTAATAAGAGGCATAAGGCTGATAATGGGGGTAAATAAGAGGCATAAGGACTTATATGGGGGCTAATGAGAGACATAGGAGCTGATATGGGGGTTGATGAGAGGCATGGGGGCTGATATGGGGGCGATGAGAGGCATAGGGGCTGATATGGGGGCTGATGAGAGGCATGGAGGCTGATGAAAGGCATGGGGCTCTTATCTGAGGTCTGATTGGGGTCTTATTAACATTGAGGATCTGATTGGGGCTGTCAGCTTAGGTCTGATTAACATTGGGGTCTGATTGGTGGTCTGACCTGAGGTGTAATGAAAAATATTTTTTTTCTTATTGTCCTCCTCTAAAACCTAGGTGCGTCTTATGGGCCAGTGCGTATTATAGGGTGAAAAATATGGTAATTCAGTACAGTCTGTAATAATGCAGTAACTGTATCATCTTCCACAATCGATGTTGGTGTACAGCACAGAAGTACACTATGATTACAACACTAGATGTATGTATCACACTGTGCTAGTTAATGGAATTATTAATCATATCTAAAAGCTGAAGACCTAAAAATGTGCTGCTTGCACCAGTACATGGATTCTTAAAGAAGAGCACCACACAAATGTTTATGCTCTGGCCAATTAGAAAGGTTCATGATGTAGATTGTAGTGAAGGTAATCTTTTTTTACTTGTGACTGTAGTTTGAGTTATCATCTCCCTTCTGGTCCTTAGTTGTGTTATGTGACCAACACTCTGACTCTCCAACTGACATAGTGTCTTATGTGTGGACAAAAGGTCAGTGTCTCTATGTGTTCCGATGGGACTTACAGGGTGTCACAGGAATGAATAGAAAAACTGACTTCCTGTTCTCTCACAAGATGCTCTGTCAGTTGAAGGTCAGAGTGTCAGTTACCCAACACCCAACATAACTAAGGACCAGAAGGGAGTGGATAACTCACAAATACAGTCACCAGTGAAAAAAATTACTTTCAGTACAATCAATTTCATGTACCAGTAACCAGAGCATAACTATTTTTGTGGGATTGCTTCTTTAAACCCTTAAGGACCTCCGCCATATATGTACAGCGGAAGTCTGGTTCCTAAACAGCAGTACCCGCGAGCGCGGCACAATAGCCGCGGGGTTTCTGCTATTTTAAATGGCAGAGACCCACGGCACATGTATGCTATCAGCCATAAGGCTGATCGAGTACATTTTACCCTTCAGATGCCGTGGTCAAATATGACCATGGCATCTGATCAGTCCAGAAGCGGAAGTTGCGCGCTTCTGTTCTGGTAACAGCGTTCCCCAACTGACATCGGGGAACCTGGTACATTGCACTAATAGATTGAAGCATCAACGGGCTTCAGAATCCATTAGATGAATATACCAATACAGGCTACTAGGTGGCAGCATTGTATTGGTATAGTGCTGGGATGCTCAACCTGTGGCCCTCCAGCAAAACTACAACTCCCACCATGCCCTGCTGCAGGCTAATAGCTGTAGACTGTCCGGGAATGCTGGGAGTTGTAGTTTTGCAATAGTAGGTTGAGCATGTTGAGTAGGTTGAGCATGCCTGGTATAGTGCAAATTAAGTCTTCAATTATGGCTATTTAGCCATCAATTAACACAATGGGCAATCTAATTATTGACAGTTATTGTCACCCAAGGTAAAAATTAAGTTAAACATTTTTTCTTTCAAATATATATTTTTTTTAATAAAAAATAAAAAGTTCAAATAACCCCCCTTTCCTTAAAATAAAAATACTTAACCAATAAAAAAAATAAACATCATGGGCGTCACGGGGAAAAAAAATTAAAACAGCTAATTTGCCATTTTTCGGAAATTCAACTACCCAATAATTTTTTTATAAAAAGTGATCAAAAAGTCACACACACTTCAGTATCACTGAAAAGAACGGATCGTCCCGCAAAAAATTGTCCCTCACACAGCCCCGTACATATACAAAACTACAAAAAAGTTATAGGGGTCAGAATATGGTTATACTTTTTTTTTTCTGTATTAAAACACAAGAAAAATTATACAAGTGTATCGTTGTAACCATACTGACCTGGATAATGAAGATAACAGGTCCATTTTACTGCATAGTGTACAGTGTAAATTTTTTTTTAGAAAAACCTTTATCAGAATTGCATTTTTTCCCAATTCTACCCCATATGGAATTTTTTTCCTGCTTCCTACTACATGGTATGCAACCGTAAATGGTGCCATCAGAAAGTACAACTTGTCCCGCAAACAATAAGCCTATAAGGCTGTGTGAATGGAAAAAAAAAAATGTTAGGACTATGAGAAGGCTGGGAGTGAAAACGAAAACGCAAAAATAGCAAATGGGTCCTTAAGGGGTTAAAGAAAATCTAAAATAGAATTGTTCACCTCTGTGTCTTGGGCCCTACTGCTTCCAAAGAGAACAGTGAGTGGTGTTCAGAGCTTTAAACCCTTAGGCCCCTTTCACACAAGCGAGTATTCCGCGCGGGTGCAATGCATGATGCGAACGCATTGCGCCCCCACGGATTCCGGACCTATTCATTTAAATGGGGCTGTGTAAATGTACGTTGGTTTTCACGCATCACTTGTGTTTTGCGTGAAAATCGCAGCATGTTCTATATTCTGAAATTTTCACGTGAATGGAGCTGCGTGAAAATTGCATTGCATCCGCAACCAAGAGCGGATGCGATGCGTTTTTCACGGATGGTTGCTAAGAGATGTTGTTCGTCTATTTTCAGTTTTTTTATCACGCACGTGCAAAACGCATTATATCGCATTGCACCCGCGGGATAAAAACTGAACAACTGAATGTGATTGCAGAAAAAACTGAAAGACTTTGTTTGCAAAATCGCGCATTTTTCACTGAACGCATTTGCAACGCATCCGGACCTAATCCGCACATGGTCATCTGCAAGGGGCCTTAAGTACCGGGCCATACGTTTTTAAATTTTCCGTTCATATAGCCATATCAGAGCTTATATTTTGCGGGATAAGTTGTATTTTTTAATCTAATTTACCATGTATTGTACTGGAAAATGGGAAAAAATTATTGGTTAAAATGAATTGCCACCCCCCCCCCCCCCCACCACACACACACAAATCTGACAATGTTTTTTAGGTTTTGATATTACAGTGTTCATTGTAAGCTAAACATGACATCTCTATTCTCTGGCTCAATATGATTACGGCAATATCAACTTTGTATTTTTTTTGTTTTACGACTTAAAAAAAATATAAAATTTGTATTTGCATCGGCATTTTCTGACAGACATAATTTTTTATATTTCGGTCCACAGAGCTGTATAAGCGCTTGTTTTTTGCAGGATAAACTTTAGTTTTATTAGTACCATTTTTGGGGTACATACAACTTTTCGATTATTGTCATTCAATTCTTTGTGGGGATAAGGTGACCAATAAATTTAAAATCGCATTTTTTTATTTTTTTCTGTTACAGTGTACACCGTGCAGGAAAAATATTTTAGTATTTTAATAGTTTGGACATTTTCAGACACAGCAATACTTCTTATGTTTATTTTTTCATTGTTCATATAATTTTATATATAAAATTGGGAAAGGGGAGTTGAAACACACTTTTAATATGTTTATGTTTTTTTAACAATAACTTTTAGGCCCCTTAGGGGGTTGGAACCTGGAATCTTTTGATCTGGTGTCCCATTCACCGCAATAGAAATCTATTAAGCCTCATTCACACATCCGTATTTTGGTCAGTGATTTCCATCACTGATTGTAGGCCTCCACAGACATAAGATAAAAGGGAAAGATCTGCACCTGTTCTGTGTCTAAAGCCGCACCTGGTTTTGGCTCACAATCACTGATGGAAATCACTGACCAAAACACTGATGTGTGAATGAGGCATTAGGGTCAATGGGATTCTGCCACTCTACCTGATGAGTTGTGCCTCGTGCACAGATTAGCAGGCAGATTACCATAACAGGCCTGGGAAGCTTCAGCAGGCCCCAAGCTGTCATCGCTCCTTATTATTAAACCCACATGCAATTTCACTGGGGGGATCCAATTGGAAGGCCTAACGTCACAGATCTGAGGGGATAAAAGACTTGTGCATATTGCAGCCGAGTGCATGCTGTATTATGCCTGCTGTATGGAGCAGCCCATTTCATACAAGCCCTCAGCCACTGTGACCTACAGGTACGTCATGGTGGCTGAAGGGGTTAGGCTTCAGACATCTTCATGCTATATATGAAAATGATGGTACCATAGTTCTCTGTTGATGTGCGTTTCAAGCAATATTGCTTAGTATTCGTACATGCTATATGGACAGAGGCCAGTATTTTAGGAGGAGCCTGCTACATCATGGCCGTTTTAGTAAACACTTGGTTTACAACTAAAATATCAGCAGCTTTTCTTAGACCTCTATAAAGTGTTGTTCCTCTATAAATTTATGAATGAGCTGACAACTGGGCCTTCTCCTTGTGAAAGAGGTGTATTCCTAGACAGTTTCATAATGACAGCACTGACTGGATAATGTCAAATGTGTAGGGACACGCTCCCAACTTGTAACAACTAGAGGGATGGCACTATGTAAAGCTCGAAGAAAAGTTACTCCAAAATTGATATTTCTTGGGGAATGCAGTTACCTACTAAAACAGGAAGTGACTGGTCCACTTTAGGTGTATCATATTGATTTCCCATCACAAACCATACACCTGTGTCAGACAGGTAGGTTTTCAGCCTCTGAATGAATGCCATCGCCTATCCTATCCTATCACTGGCAGTAAGCAGAGATCTTGAGATATTGTAATTTAAAGCAAGTGGTTTTACAACACTGCAATTGGTTTGGCAGGTTCAGGAACAATTCATCTGCCAGTTTTGAATACTTTTAGGGTAAATTACACTGGTGTATAGTACAATAGGATAAGAATGATACTGTGCATGAAGTGCTGTACATTTCAAATCTCAAGACCCTCTACTTTATATTCTCCTGTTATGCAAAAATGCTGGAAATTATTTTCTTTACTTGAAGTACGGCAGAGCACTATCTGCCACCTGCTTCATACCAGAAAATGCTGCCACTGAAGCAACTCATCCCAGACGCCGTTTAAAAGCAACGCAAGGTTACTGCCTAGGCTACCGAAAAGGCACATGGATTATACCCCCTTTTGTCTGAATACATAACCACAACATATAAGGCTAATTTTACACTAGCGAGTTTTTTGTCTGGATATGATCCGTTTTGCAAATTGACAGCATCCAGATCGAATCCTGACCCATTAATTTCAATGGGTCTGTGCACATAAGCATCATTTGTCGCTGACCATCTCTGCATCCAGGAAAAATCGCAGCATGTTCTATATTGTACATTTTCCACGCAGCCCTTGCCCCAAAGAAATGAATGGTGCTGTGTGAAAAAACAAAAGGCATCTGAATGCAATGGGCTTTTTCAATGACGTTGCCGTAAAAAAAACGGATACGATCTGGATTGAAAAATCTGAAACACTGAAGGCAATCGCAGACACAAATGATTCAACTTCCATGTAAATCCATCAGTTTTTTGCTAAACAGGCCCTGAGACATTCCATATGGCTCCTGCAGAGGAGGCTTTACACTCCCACTTAGGGCTCCTTCACACTTGCGGCAGGACGGATCCGGCAGGCTGGTCTCCCTGTCGGATCCGTCCTTCCGCTGTTTCGCCGAGCCGCCGGACCGCCGCTCCGTCCCCATTGACTATAATGGGGACGGGGGCTGAGCTCTGGCGGTGCACGGCGGTGCACGGCGAAAGCCCTGCATGTCCGACTTTTTAGTCCGGCGGCTTTCGCCGTGGACCGCTGTGCTGCCCTGGAGCTCAGCCCCTGTCCCCATTATAGTCAATGGGGACGGAGCGGCGGCTCGGCGAAACAGCGGAAGGACGGATCCGACAGGGAGACCAGCCTGCCGGATCCGTCATGCCGCAAGTGTGAAGGAGCCCTACATGGAAATATCAGGGAAGTATTTCAAATTCTTCTTCATGTAGTATCATCTTGTACTTCTGTAATATATCCTGGTCAATGGGAAATCGAGGCTGGGAGCCTTGAGCTGTGTTATTAGAGGTGTTCAGTTTTGTAGGTAACTATATATTTTTTTTAGTCTGGGTAAAGAACACGTTCTTCTATTGACAGTTTTTGTACTCGAGTCTACTGCCACAGAGCAAGTAATAATTCATCTGAACTGAGCCTGGTGTTCCCACAGTTCAGTCAATGTCACACAGTCCCTCCCTAAGTGCCCCTATTTCTGTGGATGCCATGACAAGGCACAGAAAAGGCGCATTGTACTGAAATAAACACCTCTGTCCTGCATGCTGGTACACAAATATCTTTTACACTGCATTTGCATCATATGGGGAAGGGAGAGAATGAGTCACAACAAGGCACAAGAGCCGAGACTGAAGGGCTGCAATTAAGGTCATACTTTGTGTAATAATTCACCCTTTTTTTACTACGATGTCAGTATATGGGAACGATAGAAATAAAATAAAAACATTTCCATTCCCAGCACTGCGGGTTTAATAATAAGGAGTGCTGACAAATCTGTTTGATCTAGAAAAGCTGAGCAACGCTAGGGATTGTGGGAGGAAATCACAAAGATCGCAATCAAGGCAAGAAATACAGATGAATAAACCAAAACACATAGCTTCTTATGTTAATAAGGTCTCATGTGCACAGCCATATTTGCTGGTAATGTATTCCTATGGTGACATATGCTTAGAGGACCACCATGACTTTCTTTTTAATTCTTGCAGCTTATGCACCATCAGATGCTTTGGATTTTACCATATTTTTCCCTTGATGCAATGCTTCAGGAATATGATTGAATTACATCACACTCAATATTGAAGAATATGGGCAGGCATGTGTTCAGCTATGGAGCAGTAGTATGACATACAAGAAAGAGGGCGCTCACATCGAAATGGGCTTCTTATTATGGTGAGAGGTGTTGACACTCCGCAGAGAAGGGCCTTGTGTTTGCTTCCACACTCCGGGCCCTTTCCGTGACTGTTGTTTGCAATGCAGATCCTCTGGGAGGGAAGTCCTGCACAGGTCAGGAAAGTCCATCAGGACTGTCCACGTGGCTCATGGCAGTCAATGGTACATATATCTTGCTAAGGAGGATAAGATACCCCATTTACTAACAGCACCAGTCTTGTAATTCATGTGCAAAAATGTTCAGTCAGTTCATACTTAGGAACACCTTTAGACTAGGTTCACATCTGCGGCAGAGGTTCTGGCAGGATCCTTCCTGGCAGATTCGGGGATAAAAAGGATGAAATACCACTGCACATGCAGCAGTGTCCATCAAAATGCCCAAATTCATCCCGGACACTCGATGGATCCGCTTATAGTAAATGGAATCCGCCATGTTCCAGCAGGGTCTGGCACATGCAGAATCCGGAGATTCTGGTATTCTGTTCCTATGGCAGAACAAAGTACTGATATCTAAGAGTAGATGGCCCTCCACATCTTCAGACATTTTCAACAATATTCAAAGTGAACTGTGAAAAATACTCCAAAAGCAAATTTTTGTGTTTTAGCTTTTTTTTTTTTGCCATTTAAGATTGATTTTAAAGTATATTTCGGACAAATGTCTTGTAATATTGAAACCCTTTCGAGCTTCAGTTTTTACCCTGATTGAGAAATATTGGAGGGAATTTATAGTACTAAGCCATTTACATCACTCTAATGCAGGGGTGCACAACCTGCAGCCCTTGATACCATTCTGTGCTGCCCCCAACCATCTGGTAACAGACATGTATTTTTCATGTATTTCTCCCATGGGAGTCCTGAAGTGCAACTAGACATTCATAGTATATAATGTGTGTTCATTATGCCATAAGTACAGTATTTCAGTTGTTAATACACCTTTAAATTTTAAATTCGGCCCTCGTTATTGCTTCAGTCTAGCAATGTGGCCCTGGCTCTAATGGAATGTAAAAGTTGAGCATATTGGTGTCAGCTACATCTGCACAAACATGTGTGACTTCACTGGTCACTATTTAAGGGCCCATGCACACGACTGTGTATTTTGCGGTCCGCAAAACACGGATCCGCAGAAAATACAGATGACGTCAGTGTGCATTCCATATTCTGTGGAATGGAACAGCTGGCCTCTAATAGAACAGTCCTATCCTTGTCCGTAATGCGGATTATAATAGGACATGTTCTGTTTTTTTTTGCGAAATGGAGATACAGATGGAAACGGAATGCACACGGAGGCAAAGAAACAGAATTGACACGGAAGCAAAATACGTTTGTGTGCGTGCGCCGTTCCCCGTCGTGGCCGTGTTGCAGCCCGCAAACAGCGGGTCCACAATATATGGGCACCAGCTGTTTGTGCACTGCATCACGGATGTGGACCCATTCACTTGGGTCCGCAATCTGTAAAGTGCGGTGCGGAATGTGTTCTATATTTATTTTGCTCTGCAGATGGATCACAGATCGATTCAAGTTGAATGGGTTTACATCCATCTGCGGCAGCTGCACGGATGATGACCGTGCATTGGGGACCGCAAATTGAGGTCCCCAATGCACGGAACGGCCGGGCAATGGCCGCGTGCATGAGCCCTAAGGCCTCTTCCACATGAACGTATTTTCTTTCCGCGTTCGTTCAGTTTTTTTTGCGGACCGTATACGGAACCATTTATTTCAATGGGTCCGCAAAAAAAAAGAAGGTACTCCGTGTGCATTCAGTTTCCATATTTCCGTTCCGCAAAAAAATTGAACGTGTCCTATTCTTGTCCGCATTACAGATAAGGATAGTACTGTACTATTAGGGGCCAGCTGTCCCATTCTGCAAAATACGGAATGAAAACAGATGTCATCCGTATTTTTTGAGGATCCGTTTTTTGCAGACCGCAAAATACATATGGTCATACATAAGAGGCCTAACTGATTAAAAACTTGGCACTGCTTGGGGGGAGAGTTGTGGCCTCCACTCACCAACAGATTTACCGTATCTAACCCCAAATTATGGCAGAAAAATTACACCTGCTTAGGGGTATAAACCCAAAGATGTGCCATATTTTTTAAGAGGCAGGTATCTCTTAAAGCGGTTATCCCATGAAAAGTATCACTACGCCATAAATAGTGCATTTTAAATGAAGTACTATTGAAATATACAACTGTACATCCAATAAAAATATTATTAGTTTTTTTTATGTACAATACATTTTGCTCTTTGCTCCTGTTGTTCTTTATACCTCTGGTCCACCTTCTCCTGCATTCAGTGGTGGACGGCATGCTTAGCAGCTCTCCTGGACCCTTCCCTGAGTAGTGATCTGATAGTGAAGCAGTCCAGACAACTTTCATTTATTTACCCCTACTATTAAATTCATAGAAATATATAAACATATCTCTCTAGACAGTGAAGAACGAAATCGCTTTTACTCAGGGACTATTTTCTATGATGTGGAGGAGGGGTTACTCCTTTGATAAATTTGGCACATTTTAAGGGCTCGTTCACACGAACATGTGAAGCCCGTGCCCGTGCTGTGGACCACAAATTGCGGTCCGCAATGCACAGGCACCGTCCGTGGGGCAGGCGCATGGGGATCGAACTTGACCCTAAACCGGGAAATTCACTTTATTATTTTCCATTATAACGGAAAATAATAGCATTCTTAATACAGAATGCTAAATAAAAAGACCATTGAGGGGTTAAAAATACTAAAAAGAACTCACCTCATCCACTTGATCGTGCAGCCGGTATCCTCTGCTATCTTCATTCAGCAAGACCCGTGATTACGTCACCGCACTCACCACGTAGTGAGCGCAGTGACGTCATCACAGGTTCTGCAGAAAGAAGAAAGAAGAGGATACCGGCTGCGCGATCAAGTCGATGAGTTGAGTTTTTTTTTTTTTGTATTTTTAACCCCTCAATGGCTATTTTATTTAGCATTCTGTATTAAGAATGCTATTATTTTCCGTTATAACCATGTTATAATGGAAAATAATAAAATCACTCGAACAACGAACCCGAACCCCAACTTCAGTGAAAAAGTCCGGGTTCGAGTCCGGGTACCCGAACTCGCAAAGTTCGGTACGAACCTGAACTTTGCAGTTCGGGTTCGCTCAACCCTACTCACAGACCGTTAACTATAAGCACATAGATCAATTTTAAGGAAACTTCAAATTTTCCCGTTGATAAATCAGGTCCACTGGCTTGCACGGTTTCCTTATGACTAGGCAGATCACGTATCTTCTCAGCCATATTACCAAATGACTGCAGAGGCCTTATGTTCCTGTTATTGACCCTACATCAAAGAACAAATTGCAATTCCAGCTCGCCTTGTGCATAAAAACTCCGCGTGCACGGAGGGATCAGGGGATCCAAAATGTGATAAGAAGAGAAATCCGGCACAATAGATGCGTTATAGTAAAATCTTCTGTTTATTTCAGCAACATAACTCCATGTGCAAACACAAGCGGTATTCTGATTGACGCGTTACGACTAAGGACTTCGTCCGAAACGCATCAATCAGAATATCGCTTATGTTTGCATTGTCTGTACATGGAGTTATGTTGCTGAAATAAACGGAAGATTTTACTGCAAAGCATCTATTGTGCCGGATTTCTTTTCTTATTGACCTTACATTGTCTTCATTCAGTTATACCACATTAGTCCTCTGCAACTCCATCTATAAAAAACGCAATGAAAACCTACCTGTGTATCAGCATTTAAAACTTTGATCCTCTGTGTTGATATAAAAAGATCCACTTCTGTTAACGTCTGAGAATCTCCTTCAGAGTTCTGGATTGGGAATGAAATGATAAGTGATATCATTAACAAATAAATAGTGGGATAAATAGGACTTCATGGTTTCTGATGGTGGATTTCTATATAGTGTTTTATTGTAAACCAGATCACAATTAATCAGCACATTTTAATTATCATAATGAAAAACAGATGAAAAAACTTCAATTGTTGTATGTTTTGCGTAATTCATCCATTAAAAGTCTGATCTTTGTGGTACATACGAATATTTGTTAAGAAAGGGATCTTGTTTAACCTTCCCTATGGGTGCTTTCACACCATGGGGAACATTTATCAAAACTGGTGTAAAAGAAAACTGTCTTAGTTGCCCATAGCAACCAATCAGATTCCACCTTTCATTTTTGAGAGTTTCTATGGAAAATGGGAACTAAGCAAGTTTTCCTTTACATCAGTTTGATAAATCTCACCCCATGTTTTTTAGTGAATCTGTTTTTTCTGGAGAACTGTATCCGTTCGAAAAATGTACATACGACAATTGTTTCCATTTTAACCTGGCACATGTAACAAAACAGGTGGAGCTGTGTGAGCTATGAATTTGCAGCTTTTTTAGGGACAAATAACATATAATATTAAAGCAGATAGATAAACAGATAACATTGTATGCCACTTTCAGTTGATTTTTGTGATTGAAAACCCTGCATCAGATTTTTTTTTTTATGTCTTTATTTTTTTGCTGGATGGAATAGTGCTTTCCCATCCAGTTACAACACAGACAAGAATGCAAACTTCACAAAATGTATGCACCCTTGGAACATGTTTTTTGCCACATCTATTTCTATTTTCTGTTTAGAAAAACAAATGTTTAATGGAAAAAAAAATGTTATACTTGACTTTCTGACATTTTGGTGTGACTTTGTTGTTATAATAAGGGAAGGGATCATTCAGACAGCCGTATGAATGGGTCCACATCTGTACCCCAATTTTCTGGAATGCCGGAATTTTCTGCTACCTTCGGCCGTCTTCTTCACGCATGCACAGTGGCTCGGAATTTTATGCTACCTTCGGCGCGTGACGTGGGTAGCAAAAAATTCTGGGTAGCAGAAAATTCTGGAACACCGGCCGTGTGCAGTCTGCAAATTTCGAAAAACACGGGCCGAAACCTGTGTTTTGCGGATCCACAATTTGTCCACACTACGGTCGTCTGAATGAGGGACCTTTGCACAGAAGGGAATGGAGAATCAGGTAGCCATATAAATTTTCCAACTCACTCAACAAGAGAAGGGAGTCCACTAATGCACAGGTTTAGGGCTCATGCACACGACTGTGTCGTTTTTTGCGGTCCGCAAATTGTGGATCCGCAAAAAACGGATGCCGCCTGTGTGCCTTCCGCAATTTGCGGAACAGAAGGCCCATTATAGAAATGCCTATTCTTGTCCGCAAATACGGAACACAAAAAACTTTCATGTGCATGAGCCCTTAAAAGGGTTTTCCAAGACTTTAAGGGCTCATGCACATGACTATTGGCTGTTTTTCGGACTGCAAATTGCAGAACCGAAAAACACGGATACCAGCTGTGTGCATTCCACATTTTGTGGAAATGAACTTCCGGCTCCTAATAGAACAGTCCTGTCTTTTCTGGACAATAATAGGACATGTTCTGTTTTTTTTTTTTGCAGAACGGCCATGTGGACATATGGACATAGAATATACACTGAGTCATTTCCGTTTTTTTGTGGCCCCACTGAAGTGAATGGTTCCACATACAGGCCGCAAAAAAAATAAAAAATAAAAAAAATATGTTCGTGTACATGAGCCCTAATACTGATGACCTATCCTCATGAGAAGCCACCGGCGTTCCTGTGAGCACCGCTGCCTGCTTTGTGCTTACCAAGCACAGTGCTGTACATTGTATAGCGGCGGTGCTTGGTATCATTTCAGCCTCATTCACTCTATGGGGTTGAGCTGTGCCTAGGCCACGTGACAGAGGAACGTGTTGTCACTGGACTAGGGAAAGCTGAGAGAAGGCTGCACTGCTACTGTGATCGCTGTTGCCTTCTCAAACAGCTGATCGTCGGGGTCCCAGGTTTCGGACCCCCACTGATCAGACACTGATGACCTATCCTGAGGATAGTTCATCAGTATTAAAGTCTCAGATAACCCCTTTAATACTTAGTGTAGGGACCCATCTAAATCACGTTGCCTTAAAGTGCACTATGAATCTCAGATTTAAAGTATAGTTAGGGTACAAGCACACAGTCGGGTTTTCTGATGCAGTTTGGGAAGCCAACATCAAGTATGGATTATAAAAAGATTGATAATATGAAGGACAGATAATACATCTCTTCTTTTTTTAATTCACTTCAAATTTGGGATTCCAAAACTGCATCATGAAGTCTGAATGTGTGGCTGTACCCTAAAAAAAAAAGTATTCTTTGCATCATGGCTGGGATGACAAAAGTGAAGTCATAAACCCAAGCTGGCCCATGGCCACATTCACACTGGATGCTTTAGCTGTTTTGCTGCTATATTTCACTGCTCTTTAACGCATTAGACTGGGGTTCGCTGGGCCCACCAGGAGTGCACACAATACACACTCTATACACAACATGAGCTTGTCCACTTTTAGTTACATTATAAACCTAAAGGTGTATTCATTTCCAGACCTCCAAGACTGGTGGGACCTAGGTTGGTGATGATGCTTACCTGATCCCTGGTGTTAGGCCCCGTCAAGTTCACTCCCCGACCTACGCTGCTTGTCTTAGGTCCCTCCATGTAAACTTCCTTTTTGACGCAGATGCAGCCAATAACCAGCCACTGCTCTGCTTGTGCCATGTGACTTTAGGGGAGCAAATCGCTGCTGCGACCTGTGATTGGCTGCAGCAGCGTCAAACCTGAAGTTTACATTGAGGGACCTAAGACAAGCACTGGAGGATGGGGAGTGAAAGAGGTCTGAGTGGGCTGGAAATTAGTGCACAATCCCTTTAAGGTTGACCATGCACCAGATGTTGGCTCAAACCACCGATTTTGTTGGGACTAGCCATCCATCTAAAGTGTATGGGGGCATTTGATTCTTCTGTCAGCAGATGCCAGATCATTTGCTTTCACAAGAGATAAGCCGATAAGTAGGTGTCTGGCACAGCGTATTCCCCTCTTCCCAGTGAGTGAACATGTATATGAGGAGTTTGGGAGGAATAACTGTTAGACATAGAGCCGACTATTCTCTAAGCTGAGACCTGTTTACTTAATTTGAAGGCCTTGTGTGAGCAAGTATATTGTTAGCCTATGATTCTGCATACAGTGCATCACATCACTGCACATACAGTATGTGAGTGAGTGCTATTTTTTAAACCATTAACCAGATTCATGTAATTTGTAGTCGAAAATAGTCAGTCAAAATAAGAAAAATACTTTCTGGCTTTGGGAAATATTTTAAAAAAGCCCTGTTATCCAGCATATTGTTCTCAAGAGAAAAGATCTGCCTTGGCACATTTTCCATAATTATCACATCTTCTCATGATAAATGCCATGAGGCATAAAAACAAAGCTGCAGAGGAAATTTTTGGAACTGTTTTCAAGTAAATTACATCTCATCAGTCAAGGCACTTATCATTATGTACTGTGAATGAGTCCAAGTATAGATGAAGAATACGAGAGAGGCAGAATTTCTTAGCAGCAGGATGTAAATTTTAGGGGTATGGGATGATGGGAGGTTTTAGGTTATTATTGTGAATAGTACTCACGTCCAAATAACACTTGGAATTTAAAAAAATAAAAAAATTGGCATGCAACAATATACATACTGCAGAATAACACCTTAAAGGCCATGAACATGAACATGAATTTTACTCATTTTGGGCTAGAAATGAGAAAAGATATTGTAAGGACTAAACACAAAACATCAGAGCAGCTCCCTGACGGTAAAGCAGAAAAAGAGGTCTGCAGATACACTGAAAATAAAAGCTGTAAGACAAAAACTGTTGAAAAGTTTTAATAAAGACCAATTGTAAAAATGAGTCCAAAAAGAGTAAAATGCAATGATAAAAAACAGAACTATTGAAAAACAGAACAATAGTGGAGCAGAGATTACATACATCAGATGGCTATACTCTATGCTGTGTACCACAAGAGCATGCTACAATGATGGAGGTTCCTCAGAACCCAATGTTTCATCTATGAAAGGAGATGAACAAGTAAACCGTTTTGATTGAAGCTATACTTCCTCTATATTTCAGTCCCTAGTTTTTCCCCATCCCCTTTTATCTCACCCAACCCTTTATCTCAACTGACCCCTTTTCATTGAAAGTCAACCCCCCCCCCCCCCCATAGATATTAGGCTAGTAGATGTGTTACGGCATGCTCAGACAGTTAAAATACACCTGTAGAAAAGTCCATGCCATATGAAATAAAGTCTGGATTCCCCATGGAACAATAGGAGTTGGATTTCATGCAAATTCTGCATGGATCTGGGTGCAGAATCAATGCCAAAATCTGAGTGGATGATACCAGAATTATGTCAAATGCCGCAGATTTATAAATAAAAAAAAATGAAAAACTGTGTTTGTTGTCCATAGCAGCCAATCACAGGTCAGCTTTCATTTTTCAAGGGCAGAATAAGAAATGAAAGCTGCACTGTGATTGGTACCTATGGGCAACAAAGATTTGTAGACAGTTTCCTATATCTCCTTGATCTTCTCTAGTTCATATAGGATATTACATAAATGTCCAATCAGTGCAGGTCCTAGCTCTTGGACCACTTCCTATCTCAAATAGGGGCCCCGCCATGAACAGACAGCACACTGCGCATGTTTAATGTCCTTTCCATTCACTTCTATTCACTTTCTAAATGAGAAAATCAGTCGAATGACTAGAGATAGTGCATAACTACTGTGAAGGAGGCACAATGTTGGCATAACTACTGTGAAGAAGGTACAATTTGGGCATTACTACTGTGAGGAGGCACAATGTGGGCATAACTGCTGTGAGGGGGCACAATGTGGGCAAAACTACTGTGAAGGAGGCACAATGTTGGCATAACTACTGTGAGGGGGTACAATGTGGGCATAACTACTGTGAAGGAGGCACAATGTTGGCATAACTACTGTGAAGAAGGTACAATTTGGGCATTACTACTGTGAGGGGGCACAATATGGGCATAACTACTGTGAGGGGGCACAATGTGGACATTAGTACTGTGTGGTAGCACTAAGGGTAAATGCCCTAGATTACCCTGTTATACATTGGGATGGCTAGGTCTTACATGGAAAGCACAGCGCCCCCTTGTGAGGATTTCACAGGTGCAGTCATCATCCCTTCCTTATGTGAAAAAAAGTGTACATGTTTCATCCGTGAAGCTTTCTGTGAAGGATCCGTGGTTGGTCCGTGTCTGTTTTGACCATACGTGTGTCGCCTGTAATTCAGTGATGTTGCTCAGCTGAAAATTAATTTCCGAAGAATCTCCTATTAGTCTTCAGTGAAAAACGGACGCAACAAGGACACAACACGGATGTGTGTCAGTGATTTTCACGGACCCATAGACTTCAATGGGCGTGCTTGGTCCACATCATGGATCAAAGTAGTGGATGTGAACAAATACATTTAAATCAATGGGTACGTCTGCTGTCCATGGAAAATGCAGACAACACATGTCAGTGAAACACGGAAATGTGGACGAAGCCTTAGAGGTGTGGTTTAGTGTAAGGAAAAGTTTTCACTCTTTATGTACATTTGGGTGTGAATTGCGAGGTGGTGGTGGAGGGGTGGGGGGGTTGAGGATGTCGCAATGCTAAATCCTTGCCCTGGGTGTAAAGCCTAGCTGCACCTCTGCCGCTATGGGACTTCCAGCGCTTGGCTATTTTTTTAGAAGTCCAATAGCAGTGAATGGATAAAGGCATCATGTGCAGTTTGCTCTCTATGCATGGCAGGGCCCATATTCTTCAGATAGGACCTACACCTATTTATGGTATAAATATATATCATTATGGGAGTACTCTTTAAGTGCAATCAGCCCAATAGCATTATTTAGATTGGTGAGGTGATTTACTCGGTTGATACACAAAAATGATCAGTTCAAACCTAAATGAAATGGTTTGGATGCTGATGGAATGAAAAAAGACAATGACATGGATGTCATTAAAAATAGGAAACATTCCACGCACCGCTTTTTTCTTGATTTTAGCAGCCTTCTGCATCCTCTGAGTAGATGACGTGACAGAGAGGAAAAGGGAGTATGAACACAGAGAGAAAGAAACAGAGAAAAGGTTAATCTATGAGTGTACAATGCTGGGAATATGACAGAGACTAGCTGCTGTGCTGCTATAGGCGTTAGTACCGCAGGCATATTACAAGTGTAATGTCAGCATAATCTTATCACATGTTCAGCCATAAAGTCACTGGCCAAGAAATATAACATTTGTTTCAGAACCATATTTCGGCAAATAAGAAAAGCATTATTCAAGCGTCCTAGACTGTAATTTATTTCCTCAGGTCAGCTTCTCATTCACTGATTTCATTCTAGCGGCAGGGACTTCTCCTGGTCATAAATGAAACTCTTTCTCCAGAAGCTCAGGTGGCTATAAAGATCGGCATAGAAAACATCGTTCTTGATAAATCTCCCCCACTGCATATAGGAAAAGGCCTATATTAATTCATGCTAATTAAAGGGGTTGTCCCATGAAACATATTCTTTAGTGTTCAAACCAGTACCTGGATCTGAGTACTTTTGTAATTGGATGTAATTAACCACTTCAACCCCGCTAGCTAAAACCCCCTTCATAACCAGGCCACTTTTTACACTTCGGCACTACACTACTTTAACCGTTTATTGCTCGGTCATACAACTTACCACCCAAATGAATTTTACCTCCTTTTCTTCTCACTTATAGAGCTTTCATTTGGTGGTATTTTATTGCTGCTGACATTTTTACTTTTTTTGTTATTAATCAAAATGTAACGATTTTTTTGCAAAAAAATGACATTTTTCACTTTCAGTTGTAAAATTTTGCAAAAAAAAACGACGTCCATATATACATTTTTTGCTAAATTTATTGTTCTACATGTCTTTGATTAAAAAAAAATGTTTGGGCAAAAAAAAAAAATAAATGGTTTGGGTAAAAGTTATAGCGTTTACAAACTAAGGTACAAAAATGTGAATTTCCGCTTTTTGAAGCAGCTCTGACTTTCTGAGCACCTGTCATGTTTCCTGAGGTTCTACAATGCCCAGACAGTAGAAACACCCCACAAATGACCCCATTTCGGAAAGTAGACACCCTAAGGTATTCGCTGATGGGAATAGTGAGTTCATAGAACTTTTTATTTTTTGTCACAAGTTAGCGGAAAATGATGATTTTTATTTATTTTTTATTTTTTTTTACAAAGTCTCATATTCCACTAACTTGCGACAAAAAATAAAAAATTCTAGGAACTCGCCATGCCCATCACGGAATACCTTGGCGTGTCTTCTTTCCAAAATGGGGTCACTTGTGGGGTAGTTATACTGCCCTGGCAATTTAGGGGCCCAAATGTGTGAGAAGAACTTTGCAATCAAAATCTGTAAAAAATGGCCTGCGAAATCTGAAAGGTGCACTTTGGAATGTGTGCCCCTTTGCCCACCTAGGCTGCAAAAAAGTGTCACACATCTGGTATCGCCGTACTCGGGAGAAGTTGGGGAATGTGTTTTGGGGTGTCATTTTACATATACCCATGCTGGGTGAGAGAAATATCTTGGCGAAAGACAACTTTTCCCATTTTTTTATACAAAGTTGGCATGAAGATATTTTTCTCACCCAGCATGGGTATATGTAAAATGACACCCCAAAACACATTCCCCAACTTCTCCTGAGTACGGCGATACCAGATGTGTGATACTTTTTTGCAGCCTAGATGTGCAAAGGTGCCCAAATTCCTTTTAGGAGGGCATTTTTAGACATTTGGATCCCAGACTTCTTCTCACGCTTTAGGGCCCCTAAAAAGCCAGGGCAGTATAAATACCCCACATGTGACCCCACTTTGGAAAGAAGACACCCCAAGGTATTCAATGAGGGGCATTGCGAGTTCATAGATTTATTTATTTTTGCATAAGTTAGCGATAATTGATTTTTTTTGTTTTTTTCTCACAAAGTCTCACTTTCCACTAACTTGGGACAAAAATTTCAATCTTTCATGGACTCAATATGCCCCTCACGGAATACCTTGGGGTGTCTTCTTTCCAAAGTGGGGTCACATGTGGGGTATTTATACTGCCCTGGCTTTTTAGGGGCCCTAAAGCGTGAGAAGAAGTCTGGAATATAAATGTCTAAAAATGTTACGCATTTGGATTCGGTGAGGGGTACGGTGAGTTCATGTGAGATTTTATTTTTTGACACAAGTTAGTGGAATATGAGACTTTGTAAGAAAAAACAAACAAAAAAATATATATATTTCCGCTAACTTGGGCCAAAAAAATGTCTGAATGGAGCCTTACAGGGGGTGATCAATGACAGGGGGGTGATCAATGACAGGGGGGTGATCACCCATATACACTCCCTGATCACCCCCCTGTCATTGATCACCCCCCTGGTAAGGCTCCATTCAGACGTCCGTATGAATTTTACGGATCCATGGATACATGGATCGGATCCGCAAAACACATGCGGACGTCTGAATGGAGCCTTACAGGGGGGTGATCAATGACAGGGGGTGATCAGGGAGTGTATATGGGTGATCATCCCTCTGTCATTGATCACCCCCCTGTAAGGCTCCATTCAGATGTCCGCATGTGTTTTGCGGATCCGATCCATGTATCCATGGATCCGTAAAAATCATACGGACGTCTGAATGGAGCCTTACAGGGGGGTGATCAATGACAGGGGGGTGATCACCCATATACACTCCCTGATCACCCCCGGTCATTGATCACCCCCCTGTAAGGCTCCATTCAGACGTCCGAATGATTTTTACGGATCCATGGATACATGGATCGGATCCGCAAAACACATGCGGACGTCTGAATGGAGCCTTACAGGGGGGTGATCAATGACAGGGGGGTGATCAGGGAGTGTATATGGGTGATCACCCCCCTGTAAGGCTCCATTCAGACGTCCGCATGTGTTTTGCGGATCCGATCCATGGATCCGTAAAAATCATACGGACGTCTGAATGGAGCCTTACAGGGGGGTGATCAATGACAGGGGGTGACCAGGGAATCTATATGGGTGATCACCCGCCTGTCATTGATCACCCTCCTGGAAGGCTCCATTCAGACGTCCGTATGTGTTTTGCGGATCCGATCCATGTATCCGTGGATCCGTAAAAATCATACGGACGTCTGAACGGAGCCTGACAGGGGGGTGATCAATGTCAGGGGGGTGATCAGGGAGTTTATATGGGGTGATCATGGGTGATCAGGGGTTCATAAGGGGTTAATAAGTGACGGGGGGGGGGTGTAGTGTAGTGTGGTGTTTGGTGCGACTTTACTGAGCTACCTGTGTCCTCTGGTGGTCGATCCTAACAAAAGGGACCACCAGAGGACCAGGTAGCAGGTATATTAGACGCTGTTATCAAAACAGCGTCTAATATACCTGTTAGGGGTTAAAAAAATCACATCTCCAGCCTGCCAGCGAGCGATCGCCGCTGGCAGGCTGGAGATCCACTCGCTTACCCTCCGTTCCTGTGAGCGCGCGCGCCTGTGTGCGCGCGTTCACAGGAAATCTCGGGTATCGCGGGAGGACGCGTATGTGCGTCCACCCAGAAGAGAGGGGGCCGCCGGCAGGACGCAATCCTGCGTACGGCGGTCCTGTAGCGGTTAAACATTTAGTATCGCTACTAAAATGTATCTGTATAGCGCCACCTGCTGTTTGTTTTTATTATCTCCTTGTCCAGCTCACTGAGATGGCCGCACATGCTCAGTTTAATCCTTCAACTGCCTCCTGAGCTGTGATTGGGAGAGAGCTACAGAAGAAAGACACGCCCCCTGAGCTGTGATTGGGAGAAAGCTACAGAAGAAAGACACGCCCTCTGAGAACGTACATTCCCCTTGAGCTGTCAGTTTGAAATAAATCTAGCAGAGAAATTGGAGCAATTTATAGGAAGATATCTGAATCCATGTGAGGTACAGGGCTGGTTCTAGCTTTGTTAGAAAGGGCTCATTTTCACATGAATCATGGGATAACACCTTTAAAGAGGGATTCCCATCTGATGACAGTATGGAATATTGCTACAATCAGTAAAAGTTCAACCTCTAGGACACATGCTGATCCAAAGTGCAGTGAGGCCAAAATCCCTCTAGCTTTCCTCCTCACAGCCACATTAACATAACTCTCTTAGAAAATCAATATGCAGTCCCATACTAGGAATGTTCTGTAGTCCTCTCATTGTAAGAACTGTGGTGGTCTGACTCCTGGCAGTAAGATCCCCATGATCAGTAAGTGATGGCTTATCCTAACAGTATGCCACCCCTTTCTGTGATAGGAAAATTTCTTGAAGGTTATGTTCACCTTCATAGCCCAAATGTAGAGGGAGGGGAGTATAACTGCAGGATTGGACATCCCAGGATTTGATTGTTAATAGGAAAGCATATACTGTAGGATCCAAATTTCAGAAAAAAATGGATTCGCCATGAAGATGAATTTCCTTGTGCTTCGTTGTAACAATTCAATTTTCCCTGACATGGCGGTAAAAACAAACAAAAAAAAATCATACTCACTCCATCAATTTGGGCGCGAAGAGGCCACCGCAGCCATCTTGATTGAAGATAACACACGAAATCTCACGCGCAGTGATGTATGACGTCACTACCCTGGCCATCATGATGATGTCATCACATTACCAAGCGAGATTTCGCGCACTGCCTACAAACAAGATGGCCACGGCAGCCTCTACGAGGGCAAATAGATAAGGCGAGTTCTTTTTTTTACTGGATTAATCCCTGAAAGCCCTCAATGTTAATCTCAAAAGCCGCGATCAGCGATGAACACGACATCTGAGGAGTTCAATGATGGGGGGCGGCGGCGCCATCGCTGTTCCATGTCATTGTGCCTGCTACATACAAGGAAATGCGCTCTTTGACAAATTAAAGGGTTTCTACCACCACATTTTGACCTAATTAGCTGTCAGACACTAGCGATCTGCTAGTGTCTGCTGTACCTAACCATGCTATTGTAAATCCCTTTTTCTGCAGCGGTTACCCTAAAAAACTTTTATTGCTATGCAAATGAGCCTCTAGGTGCTATGGGGGCATCTTTTCAGCACCTAGAGTCTCCGTCTACTCACCATGTCTGCCGCCCAGCTCGTCCCTCCAGCCCACCCATCTCTAGATTGACAGCCTCCATTGCGGCCGAATTCTCGCGCCTGCACCGTGTGCGTCTGTATTCGGCGCAGGCGCAGTGACTGTCGGACCGCTCACTGTGCCGGCATTTCCACTGCTCCTGCGCATCTCTACTGCTTGAGGTCGGGCGTCGTCTGTTCCTGGGAGCACTCTGACGTCATCGGCGCAGGCGCAGTGGAGATGCCGGCACAGTGAGCGGTCCAATAGTCACTGCGCCTGCGCCGAATACAGATGCACACGGCGCAGGTGCAAGAATTCGGCCGCGATGGAGGCTGTCAATCTAGAGATGGGCGGGCTGGAGGGACGAGCTGGGCGGCAGACATGGTGAGTAGACGGAGACTCTAGGTGCTGAAAAGATGCCCCCATAGCACCTAGAGGCTCATTTGCATAGCAATTAAAGTTTGTTTTTTAGGGTAACTGCTGCAGAGAAAGGAATTACAATAGCATGGTTAGGTACAGCAGACACTAGCAGATCGCTAGTGTCTGACAGCTTATTAGGTCAAAATGTGGTGGTAGAAACCCTTTAATTTGTCACAAAGTAAATTTCTTTGTAAAATTTGGCGAAGCAGCTGAATCGAAGTTTCAGTTTCAATTACTTCGCTCATCTGTACTCAGGCGATAACCTAATGTTCAGTACCCAATGGTGTGTAAATCTCTGTCTAAAGCACTGCTAAGGCGTTAACCCAAGGGATCTAGATGGTTAGACAGACAGAAAGAACTTCTTCTGTTACCTATGAGCTGCCCATGAAGCTGATGGTTGCTGTGGTGGCCAAGGGCATGTAAAGGCCTGGGAATCTGCCAAGTACAGAAGCCTATTAGGTCCTGCCAGAGGCATTTTCTGATAGGCCATGGGACAGGCAGGCATAATACATTCTACTATATAAGTATTAGACTGTGTAATCAATCAAGCAATCACAAGTACAAGGCCCCTTGTGGGACTAATACAGTAAAAAAATAAATTATAATAATAATAATGATTTGAGTAAAAAAAAAATAAAAGAAACTAAAAGACGCTATTATGTAACAAAAATATACAAAATTGGTTTCACTGGTCTGTAAAAATGTAAACTATAAGGTCATCATCGCATTATTTACCTGAACAATGAACACTATAAAAAAATCTATGCCTTTATAGTTGGATTTTGATCATCCCAACAACCAAAAAAAGGACAAAACGAGATTAAAAAAATGGTAAATACTCAAATATATAACAGAAAAACATAGGAGGTAGTAGCTTACTAAAACTTAACGTTCAATCAATTGAATAAAATACTAGGATGCTTTCAATTTACATCACAATAATGATAACAATGAAAGGTGTGTGCACACCACCACACGTGCCACAAACACAAAACAATAACAAAAAATGTCAAATGGCCTCTTAGTGAGCAAATATCGAGGCCAAAATAACACGAAAGCCGTCCACTCTTCATTATAGAAATTGCCACAAATAAAAAGAACAGTCTTACCGGTAGGCGGAAGATATCTAAAATCAGACTTAGGGTATGGTTTAAAAATGACTTCAAGGAAGATGACGAGCAAGGTCCTGGTGATGAACACCGTTTCTAGACCACCCTGTCAGAACTAGTATGCCCTAATGTCCTCCTAATACTGAGTCATCGCCCTGACAAGGGCAGCCCCGTCCGGAACCTTGCCCTGAAATAGGAGGCCCTAGAAGTCCCTACCCTAGAGCAAAGAGGATAAACCCAAGGGAAGGGAGAATGGTCCTACGCGTTTCGTCATATCATTATTATTACCCCAGACTCATCAGGGGATAAGGGGCAACAGTTTAGCTGATAATGTGGTAAAACAGCTAAACTGTAAGGGAGTATACAGGAATCAATAATCCTCCCAGTGTTACTAAAAATTCATTCTGAAAATATAGTATTATACTGTAATGACGCAAAATCTATTAAAGAAAAAGGGGGGGGGGGGGTAGTTAAATGCCCACCCTAGATGGTAAAGCACATATGGTCCAGAGTGCTACCATATAGAAAGGGCCGGGGTTTCGCCAGATAGATCCCCAGAGAGTGTATGTGGTCACTCTTCTGCACGTGGTTGTGGAAGCCGGTGTACTTCCACTGACAGATATACCTGAGGAGCGCGTGAACCCCTCCTTACCGATGACATGACTAAAAGAGCATCATACGGGCAGTCAGGGGAAGCCGTGGAGGGGGCATGTCCAGGTGGAACAAATAGAGCAGATCGCTCATAATAGAATAAGAGGCAACAAAAAGCTGGAACATTTTGTGCTGGAATAAATAATACGTTTTTATATTAAACTGCCAGAGACTATTATGAACTCCTAAGAGTAATTCAATGACGATAGAGATAAAAAAACAAAAGAATGTGTTGATTGGTTATAGGGTTACTTATAAAGAGACAGCAGGAAAACAAGAGAATTGTCATCAAATTATTGGATGACCACATTAGGGACAAACTCCAAACTCTCAGATGGGGTTATTCCCAACGTGATCACCAATTATTATTGGTGCAGCAGGTAACATTAGTGAGCTAATATACCTGTAGTCAGATAAAGCACCCAAAATTCTATTGTTCGTTGAGACCGTTGGCGCTTGGTGTGTTAAGTTTATAGATCCACCAGGTCTCTCTTTGCAGAATATGTCTTTCCCAATCACCACCTCTGGGTTACCGGTTGACCCATTCAATTCCTGCAAACTTAATCGGATTTGGTCTTCCCTGATTAAATTCATTCACGTGTCTGGCTACTGACATGTCCTTATTATTCCCCACATCATTGAGATGTTCCCCAATAGTCGGCGGATCTCCCTCCATGTTTTCCCCACATATTGTGTTCCACACTCGCAGGTGATTAGGTACACTACTCCTGTAGTACGACAATTGATAAAGCTTTCTTTTGCCTCTTATTCTATTATGAGTGATCTGCTCTATCTGAGCGGGGCGGACCACTTCGCTCCACCTGGATACGCCCCCCTCACAGCTTCCGCCGACTGCCCGTATGATGCTCTTTTAGTGACATCATTGGGACTGCCGGAGGGAAGGAGGGGTTCGCACGCTCCTCAGGTACTGTATATCTGTCAGTGGAAGTAACCAAAAATGTAAAAACATTATGAATATTGCAACTCAAATAGATATACACGTATCTAAAATGTATTTATTGCGCAATAAATAATAATTATTAATAATATAATAATATCTACATTTATTTTTGCGGTAATAGAACTGACTCTGAGAATAAAGATAACATGTTATATATGGCACATGGTAAATGGGGAAATTTAAAAAGTAAATAATTATTGTGCTGTTCTTGACCACTAGGCCCCCCAAAAGATGGTAATAAATGATAATCAGTACGTTATATATACCCCAATACACCACTTAAAAATGTAACTTATGTTCCAAAAACAAGCCACCATACGGCTATGTCAATTGAAAAATGAAAAAAATATGCCTCTATACGTAGCAACACATCAACAAAAATAGGCTTGGTAATGAAGAGTGTAGCCCCCGGTAATAAAACGGTTTAATAACTCACATTTGAGCAATGTAATAAACAAAATGTGTTTGCGAACACTTACAGAAGTACAAGAGCATAAATAGTTTTTGTGGGGCCCGGCAGCTAAGGAACCTTTAAGGGGTAGAGAACGTTAATGCAAGGCAATTACTAATGTATTGTTATTGTCCATATTGCTTCTTTTGCTGGCTAGATCCCTTTTTCCATCACATAATACACTGCTCGTTTCCACGGGTATGACCACTCTGCAATCCATTATCAATGGCCGTGCTTGCACAATACAGGAAAAAGCTCCGCCTCTCTGGTGCCCGGGACTGTGGGAGCACACATAGGCTGGTTCTTCTGTTTTATAGTGTGTAAGCACGGCCACCGCTGCTGGATTACAAGGTGGTCTGTAACCATGGAAACAAGCGGTGTATGATGTTATGGAAAAATGAATCAATCAAGCAAAGGAAGCAATATGGAAATCACAATACATTAGTAAGTGCCCGGTATTTACTTTCTCTACATAATAAATGCTATTTTTGAAGTCAGAAAACCAATTTAAGGGCCTATTATATTTGCAGATATTTGGGCCATTAGCTTGGGAACTAGCATTCATAGGAATGCTCATCCTCGATAATTGGCCTGAATAATTGTGCTGTAGGTCAACTGACAAGCTATTTCCCTGTTGTAAGCTGACTGCATCTTTTATGCAGAGTAAATGATGCACTATTACATCTTTCTGCGTAATCAGGGATGTGCTGAAGATAATCAGCAGAACTGAATAGGGGGAGGAACAATGTGGTAGCAATCATTCCTCCCCCATATACTTTGAATTGGCCAATGTAATAGATGAATGTATATTAGTACATTTCTCATTGATCGGTGCTTCTCCTGCTTGAGGATCGGGCGGTCTAGTAGGACCCTTGCCTGCACTTAGGGATGACGTGTATGACAGTGTATGACATGACAGAACAGGAAGGGGGGGGGGGGGCAGTGGGAACAGTTAAGTGTCTTGAATTCACTTTGTATTGATAGAGTTAGGCCTCATGCACACGACCGTTGTTGTGTTCCGTTCCGCAAAATGGGGTTCCTTTGTTCCGTGATCCGTTTCCGTTTTTGTTTCCGTGTGTCTTCCTCTATTTTTGGAGGATCACCAGACATGAAGGAAAGTAAAAAAAAGTCTAAGTCAAGTTTGCCATGCAAATGATAGGAAAAAAAAACGACGCGGACGAGCGGACGTAGATGACAATCTTGTGTGCCTCCGCGTTTTTTCACGGTCCCATTGACTTCAATGGGTCCACGAACCATTTTCCGTGAAAAAAATAGGACAGGTTATATTTTTTTGACGGACTGGAACCACGGATCATGGACGCAGATGACAAACGGTGCATTAGCCGAGTTTTCAACGGACCCATTGAAAGTTAATGGGTCCGCAGAAAATCACGAAAAACGGAACAACGGACACGGAATGAAACAACGGTCGTGTGCATGAGGCCTTAAGGTGGAATTGAACCTTATTCTAAACTTTGCCCAGGGGCACCATGGATACCTATTATCCAAAATAGCCATAAATTATGCAATATTTTCTTTACATTGTCCAATCTATTTAGAGTTTCATAGGGTATTCCACTAAAGAAGATTTGTCACCTCTCCTGGCATGTCTGATTTAGTAACTACATATATCTCCCATAAAATGATAATTCTGGAGCACCTTTTCTTATAACTCTGTGTTAAGCCATTCCTCTGTTAGTCTTCGTAGAAATGTATTTCTACTGGATGTTGTGTTGGTGGTCTGTGCCTCCCACTGTCCTCCTCGCCCCTGAGAGCACTGACACTGAGCTACTCACCCTGCCCGTCGCTGTTCCGCTCTCCTGCCACTAGCGCTCCATGACTGCAACATCTTTGTGCAGACTGAGTCCTGCCCTTGTTCTGTTATGCCTCCTGTCCTGTTCAATAGGGTGCGTCTGCTCTCGGCCTCTTAAAGGGCCAGTGCACACACATCAAAATTTTTCCCCAGCACAGGCTGTCCTTGGGTATTTGAAGGGGTTGTCTCATCATGGACAATGAGGGCATATCGCTAGGACCACTTGGACCTGCACCTATATCGAGAACGAAGTCCCGCAAGTGAAGGAGGGCGCACTGCGCATGCACAGCCTCCCTCCATTCATTTTCTATGGGGCCGGCAAAAATAGCCGAAAATACCTGGCTCTGCTATTTCCGTCAGCCCCATAGAAATGAATGGGAGCAGGGGCTGCGCATGCGCAGTACGCTCCCATTCACTTCTATGGGGAGCCGGCTTGGCGGTGGCCGGACAAGAGTACTCCAGCCACCACATTGCGGGGCTCTGTTCTCTATATAGGTGGGACCTGCACCTATAAGACAATGGGGGCATATCCTAGCAATATGTCCCCATTGTCTATGATGAGACAACCCCTTTAAGGCATCCTCCCCAGTAGGAGTGTGTCTGAGCTTTAGGTTTCCCAGTCTACAGTAACTAGCAAAGTGATTCTCTGTCTAACTACATGTGTACTTGGTAAGGAAGAGGGTTTCCCCCTGACTACCAACTACCGACTATGACTTCTAGCCACTTGCCATGACCTTAGCCTGGTTTTTCAATTGCCCTAAAGCTGTCTGCCCTGGATATACTAGTACACTGCTTGCTCTGATCTTGGCCTGTTTCCAGACTACGCATTGCCTGATCCTTTGGTGCTTTGCATCGGTGTCTCTGACCCACTAGGTCAGCCTGCAACCATACCAGGACTATCTCAAGAGGTAGCGTCATGGTGGCAACTCTGCAGCAAGGTCTAGATCTCGGTATAGGGGTTAAAGGGTGAATACTGGAGGACTGTCAGGATAATGCCCTTTAGTCCTAAGTCAAACCATTAGTTTGTACAGTGGGTCCACACACATTGCCTGTAACACTGGGAATTACTATTCAGCTTGTTTATAAGGTGTGTCCCAAAACACTCTAACAATGTTAGCACTGATTGGACAGTGTAAAACTGTGTAGGGACACACACCTAAAGCCTCATTCACATGTCAGTGTTTTGGTCAGTGATTGTGAGCCAAAACCAGGACTGGAGCCTCCACCGACATAAGGTATAAGGAAAAGTTCTGCGTTAGAGCCGCACCTGGTTTGGGCTCAAAATCACTGATGGAAATCAAACACTGACATGTTGTCAATTTATTGATGCATTTCTAATAATAGATGCTCCAGTATTGTTATTTCAAGGGAAACACAAGTATTCACTATAGCAGACATGTCAGGAGAACTGATAGCAGGTGCTGTTTAAAGTCATGAGCCAAGTCATGGGTCAAGTGTGTCTTCACTACATAAATACAGCCTCCATGATTTTCAGTAGTCAGCACATATCTATGAACTGAAAATAGCCATATCTTGATTTTGCATTACATTTTTACATATGGTTTTCAAAATGTTAGTTTTTGACAGTGATCTTGATTGTGCGCTCCGAAGGATGAGTTCACAGTTCAGTTATATGGTCAGTTATTTCCATAAGTTATTGTGAAACAAAACCACAGATCAGGTATAATGATTTGATTTGCACCTATTCTGTGTTTTTCACCTGCATCTGATTTTGGCTCACATGACTCATGGAAATTACTAACCAAATAACTAAAGTGTGAACTCAGCCTAACTTGTCATCCTTACCACATATAGCTGTAGTCTGCTGGCACAGAGAGAGGTAACATATACAGCAAACACAGTATACACATAGAACCTGCTCTCCCTAAATTAACTTGAGGCCGGTTGACACAGAGACAGATATCATATACAGTAGGTTCCCATCCAGAAAGAGATTACTTTGCTGTGGTGGATGGGCAGAAATTATTTTGATCAAAATATATTTACTGAGTACCTTATATTCTTTTATATAGTGAATTATTATGCATTATTTCAAATATTCTAAGTTTTTAGAGTGCTGGTGCATTGTGTTTGATTTTGTTTTCATCAGTGAAGTCAATATGTCTACAGCAGGAAATAAAAAACAAAACTGATGTATAGGGTAAGGGTTGTCAACCATCCGTAAATAGTCAGGACTTTTCTCCAGTGTATGTAAAAAAAATAATTATGCATGTACAGGTTATTGTGATTATCAATACATTAAAATCACAATAAATGTTTCTAATGTACTCATCTGAGTTATAAACAAATATAATTTTTTTTGTATCATTATGATTTTCCATTTTATTTCAGATTTTTAAATAAGCGGATATACCACAATTCTGCTATAAAATTCTGTTGCAAAGTAAGCCAACCAATAGTTGGTGTAAAGTTAGACAAAAATGTCTGTACCTGCACCACATCTATTACCCAGCCTGAGCCCTTGTGAGATATATATATATATATATATATATATATATATACATATATATATTGTATGTCTAGACAGCCTGTCTAAACAGCTGACAGTGGAGTGGGCATTTTCACCACATTTATGACATAGTTTCAACATTTCTAGGGTAGTTTGTGATAGTTTGTATTTACTAAGGGCCATATATTTTGTGGGAGGAGATCCATTTTTAGGCTACTTTCACATTAGCGGCAGCCTTCTCTGGCAGGCAGTTCCAGTGGGTGAACATGTCATAGTTTTATTCCGGCCGCCTCTCAGCATGTTTGCGGTGCTGTCAATGGGGCCGGAGCAGACCTCCGGCGGCACACGTGTACTAGTGGCAGCACAGCTCCGGCAGGCTGTTCACCCGCCGGAACAGCCTGCCGGAGAAGGCTGCCGCTAGTGTGAAAGTAGCTTTAGCTAGATTTATAAACTTTTTTTTTGGGGGGGGGGGGGGGGAATGCAAAAAAAAATGCAAATGTGATTCAGTCCCCTGTTATGGTACAGACAGAACCTTTGTAATAAATATAATTAGTAGTGATGAGCGAACTTCTGTTTTAAGTTCGGAGTCTAAAGTTCGGCTTCCGGTTAGCGGAGAATCCCGATATGGATTCCGAATACCGTTGTGGTCTGTGGTAGCGGAATCAATAATGGCCGATTATTGATTCCGCTACCACGGACCACAACGGAATTCTGAATCGATATCGGGATTCTCCGCTAACTGGAAGCCGAACTTTAGACGCCGAACTTAAAACAGAAGTTCGCTCATCACTAATAATTAGACTTTACACTGAAAAATCCATAGGTATTTTGTGAAATGCATTTAAAAGATTGCCAGGAGCCATTTAGTAAATTTGTTTAAAAAAACTGGCTTCAAACTAAGCAGACACTTAAAAAAAGAGCAAAGGTTGCATATTGATATATTATCACCTAAGTTTACACCAGCCACTGACTTAGTAAATCGGCCCCAATGTATATAATGAAAAATAGTGGTAAATTACTGTAGCAGCCACATGTGAACATGTCAGACTTTGTGAATGGACCATAAGGGCAGTTAATAGTACAGTAAATCCAGCAGTAGATACTGTAAACTGTAGCATTTTAACACATGTAGAGATTTCACAGAGGCCTCACTATAAAATCTATAAACCGCTCACCTTCACACGGCTGACAGCTTCTTGAGCTTGCATCATTCGGATATTTTTCGATGGATTGCGTTCTGACAACAGCTGTGTAGAGCCCAAGAAATTGGCTGCAAAGATGATTCCATCAATAAGATCTTCTGGCTCACAAGGGCCAGGCACTAGAATGAGAGATACCAGATGGTTAGCAGAGTCTAATTATTATATACTCACAAACACAGAAAGAATACTGGAAAAACATGAAATGACAGTATGACTAATTCAGCATGTTTATATAACAATCTCAATAATTTATTCTCATAATGTATAGATGTCACTTTAGATGTCACTGGTTGACAAATATGCATTATAACACATTCCTGACTTGCAGTGTACATATACGCCACAGCGGGAAGTATATGTTTGAAAAATGTTTGAAGGACTCTTAAGGGACTATATACAGGTGTATGTGACGATAAATCTTTCATATATATAAAAATGAGTTTCTGTCTGTCTGTCTATCTAGACGTCTGTGTGGATGTTCTTTATGCGCAACCAAATGACTAGCCCGATCTTCACCAAATTTGGCGCACAGGTACATCAGGTGTCCGGGAAAGTTTTAGACTGGGTCTCAGCTCTCTAGGACGTACCGTTCCTGATATATTCCCCAAAAATTAGCCCCCCCCCAAATACAAGCCTCCAAGTCTTTCTCTTCAAATCCCAACTGCCATAAACACAGTTTTACTCCAGGTTTCCATAACAACCCAGCCATTTTTCTTTACTGCTTAAAGGGGCGGGTACTGTGGAGGTCAATGTTTTTAAAGGGGCGTGCACCGTGAAGGTCACTGTTTTTAAAGGGGTGGGCACAGTGGAGGTCACGGTTATTAAAGGGGCGGGCACACTGGAGGTCACTGTTATTAAATGGGCGGGCACTGTGAAGGTCACTGTTATTAAAGGGGCGAGCTCTATGAAGGTCCCTGTTAAAGGGGCAGTCACTGTGAAAGTCACTGTTAAAGTGGCTGTCACTTTGAAAGTCTCTGTTAAAGGGGCGGCCACTGTAAAAGTCACTGTTAAAAGGGGCGGTCACTGTTAAAGGGGCGGTCACTGAAAGTCACTGTTGAAGGGGCAGTCACTGAAAGTCACTGTTAAAGGGGCGGTGACTGTGAAAGTCACTGTTAAAAGGGGCGGTAACTACAAAAGTCTCTTTTAAAGGGGCAGCCACTATGAAAGTCACTGTTAAAGGGGCGGTCACTGTTAAAGTCACTGTTAAAGGGGTGGTCACTGTGAAAGTCACTGATAAAGGAGTGGTAGCAGTAAAAGTCACTTTTAAAGGGTCGGTCACTGTGAAAGCCACTGTTAAAGGGGCGGGCACTGTGAAGGTCACTGTTAAATGTGCAGGCACTATTAAAGGGGTGGGGACTGTGAAATTCATTGTTAAAGGGGAAGGCACTGTGGAGGTCAATGTTAAAAGGGTGGCCACTGTGGAAGTCAATGTTAAAGGGGCAGGCACTGTGGAGGTCATTGTCAAGGGGGTGGATACTGTAGAGGTCACTGTTATAGGGAAACTCTATATCTTTTTACGACACACGGAAACATAAAATAAAATAAATTAAATATACCCGTGCGAAGCCGGGTCCTTCTGCTAGTAATAATTTAAGTGATAACCAACATGGGTTTACCAAAGACATAAGTTGTCAGACTCAGGCTACTTTCATACTAGCATTTTTGCTGGATCTGGCAGGGTCCAGCAAAAACGCTTCCATTACTGATAATACAGCCATCTGCATCTGTTATGAATGGATCCGGTTGTATTATCTTTATTCTTTAACATATTTTTTACATTGTCAAAACAAAATCGTCATTAGCTCCAATGAAAGTCAATGGCGGATCCGTTTTCTATTGTGGCAGATTGTGCCAGATCCATTGACTTGCATTTGAGTCATGACAGATCCGTTTTGCTCCGCATCTCCAGGACGGAAAGCAAAATACAACATGTTGCGGTTTGCTCTCCGGTCTGGGAATGCAACTAAACGGAACGGAGTTCATTTTGGAGCATTCTGTTCTGTTCAGTTCTATCCCCATTGACAATGAATAGGGACAAAACTGAAGAGTTTTTTTTCCAGTATTAAGCCCCTATGACAAAAGACAATACCATAAAACTTTAACACTAGTGTGAAAGTAAGACACCAAAAAAGAGAAATAGGGCTAGCACAAAATAGTAGTAAATATAAGCTTTATTATAGTCTCAACACAAGACAAAATACAATAAAATACAGATAAAAAACAATATAGTGGTGGTTGAAGGACACACTGGACGACATGGGACACCACTAATCACTCAACATATATATCCAGGCTGGAAATGTCACATAGTATATACATAACCCAACATAGGTGTCTAATACATATAACCAGCCAAAACTATAGCTATAAGAACAGAGTACAAATTAGATACAGTACAAAGAAGCATAAAGTGCATAGTGCAAATCTAACCCCAACCCCAACGCACGTTTCGCATAAGCTTCTTCAGGGGGAAGGAGTGTGTGTGTGTGTCTGAAGAAGCTTACGGGAAACGTGCATTGGGGTTTTTCCTGGTCCACCACTCAGGTATTTTACTGCATGGCTCTATAGTGGACAGTTCAGTATAACAGATCTATGTACTCTGTTAGATTTGCACTATGCACTTTATTCTTCTTTGTACTGTATCTAATTTGTACTCTGTTCTTATAGCTATAGTTTTGGCTGGTTATATGTATTAGACACCTATGTTGGGTTATGTTTATGTATATACTATGTGACATTCCCAGCCTGGATATATATGTTGAGTGATTAGTGGTGTCCCATGTCGTCCAGTGTGTCCTTCAACCACCACTATATTGTTTTTTATCTGTATTTTATCGTATTTTGTCTCGTGTTGAGACTATAATAAAGCTTATATTTACTACTATTTTGTGCTAGCCCTATTTCTCTTTTTTGGTGTCTAACTTTGCATGCAGGCTTGGCATGGGTACTCACTTCGGTGAGTCATTTATTGGTGTATATATAAATACTAGTGTGAATGTACCCTAACCTGATTTGTTTTTATGAGGAGGTGAGTAGTAGCCTGGACAGACGGCCGGCTGTGGATGTAGTGTTTCTGGTGTGACACAGTAAAGGGAATTGTATGCGGAGACAGGTATTTTCCTCCCAGTGTGTGCTGCTGGACTAATTAGCAGTCAGGTAAGGTCAAACTCCAGACTGGATCACAGATGCCGGTTCGGGTTTTTGTTAACAACTAGCTGCCTTTAAAAGACAACTGGGTTCATGCAGAGGGGATCTCTGTATTGGGATCTGAGACTTGTGCCGGGGTGGAGGGCTGAGACCCATGTGAGGGGAAACAGGCCGACTAAAGTCTGCTGATAGACTCTTGTTGGCAGAACAGGTCGCATGGTGTGAACTGACACCAATACTGCAAGGTGACTTTTTTGCTTGAAAGTGTTTTTTTGTTCTCTGAACTTTCTAATGGGTGAATAAACACAGAACTTTTGGTTTACAAACTAGTTGGTGCCTCTATACTGCGTCCGTTTATCCTGTTTACCAGAGCAAATCCCCACACTGGATTTTGCAAAGGCTTTTGATACTGTGCCTAATAGAAATTTAATAGGTAAAGTAATGTCTAAAGGCTTGGAAAGTATAGTTTGTAATTGGATTGAAAACTGGCTGAAGGACCGTGTCCAGAGAGTTGTGGTCAATGATTCCTATTCAGAATGGTCCCGGGTTATAAGTGGTGTACCCCAAGGTTCAGTGCTGGGTCCTCTGTTATTTAATTTATTTATGAATAATATTGAGGACGGGATTAATAGCACCTTTTCTATTTTTGCAGATAACACTAAGCTGTGTAGTACTGTGCAGTCTACGGAAGATGTCCATAAACTACACTCTGAGTGATTGGGCATCAACTTGGCAAATGGTCAAGGTGATAAATGTAAAGTTATGCATCTTGGTAATAATAATCTCCGTGCTTCATATGTCCTAGGCGGGCAAATAACACTGTGAGAGTCACTTGTAGAGAAGGATTTGGGTGTCCTAGTAGATCATATATTAAATAACAGCATACAATGTCAATCGGCTGCTTCTAAGGCCCCCAGGATATTGTCATGCATGACAGAAACGGACTCGCGGGGCAGAGATGTAATATTACCACTCTACAAAGCATTGGTGCGACCTCATCTGGAATATGCAGTTCAGTTCTGGACACCAGTCCATAGAAAGGACGCACTGCAGCTGGAAAAAGTACAGAGCAGAGCGACTAAACTGATAAGGGGCATGGAGGGTCTTAGTTATGAAGAAAGATTAAAAGAATTACATGTACAGTGCTTGCAGAAGTATTCACCCCCCTTGACTTTTTTTGTATTTTGGTGCCTCACAACCTGGAATTAACATGGATTGTTTGAGGATTTGCATCATTTAATTTACAGAACATGCCCATAACTTTGAAGTTGTTTTTTTTTTTTTGTTTTTTGTTTTTTTATTGTGCAGCAAACAACAAATAGGGTAAACTAACAGAAAAAATAACTGTGCATAACTATTCACCCCCCTAAAGTCAATACATTGTAAAGCCACCTTTTCCCGCAAACACAGATCCAAGTCGCTTTGAATAGGTCTCTATGAGCTTGTCACATCTTACCACTGGGATGCAAAACTGCTCCAGCTCCTTCAAGTTGGATGGTTTGCGCTTGCGAACAGCAATCTTTAAGTCTGACCACAGATTTTTTATTTGACTGAAATATGGCTTTGACTAGGTCATTCCAACACATTTACATGTTCCCCTAAACCACTCAAGTGTTGCTTTAGCAGTGTGTTTCGGGTCATTGTCCTGCTGGAAGGTGAACCTCCATCCTAGCCTCAAATCACGCACAGAGTGGTCAGGTTTTGCTCAAGATTATCCCTGTATCCCTGCACCATCCATCTCTCCCTCAACTCTGACCAGTTTCCCAGTCCCAGCTGCTGAAAAACATCCCCACAGCATGCTGGTGTTCTTTAGGTGATGTATTGTGTTGGGTTTTGCGCCAGAGCGTTTTCTTTGATGGCCGGAAAGTTCAATTTTAGTGTCTCCCACATGCCTTTTTGCAAACTCACAACGTGCCTTATTGTTTTTAGCTGAAAGTAATGGCTTTCTTCTGGCCACTCCGCCATAAAGCCTAACTCTATGAAGCGTACGGCTTATTATCGTCCTATGTACAGATACTCCAGTCTCTGCTGTGGAACTCCAGGGTTACCTTAGGTCTCTGTGCTGCTTCTCGGATAAATGCCCTCCTTGCCCGGTCCGTGAGTTTTGGCGGACGGCCGTATCTTGGCAGGTTTGCTGTTGTGCCATGTTCTTTCCAATTGGTTATGATAGATTTGATGGTGCTCCTGGAGATCATCAAAGATTTGGATATTTTTTTATAATCTAACCCTGACTTGTACTTCTTAACAACCATGCCTCTTACTTGTTTGGAAAGTTCCTTGGTCTTCATGGAAGTGTTTGGTTAGTGATGCCTCTTGCTTAGGTGTTGCCACTGGGGCCTTTCAAAAAAAGTGTATATATGTAATGACAGATCATGTGATTCTAAGATTGCACACAGGTGGACATAATTTCAATAATTATGTGACTTCTGAAGGTAATTGGTTGCATCATAGCTTTTTATGGGCTTCCTAACAAAGGGGGTGAATATATACGCACATGCCAATTTTCTGTTTTCTATTTGTAAACAATAGTTTTATTTATATATTTTTCTCATTTCACCTCACAAACTTAGACTATTGTGTTCTAATCCATGACATAAAATTCAGATTAACAAAACATTGAATTTAAGGCTGTAATGTAACCAAAAACGAAAAAAGTCAGGGGGGTTTATACTTTTGCAAGGTACTGTATTTAGTCTTGAGAAGAGGCGTCTAAGGGGGGACATGAATAACCTATACAAATTTATAAATGGGCCATACAAAAAATACTGTGAAAAACAGTTACATGTAAAATCCCCTGAACAGACAAGGGGCACTGCCTCCGACTGGAGTAGAAAAAGTTCAGTCTTTAAAAGCATCAAAGCTTCTTTACTCTAAGAACTGTGAATCTGTGGAATAGACTTCCTCAGGACGTGGTCACAGCAGGAACAGTGGACAGTTTTAAAAAGCTTTTAGATGAATTCTTAAAAGTAAATTACATTAATGCTTATGAAAATGAGTAGAAATCTGAGTCTCACTTCCTGCTGGGATTCACGTCCCCACCTATCCCTTGGTTGAACTTGATGGACTTATATCTTCTTTCAACTGAATTAACTATGTAACATTTCACTGTACATGTACAGCACACTGATCAGGCTGGCACAGCAGCTGTGCTTGCCCAATCAGAGATAGGGGAATGGCTGTTTCTGATTTAGTGCTGTTACTGATGTTACTGCTGTAACCCCCGGCATCAGTAAAAAAATAAATAAAAAAATCCTCAAATTTAGTCCAATCAACCCATTAGATGCCATGGTAAACACTGACCGCAGCATCTAAGGGGCTTACAAAGGAAGGAGGCTCCCTTTCTCAACCCATCTGCTCCCCATGATGATGTTGCAGGCTGACAATGGTTGGTATGGCAGCCGGAGTCCATACGGCTTGCCAGCTACGGAAGCCTACAAGGCTGAGAACAGCCAAATAAATAAAAACTATGAAAGGACAATCATTTTTTTGGTCACCTCTTCTCCCAAAAATCATATCAAGTGATCAAGTTGTATGTACCCCAAAATGGTGTAGATGAAAACATCAACTCATACTGCAAGATAGAAGCAGTCATATAACATTGTCAGAAACATTTTTAAAAATGCCTCTCTGAAAATGGCAACACAAAAACATGATTTCCCCCCCTAAAATATACTTTAATTGTGTAAAAGTAGCAAAGCTTTCAAAAAAAAAAAACTATGGACACAACATATTGGGCAATGGAATATCATATTCTGTGTAAAAATTGCAATTTTTACATTCCACCAACTGATGTGCATACATTTTTGCAAAACACCTGTGGGGACAAAATGATCCCATATCCCTTGATAAATTCTGCGAGGGATGTGGTTTCTAAAATAGGGTTCTTGGGGGTTTCTTTTATTTTACCTCAGAATCTCTGCAGTTGTCAGCCAGTGCTGTATAAATCACCCAACTAGGCCTCAAATGGACATGGTGCTCTTTCTCTTCTGAACCCTGCATTGTGCCCATACAGCAGTTTATGACCACATATGGGATATTTTTGTAAACTTAAGAATCAGGGTAATAAATATTGAGGTTTGTTATGCTGTTTACCCTTGCCATGTTTAAGTTTAATTAAATGCAAAATCTGCAAACAAATTAATTTGTTAAATTTCCCCTCCTTTTTGCTTGGAACACCTAAAGAGTTTCTAAAATCAGTTTTGAATAATTTGAGAAGTGCAATTTCTAAAATGGGGTCATTTATGGGTGGTTTCTATCATGTAAGCCTCTCAAAATCACTTCAGAACTGAACTGGTCCTTAAAACACTCAGTTTTAGAAATTTTCTGCAAAATTAGATGAATTGCTTCTAAAATGCTAAGCCTTCTAAAATCCCAAAAACATTTACAAAATGACAAAAACATAAAGTAGACATATGGTTATTTAAGAACTATTTTAGAAAACTGCACTTTTTCCAAATATTCTGAAATTTTTAGATAGTTTTAATAAATAAAGGTAAAGCCAAATGTATCACTAATGTGAATTACAATCTCAGAATGGTTTGGATAAGTAAAAGCATTCCATATTTATTACCACATAAGTGCCACATGTCAGATTAGGAAAACTAGGCTGTGTCAGAAAGGTGAAAACTGTCTGTGTCTGAAAGGGGATAATGATGCTTTATTTCTTATTTTTATATTGTTATTATAATTATGCTATATTATTCATGTTTTCTTGACTTTGCCAAAATGTTAACTGTGGGCATTTCTGCTGTAAAGGAGGCACAATGTGGGCATTAGTAATGTGCGGTAGCACTACGGGGAAATGCCCTAGATTACCCTGTCATACATTGGGATGGCTAGGTCTTACAGGGTCAGCACAGCACCCCCTGCTGGGGATTTAAAAGGGGCAGTCACAATCCCTTCCTTATGTGATTGTAATTTTTTGCTCTGTCACCACAGAAACCTTGTTCTTGATCAAGTGGACATCACATCGACATGCCTGCGACCCTGGATATGGTAGGACCAGTTGGTGTACTGGTACTGCCGTGTACCCTATGATAGATTTTATTAGGTAAGTAGGACTAGGTGAGTATAGCTATGCACTGGGCTGAGTTAGAAGAGTGGCTTAGTGTAAAAAAAAAGATATATTATTTTTTATGTAAATTTAATCCTTGTCCCGGGTGCTGGAAAGCCTAGCTACACCTCTACTCTATGCCATCTGTATCTATCTATCCTATTTAAAATCGACTTTTATTAGCTGAATTATAAGTTTTACACCTAGAAAGATATCTAAATTGTTTCCATAATATTTAACTACCAGGTAAATGTGTGCAGTACTTCACTGACAAATTCATGGCTTAACTATTGAAATATAATTTCAAGTCATCCTTGCGCACCAAATGGTTATTGTTAATCTAAGTCTGAAAGGTCATTTGTTATATGCAGGAGACATATGCTTGACTGCAGCCATAAAGCCAAAAGCAGCATGCACCCCTGCATTCAGTAGAGACCTCCGTTTTCTACTGAATCATTTTATCTATTGCCAGTACTGGTTGAAATGCAAAGAAAAACGCTTTACACATTTTATTAATAGATGGATGAAATCTCAACTACACAGTGGTCTAAAAGGGAGAGTTTACAGTTGATTACGTATCCCTGGTAAATATCTGGTCTGCTTGGCATCTGTACAGTCACTTAAGAGATCTCGCTTGTACTGTATTTGATTATAGCTTGTATATCATTTCATTCTACTGTATTTTTCTGTTACCTCTGAACAGTAACATGCCCACAGCATATTGTAGCTTACAATACTAGTTATTCTATCAAGAAAGCAGTAAAAATATACAGTATATACGCGATCAATGAAAATTTTGTTTTTATTTGGACAGGCCATACATGTTAAAAGGTGAGCAGTAATAGTGTCTACCCAACTAATCCCTATCAAAAAATTTTTTTTTCAACCAAGTAACTAATAATATATCACTAGGATATGTCATCAGTATCTGATTGGTGGGGGTCTGACACCCGGCAACCCGGCCAATCAGCATTTTTTTTTTATATCAAGTATTTTTTATTTGTCAAGATTACAAAGCTGTATACAGTAGAAACATTATTATGTCTTAATACAGAAAAATACATCTGTTCAAGATTTGTACAGATGTGTACATTGTGTATTGTCATTTTGTGTGTAATATAGCATATAAAACATACATGAAATATCTTCCCTACCCCTAACTCCCCCCCCCCCACCCTTTGTACTCACTCCGGCCTGCATGCGACACTTTCCCACTCCTAGAATCAAGTGTGGCTATTGGATAACCAGTTACTCCATAGTTTCTCAAACTTTTGCGGACACCCTCTTTTCAGGAAAATAGCTTTCTCACAGATCAACATGTCATTGACTTTGCCCATAAATTCTTCCAAGGTCGGGGGGCTAGTCCGTATCCAGTGTAACACAATCAGTTTCCTGGCTACATACAGCAATCTACCTACTGCGATCTTACTATACTCCTCAGTCCCTATTTCAGAGACATAACCCAGAATACATATTTTGGGGTCTCTGTCAATCCTAACTGCCGTGTTTTGGTGTATGATCTCTAGTACACCCGACCAGAGCCTATCCAGACATTGACACTTCCATATCATGTGGATCAAGTCAGCTGGCTCCGTAGAACACCTTGGGCAGCACGCATTCATTCTAACCCCAATAGAATGATTTTACACTTACAGACATGACTAGCTGGATTTTACAGCAGAAATTGGGGAAGAAGGATTTAATGTGGATACTGGAAGGGAAGGGGGAACACACGCTGGCAGATAATATCCCTCTGATAGGCCTTATGAAAAGAGTCTGGATGAAGGTCAAGCAGCTGAGAGGGGTGATGGGCGTCAGTGAGTTGGCCCCAATTTGGAACATCTCTCGGCTTCCGGAATTTCTTTCTCTGTCTGGTTTTCATGGATGGGAAAATAACAGAATTTATAGGATAGGTGACTTGGTAGAAGATGGGGTGTTTAAATCATTTATGAATATACAAAGGGAAATTTCAAATTCCTCGAACAAGGTTTTATTAATACCTACAGATATAACACCATGAAGAAAAAAGATACTCGCATTTTAAAATTAATCTCGCTCAAAAATTAATCCTTATAGGGAACGAAAAGAGAGGTTTGATATCTATGCTCTATATATTGTTACTGGACAAGTTTCTGATCTCTCATTCGTTAACTAGAAAGAAAAAGTGTGAGGATGATGTGGGAGGGATAGAGCAGGGACAATGGGAGGATATTTTAGAGGCGTTTACTTCATTGAGTGAATAGGGAAAGTTGTCCCAACTCTACATCATTCATAGAGTATGCAAAACGCCAATCAGCTGTTTTAGTAGGCATCGGCGTTCCTGTGAGCACCGTTGCCTTCACTTGAATGGGGAGGAGATTCTCCTAGGCCACGTGACCAATGAACATGTTGTAACTGGCCTAGGAAAAGCTGTGAGAAGGCCGCGGCACCCACAGGGCCCCCACCGATCAGATACTGATAATTAACGTTGAGGGAAGCAAAACATTTAAAGCGGATTTCAGTCTGAAGTTTATGAAAACTTTGAACGAATCAGAATTTTCTCATTTCATGTTAACAAATCAGTTTTTCCTAAAATGATGGCTGCACGTGTTACAAGGTGGAAGTAAGAAGCCCGGAACGCGAGATCACCCATAATGCCATGCAGCCAGCCAATCTGCAGATAGCCATCCACTGTGAAGTCACAGCCCTATAAAACCCTCATCCTGTGCGGTCTCCACCATTGTCCTATGAGTTGAGCAGAGGGAGAGACATGACAAGCGCTCATGCGCTAGGGACAGTGTTGCTGAAAATTATTAATAGAATAGTGGAGAGATTAAAGGCATGTGTAATATACCGCTGTGTGCATCACGTTCTAGTGCACTGACATTCAGAGTTAATCTGTTATTTTAGTGATACAGTTAGTATGCCTCAGCATTAACCCCTTAGTGACCAGCCTGTTTTGGGCCTTACTGACCAAGCATTCTTCTTCCTTTTTTCATCGTCGCATTCCAAGAGCTATAACTTTTTTATTTTTTCATCTATATAGCTTAATGGGGGCTTATGTTTTGAGGGACAAGTTGTAGTTTTTAATGGCGCCATTTTGGGATACACATACCTTTCTGATTAACTTTTACTAACTCTTTCTGGGAAGGAGATGGGAAAAACAGCAGTACTGCCACTGCGTTTTTATGTTATAAATTTTACGGCGTTCATTTTTTGGTATAAATAATATAATATCTTTATTCTCTGGTTCAGTACGATTACAGTGATACCAAATACGTATATTTTTTTATTTTTTTACATTTTACTACTTTTTTGCAATAAACCCCTTTTTTTAAAAGAAAAATATGGTCTTGCATTGCTGCTCCCCAAGACCTATGGAGTTGTGTGGGGGCTTGATTTTTGTGGGATGACTTGCATTTTCATTGGTATCATGTTGGAGTAAATGGTGCTTTTTGATCGCTTATTATTAGGTTTTTTTTCAGTGGCAACTAAGAATAAATTAGCAATTCTGTCTTTTTTTTTATAGCGTTTACCATAGGGGATAATTTACATGATATTTATGTAGTCAGGGTCATTATGGACGCGGCAATACCAAACATATGGGGAAGAATTTTTTTTTTTAAAGCATCATTTTTTTTATGTGATTTTTTTTTTTTCAATTGAATACATTTTTTAGGTTTGTTTTTTTACTTTTTTTACCACTTAATAGTCCCATAAGGGTACTATAACAGACAGCTTTTTGATTGCTTTTAAAATGCAATGCACTATCCCTACAGTGCATTCCATTTTAATGTCAGTGCTATTCTGACATTGACCAGCAGGCTGTGCCAGAGAGAGGTGCAGCCTGCTGGAAACTAAACAAGGCAGGCTTGGGGCCTTCATAGACCCCAGCCAGACTTCACACACATTGGCACCCCGCTCTCGCATTTGCAGGGTTCCGATGGGAGACAGAGGGAGCCCGCTCCCTGTGTCAGCACTTTACATGCGGCGGGTGCCTTTGCCTGCAGCATGTAAAGTGTTAAAAAGCCTGGATTGGCACTCCTGCCGGTCCGGGCTGTTAGAGCAGGGCCGCCACTCTCATGTGAGAGCGGGTTCAGCGGGCAAGTAGTGACGATGAGAGTCGTGTGGGAGCAGGTATTGCGAGCGGTCAGGCACATGGCCCTGAAACCGGTGAGAGTGACATCAGTGACATGCAGACAGTAGTGGATGATGATGTAGCCGATCGCACGTGGGAGCTGGTGTAGAGGGGGCTTCATCATCAGGTGATGAGGATGACAGCTTTTGCCTGAGGCAGCGGCTGAGCCAGCAGGGTGCTACCATGGCTGGTATATATAGTTCAGACCAAGGCACACCAGCAACTTGGCCAAGTGATGGCAATGCTGCCTCCGCATTGTAATGCTGGGATTTCTGCGCCAATGTCCTCCTCTGCCTCCTCATCCTCGATCTTGTCCTCTTCCTCCCCTCTAGGCTCAGTTCACAGTGGTCCTCTAGCACCGTGTTTCCCAACCAGTGTGCCTCCAGCTGTTGCAAAACTACAACTCCCAGCATGCCTGGACAGCCTTTGGCTGTGCGGGCATGCTGGGAGTTGTAGTTTTGCAACAGCTGGAGGCAGACTGGTTGGGAAACACTGCTCTAGCATATCACCTATGCAAAGCTAGACATTGCCACGCAGGTCTGCATCTCGTCAGCTTGGCCAAACGGAGCCACAGTGGGGAGGAACTGCTAAGCGTTATCAATAATGAAATCAAACCCTGGCTGTCTCCTCTGTGCAGCCCACTGTATTTGCTTATACAGCTGCACATTCAATCTTCTCCGTGATGTTAGGAGGTCTATAGACTACACCAAGAACAATTTTTTTCGGTGTTGATTTCCCTTTGTAATTCCACCCAGAGGATTTCAATAACCTCAACATCTTTATCCACAATTGCCTCTTTGAAACACCCTTTCATATCACTCCTAACATGTAGACACACTACAAAACCTATTCTACTAGACTTGCTTTTTATCATTTGGCCGACAGCTATCTTTCCCAATTCCCTCCCCATACGCATACATGTTTAGCTCGGCCGAACGTGTATGTGTATTCTATTGGAAGAGCAGAGACGGCTACTTCTGGCAGCAGTTTATCTCTGAGGAGAAAAAAAGGCTAGGGCGAAAATATCATTTTGCAAGATCTATGTCTCATCTAACATCATCTGTCGGGGGAGAGTCAGGACCTCCCCATACAAGATAGTGTGTCAGCCAGACCCTTCCTCGGTGGATTCAGCCTACAAAAGACTAATGTGTATGGCCACTGGCCAGCTATAGTAAAGTAGTTAAAAAATACATCTGAATCCACACCATTTAATATAAAAATTTTAACAGATATTCAGCCTTGAAGTTCAGCTGCAAATGCAAAATATATAATTTATAACCAAACATGAGTTATGTTTTTAATATTTCACATGCCCTTTGATAATATTCAAGTTACGGTATAAATGTTAAGAAATTATTGCCAGTTCAGAAATTATTATTTCATGAGGATTGAATAGAAATGTTAATAATCTGAAACAAAGTGAGTGGAATGAGGAACTAGCGGCTGGTATAATAACCTGTTTACAAAGTTAGGCACGCATTGTAATTTATATGCTATTGGAAGAGCTCAATCAACATAAATTGCTCTTTATTGTTGCATGCCCTACTGTATTTCATTCGTTTTTCAAACATATGAATTGAAAATCTAGTCACATGAATATGTAAAAAAATTTGAGAGGCTGCAGATAGAATTTATCACGCCCCACATTTTTATGCCAGACGGACCGGATTACATGAGGCATGACTGGCTTCAGCAGTGATGTGCCACTGGGGGACACGCCTCTGCTGAGGTAAGTCATTGGCTGCAGTGGTGCAAGTGACCCTGTCTGTCCAGAAGATTACAGGAAAAAGACTTAAAGACCACTGAAGAGAGCTAGGGAGCAGAATTGGAGCAGCGGGGAGTATGATTTTTTTTTCAACAGGTACACTACAACAGGTTTCTATCAAAAGTTAAAGCTTAACAACCATTTTAAGATGTTGAAATAGGGGATAATATGCATGTTAATTGACAGTTAAATGTGAGGAGAAAGAGGTGTACACCTTGAGATGAGAGGTGGTTACTAGTGATGAGCGGCAGGGGTCATATTCGAATTTGCGATATTTCGCCAATATTTTGTAGAATATTCGGAGAATATTAGCAAATTTGAATATTCGTTATATTCTAAGATTTTTTTTACTCGAAAAATCGACAAGGTAATGATCACGTAATATGCAAATTTTCGTAATGTGAGTTTTTATCACAAATTTTTCAATTGCCGAGTAAAAACATGATACCTCCCTGCTTCTTGTTTGTGGGCCAATGAGTCATAGCACTATATTGAATATATTCATTTTTTCAAATATTCGTAATATTTTAAAACAAGAATATATAGCAATACAGCGAATATTCAAAAAAACGAATAAAGAGCAATTTAGCTAATATAGTGCTATAATCTTTTTTTTCAATAGTTGAATTTTTTTTCCAATCTGAACTTCAGATGAGAAAAAAATTACAACTATTAGACAAAGAAGATTATAGCACTATATTAGCTATATTGCTCTATGTTTGTTTTTTTCGAATATTCGCTATATTGCTATATATTCTTGTTTTTGGATTTTATGAATATTTAAAAAAACTAATATATTCGATATAGAGCTATATATTAGTTATTTTTTATATCCATTATTTTTTCCATTTAAAGTCATGATTCCTCCCTGCTTCTTGCTTGTGGGCCAATGGGTAATTGGTCCACAAGCAACAAGCAGGGAGGAATCATTAATTAAAAAAATATGCAATAAAAAAATCTCGAATATTTGAAATTCATATATTCTAAATATTCGCGAATGTTCGAAGTAAGCTATATTCGCGATAAAAATTTGCAATTCGAATATTCGTGATCAACACTAGTGGTTACACACTGGCCTATCTCAGATCACCATTTCAACTGCTGGGTGGGATGTTCTACACTTTAAGCCAATGACATGCTTTCCTACTCTTCCTGTACGGCGGTATTGAGAGTTGCATTGGGGTCCTCAGTAGGCACTTTAATCCTGTATTAAATCTGGGGAAACTACTGTTGCATTGCTCACTTCAAAGGTTAACCTTCACATGACTGATGCATGACATAAACTTTCTCTAGACCATACTGCAGTGTAATACGCTGTTTTCTTAGCAATTTTATGAAACATTACAAAATAATATAGCTTAAGGGGAGTAATAAACAGAATTTATTCAGATGAAATAAAAATATGGAGTATGAGGAAAACACAGGTTTTGTGGGATTTGACCCTAGCTTTACACACAATGGAAAAGAGACATTAGCCCAGCTTTACTAATGTGCCTGTGCCAAAAATATGCAAAAAAAAGTGGTGCATTTTAGCACATCTAGGGTTTCTAAACATTTTTTTAATATGCTTGACAAGGGATGGGGCTTAACAGAAAGTGGGTGGAGTTTTAGGGGAAAGGGGACCTAAGATGTGCCATTTTGCTCCAAAAGTTTGGCTAAATTGTGGCGTAAAAAAAAATCTGTCAGTAAGCCAACCAATAGTTGTTATAGAGTCGGTGAAAAGTTTCTATCCCTGCACGACATTTTAAATTGGGCTGAGCCCCTGTGAAACAACTGGGGCAGGTCTACACAGCCTGTCTAAGCTTACGCCATCATTACGATTAGTTAGCCTGGGCCATAGTTTTTTTGAATAATATAATAAATACATGTAATACTATGTGAGGGTTATTTTCTTTAACCTATTAACCACCCTGCAATTTTCAGTTTTTGTCTTCTCATTTTTTACCCCCTGTCTTCCCAAACTCATAACTTTTTATTTTTCCATTCACATTGCTGTAAGAGGGCTTCTTTGTTGTGGGTCAAGTTTTACTTTCTAATATCACCATTTAATATTGCATACAATGTAGTGGGAATCTGGAAACAAATTCCAAATGGGGAGGCATTGCAAAAAAAAATTGCAATTCTGCCATCATTTTAGGGGTTTCATTTTTACGACATTCCCTGTGAAGTAAAACCTTCATTCTCTGGGTTACTACAATTACAATAGTACCACATTTATATATTTTTTTCTGTTTTAATTCTACAAGAAAATGAAACTTTGTAAAAAAACTTTTTCTTTTCATCACCATATTTTGACCCTCATTATCTTTTATAAAGTTTATCTACTGAGTTATGTAGGGTCTTACTTTTAGCGGTCTGTAGTTTTTATTAATGCCATTTTGGAGTGTGTATGACATTTGATCACTTTTTATTCAATTTCAATTGGAGGTGACGCATCCAAAAATTGTCGAACTGGATATTTCGATTTTTATCCCCATTACGACATTCACCGTACAGGATAAATACGTTTATATTTTAATAGTGCTGGCATTTCAGGATGCGGTAAGGCCTATGATGTTTATTTTTATTATGAGGAAAGAGAGGTGATTAGATTTTTAGAAATTTTTTTATATTTAAAAAAAATTCACTTTTTAAAGTTACCCTAGTTAGCTATAACATGCAAACAATAGACTGCTTCTCCAAACCTTTCAATGGATTATCACTGCAATGCATTGCAGATTCACTATGTTCTTATGAAGCCCTGTCACCTGCAGGGCCCCAAGTTGTTATGTAGAAGCAACTGCTTCCCCGATCTCTGCACAAGGAAGCTGTTGAAGCCTCGGGAGCCCTGTAAAAACCACTTCAGTTGTCGTGGTCACAATTTAATCATGGTATCTAATGGTTAAATGTCTGTGATCTGCGTTATTGCCAGTCGCAGACATTAGCGACAGGTATCTGCTGTGGCTAATGTCTGCATCAACCAAAGAGCTATGGTGCCTGCTGCATTCGCGAGCAGGCCCAGTTTTTAAAGACTGGAAAGGGTTAGTGGATATGTCAGTACAATATGCTGCCTTATGTAAGGACAGTATAGTATAGCTATAGGTACAAGCTAGACAAGATGGCACAAAAAATTACTGGGCCACTTTGCTACTACCAGCAAAGGATGCACTTCTCAAGATAGATTGACAGTACATATACAGCAGCCTGTCAATCGTGGCCCCAGGGGGTTAGGACAGGGTTCTGTTCATGAATACAACTGGACTCTTAATATAAGACCAGCATATTATTTCAGTGCTCCGCTAGTACTTTATGCGCCATTTTGGCTTCTAACTGCTGCCCTTAAATAAGGCAGCATATTAAGCTGACAGATTCACTTTAACTCACTTATAATATGGTCCTCGTCACCTGCAAGTCTTTGAAAAAAATCACAAATATTTATGAAGCATTTTGTCCCTGGCCAGCCTTCTTAGAATACAAAATTTAGCACCTTCATCCACATCCTGGCAGCTTACCGACCGGTCATGTGACATCACATACCCTGCCAGGAAATAGTGCATGTAATTGGTCAGAGCCGTTCATACACGTCTACAAGCTACACTCAAAATACCTATTAAGAGACATGAACAGGTGCAGTCGGACAATAAAAAGTAAGACAGCATCTAATTGACTATTCCAACAAGAACATATTATAGGATAAGACTGATTATAACAAAAAAACTGTGACAGATGTTTTTCAAATGAGGCAGGCTGTCCAATCATAAATGACTCTTGCTGTTAACCATAGACATTTTATATGCACATTATTTATAAAAGCTTTAAAAGGAAAATGTCATCATAAAATGACCTAATGTAAAAATCTAGTTTTAATGTTAAACATATTTTAGAATATAGATTTTGTTTAATCTCCCATGTCATCTATATTTAAAAAAAAAAATTAAATCCACGAGGTGTAATAATAGGCTATTCCGGGGAGATTACTTCTCAGCAGTCGTCTCATTGTCATCACAGGTAGAATTATAATGACCGATATTACCTACATACTGATACCACAGAATCCAACATTCACAATACATTATGGCACATCTTATCTATTCCCCTCCCTGTATGACATCCTCTACACAAGTCACAAAGCATGCCTAGAAAGCTATCCCATAGAAGTCAATGTGAAGCATAACATGCAGGTAACATGCAAGATGGTTGTCCTCATACCTCCATAATTATGTACAGAAAATAGAATAAAAAAAACTACAATCCCAAAACATTTTAAAAAATGAATATGTATTACTATCTGGTTTTATAGGTGACACATTCCCTTAAACACATTGAAACAAACACATTAATACAGAAACCATGCAGCAACCCTCCATGAAGTCACAGAAAATGACACCCGAACCAAGGCTTTTAGCTTAATTAAGTCTTTTAGTCACTTGGATCTGCAAATTACTTCTTTAAGAGCTTCTAAGGATTATCGCTTAATCAATGCTCGTGGGAGACAATGAGTGATAATTACTTCCACATTCAATACACATCACCCTCAGTTTCTATAATCCTGAGTCCAAGAGGCTACACATTCTTAACATTCACCTTTCATAAACCACCAATTCTGCAGGTTTTCTATGTGAATTTGTACTAGAAGGAATAAATCTATGCTAAATATAATGTCCAGTACATTAAAGGGTTTGAACAGCCTAATTTAAAACCTGTCAGGCAGCAGTGTGTTCAAGAAATAGAAAAAATATTTCTCCACTTTCAAAAGCCTTTCCATTCCAGAACTGTGGTTCCTGGAAGTCCTGCAGGACTGGAAGAGATGGGCAGCCGTTCTTGGTCATGAAACTGCTGCAGCCACTAACTGGCTTCTGTGGTTACGTGAGCAAGAATGGTACATCATTGCTAGTGATGTTTCCTTTTGCACGTGTGATTGATTGATTGACTGAAACTCTTGTGAGTAAGAACTGGTCCCCATCACTTCCAAAAGCCAAGATGCTGGAAAGGAGGCATTTTGAAATCCATGCTATCAGAGTAATGTGACTGCTAATACACAAATAAAAAGAAGATAATGAGTACATACAAGCCAAATAGAATTCTACACATGCTAGAGAGAAGTAAATACAAGCTAGAGAGAAGCACATACAAGCTAGGGAGGAGTCCATACATGCTAGAGAGAAGCACATACAAGCTAGGGAGGAGTCCATACAAGCTAGAGAGGAGTCCATACATGCTAGGGAGGAGTCCATACATGCTAGAGAGAAGCACATACAAGCTAGGCAGGAGTCCATACAAGCTAGAGAGGAGTCCATACATTCTAGGGAGGAGTCCATACATGCTAGGGAGGAGTCCATACATGCTAGAGAGGAGTCCATGCAAGCTAGAGAGGAGTCCATGCAAGCTAGAGTGGAGTCCATGCAAGCTAGAGAGGAGTCCATGCAAGCTAGAGTGGAGCCCATGCAAGCTAGAGAGGAGCCCATGCAAGCTAGAGTGGAGCGCATGCACGCTAGAGTGGAGCGCATGCACGCTAGAGTGGAGCGCATGCAAGCTAGAGTACATACAAGCTAGAGATGAGTATGTAAAAGCTAGAGAGGAGTATGTAAAAGTTAGAGAGGAGTGCATACAAGCTAGAGAGAAGTACATAGAAGCTAGAGAGTAGTACATACATACCATCCACAAAACTGGGGAAAGTCGCCACTTTCTTTGTTTCCTAAAAAAGAAAAGAAGAAAAAAAGAAACTGTTAACTAACAATACTGCCTGATTAATAATACTTTTCATAGGAATTAAAGACACTTAATATAATAAAAGATTAATTAATCAATTTTTTATATATTTTATTCCATTCACATAGCCTTATGAGGGCTTAGATTTTTTGGAATATGCTGTACTTTCTAATGGCACCATTTACGGTTGCATAAAATGTGGTGGGTAGTGGAAAAAAATTGGAAAAAAAACTAAATTCTGCCACAGCATTCACTATGCAGTAAAATTGACCTGTTACTTTCATTCTCCAGGTCAGTACGATTAAAACAATACCACACTCATGTAATGTTTATTGCGGTTTAATTCTGAAAGAAAAAAAAAAACTTAAAAATGTTTTTTTTTTCATCACCATATTTTGACCCCTATAACTTTTTGGAGTTATGCGTAAGGAGCCATACAGAGCTCATTTTTTGCAGGGTGATTTGTTTCAGTCATGACATTTTTATCACTTTTTATAAAAAGTTTTTGGGGAGTTGAAGTGACAAAAAATTGTGAATTGGCAATTTTTTTTCTTCTATTAATCCATTTTCCGTATGGGATAAATATTGTTATATTTTAATAGTAGATCTGTTTTCACGTGCGGCGATACCCATCATGTGTATTTTTTTTTAAGTATTTTGATTTTGATTTGGGGCAAAAAGGGCGATTTGAATGCTTATATTTAGAGATCAGCAAATCGAAGTTGCCGAAGTGGAATTCGATCCCAATTTCAGGTTTTATTCGATTCGCACCGAATCCAAATTTCCTCGCAATTCGTGGTAACAAATAGCATTTTTTCCTAAAATGGCTGATGCACGTGTGAGGACATGAAGCAAGCAACTCTGGGAAGGCGGGACCACCCATAATGCCATGCATGCAGCCAATCAGCATCAGATGTCACAGCCCTATAAATAGCGTCAGCCATCTTATATTCTGCCATTTACCAGTGTACTTAGTGCAGGGAGAGACATCAGCAGGCGCTAGGGACAGTGTTAGAAAAAACTTTATTGTGCTAAAAAAAAACGATTTACAAGTGCAGGGAAAGATTATTCAAGGTGTAGGTAAAGGATAGGGAAAAAAACATTCCGCAACATTTATGTTGAACAGGGTTGAGTAGGGAGGTCACAGCCTAGGTAAGGCCTCTTGCACATGACTGTATGGCTTTTTCAGTATTTTGCAGCCCGCAAAAAACAGATCCGCCATAAATACAGATGATATCCGTGTGCATTTCGTTCTTGGCAGAACGGAACAGCTGGCACCTGATAGAACAGTACTATCCTTGTCCGTTATGCGGACAATAATGGGACATGTTTTATCTTTGAAAAGAACGGAAAAACGACAATACGGAAATGGAAGGCATACGGAGTACCTTCCATTTTTTTGCGGATTCATTAAAATTAATGGTTCGGTATATTGAATGCAAAAAACGGAACATAAACGGGAAAAAAACCCATTATTGTGCAAGAGGCCTAGGGGATCCAAATTGCCATTATACAGCTCTGTAATTCCAGCAAACTGTTCTTGTTATTGGGGTGCAAGTGCTGTATGAAGCATTAACAGGGTTTATTACAAGGAAATATTTCTACGTCTTATTTGCCCTTGTGCTGTGCAGTTATATGTTCTAAATCCTTTAGTGGTGTGTATTAGTGGGGGAAAAAAGGTCTTATTAGCTGTTGTGTGGTGAAGTGAGAAAATTACAGACTCTTTTGGGGTGTTTTAATTTCCTTTTTATTTATTTATGTATCTGATCTAACAGTATGTCAGACAGAGAAGTGCCAGACCCTGCACAGGAGAGTGGCAGAGGCCTAAATGTTTCTGGCACAGGTCGCAGCAGAGTTAGGGGGCGTGGCAGCAGGGGTCACTTCGAGAGGCTTGGGCTCCCAGTGTCATCTAGTGGTCGTGTCTTGACCAGCAACCCAGTGGCTCTTGAATGGTTGACTCGGTCATCTCTGTTTTGGATCCACTCCTGTTTTTTTTTTGCATTAGAAATACTGATGGATTACTGACCAAAGGCTGACCGAGTGAAGGCGGATGCTCCACAGACAGGATCATTTATTTTTGGGTTATTGTTCTGACAGATCAGAGGAAGGGCAAAGCAATCAGTGACGTTGACAAAAACTTACTTCTGACAGCCTCTCCATTCTGTCGGAGGTCTCTACTTGTATAAGCGTTTAATAGAACAGGTTCTGTAGACATCTATGTGGAATCAGCTCACAATGGTGTAAAAGGAGTGCGCTTCTTCTTGGCGCAAACATCGACCTGTAACGCTGAGTTCATACTTGAGTTATTTGGTCAGTTTTGGTCCCGTGACTGCCCAAATAAGCGAAGTGTGCAGTATTATTTCACTACCAAAGCAGACTCCCTATGCGTGTTACTGCAAGGCACAGTGTTCTACACCACTATAAAGTCTCTCTGCAGCAAAGAAATAGCAATATTTTAACGAAATTCGCCGCAAGTAAATTCGGATCAAACAAAAAAATTTCCCAAAAATTCGGGGAACCGGCGAATTGAATTTTTTTAAAAAATTTGCGCATCTACTTTTTTCACTTTTTTTTTCTTATTTTTTTTTAAGTCACCCTGGGTGAATCATTAGCTAACTGGCAATCATTAGATTGCCCATTGTGTTCTGTGATGGCTATAGAGCCATCATTGAACACTTCATTTTCAATATAGTGGCCTGTATTGGTATATTTTACTAATAGCTACCAAAGCCTGCTTGAGGCTTCTGTCTACTAGTATAGTGTACCAGGTTCTCAGCCGGTGATCACTGTTACGGGAGCGGGATCATGCGGCTCCTGTTTCCAGACCACTCAGATGCCATGGTCACATTTTACCACGGCATCTGAGGGGTTAAACATATGTGATCAGACTTATGGCTGATCGCATACAGCTGCAGCAGGTCTCTGTGTGAGCGGGCGTCATGTTTAAAGACGCGACTTCCACCGCACACGTACAGCGGCAGTTGTGAAGGTGTTAAAAAAATGAATAAAAAACTGCCACAAGAGCTGTATATGGGATGGCAGCCTACGTAGTGTATGGCTGGATTCATATTTATAAGGGCTCATGCACACTAGCGTATGTGCCCTGAGCCCATCTTGTGGACCACATTGACTTGAATGGGTCCGCAATCCTCAAGATACGGAGTGGAAGCAAGACTCGTAAGACAACGGAAGCACTACGATGCATGACTGCTGGCTTTCTGCTGGATAAATACTCGTGTGTCTTAAATTTGGCTCTCTATGCCCCAAAATATTGTTTCATTGTTTGGAGTGAATTAAACCAACAAATAGATGGTGTAAAGTTAGACTAGACAGAGTATAGGTGTGCCAGATTTAGCCACTGTGATAAATCTGGCACAGTTTAAAGGGGTTTTCCAACCTTTACTACATAAGTGACTGCCTATCCTCAGGACAAGCCATCACTAGCTGACTGGTGAGTGTCAGACAACCCCAACTCACCAGAAGTCAAAGTTGGAACTACACAGCTGACTTCACAGCTTGACTTCAATGAAAGGAGCTCTGTAGTATCAAGCTCCTTTCATTACAAGATTGGCAGAGCGGTGAAGTTCCACTGCCAACATCTGGCAGTGGAGCTACACCCAAACAGTTAATTGGGGGAGGTGACGGAGATTGGACCCCTGTTGATCAGCTATTGATGGCCTGTCCTGAGCATTTTTGAATAACATTTGTCGGTTTCAGCATTTTTTACAAAATAATGGCATGTTCTAGGTATCTTGTGATCGCGATGCTCAGCCGAATACCTCATGTGCTCGAGTCAGTGTATTTAAATCCAATTTAGCCTCTATTCCTGAAAAGGTTCTACTGGGATTTAAACTCACAACCTTCTACATTAGAGGCAAGCAATTTAACCTCTTAGCTATAAAGCTGAATAATAAACTGTGTCAGAAAAACCTTCATGTGATGCTTCTCTTGAATCACATGACCATTTGACATCACACAAGGGGAGCAACAGCAAGTGATTGGCTGCTGCGGTGTCAAACAAAAAGTTTACATGTAGGGGCCAGGGAGCTAACAAGCTTGGACCTCGCACCTGGGATCAGGTAAATATGATCACCAATGCTGGTCCCACCAGTCTGAGAGGTCTATAAATTAGTGCACAATCCTTTTTAGGGTGATTTCACATGTTGCTCTGATGCAGTTTTTATGAGGTCCTTTTGGTATACATCACAAGTTATTAATAGAGTTTGTCGCTGGGCTGGTAAAATTTTTAGTTTTGCAGCAATTACTCTATAATGAGCTAAGATACTAAGACACTTTGCACAAAATGTGGTCATAATTCTCAGGTCCCTGTAGACAAGAACAGATTTATATTTAACTGAGTGCCTCCCTGGCCTTCAATCTAGAGTTTTAGTGATCTTCTGGGAATGGTATCCTGTCGCTCATTTAAAATACAGCATAATTTCTGCTGTGGGGCAGGAATACATAACATATTGCTGCATAAAATGGAATGAAATAAACACATACTATTACATATTTGTATGTTAAGAGAAAATGCACAGTTTCATTCTTCATTTAATATACAATGACACAATATAGAAATTCTAATTATAATCAACACAGCTTCAAATTATACTTTAAAAGGATTATCCAGCCATTAAATGTTTTAACAAACTATTGAATGCTCTAAAATAATAAAAAAGACATAATACTCACCTTAACCACCTCAGCCCCCCCTAGCTTAAACACCCTTAATGACCAGACCACTTTTTACAATTCTGCACTACACTACTTTCACAGTTTATTGTTCGGTCATACAACTTACCACCCAAATGAATTTTACCTCCTTTTCTTCTCACTAATAGAGCTTTCATTTGGTGGTATTTCATTGCTGCTGACATTTTAACATTTTTTTATATTAATCAAAATTGACCGAAATTTTTGAAAAAAAATGACATTTTTCACTTTCTGTTGTAACATTTTTCAAATAAAACTACATTTCTATATACATTTTTCTCTAAATTTATTGTTCTACATGTCTTTGATAAAAAAATTCAATAAGTGTATATTTATTGGTTTGGGGTCACATGTGGGGTATTTATACTGCCCTTGCAGTATAAATATTTTTTACATTTTTTTATACAAAGTTGTCAATTTACAGAGATATTTCTCTCACCCAGCATGGGTATATGTAAAAATACACCCCAAACCACATTGCCCTACTTCTCCTGAGTACGGCGATACCACATGTGTGACACTTTTTTGCAGTCTAGGTGCGCAAAGGGGCCCAAATTCCAATGAGTACCTTTTAGGAGGGCATTTTTAGGCATTTGGATTCCAAACTACTTCTCACGCTATAGGGCTCCTAAAATGCCAGGGCAGTATAAATACCCCACAAGTGACCCCATTTTGGAAAGAAGGCACCCCAAGGTATTCTGTGAGGGGCATGGCGAGTTCATAGAAGTTTTTTTTTTTTTTTTTTGGCACAAGTTAGCGGAAAAAGATTTTTTTTTTTCTTACAAAGTCTTATATTCCACTAACTTGTGACCAAATTTTTTTTTTACATGAACTCACCATGCCCCTCATGGAATACCTTTCTTTCCAAAATGGGGTCACATGTGGGGTATTTATACTGCCCTGGCATTTTAGGGGCCCTAAAGCGTGAGAAGAAGTCTGGAATCCAAATGTCTAAAAATGCCCTCCTAAAAGGTACTCATTGGAATTTGGGCCCCTTTGCGCACCTAGGCTGCAAAATAGTGTCACACATATTTTTACATATACCCATACTGTGTGTGAGAAATATATCTGTAAATGACAACTTTTTACATTTTTTTTATACAAAGTTGTCAATTTACTGAGATATTTCTCTCACCCAGCATGGGTATATGTAAAAATACACCCCAAACCACATTGCCCTACTTCTCATGAGTACGGCGATACCACATGTGTGACACTTTTTTGCAGCCAAGATGCGCAAAGGGGCCCAAATTCCAATGAGTACCTTTAGGATTTCACAGGGCATTTTTACGCATTTGGATTCCGTGAGGGGTATGGTGAGTTCATGTAAGATTTTATTTTTTGTCACAAGTTAGTGGAATATGAGACTTTGTAAGAAAAAACTAAAAAAAGAAATTTCCGCTAACTTGTGCCAAAAAAAAATCTTTGATGAACTCGCCATGCCCCTCAAAAGTGATCTTTATAGTGCTGCAGCGATTTTACGGTGTTTTTGCAGTGATCAGAAAAAAAAATTCTGTCACTGCGGTGGGTCGGACTGAACACAAGTGTGCGCACAAGATCAGGCCTGATCGGGCGAACACTGCGTTTTTTGTAGAGCCTATAGAACATTTCCTATTCTTGTCCGCAATTGCGGACAAGAAAAGGCATTTTCTATATAGTTCTGGCAATGTGCAGATCCGCTTAACGTTGCTGTGGACGCGCGCGCTCTCGAGAGATGACGCGCCGATGCGTCTAGGAGGAATAACCCGGCTGCCCGCAGGACGCATCCCTGCGTGGTTTCCTAGCAGATATTCTACCATGAAGGCCTGATTCACACAGTCTCCTCTTAACAGTTGTTCTAGAGATGTGTCTGCTGCTAGAACTCTGTGTGGCATTGACCTGGTCTCTAATCTGAGCTGCTGTTAACCTGCAATTTCTGAGGCTGGTGACTCGGATTAACTTATCCTCCGCAGCAGAGGTGACTCTTGGTCTTCCTTTCCTGGGGCGGTCCGCATGTGAGCCAGTTTCTTTGTAGCGCTTGATGGTTTTTGTGACTGCACTTGGGGACACTTTCAAAGTTTTTCCAATTTTTCGGATTGATTGACCTTCATTTCTTAAAGTAATGATGATCACTCGTTTTTCTTTACTTAACTGATTTTTTCTTGCCATAATACAAATTCTAACAGTCTATTCAGTAGGACTATCAGCTGTGTATCCACCTGACTTCTCCACAAGGCAACTGATGGTCCCAACCCCATTTATAAGGCAAGAAATCCCACTTATTAAACCTGACAGGGCACACCTGTGAAGTGAAAACCATTTCAGGTGACTACCTCTTGAAGCTCAACAAGAGAATGCCAAGAGTGTGCAAAGCAGTAATCAAAGCAAAAGGTGGCTACTTTGAAGAACCTAGAATATGACATATTTTCAGTTGTTTCACACTTTTTTGTTATATATATAATTCCATATGTGTTAATTCATAGTTTTGATGCCTTCAGTGTGAATATACAATTTTCATAGTCATGAAAATAAAGAAAACTCTTTGAATGAGAAGGTGTGTCCAAATTTTTGGTCTGTACTGTATGTCTGCAGGGTAAGTACACCTTCACAATCAAATGTCTTGTTATGTCCTCTCTAAAGTAGAATGAAGTGATTTTTAAAGTTTTCTAACAGGTCTGTGCATATCTATGGTAACAGACTACAAACAAGCGTGTAGTCTAATCCTGCAATCATGCCTCCTTCCATCTTCCACTAAAATATTTGCTACCAAATATTAGCAATAAGTAGAGTTTAGTTGGATGGAGGGACGCTAAGCTGCAGTCTGTTTTCAATGTTGCATCATTGCTTTTATTTTTAGATAAAAAACATTCATTGTGAAGGTGGACATAGTAATTATGTCTTGAACACTATTAGAAGTGGTGCTACATGTAAGTCTGGATCGCTAATTTTTATGTGTATACCGTACTTCACCCTTGCACAGCGGTGTACACACAAATGGCATTGGAATACACTGAGAGGACTTCTGAATTAGTGCTTAGGAGTCCTGTCCATTATGTGTGCAAAGCTGAGAAGTCCTGCTAATGTACTACAGCACTGATTTGCAGGATCACAGCAGGAGAACTGGGGAGTATACACATAAAAATTAGCGATCCAGACTTAGCAGGAGAAGTATTGTTCTCGTAGTACTGTTCCTAATAGCAATTGAGGGAAATGGCAGAACTCCCTTTAACATACAAATTCATTTACCCTTTCATTACACATTCATTAGCTATATTAGAGTGGTTGCTATGTGCAAGTTTATCACTGGTGTCATGGGGCCACTATTATCACAGTTACTGCCAATGCTATTGCTGCCACCACCGTCCCCACTCATGGGGCCACTACTGGGTCATGGGGCCACTACTGAAACTGCTGCTGCTGCCACCGTCTCCGCTCTGTCATGGGCCACTGCTTGAATCTTGGGGTACTGCACGGTTAAGTCCATTGCGATAAATTAGGGTACTTTCACACTTGCGTTGTTTGATTCCGGCAGGCAGTTCCATTGTCAGGATCCTGATCAGTCTGAAAAATGCCTGATCAATCAGAAAAAATGACATCCGTTTGCATACAGTTTGCCTGATCGATCAGGCATTTTTCAGACTGATCAGGATCCTGATCAGTCTGAAAAATGCCTGATCAGTCAGAAAAATGCATTGCAATACCGGATCCCGTTTTTCCGGTGTCATCAGGCAAAACGGATCCGGTATTTATTTTTTTCTCATTTTTAAAAGTCTGCGCATTCAGGCAAGTCTTCGTTTTTTTCCGCTGGAGATAAAACCATAGCATGCTACGGTTTTCTCTTTTGCCTGATCAGTCGAAATGACTGAACTGAATGCATGGGGATATGCCTGATCAGTTCTTTTCCGGTATAGAGCCCCTGTGACGGAACTCTATGTGAAAGTAGCCTTAGACCTGACGCGTTTACTGACCCACAGCTAACAGAAGGGATTAGCTATGAATCTTGGTGCCCTATACAGTGATATAGACAGCGATAAATTACAACTGTGTCACCGCCAGGTCTATGAGAAGGTCTGTTAGACGTTCTTCTCTACCTCTTGCATGACATTCACTTTGTCATCTCCTTTCCTTCTCCCAGCTTTCACTTATTTACACTAATTGTCTTCCTTTATATTCCCTCCCATACTGCCTCACTTTGCGGTTTATACTTTTTCCTGGATGAATTGTTCACTGCTGGAGCCTGCTTCTGCTGATTCTTCAGATAAGTCTGTTTCCTTTATTCGTGTTTCCTTGCTGGCTTGATTGTAGGTGGCCCTGACTCCGTCCGTATTAAGTGCAGGGAGCTGGTGGTTGTGTCCCCTCACTATTATAGGGTTTTCAGGTGTCACACAGTATTAGGTACGTGGACATGCAATTGTCTACCATAAAGACCTTTGCATGGGCATAGCAGTCAGGGAGAGCTCTAGGGGTTTTATAGGGCTCACCCATATGCTCCTTAGTTTGGGATCAAGCCAGTCGGAGGTTTATTTATAAGTTCCAGCTTTCTGCAACACCATCCGTGACATACTGCCTGTAATACTGATGCACAGTATCTACAAAACAGATTAACTGTGAATGTGGGTACAATAGAACGTAATGTACATGTTGATACCCTCTACCTGCACTTCCCCTGCAGTTAGAGGGTATACCTGATTTATTGCGATTTGTGATGAATTAATTTAGAAGAAATCAAATTTCTTGAAGAATTTCTGGCGAATCGTCCAAATCTAATTTTTTTAAAACTTTGGTCAATCTCTATTTATCACCCATTATGCAACATTTTATTTCTCTTCTGCAGCATTGCTTAGATTCAAATCACTATTTTAATATCAATAATTTCTTACAAAATAATAAAAAAAATATAATGTAAAAACAGTGATATAGTTCTGTAACACACAAAGCTTAGAATTGAGAGAAGCCTAGCAGTTTTATTAAATCAGTGACAGGAAACTTGTAACTTTTTATCCAGAGTAGTGCCAGCAATTACAATAAATTCCTCTTAATTAAAAGATGCAATTATCCAGATCTGGTTAATTTATTAGGAGTGCAGTAACTGCTTTTGTAACTGTATTTGTGTTTAATTACATGAAGGAAGATACAATATAGTGTCAGACAATCACATAAATAGTAAATGAGAACCAAAGCAAGCATGAAAGGCAAACATTCAAAGCCAATGAGCTTAAATACTAATGTTATATTGCACAAGGATAAGAAACCCAACAATTTTTACAGCATTTTTGTGCCATTCTTCTGTGTGTTTTTACAGCGAAAATGAGGGTTTTATAGGGCGGTGACATCACGGGGGATGGTTCACTGCGGATTGGCTGGCTGCACAGCATTACGGGTGATCTTGCGTTCCTGGACTTATCTCCTGTACACTTAGGCCCCTTGCAGACGCGCGTGTGCGGATTAGGTCCGGATGCATTGCGAATGCGTTCAGTGAAAAATGCGTGATTTCACAAACAAAGTCATTCAGTTTTGTCCGCAATCACGTTCAGTTTTTATCACGCGGGTGAAGTGCAATTTAATGCGTTTTGCACTCACGTGATAAAAAACTGAATGTGTACAAACAATATCTCTTAGCAACCGTTAGTGAAAAACGCATCACATCCGCACTTGCTTGCGGATGCGATTTTCACGCAGCCCCATTCACTTCTATGGGGCCAGCGTTGCGTGAAAATCGCAGAATATAGAACATGCTGCGATTTTCACGCAACGCACAAGTGATGCGTGAAAACTAACGCTCTTGTACACAGATCCATTGAAATGAATGGGTTCGCTTCACGCATTGAACCCGCGCGGAATACTTGCTCTTGTGGTAGGAGCCATAGTTTCACTTTCTAACACAAGCAGCCTCCATTTTAGGAAAACATCTGTTAGCATTAAGATCGAGGAAATTCGGATTTGTTTAGAAACAACGTTTTCCTAAACTTCGGACCGTATTCCGCTTTGGATGCTTTGCTTCACTCAACACTAATGGTGGCCAATATGAAAATATAAAATGCCCTACAAACATGGTGCGTTTTTGTGTGGTATTTTATGAGCTATTTCTTGCGTTTTGTTTTTTGTTTTTTTGTCCCTTGGCATTTTTTTTTTTATTGCAGAATGTAGTGTGATATTTTTACATGCACTGTCCCATAGATTTCTCTATAGTAAAGAAAATCTGAAATAATGCAAGACAAACATTGTGTGACTTAAAGGGGTTGTCTCACTTCAGCAAATGTAATTTGTCATGTAGACAAAGTTACTGCAAGGCACTTACTAATGTATTGTGATTGTCCATATTGCCTTCTTTGCTGGCTTCATTCATTTTTTCATCACATTATATGCTGCTTGTATCCAGCATTTATGACCACCCTGCAATCCAGCAGCGGTGGCCGTGCTTGCACACTATAGAAAAACTATCTGGCCTCTATAGTGGCCGAGACCACGGGAGTGCACATAGACGGGCGCTTTTTCCTATACTGTGCAAGCACAACAACCACTGCTGGATTGCAGGGTGGTTGTGACCCCTGGATACAAGCATTGTACAATGTAATGGAAAAATGAATCCAGCCAGCAAAGGAGGCAATATGGACAATCACAATACATTAGTAAATGCCTTGTATAAACTTTGTCTATATGATAAATGCCATTTGCTGAAGTTAGACAACCCCATTTAAGTCACACAACCTTTGCCTTGCATTATTTCAGATTTTCTTTACTATAGAGAAATCTATAGGAAAACTCCTGTAAAAATGTCACACTCGGTGTGACACTCACACACAGCCAACACAACAAGCAATTATAGGGAATGATCCATTTGTTTTTGATAATTGCCTATTTATCAGGGGAGGGGTGCATTTACATGCAGCAATTACCTGTCACGGCCACGGTTTTGGCCGTGACTCCTTGGGAGCCGCATGCTGTTGCCCGCGGTTTGGGTTGTTGTTTCAACCGCAGTTTGAGGCATGATGTTACTTGTCTCAGGTGCGGTTGCCACGGACAACAGGTGTGTGTGCGGTCCCTTGGAGTTTGTGTGCGTGTATGTATGCACCGTTGTTTGTCTGTGTGCACTCTGTGTATTGTGTGGTGTGCACTGGCACCTTTCCTGCACTGTGGTTGCCCGTGGCAACGTTTGGTGATGTGTACATGTGTGTTTTTTTCTTTTTTTTTTCTTATTCTTTTCTCTTTTTAGCTGCACAAAAAGCAAAGACACAGGACATCAACAACAAATCACGCAATAATAACATATGACCGGAAGGGTGGCCCTTACAAGGAGATAGAAATCACAGGAGGCTGCTACAGCAAAGCATGACTGAAGCAACCTCCTAAGCCATGCCAAAGACAGAAGCTATATAGGCCTAAGTGGCCACACCCACCGGTCAGACACACCCAGTGACATCACACACACTGGGAAGAGAGTTAACCCTTCCAGCACCACAGGAAAGGGAAAACACCAACTTAAAGGAACCAAACACAACAAACACACTGTGGTTGTTACCGCTGGCAACGACATGGGTGGCAACCGTGTCCTGGGAGTCAGCCCAAAGGCCGGGACACTGCCACCACATGTACACATCACCAAACGTTGCCACGGGCAACCACAGTGCAGGAAAGGTGTCAGTGCACATCACACAATACACAGAGCATACATACACGCACACAAACTCCAAGGGACCGCACACACACCTGTTGTCCGCAGCAACCGCACCTGAGACACAGGGGAGAAGCCTCAAAGCCCCCCCCCCACCAAAAAAAAAACACGTGAGGGACTCAACACAAGGGGATGGGAGAAGGGAACGTCCACTCTCAGACACGGTTCCCAAAAAGTCGCTGTCAGCTGCATCCTCTCCCAGCACACAACACAGCCAGTCCGACGAGGCCTGCAGCCAGCACCAGCGACACAGGGGAGAAAACCACTGAGAGATGGACGAGGGGACTCTCCACTCACGTCCCCACTCCAGTCGCTGCCAGCAGACACTCCTAACCAGCACGCAGCCGGAAAACTAACGGAGTGCTGCCAGCAAACGACCAGAGATGGGAACATGGAGAGGGAAGAGGGATCACCAACATGGACACGGAAGGTAAGGTGGCGGGGAATAAGCCACCAACCGTGCCGTTAACGGTGATCCCCCCAGGACGTTCTCCCTCCGGAGAACGCGCATGCAGGCCACAAGGGGATGGCACTGCATGCTGCACCCTCTTCCGAAGGTATGCATACCGCACACCACAGAAACACCACCGTGCAATAAAATTAGGGGGACGCCAAACGAGGCAACGATGAAGGGATGGCGGGGAACACCACTCACCGCGCCGTCAGAGGCGAAACCCCCAGAACGCTCTCCCTCCGAAGAGCGCGCATGTACCCCTTCCGCAGACGGCGGTACATGCTTCGCCCTCTTTCGAGGGACACCAAGACAAAGCACGGTGAAGGGAAACCACATGTACACATCACCAAACGTTGCCACGAGCAACCACAGAGCAGGAAAGGTGCCAGTGCACACCACACAATACACAGAGTGCACACAGACAAACAACGGTGCATACATACACGCACACAAACTCCAAGGGACCGCACACACACCTGTTGTCCGTGGCAACCGCACCTGAGACAAGTAACATCATGCCTCAAGCTGCGGTTGAAACAACAACCCAAACCGCGGGCAATAGTATGCGGCTCCCAAGGAGTCACGGCCAAAACCGTGGCCGTGACATTACCTCCGCTGCATGGGGACAGACAATTGTTCATCCCCACAGAGAAGTATTGCTTCTGGGCAGCAAATCACTTTTTAGACAGCACAATTTGCTGCCCAGAAATTACGATTTAAGTGAGGGCATCAGCACTGCGTTCACCCTATGAACAAGCATTTGCTGGTTCATCGTGTGAACGGTGGTAACTTTACACAAGGCAATTACTGAAACAAAGCGTTCCTAGGAATGCAAGTTGAACAAGAAGCATCTCAGCTGGTGGATCACGTTTTAGAAAAGCAGTATCTGAAGAAAAATTTCGAAAAATCTTTGCAAAAAGTAAAAACTATGGACAGGACATCCTTCCTTGACACAACAGAAAAAGCTACATGTCAAAATAGTATAGGAGACAATTCCATGAAGATTGTCTGACCATTCAGTACTCAGTATATATAATATAACAAAAACAAAGACAGGTGCACTCTGCGGTCTTACTAAGCTCTCAAACTGATGTTAAAATTTAGAGATTAGCCAACGTGAGAACATGTCTGAGCCCGAGCACCGCGCCAAGGTTTCTCAAGTAGCTCGGGAACCTAACGCTAAACCTACCTGGGCCATGTGGGCAATACCAGGAGCCAGTCTTGGTTGGGGCTCAGAGCTCTCTGACTCCTCCCATTGTATGCATGGTCACATGCTGGAGGTTACTGGGAGATTTCTTTGAGTCGGACCTTGAGCTCCTGTAATTCGCCCAATGGCTCCTGGTATTGCCCACATGGCCTAGGTAGGTTTAGCGTTAGGTCCCGAGCTACTTGAGAAACCTTGGCGCAGTGCTCGGGCTTAGACATGTCCTCACGTAGGACATATTGGCTAATCTCTCAATTTTAACATTAGTTTAAGGGCTTAGTAAGACCGCAGAGTGCACCTGTCTTTGTTTTGTTATATTATATATACTGTTTATCACATCCACCCATTTGCTATCCTGTGTAGGATGTCCATTGCGGTATTTTTGGTCCGCTGCAGGCATCCTCCATTGTATGCATTTTTGCTGGGGATTGCCATTAGCAGCCGACCACAAGTGCAGGATCTGCCCCTCCCTGTATAGATGCACCACTGCATATGGGGTTGAGCACTTCCTGCTTTTTAATACCACACCAATTTGTAGTTTGCATTCAGTACTCAGCCAGTAGACTTAATGGATTATTAGCAAACATTGGCAACTTTTATGTGGCAGTAATGTTATAGGCCGTTTGTAACCAAAATATCGACCTATAATATACAACCGTGCCCCTAACCTAGCTCTAAAGTGGCCCCCACTATCAAGAGACCTGCTAGACATACCCCAACATACACATGGCTGGAGAATTTGTTTTATATGTATGTGGCTGATATAGAAATTGTAAAAAAAACTCAGCAGGAGTTCATACAGTTAATTCAATGTCCAATGATTTTAAGTGGGAAATAAATGAGACTCTGACATGCAGTAGCACAGGGATAATTTATTTAACTCAATGTCCCTGTAAGAAGCAGTATATTGAGAGGACCTCCAGGTCTTTGAAGAAACGGATATCAGACTACATTAGGAATATTAGAAATGGGCTTGAGACGACCTAATTGTCCAAGCATTTTAAAATACATCATAATCAGAGCCCAGAAAGCCTGATATTTACAGCCAAACCATCCATCTAGTCAGATTGGAGGTTGGGAAGGATTTTGTTTCCGGGATGGATCAAGGGCAGAGTCTAGGAAAATATTTGAATCTGATATTTTGATTCCCAGGGGTTTAAATGCAGATTTTGAGATTTTTGTGTTTCTTTAGTAGTTGGTTTGGGTGTCACACTCACATCACTTTGATGCCAGGCAGTTTACTTACATGTAACATAATAATTACAATATTATGTTATATTGTTGTATATTTGTTATTTTAGTATAATCAGGTCTAGATTTTCTTTCCTATCCTGGTCCTATCTATAACCAACATTTGTATGCAGATACACAGATATATGTTTGCCACTGAATGGGAACAAGAGAGCTCTAAAACATTAAAGCATTAACTAGGAAGCCTATTGACAATTAAGATCCACAAGATCTATCATTATCAATACTACAGCTTCATGCCACGAGATTCCACCATCTTTAAAATTCCAGAAATAGCAATTGGAGTCTATTACAGACAGACCTTCACAAGGGACCATCTGAGGAGAAACATTTACATCCTGCTCAACCAGCAGACAGAAATCGTAAGGAGTGTTAGCAGTGCTTGTGATTGCAAGACATATGATACACTGAAGCTCCTATGAATGCATATTTTAATATCTTTACATAGTAACATAGTATATAGGGCCGAAAAAAGACATCTGTCCATCCAGTTCGGCCTGTTATCCTGCAAGTTGATCCAGAGGAAGGCAAAAAAAACCTGTGAGGTACAAGACAATTTTCCCCACTTAAAGGGGGAAAATTCCTTCCTGACTCCAATCAGGCAATCAGAATAACTCCCTGGATCAACGACCCCTCTCTAGTAGCTATAGCCTGTAATATTATTATACTCCAGAAATACATCCAGGCCCCTCTTAAACTCTTTTATTGTACTAACCATTACCACCTGCTCAGGCAGAGAGTTCCATAGTCTCACTGCTCTTACCGTAAAGAATTCTTTTCTATGTTTGTGTACAAACCTTCTTTCCTCCAGGCGCAGAGGGTCTGAATACAATATATCTCATGTGACTACAGTATATCTCAGAAAGATTATGGAAACACTCACTAGTACACAGTAGTACTGGGGAGTGGTGAATACCATGCTCCTGGTGGTAGCGGTACTCTCTAAACTTCCCAGAGGGCTGTACTCCACTGTCCTGACTGCGTACAGTGTCAGGACATAGTGCGCGCACTATGACCTGATGCTATGCAACGTCAGGTCACAGTGCAGCAAGGTGCCCGGAGAAGACCAGGGGGCAGTGAGTGATGGCCTGGTCCAGAGCTGGAGAGGTAAATTTGATCTAAGGTCTAATGAGAAATGGGGGTCTCAAATGAGGCCTGATGGGTGTCTGAGGTATAATAATCAATCAGGGTCTTATTTGGGGGTCCGATCTGAGGTCTGATGGGGTCTGATGAGTAATGGGGGTCTGATCTGAGGGCTGATAAGGAATGATGGTCTGATTTGAGGTCTGATGAGGATTAGGGATCTGATGAAGATTGGTGGTCTGATTTGGGGATCTGATCTAAAGGTTGATGAGGATTGGGGGTCTGATCTGAGGTCTGATGAAAAATATTTTGTATTTTCTTCCTCTAAATCCTAAGTGTGTCTTATGATCTGTTGAGCCTTATGGAGGGTAAAATATGGTATATTATCTGTGGATCTTGTGTTGCTTCATATTGGATATGCTGTGGATTTTTATGGATTTACATGGACACAGACTATCTTTCTCATTAAGTGTTGATTGCTTCCTATAATAAATACCAGTCATTCTATACATAGGCCCCATTAAGCAGATTGCTATCAGGACCCGGATTGTCTCTCAATGTATTTTTATTTAGATATGTAGCCATTCTTCAGCCATTTCTACTGGCAGAATTATTCATTATTTCTTAAACTCTGTACTTGATATCATTTTGTCATCCTTCACCAGCCTCTGTTTCATTTTACTTGTTCCATGTATACAATCATTTCCAAGTATGCTTTTGTACTGTTTATTCAGTTTATTTTAATTTGCAGATGGTGCCGGGATTATTTGAATTGCTTTTTCATTAAGTCCCACTGTAGCTGCTTCACTAGTTTCATCCTACCTGTGATAAGCATCTAAATGTATTTTACTTGTCAGCATACATAAATGCTTTCCCGTGCAAACATAAAGACTTTGCAGCCACCTTAATACTTTTTCATGCAGACTAGGAACACTGTGTAAGCAACTGAATATATAAACAGAGCAGGTCATGAAATGAAGGGCTTTGTCGCTATTTATTGCTTTCATACATCTAGCTACAAGTTGGGTTAGCTTGATACTAAATAAATATAAATAACTTTGCAATGATGGTGCTTTAATTAATTATTATAGCAATGCACAAATGTAATAACTAAGAATTATTCTTAATAAATCTTATAGATTTTTATTTTTTTTAAAGAATGGATATAACTTCTCCAGTGTCCTTCTGCTACTATCTTATGGATTCTCATCTATCATGTTTGCACTGATTTTTCTTTTCTTTTGAATGTTTTTAATTGTTTGCTTGCTAAATACACTGATAGGCAAAAGGGTAACATTGTTTTGAACTTTTGACTATCAGGCTCCAAATCTCACCATCCACTAGAGTTTCGAACGTAAGACAATCATCTTGGCTATCTCATACATAAATTGTACTTGCAACTATTTAGCATATGATTAGTTATGCAGAGTCTTATCATGTCACTGCATTGTTACTGCTTTGCTCCTGGTGGTGGAACAATCTGTTCTCAAATTCCCTAATAGCTTAGTGTGTTATTAGGTTGATTCCCAAGCGAAAGGTTACTGGTTTGAATCCAGCAGTAGCCATGATCAAGTGTTCCCAAAAAAAGAGACATCATCCAGCTCATTGATTGGCCAAGAAAATTGCCAAACTGCATCATGTGTGTGCCATGACAGTTGGAAGAATACAAAATTAAGTCTGTACATCCATTCTAAAGCCAAGAGGTGGACGTCCAGGCAAAATATCGGAGTAACATAGTATATAAGGTCAAAAAAATACATATGTCTATCCAGTTCTGCCTGTTATCCTGCAAGTTGATTTAGAGGAAGGCAAAAAAAACATGTGAGGCCAATTTTCCACACTTAAGGGGAAAAAAATTCCTTACCGACTCCAATCAGGCAATCAGAATAAGTCCCTGGATCAGCGACCCATCTCTAGTGGCTATAGCCTGTAATATTATTACACTCCAGAAATACAGTCAAGCCCCTCTTGAACTCTTTTAGTGAACTCACCATCACCACCTTCTCAGGCAGAGAGTTCCATAGTCTCACTGCTCTTACCATAAAGAATCTTCTTCTATGTCTGTGTAGAAACCAGGGGTCGAGTGGAGGGGGAACGCATGGGAACGGCGTTCCTGCACTTTTTTCATGGCAGGAACGCCGTTCCCTTTCAGCCTCAAGTCAGGAGAACACGGCTGAATCAGATTCACAGGGGGAGACGGAGCGCACTGTGCAGGGCAGGCTAAGGGAGGAGGGGCGGCTTCAGTTGAGAGGAAGCTGTCTGTGCGGTGCCGCTGCCTGCGACTCCTCTCATGCCCCTAATGACATAATCTCCTTCACTACGAGATCATTTAGAATGTCTTTTAGAAAAGTTTGTCCTGGGATTCGAACTCACGACCTCTACACATCAAAGGAAGGCATTTAACCTCACAGCCATGAAAGCTGTCTAGGTAGTTGCTTAAAAAAAAAAATATAAGACTTCTACTTATACCTAGTGTACTGATACCTAGTGTACAACCATACACATGACAGCTGCCCACTGTGTATGGATGTAGCAGAGCTGGGTGTGTTGGGGCAGCTGTCATGTGTATGGTTGTACACTAGGTATCAGTACACTAGGTATCAGTACACTAGGTATAAGTAGAAGTCTTATTTTTTTTTTTTTTTAAGCAGCTACCTAGACAGCTTTTATGGCTGTGAGGGTAAATGCCTTGCCTCTGATGTGTAGAGGTCATGAGTTCGAATCCCAAGGCAAACTTTTCTAAAAGTGTTTTTTTTTTTTATAAGACTTCTACTGATACCTAGTTTACTGATACCTAGAGTACAACCATACACATGACAGCTGCCCACTGTGTAAGGATGTAGCAGAGCTGGGTGTGTTGGGGCAGCTGTCACGTGTATGGTTGTACACTAGGTATCAGTACACTAGGTATAAGTGGAAGTCTTAGTTTTTTTTTTTTAAGCAACTACCTCAACAGCTTTTATGGCTGTGAGGGTAAATGCCTTGCCTGTAATGTGTAGAGGTCATGAGTTCGAATCCCAGGACAAACTTTTCTAAAAGTGTTTTTTTTTTTTTTTCTGATACTTCTACTGATACCTAGTGTACTGATACCTACTGTACAACCATACACATGACAGCTGCCCCAACACACCCAGCTCTGCTACATCCATACACAGTGGGCAAAGTTACCTACAGTAGAAGTCTTATATTTTTTTTTTTTTAAGTAACAAGCTAGACAGCTTTCATAGCTGTGAGGGCATATGCCTTGCTTCTGCTGTGTAGAGGTCATGAGATCGAATCCCAGGACAAACTTTTCTAAAAGTGTTATTTTTTTTATTTATTTTTTTAGTCCGCAGCGGCACAAATTACAGCATGCTAGATTTTCTGTGCTTTTTTATTTTTTGGAGGGGGGGGGGGGGGGTTGCAGTGGATCTTGGGTGAGTTCCCACACTTTTTTTCCCAGGACTTGACCCCTGGTAGAAACCTTCTTTCCTCCAGACACAGAGGGTGTCCCCTCGTCACAGTCACAGTCCTGGGCATAAATAGATGATGGGAGAGTTCTCTGTACTGACTCCTGATATATTTATATATAGTTAATAGATCTACCTTCAGTCATCTTTTTTCTAAAGTGAATAACCCTAATGTTGATAATCTTTCAGGGTACTGTAATCCCCACATTCCAGTTATTACTTTAGTTGTCCTGCTCTGTACCCTCTCCAGCTCTGCTATGTCTGCCTTGTTCACAGGAGCCCAGAACTGTACACAGTACTCCATGTGTGGTCTGACTAGTGATTTGTAAAGTGGTAGGAATATGTTCTCATCACGGGCATCTATTCCCCTTTTGATGCAACCTATTATCTTATTGGCCTTGGCAGCAGCTGCCTAACACAGTTTTTTACAGCTTACTTTGCTGTTCACTAAAATTCCTAGGTCCTTTTCCATGTCAGTGTTACCCAGTGTTTTACCATTTAGTATGTACGGGTGATTTGCATTATTCCTTCCCATGTGCATAACCTTACATTTGTGGTCAAGGCTCCGGGAGGAGCACTGTACAAAGGTGAGAGAACTAATTACTATTGTACCTAAATTGGCTAGTGGTGTGCCTTTAGCCATGTACACGGGTAAGCCAAGAAAAGGGGGCAACCCCTAAGGAGTCTGAGCTTGGAGTGGGATTGTAAATGAGGGAGGGTAGGGTGGGGCACCGCAATGCCGACGTGCCTGGAGAGACCGTTCGGCAAGTAAATACCCTATGCCCCTCCCACAAATGCAGGCTGGAATCCAGCCTGCTGTATTTGTGGTCAAGGCTCCAGGAGGAGCACTGGACAAAGGTGAGAGAACTAATTACTATTGTACCTAAATTGGCTAGTGGTGTGCCTTTAGCCATGTACACGGGTAAGCCAAGAAAAGGGGGCAACCCCTAAGGAGTCTGAGCTTGGAGTGGGATTGTAAATGAGGGAGGGTAGGGTGGGGCACCGCAATGCCGACGTGCCTGGAGAGACCGTTCGGCAAGTAAATACCCTATGCCCCTCCCACAAATGCAGGCTGGAATCCAGCCTGCTGTATTTGTGGTCAAGGCTCCGGGAGGAGCACTGGACGAAGGTGAGAGAACTAATTACTATTGTACCTAAATTGGCTAGTGGTGTGCCTTTAGCCATGTACACGGGTAAGCCAAGAAAAGGGGGCAAAACATGAATTTAGTCAGTTTATTAAATAAGAAATTTACAGGACCAAGTTTGAGAAAGCTTTGGTGATCTCGACCTGCAGATGTGGTATGTAGCGAGAAAAACATGAAGATTGCCACCGTCCCATTTTACGTATTATATGAGCTGGGACGCCGTGTTTGGATGCGGTGGATGCAGCCCCGATCCGGAAGGAGTGCCCGGATATGGAGGCAGCGTGGAACCCTAGACCTGAAGCTAGAGAGCGGATGTGTTTGATGAATTGTGCAGAAGAGAGTGAGAGCACGGGAAATGGCAGCAGGGGACTGTCGGGAGTTCTATCACGAGAATGGTGATCAGTCGGTTTAACACTGCCACTGGGCACCAAGGATTGAAGGTTTTGAAATACTCGACCTGAACCGGCGGACCGACCTGGGAGGTTTTCGAGGTGGGTAGGAGGAAAATTAAGTGATCAAGTCTATGGTGGAGCTGGCTGATTGCTGGGCCTAGATGTTGAGCCGAGGTGCAGCAGATCTCCCCTGGTCTGAGGAACCCATAAAAGCTGAGGTAGAGGGCAGGTAGTTTGGTAGTTCCTAGCTGAGTTGGCCGAGAGTGCATGTATCTAATGCATGATCAGGGCTTCGAACCCTGGAGGGTTGATTCCGACTCTCCGAGCTCCTGGCATGATCTGAAAAAATACATTGAAATTTAACCGTGAAAGGGCATTGGCTGCAATGTTCTTCTTACCCTGCACGTGCCTACAGACGATGTGGAAATTGAACTGCAAGGAAAACCAGGTAAGTCTGCGAACTAGACGCATGACCTTGGGGGAACTGGACCTAACTCTGGCGAGGATGTCGACTACCGCTTGATTATCTGTCATGAAGCATATTGGCATGTTTTTCCATGACTGACCCCAGACATGAGCAGCCGCTACAATGGGGTATACTTCGAGAAGGGGAGAGGATTTGTCAGCCTCCTGGTCTGAAGAGATTTGTGAGGGCCAAGGACCGGCGAACCACTGGTCCCCGCAAATGGCTCCAAACCCGAGGGATGCAGCAGCATCAGAAAACACCAAGGGGGAGGTGTCATTCCAGTGAGGAACAAAAAGTGAGATGCCATTCCAACTTGACAAGAAGACTGACCACATGGCCAAGTCTAAGTAGTCCGGAGATCAACGATTTGCCCTGTGGCATGATCCTGGCGGCAAAGTTGAAAGACCCCAACGAAGATTGGAGTTCCAGCTTTGACACTGTTCAAGTACCCAAGAACCTGGCTACTGATTCCTTGAGCCTGGTTAATTTGTCCGGGGGAAGTCTGGCCTCCATTTTGATGGTATCTAGGGTGATACCTAAGCAGGTGATTACCTTGGAAGGACCCTCAACCTTTGAAGGGGCCACTGGGATATTCAGTTTGCTGAACAGGCTGAGTAGGCTATCCAACCTATCTGGGACGTGATTTGCATGCTCGATGAGCAAAAAATCGTCCATATAATGGATTACCCTCGGACAATGGGCATGATTCACTAAGATCCAGTGAAGTGCTTGGGCGAACTGATTAAAGAGCCAGGGGCTGCTCTTTGATCCGAACGTCAAGCGGGTGGCAAAATAATACCGTTCTCTCCATTTGATGCCATAAAACTGCCACAGGTGTGGCTGGATTAGTAGCAGCTTAAAGGCATCCGAAATGTCTGCCTTTGACAACCAAGCCTCTGCTCCGACCTGTAGGATTAGCTGTATGGCTTCGGCCAAAGAAGAGTACTGCATGGAGTATTCTTCTGACGGGACCAGAGAGTTTAGACTAGGGGTGCTGGATGCATGAGGAGCAGACAAATCGTAAATTAATCTCTTTTTATTTGAAGATTTTTTTTATACTAAGCCTATGGGACTAACACGGTGCACGTGAAAGGAAGATTCTGAAAATGGACCATAAAGCCTTTCTGCAATTCTGCATTCAACAGTTCGTCAACTGACACAGGGTCTGCCAAGGATGATAGGAGGTTGGGGCATTCCCAAGTGACCCGCGGAAGGGTGACTAACCTGTGTGAAAACCTTCGGAAAAAACATTCTTAAGGAACTGGATAATATCAGGGTCATGGTGGTCTTGGAGAAGGGAGAGTAATAGGTCGATGTTGATGTCGGCTAGTCAGGAGCGCTTGGCCGTTCGCTGGGAATAGGGGGACTGGGGGTGGGCCCTGAAACAGATGGAGCAAATATGTAGCGCTTTGGATTTATCGTAACTGCAAAAACCTAGATTTAAATTATTGCAAATTTGGTTTTTGCCTAGGAAGGTGATGGGACGCCCAAGTTTGTCCTCAAAGGGGTTGGGTTTTTGCGCTCCGGTATTGGTGGTTGGCCTATGAGGGGGGGGGGGGGGGCGGTGACGTGGGGGCACCAGTCGGATGAATGAAGGACTGACTGGCAGTTGGAACATGCTGGGGCTTTTTGCCCGACAAAATGCCTGCAAAAGAGCTCCATGTCAAGGACGGCCCAATTTTTGACGTGCTGATACTGGAGAAAGGCCGCTGCTGCCTTTGCTAAAAATGACCGGTGATAGTCATAAAAATCAAAACCGCCGTATTTGTAACCTAATTCTGTGATTCTGTACATGTAAACGTCTAATTCCTCCCTTCTGTGGGGATGTGCGGAGCACACAATATCCCGGTATAGACTAAAGGTTAGCATGAATTCAGGGATGGCGAGTTTTCTATTGAGGCGGGCGTCCTTAGATTTAAGCACGACAGATACATCACCACAGGCAATTGTCTTGTTCTCAACTGTGTCGTGGGTAGAAAGAAGGATAGCAGCTAGATTGATGTCTTTCCCTGCCAATATATCTCGTCTGATATTTTCTGGCACGAAAAAAGCGGGGGCAATGTCGGGAGTGCTGAGACCTGTACCTGGGGAGGTGGAACGGGAAGTGGAAGGAACAGCTTCGGGCTCTGGGGGAGGAGGAGACGTGGTATCCTTGTTTTCGATGGCATAAAGCCTGGTATCATTGTCGGAAATTGATGATGCTAGGTTATTGATGGTGGTGTGGAGTTGGGTCAGGGATAACTAGATGGTGGACATGGACACCTGCACGTCGGGGCCCTGGACGGTTCAGGAAAGAGCAACCGATACAGCTCGGCTTTTCGCGCTGAAGCAGAGTGGCAGATCCCCCTTTTTTTGATTTCGGAAATTAACTTGGGGATAGTCCAATTTCTGTATGATGCACGGCTGGCTGGTTCGGAGATTGCTGACTCTCAAACGGAAAGTGACATGACTTGGGTATGATGGACAACGAGCAGCGAGATGACCTGAACGGATCAGGCAACAGGACACGAAGAGGACCTGAACGTATCAGGCAGCAGGACATGAAAGACCTGGTATGTCAGATGACAGGAGAAACGAACCTGGCCTGTGTGTGACGAGTAGACAGTGCTGGTGTGATAAGTAATGGAAGTGTGATGAAGACCGAGGAAAAAAACCACATGCTGACGAGTGCTGTGAAAAAAAAAATAATATATATATATATATATATTTATTTATTTTAGTCCACTGACAACTGTGACCGTGTAAGTGCTGCTTGATGAGACGCAGCATGTGGATGACTGATTGGAGGGTCCTCCACCGGGCCAGACCCGCGGATCCATGGCACTTGGACCAGGGGGAGGTCTCCCAGTGAGACAAATGGAACCCAGGGTCATCTGTAGATGCTGCGACTCATGAAACGGTGAAGTGCATAATCACAATAGTGTGGCAGCTGGACCTGGCCACAGCAAACACAGGGGAGGAGGGAGAAGAACTTGGGGAGGATGCTAGTCACTTAAAATAATACCCCCCAGACAAAAACTGCCAGCCAGAATCCAGTAATGAGGCCTTGATCTGCGCTACTGACTGTGTATAATTATTACATCTCCCACAATCCCTCTATTTGAGCGGAACAAATATGTTGCGCTTAATTGAATTACCAGACGCCCTGAAAACCCACATCTCAGAGGGTAGACCTCTCATTGCAGCAAATGACATTAAGCAATGAAAGGACTACTGGACCATGAGAGAGTACAGGAACAGGGGAGCTGAAAGTTTTGTAATAGAGACGTAACGTCCATGGAATTATCATTGGTAATCAAGCAGCAGCGGAGTAGCTATATCATGTCCCTGAAGAGAATGTGTGGTGAGAACGTGTGGCCAGAATTAAAGGTGGTGCGGGCCACCCGGCTGGCAGCAGCTGCCCGTGATACCAGACACGTTGGAGGAGCGATAGGACCGGGGCTTAACTTACCGAAGCAGACCCACAGGAGAATGCGTGCCGCCGCTGCACTACTCACGCTGGAGAAGCCGGAACCGGAAATCGCGGAAGAAACACTGCGATGCCGACGTGCCTGGAGAGACCGTTCGGCAAGTAAATACCCTATGCCCCTCCCACAAATGCAGGCTGGGATCCAGCCTGCTGTATTTGTCAGTGTTAAACCTCATCTGCCACTTCTCTGCCCAAGCCTCTAATCTATCCAGATCCCTCTGTAGTAGTATACTGTCCTCTTCCGTGTTAATTACTTTACACAGAAAGGTGTCATCTGCAAAAATTGATATTTTACTGTGCAAGCCTTCTACAAGATCATTAATAAATATATTGAAGAGAATAGGGACCAATACTGACCCCTGAGGTACTCCACTAGTGACAGTGACCCAATCTGAGTGTGTATCGTTACTAATCACCCTCTGTTTTCTATCACTCAGCCAGTTACTTACCCACATACAGACATTTTCTCCCAGTCCGAGCATTCTCATTTTATATACTAACCTTTTATGCGGTACAGTGTCAAATGCTTTGGAGAAGTCCAGATATAAGACATCCATTGATTCGCCGCTGTCAAGTCTAGAACTTACCTCCTCATAGAAACTGATTACATTAGTTTGACATGACCGATCCCTCATGAAGCCATGCTGATATAGCGTTATTTGTTTATTTTGATTGAGGTACTCCAAGATAGCATCTCTTCGAAAACCTTCAAACAGTTTACCCACGACGGATGTTAAAGGGCTTCTGTCAACCCACTAAACGCTTTTTTTTTTTTGTCTACTTATAATCCCTATCCTGCCATATTGCCATAAATTATGTTATTAATAATTTTCGTTCAGTAGATTTAGCCGAAAACTTACTTTTATGATATGCTAATTACCTTTCTACCAGCAAGTAGGGCGTCTACTTGCTGGTAGCAGCCGCAGAAAACCGCCCCCTCCTTGTGTTGATTGACAGGGCCAGCCGCGATCTCCTCCTCCGGCCAGCCCGGTCAGCATTTCAAAAATCGCGCGCCTGTGTTGATTCGGCGCAGGCGCTCTAAGATGAGGAGGCTCGCCTCCTCAGCACTCCCTCAGTGCGCCAGCGCCGATTATGTCTTCTCTTTCGGTGACGTCATCGGTGCAGGCGCACTGAGGGAGTGCTGAGGAGGCGAGCCTCCTTATCTCAGAGCGCCTGTGCCGAATCAACACAGGCGTGCGATTTTTGAAATGCTGACAGGGCTGGCCGGAGGAGGAGATCGCGGCTGGCCCTGTCAATCAACAGGAGGAGGGGACGGTTTTCTGCGGCTGCTACCAGCAAGTAGACGCCCTACTTGCTGGTAGAAAGGTAATTAGCATATCAGAAAAGTTACTTTTTGGCTAAATCTACTGAACGGAAATTATTGATAACATAATGTATGGCAATATGGCAGGATAGGGATTATAAGTAGACAAAAAAAAAATGCGTTTAGTGGGGTGACAGAAGCCCTTTAAACTTACCGGCCTATAGTTTCCGGGCTCTGTTTTTGGACCCTTCTTGAATATTGGCACCACATTTGCAATGCGCCAATCCTGTGGTACACTCCTGTCAGTATAGATTCCTTAAATATGAGAAAAAGGGTCGGGCTATGACAATACTTAATTCTCTTAGGATCCAGGGGTGTATGCCATCTGGTCCTTGCGATTTGTCTATTTTAATCTTTTTAAGACGCCGCTGTACTTCATCCTGGGTCAGACAGGGCACTTTTAATGGGGAATAAACTTTTACATTCTGCATTTCATCTTTCGCCTCATCGCTCTCTGCAACTCCCCCCCCCATCACTCTGTAGAGGGCCGACACTTTCAGATTTATAATTTTTATAATTTATATAATTGAAGAACATTTTAGGGTTAGTTTTGCTATCTTTGACAATTAATCTCTCAGTCTCAATTTTGGCTGCTTTTATTAGTTTTTTTACATATTCTATTTTTTTCCTTATACACTCACCTATAAAATTATTAGGAACACCATACTAATACGGTGTTGGACCCCCTTTTGCCTTCAGAACTGCCTTAATTCTACTTGGCATTGATTCAACAAGGTGCTGATAGCATTCTTTAGAAATGTTGGCCCATATTGATAGGATAGCATCTTGCAGTTGATGGAGATTTGAGGGATGCACATCCAGGACACGAAGCTCCCGTTCCACCACATCCCAAAGATTCTCTATTGGGTTGAGATCTGGTGACTGTGGGGGCCATTTTAGTACAGTGAACGCATTGTCATGTTCAAGAAACCAATTTGAAATGATTCGAGCTTTGTGACATGGTGCATTATCCTGCTGGAAGTAGCCATCAGAGGATGGGTACATGGTGGTCATGAAGGGATGGACATGGTCAGAAACAATGCTCAGGTAGCCCGTGGCATTTAAACGATGGCCAATTGGCACTAAGGGGCCCAAAGTGTGTCCAGAAAACATCCCCCACACCATTACACCACCACCACCAGCCTGGTAACAAGGCATGATGGATACATGTTCTCATTCTGTTTACGCCAAATTCGGACTCTACCATTTGAATATCTCAACAGAAATCGAGACTCATCAGACCAGGCAACATTTTTCCAGTCTTAAACAGCCCAATTTTGGTGAGCTTGTGCAAATTGTAGCCTCTTTTTCCTATTTGTAGTGGAGATGAGTAGTACCCGGCGGGGTCTTCTGCTGTTGTAGCCCACCTTTCTTTCCCATTCTGACATTCAGTTTGGAGTTCAGGAAATTGTCTTGACCAGGACCACCACCCTACATGCATTGAAGCAACTACCATGTGATTGGTTGACTAGATAATCGCATTAATGAGAAATAGAACAGGTGTTCCTAATAATTTTTTATGTGAGTGTAGTTTTTCAGTGCTTCCTCGTTGCCTTCCTATTTTAGTGATTTAAATGCTTTTTTTTGTCATTTATTGCTTTCTTTACAGTTCTATTTATCCTCATTGATTTCTTCTTGTTCCTTAACATTTTATTCCCATAAGGTATGTACCTCTTACAATTAGATTTTAGGATGTTTTTAACAATATCCCATTTTGTGGCTGCATTTATATTTTTGAGGACTTTGTCCCAGTTAGTTAGACCCATGGCCTCTCTTAGTTGGCTAAATTTAGCTTTTTTGAACTTTGGTATTTTTGTTCATCCCTGAAGAAACACTCTTTTGAATGATAATTGGAAGGTTATTACTTTATGGTCACTCTTTCCCAGGTGTCCTCCAACCTGCACATCTGTTGTTCTGTCAGGTCTAATGGTTAATACTAAGTCCAGTATGGCTGTCCCTATAGTTAGATCCTGAACCAGTTGGGAAAGGTAATTGCCAAGAACCTGTTTCCTTTTTGAGATATACAGGTTTCAGTTTCCCAGATAGTAGTTGAAGTCTCCCATAATAACCACCTCATTATGATTTGCTGCCTCGTCTATCTCGTTTAGTAGTAGATTTTTTGTGGACTCTGGTATATTAGGTGGTTTATAATAAACTCCTATTAGTATGTTGTTATTGTTTTTGCCTCCATGTATTTCTACCCACAGTGACTTCACATGTGACTCACTTATATCTTCTTGGACTGTAGGCTTTAGACAGGACTTTAGATAAAGGCAGACCCCTCCCCCTTTCCGGTTTTGGCGATCCTTTCTAAACAGACTGTAAACCTGTACATTAACTGTCCCAGTCATAGCTATCATCCAGCCATGTCTCAGTAATTCCCACTATGTCATAGTCCTCCTCGCACATCACTAATTCCAGTTCCCCAGTTTTATTAATCAGTATACATACATACATTTAAGAGGTTTATGTATATTTTTTACCCTACACCTTTCCTTCTGAACTGTTCTAGCCCCTCCATTCATTCCTCCCCCAGTCTCATCACCTTGCCCCTGGTCTCTATCTGCACTATCTTCCCATCCTATAACGTAATTACCCTTCCCCCTCAGTATCTAGTTTAAACACTCCTCCAACCTTCTAGCCATATTCTCCCCCAACACAGCTGCCCCTTCCCCATTGTGGTGCAGCTCATCCCTACGATAGAGCCTGTAGCCAAGAGAGAAGTCGGCCCAGTTCTCCAGGAACCCAAACCCCTCCTTCCTACACCAGTTCTTGTGCCACTTGTTAACCTCCCTAATCTCCCGCTGCCTTTCTTGTGCGGTTCATGATATCGGTTGTATTTTGGAAAATACTACCTTTGAGGTCCTTGCCCTAAGCTTTTGACCTAAATCCTTAAAATCATTTTTAAGGATGCTCCACCTGCCTCTAACTTTGTAATTGGTTCCAATATGGACCATGACCGCTGGATCTTCTCAAGCCCCTTCCAGTAATTTGTTAACCCGATCCGCGATGTGTCGAACTCGAGCGCCAGGAAGACACACTGTTCGACAATCCTGGTCTTTGTGAGTGACAGATTGCCCTATCCGTACCCCTAACAATTGAGTCTACCACTACCAGCACCTGTCTGGCCTGCCCTGCTCTCATGGTTCCCCGCTTACTGGAGCTGACATTCCCCTGACTGGCAGAGGAAGTGTCCGGCTGCAGCAGTGCTCTCCCTGAACTGACATCCCCCTCATCTATCCAATATCCAGTTAGCTACCTCACGTTCCTGAGGCTCCTCGCTACCACCCTCCCCCACATCTACCCCATAGAGTGCTTGCTCAGTGAGCAGCAAACTCTTTTCCAAGTTGTCAACGCTTCTCAGTGTTGAAATTCGCCTGGTTAGATACTCGATGTGCGATTCCAAACAGGCAATTTTCTCACATTTTGAACAATGATATGCACCCTCAAACAGCTGTTCAAGGACTGCATACCTTAGACAAGATGTGCAATAGACTGCGCTGTCAATAATGGAACACATACTAAATGTGGATTACGCAAGAAAAGAGAAAAATACAATATAGTGCAGTGATAAGGATCTAACTTACCGTAGACCTCTTAAAGTCCCTGAATCTGAAGTCGCATAATCTAAAGTCACACACTTAATACAAACACACACTTAAAAATCAAACACGCGAACGCTCACAAACTCGCATTATTTGCCTGTTTGTATAAATGCAGATCTCAGACCAGGCTGCTTTTTTTTTGTCCTCTGGATTCAAAGGGAGTCAAAGTCAACAAGTCGGCTCATAAAATTATTAGAGTGATGAGATGAAAGCCAATAGATTGGGCTCTGATGGGTGCAAATAGGTCTGGAAGAAACAAGTCTAAAGGGGGCTAATGGATTTAGAAACTGAAGGAACTGTCAAGTTCGGTGTAGGAAGCCTCATGATATGGGGTTGTTTCACAGACAAAGACATTAGATACTTGACCAGACTTGATGGTGGTTTCAACGCTGAGCTATATGTGAGTATCCTGCAAGACAAGTTACTTAGTACACTCAAGTATTATGGGTATGGACAGGACAACATAGTGCTCTAGCAGGACAATGACCCAAAGCATTTGTTGAGATTGGTGAAGAAATGGTTCAATGAGAAAGTCCCCAGACCTCAACCCAATATAACACTTGGTGGTAGAGTTGAAGAACAGTAAGTATGCATCAACATTGGGAAAGTGCAGAAGAGACCTCTGGAACAGATTTTGGTTAAGTTATGCTTGAATCTGATAGAGAGCGTGCCCACAAGGATTCAGGCAGTGTTGAAACCCAAAGGTGGATTTACAAAATACAAACAAAATAATAAAAATTTTAATTTTGTATTTTAGGGGCAAAACAGTAACAATGCAGTTACATGACAATGATCTGCATAACTTATTATATGCTAAATAGTTGCAAGTCCAATTTATGCATGAGATAGCCAAGATTACTGTCTATAAAATTAGGGTAGTCTCACATTCGAAACTGTAGTGGATGGTGAGATATGGAGCATGAAAGTCAAAAGTGCAAAGCATGCTCATCAGTGTACATCTTGCTAAAAGCAAAACTAAACAACTTCCTAAATCCTATCCATTAAAAATTTCACACCATTTTTCTTTTGCAGAGTATATGTGAATCCTTCACCAAGCTACTAGAGCTAATGCATCTAACATAATCCATTGTTTCTGATGACTCTCTCTGCTCTCCCTTTTCTCAGAGTTAAAGATACTATAGCAGCATGGAGGGTGAGTTAGTTGTATATAGCAGATGAGATTGTGGAAAGCATCGGATAAAATCCCAGGAGGAAAGGTCAAACAGGCTTTACATAGGGAGGAAAACAGTTTGTGTGGGGAAGACAGCAGCATGAATGGTATCACTTGGAGGGATATGTCAACATGAGGAAAGTCTGAAACTAGAACCAGATCGGAAACTGAATATTAGGAAGGGGCTGAAATGAATGAAGTATTGAACATTGCAGACAAATAGTGCGACTAACCACTAACGTGAAAATACATCAAGAATTTCAGGTAAAATAATGATGATTAGTAAAAGGAAGGGGGGTTGGTTGGTTCCAAAATTGATAAATTATTAGAAAGCAGCCCAAGTAGTACAGTTAATGAGAACTAGTAGGGTAGGAGGCAGACCAATTTGGGTGGAATTGGAAGAGGAATTCATGTATCCATTAAAGTGGAAGGCGATTCTTTTAGCATGGGAGAAACATAAAGTGAAGTATTTTAGAAGGGCTCCTGTGGTGGAATTTTCTTTAAAACTATGGGAGTAGATAAATAAGAGGAATAAATTTAAAACAGTAAGATCTATGGTAATGGGCTTTTTGGGAATCATCTGTTTGATCCGAGGTTAAAAGGAAGATAATTTTAGCTGGTGGATAGAGAAAGGTATTGTAAGAGCAAAATGCTTTTACAGAGGGAAAACTAGGAAGTTTAGAAAACTATTTATCTAAATGGGATGTTCCATCTGGTGAAATTATTAGGTTAGTACATATTTTTGGCTTTGTGAAAAGGATTTTTGAAAGAGGGAAAGCTGGGGAGACATGACTAGAAAAGTTATATGTTTTAGACCTGACGAGAAAAGGTATGATTGCAGGGCTCTATTTGGATATTAATGACTTACAGACAGTAAATTAGACAACATGCTGAAATGGGAATTTACAGTTGGACTGGACAAGAGAAAATTGGAATGAAATTAGTGAAAAATGTAGCAGAGGTAACATGCAAGTGTCAGTCGTAAAAACATCATTGACGTTGTATCATAGAGCTTACTTAACTTCAAGTAGAATAGCGAGAATTTATAATATGAATAATGATAAATGTTATGTGGGGTACCACATGGGTCAGTATTGGGCCCTATTCTCTTCAATATATTTATTAATGATCTTGTAGAAGGCTTGCACAGTAAAATATAATTTTTTTAAGATGACACTAAACTTTGTAAAGTAATTAACACGAAAGAGGACGGTATACGGCTGCCGATGGATCTGGATAGTTTGGAGGCTTTGGCAGGGAAGTGGCAGATGAGTTTTAACACTGACAAATGTAAAGTTATGCACATGGGAAGGAATAATGCAAGTCATCCATACATACTAAATGGTAAAACACTGGATAACACTGACATGGAAAAGAACCTAGGAATTTTTGTGGGTTGCATCAAAAGGGGCATAGATGCCGTGATGAGAACATAGTCCTGACACTTTACAAATCACTAGTCAGACCACACATGGAGTACTGTGCACAGTTGTGGGCTCCTGTGGACATGGCAGACATAGCAGAGCTGGAGAGGCTTCAGAAAAGGGCAACTAAAGTAATAATTGGAATGGGGGGACTACAGTACCCAGAAAGATTATCAAAATTACATTTATTCACTTTAGAAAAAATTGCGACTAAGGGGCAATCTAATAACTATGAATAAATATATCAGGGGTCAGTACAGAGATCTCTCCCATCATCTATTTATCCCCAGTACTGTGATGAGGGGACATCCTCTGCGTCTGGGGGAAAGAAGGTTTGTACACAAACAAAGAAGAGGATTCTTTACGGTAAGAGCATTGAGACTATGGAACTCTCTGCTTGAGGAGGTGGTGAGGGTGAGTTTACTAAAAGAGTTCAGGAGGGGCCTGGGTGTATTTCTGGAGTGTAATAATAATACAGGCTATAGTTACTAGAGATGGGTCATTGATCTAGGGAGTTATTCTGATTGCCTGCTTGGAGTTGGGAATTTTTCCCCCTTAAAGTGATAGAAATAGGCTTCTACCTCGCAGGCTTTTTTTTTTTTTGCCTTCCTCTGGATCAACTTGCAGGATAACAGGCTGAACTGGACAGATGTCTTTTTTCAGCCTTATAAACTATGTTACTATGTTAGGGTGAGGTGAGAAAGGAACATTAAAGCATCTGTGGTGGGACTTTGGTATAATAGGTAGGTTCTGGATAGATGTTTCAGAGATGCTGTATAAGATACAGTCCTGATCAAAAGTTTAAGACCACTTAAAAAATGGCAAAAAATCATATTTTACATCGTTGGATCTTAACAAGGTTCCAAGTAGAGCTTCAACATGCAACAAGAAGAAATGAGAGTGAGACAAAACATTTGGTAAGCATTCAATTTAATGAAAACAACTAATAAACGGAAACAGGCTGTTTTTCAGCTGATCAAAAGTTTAGGACCACACCTTCAAAAAAAACTAAACCCCCCCAAAACAGATATCCAACTTCCAAACATGAACTCAGTAATGAGTAGCTCCGCCGTTATTGTTTATCACTTCAAAAATTTGTTTCGGCATGCTTGATGCAAGCGTTTCCATGAGGTGAGTGGGAACATTTCTCCAAGTGATGAAGAAGCCGCACGAAGGCCATCTACTGTCTGGAACTGTTGTCCATTTTTGTAAACTTCCCTTGCCATCTATCCCTAAAGGTTCTCAATTTGATTTAGATCAGGGGAACAAGCAGGATGGGCCAAAAGAGTGATGTTATTCTCCTGGAAGAAGTCCCTTGTCCTGCGGGCATTGTGTACTGTAGCGTTGTTCTGTTGAAAAACCCAGTCGTTACCACACAGACGAGGGCCCTCAGTCATAAGGAATGCTCTCTGCAACATCTGGACATAGCCAGCGGCCGTTTGACGCCCCTGCACTTCCTGAAGCTCCATTGTTCCACTGAAGGAAAGAGCAACCCAGACCATTATGGCGCCCCCTCCGCGTGGCGCATAGAAAACATCTAAGGTGGGATCTGCTTGTCATGCCAGTAACGTTGGAAACCATCAGGACCATCAAGGTAAATTTTTTCTCATCAGAGAATAAAAATTTCTTCCACCTTTCAACGTCCCATGTTTGGTGCTCTCTTGCAAAGTCTAAACGAGCAGTTCTGTGGTGTTCAAGGAGACGAGGTCTTTGAAGACGTTTTTTTGTTTTTGAAGCCCTTCAGTCTCAGATGCCGTCTGATGGCTATGGGGCTACAGTCAACACCAGTAAGAGCCTTAATTTGGGTCGAGGATTGTCCATTGTCTTGACGGACAGCCAATTGGATCCTCCGGCTCAGTGCTGATGACATTTTTTTGGGTCTTCCACTTGACTTTTTTGTTCCATAACCCTCAGGATCATTTAGGAAATTACAAAAGACTGTCTTACTGGGTCCCACCTCAGCAGCGATGGCGCGCTGTCAGAGACCCTGTTTATGCAGTTCAACAACCCGACCACGTTCAAAAAGAGAGAGTTTTTTTTGCCTTTGTCATCACAACGCGTGACTATCTGACAGAAAATGACAATGAATTCACACACAGATCTGCGCAGATTTGGCCTTTTAAAGACATGTGGTCCTAAAATTTGGGCAGTTTAATCGTTATTTTCAATTAATTGAATGCTCAAAAAATGTTTTGTCTCACTCTTATTTCTTCTTGTTGCATGTTGAAGCTCTACTTGGAACCTTGTTAAGATCCAACAATGTACAATATGATTTTTTGCCATTTTTCATGTGGTCTTAAACTTTTGATCAGGACTGTAGTAGGAATACGAGTGACCTTGTCCCCTGAAGTTTATCTACAGGGAATGGACTTCGGTAGAGTTATCAAGAAAACTAATATTTTGATGCAGCATGTACTGGCAGCGAGTAAAACATACTTGGCGAGGCATTGGGGTTCTGCGCTTAAATTAGGGGATTTGATAGAAAGGATAAACGTAATTTAATGTAGGAAAGATTAGATGCAGTTAGATACTCTATGATAAATTGGCAAGATTTGAGGAAAAATGGGGAATGTGGGACATATTTCTTATAAATGAACAGGTTTAGGTTCCAATCTAATTGACGAGAGAAATGAGAGATTATTAAATTATTAAAATATTTAATTCTGATAATGTTAGAAAATGTTTTGTTTGTGTTTACTTTTAATTTGTCTTTTTGAAAAATAAAGGGAAAGAAATTTGAAAGAAACATGTGAAAACCATCCTTCTCATGAACTGCCTTTGAACTGGTAGCTTAAAAACTATATTTAGGCTAAGTTCCCATCTGTGCTATGAGCTTCCATTCTTCTGCTCCGTTACAGGAGCAAAATAACAGAAATAACCGAAGTACTGGATTCTGCACATAACTGACAAGAAAATACCTAACAGATCCCATTGACTATAATTGGATATTTTTTGCTTCCATTCAAGGAGAACTTTTTTTAGTGGAGAAAAAAGTCCTGTATGCAGGATTTTTCTCGCGACTATTTCTGACAAACTCTAACAGAGTCTTCAACGCAGATGTGAACATACCCTTACATGGCAGTGTGACAATGTTCTGCAGATTACACAATACTGGCTCTGATTATAAGAAAGGTGGACCATTCTGCTGTGACTTCATCACTGATGGTAGCATTAGTTGGGCTATTTCATACAGAAGTTGATATTTTTAAAATTTTTCCTTGCCAGTCTTAAATAATTTACTGGTTTCCTTTTCGATCTCATGCTGAGGATATAGCCCACAGTTGATAGTAAAGTAAATTTCTTTGACTTGCAGAAAAATTATCCTGGAAGAGTATTACACCAAACTGCTCTGACAGTAGATACTAATTCATGGCCCTCCAAGTCTTGAAGAAAAGAAAGCCTAAGGCTGGGTTCACATCACCGTTTAGTTTTCCATTCTTGTGAACCATCAGAAGAACAGAAAGAAAAAAAAAAAAACAGATCCTGTATTTTAAGCATCCGTTATGCTCAGTTTTTGAGATCTGTCATTTTAGGCAGAAAAAAATGCCCTACACAAACTATTTTTTTTTTCCTTCTAAAATAACGGATCTCAGAAGGAAATATCTAACACAGATGCACAATGTGCATAACTGAGCATAACGGATGTGTAACCTTTTCCAGATGGCCCTGCGTAAATTTATGTTGGCAGCTGGGCATTTAAAAATGAAGCCTGCTGGTGCGTGTAGCGGGTGCCATAGCTGTACTTATTTACACGACCAGTGGTAATGCCAGTGGCAGACTTTTAACCCTTCAGATGCTATGGTCAAAAGTGACCACGGCATCTGGATGCCCTAAAACTCGGAAGTGCGTGCTTCCGGGTGTGCTCCGGCTCCCCCTGGTGGAAATCAGGGGAGTAGGAGCATGTATGCGGCAGCCCCTGTCCCCCTGTGTGACAAGAGGCTGCTGCATAATACTTTCTATGTAGCCCCAGCCTGTGGCAGGGCTCCATAGAAACGTAGTAAAATTCTTATTGACTTTAATGCTAATGAATTGGAGGGAATGAGACAAGCAATCTGATGATTGATCGTTATAGTTTCCTATGGTAGCTATAAAAAAAGTGTAAAAAAAATGTTTTTAAAAATAAAACAATTAAAAAGTCAAAAAATTCAAATCACCCCCCTTCCCCAAAAATGTAAATAAAAATATGTAAATAAAAACAATACACATAATGGGCATCACTGCATATGAAAACGTCTATACTTTTACAATATAAACATATTTTTCATATACGGTAAAAGGCGAAACTTCACCTCTCACAAAAATTAAATAAAAAGCTATCAAAATGTTGTACACACCCCAAAATGGTATAATTGAAAAGTACAGATCGCAACGCAAAAAAATGGTCCCTCACACAACTCCATACACATAACTACAAAAACTTAGACGGGTCAGAATATAGCGATTAGGCTTCAGCGAATCGAACTTCGGTCCGTGCTCTTTCGGTACAGCTATAAAATGTATGGGCTCCGTGTAGCAAAACTTTTGAAGTTGCATGAGACTTTGAATGACTCCGGTATTCCTATCTGCAATATTTTAAAATAAGAATCCGAAGTAAAATTCAGATAGGAATACCAAAGTCATTCACTGAAGTCTCACGCAACTTCGGCCGAGATGAAGATTTGCTACACGAAACCAATACATTTTAATGTTGTACCGAAACAGCATTACAAACAACGTTTTTTAACTAAGCAACTTCGCATCTATGATCCGAAACTCGATTAGCTCAAGCATGATGGAGATGAAAAGAAAAAATATTTTTCTCAAAGTTTATACCACATATGTGGTATTACTGTAATTCTACTGATCTGGAGAATAAGAGTAACAGGTCAGTTTTACCGCCTAGGAAATGGTGTAAAAAAAGAAATCCCATAAAACTGTGGTATTTTTTTTATTCCACCCCATTTGGATTTTTTTCCTGCTTCCCACCACATTTTATGCAAATGAATGTGGTGCCATCAGGAAGTGCATCTTGTCCCGCAAAAAAACAAGAGCCCTCATAGGGCTACGTGAATGAAAAGTTATCAAAAGTTATGGCTTTCAGAGGGATGGGAGTAAAAAACAAAAAACAAAAAATGGAACATGGTCATTAAAGGGCTAAAATACAGGATATGTTACAGGTTTATTTTTCAGTTTTTCTGACGGATTAGAAGAATGGAAAAATAAATGGTGACGTGAACCCAGCATTACAGCCCTTTTAACTAATCTGTGACAGAGGTGATCAGTTAAGAGTACTTTCACACCACTGTTAGAGGAATACAGCAGGCAGTTCCATTGCCGGAACTGCCTGCTGGATCCGGAAATCTGTGTGCAAACGCATACCATTTGTTCACGGATCCGGATGCGGATCTGTCTGACAAATGCATTGAAATAGCAGATCCATCTCTCCGGTGTCATCTGGAAAAACGGATCCGGTATTTACAAACCGGATTCCAAAAAAGTTGGGACACTATACAAATCGTGAATAAAAACTGAATGCAATGATGTGGAGGTGCCAACTTCTAATATTTTATTCAGAATAGAACATAAATCACGGAAAAAAAGTTTAAACTGAGAAAATGTACCATTTTAAGGGAAAAATATGTTGAATCCGAATTTCATGGTGTCAACAAATCCCAATAAAGTTGGGACAAGGCCATTTTCACCACTGTGTGGCATCTCCCCTTCTTCTTACAACACTCAACAGACGTCTGGGGACCGAGGACACCAGTTTCTCAAGTTTAGAAATAGGAATGCTCTCCCATTCTTGTCTAATACAGGGCTCTAACTGTTAATTGTCTTGGGCCTTCTTTGTTGCACCTTCCTCTTTATGATGCGCCAAATGTTCTCTATAGGTGAAAGATCTGGACTGCAGACTGGCCATTTCAGTACCCGGATCCTTCTCCTACGCAGCCATGATGTTGTGATTGATGCAGAATGTGGTCTGGCATTATCTTGTTGAAAAATGCAGGGTCTTCCCTGAAAGAGATGTTGTCTGGATGGGAGCATATGTTGTTCTAGAACCTGAATATATTTTTCTGCATTGATGGTGCCTTTCTAGACATGCAAGCTGCCCATGCCACACGCACTCATGCAACCCCATACCATCAGAGATGCAGGCTTCTGAACAGAGCGTTGATAACAACTTGGGTTGTCCTTGTCCTCTTTGGTCCGGATGACATGGCGTCCCAGATTTCCAAAAAGAACTTTGAATCGTGACTCATCTGACCACAGAACAGTCTTACATTTTGCCACACTCCATTTTAAATGATCCCTGGCCCAGTGAAAACGCCTGAGCTTGTGGATCTTGCTTAGAAAGGGCTTCTTCTTTGCACTGTAGAGTTTCAGCTGTTAACGGCCGATGGATTGTGTTCACTGACAATGGTTTCTGGAAGTATTCCTGAGCCCATTCTGTGATTTCCTTTACAGTAGCATTCCTGTTTGTGGTGCAGTGTCGTTTAAGGGGGCCCGGAGATCACGGGCATCCAGTATGGTTTTACGGCCTTGACCCTTACGCACAGAGATTGTTCCAGATTCTCAGAATCTTCGGATGATGTTATGCACAGTTGATGATGATAGATGCAAAGTCTTTGCAATTTTTTGCTGGGTAACACCTTTCTGATATTGCTCCACTATCTTTCTGCGCAACATTGTGGGAATTGGTGATCCTCTACCCATCTTGGCTTCTGAGAGACACTGCCACTCTGAGAAGCTCTTTTTATACCCAATCATGTTGCCAATTGACCTAATTAGTGTTAATTGGTCTTCCAGCTCTTCGTTATGCTCAAATTTACTTTTTCCAGCCTCTTATTGCTACTTGTACCAACTTTTTTGGGATTTGTTGACACCGTGAAAATTTGAATCAACGTATTTTTCCTTAAAAATGATACATTTACTCGGATTAAACGTTTGATCTGTCATCTACGTTCTATTACAAATAAAATATTGACATTTGCAATCTCCACATCATTGCATTCAGTTTTTATTCACAATTTGTTTAGTGTCCCAGACCGGGAAACTGGATTCGGTTTTCCGGCATTAATACATTTCAATGCAATCAGGCGAGTGTTCCGGAATTTTGGGCGGAGAAAAAACCACAGCATGCTGTGGTATTTTCTCCACCCAAATATCGTAAAAGTGACTGAACTGAAGACATCCTGATGCATACTGAATGGGTTGCTTTCCATTCAGAATGCATTGGGATAAAACAAATACATTTTTTTTTCCGGTATTGAGCCCCTAGGACGGAACTCAATACCGGAAAACTTTAACGCTAGTGTGAAAGTACCCTAATAAATGCATCATGTTCTTCTGGGAGCGATGTGAAGAACAGCACATGAACCACTATTGCCTATAAGCAACCTAATATTGGCAATTTTCATTAATTTAATGAAGGACCAGATGTCCCAACTACTAAATACAGAAAGTCTATAAATGTTAAAATTGAGAAGGGAACAGAGGTGTCTTTAGATGAAGAATTCATCAAGGGAAGAAGAGACAATAAAACTGGAGATTTCATTTTTGTTTAAGTAGCAGTAAGGGACAATGCAATTTTACAAACACACTAGCTCAATCCAGCTAGTTTCATCTAAAGGAAGAGGTAAAAAGACGAACTATAAATTCACTGTAACTATCAGTATATATAATATACTAACAATAAATGTATTATACTTTTTGATTCAAAAGTCAGCAGCTTATACTGTAACTCTTTATACTTGTTGGCAAGAATATATGGAAATCTAAGATGTTCTGTGTGTCTGCATTAAAGGGCCTTGGAAATCCTATTCTTAAAATCGTCATATTCCGTTGTATAAGATGCAATAACAGCATACCTCAGAAACATTGTTGTTATCAATTGGTCCATTAAGGTCAGAGCGCTGCTGTTTCCTAGGCTGCTCTCCACTGTTACACACCTGGATATAACACATAAGAAAATGGATTATTATAGACATAAGTCCTTACAAGGCCAGCTGGTAGGCCCATCGCTAGACATAAATAGAGAAGATTATGTGCAGTATCTTGAATACAAGAATTATTCTTGATGTCAGGATATTTATCTACTATAAATGTGGCAATAGGAAACCTCAGTTTACACTATGGTAACTTGTGTTCTCCTCTTAATACCGATTCTGAACAGCAGCTTATCCTCATTCTGCATTAAACCTGAAACTCATTCACCAAGTGATTTATGAATGACAAGATTCACCGTCATAATGGCAGTCAATTTTTTTTGAATTATTAGAGTTGTCGGTGGTGGAAAATTGAGTTGGATAGGGAGGTAGCTGATTAAGGAAATCTGTCACCAGTGTGCTTTGTGGTGTCCTCACTAAGGGCAGCATAAACTAGCGACAGATGCCCTTAGCAAAATAGTAGGACACGCTCTTTAAATCATCAGCTGTTTTGCTCAAAGCTCCTGGCTTTCCCTGCCCACTTGCTGCTGATTCAGTTGTAAAAAACTGTCACTCAGCAATGGGAAGAATAGACAACCCAGAATTCATGAATATGAAGAATCGTCAGAATGTGCGGGAACTGTTAAGACTTTCCAGTCCTGAAACCAATATAATTTTATGTTATCCACGTACAATGCAGATACTGCACACATCCCCTGTAAACATCCTTCATTTAAAAACAGATGGGTGTTATAATAAGGGCATAACTAGAAAAGGCTGGGCCTCATAGCGAACTATTGAATTCCCCCTTCACCACATGGCATACAAAGTGTGTTGTTCTCCAAGTTGGTATGATTTTATGAGTACAGTAACACCAAATGCGTTTATTTTTTACATTTTACTGCTTTTGTACAATAGTAATCATGCGTAGAAAGGGTGATTATACTGACAAGCATTTATCTTTTCACTCCTTTTCTGAAAAAAAAAAAAACATATGCAAAATTCAGAGAGCAAATATGCTTTATGATTGATGGGGGAAGGGGGGCATAATATACTGTACACAGAAGACCTTATTACTCTATGGCCATGTACAGCAGTTACCCCGGGAGAGGAGGATTTATCTCTCTTTCCTCTACCTGCAGCCTATCACAGTCCATAGTTGGCTGAAAGGGGATTGCTTCAATCTGCCCTATTTCAGGCTGTATAGCACCTAGAGATATAAGCCAAATTTTGTTTTAAAGAACAGGATTTCAGTGGTGTTCACCACACAGTCAGAAATATAATTTTTAGAGATCAGGTTGGAAATAAGCTCTGCATATATTACTTTCATATTTCACTCCAGACCCAGTTTCTAAAGGTTCAATCCCTGGCTGCATGGTGGATAGCGCTGTAATCCCAACTTTGTTTTAAAGCTTAGATTATCACTTTTGAAACAAGTCCCCATATCTCTAGCTGCTATACAGACTGAGGTATTCCAGGTTGAAGAGGCCTTCCCCCTGAGCCAACTATTGTCTCAACTGCTGAAGGGAAAATGACTGCCTGCCTGGCTGGGTCTCCTGGGACCCCTGGGGAAGCCACTGAGAGCATTTTGTGTTGTACCGTATTTGCTGATTCATCTACCATTGGAGGTTACCTGGTATACTGCATTACAACGCAGGTATTATTGCGCATGTATATTGGTCCAGGATGATACTAAGTATAAATATAGGCATTTCTATGTCTTTTTAAAAAGGACCTTTTACCACTCCTGACATTCCTGTTTTAATAGACATGCATCCCCCATGTAATAACAATTCTGAAGCATCTATTCTTATGGCTCTATGTTGTGCCATTCATTTATTATTTTAACTAGAAGTTATGAATGAATTGCAAGCAGTCTGCAGTAAGGGTACATATGGGTTGTGTGGGGATTTGCTCTGGTAGGCAGCTTAGCGGACGCAGTATAGAGGCAATCACAAAGTCTTAACTTAAATAGTTCCGTGTTTTTTCACACAAAAGGCAAAACAAAATAACAGTTCGCAGTATTGGTGTATGTTCACACCATGGAAAGTCCATAGAACACAAACGTTCACCTAGTTAGCAGTTTTTCATCAGCCATCCACTGCAGGCTTTAGGGGGCCTGTTTTCCAGCAATGCGGCACTTTAGCACGGCACACCTCATGCAGATTCCAAAACCACAGCGTCTCCACAGTTTTACTGTGAAGTGGAGAATAATCCACTCAGCTGAAACTGCTGGCTGGGTTTTTATATCCCAAACCAAAACCCAGCCTGGAACGTGGGGAGCAGCCACCCACCCTGCACTTTGGCTGCTCCAAGTAAGAGCTGGATCTTACCTCACCGATGCCAGGAATCTCTGTGACACATACCTTCCGTCAATGACGGACCCTTGCGCCTTCTTACAGTTGTAACCAGTTGGGTTTGTGTTCTTGATAACATTGAATTTTTTCTTTATTGCATGTGGTATATCTTATAATAACATGTAGAAGTCCCACATCCTAGATGTGTGTTGTCTGCCTTCAGTGTATTTTTGGTACATAACATTTAATAAAATGTTCTATGATTAGAAAGTGTTTTCTGGTCTGAAAATATAATAAATAATCAACTTTATTTATATGGCACCACCATATTTTGTACAGGCTAATACACAACTGAAACACTAGGAGTGAGGGTCCTGCTCTCAAGAGCGTACAATCTATAAGGAAATGAGGGTGACTTGAAAGGAAAAATTGATTGTTTTCTAAAGTGGTCCAGTTGTCTTTTTATTAAATAGATGGTGCAGCATGATCTATTGCATTGAGAGTTGGAAGCGGTGTTGATGGTGTTCGGTTGTGAAAAATGTGAAACATATGAGCACGTTTAAAGCTATGGAAGTTAGAAGTTAACCTGATTGTCCATGGCAGTGCATTCTTGAGAGCTGGCCCAGCTCGAGAAAACGGATGTGAAATGTTTGAATTATGGAGAATGTTAGATCACTGGCAAAACGGACAGCACGATTTGGGTGGTAGACCAAAATGAAAGAGGATACGTAGGGAGGTGTAGCACTGTGGAGAGCTTTGTTAATGAGGGTGAGAAATATAAAATGCATTCTGTGGTGGATGGGCAGCCAGTGATGTACCTGGCACAGGCTAGCAAGTAGTGATGAGGATACTGACGTGAGAGGTGGTGTTGCGAGTGGTCAGGCTCCTGACTCAGAGACCATTGAGGAGGACATCAGTGATGTGCAGACACTACTTGATGATGATGAAGCACTTGGGAGCAGAGTGATAAAGGGGCTTTATCATTATCGGCAGAAGAGGGTAGCAGCTTGCCTGTGAGCCAGCAAGTCGATAGGGTGGCCAGGAGTCATCAGGGTGGCAGCAGTGAGAGGTCGGGAGCCAAACATGCCCAGGATAGACCACCTGCTTCGCAGCAGCCTACCTGCCCGGAAAGTAGTGGTCAGTCATTGCGGACTGTTGGGGGGAAAATCACCTACTCGGCTGTGTGGATATTTTTTATTAAGCTGCTAGAGGAGGTTAACATGGACACATGTAGAATATGTGGGCAGAAGATGAATTGTGGCCAAGGTGCCAATGTGGGCACTATGGCCCTGCGTCAACATATGCAGCGTCGCCATGCAGTGGCCTGGGAGAACCGTGGCTCTGATGTGGTGGTCCAGCCTGCCACAGCTACTGCTGTACCCAGTTTCAGACAGTCAAGGCTCCACGACCTCAGCCGAAGGGAGCCTTCTGTCATTCCCATCTTCTTATGGTCAAGATGCTCGTGCTCCTACTCCTCGTCAGTCATTCGATCAGCAATCGATCACCGAAGCGATTGCTAAGAGACAGCAGTATGCGTGCACGCATCCAACGGCACAGAAGCTGAACGTGCTCCTGTCCAAGTTGCTGGTGCTGCAGTCCCTCTATTTCCAAGTGGTGGACCTTTCAGAGAACTGATGGCTTTTGCCGAGCCGAGTTAAATAGTCCCAAGCTGTCATTTCTTTGTGAAAAAGACGGTACTAGCCCTGCACAAATATGTAGAACAGAAGGTGGGCCAGTCCTTGATCCTGTCGGTGTCTGCCAAAGTGCACAGCAGTGCCAAAGTGTGGAGCTGTAACTACGGTCAGGGACAGTACATGTCCTTTATGGCCCACTGGGTGAATGTGGTTCCTGCACTGTCACACCAGCAACTTGGCCAGCTCACGCCGCTTTCACCTTCACGTTGTCACGTGGAGAATTCACAAATATTTAGAATATAGTGCTATATATTCGTTTTTAGAATAGTCGGCATTTTTTCCATCTCAACACGATTCCTACCTGCTTCTTGCTTGTGGGCCAATGAGCCAGTGGGTCAAATTGCGAATATTCTAAATTCTCGAAGTTGCGATATTCGAGATAAAAATTTGCTTTTCGAATATTTGCGCTCAACACTAGTCACTTTGTGGTCTCCTGATGCAGCTGCTGCTGCCATCTCCACACTATGTCACCTTGCCACTCTGTGGTATCCTAAAGCTGCTGCTGCCATCTCCACACTATGTCTCCTTGCCATTCTGTGGTATCCTGCTGCTGCCATATCCACACTATGTCACCTTGCCACTCTGTGGTATCCTGATGCTGCTGCTGCTGCTGCTGCCAGCTCCACACTATGTCACCTTGCCACTCTGTGGTCTCCTGCTGCTGCTGCTGCAATCTCCACACTAAGTCACCTTTCCTCTCTGTGGTATCCTGATGCTGCTGCTGCCATATCCACACTATGTCACCTTGCAATTCTGTGGTATCCTGATGCTGCCATATCCACAATATGTCACCTTGCCACTCTGTGGTAACCTGATGCTGCTGCTGCCATCTCCACACTATGTCACCTTGCAACGTTGTGGTATCCTGCTGCTGCCATCTCCACACTAGGTCACCATGCCACTCTGTGGAATCCTGATGCTGCTGCTGCTGCCATCTCCACACTATGCCACCTTGCCACTCTGTGGTATACTGATGCTGCTGCCATCTCCAAAATCTTTCATTGTCGTGCCAGTCTGTGGCCTTCTGATGCTGCCGCCACTCTTGGGCCACTTTGTGGTCTCCTCATGCTGCTTCCATCTCACCACTATGTCAAAGATCCACTCTGTGGACTTCTCATGCTGTTCCCACCCTCCCTACTTCATGACTGGTCCACTATTTAGCCTTTCAGCCTGGCTGACATCATCATTTATTTGACCTTTCTTCTTATCTGTCAGAAGGAAGGAAAAATGAGACACACAACGGATCCTGTTTGTGTAGCAGCTGTAAGGCCTTATTGGTCCCAGTAGAATTGGCTTGTAATTTGGAAGCCAAAAACAGGAGTGTATACAAAACACAGAAGATATGCAAATATTCCATTCATGTGTCATCTCTGTTTTCGATCCACTACTGTTTTTTTTTTGGCATTAGCAATACTGATGGATTATTATCGATTATTAATACTGATGGATTACTGACCGAGTGAAGGCGTATGCTCCACAGACAGGATCCGTTTTTTGTGCGTTATTGTTCTCACGGATCGGATCAGAAGGAGGGCAAATTAATCTGTGACGTCAACACAAACTTAGGCTGAGTTTACACAAACGCAATTTGCGGGCTGCAATGCACGATCACTGGCCGTGGGTCAGCCGCATTGGATCACGGACCCATTCACTTTAATGGGTCCGCGATCTGCCCGTTCCGCAAAAAGATAGGACCTGTTCTATCTTTTTGCAGAACGGAAGTACGGGACGCAACCCCAGGGAAGCACCCCGGATTTACGGACCCATTAAAAATGGAATGTGTTCCGTAAGCATTCTGTTTCCGTACTTCCGTTTTTCCGTTCCATTGAAAGATAGAACATGTCCTATTATTGCCCGCAAATCACGTTCCGTGGCTCCATTCAAGTCAATGGGTCCGCAAAAAAAACGGAACACATACGGAAATGCATCCGTATGTCTTCCGTATCCGTTACGTTTTTCCATTCGTGTGAACTAGGCCTTAGTGTTTCCGTTTCCTTTCCGTTTTTCTGTATGCCATATACAGTATACAGTAATTACATAGAAAAAATTGTGCTGGGCATAACATTTTCAATAGATGGTTCAGTAAAAACGGAATGGATACGGAAGACATACGGATGCATTTCCGTATGTGTTCCGTTTTTTTTGCGGACCCATTGACTTGAATAGAGCCACGGAACGTGATTTGCGGGCAATAATAGGACATGTTCTATCTTTCAACGGAATGGAAAAACGGAAATACGGAAACGGAATGCTTACGGAACACATTCCGTTTTTAATGCGGAACCATTAAAATGAATGGTTCCGTATACGGACCGTACAGGGAGTGCAGAATTATTAGGCAAATGAGTATTTTGACCACATCATCCTCTTTATGCATGTTGTCTTACTCCAAGCTGTATAGGCTCGAAAGCCTACTACCAATTAAGCATATTAGGTGATGTGCATCTCTGTAATGAGAAGGGGTGTGGTCTAATGACATCAACACCCTATATCAGGTGTGCATAATTATTAGGCAAATTCCCTTTGGCAAAATGGGTCAAAAGAAGGACTTGACAGGCTCAGAAAAGTCAAAAATAGTGAGATATCTTGCAGAGGGATGCAGCACTCTTAAAATTGCAAAGCTTCTGAAGCATGATCATCGAACAATCAAGCGTTTCATTCAAAATAGTCAACAGGGTCGCAAGAAGCGTGTGGAAAAACCAAGGCGCAAAATAACTGCCCATGAACTGAGAAAAGTCAAGCATGCAGCTGCCAAGATGCCACTTGCCACCAGTTTGGCCATATTTCAGAGCTGCAACATCACTGGAGTGCCCAAAAGCACAAGGTGTGCAATACTCAGAGACATGGCCAAGGTAAGAAAGGCTGAAAGACGACCACCACTGAACAAGACACACAAGCTGAAACGTCAAGACTGGGCCAAGAAATATCTCAAGACTGATTTTTCTAAGGTTTTATGGACTGATGAAATGAGAGTGAGTCTTGATGGGCCAGATGGATGGGCCCGTGGCTGGATTGGTAAAGGGCAGAGAGCTCCAGTCCGACTCAGACGCCAGCAAGGTGGAGGTGGAGTACTGGTTTGGGCTGGTATCATCAAAGATGAGCTTGTGGGGCCTTTTCGGGTTGAGGATGGAGTCAAGCTCAACTCCCAGTCCTACTGCCAGTTTCTGGAAGACACCTTCTTCAAGCAGTGGTACAGGAAGAAGTCTGCATCCTTCAAGAAAAACATGATTTTCATGCAGGACAATGCTCCATCACACGCGTCCAATTACTCCACAGCGTGGCTGGCAAGAAAGGGTATAAAAGAAGAAAATCTAATGACATGGCCTCCTTGTTCACCTGATTGAACCCCATTGAGAACCTGTGGTCCATCATCAAATGTGAGATTTACAAGGAGGGAAAACAGTACACCTCTCTGAACAGTGTCTGGGAGGCTGTGGTTGCTGCTGCACGCAATGTTGATGGTGAACAGATCAAAACACTGACAGAATCCATGGATGGCAGGCTTTTGAGTGTGCTTGCAAAGAAAGGTGGCTATATTGGTCACTGATTTGTTTTTGTTTTGTTTTTGAATGTCAGAAATGTATATTTGTGAATGTTGAGATGTTATATTGGTTTCACTGGTAAAAAATAAATAATTGAAATGGGTATATATTTGTTTTTTGTTAAGTTGCCTAATAATTATGCACAGTAATAGTCACCTGCACACACAGATATCCCCCTAAAATAGCTAAAACTAAAAACAAACTAAAAACTACTTCCAAAAATATTCAGCTTTGATATTAATTAGTTTTTTGGGTTCATTGAGAACATGGTTGTTGTTCAATAATAAAATTAATCCTCAAAAATACAACTTGCCTAATAATTCTGCACTCCCTGTATACGGAACACAAAAAAACGGCCCGTACACTCGCAAAAAAAAAGATCGTGTGAACTAGGCCTTACTTTGTCTACATGATAAATGCCATTTGCTGAACATAGACAACCCATTTTTACACGGCACGGATCCATTTAATTCCAGTTTTGAGATCCTATGTCGGATCTTAAAATCGGAATTAACAACACAGATGTGAAAATAGCCTAACCTGCAATCCTTCATGTCCAAGGGCAGCAAGATGGCAGTGACTACGTCCTCTGGCTGCTCCTGGCTAGCATTTATTCTGCGCATGCGCTGAACAGCAAATGGACACATTTAGCACATGTGCAGTTAAAGGGAATTATACTGCCTGTATCTGCACATGTGCCATACACTTTTATTTGCCATTCAGTGCCTGCAGAGAATAGAAGTTACCTAGGAGCAGCCAGAAGAAGTGTTCTCCGCCATTTTGCAGCCCGTGGATGCAGAGGGTGAGTATTAGAGATAAGCAAATTTCATATTTTGAAATACGGTTACACTTCATTTGTTGGTTAAAGGTGAATTGCGTTATGGATTCCGTTACCATGGACCATAACGCAATTCTATGACGGAATGAATAATGGAATTCCTTTAGAGGCATTCAGTTATTCATTCCGTCATAATAGAAGTTTATGGGCTGCAAAACGGATCCGTTCCATTTCCGTCATGCAAGGGAGTCCTCTCCTGCAAAACAGAAATGGGACGGATCCGTTATGCAGGCCATAGACTTCTGTTATGATGGAATGAATAACGAAATGCCTCTAAAGGCATTCCGTTATGCATTCCGTCATAGAACTTCGTTATGGTCTGTGGTAACGGAATTCATAACGCAATTCACTTTTAACCAACAAATGAAGTGTAAACGAATTTCATAAGCGGAAATTCGGTCATCTCTAGTGAGTATGTTTCCCTCACTGACACCAGAGTATGAAGCCAGCCTTACAAAACCTATGAACATGACAAGCTTCCACTTTTCCGAACTTTAGTTTAACCCTGGGTTCAGACCTGAGCGTTTTACAGCGCGTTTCTACGCGCTGTAAAACGATCAACAAGGAGAAACCAATGATTTCCTATGGGCATGGTTCTTACCAGGGCGTTTTACAGCGCGTACGATCGCGCTGTAAAACGCCCGACGCCCCAAGAAGTACATGAGCTTCTTTGGGGCGTCTTGTCGCTCGTTCCCGTACATAGACTTTCGGGAACGCGCGACAATGGGCGTTCGCTTGTCTCTGTATGCGCGATTGCAAACGCCGGTACAATCGCGCATACAGAGCGCTCCTTTCAGAACGCTCAGGTGTGAACCCAGGGTTATACATCGACTACTCTGAACAGAATTCAGGAGCCTCCTCCTATAGCTTGTAAACCTCAAAAAATAATTTATTTTATCATCTTCAAACAAACAAAATATCATTAGGCTTCTATACATATGTATATTGTATATGTATATTCTATACAGTTCATGACCGCTACTAAATACACTCTATGGTCAAACACAGGACAATTACAGTCATTTACTCTCATACATCTGATATTAGCTGTACAGACCAATTAACATATTTTAGCAGCTTGCTAATTCATGGTGAAAATTAATTAGCAGACCCACTGGCATTGCTCTGCAGATGTCAGCGACATTAGTACAGTGGCATAAAAATCACAACAGCTCTCTAATTGCACAATTATTTCAAGTAATACAACTTGGTGACCAGCCATAGAAATAGTCAATGACATATATGCAACAACAAAAAAAAGATCACTGCAGGTTGGGTTTCTTTCTAAAAGTGTAGAAATAATTGGGCTGCACCGCTGTGCTAGCAGGGATACCATTCTTTAGCTCACAAGATTGACTGAAGAATGAACTGAACTTTCTTTGCTAAAGTTGACAGACATAAATACAGTAAAGTCTTATAGAAGGAGAAGACGGCACGCTGCTAATTATTTGCTTCTCACAAATTATCTTTCAGTCACAGAAACATTAAAGGCTTAAAGGCACATTTCGATCAATAAAATTGCATACCAAGGGACGTGGAGGTTCAATAAGATGGTACAAGCTAGCATTTATCTGCAATGTTTATTCACATCTACAAGGTCAACAATATAAGTTTTTTTATGTAATTCCTATGCACTCGCTTTGCACATATTTGTTTCAAATTTCCCGAAGTTTTTGACATTTGATTTGGGTGGATCAAGCAAAATTTTACATATCACAAGAGTGAGCACGGCACAGCGGGGGTCCTGGTCAACAGGCTTGCCCATAATGCCTTGCAGTCAGCCTCACAGCCTATTAAGAGGGATGGTATGGACATGTATCATAGGCACTAAGGTCACAAACTGTGTATTCTCAGTTTGTCCACTGATGTCACAGGGCGTACAGTACCTGTCACACACACAACACAGCAATTTAGAAACAAAATACGTTTAGGATCTGGCAAGGCCAGTGTTAGGGGTTGTGTGAGGGCTCATTTTCTGCACGATGATCTGTAGTTAGGGTGTGTATGGCTTTTTGATTACTTTTTATTAAATAGTTTGGGGAAGTGAAGTCATGAAAAACACCCTTTTTTCTGTTGCACCATTCACTGTTTGAAATATTTTTTTTTTTCAATATTTTAATAGTACAGGCATTTTCATATGTGGCGATGCCCATGATTTTTTAAAATTGTTTATTTATTTTGATTTTGATGTTGGGGAAAGGGGGAGGTGACTTGAATTTTTATGTTTTGTATATTTTTCAAAACTTTTTTTACAGTTTTTTTTAAACATTTTGATAGGTCCCCAAATGAACCCCAACTTGCAATCAACCGATTCCAATTTGTATAGACTAATTAAATTTTCTCCATTATTGTATACAGAAATCATTATATTACAGTTCAGTGCTGTCACCTGCTGGCCTGAACTGTAATACACAAGTAATGAGCCTGGAAGCCGAGTACAAGCTCAGGCTCATTACTATGTATGAACTCTATCCCCAATCTCTGCCCCAGTGAGATGTTTCTCATCCGAAAGTGCGAGATTCCAGGTTTTAGCCCTCTCAGATGCCGTGGTCACATTTGACCATGGCATCTGAGGGGTTAACAGTCCACGGTCAGCGTTACTGAGATTACGGACATTAGTCGCGGGTGCCTGCTGTATGAAACATCGCCATCTTTAAAGACCCGACATCTGCTGTACTAAAGCTACCCATTTTTATTTGCAATAGCCAGCTAGCAGCCTAATTAATATTAAAAATAAACCAATTAATGAATAAATCTACTGGCTGAAGCATTGCAGTTGAACTGGACACTGTGCAACTACCCTTTTTTTTTTAAACCTGTTGCAAATTTTTTCCAATTATTATTAAGTGTGCAATAAGCATATTTTCCAGCTTCTCCATCAGCATATATTTTTGTAGCTGACTATGCTCAATTGCACATTTTTTATTTTGTTTAAAAAGCATAAGAGATCTGACAGTGCAGTGTGTTTTCAAATAGGCTGTTCACTTTGTACCTGTTACTTTAAGACTACTAATGATGTCTTGGTATTAAAGAGCATGAAAGTAGTTGCATATATTCCTTGGAGACCACAGAGTGTCATACACAACATTTAAGGGCAATATGAGCACTTGTGATTAGGGTCGAATTTATTCGTACCCAAATAGAATATTTCGACCGAATCCTTAGAATCGGACCTGAAACGAAGTTCAAGAAACTCGTTCATCTTAAATCACCGGTGACTCGCCCAGACTTATGCCATCTCTACAGAATGCTGAAACATTTAGCAGCGGGTTCACTTGATGGTTTTCTTATGAGCAGCACTGGACATGATGCTGGCATTATTTTCAACTGTGTGACCGTGACATGACAACCATGGTGACACCTAATGCTGAATAAAATAAAAAACCCACTCAATAGGGCTACTTCACATGCAGACCTCTGCCACAGTTTCTGGCAGTGTCCTTGAGAAAAACACACAAAGAAAACTCATCCTTCTTGGCTTGGTCTAAAAAACACACAAGAAAAGTTGGTTGCCTTGTGAACATCAATGCAGATTTCTATTCACAAGTTCACAACAATACGAGGAAATCTGCTGATAAAATCCACCATGTGAAATAGAGTTGAGCAGACACCTGGATGTTCGGGTTCGACGTGTTCGGCCGAACTTCACAAAAAAGTTTGAGTTCGGGACCCAAACTTGACCCCGAACCCCATTGAAATCAATGGGGACCCGAACTTTTGAGCACTAAAATAGTAACATAGTACATAAGGCCGAAAAAAGACATTTGTCCATTCAGTTTGGCCTGTTATCCTGCAAGTTGATCCAGAGGAAGGCAAAAAAAACTAATTGAGAAGCCAATTTTCCCCACTTTAGGGGAATAAAAAATTCCTTCCCGACTCCAATCAGGCAATCAGAATAACTCCCTGGATCAATGACCTTTCTCTAGTAGCTATAGCCTGTAATAAAATGGCTCTAAAAATGTCATGGAAAGGGCTAGAGGGCTGCAAATGGCATCAAAATGTGGTTAAGAGTATGGCAAGTGCTCTTCAAACAAATGTGGAAAGGGAAATTACTTCAAATAACATAAAATACGTAAAAAATAAAGTAAAAATCTTAATCTAGGAGGACCAGGTCCATATGGAGTAGGAGGTGGAGGAGGCAGTGTAGGTGGAAGCGGCGGTGGAGGAGGAGGTAGCCTACACTGTTTTTTGGTTTAATTTTTTATTTTTATTTTTTAAATTACGGTACACCCCAAAACATTGGGAAATATAGCCTGTGATAACGCCCCCTGCCGTGCTAAACACATGTTCAGACAATACACTGGCTGCAGGGCAGTCCAGCACCTCCAAGGCATAAAGGGCAAGCTCAGGCCATGTGCCCAATTTGGAGACCCAGAAGTTGAAGAGGGCAGACCCATCATTTAGTACGTGTAGACATGTGCACACATACTGCTACACCATGTTGCTGAAATGCTGCCTCCCGCTAAGACGTTCCATATTAGCTGGTGGTGCTGGTTGTTGTGGTGTGCTGACAAAGCGTTTACACATTTTGGCCATACTAACCCTGCCTTCTAAGGTGCTTGTGGTGCCCCAGCTGCGTTGGTGACCTCTTCCTCCTCCTCTGCCTTCGCCTTGTGCTTCCACTGTGCCCCCGCTGTTAGGTGGGAATGCCACCAGCACCACGTCTACCAGCGTGCGCTTATACTCGCGCATCTTACGATCACACTCCAGTGACTGAATTAAGGATGGTACGTTGTCCTTGTAATGGGGATCCAGCAGCGTGGCCACCCAGTAATCAGCACAAGTTAGAATGTGGGCAACTCGGCGGTCGTTGTGGAGACACTGCAGCATGTAATCGCTCATGTGTGCCAGGCTGCCCAGAGGCAACGAAAAACTGTCCTCTGTGGGAGGTGTATCGTCTGTGTCCTCTGTATCCCCCCAGCCACGCACCAGTGATGGCCATGAGCTGGTTTGGGTGCCATCCTGCTGTGAACACGGTTCCTCCTCCTCCATCTCCACCTCCTCATCCTCCAGAACTGTGCCCTGGCTGGACAATTGTGTACCTGGCAATTGTGGGTGCAGGAACCCACCATCAGAGGCACTTGCGAATGACTGGCCGGAAACCCTATGAAATGATCCCTCTTCCGCCTCCTCCTCCTGTGCCACATCCTCTTCCATCATCGCCAGCAACGTTTTTTCAAGGAGGCATAGAAGTGGGATAGTAACGCTGAGAACGGCGTTATCGGCACTGGCCATGTTCTCAAAACAGCGCAACAAGGAACACAGGTCTCGCATAGAGGCCCAGTCATTAGTAGTGAAGTGGTGCTGTTCCGCAGAGCGACTAACCTGTGCGTGCTGCAGCTGAAGCTCGCACAGTCTGGCCAGCATGTGCAAGATGGAGTTCCACCTTGTGGGCACGTCGCATATGAGGTGGTGAGCGGGAAGGCCGAAGTTAAGCTGCAGAACTGACAGGTGAGCAGCAGCAGGGTGAGAACGCCGAAAGTGCGCACAGAAGGCCCGCACTTTATGCAGCAGCTCTGATATATCGGGGTCATTTTTAAGGAACCTCTGCACCAACAAATTCAGCACATGGGCCAGGGATGTGCATCAAACCGGCTAGTCCCAGAGCTGCTACGAAATTTCACCCATTATCGCACACCACCAGGCCGGGCTTGAGGCTCACTGGCACCAACCACTCATCGGTCTGTTGTTCAAGGCCCGTCCACAGCTCCTGCGCAGTTAGGGGTTTGTTCCAAAAATTGCTGCTGTCGTTTATCCTTGGCTGTGCTGAAGTTGGTGGTGAAGGTGTTACGCTGACCGGATGAGGAGCCGGTAGAGGACAAGGAAGCGCAATAGGAGGAGGAAGCAAAAGAAGGCAAACTGAAGCACCCTGCAATCCTCGGTGGTGGAAGGACATGCGCCAAACTGCTATCCGCCTCAGGCCCAGCCGCCACTGCATTTACCCAGTGTGCTGTTATGGCGCTATAACGTCCCTGACCGTGCTTACTGGTCCACGTATCCGTAGTTAGGTGGACCTTGCCACAGATGGCATTGCGCAGTGCACACCTGATTTTGTCCCCCACTTGGTTGTGCAGTAAAGGGATGGCACGCCTGGAAAAGTAGTGGCGGCTGGACACAACGTACTGTGGGACAGCCACCGCCATAAGGCTTTTAAAACTCTCCGTCTCCATCAGACGGAATGACAGCATTTCAAAGGACAGTAATTTTGAAATGCTGGCATTCAGGGCCAGGGATCGCGGGTGGGTAGGGGGGTACTTCCTCTTCCTCTCCAGTGTTTGGGAGATGGAGATCTGAATGCTTCCGTGGGACATTGTGGAGATGCTTGGTTACCCAGGTAGTGGTGTGGCTGGCAGATCCTCTGTTTGCGGAGGTGGATGAAGAGGCCGACACTGCAGCAGAAAAGGAAGTAGAAGGAGCCAGAGACCTTTCTTGGTTTTTGAGATGTCTACTACACTGCAGCTCGTGCTTTGCACTTAGATGCCTTGTCATGCAGGTTGTGCTCAGGTTGAGAATCTCGCTTCAGGCTCTGATTGCACAGCATGCAAACCATTTGTCTCTTGCCGTCAGCACATTGTCTGAAGAACTGCCATGCCAGGGAACTCCTTGGAGCTGGCATTGGTGTGCTCGGTCCCTTGCTGCGGTGGGCAGTAGCAGGCGTACTGTCTAGGGGACGGCCGCTCCACTTTTGCACCCTGCTCCCTCTTCTACTGTGCTGATGGCTCTGTGCGACCACCGCCTCTTCCTCCAAACTACACAGGTCACTCGCATGACCTCGATTCCATGTGGGGTCGAGGACCTCATCATCCTCCACATCATCTTCCACCCAGTCTTCACCCCTGCCCTCCTTGTCGGTCTGGACACTTTCGAAAGCCACAGCAGTTGGCACCTGTGTTTCGTCATCATCCAAGACGTGCTGCGGTGGTCCTCCCACATACTCCTCTTGAAACATAAGTGGTTGGGCATCGGTGCACTCAATCTCTTCCACTTCTGGGGCAGGGCTAGGTGGATGGTCCTGAGAAACCCTGCTAGCAGAGTCATCAAAAAGCAGAAGAGACTGCTGCATGACTTGGGGCTCAGACTGCTTGACTGATTTGCAAGGGGGTAAGGTGAAAGACTGATGAACATCGGCTGCAGGTGCCAACTCTGAACTTTCAGCAGGAGACTGGGTGGGAAATAATGTAAAGGAACTGGAGGCACTGTCAGCAACCCAATCTACTATAGCCTGTACTTGTTCTGGCCTCACCATTCGTAGAGCCGCATTAGGCCTGACCAAATATCGCTTAAGGTTCTGTCGCCTACTCGCACCTAAGGAAGGTGTTTCACTTGAGCGTGTAGCTAGCACAGATCGGCCACGTCCTGTCCCTGCAACAGGAGGTCCACCAGCAGCACCACAACAGGGGCCAACGTCTCTTATTTGACGATATATTTATATTTCTCAAATTTAGGATCCTGCCCAAAATGGGTGTTTTTTTTAATAACAGAATAGAACAACAGTATAAAAAGGGTGTATCTCACAATGACAGATGCAGCAAAGGATGCAAAATTAAGATTTTTGCCCTAAATAGTTTTTTTTTTTAAATAACAGAATAGAACAACTGTATCTAAAGGGTGTATCTCACAATGACAGATGCACCAAAGGCTGCAAAATAAATATTTAGCCCAAAATTGGTGTTTTTTTTATAACAGAATAGCACAGCAGTATCTAAAGCTATTTCTAACTGTATTTCTAGCTTAAATTGCACACTAATGCGGAAGAAGCCCCAGATGGAGGTTATTGCAAAAAATGGTTGTTTTTTAAAACCCATAAAATTATTGAAGTATTTCAAGCTTGTTTTTAACAATCACAGATGCAGCAAAGGCTGCAATATTAAATACTTTGCCCAAAAAGGGTGTTTTTTTAATAACAGAATATGACAGTAGTATATAACTCTTGAATTTCACACTGACAGATGCAGACAAGGCCGCAAATTAAGTATTTTGCCCAAATAGGATGTTTTTTTAATTACAGAATATGACAGCAGTTTACAACGCTTGAATTTCACACGTACAGATGCAGCAAGGGCTGTAAAATTGAGTATTTTGCCCAAAAAGGGTGTTTTTTAAAACCCAGAAAATTATAGCTGTATTTGTAGCTTAAATTGCACACTGACTAATGCGGCATAGGCCCAAGATGGAGTGTATTGCCAAAAATGGGTGTTTTTTAAAAGCCAGAAAATTATTGAATTATTTAAAGCTTGTTTTTAACAATCACAGATGCAGCAAAGGCTGCAATATTAAGTACTTTGCCCAAAAAGGGTGTTTTTTAATAACAGAATATGACAGCAGTATATAAAGCTTAAATTTCACACGTACAGATGCAACAAGGGCTGTAAAATTTAGTATTTTGCCCAAAAAGGGTGTTTTTTTTTAAACCCAGAAAATTATTGCTGTATTTCTAGCTTAAATTGCACACTAATGCGGAAGAGGCCCCAGATGGAGGTTATTGCAAAAAATGGTTGTTTTTTAAAACCCATAAAATTATTGAAGTATTTCAAGCTTGTTTTTAACAATCACAGATGCAGCAAAGGCTGCAATATTAAATACTTTGCCCAAAAAGGGTGTTTTTTTTATAACAGAATTAGTGATGAGCGGCAGGGGTCATATTCGAATTTGCGATATTTCACAATTTTTTTTTAGAATATTCGTCGAATATTCGAAAATTAAAGATTTTTTTTTTTACTCGAAAAATCAGCAAGGTAATGATTGCATAATATGCAAATTTTTATAATTCTGATTTTTTGATTCAAATTTTTAGTGCAAATTTTTCAACTTACAACTATTAGACAAAGAAGATTATAGCATTATATTAGCTAAATTGCTCTATATTCGATTTTTTTCGAATATTCGCTATATTGCGTTTTTTCAAATATTTGTAATATTGTAAAACAAGAATATATAGCAATATAGCGAATACTCGAAAAAATGAATATAGAGCAATTTAGCTAATATAGTGCTATAATCTTCTTTCTCTAAAATAGTTGTAATTTTTTTCTCATCTGAAGTTCAGATTGGAAAAAAATTCAACTATAGAAAAAAACATTATAGCACTATATTAGCTAAATTGCTCTATATCAGTTTTTTCGAATATTCGCTATATTGCTATAACTTCGGTTTTTCGAATATTCGTAATATTCTAAAACAAGAATATATAGCAATATAGCGAATATTCGAAAAAACGAACATAGAGCAAAATTCGCAAACACTACTACTCCTAAAGTCAAGTATATTGCAGCCTTCTTATTGGCCCACAAGCTAGTAGCAGGAAGGGATCATGTGTACTGATAAAAAAAAATATCAAAAAAAAAATCGGAAAAAAAAAAAATCTGAATTTTTGTTTTCGAATATTCAAAATTACGAATATATATAACTATATTCGAAATATTCGCGAATTTTCGAAGTACCTATATTCGCGATAAAAATTTGAAATTCGAATATTCGTGATCAACACTAAACAGAATATGACAGCAGTATATAACTCTTGAATTTCACACTGACAGATGCAGACAAGGCCGCAAATTAAGTATTTTGCCCAAATAGGATGTTTTTTTTATTACAGAATATGACAGCAGTTTACAACGCTTGAATTTCACACGTACAGATGCAGCAAAGGCTGTACAATTGAGTATTTTGCCCAAAAAGGGTGTTTTTTAAAACCCAGAAAATTATAGCTGTATTTGTAGCTTAAATTGCACACTGACTAATGCGGCATAGGCCCAAGATGGAGTGTATTGCCAAAAATGGGTGTTTTTAAAAAGCCAGAAAATTATTGAATTATTTAAAGCTTGTTTTTAACAATCACAGATGCAGCAAAGGCTGCAATATTAAGTACTTTGCCCAAAAAGGGTGTTTTTTAATAACAGAATATGACAGCAGTATATAAAGCTTAAATTTCACACGTACAGATGCAACAAGGGCTGTAAAATTTAGTATTTTGCCCAAAAAGGGTGTTTTTTTTAAACCCAGAAAATTATTGCTGTATTTCTAGCTTAAATTGCACACTAATGCGGAAGAGGCCCCAGATGGAGGTTATTGCAAAAAATGGGTGTTTTTTAAAACCCATAAAATTATTGAAGTATTTCAAGCTTGTTTTTAACAATCACAGATGCAGCAAAGGCTGCAATATTAAATACTTTGCCCAAAAAGGGTGTTTTTTTTTATAACAGAATTAGTGATGAGCGGCAGGGGTCATATTCGAATTCGCGATATTTCACAATTTTTTTTTAGAATATTCGTCGAATATTCGAAAATTAACGATTTTTTTTTTACTCGAAAAATCAGCAAGGTAATGATTGCATAATATGCAAATTTTTATAATTCTGATTTTTTTATTCAAATTTTTAGTGCAAATTTTTCAACTTACAACTATTAGACAAAGAAGATTATAGCATTATATTAGCTAAATTGCTCTATATTCGATTTTTTTCGAATATTCGCTATATTGCGTTTTTTCAAATATTTGTAATATTGTAAAACAAGAATATATAGCAATATAGCGAATACTCGAAAAAATGAATATAGAGCAATTTAGCTAATATAGTGCTATAATCTTCTTTCTCTAATAGTTGTAATTTTTTTCTCATCTGAAGTTCAGATTGGAAAAAAATTCAACTATAGAAAAAACATTATAGCACTATATTAGCTAAATTGCTCTATATCAGTTTTTTCGAATATTCGCTATATTGCTATAACTTCAGTTTTTCGAATATTCGTAATATTCTAAAACAAGAATATATAGCAATATAGCGAATATTCGAAAAAACGAATATAGAGCAAAATTCGCAAACACTACTACTCCTAAAGTCAAGTATATTGCAGCCTTCTTATTGGCCCACAAGCTAGTAGCAGGAAGGGATCATGTGTACTGATAAAAAAAAATCGGAAAAAAAAAAAAATCGGAAAAAAAAAAATCGGAATTTTTGTTTTCGAATATTCGAAATTACGAATATATATAACTATATTCGAAATATTCGTGAATTTTCGAAGTACCTATATTCGCGATAAAAATTTGAAATTCGAATATTCGTGATCAACACTAAACAGAATATGACAGCAGTATATAACTCTTGAATTTCACACTGACAGATGCAGACAAGGCCGCAAATTAAGTATTTTGCCCAAATAGGATGTTTTTTTTATTACAGAATATGACAGCAGTTTACAACGCTTGAATTTCACACGTACAGATGCAGCAAAGGCTGTACAATTGAGTATTTTGCCCAAAAAGGGTGTTTTTTAAAACCCAGAAAATTATAGCTGTATTTGTAGCTTAAATTGCACACTGACTAATGCAGCATAGGCCCAAGATGGAGTGTATTGCCAAAAATGGGTGTTTTTTAAAAGCCAGAAAATTATTGAATTATTTAAAGCTTGTTTTTAACAATCACAGATGCAGCAAAGGCTGCAATATTAAGTACTTTGCCCAAAAAGGGTGTTTTTTTAATAACAGAATATGACAGCTTTTTTTTAAACCCAGAAAATTATTGCTGTATTTCTAGCTTAAATTGCACACTGACTAATGCTGCAAAGGCCACAGATGTAGGGTCTTGCCAAAAATGGGTGTTTTTTTTAAAACCCAGAATATAATTGCAGTAGTTCAAGCTTCTATTTGACTGTCACAAATACACATATGCTGTGCTGCTGCACAGAACTTGCATAAAATGGCAGCCACCGCCGCCCACCTAACTAACAGACAGATAAAAGTAATTTTTATGGGTCTCTTTCAAAAAGCGCCATAAAATAGCCCACACCGAACCAGAACTTTTACTGAAATGTTCGGGTTCGGGGTCCAAAAATCCTAACGTTCGGTACAATCCCGAACTTCACAGTTCGAGTTCGCTCAACCCTAATGTGGAATAGTTCTTAGCCTGAAGGAAGGAGGTTTTATGTGAATCGACTTTGGATGTTTCATCCGAAGTCGATTCGCTCATCTCTAATCACAGCTGAGGCCAGTAAATACAATGTACAATATTTCCAGTCAGTTAATTATGATGGCCAGTGAATGGCTGCAGTGTTCAAAATGTCCATGGATGAGAGATCATCACTTCCAGTCTGCCAGGGACCGGAAGCAGGCTGGACGGAAATCTCAACACTGGAACTGAGAGTATTTAAAAAGGTGAGTAGGTTCCTTGGGGAGAGAGTTAGACAACCCCTTTAATACAATATAATATTTATATTTTAAATAATTCAATTTTATGTAATATTGAAATCAGAATTTGCCATGAAACATTGTGTTCTCTGTAGAAATGTGTAAATTAAAGAGTTTACAATGTATTCCACCTCCTGGATTTAAGGCAGACAAAATACAAATGTATGAATGCAAATCAGCATTTCAGATATTTGATACTTGTTTTATAAAAGGCAGTTTGTGCCTCTTTACAAGAATCAACAGGCTGATTAAACATTTACCAGAACACCTCAAAGGCTCCTTCACACTTGTGTATGAAAATATATGTAATATAGATTTTGTTTTGCAATCTGTTCAGTTTTTTGGTTTTGCAATGTATCCTCAGGAACATGGAGATTGATGCAATGGACTCATTAAGGGTACTTTCACACTTGCGGCAGTGGATTCCGGCAGGTCGTGCCATCTCCGGAACTGCCTGCCGACATCCGCAAATGCGGACGCAAACGGATTGCATTTGTCAGCCTGATCCGGATGCGGAATTATCTGAAAAATGCATTGAAATACCGGATCCGTCTCTCCGGTGTCATTCAGAAAAACGGATCTGGTATTTATTTTTTCACTTTTAAAGGTCTGCGCATGCGCAGACTGGAAGGCTCGATCTGTTTTGCCGGAACACCTAATTCCGGAACCGGCACTGATACATGTCAATGGAAATTATTGCGGATCTGGAATTTTGGCAAGTGTTCAGGATTTTTTGCCGGAGAGAAAACTGCAGCATGCTGTGTTATTTTCTCCGGCTAAAAAACGTAAGAGGGACTGAACTGATGTATCCTGATACATACTGAACGGAATGCTCTCCATTCAGAATGCATTAGGATAAAACTGATCAGTTTTTTTCCGGTATTGAGCTCCTGTGATGGAACTCAACACCGGAAAAGAAAAATTCTAGTGTGAAAGTACCCTAAAACGCTAAGCAAGATTCTTAGCAGAATTCTATATAGTATGTCTCAGAAACACTAAATACAAAACGTGTACAATTTTTTATTTTTTTTTAATCCCAGCCTTTCCCCCCTTTATTCCTCCCTTTTCTCTTATTTTTTCACATGGTACAATTAAAACTGAGAAATACACTACTCACAAAACGTTAGGGAAATTTTGTTTTCGGGTGAAATTTATGGAAAACTTAAAATAAAAAGTTCCCGCTACAGTGCTATTGTATCATGAAAGTAGGACATTTAAGTAGAAGCATGCAATGGTGATTTCCTCAATCAATAAACAATTTATTGAAACAAAAGCCCACAACAGTGGTGGATATACCCCCACAAAAATGTCAGTGTCTCAATAACTTGTCATGTGGCCTTGAGCATCAATTACAGCTTGACAACGTATCATGCTTTTCACAAGTTGACTTATTGTCTGCTTAGGCATGGCATCCCACTCTTCTTGAAGGACGGCCCTCAGGTCATTGAGGTTTTGGGGTACAGAGTTACGAGCCTCTACACGGTGACTCAGCTAATCCCATAGGTTTTCAAAGGGATTCAGGTCTGAAAAAAGTGCAAGTCACTCCATTTGAGCTACCCCAGTCTCCAGCAGCTGTTCTATAATGATGCAACCTCGTTGACCTCGTTGAACATTGTCGTCCATGAAGATTATATTAGGCCTGTGTTGTTTATGCAGAAGCACAATGACTGGATTAATGATGTTATTCAAGTAGTATGGGCTTGTCATTGTACTATTCATAAAGTGTAGGGAAGTTGACTAGACACACCTGCCCATGCTGTAACACCACCACCACCAAAGGCTTGTCTGGTGACAATAGTGGCTGATGCATAGCGCTCTCCTTGACGTCTCCAAAATAGTTGGTTGCCATCATTTTTACTCTGCGCTAATTAACTTCCATCAGTGAACAGCACTGAGGCCTACTGGTCCCTCATTCAGCATAGATGCTCCCTGGCCCATCCAAGACAATGACACCTGTGCCTGGTGGTGTAGTCAGGTACTCTTGCAGGTCGTCTTGCACGCAGACCATGCGGATGTAAACGGTTTTGAATGATCTGATGCGACACTTGGGTGCCTCTCACCTCCCTTAAATGTACCTGGAGTTTTGTGGCATTCAACATCCGGTTCTGCAGGGCATTGTTGACAATGAAGTGGTCATCAGTGTGGGATATGGCCCAAGGACGTCCACTTATATGCCTTTCTGTGACTCTTCCAGTCTCTCTGTATCTCTGTTGCAACCTGCTGATGACACTCTGTGACACTCTAAGGTCAGTGACCACTTCCGTCTGAGAACATCCTACTTGAAGACTCGCAATGGTGAGGTACTGTTGATCAATTGTTAGGTGTCATCCTGGTCTCATGATGTCAAAATGTGAACAGCATGATGAGGAGGACTGTTTAAATTCCAATTCTAATTGAACCAGGACATTTATTGGACGATTCATGGATCAAACACCTGTTGTGAATTTAGGCGTTAAGCTACTATAGAAAAGAAAGTTGTGCAAAAAGTACTGAAACATTGAACAGTTGGACATGTGCATTCAAAAGTTTAGAGAAGGCCATATTAAGTTCACCTGTAAAGGTTAGACTGCATTTTAGGTTCATCCTGAAATTTTATCCACAAGCCAAATATCCCTAACTTTTTGTGAGTAGTGTATATAAAGAGATCATGTCCTTCTGTCTTAGTGGATCAGCCATGCGCCTTCATCCTCACAATCCTGTGACTGGCTGTAAGACAACTGGCTGGAGCAAGAGCATCCCTCATCCGCCCTGTTTGCAATAGGTCAAAACTATGGTAAGCCCCACAGACAAAAAATTTAACAGGTCAGCAGGAGATTAATTCAAGTGCTCTCTGCAGGAATTCTCCAAGACTGCTTCAAGACCATGCAGAAAATGAAGTGGGCTGACAAGCAGCGAGGGCAACTATATTTCTTGTTTCCTTTTATCAATTCTTTTTAGTGTTCCTTTAAGGGAGCAAGTTAACAAGAAAGAGCAAGTTACTACGAGCTATGTTAATGAGTCTCTAATATCTCACAAAGGCCCCCAATTAACCCCAATAATTAGGCTGTCTGTAACAAATAAAGGAAGCAGGTAGCAGTGACTAATGAGATTCCTCAGAGCATCCCCTTTCAAGTTGAAGCCAAAATCAGTGACACTTAAAGAGTCTTAAAGAGTGCTTCCAAAAAAATATAAAAATGGGCATTAGTACATTAAACCTTGCCTACACTGCTGTATATGATGAGCACTCCTGCCTGGTGCCATGTTTTTTATAATTTTATCCATGTACATTGCTGTTTATGCAATAGCCTAATTATAATATATTGCGAGTAAAACAAAGATGCTTCTAAAGACATGAGAACCATGTATAAATGCTTTATGTCTGATAGACTTTGGAATGAGGCCAAACTCAGTCTGCACAATATTGTGGAGACTTCTTTGCATCTGCATCTGCTAGTCTTCTTTCTACTGGGGCTATATGGTGACGTGTTGTCAAACAGCGAGTCTCCGAAAAGTTGCTGTGATTTACAGCGGTGATTTGGCTGTAAGACTGACACAGTGATCTTGGCTGTGACACTTGCTGTACGACCACCGTTTAGTAATGAGAAGGAGATAACATTTAATCACTGTCTGGTAATATTTGCTTGTGGTATAATTTAATAATGTTATATGTACATAATTTTTTGTGTGGGTGGGGGACATATACCTTGATGCTTTTGCCCCATTATTTTAAGACCCGAGCAATGCCCCTGAAAGCACTAGAAATCACCTCCGCAGCTTTCTGCATACCACCTTCTAAAATGACTGATTGTGATTATATTGTTATAACAACATGTAAGAATTTTGCACCCCAATTTTAATTTTCCACAGAGTCACAATGTGTCTTAAATTGGCTCTGCCAAGATGCAGGATGCGCAATGATGACTTCAAGGAGAGGAGGTGAATGCTGTGTTATGTTGTCCGGGTATGGAACCTGTTGTAAGTACCTGCCTGTAGATACTGACCTACATATCATTTTTAATATCCTGGCTGGAAAGTTGCTTTAAACAGATAATTGAATAACAGGAAAGAACAAAGGTAATGAACAAAAAGTTTTTGAGATCATATTAAGAAAAAATACTGCCTACTTACAATTGCAAATTAACTGAATTTTCTATACTTATCTCGCTCTCTGAATACAAAAACATTATGAATGCAATTTAATGTGTCAAGTTGATAAAATACTGAGGACAGCTATAAACAGAAAACACATACAACTCATACTCCGTCTTTCACTATTTCATATAAGTCTATAATAATTAGACAACAGCTTTTAAGAAGTGAAATTGCTAAAGGGAGGACTTTTTTATCTCAAATTATTATTCAAGTTACAGTGAACAAAAAGATGATTAATACAGCATGATCTGCATAATTTACATAATTACTGCCTCAGGTTATGCTGTCCTCTTACAGTTAAGACTTACATGAACAGAGTTTTCAAATGTCTGAAGAAGAATTCCTACAGGAAATCTCAGCGATTCAACTCCACTACTTAATATTCTCAATCATTATCTCAGAAACTCTGTCGCGCCAAAAAGCTCCAGATTAAACAGAGCCAGTGATGCCCTCTCCTGGTTCATCTCACTGGGGCTGTAGCAGAGGTCTTCCTGATTCGAGATGTAATTTTAAGCTGATTAACTGGTACTGTCACACAATGTAATGTCACAAAGAGATGCCACGAAGCCTCATAAAAATGCATTTAGTAACACGTTGCGCGAATAAATCTGAACTGCACGTCTATGCTTTAAAAGGTAAACCTGTTATTTCTCGTTCATTGAGTGATTGGTAGCACATGTGGCAAATATCCAGAACTTCCACGTACAAACACTCATCCACTATAATTGTCACAAGCAGCAGCAGTAAATAAAACATCATTTTTAACAAATAATAGTAACAGTTGCCAGTAAACTGTAAACCAGTGAGTCTTACTACAATTAGAATCTAGGGCTCACTCACAGTGGTGTGTGAGATATGTTGAGTGGCAAGAAATGGCATGGGATAGTGTGACCTGTCTGTAAACATTCTCATTCAAAGCAAGTAGTCGTGTATCTTTTTTTATTCTTGAAGACGCTTCACTAGTTATCCGACTGGCTATCTCAATTAGAATGGCTTTTACGAGAATTCTCGGGCATTAGGTACTGGTGACTTGTGCTTTGGTCATGGAGACAAGGCTACTTTCACACTCGCGTTTTGGGCGGATCCGTCATGGATCTGCAAAAACGGATCTGTTACAATAATACAACCGCATGCATCCGTCATAAATGTATCGGTTTGTATTATCTGTAACATAGCCAAGACGAATCTGACATGAACTCCATTGAAAGTCAATGGGAGACAGAACCATTTTCTATTGTGCCAGATTGTGTCAAAGAAAACAGATCCATCCCCATTGACTTACATTGTGTGCCAGGACGGATCTGTTTGGCTCAGTTTCGTCAAGCGGACAGCAAAACACTGCAGGCAGCATTTTGGTGTCCGCCTCCAGAGCAGAATGGAGACTGATCGGAGGCAAACTGATGCATTCTGAGCAGATCCTTTTCCATTCAGAATGCATTAGGGTAAAACTGATCCGTTTTGGACCACTTGTGAGAGCCCTGAACGAATCTCACAAACGGAAAGCCAAAACGCGAGTGTGAAAGTAGCCTAATATGTTATTGCTATTAGGTGTTAGAAAACTACCTTGGGAGAGGTGTTAGAAAAGCACTGTATATGGCAGATAATAGACGTGAATGTCAAGATTGCCAGTAAAGGTGCGAAACAGGGCAGAAGGAAGAACTTGGTTCTTCTGTATATAACTGGGGCATCTGAAAAGCTCAGAAGAATTTTCTATAAAAATTGCATCCCTGTCTAATTTAAACCTGGCAACACACTGAGGGCAGCAACTGGTTCACCCAAAAGACCCTACGCCAAAATACAAAAAGAGAAATATTGTATAGGTAGTCCAGTGCAGTGAGGAGTGCAAAGAGTTGTAAAGTGGGGAAACAAAACAGCAGATACATCAGTGTATGGCCCAGCACAAAATAGCCAAAAACTACAGTAAGGATTCAGCTGTGTACTCACATCTTAAGGACAAAGGAGATTCGTTTGATGACAACGAGGTTTGCATCTTTGACACAGAGAAGGACTGGTTCAAAAGAGGCATGAAATAACTATTTATGTTAAATTGGAGGAACCAAGCTTAAATAGAGGTGGTGAGGTACAACATTTATTGCCTGCCACTTACAATGCTGCTCTAACATCTAACAGCCAATAAGATGACTAGCAAAATATATGACTCATTACTACTTATAGTATGACATAGAAAACCATTTATTGTTATTGTTTATGGAAGCAGTCAAAAATCTCACCACATACACAAGAACATTGCCAATGCAAGTTCTAGGAGATCAGTTGACTATGACTTTGCAATACATTCTGCATTTAAAATAAAAGCAAAACAACTACAGGACTTATAAAACAGCACAAAGGCTCATTCCTTTTTTGTTAAAATTGTAAATCCAATGGCTGGGATACATGAAATCTATCTTTTTTCTCTAAATACTATTCACTATGTCGTGACAAATTCAAAGGCCAGACACTATCCCAAATAAAACCATTAGCAACTTTAAATAGAATGGATTCAGAATTTCTGAAATTGGCACAGACAGAAATTAATCCATTTGGTGATAAAGCTAGCAGAAGGTATGATGCATTGTGCATTTAGTTTACATCTCCTAGATTTTTTGCCAATGACAGAGCTTTTGTAATAAAAATGACTCAAAGGGCTTTAATAAAGGCCAGCTGCCAAACAGAATCCATCACCCTAACACAATCTGAACTTCCAAAACAAACAGAACAAGTATTAGCCAAAAGACCAAAATGACAAATACATGCAATGCATCCTTGTGACAAATCCCAGTATGACAACCTGACCTACGCTCTGTAATGGCTACCAGCTGTCATAATACAATGGGTAGTCAGGCCTTTAACCTGGTGTGTGCTACTTATAAACAACGTGGGTTGAGGTCCAGACTCCAGATATCTCAAGGCCTTAGAGAAATGGAAGGGCTTTATTTGTTTGTTTTTACTACCTGAGGACACCAGATAGTAACAATATCCTTTTATATTTTCTGATTGCAGATTTTTATTAATTCTATTTCCTGAACATGATTATGGGGGTCGCCATATTTCCAAACCTGTTCTTAACAGTAATTACAGACCAAGAAGAGGTGCCTATTATTATTATTATTATTATTATAATTATTATTATTACTATTAATAGTAGCCAATGGGAAAACGGCAGGATTTTATGCTTTTTGTTTAAATATAGATATAAGCATGGAAAATTAAAAATAACTTCATCCAAAATTAGTTACAAATATTTTAAACATAAAAAAGTGATTTAAACAATGTTATTTTAAAAAAATCTGGCAATGTTCTCATCTGTGGAGGCAAAATGGTTTCTTCACTACTTTCCCTTCCACCATACACTGAATCCGCCATATCTGCTGCACTCATGAGACCACATGGATTGGCTGCAGACTCATCCACTCAGGTGCCAACCAGATATGTTCCTGAGTCTGCCTGTTCAGCTGCATACTGTAAATATAGTTGAACAGGAGAACTCAGGAACACATACGGTCAGGATCTGAGTGGGAGTTTCCAAAGCCAGTCCTGGCAGATATGCGAGTTCAGTGAAAATGGCAGAATCGGAAGCGTGACGGAGGACACCATTTGGTTTACATTGATCAGAAGGCTGCTAGATTTTTAGAAAAGTCTGAGGAACCCTATTTATACATTTTTCCCATCATGTGATTGCATATCGCTAGGATATGCCATCATTTTTTGACTGGTGGGGGTTCATACCACGTGGACCTCAGCGATCCTGAGAATGAAAAGGGTGCTGTTGTACCATTGCATAATATTTACATTTTTCCCTGCACAGAGGCTTGGCGGCCATCCAGCTTGGCGGCCATCCAGGGATCTGCAGCTTTTTCATCATATTGTAAAAATAATTAAATGTGACCTATTTTGTTGATTATTTATCGCCATCACCGGGGGAATATGGAAAGGGCTCGTCGAGATGGGACATGACACTTAACATAGTGATGGGACAAGCCACTTAATATACTGATATTGAGTGCTGATCTAAAGATGGACATACACAGTCTAAAGTTGATCAACTGGATGTTTCAACCAAAACAATCATTCCTCTAGTGAAATTTAACAATGAATTATACTTTTAGCCAACCTACAACAGGCCATCATTAAATTCTCACACAATAGTTAATCGTCCACAAATGATCTTTCACCGAAAGAACATTCCCAGAAATATTCTTTACGGTCCATTCACACGTCCGATGTTTCTTTCCTGATCTGTTCCGTTTTTTGCGGAACAGATCTGGACCAGATCTGGACCCATTCATTTTCAATGGGTCCTGAAAAAAAATCTGACATTGTGCTGTCTGATTTTTTTCAGGACCCATTGAAAATGAATGGGTCCAGATCTGGTCCAGATCTGTTCCGCAAAAAACGGAACAGATCAGGAAAGAAACAACGGACGTGTGAATGGACCCTTAGTGTGGTGTCACCTAATACAATATGAAGTAAGGGTAAAACATTTACTAAGGGCTGTTTCACACGAGCGGATGCCGTGCGTGGCATCTGCTCTGTGAAAGAGTGCCAAGACCCGATGCAGACTGCAGAGGCACGGAGCATTATCAGTCATGTTAATGCTCCGTGCCTCTGCAGTCTGCATCGGGTCTTGGCACTCTTTCACGGAGCGGATGCCACGCACGGCATCCGCTCGTGTGAAACAGCCCTAAGAGTTTCCACAAGAATCACAATTCCACTGGCTTAAATGACTACACAAATATCAAATGCTGCCATTACAGATAGCGATAATGGTTGAGTAGCTTCCATCTGATTGTTCATATTGCTTAGTAAATATCTTGATTTATTTATTTATGAATGTTTGTGTGAGATTGAAAGGTAATTTATGTGAATATAAAGAATAAATTGGATTTATGGCAAACAGCTCTTCATATTGCTCAGCACACAGTGCTCACCTGACCTTGTGTAGACCTCCATTTTTTTTTTACAAAACTCATGTTTTTACATGCCCTTATTTAAATGTATATAGGTGCTATCATAACAGACACACATTTACACTTATGATAGGAGGTGATAACACGGACTGACATTTCTGCACCAGATTCTTAGATTAACAAATAATCTGAGCAGAACTAAAATGTCAAACATCTTCCATATTGTAGCCATCATTTTTAAAACATGTGTGACAATAGAACTGGTTTTTAAAACTGGTTATAAGAAAGGGGCTTATATTTATAGAGAAGCAGGTCAAACTGTAGAATCAAAGAACAAGCAGGATGAAATCTTCACATTTAATGAGAAAATCTAGTGAATATGTCATATATAATAGATATTCACATTGGTGAAGTCTGTGATGTTGGATCCCTGTTTAAGGATTTTTTAGAATGCTTAACGTGTGCCTATCATTTAAACAAACTTCTGACAGGGCAGACAGACATTTTAGAAGAGGTGATCAGAGATCAGTGTTCAGATTCTGAGGCCCCTAAGGAAGAAAGAGGGAGCACAAGTGCTCAGTTTGGTGTGTCCCAATATATTTCAGGGTGCTATCAATGAATGTCTTGGTAGACTTATCTGACTAATGGATTAATGGTCTACAATTTTTTATAAAAAATATAAATTAATAAATGCACAAAAAACATCTACAAATATCGTTTATCACAGTGGCTTTTACACAAGTGGGGTACTGTTGTTACTGTAAAAAATCAATGGAAAAAGGCGTTTTATAAAAGATAAAAAGAAAAAGTCACAGAGGATACAGTATTTCTAAAGTAAGTAAGACAAACCTGTTCTTGAGACCACTTCTGTCTTTCTTCTGGAGTTCGAACTTTTGTTTTATAACTTCTTTGTATATCACCATGCTTTGAAGCTGATGGAATATTCAAAGACTTTGGTCGGCTTTCATGCCTGTTTGCAGAGTGTCCTGCATCTGTTTTCTGGCATATTTCCTTATGGTCTATTGGCACAATTTCTGTTCCAACATGCTCCGGGCTCATGTCTGTTGTACTATTGATACTGCTCATACTCATACTCATTTTGATCTCAGCTACTATCTGGTCAATATCTTCCTCTTGATCCTCTACATTACCATCAGTTTTCCTTTTCTGAAATGGAGATTGGGGAAGAGAATTACCATTAGCTTCCACAGGATAGTAATCCTGATATACTTCTTCATTTTCACTATACTGAGCTGTTTCCTCCTGGTCTTGAACTTCTAATGAAGATGAATTGTCCTCCTCTAAAATCTGCATCTGGTTCTCCTGCCCTACATCTCCTTCAATACATTCTTGTTGCTGTAGTTTGGATTCTGTCCACTCATCTTCCACTGCTTCAACACATTCATCTGTATCTACGTGGTTTTCTTCAGTGTGGACATATTCCTCTCCATTGCAGTCCATGCCTTCAAGGTAGCTGTCATCTTCAGGACAGTAGCGTATGTAATAAGTGATACCTTCTTCTTCATCTGGAAGGCCTTCATCATACTCCTCATCAGAAGTATTATTCACATAATCAGAACTTGAGTCACCATCACCACTATTATCATTACAGTCTTGCTCCTCTTGATTGCTTGCAGAATGCCTATTATGTAATTGTGTATTTGTGTACTCATGAACAACAGTTTCCTCCTCATATACAGAGTCCTCCTTTTCACGACTTAAGATTTGAGGAGAAGAAGGGCAGGACCTTGGTCTCTGATCCAGCATGCTAGCCCTGGTACTGTGACGTTTCCTGCTTGCCATACTGAGCATTTCATATGACCCTCATTTCATGAAAGATTCTGAAATATACAGAGATAGAAAATTAGGTTTCCAAAGATGCACATATTGTTGAAACTCAAAACCAGATCTACAGTTACACTATTCTGGTTCTGAAGGTCATCAAATTTCTTTAAAACCTTCACATACAGCAATATTTGTCTTTATAATGGTCTGTAAGTATATTAAATTATTAACAAGTTTTTGCACAACTTTGCAAAAATCAATAGTAAATTTGAAATTTTGAATATAAGAACCTTTCCAATATTTCTTATCAGAAAAATGCCTCTTTCTTTTATCAGGCTCTTCCCTCCTAAACTAACATTATCTGTCTGGAAAGACTGCAACATACTGCCAGCTCACCCCTCCCCTTCCCTCTCTATAGACTTTTATGGGTAGCATCTAATCTGATTTTTTTAGCTGACAGTCCATCTTGGCCGATCAAAACTGAGAATGTTACTTTAGGAGTGGGTAGATTTAGAGAGCACAGTAACTGGGAAAAGATGCATTCTTCTCTGATAATATATATTATAACTTTTCCTGTTCTGCATTATTGATTTGTGCAACATTTGTCAAAAGGTAAGATGCCATTTAAGTGTCACTTTGTCACTTCGATTTCCTCAGTTAATATTATTATATGATATTCTTTGATTTATATAGGCTAGGGCTACACTGAGACTTTTTATTGATGTAGCCATGGTCTTACTATGCAACTAAATCAATATATTGTAAACAACTTTAAGGCACTACTTTTGGACTCTGTGTGATAAACTGTGTTTATCCAATATGGTTTCTAAAGGGGTATCAGAGAGGAAATAATGTTAAATATTTAATTACTAATCAACCTAATCATAGAGCTGGCAATAAAAAGTGAATGAAAGACCGAGTATAATGATACACAGAAGGATGTCTCTGCTGCAAACCAGGATACCTATATATAAATGTTATTATTTGACATACAATTATACATGAAAAGACACACTAATACTTGATTAACTCATTCAGGCACAGTATTTTCACCTACATTTATATTTAGTGATATCTTAAGTATGATATTATTTGTTTTTGCATTGGACATACTGTAGACATGATTTTTTTTTGTTTTTCTTTTATGTAAAATAAAAGACTGATACAATTGCCAAAGAAAAAATGTGACAGTATTCCAAGTACAAATAGTCCATCAAGATACAATGGTCTCAGGATTAAATGCTTTCAACTTACAACGGTCTTTCCTTGGCCACTGTAAGTTGTAACTAGAATTAAAGAAGTCTTGTCAGCATGATTAACCCTATCAAACCAGACATATTGGTAGGGCTCTTCATGTTGATTAAAACCATACCTTTCTTTTGTCTGTATGCTAAACAGCTGCAAATATATATTCATGTTTATTCATATGCAAATTAGCATGTTGGAGCACCAAGGGGCAGGGCTGAACCCTTGGAGCACTGCTTTGTAACATCCCCTGTGCTCTGCACACTTCATCCTCCCTTTGATTTGCAGAGCTATAGATCAGCATGCCGAGGGCAGAACTGTGTCCTGGAGCTGTGTTCTAGCATGTACATATCATATATCCTACTTACTATAGCATTACCACATTGAGAAGAGTGTATTTCATAGGCACAATATATGATTATAATGAAACCAGTAATATGCGTTAACCTCAGACTCTGATACAAACAATTAACATGGCCATTTCACTGGTAAAACATTTATATTTGTTGTCTAGTAGCTCCTCTTTACAGTACTATATATCCTGTACTGCCATCTGTGTCAGAATGGCTGCTACTTTGAACACCAGGTAAAGGCTAGTGATGGACGAACATCGGCCGGGACATTTCGCGAACGCGCATTAGCGATCAAATGTTTGCGAACTGCGAGTTTGCGGCGGGCCCCATTCACTTTAATGGCAGGCGAACCTGAAAACCTCATATTTTCAGCCACCAAATACTTACTAGAAGTGCACAAATAGTCCCACAACATGGACAGTGACATAACAGAGGGGGATCAATGGCAAAAATTCCCACAAAAAATATGTATTTTAATCAGGGGCCATTTTTATGTGTCTTAAAGGGAAACTCTCAAAAATGTGCCCTGCTGGAGCCTAGAAACATTTTATTTTAGGCCATGGGAATACAGGCCCCAAAAATTAGGCATTCACCTGACAAAAGAACAAGTGATTATGTGGCTGGAGGTACATTAGAAGGTCACTGAATAACAATTTTACTGTAGGCCAGTGGACTACAGGCCCCAAAAATTTGCGATTCACCGGACAGAAAAGAACAAGTGATTATTTGGCTGGAGGTATATTAAAGGGTCCAATGTGAGGAGTTTGTTTCCTACTTAAATCGCGAAAATGACATGAACATGCGCTTCACCTTGAATTTTGAAGGTGAGGTGTTAGACTTTCTTGATGTTTGTGTCATTATATGTGATGGTGAAATAGTTAGAGGGTTTTCGAAAACCTACTGCCTCTAATTCCCTTCTACACCATGAGAGTTTCATCCGCGTAGCGTAAAAGAGGCCATACCATATGGACAATTTAAACGGTTAAGACGTATCAACAACAGGAGGGAAGGCTATTTAAGACAGGCCACTGAATTAAAAAATAGGTTAGTGAAGAGGGGATATGCTTTGAGAATGCTGGATGAAGCATTTGTTAGGGCGGATGGACACACACAATATGAATTATTGCATCAAAGTAAGAAAACAGAGAAAGAGGATCGCTTTGTTTTTGTGTTCAAATACATCCCTTTGGCTGATCAAATAAAAAAAATCACCCATGACAATTAGGATCTATTAAATAATAGTGTTGATCACGAATATTAGAATTTCAAATTTTTATTGCGAATAAAGGTACTTCGAAAATTTGTGAATATTTCGAATATAGTGATATATATTCGTAATTTCGAATATTCGATTTTTTTCTCATTTATCAGTACACATGATCCCTCCCTGCTTCTAGCTTGTGGGCCAATGAGAAGGCTGCAGTATATTTGATGTGTACTGATTTAAAAAAAAAAATATTGAATATTCAAAATTACGAATATATATCACTATATTCAAAATATTCGCAAATTTTCGAAGTGCCTATATTTGTGATAAAAATTCGAATAACTCTCCAATGTGTATTGAAGATAAGTTTTTAAAATGAATTCAAAGAATTATTAACGATTTACTTTGGGGAAGAAAGCGGATAAGGTTAAAGTTGGAATACCTTTACAAACCGATTGAACTTGGAGGTCTGAACCTTCCATATTTTATGAGCTACTTCATAGCTGCACAGTTATGTTTTCTTTGCCAATAGAAGAAAAGTCTACTCTGTCGGACCTTGGTTAGGAATTCATTATATAACAATATTTTTATGCTATTAGAGTCAGGCCGATTATCCATAATCCAACAGGATTATAGAGGGTCTAGGAAGCTATTTATTAAAGTTTGGAACACCATTAAAGGGTGGTTCGGAATAAAGGGATTTCTTTATTGTACGCCCCTTTGGAAAATTTACAGTCTACAGGAAATGAATAATTTAGATGGGGATAAGCATTGGAAAAAAAAACTATATCTTATACGTTGCACAGGTGGTGGGAAATGGGGCAATACTTCCATTCTTGGAACTTGCACAAAGGGCACACATTGATAATCTATCGTGGTTTAGGTATTTTCAGTTACGTCCGGCAATTTCTAGTCTACAGGGAAATTTTTTGTTTGAGATAGACAGCTCTACACCTTTGAATAATCTGATTAGAAATCTGGGGCAGTAGGTTAAGATTTCTGAAGTGTATAAATTGTTAATGGAAGCACTATTTAACAATACACACTCTCCTGGACAAAGGGTTAATAACTAATAACTATTTTTGCCCCCAAAAAATAAAAATAAGATAGTTAAAGCCGTTTGAACCACTTGTGCTAAATCACAAAAAAGTGTCTGGTCATTAAGGCCTTTTTAAGCCTGGTCATTAAAGGGTTAACCAATGAGCTCCTTCCCCACTAGTAAGTTAAAGTGCTTACTGGTTATTGCAGGGCCCCTATAACGGCAGGAGGCGATAAAAACTAGTGAGCGCCGGCCTCTGCAGTGTGCAGTGAGGGAAAGTGCTTACTGGTTATCTCAGGGCTCCTATAACTGGGGACAGGAGGCGGTAATAACCAGTGAGCGCCAGCCTCTGCAGTGAGGGAAAATGCTGATTTATGAATAGGAGGCAGGATGGGTTTGAACGACTCAGAAAATATAATAAGTTTTTTTTTAAGGTCTATAAAAATACTCAAGTTTTTTTTTACAAAAAATCACTTTAAAATTGGGACTTACAGCGCACATCTGCATACTGAACAGCTGGTAAATGCAGGTATAAATTTACTGTAGCCACATTAACTGCCATTTCATCACAGCACCAGTAAGCGCAGTGATTTGGTTTATCAATCCTTTCTTCCTGATTTAGGAGCACTAGGACAAAAGCTGTGCCCAAGAGTGAGTAATGGCATACTATGACACATTGATGACTTCTTCCTGTTCAGTGTGCTGATTACTTGCAATTTTCTTCTCACCTGCTTTTTGAACACATCATCTTAAAGTATTGAAATCTGTTCTCATTTGCATTGAGGGAATATTTCATGTAATGGCAAAAACTTAGCTAAGACAATGCTTAAGATAATGTAATATGCATAAGATACTGCCAGGTAATATAATGCACACATCTTCAAATTCTATGATGAACAAAAAGTATATTTCCTAACTTTGTAAACCACCCTCAGCCATCATCAAACCCCTTCCTATTTTTAAGTGCATAGTAGCTCTTCTACTGCACCTCCTGTCCATATCTGATTATATATTCATTTCCTAAGAGTAATGTAAAAGACTTAACCATATGTATTATTTAACATGTTAATTGTCATGCTAGTACTTTGTACAAAGATTTGAAAGCTTGCCAGAGGAAAACTACTGCATAGGGGTGGAAATGTGTGAAAACATCAGTTTATATTTTGGTTACATCCATACAGGGCTGTAGATTTTCCACCACGTAATCATAGGCAGAAAATCCACAGTGTTTTACAGTTGTAGCAAAGTGAATTAAATTGAATTAAGTCACATACACACACTGGATAAAAATCCATGTGGAATCTGTACAGATGTTGATAAGTGATACATATTTTAAAACCACAACATGTCAATTTATGCTGTAAATATCCACCATGGATTTTACCCTTTGCTATGCATAGGGTGAAATATGATGCGAATCTGCAGCTAAATCCACAAATTTGCATGGAATTCATGTAGATTGTGCTATGGTTATTTTTGTGGATACACAGCAAAATTGCAACAGATTTTTCTGCAGCAATTGCATCCCATATTGACGTACCCAAAAGAACAATTTAGCTTACAGTTAGGGATCTAAGTTTCTTAACTGCAGGCATTGCAACAGCTAAGGAAATCATTTTTGGAACCCTTCACAGAGTCTCCCGAGCTCCCAGTGGGTTAGAGAAACCCAAATTTTGGTAATATCTAAAAACATGATCTTGGTGAACTAAATAATGCTTTTGGCTCAAAATCTAGGACTATGAAAAAATATATTGGGTAATTTATTTTGGTTTAAAATCCTCTCTATTGCCCCCTATAAAAACAATGTTAATACAAGGCATTTACCAATGTATTGTGATTGTTCACATTGCCTCCTTTGCTGGCTTTATTCATATTTTCATCACATTATACACTGTTCATTTCCAGGAGTTAAGACCACCCTGCAATCCAGCAGTGGTGGTCATGCTTGCCCACTACAGGAAAAAGCACTGACTTCTCAGGTGGCTGGGACCCTCGGGAGTGTGTATGCATAGCAGCTCCTGTCCTGGCCATCTCATATCATGGCTGCCGTGGTGGCTGTAACCCCTGGAAATGAGCAGTGTATAATGTGATGGAAAAATGAATCAAGCCAGCAAAGGAGGCACTATGGACAATCACAATACATTAGTAAGTGCCTTGTATTAACTTTGTCTACATAATATATGTCATTTGCTGAAGTGAGACAACCCTTTAAGTCCCTAATACACAATATGCGTTTAAGTGGACCGCGCAATTTCTGTTGGTAACTTCTCAAGTTCAAACCATCCAAATTTTTGCATATGGGTAAAACATCAGATTCCACAAAGATCTTCCTCTCACAGAGACCCCTGTGGAGTATCAAAGACTGCACCAATAGTGAAGTACTGTAGACACTATTCACATACACTTGTATTTGTTATACTCACAAGCGCAGGAGAAAATGCGGGCACATCAAACACATATAACCATCTCGTGTGTCTCTCCCGTGGTTAATTAAGCTTAGATAAATATATGCACATAAGGCTACTTTCACACTTGCGCTTGATCGGATCCGTTCTGAACGGATCCGATCATATTAATGCAGACGGAGGCTCCGTTCAGTACGGATCCATCTGCATTAATAACTTAGAAAAAATTCTAAGTGTGAAAGCAGCCTGAGCGGATCCGTTCAGACTTTCAATGTAAAGTCAATGGAGGACGGATCCGCTTGAAGATTGAGCCATAGGGTGACATCTTCAAGCGGATCCGTTCCCATTGACTTACATTGTAAGTCTGAACGGATCCGCTCGCCTCCGCACGGCCAGGCGGACAGCTGAACGCTGCAAGCAGCGTTCAGCTGTCCGCCTGTCCGTGCGGAGGCGAGCGGAGCGGAGGCTGAACGCCGCCAGACTGATGCAGTCTGAGCGGATCCGCTCCATTCAGACTGCATCAGGGCTGGACGGAGGCGTTTGGGTCCGCTCGTGAGCTCCTTCAAACGGAGCTCACGAACGGACCCATGAACGCTAGTGTGAAAGTAGCCTTAAATGGGTAAAAAAAAAAGCCTTGTGCTCATGCCCGACCCGGGTTTCGCTCCAATGCTTCATCAGGGGCGTGTACCTCAATCATTAGGAAAGATCTTTAAATATCCTCCCATTCTCCCTCCCCCACTCTTACTTTTATCCCATAAAAAGTTATTTTAAGCTTGAATCTATAATATAGACTTTCATTATATATAAAACTATTCTAACTCCCCTCAAATATACATTTTTCATTTACGGAAGATCCAGTTCATAAAGACCCTTCCACGCATCATCGACCTTCACGTATCCACATGGTACATACCGACCAATCATCAGAGAACCTACCGTGATATGTAGCCGTTTCCATTCATTCATTACTCACAACAGGGTACAGCATAAAGAAAAGTGGGTTACCGTCAAATATGTCTCTCACTATGTGAGGCACGGTTTCACACCACACTTTACATTCAATTCATGTGGTTAGATCGTGTCCAACTCGTACATCCATTTTACCTCTTGTCGATCAATCTTTGCAATAGTATCTCCCCCCCCCCTCCAATTCCCCTTTACTAATTCCACCCCAGCAAACATAAGTCCTCTCGGGTTTTCTGGTCAGCAGTTTTAAAATCTAGAGAGACCCCATGTGTTTCTAAACCTTTTTTGATGTTCCTTATGTTCTTGTATTCGTATTTTAAGCTTTCTCGTTGTGCGGCACACATACTGGAGGCCACACGGGCACTCCAGCATATAAACCACCCCTATACTTTCACATGTAATTTCTCTTTTAATTTTATAGTCCTTATTTCTTTTATTTGAATGGATCATAGACACCATTTTCAATCTCCCTTTCTTGTTCCTATTCCTGCATGGAAGGCAGAACCTACACCATACAAATTCATCTTGCTTTCCTTTTCCAGTATCTATGGGCATCGCACTACGCACTAAATGATTCCTAAGGTTCGGGCTTTTCCAAAAATACTATCCGGGCGGTCAGGGATTTATTTTCCCAAGTAAAAAAGGGGGTGAAGGACGGCTCACCTCTGATTTAAGATGGCAAGGTGCACCAAACAGATGTTGTACCCAATCACCAAAAAACAATGGTAATAAAATTAGAATGGGCACTCATATATCTAGTTCACAAAGTAGGCAAAGCGACCCAAGCGATATAACAATGGTATCTTGATTTATTAATGACAATATATATGTGCGGATAGATAGCAGTAATAATGTCACCATACACAATTGATATTATAAACCTAAAACAGAGCTATATCCCCAATTTAAATGTAAAATGGATAAAACTCACATAAAATATATAAAAATAGAATATATCAATCCACTGTTATAGCTAATAGAAAACCGGGGGTCCAGTCCAGCATCAATGGGTAGGACAATTAATGATTAGACTAGATAGTCAAACTATATATAGGCGGGCTTGTTAATTTCTGTTATCTAAAACAGTGGCTAACAACGAATATGTCTCCAGAGGTGAAAATAAGTGAGTATCAATTAAATCGATAGTGATATAAGACAGTAACATATAGTGCATAATATGGTGAAATACCTGTAGGATAGATAAATCAATATTAAAAAATAAGATTAGATATATAAGATCGTGTACAAATACTTGGTGAAAAATGTAAAAATGTCTCTGGAGATTCAGCAATATTGTATAGGTTGCTGCGTCCCACTGATAGTTCTATTCCTAGAATATAGTCTTTCTTTAGTATTGAAACATGTGACCTGGGAATCGGCTTGATCCACGCAATTTCCTAGAGGTACATCTTTTCCTAGATTTCAGCAGATATCTGCCTAGGCAGGCTTTAAACTCAAAACAGCCGACCGCAGCGAACACGGCAAGATGATTAAGCAACAGTACAAATGTATCCAACAGTGTTGCGCCGGTTCAAATGTAGCGGCGCCAAATTAGTTTACTCACGTACAGTCCTGCTCCCACCGTGGCGTCCCACGTGGTGTAGATTCAGGATGAACTTGCCTTTAGGTCGCACAATCAGAGACTACCTTGTTGTCTGCTAGCAATGCTGTGTACACCCGACTGTGAACGGGAGTACTAGCTGTATCACGCTGCAAATCCACGTCAGGTTTCTTTGATTAGAATGGGTGTTCCACCTGTCTGGATCAGTACTGATGGTAAGGATCTCACCCGTCAATCGCTGTACTGTGTCCAAAGAAACCCGCAGTTCGGTTAACCTTGGAAACCGCAATTCAATTGTCCTTTGGAAAGCGCTTTCTCAGTCCAGTAAATAGTAAAAATTATAGCCGGTATTTTGTCAGGTCCAATTGCTCCTCACCAGACGCGTTTCGAAGGCTATCTGCCTTCTTCCTCAGTGGTTAATTTAGATCTGACTGACTTGCCGGCTATTTATCCATTTTTCATCCAATGGGCTCCTTGTTAAACCCGAAATGGACCCAAAGAATCTGGAATTTATTTTCCCAAGACAGGATCATTTTTTAGTAATGTCCAATTGTATCTGATGGCATTCTTACATGCATGGTGTACTGCGTAAGAAACACAAAGCGGAAATCTTTGTTATTTTTCAATCCTTCCCTACCCGTCATTTTTCCTTTCTCCTCTATACTTCAACTATAAGTTATTAGTTATTCACTCGAATATCCTTTTTCTATGAATCTGTCCTGTTTAATCTGGCTTTGTTCAACTTCTGAGGTTTTTTCAGCAATTACTTAGCATTAAGCTCTATAGCCCAGTGGTTAAGGTTCTTGCCTTTAATGTAGATGGTTGTGAGTACAAATCCCGACAGAAATATTTTAAAAATAAAACTTATACAGGACTCACTTCATAAAAAATGTTTTTTTCTTTTCATCGCGATATTCTGACCCTCATAACGTTTTTATAGTTATGTCAATGGAGATGTTTGGGGGCTAATTTTTTATGGGACGAGCTGTCATTTTTGACAATACCATTTTGGGGTGTGTATGACTTGATCACTTATTATTCAATTTTCTTCAGCGATAAAGTGATGAAAAAATCGGCTTTTAAAAAATAAAAATAAAAATTCTGTTATGCCATTCACCATATTAAAATATTTTAATAGTATGGGTGTTTTCGCATGCGGCGATGCCCATAATTATTATTTTTTTGAGGAATGGGGTGATTTAAAAATTTATTTTATATATTCAAAACTTTATTTTTACAGGTTTTTTTTGCTTTTTGTTAGGGTCCCCAAGTTAACCATAATTTACAATCATCAGATGTAAGACCGGACATTTAGCGTCTCCCACTCTCACACCACCTCCTCTCTGTTGGTTTCCCACAAGGCTCTGTCCTAGGACCCCTGCTCTTCTCTATTTACACTTTTGGCCTGGGACATCTCAGAGAGTTCCATGGTTTCAGTATCACTCTTATGCTGACGACACAGAAATCTACCTCTCTGGTCCAGACATCACCACCTTATTATCCAGAATCCCACAATGTCTATCTTTTATATCCTCCTTCTTCTCCTCTCGCTTTCTAAAACTTAACATGGATAAAACAAAATTCATAATCTTTCCCCCATCTTGCTCACCTCCCCCAACAGACCTATCTATCACGATCAATGGCTGCACACTCTCCCCGGTAGTGACATTGGATTCTGCCCTCTCCTTCTGACTGCACATCCAAGCCCTTTCCACCACCTGCCGCCTCCAACTCAAAAACATCTCCTTTATCCAGGCTTTCCTCAACTGTGAATCTGCAAAAATGCTTGTACATGCCCTCATCATCTCCCGCCTAGACTACTGCAACATTCTCCTCTGTGGCCTTCCATCTAGCACTCTTGCACCCCTTCAATCTATCTTCAACTCTACTGCCCAACTGATCCACCTCTCACCCTGTTACTCCACTGCCTCTCCCCTCTGACAATCCCTTCACTGGCTCCCCATTGCCCAGCTAATTCAGTTCAAAATACTAATAAATACATACAAGGCCGTCCACAGCCTGTCCCCTCCCTACATCTCTGAGCTACTTTCCCGATACATCCCCACACGCAGGGGCGTAGCTAAAGGCTCATGGTCCCTGGTGCAAGAGTTCAGCTTGGGCCCCCCTTCCCTCAGTGCTTATTGGTAAGGGGCAGGGGAGCACATTGCCTTCCTGCTGCCAGAGGCAAACATTGAAAGGGCACCCCCTCAATCTAAATGATTGACCTAACCCCTTCCCTCCAGCCAGAGGTGTAAATTGACCAGCATGCACTTTCTATAATACCGGTGTCTTATGTGGCACAAGGGTTTTTGGGCCCGCTCAGGCTCCTGGGCCCGGTAGCGACTGCAACCTCTGCACCCTCTATAGCTACGCCCCTGCCCACACGCAATCTCCAATCCTCACAAGACCTCCTTCTCTCCTCTGCTCTTATCACTTCTTCCCATAATCACCTCCAAGATTTTTCCCTTGCATCCCCCACACTCTGGAACTCTCTACCCCAGCATATCAGACTCTCACCTACAGTGGAATCCTGTAAAAGAAACCTAAAAAAACACCTCTTCAGACAAGCCTACAACCAGTGACCCTGCTGCCTCTATACCGCCATGACCAGCTTCACTCTCACCTACTGTGTCCTTCTCCCATACCATGTAGATTGTAAGCCCTCACGGGCAGGGCCCTCTCTCCTTCTGTACCAGTTTGTAACTCATCTTGTTTATGCTTAGTGCAATTGTCTGTATTATGTTTGTATACCCCTTTTTATATGTACAGCGCCATGGAATGAATGGCGCTTTAATAATAATTAATAATAATGTAAATTGCTCCATTAGTCTGTATATAAATCACTATATCACAGTTCAGTGCTGCCACTCAGTGGCCCAAACTGGAATATACTAACAATGAGCCTGGAAGCCTAGTACAGGCTGTGGCTTATTTATAGAACATGGCCAGATGAAGCGCTGAGGCATGAAACGGCTGTTGCCGCAAGTCTTACCACTGCTTTGTATGTATGTCTGTCCCAAGCCACTTATGTATTCAGATTTTATGTATCCAGCTATGATGTATTCAGCCTTAATGTACTCAGCGTTGATTTATCCAGCTTTGGAAGAAATAAAAGAACATTGCACCAATTTGTGAGTGCCGCCTGTATACCTTTTCACTTGTTTGGAGCTTATTTATAGAATATTGTGCTTTTCCCGATCTCTGCTGGGAGAAAGTGCAACTGAAGAGGAATCCTCACACTTCTGGTTTTTAACACTCTCAGATGCCTTGAGTGAGGGGAACTCATTGCTGTGAGGGGAGGGGGCATGTGGTATATTCTGGGGCCATGAGGGTGAAGAATTGTTGCATTTTGGGGGGCATAAGAGAGTTTGGATAACCCTTAACCATTAAGATACCGGTGTTTTTTTCATTTTCATTTTTCCTCTATATCTTCCTTGAGCCAAACTTTTTTATTTTTCCCTTTACATATCCATATATATATATTATTTTTTTGCGGTACAAGTTGTACTTTAATATGGCATACGATGTAGTGGGAAGCAGCAAAAAATTCCAAATGGGGTGGAATTGAAAAAAAATAAAAATAAATCCTCCACCGTTTTACAGGTTTTGTTCCTACAGTGTTCACTTTGCGGCAAAACTGACCTGTGCTCTTCATTCTCTGGGTCCGTAGGAATACAAAGGGGGCATGGCAGGGGAGAAGCCAGGACAGGTGGTGGGATGGGCCAGGGTGTGTAGTGGGCGGAGTTAGGGAGGCCCAATTCAGATTCTTGCTATGGGGCCAAATGATTTTTATGTACGCCCCTGCTCCTAGTGTCATATGACCCTCTGTCTTCTTTCTCCCTTGTGGTTACGAATTGCGCGAAATCTCTGTTTTAATTTGGCGGACTCATTTTTGAGTAGTTTGTAAATCTGATTTGCTTAGAATCTATTTGCTCATCTGTAATGGACTCCTTTATTAATTCTGTTAATTTACTATCCTTCAATTAAAACTAATTGCAAAGCCTTAAAAAAGGTAAGAATCACAGAAACTAACATTCTGCTAATACTGGTCCCTAGAAATGCTGGCATACCATTCCAAAAGAAAAAGTATAATTACATTTATTTCAAATGGATGAGGTTCATTAGATCCAGGAGTCACAATTAGCGTGAAGTGACAGATTAAAATCAGCACGTGTTCATTTCTACCTTAATTGTAAACAGTAAGGTCACATTTGGTATTACAAAGGATGGTTGGGTTTTCTATTAACAGGAAAAGCATATATATATATATTTCCATCTGCTAATGGAAGCAAGATGAATTAATATTATGCACTAAAAACACAACTGTTCTAGATAATTAGCTGATCCGGGAATGAGGTTTTTGTACGCTTTAGCAACTAAGTGCTATAATGTGATTGGTCTCATGAGATTATGGGCTAGTTGCTCCATATCCCCTCATCATAAACGCTGCCAATAAATAGGTCTTGGCATAAACTCGAAGGGTTGGGATGAGGGAATTTAGAAGGGCAGATGGCAAGTGAGTACAGGAAATCTGTACGTAAATTATCTAAACGTGTGAAGCATGCTGTGGCACTGCAAAAAAAAACACAATAAAAGGATTCTGCTTTAGGCATCTTAGGAAACAAAATGTAAATTGTGTTCAAAATACTTGGATGGTTCTCCTGTCTTTTACCGTATATTTTCCCTGTTTATTACAGAAGGGACGAGTAATCAATAGTAATTACGGTTTCCTCTAATTTACAGGAATGACTATCAGGGGAGTCTTTTATCAAAGAAAATAATGGTAAATCATACGGAAGCTAATATGAGGTGGGAGAATAAACTGCTATTGAGTGGGTAAAGGATAATCTCAGTGTTCTTCATAATACTAATTGTCAGTTGCTGCAGAATTTGCTTGGAATGACTATAAACTTGTTTCATCATTGATATGCCCTGCAATTCAGAATTATTTAAAAGCTGTAGTCCCATTCACCGTACATCTTAATTCTGTGCTAGGGCAAGACATGTTTACCTTGACATACTGTGCAACTGTGCACAAAGACAACTGAGGATAATACAAAGCAGAGGGCTTGTGTTTTTAATGTCAGTGATAGTGAGCTACAATTCCATTCTAGAAATAGTCATATGTTTGTTCTATGGATTTTCAATTAGAAATGTTTATTCCATATGAAATAAATTAAAAGAGTTTTCCAGGACTTCAGGATAGGTCATCAGTATCGGACTAGTGGGGGTCCGAATTCTGACAACTCTGACTACCAGCTTTTGAAAGGGGTCACGGTAAGTGTCATATACATCAGTTACATAGTGTCACCGCCAGATATCTGAGAAGCCCTGACAGACGTTCTTCAGAACCTCTTGCTTGCATGTGAATAGTGACGAAAATACTTCACTATTAGTGCGACCTTTGATATTTCACAAGACCTTCCATATGTAGGAGGATATTTGTGGAACCCGATGTTCTTTCCATATATGCACAAGTGGATGGCCCTGATTTAAAGAGGTTACCTCTGTTACCATCATCGTGCGGTCCCCGAAAACACGTCTATGTCTACTGTAGGTTGGTTATACCAAGTTCTTCCTGTGGCATAATTAATAATTACAAATCAAAAACAAAGCAGAGAGTAGGGCTTAATGGCTGGATGAGCCAGGAATGTCCAAAGTATCCCTGCAGTGCTGCACCCAACTCTGCTATTTTTAAACACTTTCATGCATGTGAAGCAAACATGATTTCACCATTAAAGCTTAGATACAGAAGAATATTTTGGATAGCTGAATTGACATTGTTCAGAGATACGCAACCTCATTAATAAAACAAATAGCTGATGTATCATTGAAAACATCATTTCATATTCATGTACTGCCTACATTTTAAAGAAGAATACAACAATCAGTCTGAAAAAACATTCATGCTAAGGATAAAATGACACGGAAACATCCTTTGTGACCAGGGGAACAATAACTTCATTGATGGGCAAATGTTTATGGAATTCATTGAAAAAGTTTAGCAACAAAATTAATTCCCAAATGTTTTGCAACAGCTGGAGAGCCACAGATAGGACGCCACTGCTGTAGAGCAACCTTCTCCTTATGATACATACTAGTAAAAATCTCTCTCTATATATCATCTTTTGTCTATATATCTATTATCTATTTATCTATTATCTATCTATTTCTCCATATCCATTTATAGACTTCTCTCTCTCTGTATCTATGTAATCTATTGATATCTATTTATTGATTGACCTATCATCTATTATCTATCTATCTACATCGATGTAATATACTTATATCTATCTCTATCCTTGAATAAGCTAAATCTGTGTTCTGATTTAAAAAAAAAAAAGAAAGAAATATGACACTAAAACTTTAGCTACATTCTTCACACAATTAAAAATATCTATCTACTGTATCTATCTACCGGTATCTATCCATCCACCCATATTTGTCTGTCTATCTATCTACAGATCTAGCAAGAGCCAACATAAGTGGGTTAACGTGTTAACTCGACAGTGTTACAAGTTAACACGATAGTCTAATTCAATTCTAACTTTAAGCTTTAGAAGCTTTGCACATTGTTAAACAAAGCCAGATCTATCTATCCATCTATCTATCTATCTTTCCTGACGTCACAGGCCCAAAGAAGAACAGGGAGCTGAGAATGCAGAAAGTTGTAGTTGGATGTGAACAGCATCAGCACAGTTTTAGACAAACAGTTTATTTTGTTTGTTTTTTCATCCGATCTGAGTTCTGATATGGGTGTCTGATACTGGGGTCTGTTATTGGAATCTGATCTGGGGTCTGATATTGGGGTGTACTCTGAGGTCTAATATGAGGGTCTGATCTGAGGTCTGATATCTGGGTCTGATCTGAGGTCTGATATGCGGGACTGAACTGAGGTCTGATATGGGGCTTTGATATGAGGTCTGATATGGGAGTCTGATATGGGGTCCTGATCAAAGGTCTGATGTGGGGGCCTGATCTGAGGTCTGATATGGGGGCCTGGTCTGAGGTCTGATATGGGGGCCTGATCTGAGGTCTGACATGGGGCATCTGAGGTCTGATATGGGGGTCTGATCTGAGGTCTGATGAAGATTGGGGGTTCTCATTTGAAGGTTGGGGGTCTGATTTGAGGTCTGATTAAATATTTTTTTTCTGATTTTCCTCCTCTAAAACCTAGGTGCCTCTTATAATCAGGTGCATCTTATAAAGTGAAAAATATGATATTTGTGATTGCTGGTCAGAGAGTGGTAAAGAATTGCTTCTTACAGCTGACTTCTGACCTGTTTATCAAGCTGCTTGTGCTATTCCATTTAAATGTACTGTCCAGAACGAAAATGACAGATATGACAGCACAATGAAATACCGTGATGCATGTGGCTGACAGGTTCATAGCCAAGAAAAGTCCCTCTAGACATTTCACCCTTCATGCTCCTATAACAATTTACTGACAGCTGTGAATGAGTTCAGGAAGATGTCTAACATGAATTATAATATAATAATCTTAAACTGGCTTAGTATGTTCATTATTTTATAATGGTGGAGTGATAATAACAATTCTTAAAGGGATTCTTTAAAGAGTCTGTCCAGTTTTTTTACTTTTTAACCATATAACCCCAACTTGCTGTATCTGTTGAAAAAGATCATACTCCACTGCTCCCTGCCATTCTGTTCTGGCTCACTAGGTCTCTAGCTCCCTTTAACAGTTTTCCAGTCCCTGTCCTATAAACTCCTTGATGGACAGGGTCACATTTGCGGCTGTAGCCAATGACTGGGCTCAGCACTGACATCCCCAATTGACACATGACATAGCCATGATGTGCAGCTTGGGGACGCCTCACTGCTCTGGGCAGTCATTGGCTGCAGTGGGTCACATGACCCCATCCACCTGGGTGTTTACAAGGACCAGAAGATTGCTGTTGTGAGCCAGGAACCCAGAGAGTCAGAGCGGGGTGGCAGGAAGCAGGTGAGTATGATTTTTTAACAGTTATAGCAGGCTGAGGTTGAAAGTTAAAAAATAAAAAGATGAACAATTCCTTTAAGAGGTGGTTGTTTGAAGGATACCATGACAATAAGCAGGTCACAAAGTATCTCTTTGCCCTTGGGACCCCAACAATTAGCAGTAATCAGTGGGGAAACTTGGTAGTACGTTTTTAGTAGTTCAATTTTCCTGCAGCGCCATCACAGGGAAAATTATGCATTGCACACACAATACATGGCTTTGTAGGATCCTAGATAGAGGACCTCCCCTCTATAAATTCAGAATCCCCTAATAGACTATATGAACATGGGCTTTCTAACCGGACTACCCCTTCAAAATTAAACAGTATTTTAAGATTCTCTGGTGCATTTTCTTTAATGAGTGTCCTATGAAATCTTAGCACTTTTTAGCTAAGTATTTACTTATTGCTAAGCTGCAGGTCTTCTCCATTGGCTGACATCCAACAGAATGCAGCGGACAAGGTCATAAGGGAAAGATGTCTTTATCTGATTGGGGGTTGATGAATGATGGTAGGACTTACAATGACTGCAAAAAAATAAAATCTCCTAGATGCAGGTTAAAATGAGTATTCTGCTCAATTATAATGGCAGCATCTGACATTTTTCCTGTCCTATCAAAATGATGAAGTTTTTTATGATTCATTTATATAAATGTGCAAATGGCTCATATAAAAATATGGTAAAAAGCTGTTTCACGTTAAAACCTCTAAAAAGACAAGGGGACATTGCCTCTGTCTGGAGTAAGCACAGTCCAGTCTCAAGAGCTGTGACTCTGTGAAATAGTCTACCTCAGGACATGATCACAGCAGAAGAACTGAAAGCTTTAAAAACGGCTTAGCTGAATTCTAAAACCTGTATTAGACATTGCAACAATCAAACAAAAAATCATAATATCGTTTGCAAAACAGCAATCGACGCACTGTGTGTTAGTTTCCAGCAATCGCAAAAATGTTAAATTCTCGCTGATCGGCATGCCTAAAAATTGTTGTCCATCCAGCGCATATCTGAAAGTGTAATAAGTCATCACCCACTTTCTTTTTGTGTAATATATGCATTAACGAATGAAAAGCGTTTTTTATAACAATCAAATTACCGATTACTACAGCGACCATTGCTCTGTGTAATGTGAGCACTTTCAGATGCTAACAAGTCGCTAACTATTCGATTGTCAATCATCATCAGTATGAAATCTACTTGTCCAGTACAGCCCTTAGAGCTAAATAACATAACACTTATGTAAATTCGTAAAATTCTGGTTTTCCACTCCACTTCCCTTCATTCCTGCCCTCTCCCATCCCCTGGTTGAATTTGATGGACAAACGTCTTTACTTATCTATACTAACTATGCAACTATGTTTTTTTCTAGTTTCAGTCCTGCCCCTTATTTAAGCAAATTTGAACTATTTGCATAGCTATTTCCAAAGTAAAAGTAGTAACACATTATATAAGGCAGGTAATATATAACATGTACTATATTCTATGCTATCGAAAACATACCTTCAAGTGGCCACTGTGCTTTTGTACAACACTGTATGAATCAAACAAATCTTTGTAATAAATCTTATAACAGGAAAATACCTTGTTCTAGAGTTATCTAGTATTCTGCCCCTTCCCTTTCTAAAATTGCACTGAAATTTGTGAGAAATCCATCTTGTTAGACCAACATGGGCTGCCTGCTAACTGAAAGATCAGATTACGTCAGCCTATAAACAGCTATGGAGAGAGGAGGCTGAAAGCAGTGAGAGAGAATCAAGCAGACAGAAGAAAGGCAGAAATGAATCAGCAGCTAATAGTATGTGTTATACAGGTGAAACTCAAAACTTGGGTAAGATACAGGTGAAACTCGAAAAATTTGAATATTGTGCAAAAGTTAATTTATTTCAGTAATGCAACTTAAAATTCAAATTGGTGAAAAGGTTCAATATTCTAGGCTCAAAGTGTCACACTCTAGTCAGCTAATTAATCCATACCCACTGAGCAAAGGGAACCTGAGATTGTGACTTTGGGGTTTCATAAGCTGTAAGCCACAATCATCCAAATTATAACAAATAAAGGCTTGAAATATCTCGCTTTGCGTGTGATGAGTCTATCTCATATATTAGTTTCACCTTTTAAGTTGCATTACTAAACTATATGAACTTTGCACGATATTCAAATTTTTCGAGTTTTACCTGTATTATAAGTGCATTATTCACATCCGTACTGCTCAGTACTTCTCTGTAATGTCATATATGGTGCTTATGAGTGATTCTGAGATTGTAAGAGAGATTAGGGAGACTAATGTGTTATTTCCATGTGTTTTCTATGGACATAATACACGCTAGCCTCCAGGGACAGCCGAGAATTAGAGACCTGTCCTGCACAGGGGACAGCTGCTAAAAATGCCAGATAATATGATATAATAGTAAGATATAATGCTATCACTTGTGTACACAAATGTTAGTTTATTCTTAAAACATAATCTCAAAGATTAGGTATGCTTTAACTCCTACTGTCTAGACAAAAACTGTGCACATTGCTACGTACAGCCATACATAATTGCTTGAAACATCATTAGTAAACCCAGAACATTTTGTATTGTCTTGTCATAAGCTCCCATAATGTGCTGTTCCCTGCTTCTCTAAACAGCCCTTGTCTGTCACCAGAACACTTTACTTCAGCATGGATGCAGGCTAAGTTCCCTGAGTTCTAAATGAATTTTTTATTGTCAGGTTAAAAGATTATGATTTAGTAATGTAAAACATTTTATAAGTGCCCTACTTTTAGCAGTTTTAAAGAAAAGTAGTCTCAGATGCTCCAATTTGTTTGAATTCTTAAAGATATTTTTAAGGAAACTTAAAAATGTTGGTTAAAAAAAAAGTTGCTTCTCAATGACAATGCCGGTTCTCCTTGCTCAAGAACAATCAGCTGCCAGACTTGCTGCCAGCATTGGTGACAAGTATTAATGGCATATCGCCGACACTTCTGCTCTTAGGATTTCTCAAAATTGAAAGCTGGTCTCCAAAGTTTGGGCTGGGAAGCGTTATTACAGGTCTTTTTTATTTTAGCAAATGAGATTTTGATGGATTAAAGGGGTTGTCTCACTTCAGCAAATGGCATTTATTATGTAGAGAAAGTAAATACAAGCTACTTACTAATGTACTGTGATTGTTCATACTACCTCCTTTGCTGGCTGGATTCATTTTTCCATCACATTATACATTGATCCTTTCCATGGTTTCGACCACCCTGTAATCCATGCCGTGCTTGCACACTATGGAATAAAGTGGAGGACAATGCGTGCTCCTGTGGTCCCAGCCACCAGAGAGGTCAGATATTTTTCCTATACTGTACAAGCACGACCACCACAGCTGGATTACAGGGTGGTTGTAACCATGGAAATGAGCAATGTATAATGTGATGGAAAAATGAATCTAGTGAGCAAAGGAAGCAATATGGACAATGATAATACATAAGTGTTCAATATGGGAGAGAGAATCTGGATCGCACATCCTCATTACTATGCTTTTGATATAACAACAGTTTAAAATTTAAGCATGTTTTATCATGCTTAAATTTTAAACAGTTGTTATATAAAAAGCATAGTAATGAGGATGTGCGATCCAGATTCTCTCTCCCATATTGAATACATTTGTATAGACTTTTATTATTCCCCCCTCTGGATCAGCAATCCTCCCCATTCGGCTCAGGTGCTTTTTAGCAAAAGTCTGCAAAGGGTCTATAAATTCCTACCACCTCTCAGTTGGTGTTCCTGAGAGGTGAACAGGTGATCTCTTTGCACCTGTTCACATTATGCGGTGCTGGAAGGTGGCCGTCGCTGCTTTTGTGCTGTGCTGGTGGAGTGATGGGGCCCAGGCCTAGGTGGCTTTGCTGCACAGTGATGGCGCTGTGTGGCTGCTGGGTCCCATTGCCTGCTGGAGCGGTGCGGGGGCACGATGGTCGCCACACAGTGCCGCGCCAAAGCTAGAGTAGGTCCCCACTTGATAGAGGCAACCTTGTCGTGGTAAGTGGGCCTATGCTCTTTGATCAAACTGTATACTAATGCCTCCTATTAGTGCATAGCAATATATTGATACTAGTGCTGTATAGCCATGTTTTATCATGCTTAAATTTTAAACAGTTTTTATATCAAAAGCATAGTAATGAGGATGTGCGATCCAGATTCTCTCTCCCATATTGAATAATACATAAGTGGCTTGTATTAACTTTCTCTACATGATAAATGCCATTTGCTGAAGTGAGACAAACCCTTTAAGACCGCTTGTTGGTTAGTACGTGTCAGATGACAATACAGGATTGATTTTTATTTACAATATGCTGGATTCCTTTTCTACATTTTAACCTCTTTTAGGGCCTCTTCACACATCAGTACTTGCCATTGAAATTTTGGCGTGGACACAGTGCTAAAAATTCAATGGCATCCACATGGTGCCTACCTCACATTGTTTTCAATGGGAGGCAGTGCTGAAATTGGAATTGGTGCTGTCCCATATATGCCCCCATACATGCTGTGGATTGTGACAGTATCAAAATCCACCATGTGACTCTACCCTTATTCTCTACATTCTTCTTTAATTTAACACTTTTTATTTCATGGGTGTTCTCATCTACAAGGACCCCCAATGAGGGTAAAAATAAAGGAGACATCATCTTCACAATTCTTTACTGCAAAGATGCACTCATAGCCGCATGATGCGCGCAGCACTTCTTTATTAAAGGGAAAGGGGCCATGCTGCAGCTCCTTGAACATCTGTTGGCCACAAGTCCTGCTGTGCAGGGAAAAAACTTTAAAGGCCCTTGAATTCTTAGGATTGGCTTAGTGGTAAATTACTTTGTCACGACGTGCATTTTTTGTAAGTAGCGGGTGCAATGACAAGGAATGGCGATTGCGCCACATCTGAGATCAATATTAAAGCATTTTAGGGGCCACCGCGGCCATCTTGCTTGAAGTGTATTACATCATGGGATTTTGTAAATGAAAACAAGCAGCTCCCTAGTTGTTGGGATTATTCTTTATACAGCACCAACCTAATCTTCAGTACTTTACAAATAGGAATCTATACAAATCTCACACATTAGTCCCTGCCTCCCATGCAGCTAATAATGCCAATTCACTGCACTGTGCACATAGTATCCAGACAAAAACCAGCATAAGCATGAGTAGAATGTATAACCCCCGTGCGGCTCATGCCTTATCACTTTACTGCCCTAAAAAGTTTTTAATGGATGTCATTTAATCTGCCTGAAAGTCAAATTATCTTTTTAAAGTGGTGTTTTTTTGCGACCTGTGTAATCACAACTCACAAGATCAAGGAGGAGTTTTTAATTACATTGGGCCATTTGTAGGTTTGAATCAGTGAAGCAGATCTGATCTATTCATGTTGGATTAGATCAGTATTGAGAAGGTTACAATAGATTTGTATGAGATGCCACTTGGAGGGTGGAGGATGTGGGCAACCAATTTGTTTACTGTATAGGGGTGCAAGATATTTGTTCTTTTAAAAGCATCACCTTTAGAATTTAATAAAAAGAGTATGATAATTTACATTATGAAAATATATTTTGACAGTTGTGCTTTAATAAGTAACATGGATTTGGAAAGGATGGCATTGTAATGACCAGAAGTGACTCTAGTTCAACTCCCATCTCATGAAGTGTGTACTTCAGCTTAGAAGCAGTGCATTTGCAGCCAAACGCCCATAGTCCATTTAGTATGTCCTTAAGATTTAATGGCAAAAGGAAGAAATGTTTTCTGAATACAAAAGAACTGATGACAAGGCTTTCAGAAGCAAATCTTTGCTCAGACACATTAGCTGAATTTATACAGGTCGAATAAAAAACCCTCCATTCCCTCTTTTATCTTTATTTTCATGTTCCCAGCCAAATAAAGCACTCCTTGTACATAGTTGTTTGAATTTTAATGAGCACATGAGCGCTTTAATAAAAACATTGTTATTCCCTATCATACACCGGTGAAAACCGAAGTCCTTCTTGTTCTTTTTTTAAATAAATATGCAAACAATAACTTTTACAAGTTGTCAGCTAAGGATGCATACATCACGACAAGAAAAAATATAGGGAGTCATTTATTAAGACCAGTGTTTTAGACGCCGGTCTTAATAAAGCCCTGCGCTGGCAGAGGATCCGCTGAAGTTATGAAGAGGTGCCGCCTCTACATAACTTTGGTGTATCCAGCACCTCTTCTAAATGTAAGCCAGCTTCCTAGCTGGCTTACATTTAGACCATTTTCTATGGCTGAAACAGGCGTAGAAAATGATGAATGAGATGGGCCTGCTGGCCCGTCCCCTTCCCCGCCCACGCCACACCCACAATTTTACTTTAGTATAATAAATGAACCCCATAGCCATCATTATAAGAAAAATCCCTTTAAGTGTACATTATATGTGATATGGTTCAGCCATTATGTAGCCAATGATAACCACTGTATGCAAGTACTTACTTTCCCTGCAGCTCCAGCAGTCCAACAGCTCCATACTCGGAAGTTAGACATGTGTCCCAATGTACCCACCTTGCTACCTATTACTTCCATTTGATCTAGTAGAGCATTTGAAAAGGGATTGTGAAAAACTTTTTAAACATAGGTTAAAGGTGTATTAGACACCCAAATAACACAGACGATTCTTCAGGAACATGGGGAGGAGCGATCACTATGCCATCGCTTGTCCTCATGCTAGTGGTTTGCTGGCAGCAGATCATAAATTCATGGCACAAATTGCCGCCAGCAAATCCTGATCTTTCAGCATGCTGGACGATCTCGATTGCCCGATGAATGAGCGTTTGCTCATTCATCGTGCAATCGACGGTATACGTCTTGGATCATAGAACAGGGTCCCCTTTTTTTCACACATATTTATATATATCGTATAACAGTAATGTTTATGATTGCTTACTATCAACAACTTGCATTTCCTTGTAGGAATTTATATCGGTACTATCAGTAATGATATGAGTATATTAATTTATTTATTCATGATTATTTTATGTATTGTACACATGATGTGAACTATACATTTATTGTTCAATGTTTGACCCCTGGTGCATATATATGCTTATGTATGTTCATACAGATGTATATGTGCTTCATCATTAGTGCCTCTGTATATGTATAACACACTGCCCCCATTGCATGCACAACAATTACATTGTTTGCAACACTGCCTTTATTGCCTAGTATGCCCTTTTCTATCTCCTCCAGTATGCTGGGCTTCCCCCGTCTGTCCTACCCGTGTGGTGAGAACATTGTGCGTTCCACTATCCCTTGTGGAGCACACTATGCGTTCCACCATGCGTTCCACTGCGGCACTCCATTTCCGGTCATGTGTTTCCACACATCCGGTTCACGTCTACCTCTATTTGCTAACCTGCTTGGCTGGGATCGCTGCTGCTGCCTTATGTGTCCCTACTGTTCAACATAATTTCCAAATGCATAGATGTTTACTATATTGGACCATATTAGATTCCACTGTCCCCTCCTCCTCTTCCCCCCCCCCCCCCCCATACGTTTGTGATGTACGGCTGTAATTTGACAGGTGGAACGCATATGCGTTCCTCCTGCCGATCATGTGACTTCCACACTTCCGGTTCCTGGATGTGTATTTTCTGACATGCCTCCACACCGCTCACATCATCCCTGCTGCACAGGTGAATGTAATTGTACCTCATTTATCACCCTATATTATGTGATACCCCAACATACAGCTCTTTACCCCTGAGGAAGCCGGATTGTTCCGGCGATACGCGTTGGGCGCTTCTAATGTTTCCAGGTCCACTGCACCAGCTGTTGATGTAGGTTTGGCTCTTGATATTTGACCTCATCATGGTCTGCCTCCATTTTTAGTGGTCTTACCTTACCGTACATTTGCTTCATGTTATTTATTGGATTCTTTATATGCTGGTTTATAGCACATGTGCCTTCATAGTGGCAACTGTGTGTGTCGGTTACATATATTTCATTGCATACCGCACTTTGTTCTAATTGTATACAATTTTTAATGTGTGTCTAATAAACTTTATATATATTTTTAATATTGATTTATTGTCGGATGTGCATTCATGGGGTGATTCTTGTGACTCTCTCTTGGGTCAGGTGATTACTTAAATAATAATTATATCTTATGTTTAGTTTTCTTCTTATTTTTTTTATATATGGGTAATGGAAAAAAATTCAGTTTTAAGATTTTTATTTTTTACGTTTTTGTATTACAGTGCATAGAGATTTCTACCAGCAATGTATTACATCCCGCCAGAGTTCTAAAGAAGTCCCCAGCTGCCAAAACAAATGATCACCATCTTGACATTACATTAGTAGGGTGCGAACTGAAGGACAGAGAGCTCTCCCTCTGTCTAACCATTGGTTGCTATTGATTAATTGCTATGATTACTATTGATCAGAGTGGATAAATTTATACCAGGTTCAGGATTTACATCATGTGGGGCTGTTTGAAACAGTCTTACCAAAAGAATAGAAAGATGTAGGCAGCTGCCTGCCTGTACGATTCTGGAATTAACTGCAGTTAACTGTATACTATACTTATTTTTCTTATACATTTAAACTGGAAATCAACTGCATTTTTCAATACAGTTGTTACTGTGTGATACCAATGTAAAAACTTTTTGTGCCACCATGTGCTTGGATGTGAAGCGTATATAGCTGCATGACTTGGTTGTCCTTTTATATAAGAGCTGGGAATATTGTTTTACCTACTCTAACAATATTTGGTACATTGAGGAAAAAAAAGAGAAACCTTTGATTTTAACGACCTACATTTAACATCGCCCCATTCAAAGAATCCATAATCATCAAAAGTTTTTCAAGTATGACATCTCCCAAGGCTTGTGTGACAAATCAGTCAGTAATTTATTTTCTTACTGTTCAGAAACACATTCCAAAATCTCTGCAAAGTCCCATATGAATTTTCTACCAGGTGCAGAATGAAACACAGAGATACATTAATTGTACTTCATATGCAATCACCGCACTAATTAAAACCCCATGAAAAGTAATTGAAGTTACTTGTTAGCTCGCTGGGGGTTATGTTTTTGAAAACGCTTATGAAAACACATACAGACTTGGTATTTGCCTCCATTTACCACCCACACATCTATAAGGATACATTTCCATGAAATTCAGGCTGCAGAAAATTGAGTCTTGCAATATGTCTTCAGCGCTTCAGCTAAAGAAAATAAATTTTTCCTTGACTAACTAAAATAATGAATTTTCTATAATTGCTTAACATGAATTCACTCAAATGAGGTATTATGTGCCAATGCAGTCCAATGAATATGATTATGTAATAAGGTCTCTCAAATAAATCCCTCATTCACAAAACACATCATTTACAAGAAGTTTTTTGGAAATATTAGGAAAAAAAATTATCACAACCCACTGCAAACACCTTAAGGCCTCTTTCAGACGAGCGTTGCGGGAAAATGTGTGGGTGCTTTGCGGGAACATGCACGATTTTTCCGTGCGAGTGCAAAACATTGTAATGCGTTTTGCACTCGCGTGAGAAAAATCGGCATGTTTGGTACCCAAACCCGAACTTCTTCACAGAAGTTCGGGCTTGGGATCGGTGTTCTGTAGATTGTATTATTTTCCCTTATAACATGGTTATAAGGGAAAATAATAGCATTCTGAATACAGAATGCATAGTACAATAGCGCTGGAGGGGTTAAAAAAATTTTTAAAAAAATTTAACTCACCTTAATCCACTTGATCACGCAGCCGGCATCTCTTCTGTCTTCTTTCTTCAGGACCTGGGTAAAGGACCTGTGGTGACGTCGCTGCGCTCATCACATGGTCCATCACATGATCCATCACCATGGTAAAAGATCATGTGATGGACCATATGATGACCGGAGTGACATCACCACAGGTCCTGTTCCTGCATAAAGCAAAGAAAGAAGACAGAAGAGATGCCGGCTGCGCGATCAAGTGGATTAAGTTAAAAAAAAAATTTTTTAACCCCTCCAGCGCTATTTTACTATGGATTCTGTATTCAGAATGATATTATTTTCCTTTATAACCATGTTATAAGGGAAAATAATAATGATCGGGTCTCCATCCCGATCGTCTCCTAGCAACCGTGCGTCAAAATCGCACCGCATCCACACTTTTCACGCAACCCCATTCATTTCTATGGGGCCTGCGTTAAGTGAAAAACGCACAAAATGCGATTTTCACTCAACGCACAAGTGATGCATGAAAATCACCACTCATGTGAACAGCCCCATAGAAATGAATGGGTCGGGATTCAGTGCGGGTGCAATGCGTTCAACTCACGCATCGCATCCCTCTTTAACTGTCCAAAAATTTGGGAGGTATGTAAATGCTAGAAAATTCATTTAGGCTACTTTCATACTTGTGGCAGAGTGATCCGGCAAGCAGTTCCGTCCGGCAATCTGCATGTAAACGGACAGCATTTGTGGACGGATCCGGATGCGGATCCGTCTTACAATGCATTGCAAGAACTGATCCATCTCTCCGGATGTCATGCGGAGAAACGGATTCGTTATATATATTTTTTCACATTTTTTCCAGGACGGATCCAGTACTAATACATTTCAATGTAAATTAATGCTGCATCCGACATTCCGGCAACTGATCCGGAATTTTGGACGGAGAGAATACCGCAGCATACTGCGGTATTTCCTCCGTCCAAAACGCCGTTCAGTGACTGAACTGAAGACATCCTGATGCGTCCTGAATGGATTTCTCTTTATTCAGAATGCATGGGGATGAAACGGATCAGTTATTTTCCAGTATTGAGCCCCTAGGACGGAACTCTATGCCGGAAAAGAAAATGCTAGTGTGAAAGTACCCTTAGCCATTTTAGAGAATTGTTCTGTATATAGAATTTTGTATTCCATGAGTTTTCATTTTAGCTACAAAATAGTACTGGCAGAAAAGGAAAATGGTGTGCTTACTTATAGCCGGCAGGGGCGATTTCCTCAAAGGGCCGATTTCCATTCCAAGATAAATACAGTATACATGTTAACCTATATTAATGTTCAGCTGAAGCAATGGCCCTATGGATGCAGTAAAGCAGTACATGCTGTAATAAATCCTTCTACAGAATAGACGATTTATATCATACCGTCTGGGTTCTTATGTGGAGGAATGTGAGCAGCAATAAATTCACTTGGCCACTTCAGCTTCCGCCATCTCTCTGGATCATTTATTCCGTAGGTGGTGTGAAATTCCGCCACTCATTATGCACTATTAGAACTTACTGCTGTTTTTCTGGCCTAACTTACCATCTGTGCTCACTGTGATTTAAACTTACAATATCAACATGACATGGATGAAAAATTCTGCGTCTTCAAATCTTAATTTGCATATAAAATCTTGAAGTAGGTACACCAAGATAGAAATAGAACGAGTGAGAGAGTGGAGCAATGCTATAAGTAATAATGGTCAGTATTTTAATGCCACAATGTACGGTATAGTACAAGACCTTTACAAGTCTCATTTACATGTATTTCTTTTATTAAAGGGGTTGTCTGTCATTAGAATACATGGCTGCTTTCTTCCAGAAACCACACCACCCTGTCAATGGGTTTAGCCTGGTATTGCAACTCTGCTCTTTTGAAGCGAATGGGGCTAAGATGCAATACCACACACAACCTGTGTACAGGTGTGGAGCTGTTTTTTGTAAATCAGCCACATTTCTCTTAGGGCTCATGCATACGCCTGTGTGCTGGCCGGGCCCGTGCTGCGGACCGCAAATTGCGGTCCACAATGCACGAGCACCGACCGTGGGGCAGACGCATGCGGATCGCGGACCCATTCATTTGAATGGGGTCCGCGATCCGCATCTGACGGTGTGCACCGCAAAAATGTAGTGCATGCACTACTTTTTTGCAGTGCAGAGGCATGGCCAGAAGCACCACCTCTGGGTGGTGGCATCTCTGGGTTTGCGGACCCATTCAAGTGAATCGGACAGCATCCGTGATGTGGAGTGCACATGGCCGGTGCCCCGTGTATTGCGGACCTACTGTATGCAGGCCCATGGCGGGGCAACGGCCGTGTGCATGAGACCTTACCCAGAACAAATGGTACCTTCAGCTTCAGCGGATCTGTGTTTCATGGATTTAGAATATGGCATGTATACAAATGTAAGGTCCAATGGCACTAATCTCATATATTTCAGCAGGCTTTGTTCTCATGGATTTAGCATTGCTTCTAGGAGAAAATTAAGGTATTATAAACAAATACCATATGACGACACACAAAGTGCCTACAGCTCCATACAACATCTAGAACAGGTTCCTTTAAAGAGAATATGTCTGCTCTCCTGACAAGTCTGTTCTAGTAAATCATTTTATTCCCAATGGAATAACAATTCTAGAGCATCTTTTCTTAGAACTCAGTGTTGTGCCATTCCTTTGTTAGGGCAACTAGAAATGTATGAATAAATTGACAACTGTATCTTACTAGTTGGGGTTTCACAGCTAGTATACATTATGCCACTGGCCAATCAGTGCTGGCAATATCAGAAAAATGCAAAGAAACAAGAGGAATGGTGACACCCAGTTGTCAATTTATTTATAATTTACTAGAAGGAATAACAGAGGAACAACACAGAGTTATGAGAAAACACACTCCAGAAATATCAGTACATGGGAAATACAAGTATTTACTAAAGAAGACAGGTTCTCTGTAAAAGTCCCCACACCATCTTTTAGTAACAGATAGGAAAATAATCCAGCACTTGGGATTTTTTAAAATTGATGTCCACATTAAAAATCATCTGTATACATCTTATACACTTTGATTAACATGGTGCAGTCATTAGGAGAGGTTCATCAAAACGAGGGGAAAGGAAAACTGGCTTAGTTGCCCATAGCCACCAATCAGATTCCACCTTTCATTTTTCAGAGCTCCTTTAGAAAAAGAAAATGCTCAACCTGATTGGTGGCTGTGGGCAACTATGCCAGTTTTCCTTTACATCAGTTTTAATAAATATCCCTCTTTGTGTTAATTATTTGGCATCTCTCTAAGTAGAAATATTAAGCGATAACTGTCATATTTTCATTTAAAAAAATCTATTTTAGCATATGTTACTGCTGCAGCAGCATTATGCATAAAGCAATCTTTAGTTTCTTCACATACCACTGTTTTCCTTGAGTTTTTCCCTTAGTTACGGCTGTTTAAACATTTACAATACGAGGACCTTCTTAAGATAGCTCCTCTGTCAGTTCTCTGAGGCCAAAACTGCTTTCCTTCCTCCTGCTTCCCATACACACTTGCTGTAGCCAGCAGCTCCCTGCCAGCCAATCAGATTGGATTACTGAGAGACACGCCTCCTCACTCTGAAGCCTAATGCAGGCAAGCAGTGTGAAGGACCGCCCCTCTGTCTTCTGTTTACACTGAAGGGAAGATAGACAAGCCATAGCAACTGTCTTTTAAAGGGAGCAGTGGAAAGGGACAGGGGACATTAATGAAAGCTGTTATTATAAGGTGAATACAGGGTGTAAGTAGGATGCACAGAGATGTTGATCCCCCAAGGAAGGGTGCTCACAGTCCCACAGTGTCACCCCACTGTCAATGGGATATAAAAGAGAATTAAATAAAAGGACTGGGCACACCTAGGATATTGGATCGATCACTTTAATTGATATGGTTAAAATATTGAACACTAGATTAACGATAAAACAAGTGAATCAGTGTCAACGGGGACATTAAAAACGAACAGTGCGGAAGCCAATTGGGAACTTTGCTCGAGAGGTGAGAAACAGACGGAGTCCATACTCAAACAAGCGATCTCACGTGGAGTGAACATAGAACGCTGTGGACACGCTACCCCCTCGATTGAAGGAAGGGACCTGATCAAGCTCCCCCTGGACAGAAGAAACCGCCAATACCGGAGACCAGAGATCTCCAATACCGGTAAGATCGTTACCACTTAAAAAGCCGGCAACATTATTTCAAGCTCTAATACCGCAAGCGGGACGCCGCAAGGCCAGTAATACAATGTGTCTCTGCCGCCCACAACTACATTCATATATTGTCTTGTTAAAGTCCGACCAAAAGACCCAACACTAACATCTAATTTTGAGGTCATTTGGAACATTTTTGCCTTGGGTAAATCGCAACCCTAAAAAACCGCACCAGAACTAGCCCTCTCCTTCACGGAACATTTTGGGGTTTTAAATTTGAACTGTGTGCCCCACGAGGTATCGAGCCATCCCTTACATGTGGATACACTAGTGCTGCTAGTAATACGACAAATTTGACTCATTCCATTCAATGAACTTTGCTGCTATATTTATATATTTGTCCAATATGCTGCCATAACTTTTTACGTCAGTTATAACATCTTTTTATCTTATTCAGGTTTTTGATATTGTGTACTTGTCATTACTGGTGATTTTGACCAGTAATGACGTTGACACTGATTCACTTGTTTTATCGTTAATCTAGTGTTCAATATTTTAACCATATCAATTAAAGTGATCAATCCAATATCCTAGGTGTGCCCAGTCCTTTTATTTAATTCTCTGTTATTATAAGGTAATTACAGATCTTTTGACAATTATTGACAGACTAAGGGCTCATTCAGACGGTCGTATGCTATCAGCAAAAATGCGGATCCGTTTTTTTGCGATTAGATGCTGTCCCATTCACTTCTATGGAGCCTTTTCTTCCATTGCGCAGCTCATCAAAACAAATAAAACATGTCCTATACTTGTCAATGAAAGTCAGAACAGCATACGGCCGTCTGAATGAGCCCTAACTCGGGTATACATGCCTAGCTCTAATAAACTAGCAAATAAAAAAAATATGACAGTTACCCTTCATATATATATATAAAATATGTATAAATGAGAAAATACATTAACATGTGCTGGAAAAGGAGCACAGGGGCTGCATATATATGCCAATCGACCTGCTTCCATATGCCATTACATTTTAAATCTTGCTTGTCCAGTGTCCCCTCACTGGTTTGTGTTCACATGTATTTTTTCTAGAGGAATTTTGCCATAGATACGGCACTGAAATTCTGTCAGCAGTCGCATTGCTTTTCAATCCCATTCTTTTCAATGGGAGTCAGTGCTGAAGATCATCTAGTGGCAGTTTAAAGCTGTGACTGTGCTAGGGTTGCCACCCGACCTGTAACTAACCGGCCAAGCCAGTAATTTAGTACCCCAGTAATTTTTTTCTACTGGTAATAATAATTGCCGGCATTTTCCTATATGGACTCTTACTAATGAGCGCTTCTATTGTAGAGCGCTCATTGGTACAGCCCCCCATCCACACACACATACACACACTTGTGTTGAGGGGGGGAAAAAAGAACTCACCTCATGCATTTGATCGCGCTGCAGTGAAAACTCAGTGTTGACTGGAAGCTCAGGATAGGACCTGTGCTCTAGCGTGATGACGTTTTGCAGGTCCTGTCCTGAGCTTCCAGTCAATAGCGAGTGTTCACTGCAGCGCTATCAAATGGATTTAGTGAGTTATTTTTGCAGAGAAGAGGGCATTATTAATTTTGGGGGGCTCTAATGGGACATTAGAAATTCTGAGGGGCACTAATGGTGGCATTACTATTACTGCGGGCACTAATGTGGGCATTATTAATTCTGGGAAGTGCTAATGGGGGCATTATTAATTCTGTGGGGCCCAATGGGGGGCACTAATGGGGCATTACTATTATTGGGCAGCACTAATGGGGGCATTACTATTACTGAGTGCACTAATAGGGGCATTATTAGTTCTGGGGGGCTCTAATGGGGGGCACTATAAATTCTGGGGGGTGCTAATGGGGGTACTATTAATTCTGGGGGAGAGCTAGCGGGGGCCTAATTAATTCTGGGGGCACTAATTGGGTCATTACTTATTCTGGGGGCACTATTTGGGGCATTATTAATTAATTCTGGGGGCACTAATTTGGGCATTAATATTACTGAGGGCCACTAATGGGGACATTAATTATTCTGTGGGGCACTAATGGAGGCATTATTAATTCTGGGGGGCACTAATGGATGCATTACTATTACTGGGGACACTAATGGGGGCATTAATTATTCTGGGGGGCACTAATTGGGGCATTCATCCTGCTGGATATACTTCTGGCTTTGGCTAAAAAAAAAAAAAAAAAAAAAAAAACACACAAAAACCTATATGTCAAAAAGGTACATTAAGGTAAAAAAAGTAGTTTTCCACAGCCTGTCTATAAATGCCTCCCAGTGGCCTCCCAGCAAAATCCCTGATCAGCCATAGCTGAGTAAAACATTGCATCAAGCTGCTAAATTATCTTACGCAAATCTGTAGTAAAAAAAAAACTAGATGTAGAAAGAAATAAAAGAATCTGATGTGCAATAAACTGTTTAGATGGAGGACCACTGACCACCTTAATTACTGTTCACTATTCACACTGTCACGACTCATGAACTATAAAATCCCCCCTGAAATTTGCTGAAGGCTAATGAGGAAAAGTGATGTAGATAAGCGGGGTTCTGCTTCACTGGAGGAACAGTATGGATGGTCTGAGACTGTTGTTCGCAGGGCACAAATATACTTCACTGAGTGACAGTCCTGGCCTTTGAATAGAGTTCAACCAAGCCGAAAACCAGTGTCCGGGACTCGGTTGAATTCACTGTGATTGAAGACCAGGAAAAAATAGATTTTTTTTACATTTTGCATAATTTCTTCTTTCGTCAAAGCAAATTCCATCAAAGAAAACGGATTTGATATATACAGATGTAGGCGAGTTAAAATTGACTCTGATAAGGGTCCATTAACATGTCCGCAACTGTTTTGCGGTCTGCAAAACGCGGACACCGGCCATGTGTGTTTTGCATTTTGTGGACCGTACATGGCCGGCACTATGATAGAAATGCCTTTTCTTGTCCATGGCTCCAGACAAGAATAGGACATGTTCTGTTTTTCAGCAGGGCCGCGGAACGGAAGTGCGGATGCGGACAGCCTTTTGAGGCCCCATTGAAAATGAATGGGTCCGCACCCGTTCCGCAAAATTGAGGAACGGATGAGGACCCATTTTACGGACGTGTGACTGGACCCTAACTCTGATAACATATGGTACAGTGTTATCTCGTGCCATCTTGTGACAAAAGCCATTGAAATGCATTGAAAGAGTTAGTTTATGGTTTGTTTTTGCCATTCATTAACCACCAAGTTTAGCTCGGCTGCATCTGTAGTTTATGTCTATGTCTATTAGTATAAAGAACAAAAATGATGAAAGTTGGCTATGGATTGAACTTGATATAGGGAATGTCTTTTTTGGGATCAGTAAAAATGTTTTTCCCCCATACGGATAAATTGTCCATAATCGACTAGGGGGTTATGTCTTGTTTTCCACTGAATAGAATACCTGGGTGTGAGAAAGATTTAGCTGGACATATATATGAAAGAAGAAAAAAGACCAGAAGCCTTTTCCAACATGGCTGCTGATGAAGGGCAAGTGAATAGACCCATCCATCAGCATCCTCCCCATGAGTAACACTGCACATGCGTTGCGTTTCCCACATTCCCACAGTAAAAACCACCCAACCTTTTTATTTACCTTTGAAGCCCCCCTCCCCTTTTCTTCCCTATTTAAGGCCTAGTTCACACGAACGTATGGCTTTTATCGTTTTTTGTGGTCCGTTTTTCACGGATCCGTTGTTCCGTTTTTGAGTTCCGTTGTGTTTCCGTTTCCTTTCCGTTTTTCCGTTCCGTTTTTCCATATGCCATGTACAGTATACAGTAATTACATAGAAAAAATTGGGCTGGCCATAACATTTTCAATAGATGGTTCAGAAAAAACGGAACGGAAATGGAAGACATACGGATGCATTTCCATATGTGTTCCGTTTTTTTTGCGGACCCATTGACTTGAATGGAGCCACGACCCGTGATTTACGGCCAAATATAGGACAAGCTCTATCTTTCAACGGAACGTAAAAACGGAAATCCGGAAACGGAATGCATACGGAACATATTCCGTTTATTTTGCGGAACCATTGAAATGAATGGTTCCGTATACGGACCACAAAAAAACGGCCTGTACACTCGCAAAAACTAGGCCTAATACAATTGCACTGGTTTATACTAATGTTATTTCTATTAGAATACACTGTTTCAATAGTAAGTGGACTTTATACCTAGAGCACAATAATACTAAATGTATCTTTGTCCAATTGTTGACTGTATTTTCTAACTTGTTACTTACCTGATGTCAAATATACATTGAAGCCTGTATTTTATCGTTAATTCTGTTATTATAAAAAGATTTGAAAATGAAAAAAAACCTCCTACATTTTATTTATGGATAGTCTGTGCAACTCCATATACGACTGGCAGCTGTCATCACTGTTCCTCATCCTGCTCCTCCCCATCTGGATCTCACAGTAGAACAGTGTAAGGCTACATTCACACATGAAAAATAACGGCTGTTAAAAACGAATACCCTGTCAGTTTTTCATGGTCATTTTCAATCAGTATGTTCATCTATTTTCTGGCCATTTATCTGTTTTTAACGGCTGTTTTGAATCAGTTTTTAACAGCCATTAAAAACGGCAATGAAATACAAAAGAATTTTGAAGGCTTTTTTTAAAATAAAAATCCCAACCCCAGTGTAAATGATGTCCCCCAATAGTGTTCTCAGTATATATAATAATCAGTAGTGACCTCTGGATATATAATGGCCCCTTTATCGCCCCCAGGGTATATGATGGTACCATAGTGCCCCCTGTATATATGTCCTCATTGAGCTCCCTGTATGTATGTCATCACAGTGGCCATAATATTGTCCCCCATTAATGTCCAATAATTTCCTCCACACCCGATGCCCATTAATGCCAATAAATAAATAAAAAATAAGTAAATATGCTCCTCATCCACTTGCACATGTTGGAACACTCGCTCTTCACTGGAGACACCAAGATCTGACGCTCCTAGCATTGTGGTGCCAACATGCTATGTTTGTCAGGCCCTCTGCCTGTAGCAGGGACCCTGTGTGTGTAAGTCGAGGAAGTATTATTTTTTTTATTATTTTAACACCTTAATGTTCTTTTGTTACACAGTGTACCCATTTTATTGGCCGCTAAATAAGTGCACACCTATATAAATGGTAATTAAACCATGCCCATTCATTTCAATGGGACCCATCTGGCTGTAAAAATGGCAAAAAATAAGACATTAAAATGGATGAATTTCATGGGCTTTTTATAATCACAAACCCTGCAGTGCCCTCAGAATACATAATGCCCCACATAGTACTCCTGGACATCCAATGACCCCCATCATTTCCCCAGTATAAATAATGGCCTCCATAGTGTCACCCAGTATACAAAAGCCTCCCCAGTGCCTCTAGTATAAGTAATGGCCTCTAGTGCCCCCAATATAAGTAATGACCCCCTTTCTGCTTTTTTTTTTTTTACACAGTTTTTTATGCCCATTAGATGGGTTCACTCCCGTCTAAATGATTGTTAAAAACAAACCCATTTATTTCAATATGGTCTGTCTGGCTGTGAAAACAGGGGTCTGTTTATAGAACTGTTTCTCTTCAGAGACACAAAACAGAAACACAAAAAGCTGTCAAGAAAATGGAGGAAAATTTCACTTTTTTACAGGTTTTACATTTCAATCCATTTTTCCTGTAATGCAGTAACGGATAACAGCAAATACAACTAAAATTTTATTACACTGATTCTGCAATTTATCGAAGTTATAACTTGCTTTATGGGCACACGTAGGGCTCAGAAGGAAAGGAGTATCATATGGTTTTTGGGGGGAAGGTTTTGCAGTAATGGTTTTTGGGTACCATGTCACATTCGAAGGCACACTAAGGTACAGAAAAAATCATCAAAAATGTACCCTATTTTGGAAACTACACCTCTACTGACCCCACTGGCATTTCATAGAATTTAGAAACACTTGGTTGTAAAAATGAAAATTTTTATTTCTTCTAACAAAATGTTGCATAAGCTCCCTATTTTTCATTTTCACAAGGGGGAACAGGAAAAAATAAACCTAAGATTTTGTTAAGCATTTTCTTCTGAATACGGCAATACCCCATATGTGGTCGTAAATTTCTGTTTGGGCACACAGCAGGGATCAGAAGAGTAGGAGCGCCATATGGTTTTTGGAGGGCAGATTTTGGTGGAATAGTTTGAGGGCACCATGTTGCTATTGATTAGCCTCTGGATACCAGTACAGCCATTTTCTGACAACCATATATTTTAGTTTTCTCTCAACAGAACTTTATCATTGGTTCTATTTTGAGAAACATACGACTTTTTGATCATTTTTTTATTTAGCTTTTTGGGAAGCAGAATAATGAAAAGTCGACAACTCTGCTATTGCTCTTTGTCTATCCAGTTCGGCCTGTTATCCTACAGGTTGATCCAGAGGAAGGCAAAAAAACGCTATGAGGTAGAAGCCAATTTTCCTCACTTTAGGGGAAAAAATTCCTTCCCGACTCCAATCAGGCAATCAGAATAACTCCCTGAATCAACAACTCATTTCTAGTAGCTATAGTCTGTAATATTATTACACAACAGAAATACACCCAGGCCCTTCTTGAACTCTTTTAGAAAACTCAACATCACCACCTCCTCAGGCAGAGAGTTCCATAGTCTCACTGCTCTTACCGTAAAGAATCCTCTTCTATGTCTGTGTACAAACCTTATTTCCTCCAGACGCAGAGGATGTCCCCTCATCAGAGTCACAGTCATGGTAATAAATAGTTGATGGGAGAGATCTCTGTACTGACCTCTATTATATTTATACATAGTTATTAGATCTCCCCTCAGTCATCTTTTTTTTAAAGTGAATAACCCTAATTTTGATAAACTTTCTGGGTACTGTAGTCAACCCATTCCAGTTATTACTTTAGTTGCCCTCCTCTGAACCCTCTCCAGCTCTGCTATGTCTGCCTTGTTCACAGGAGCCCAGAACTGTACACAGTACTTCATGTGTGGTCTGACTAATGGTTTGTAAAGTGCCACGACTATGTTCTCGTCAAGAGCATCTATGCCCCTTTTGATGCAACCCATTATCTTACTGGCCTTGGCAACAGCTACCTGACACTGGTTTCTACAGCTTAGTTTGCGATTCACCAAAATTCCTAGGTCCTTATCCATGTCAGTGTTATCCAGTGTTTTACAATTTATTTAGTATGTACTGGTGACTTGCATTATTTCTTCCCATGTGCATAACCTTACATTTGTCAGTGTTAAACCTCATCTGTCACTTCTCTGCTCAAGTCGCCATTCTATCCAGATCCATCTGTAGCAGTATACTGCCCTCTTCCGTGTTAATTACATTACACAGTTTAGTGTCATCTGCAAAAAAATGATATTTTACTGTGCAAGCCTTCTACAAGATCATTAATAAATATATTGAAGAGCATAGGGCCCACTTTACTATGGGGGAACTTATTATCTCCATTGTGCCTGAAAATACTGACCCCTGTGGTATCCCACTAGTGACAGTGACCCAATCTGAGTGTGTACTGTTAATAACCACCCTCTGTTTTCTATCACTGGGCCAGTTACTTACCCACATACAGACATTATCTCTCAGTCCAAGCATTCTCCTTTTATATACTAACCTTTTATGTGGTACAGTGTCAAATGCTTTGGAGAAGTCCAGATATATGACATCCATTGATTCGCTACGTTCAAGTCTAGAACTTATTTCCTCATGGAAACTGATTAAATTAGACATGACCGATCCCTCATGAAGCCATGCTGATATGGCATTTTTGCTTACTTTCATTGACCCTTTTTGAATATTGGCACTGCATTTGCTATGTGCCAATCCTGTGGAACACTCCCTGTCATTAAATAGTCCTTAAATATCAGAAATAAGGGTCTGGCTATATTACTTAATTCTCAGGATACGGGGGTGTATGCCATCTGGTGCCGGTGATTTGTCTATTTTAATCTTTTTAAGACACTGCTATACTTCTTCCTGGGTCAGACAGGGTTCTTTTAATGGGGAATTTACTTTTACATTCTCCATTTCATCTGACAGTTTATTTTCTTCAGTGAATAAAGTTCAGAAAAAAAAATATTTAATAGCTTTGCTTTCTCCTCATCACTCTCTGCAACTCCCCCCCTCATTACTCTGTAAAGGGCCGACACCTTCAGATTTATACCTTCTACATTACAGCCCAGAATGTTAACCACTACACTATAGAGCTCCATCGCCAGTTACTAAAAAATAATAATAAAAATAGGAGACTTCTGCTGTATAGGAATACTTAAGTATTCCTATATAACAGAAGTCTCACATTTTATTTTTTATTTTTATTTTTTAGTAACTGGCCATGCAGCTCTATAGTGTAGTGGTTAACATTCTTGGCTGTAATGTTGAAGGTTGTGAGTTTGAATCCCTCCAGAAATTTTTCAGAAATAGAGGCTAAATTAGATTTAAATACACTGACTCAAGTATTGCGCTCCAGCACACGCTATATGTAGCTGAACTGGTGTTCAGCCGAGCATGCTCGCCCAACATTAGTTAATACTAAATACAGTGTCGCCATCCCTCTAGTCGGGCCCTTAAACAGTTGGGAAAGGTAATTGTCTTTGGTTATTGCCAAGAACCTGTTTCCTTTATGAGATGTACAGGTTTCAGTTTCCCAGTCCATATCTGAGTAGTTGAAGTCCCCCATAATGACGACCTCATTATGATTTGCTGCCTCGTCTATTTCATTTAGAAGTAGATTTTCTGACTCTGGTATATTAGGTGGCTTATAATAAACTCCTATTAGTATTTTATTATTGTTTTTCCTCCATGTACAGTACAGACCAAAAGTTTGGACACACATTCTCATTCAAAGAGTTTTCTTTATTTTCATGACTATGAAAATTGTAGATTCACACTGAAGGCATTACAACTATGAATTAACACATGTAGAATTATATACATAACAAAAAAGTGTGAAACAACTGAAAATATGTCATATTCTAGGTTCTTCAAAGTAGCCACCTTTTGCTTTGATTACTGCTTTGCACAATCTTGGCATTCTCTTGATGAGCTTCAAAAGGTAGTCACCTGAAATGGTCTTCCAACAGTCTTGAAGGAGTTCCCAGAGATGGTTAGCACTTGTTGGCCCTTTTGCCTTCACTCTGCGGTCCAGCTCACCCCAAACCATCTTGATTGGGTTCAGGTCCGGTGACTGTGGAGGCCAGGTCATCTTGCGCAGCACCCCATCACTCACCTTCATGGTCAAATAGCCCTTACACAGCCTGGAGGTTTGTTTGGGGTCATTGTCCTGTTGAAAAATAAATGATGGTCCAACTAAACGCAAACCGGGTGGAATAGCATGCTGCTACAAGATGCTGTGGTAGCCATGCTGGTTCAGTATGCCTTCAATTTTAAATAAATCCCCAACAGTGTCACCAGCAAAGCACCCCCACACCATCACACCTCCACCTCCATGCTTCATGGTGGGAACCAGGCATGTAGAGTCCATCCGTTTACCTTTTCTGCGTATCACAAAGACACGGTGGTTGGAACCAAAGATCTCAAATTTGGACTCATCAGACCAAAGCACAGATTTCCACTGGTCTAATGTCCATTCCTTGTGTTCTTTACCCCAAACAAGTCTCTTCTGCTTGTTGCCTGTCCTTAGTAGTGGTTTCCTAGCAGATATTCTACCATGAAGGCCTGATTCACACAGTCTCCTATTAACAGTTGTTCTAGAGATGTGTCTGCTGCTAGAACTCTGTGTGGCATTGACCTGGTCTCTAATCTGAGCTGCTGTTAACCTGCAATTTCTGAGGCTGGTGACTCGGATGAACTTATCCTCCGCAGCAGAGGTGACTCTTGGTCTTTCTTTCCTGGGGCGGTCCGCATGTGAGCCAGTTTCTTTGTAGCGCTTGATGGTTTTTGTGACTGCACTTGGGGACACTTTCAAAGTTTTCCCAATTTTTCGGACTGACTGACCTTCATTTAAAGTAATGATGGCTACTCGTTTTTCTTTACTTAGCTGCTTTCTCTTGCCATAATACAAATTCTAACAGTCTATTCAGTAGGACTATCAGCTGTGTATCCACCTGACTTCTCCACAACGCAACTGATAGTCCCAACCCCATTTATAAGGAAATAAATCCAACTTATTAAACCTGACAGGGCACACCTGTGAAGTGGAAACCATTTCAGGTGACTACCTCTTGAAGCTCATGAAGAGAATGCCAAGAGTGTGCAAAGCAGTAATCAAAGCAAAAGGTGGCTACTTTGAAGAACCTAGAATATGACATATTTTCAGTTGTTTCACACTTTTTTGTTATGTATATAATTCCACATGTGTTAATTCATAGTTTTGATGCCTTCAGTGTGAATCTACAATTTTCATAGTCATGAAAATAAAGAAAACTCTTTGAAGGAGAAGGTGTGTCCAAACTTTTGGTCTGTACTGTATTTCTAGCCACAGTGACTCGACATGTTCATATCCCTAACTTATATCTTCACGGAGTGTGGGCTTTAGACCGGACTTTACATAAAGGCAGACCCCTCCCCCTCTCCGGTTTTGACAATATTTCTAAACAGACTGTAACCCTGTACGTTAACCGCCCAGTCATAGCTATCATCCAGTCATGTCTCAGTTACAGTATTCCCACTATGTCATAGTCCTCTTCACACATCACTAAGTACAGTTCACCAGTTTTATTAGTCAAGCTTCTAGCGTTAGTGTACATACAATTAAAAGGTTTATGCATATTTTTTACCCTACACCTTATCTTTTGAACTGTTCTAGTCCCTCCTTCCGTTCCTCCCCAGTTCCATTACCTTACCCCAGGTCTCTATCTGCACTATCTTCCCCTCCTATAATGTAATTACCCTCCCCCCAGTCATTAGTTTAAACACTCCTCCAACCTTCTAGCCATCTTCTCCCCCTAAACAGCTGCCCCTTCTCCATTGAGGTGCAGCCCATCCCTACGATAGAGCCTGTAGCTGATATAGAAGTCGGCCCAGTTCTCCAGTAATCCAAACCCCTCCTTCCTACACCAGTTCTTGAGCTACTTGTTAACCTCCGTAATCTTCCTCTGCCTTTCTTGTGCGGCTTATAGCTCAGGCATAATTCTGGAAAACACTACCTTTGAGGTCCTTGCCCTAAGCTTGTGACCTAAATCCCTAAAATCATTTTTAAGGACTCTCCAGCTACCTCTAACTTTGTCATTGGTTCCCATATGGACCATGAATGCTGGATCTTCTGCAGCACCTCCCAGCAATCTGTTAATCTGATCCGCCATGTGTCAAACTCGAGTGCCAGGAAGACAACACAGCGTTCGACGATCCCGGTCTTTGTGACAGATTGCCCTATCTGTACCTGTCACGAGGGTGTCAAGAGCCACGTCTGACTCCGTTATACCCGGGGTCAGGAAGTCGCAGCGGGTGGCTGCGCGCTCTATGTCTAAAGATCACGGTGTTTCTTAGTGTTTGTTTTCTGTGTTTGCCTTGCTATCCTTTTTGTCTCACTCAGGGATCCGTAGCTTCTCCTCCTCAGCTGTTTCTTGTCTGCCACTCCCAAACTCCTTATATTCTCCTCTCACACTTCTCTTGTTGCACGTTATAGAGCTTCCTGCCTGGACATCTATGCTGACCCACTGGAGCTGAGAATCTGGTTGTTGTTCCAGAGTGCTACCCTCCGGATCCCTGTTGGGCTTTTGTTGTCTCCTGTTGTTGCCCTCCTGGGATTATATGTTTAGTTTGTATTGTCTGTCCTCCCCTTGGTGTTTTCCTTTAGAGCTAGTGGTGCGGACTAGTGTTCCCACCGCCCTGTTCACTATCTAGGGCTCATCCTAGGGAAAGCCAGGGTTTTAGGCACGTGATCGGCGTACGGGTGAGGAACCCGTCTAGGGACGACAGGGCAGCCAGGCGCCAGTCGCAAGGTGAGTCAGGGGTCACCACCTTCCCTCTCACTAGGGCAGGGCCTCCCTCTTTTCCTCCCTCCGTGTCACGTATGTGACAGTTACGCCGATCGTGATAGTACCCCTAATAATTGAGTCTCCCACTATCAGCACCTGTCTCACCTGCTCTGCTCTCCTGGTCCCCTGCTTACTGGAGCTGGCATTCCCCTAACTGGCAGAGGAAGTGTACGGCTGCAGCAGTGCTCTCCCTGAACTGACATCCCCCTCATCTGCCAACCTGATGTTGTTGGGGTGTGTCAGATCAGGACTGGCCTCCCTGGCACTCTTCCTTCTACCCTGCTTTCTAACTGTTACCCAGCTAGCTACCTCATTTTCCTAATACTCCATGCTAGCACCCTCCTCCACATCTACCCCATAGAGTGCCTGCTCAGTGAGCAGCAAACTCTGTTCCAAATTACCAAAGCTTCTCAGTGTTGAAACTTACCCAGTTAGGTACACTATGTGCGATTCCAAACAGGTAATTTGCTCACATTTTGAACAAAGATATGCAACATCAAACAGCTGTTCCAGGACTGTATACATTAGATAAGATGTGCAGTGGACTGCGCTGTCAATAATAGAACTCATACTAAATTGGGATTATGCAAGAAAAGAGAAAAAATACAGTACAGTGCAGTGATAAGAAACTGATTTACTGTAGTCCGCTCCTAAAGTCTTTGAATCTCAAGTCACGTAATCTAAAGTAACACACTAAATACAAACACACACTTGAAATCACACACGCAACCGCTCACAAACTCGCGTTGTTTGCCTGCTTGTATAAGTGTAGCTCCCAAACAGCTTTAAACCTGCTGCTTTTTTTTCCTCTGGATTCAAAGGGAATCAGTGCGAGAAAAATGACGTCAACTTTATTCTGCTGGTCAGTATGATCACAGGGATACCGATTTTATATATATATATATATATATATTTTTTTTTTTTATGTTTTGCCACTTTTACACAAAGCATTTTTACTGTTTTTGTGTTGCCATTTTCTGAGAGCCATATTTGTTTAACTTTTCTGTCAATTGTCTTGTGTCTGGAATCATTGGCACCATTTTGGAGTACATAGTACTTTTTGATTACTCGCTGGTGACCAAAAATGGCTATTTTGGCAATGTTTTTACATTTTTTTTTTTTTTACAACGTTCATCTGACAGGGTAGATCATGTGATATTTTCATAGATCTGGTGATTACAGATGCGGTGATAACTAATATGTGTATTTATTATTTTTTATTGTATAAGGTTTGATGAGAGGAAGGGCACTTCTTTTTATTTTTAAAAAACACTTTTTTATTTTTTCTATTTTTATTTTTGTCCCACTGCGGGACATCAACTTTTGGGGGTCTGATCCCCTTTACAATGCATGACAATATATTGTGTACTGTGATGCATTGCCTATCAGAGTAATACACTGACATGGTGCCTATGAGACCTTGCCAGGGGGCTGGATCTCATAGGCTTCTAGAGCTGGCAGGCTCTGATGCGTGTGGAAGGCATCAGGCTGCCATGTCAGCAATCAGGGCCCTGTCACTGCAGCACGGGGACCCGATGGTGTTGGCAAGGAAGCCTGTGCATGTTGCGGTCAGAGTTGACTGTGGCATACAAGGGGTTAATGCAGAAACAGTCAGGCCCACGCTGACACGCTGATCAAGCAGGTGCAGTTTCTTCATGGCAGATGTTGGGAAGGGGTTAAAGCTTTTGTAAATAGCCCCCAATGTATGTGTTCAATTCACAGGGTATATTTAAAAAAAGTTATATTTAAAAAAGTTTTCTACACAAGTATAAAGGCATAATTTACTGGGTAATTTTTGTTTTGAACCATACAACAGCTGACAAGTGTAAATGCATAAAAAGATCAACAATAAAACCTGCTGTGACTCATTTCATACTTACATATTATCTTCATTGTCAGTACCAGTTTTGGTAAGTTTAAATGCCTCTCTTGCTACAGTTTGGCAGCAATGACACGGTCTACCTGGACTCCCTGTTGATTATACTGATGAAAAATGTCAGTCAGGAATTCTATGGTTTTTCAACCTTCCGAACATTTAAGAATGCCCATAGAATTTTGAAAAAAATGTCAACTGGAAGGTTCAGCTGCTGGCTGAAACAGTGTCTCATCAACTTTCACTTGTCAGCACGCTGAATCAATAACATAGCTGCAGTTTTCCATCACTTTCTCACAGGATAATTTAAAAGTGGAACTGTGGACAACTAGGTGTTTTCCGAATTTATTTTCCTCTGGATGCAATGTTGGACTGGGGTCACTAGGGCCCACTGTACAGCTACATGCAAATACTACCTGATCACACAGCCGCAGACGGCAGCAAGATATTACCGAATGTTCTGCTATAGGGGCCCTGCAGCAACATTGAGAAGACAGGTCTCCGAGGAAAGAGGGTGCTGACTGGATCTCTGTGCCTGGAAGTCATCTCAGCCCACTGATGCAGCTATAATAATAAACTGGTTATTTTGCTAAATAATCTACACAGTTTTTTATACGGACATAGGCTGGCTGAAGTGCTGTATGCTGTCCATCTATAGGTAGTACATTCAAAGTACTGTATCATGTACCAATTGACACAGCTGTTTAAGGCGGCATTAGTACTTACATCATGATTTTTATTGTGGTTATTACGGTAACTACATGATTGTGTGTGTGATTTGTAGGTGTCTGTAGGTGACTGTCTATAGGTGATTTTTAAAATGGCTGCCTGTCTCTAAGTGATGTCTCCTTCTCCCTGGCTGTGAGCTGTCCAATCACAGCAAACTGTGTCACAGCCAGGGAGAAGGAGACACCCACTGAGAAATGCTGGTGTCTCCTTCTCCCTCTACCGATGCTATTGATTAGCATACAGGGTGCAAAAACACAATGGGCGGCACAACGGAGCAGCATATCTGAACAAACATTTGCCGTATCACATCTAGTAAACATGCCCTATTGCTGATTTTGTACAGTCAAAAACGGTGAAAGGTGCACTTTAAAAAATTAAAGTGCATAAATAAATAAAAAAGTTGCATTACAACTGGTATAAAATGCCGCACTAGTAAAATATAAATGCCCTCTGCACAAGCTTTTTGAGCCTATATACAGTATATATAGTTGTGTTCTCACTGAAGCACCGAATACTGTACATAATGTATGATAACTATTTGGCCAATCCGCTGTATATTTTGTATGTAAGACACATCTAGACAATCCTACGCAAAACTCATCTCTCACAAAGACTTTTACAATGAACCTAAAGAAAAATATTAAAATTAATATTTCCTTTATGGATTGTACTAAGATGGTTCTCCAGTTTGCATGAAATATATCCATGCTATGTTTTAATTTCTTCAAGCTCTGCACAAAAGATTGATTCTACAGAATTCACTTACTTAGAATCTGCAATGCAAGAAGGATTAAGATAAACAGTGCTGTTGTATTCTTCCCAAGGGCCATACGTCAGTATATTCCCTGGCAATAACCTCTTATCTACAAGGACAGCAGGAACATATGTTTTTAAAAAACAACAATGTGAGAAATGTTTCCAGACTGTTACTGACCTTGCGCGTGCATCTGGCCTCCCTAAGTCTATAGGATTGCAGATTTAGCAGCCCAACGTGTCTCTTGTCAACATGTAAAAGCTAAACACAGGTAAAAAAAAAAAAAAGGAAGGAGATACCCACACATAATAGTGTAGTATTTGACACAAATTAAAGAGCATCTGTCAGCAGATTTGTACCTATGAAACTGGCTGACCTGTTAAATGTGCACTTGGCAGCTGAAGGCATCTGTGTTGGTCCCATGTTCATATGTGCCCACATTGCTGAGAATAATGATGTTTAATATATGCAAATGAACATCTAGGAGCAATGGGGGCGTTGCCGTTAGAGGCTCAACTCTCTCTCTGCAACTGCTGCACCCTCTCCACTTTGACAGGACCAGGCAGTGAAAACGTCATCCCACCTGGCCCTGTCAATCAAAGTGCAGAGGGTGTGGCAGTTGCAGTAACAATAACACCCCCGTTGCTCCTAGAGGGTCATTTGTATATAAAACATATTTTTTCTCAGCAACACGGGCACATATGAACATTGGACCAACACAGATGTCTTCTCCTGCCAAGCACACATGCAACAGGTCAGCCAGTTTAATAGGTACAAATCTGCTGACAGATGCCCTTTAAGTGATTAAGCTTCACCATCTCGTTTTCAAATGAGATGGTCCACAGATTCCAGAATAAAATTCCACGTTTCCACTGTTTATAAATGTTTTTTTCAATTCTATGTGATTTAACATTAAAACATGCCTAAACTAGCTCAATGTTTCAAATAATAACATACTGCTTCCAAAGTGATAGTGTAAACTACTGAAATACTAGACCTCTCCTTCCTTTTTGCTTGAAATTAAGATTATTGACACATTGGACCATGAAGATTTTATGCTACTTGGGATCACCAAAGTAACCTTCCATTTTGTCCCAGCACTGGTTATGCTTCTTATCTTCTCAAAAAGGAGTTCTGTTTGCCAATTGAAGACAGCGTCCAGAGTCAGGTACTCCCATCTGCATGATCATACTTCTATTGCTCTAATGAGAATCTAATGTACCAAAAGGTAGTCATTCTTTTTTTTTTTTCATGTGATGATTTTCAATCACATTGAAACCTCTCAAAGAAGACAACCAGTATGCATGGAATATGATGAAACTGAATATCTGTCACAGAAAATCTGGTCTACCTAAGAGAATGGTCTTCACAAAGATGTGTTCAGCTGACCCTTAAAGGTGGTTGTCACAGACCTAAAAAAAAAACAATTGGGGTTAATCTAGCTTTGTGTAAAAATTTTAAAAATCCACTGACCTGGTTGGGTCATTCGAGTTCCTGTGGCATGGCTACCATCCCTGCCGCTTCTGTTGACCACCGGGCCAGAAGTGTAATGTTCCACCTACATGCACGTCATTACTAACAGCCAAACAATGGCCCCAGCAGTCATGGGCTGTGTCTGGACACATAACCACTGAAGCCTTTGATTGGTCGGCAGTGGTGACATGCAGGGATGAGCTGCACCACAGGAACTGAAGCAGATCATTGCGGCTTTTGTTAATTTCATGCCATGACTGGCCATATGAATTTCTTGGATGCCCCCTTTAAATTAGCTGAATGTGCATATTTATTTTATTAGGGGGAGATGCTGTCAGGCAATGCTGGCGGCACTTATATCCCATGGAAACGCTCAGATGGTAAACTACCACATACACATTAGATGACTGGCTATGGTTGGCTATCAGTTTAAAATGTGTTCCCACATACAAAAGTGAAGATACCGTGTATGAGGTTTTCTCAGTCTAGCCAGGTGGCAATCATTATAAAGTATCATGTTCTCCAATTTGAACAACCACAGGTGGAAGAGAACAAGGTAAACAAACAACATGCCTCCTATACTTCTAATGCTCCCCTAAAGTGTCCCTGTAGTTCTAATGCCATCCTGCAGTTATAACTCCCTGTATTACCCCTTGTATTATTATGTCCCTTGTAACGCCAGGCCAGGCCAGGGGTTTGAGGCCCCTGGTGTAGACAGTACAGCACACGGCTGGTCCAGCTGAGACTGGAAGTGGAGGAAAAGCTAGCTTGGCACTGGAAACAGAGCACTGGTGAGAGATGTATGATGTTGTGTGGCAACTGCATGCCAAGGGAGGGGGGGAGATCGCCCCAGGTGCCAGCTTTTAGAGGGGTGCCGGATAAAATGAGTGCTTCCATCAACACAGATGGAAGCGCTCATTGTTCGAGCACCGAGGACGGGAGGTCCTTTCATTTACTGACTGTTCAGCTCCTCGCGCTCCTTCCCTCCTCCAGGCTGGCACACTTAATGGTGAAGCAAGGAGCTATAACCATTCAGCCGTTAGACACAGATCGAGCTGCTGGACTGTGTGGGAGGAGCCTGCAGGCCAGAAATCTGCATGTGCAGTCCTCCCACACAGTGCTGCAGCTCGATCTGTAGGGGAGTGCTGGATCTGATCATCAGATTTCATTTTATTAACACAGAGAGGGCATTACTACTGTGAGGGGGCAGCGTGATGGCATAACTACTCTGAAGGAGGCACAAAGAGGGCATTACTACTGTCATGGGGGCACAATGGAGGGATAACTACTGTGAGGGGCACAATGTGGGCATAACTACTGTAAAGGGGCACAATGAAGAGATAACTATTGTGAAGGAGTACAATGTGGGCATAACTACTGTGTGGGGGAACAGTGTGGGCATAACTACAATGAGGGAGCACAATGTGGGCATAACTAGTGTGAGGGGGCACAGTGTGGGCATAACTGTGTGGGGGCATAATGTGGGCATTACAGGGGTGCACTGAGGGCATAACTACTGTGAAGGGGTGCAATTAGGTCATTACTACTTTTAGATAGGCACAATAGGGGCATACCTACTGTGAGGGGGCACAATGTTTTAAAGTTTGGGGGGGTGCCAGAACAAGGACCTGCCGTGGGTGCTAAACATCTTAGGTATGCCACTGTTGGGGGGGGGGGGGGTGATCTGCAGACATGTTGCTACTTCTTATCTTATGGAGAGTCAGATAATTGTACACAAATACTGAGGCTAGGAGCACATGGGGAGATCAGAAAGGACACTAACCAGAACCTTAAATTATATGTGCACTAAAAGTTCACTGCATCAGGCAGATTTAAAGTGAAGTTATAAAAATAATATCTGCTGACAACTGAAAAATGTTTTATAGACTCCTAATGAATTAGTGTGCAGAACACACAAAGTCATGGAGATATAAAGTAAGCTGTAAGCAAATCAAGCAGCCGTCATTGCAACAAAAATAATCAAAAATGCAATACTTTATCAAGGGCATAACTTCCCTCTGCACGCCAGGGGATTTAATAAATCACTGACTACATTTGGAGTGACTTCAGGATCCATATCTTTATCATCAAGGAATCAGTCTTATAAGCACATTCTGAACATGTCTACAAAATAAATGCATTCAGTCAAATAACAATAACTCCATTTCATACTGACACTAAAGGACAGTGCATATTGTTTCTTAGTTAAGGACGACAGTAATTCTATGAGTAAGAGAAAACTTTGGGATATGAATATCATCAGTTACTAAATACTGTAGGTGAAGAATCTCAAGCAGTACTAAACAACCAGATCTGATGCACTGACTTGCAACAAATTAAAAAATGGCTGACTCACAGTAACATACTGTATATCTATTTAACCACTTCAGCCCCCCTAGCTTAAACCCCCTTAATGACCAGACCACTTTTTGCAATTCTGCACTACACTACTTTCACAGTTTATTGCTCGGTCATACAACTTACCACCCAAATGAATTTTACCTCCTTTTCTTCTCACTAATAGAGCTTTCATTTGGTGGTATTTCATTGCTGCTGACATTTTAACTTTTTTTGATATTAATCGAAATTGACCGAAATTTTTGCAAAAAAACTAAATTTTTCACATTTTTAGGCATTTGGATTCATGACTTCTTCTCACGCTTTAGGGCTCCTAAAATGCCAGGGCAGTATACCCCACATGTGACCCCATTTTGGGGGGGTATTCCGTGAAGGTCATGACGAGTTCCTAGAAGTTTTTTTTTTTTTTTTGCACAAGTTAGCGGAAAATGATTTTGTAAGAGAAAAAAAAATACATTTTATGCTAACTTGTGCCCAAAAAAAATATTCTAGGAACTCGCCATGCCCCTCATGGAATACCTTGGGTGTCTTTTTTCCAATATGGGGTCAATTATGGGGTATTTATACTGCCCTGGCATTTTAGGGGCCCTAAAGCGTGAGAAGAAGTCTGGAATATAAATGTCTAAAAAATTTTACGCATTTGGATTCCGTGAGGGGTATGGTGAGTTCATGTGAATTTTATTTTTTGTCACCAGTTAGTGGAATATGAGACTTTGTAAGAAAAAATAAATAAATTCTGCTAACTTGTGCCAAAAAAAAAATCTCCATGCCCCTCAAAAGTTATCTTTATAGCGCCGCAGCGATTTTACAGTGTTTTTGCAGTGATCAGAAAAAAAATATTTCTGTCACTGCGGTGGGGCGTACTGAACGCAAGTGTGTGCACAAGATCACGCCTGATCGGGCGAACACTGCTTTTTGTAGAGCCTATAGAACAGGCATTTTCTATATGGTTCTGGCAATGTGCGGATCCGCAAAATGCGGAAAGCACATTGCCGGTGTCCGTGTTTTGCAGATCCGCGGTGTCCATGTTTTGCAGATCCGCGGATCCGTGGATCCACGGATCCGCAAAACACATACGGACGTCTGAATGGAGCCTTGCAGGGGGGTGATCAATGACAGGGGGGTGATCAGGGGTTAATAAGGGTTTAATAAGTGACAGGGGGCGGTGTAGTGTAGTGTGGTGCTTGGTGCTACTTATTACAGAGCTGCCTGTGTCCTCTGGTGGTCGATCCAAGCAAAAGGGACCACCAGAGGACCAGGTAGCAGGTATATCAGACGCTGTTAACAAAACAGCGTCTGATATACCTTTCAATGGTTAAAAAACTTGCATCTACAGCCTGACAGCGAATGATCGCCGCTGGCAGGCTGCAGATCCACTGGTTTACCTTGTGATCCTGTGAATGTGCGCTCCTGTGTGCACGCGTTCACAGGAAATCTCGCCTCTCGCGAGATGACGCGCCGGCACGTCTAGGAGGAAGAGCAGGGCCGCCGCCAGGACGCAATCCTGCGTGCAGCTGTCCTGAGAAGGTTAATAAGATACAATAACATATACTGTAGTCCTACGACATATCTTATCTAAACTACTACTGTGAATTGTGTTCTGATAATGGCAAGTTTCCTGTCAGGTCCTATCAATACTGATCAGTGGTTAGCTGAGGCCTCACAGGTTTTCTCAGATCAAAATATCGAGATAAAAGATACACCGAGTAATCTAAAAACACTATTCAAAGAATTATACACATGTTATGGAGACAACATCAGTCCCTAGAAAACTATATAAAAGCAGAGATAGTTCCAAAAGGGCTGCACATATCTATTTTGCCAGCCTTAAGATCTTAGACCCCCAACTTATTAACTAAGTGGGAACAAACACTAACAGAAAGCTCCCTGAACCTTATGAGATTACTGCTCACAGAAGAACACATTACACTAGAGAAGACCTCTAATAGACTAAAACTACTGATCGACCAAAGACTAAAATTCAAGGACGACCCTGATTTTTCTAAAAAAGAAAATAATTTACAAATTTCCGTAGAAAAATATCACATTTCAATTAAAGAGAGAAAACATAACCAATATAAAAAAACTTTTTGGAATTTAGAGAGAAATAAGCATATACGCATCTAAATGATAAAACAAAATTTCCCATAAAAGAAGTCTCTTCATCTGAAATAGAATCCTCAGATACGGAAAGATAAATAGAAAATATATATCGAGGGAAGTCCAGATATAGATGCAACAGAGGACAAGGAAGAATTGTGGGGAAATCAAACCAGGAGCGATCAGAGAGCCACATATCCAGAGGGACCTACTTCCTCTGGATCATCTGGCTTACCTTCCAATTTTTTAGAATTAGGGGGATCCCATACCCTCTCAGGGACCGCCCCAGACAAGAAAAATAGACCCTAATCAGAAAGGGCAGATAATCAATCTGACTAATAAAATCTTCTCTGAGACAGAAATAGCAGTTCTCACCAGGGGCATATCCTTTATACCTACCACCAGATTTAACTCTTCTGTCTGGATCAAAGACCTCCATCTTTTTTGCCGTAAGCTTAAATGGCATAAATTCCTTAGGCACAATGATCTAGAGGAGAGTTTAAGGTTGGGTATCCCCTTAGACGAACTCCCACTAGTCAGGACAATGCCGATCTTCTCCAGGAAGGAGAAAGAAACATGGAGGAAAGGCCCCTTCACTAATCTAAAACCTAAGAGCATCAAATCACCACCCCCAATGGAAACTAACACTATAGATCTCTTTCTTAATATAGTTAGTAAGGAACTGGAGAAATTGGAACAAAAAGCAGTCAAAGAAAAAACAAATTTAAAAAAAGAGGAAATAGAGGCCATGATCAAAATGCAGGAAGACCATGACATAATACTAAAACTCTCAGACAAAAGAGGGAATCTAATAGTCATGGATCATAGCAGCTATAAACAGATGTGTCAATCCATCCTAAGTGATAAAAATTGTTATCACATACTTGGGAGGGATCCCACACCTGAATTTAGTAATGATCTAGAGTCCCTACTAGTGGAAGCTTTTGAAAATAAACTAATATCAAGCGATGAAATTAAATTCATGCTTACCCCCTATCCTCAGACTGCTACGTTATACACGATCCCAAAAGTTCACAAAGGACTCACGCCACTCAAATGACGTCCCATAGTCTCAGGGATTAATTCAATAACCCAAAATATAGGCATATATATTGATAAGATACTGAGGGCCTATGTTTCAGCACTGCCATCATTTATCAGAGACACATCTGACTTATTGACCCAAATTGATGGCTTGCAACTAGAGGATGGTATTTTACTGGCCTCTATAGATGTGGAGGCGCTCTATAGTAACATCCCTCATGACCTGGGACTATGTGCAGTCGATCACTTCTTAAAAACGAGGGGAATCCAATTCACAGCTTACAATTTGTTTGTTCTCAAGTTAACAGAATTTGTCCTAAGACACAATTATTTTCTCTTTGATTCCAAGTACTTCCACCAGCTATGGGGCACAGCAATGGGGAGCCCTTGTGCCCCTACCTACGCCAACCTGTTCCTGGGCTGGTGGGAGGATACATTGGTCTTTACAGAAGAAAGTGTCTGGACATCAAGGATTGTCTTCTGGGGCCGCTATATCGATGATATACTGATATTCTGGAGCGGCTCCAGAAGACAGTTCTCTGATTTCGTAGCGCACCTCAACAACAACAAGATAGGTATGCACTTCACCTCAAAGATTGATGAACGTAGTTTGGCTTTCCTAGATTTATGTATCACTCTGAATAATGGTACGATAACCACAAAAACGTACAGCAAACCTACAGCTACAAACAATCTACTTAGATGGGAGAGTCACCATCCAGTGAATCTTAAATGCGGAATTCCAAAAGGACAATATCTCCGGATCCGCAGAAATTGTACCACCAACTCAGACTTTTATAATCAGGCTAGAGATCTAAAAAGACTAGATTCAATGAAAGAGGATACCCGGACCGTCCGCTACATAAAGCCTTTAGATCGGCCCTAAACACAGAAAGAGGAGAACTCCTGTCCTCAAAACAAGGGATAAGATTGAAAACAGATTCTATTTTCTGCATTATAGGAACTTATGACAATCAGAATAGAGAAGTCAGGGAGATATTCCCAAAATACTGGAACATGCTACTGATGGATACTGACTTTCAGGACATCCTCCCCACATATCCGGCTATAACATACCGCAGGGGGCGGTCATTGGGGGATAGGTTTGCTCACAGTCACTACACTCCTATCAAAAAACCAGATACGTGGCTGGACAGAAGGCCCCTTGGCACCTTCAAATGTGGCTCCTGTATAGCCTGCCCACATGTTTTTCAAACAAAAACATTCACAAGTAATACTACCAAGAAAATATATACCATCAGAGACTTTGCAAACTGCAAAACTACAGGGGTAGTATATCTGTGTACCTGTTTGTGTAATTTACAATATGTGGGCAAGACCAAAAGAGAGTTCAGGAGAAGGATTGGGGATCATCTTGGTGACGTGAGACACAAACGAGATACCACTATTTCGAGACACATACGGAGCTTCCATGATGGAAATGTCATGTCATTGAGGTTCTGTGTAATTGAAGTGATTCGCCCATCTCCTTGAGGTGGTGACCTCAACAGAAAAATTCTGCAGAAGGAGGCAGAGTGGACTCACAGGTTAAAAACAGTGAGTCCGCTAGGCCTCAATGAAATGTTGTCCTTTGGATGTTTTATTTAAAAATCCGGATGTATCTGTAGTTACTCGTAAACCACTGACAAGTATGTATGTGTGTAAAAAATGGACCAAGCAGGAACATAATATATCGACCGTGAGAGGTTATATTCCTTTATATCAAAGAGTGGAAAAAGTAATATCCCGATAGGGTTTATCCTGAATTTTCTTTTCCTCGTAATTACCCTATTTTGCCCCTTTTTTCGCAAGGTCCCGTTTATATTAACCACTGTAACCCTAAATACTATGTACCCTAGTTTGACCTGGATAAGATCTGAGCTAGCAAAATATCAGAGTCAGCACCCTATATTGAGAATTCTATCTAGCTTCTCAAAATAGAAGCATCGGCATTATAAATAACATATGGGATGCATACTTCAATAGTTAAATATAGACGTATGGAGTTTTATTGGTATCCCAAGAATATGCTGTATCTGGTAAACTATATGCATGAGGGATTTGATCGCCTTGCGCAAGCGCATTGGAACATGTAACACCTTGTTCATGTCTCAATAAAGCTGCCTTGGATGCACGAACGTGACATTCATGCATTCCACGCTCATATGTTTTCGTCAGATCCGGTACTGGCACCGTACTTCCTGCCTGCGCCGGCTGGAATGCATGATTTTACTTCATGCGTTCCACAGTGGACATTCGTAGCTACTGCGCATGCGCAGGATGACGTATTTCCGCATCCAGACTCACGAAGTGGAAAGCACGCTACATCATGTTGTAAGTGACTCACCGCTAGCTAATTAAGTTAATTTACAGGGTATTTTAAGGGGACGGTCCCAGACATTGTTCTGGACTGCATCTATCAAGTTGGGTTACCAAAAATACAGCAATTGAGCTTAACGGTTATCAAGCCGTAACCTTATCAATCTATACCCCCTGATGAATCTGACAGTACCAACTGTCAGAGGAAACGCGTCGGGAAGCAAAAGAGAAAATATACCTGGCTATGCTGGTACTTGGAGGATTACTATAGGGTGAGAACAACAGGGACAGCCACCGATAAGTGGGGTCGCTCCTTTTGGGGGTGATTCTCCCGCATTTAGGCGGGTGACCTCTCCGCTTTCAGGCAGGGCCCAACTAGCTGAGTAGGGATACATCTCCTGTTTAAATATTCCAGGATCCAGAGAATGAGTCACTAAATAACTATTGATACCACTTTTTAGCATACCAAGCTACCTCTGTGGACCCTACAGAATCACCTACCTGCCTGGATATCCAGAAAAAAGGACCGCTTATTCCTCATGCAACAAACCGTGAGTGGTGATTGTAATAAGTGATCTAACTGTATTCTCATCTAATACACAGTACCCTATACGTTTATTTGTATATACAGCTTATCATATGCCAGATGTATAACACGCAGTCAATTATTATTGCATACGTGGGACTTATTTTTAAATTAATATGATAAAAGCTAAGTTTTAGTAGGATAATTAATCAGTGAAACAGTTTATATATACTTCTACAACATATCTTATCTAAACTACTAATGTGAAACATATACCGTAGTTAAAAAAATATATAAATTCATAAAATATAAATAAAGCAGTCTCGGTCACCTTCTTTTTTTAAATTGCATTGCGACATTAAGGGTACTTTCACAGTTGCGGCAGAGGATTCCGGCAGGCAATCTGGACGCAAACTGATGCATTTGTGAGACGGATCTGGATGCGGATCCGTCTCACAAATGCATTGCAATACCAGGTCCGTATTTCCGGTTGTCATCTGGAAAAACGGATCTGGTATTTATTTTTTCACGGATTTAATGGTCTATGCATGTGTGGATTGAAAGAACGGATCTATTTTGCCAGAACACTTGGGGCCGGATCAGGCATTAATGCAAATTAATGCAAATTAATGCCGGATCCGGCATTCGGGCAAGTGTTAAAGATTTTTGGCTGGAGAGAAAACTGCAGCATGCTGCAGTATTTTCTCTGACCAAAAAAACGTAAGAGGGACTGAACTGATGCATACTGAACAGAATTCTCTCCATTCAGAATGCATTAGGATAAAACTGATCAGTTTTTCCGGTATTGAGCCCCTAGGACAGAATTCAATACCGGAAAACAAAAAATGCTAGCGTGAAAGTACTCTACGACAATGAATTACTGATCCTTTGTCCACACTTTAGATGTTAAAGAGAACCTGTCATCGGGATTTTGGGTATAGAGCTGAGGACATGGGTTGCTAGATGGCAGCTAGCACATCCGCAAAACCCACTCCCCATAGCTCTGTGTGCTTTTATTGTATAAAAAAAACGATTTGATACATATGCAAATTAACATAAAAGAGTCATATCTTACTTGTGTGACCAGAGAAGAGTCATATTTTCAAGCTCTGACTCATCTCAGGTTAATTTGCATATGTATCAAATCGGTTTTTATACACAATAAAAGCACACAGAGCTATGGGGACTGGGTATTGCGGATGTGCTAGCGGCCATCTAGCAGCCCATGTCCTCAGCTCTATACCCAAAATCCCGGTGACAGGTTCCCTTTAAGTCCACTCCTATTGTTTGTTATGATATAGACTAGTATCAATATCACATTACTCACAAACCATTATATATATATTACAGAGGCTCTTTCTATTGTATACAAGATAGTTCTGCAGTTCACTGAATTGGCCAAATGTATTTTTAGTCTCAAGTGGTATCGATGTTAGTTAACACGCCTTGTCGTGTTATATACTTTACAGTTCAGTGATTATGCCAATATTCCAGGTTGTGGTATTGTCCACTCTTATATATGGTACTTAGTTATTTCACTTGTAGCGCTTGCTGTACCGGCTGGGATATCTTCACACATGCGCTTTGCAACCTTACCCACATCGGACTTCAGAGATCTTTCAGTGCTCCGTCCTTATGCTTACAGTATACAAGGAGGGTTTTTCAAATCTGTGGTGATCACTGTTCTTATCATCGCCAGACCCGTTTTGGAACTATTGTTCCTTCCTCAGTGGCAAAAAGAGTATGATTGAGTTGTGACCTATATTTAAATACACTAATTTATATTACTTGCTTTATACTTCATATATACTTTTATAAATGTACCTTACTTGAACTTGGACATCCTTATGTGCTAAGGAACCTCATTCATAAACCATAATAATCCTCTTATTAATAATGCATTATAGATAAATAAGAACAATGAAAAATAAAATAAAGATACATAAGGATCTTATTTGTCCACCTGGAAGACCGATTGTTTCCGGTATAGGTTCTTTAACTTCCAACTTATCTCAAGACCTAGATTGATTTTTATAACCATTTGTCAGTGAAACTCCTTTTCATCTAAAAGATACGACATCAATTATTAAAACTCTAGAGACGCTAATATGTCATCAGCATTGGATTATGGCAACATTAGGCGGTCACTGGATACAAATTTTACTATCGGTCAGTACAGGCCCCTTAAATTAGGCATTCACCTGCCAGAAAAGAACTTGTGATGATGTGGCTGGAGGTACATTAGGCGGTCACTGGAAACAAATTTTACTATAGGCCACTGGAGTACAGGCCCCAAAAATTAGGCATTCACCTGACAGAAAAGAACTTGTGATGATGTGGCTGGAGGGACATTAGGCGGTCACTGGATACAAATTTTACTGTAGGCCACGGGAGTACAGGCCCCAAAAAAATCGGCATTCACCTGACAGAAAATAACTTGTGATTATGTGGCAGGAGGTACATTAGGCGGTCACTGGCTAAAAATTTTACTGTAGGCCAGTACAGGCCTCAAAAATTAGGCATTCACCTGACAGAAAAGAGCTTGTGATTATGTGGCTGGAGGTGAATTAGGTGGTCACTGGATACAAATTTTACTGTAGGTCAGTACAGGCCCCAAAAATTAGGCATTCACGTGACAGAAAAGAACTTGTGATGATGTGGCTGTAGGTACATTAGGCGGTCACTGGATAAAATTTTTACTGTAGGCCACTGGAGTACAGACACCAAAAATTAGGCATTAACCTGACAGAAAATAACTTGTGATTATGTGGCTGGAGGTACATTAAGCGGTCACTGGCTAAAATGTTTACTTTCCGACAGTATATGCTCCAAATATTAGGCATTCACCTGACAGAAAAGAACTTGTGAGGATGTGGCTGTAGGTACATTAGGTGGTCACTGGATACAAATTTTACTGTAGGCCAGTACAGGCCCCAAAAATTAGGCATTCACGTGACAGAAAAGGCCTTTTATGCTGCTGTATATACATAAGACAAGGACCATTCTTTGTTCTGGGTGGTGGCTGATATGTGTGGGCTAGCATGAGGAAATTCAATTACATGTGGTCGTCACAGGTGTTGTATTGCTCTGAGATCCATGCCTCAATTATTTTTAGAAATGTGAGGTAGTCCACACTGTCGTGAGCTAGGCAAGTGCGGTTATCGGTCACGATCCCCGCTGCTGTGCTGAACGTCCTTTCTCAACTGTCAAATTGAGCGGGGATGGCCACTGATTGGCCTGTGACCGCAGAGCTGAAACCAGTGCAGGACTGGTGTGGCTCTTGGCTTCCAGGCACAACAGCCGCAGCACAGCATGGCACGTCGAAAAGGTTCTGGGGAGCTTAAGGGGCGCAGAGGAAGAGGCGGTAGCAGTTGAAAAGGAAGAATCAGTGAGGAGGAGATGGAGGATGGAGTAGGAGGAGGAGAAGAAGAGGCAGGCCTGCATGGAATCCTTTGCGGTAACACCAAATCCACACAGGAGCCGCGGGTTACATTCTTGACGTCCGTCAAAAGGTTCACCCACTGGGCAGTAAAAGTTATGTACCTTCCTTGCCTGTGTTTGCTAGACCACGCTGTGGTCAGATGTATCTTGGCACCAACACTGTGTGCCAGAGATATATTCACTTGCCGCTGAAGGTGGCCATATAGCTCTGGGATGCACTTCTAGGATAAATATTTCCTTAAGGGGACATTCCATTGCGGTGTTCCAACGGCCACAAATTTTCTAAAAGCCTCCGTGTCCACCAGTTTATATGGCAGTAGTTGGCGGGCTAACAGTTCCGACAAGCAAGCGGTCAGCCGTTGAGCAAGAGGGTTATCTGACATCATAAACTTTTTACGCTCGAACATTTTGGCCACAGAAGCCTGCCTTCTGCCAAATGAACGCGGCGACAGCACGGTGGGAGGTGGAGTGGAGGACAAATGGGAGGAGAGAGGAGAAGAGGGAGGATGTGGAGCACCGGGAGTGTGGCTTTGTGGGTTCTGACGGCGTTGCTCCCACTGGGCTTGGTGATGGGAGGCCAGGTGCCTTCTTAATGAGGTTATCCCTAGGTGAGTGTTGGGCTTACCGCAGGTTATGCATTGATAGCACAGGCTGCAGATGGCAACACTATTGTCAGCAGCTGACACGTAAAAAAAAAAAACCACACTGTGGAGCCATGTGCCGGCGTCCTGGGAGCGCCAGAAGTGACCGTCCATGGTGGATGGCTCGCTCCAGATACATTTGCAGTCTGCTTTTTGCCTCCTGTGCCCTGCGAGTTCTGCCTGCTTCTCCCTCTCTGCTGCTCCATCTCTCCCTCTGAACTCCCCTCCTCGTTTTCTATTGTGTCAGTGAAAACGGATCCGTCCTGACATACAATGTAAGTCAATAGGGACGGGTCCATTTTCTCTGACACAAAAGAAAATGCTAATGTGAAAGTAGCCTAATATAGATGTGTCATTTTTCACATCTCCTTTTGGCACCACATCGCGGACAGAAAATGCTGCTTGCAGCGTTTTTTTGTCCGTGATAGGGACTCAACCAAATGGAACGGAATGCATTTTGGTGCATTCCATTCACTTAAGTTCAGTTTTGTCCCCATTGGCAAAGAATGGGGATAAAACTGAAGCATTTTCTTCCGCTATTGAGATCCTATGACAGATCTCAATAGAGGAATTGAAAACGCTAATGTGAAAGTAGCCTTAACCATACCATTGTGCAGTGAAGTTACGATATTTTATACATTACCGTTTAAAGCCAAAAAAGGAAAACTCCATTGTAAAAGTTTAGATGACAAAACCATCTTGCTAATAGGATGCAATTGAAGAGATACAGATTGATGCTGCTACATCACACCATTGAAAGAGGCTGATAATATTGTGCCATTCATTAGAATTAAAATAAATTGCTTTATGGTATATTTTAAAGGGGTTGTCTCATGAAGCATGTGTTTAAATAGTAGCTGCCAAGTAGATCAGCTGCTTTCTGTTGGTGTGGCGTCTCTAACCCATGGCAATCAGCTGTGTTTGCTGGGGAGAGTTGTGCCTGACTGTACATTGTGGCCACTGAAGAAGAAATGTGGCATTACTAGATGACCCTTGAAATAATTAGCCAACCATGTAAAATTGGTCATCTTTTCAAGCTCAGAGAAAATGTTCTAAGCAGGAGAAACCCTCCATGACATATCCCCTATAGAGTTTATAAACATGAGGTTTTTTTCTATAAGATAACCCCTTGAAAGGGTTTTTCCAATATAAAAGCACTTGTGGGCTATCCACAGGATAGAACAATACAGTATAATGAATAAGTGCCTGATCACGCATGTTCTCTACCACTCCATTCAAGTCTACAGGCCTTCCAGCTGTCCCATAGAGTTGAGTGCAGCCCCAGACATGTGCAACCACGTTTCCATTTAATGGGAAAATACAGGCCTTCCATTCTTGTGACCAGTGGTGGCCCCAGTTCGTAGATGCCCATATATCAGACACTTATCCCTATTCCTGTTTTTTTTTTGCAGATAGAGCATCTGGATGGGTACTATTTCTCCTTATGGAGAGCACCTAGTAGGCATAAGGAGTCTTATTGGCCATGCAAATTTAGCTTGCATCGCTGTAACCATAACTTTTTTTATACTTCCACCTTCAGAGCAGTGTGAGGGCTTGTCTTTTGCAAGGTGAACTATAGTTTTTATTGGCACCATTTTGGGCTACAAATGAATGAATTATGCATTTCATTTTTTCCTATATTCACCACGCATGAAAAATATTTTTGTATTTTAATAGTATCAGACATTTTCAGATGCAGCCATACCTATTATGTTAATTTTATTTATTTTTTATATGTAAAAATTGAGAAAAGGGGTGAATGAATTTATATACTGTTTTTTTAATGTAATTTTTAAGTCACCCTAGGGGACTTGAACATGCAAACCTCTAATCACTTGTACCATAGAGTGCAAAATAATATTATTGCAGTCTAAGGGATTTTTACTGGATGTCTGTTGAGCCGTGCCACGTACACAGCTTGACATGCAGATTACTATAATAGGCCTGGGAGCCTTCATAAGACCACAGTTTGTCATAGCAATGGATAAAAGTCCCACAACTCGCATCCATGGCTCCAGTCAAAGGGCAGAGGGAAATCCCTCCCTCTAGCTGCTTAGATGTTGTGGGTACTATTGATAGTGGCATCTTTAAATGATGGGGATCTCTGATTCCAGCCATTGCAGACGAGTATCAGCTATATTACAGAGCCAACACCCACACTGTATGGAGTGCGCTCAGCTCGTGAGCCCACTCCACACATTACTTGCATGCAAATATCATACACTTATGGCATTTGGTGTTATGGTGTTAATGTTAAGTTGTACAATGCTGTTTTCACTCATGCACTACACACAAAAAGTTATTGATATTGGCTTGGGATATTTGTCTTGTGGATGAAATTTCAGGATGAATCTTAAATGCACTTTACAGGTGAACTTAATGTGACCTTCTCTAAATTTTTGAATAGTTGAGCCAGGAATCGCTCAATAAATTTCCTGGTTCGATAAGAATTGGGATTTAAACAGTCCTCCTTATCATGCTGTTCACATTTTGACATGAGACAAAGACGACACCTGACAATTGATCAACAGTACCTTGCCATTGCGAGGCTTCAAGCAGGATGTTCATAGATGGAAGTGGCCACTGAGCTTAGAGTGTCACAGAGTGTCATTAGCAGGTTGCAATAGAGATACAGAGAGACTGGAAGAGTCACAGAAAGGCATAGGAGTGGACATCCTTTGGCCACATCCCACACTGATGACTGCTTCATTGTGAACAATGCCCTGTGGAACCAGATGATGAATGCCACACAACTCCAGGCACATTTAAGGGATGTGAAAGGCACCCAAGTGCCGCATAACACCATTTGAAACCATTTAAATCAGCGTGGTCTGCATGCTAGACGACCTGCAAGGGTACCTAACCACTCCACCAGGCACAGGGGTCATCGTCTTCCATGGACAAGGGAGCATATATACACTAGACGAGGGACCAGTGGGCCCCAGTGTTGTTCACTGAAAAAAGTCGATTCACGCTGAACAGAAATGATGGCCACCAACAATGTTGGAGATATCAAAGATAGCGCTAACTGTTTTCACTAGACGAGCCTTTGGTGGTTTTACAGTGTGGGTAGGTGTGTCTAGTCAACACAGAACTGACTTATACTTTGTGAATGGTACAGTGACAAGCCCATACTAATTAATCCAGTAATTGGGCCTCTGCATGAACAACACCTAATTTTATCTTCATGGACGACAATCATCAAGGTCGCATCATTAGGGAACGGTTGCTGGAGACTGGGGTACCTCAAATGGAGTGGCTGAATCCCATTGAAAACCTATGGGATCAGCCGAGTCACCGTGTAGCGGCTCGTAAATCTGTACCCCAGAACCTCAATGGCCTGAGGGCCGCCCTTCAAGAAGAGTGGGATGCCATGCCTCAGCAGACAATAAGTCGACTTGTGAACAGCATGAGACATCGTTGTCAAGCTGTAATTGATGCTCAAGGCAACATGACAAGTTATTGAGACATTGACATTTTTTTGTGGGGGTATACCCACCACTAGTGTTGGCTTTCGTTTCAATAAACTGTTTGAGATGAGGAAATTACCATTACATGCTTCTACTTTCATGATATAATATCACTGTAGCGTGAAATTTTTACGTTTTCCATAAATTTCACACGAAAGCCAAATATCCCTAACGTTTTGTGAGTAGTGTATTTATCTGTATAATTATTATTAGCTCAAGGGTCTTTTTTTATCCCAAAATGGTATTTGATTAACAAAATGCAACCATAATAAAATTGTTATCTATTATATACAATAGTAGATCAATTTCGCAGGGAGGAAACTGAGAACAGTTATTTTACATTTAAATTAAAAAGGATTAAATGGGTTGTCTCACTTCAGCACATCACATGTATCATTTAGAGAAAGTTAATACAAGTCACTTACTAAAGTATTGTCATTCTCCATATTGCCAGATTTGCTGACTTCATTCATTTTTCCATCACTTTATGCACTGTTTATTTCCATAGTTACGGCCACCCTGCAATACAACAGCGGTGGCCATGCTTGCACATTATAGGAAAAAGTGCTGGACTCACTGGTGGCTGGGACCACAGCAGTGCGCATAGTCCAGCACTTTTTTTTTATAGTGTGTAAGCACGACCACCACTGATGGATTGCAGGGTGGTCATAACCATTAAAATGAGCATTGTATAATGTGATGGAAAAATGTATCTAGCTAGAAAAGGAGACAATATGGACAATCACGATACGTTAATAAGTGCCTTGTATTAACTTTGCCTACATGATAAATGCAATTCGTTCAAGTGAGACAACCCCTTTAAGATTAGAATGCAGTACCAGTACATTTCAAAATGTTCTATTTTTCCATGTGCAAACCTTAATTGAAACACATCTCACATATTTAAGTATTGACGTTTTCATATTTCAGAAACATATTTTAGCAGGTGACAATTTTACAAGAAACTGAGTTTGATAAATAAAAACTCAATTTTATTCTGACTCACAATTCGAAATGCATTTTAAAGATGCAAAGGTCTATTAGCACAGGTCTTAAAAAGATGACATACTCTGGAAGTAAAAAGCAGAATTATCATGTCACTGGATCATTCAATAACCGAAAAACACTATTTGTACCCATGGCAACAGCTTATCCTTTCTGCACTAAGTCATTATATAAAGTAATATACGTCTGGCTTCCTAAGAGGTCTACTTTAGGATAAAGGTTTATCATTTTTACACAGAAGTCCTGTATGTTAAGACTAGTGACCTACATTAAATCATAAATGTCCCAATGCGCTCCTCTTCTAAAAAGTAAATTCAAATTCAGTAGCCAGAGAATTTTTCATTTGCGCTGTATCCTCCCTCAAAATGAAGCCATTAACACAATTCATTTTAAAAAGACAACATAATGCAACTACCAAACTGGACTAAGTTCATGTTGCAACAGTATCCCTGTCCCACTATTATAGGCAGAATTATTTGAAGAAACTCCACTCCATATTTTAAGGGGTTTTCTATTTGTAATGGTTATCCACCATTCACAGGTACCCTGTACCACTTGAAAACTCCTGAAATTAATGTTCTCATGACTGGTGAAAGTCCCAGTGGTAAGGCCTCCACTGATCTAATACTAATCCCGTATCTACAGGAATTTTAACAACTAGAATAGCCCTTTAAGCTACATAAAAAGTTCTACACTGTCAAACATATTTTCGATAAAAATGATACATTTTATTAGCATCAATTAAAAACAATAATCTATAATGGTAATCTAATCAATAATGTAAGATAGAGATATGCAAAATACATAGGCAATAAGACCAAAAAGTTGTGGAGTAAGATGACAGAAAGCAGGTGCGAGTTTGCAAGTGCAGATCAAATCAAATCAGATGACCAATGGAAAAATTATAGGGTAATTAAACTAGCCAAAGTCAGAACCAGGAGGTACAAATAAAGCCGAATCAGGAGCCAAAAGGTTAATCAGTAGAACAAGCCCAGATCTAAACTTGGTGAGTAGAGATGTATCCAAATCAGTAGATGAGAGGTTAATCAGTGGAACTAGCCAAAATTGCTAAGAGAGAGCTAACGAACAGGTCTTGAGTTCAGGCACAAAGCACAGAAGCACAAACAAGAGCTAAAACACTGTACACAATCACAGGCACTGAACCATGTCAGTGCCTGTTTAAAATCACTGCCTACACCTCTGATTAGATGCCCAGCCAAAGCAGTGAATGGCTCAACGTCCCAAGTCTCTGAGTTGCTGACCAGTCACAGCTTGGCAGGTCGGCAGTGTAAACATGAGACTATCGCACCTGCTGCGCATGATCTCCCATAGGACCACCACATAAACTGGAGCAGTGGCTGCTTGAAAGAGGGATGACCCTGCAGGATCATGGTTAGGTAATTTTATAACAGCTCTCTTAGAACAGAAAGTGCTAAAATATTTATACACACACTGCGTGGGGGGAAATTACTATGAGGGGAAAGTGTGGGGGACGTCACTATTGGGGAGGCACTGTAAGGGCATTTCTGTTACAGGGACATATTAGGGGACATTATTTTTGGGGACACTATACAGGCATTATTACTTGGTGCACAATATAGGGTGTTATTATTATTATTACTGGGGTACACTAAACTTCTACCACTATATAAATAAGATATATAGTGGCTCACCCCCCTGTATCCAATGGCTTAAGGTGCACTAACAACTGGCTTACCCACTGCCAAATATTCACTGGACAAAATATAATACTGTTGGATATCACGTAACATCAAAGCTGGCAAGTAGCCACGTGAGACACCGAACAACGTCTTACTAGCGTCAGTGAGCCAACCTGAACATCTCAATGAGCTACCATGTGGGACGCCAAGCAACTAAATCACATCAGAGGTAATAAGGCACCACTAAGGAGCCTATACAAATCACAGATAACTAGATAAGTACAATGGAGGCATACCTCCAGTGTTATAAATACCAGCAAAGTATTGGCGTCAATTTATATGTGGATTGGCTGATATTATCAGCATTTTTATGAACATTTTTATTTATTAATATTTTTTGTAAGTACTTACATTTTAAATCCCGGGACACAATCATGGACTTAGAAAAATAATAGGGACTAACAAAACAATCATTGGTATAATTTTGGTCATCTATATCATTGGTTATAAATTATATGTATGATGCAGTGTAATTGTCACTGACCTAAGGGAATTTAAACAATAGATGTGGGACCCTCATAGACCACTGACAATTCACGCATAGGTATATATACACTCATTCTAAATCACTGGATCGTTGTCTTCGGTTATAATAGAGTTAGGATTTTTATTGTATATATGTATGAACTGCCTTTTTTAATATTACATTTTTAATAATAAATATATGTATGATAAATATTAGTGTTGAGCGGCATGTCCCATATTCGAATTCGCGAAATTTCGCGAATATTCGAAAGAATATTCGTAAAATATTCGCGAATATTCGAATTCGTTATTATTTCGCATATGCGATAATTCGAATTTTCGCATCGCATAATACATATTATGAGATGCAAAATTCGCATGTGCGCTAATGAAATCGCCTTACGAAGATTCGCAACTCAATTCAATCACTAATGTAAGAATGCAAAGCCCTTTGCCTCTGTTCTGGGGACAAGTGCCGATATTCGCCTGTGCGCTAATAAAATCGCCTTACAAAGATTTGCGCCTCAATCACTTTCTAGGCAATGTGAGTAAGATCTGAGCTTTTGGACTTTTGGGAATCAATCGAGATACAGTGGGGGGTGATGACAGTAGTTGACAGAGTACAGATCAATGTAATCTGTAAGGTGGAAACTAAAATAAAAAATACGAATATTCGTAAATCGAATTTTACGAAGTTCTACGTATTCGCGAATATGGTGCTATACTATATGAATGCACAGGCCTTTGCCTCTCTGTTCTGGGGACAAGTGTAGATATTCGCATTTGCGTTAATAAAATCGCCTCACGAAGATTCGCAGCTCAATTCAATCACTAATGTAAGAATGCAAAGCCCTTTGCCTCTGTTCTGGGACAAGTGTAGATATTCGCATGTGCGCTAATAAAATCGCCTTACAAAGATTCGCGCCTCAATCACTTTCTAGGCACTGTGAGTAAGATCTGAGCTTTTGGACTTTTGGGAATCAATCGAGATACAGTGGGGGGTGATGACAGTAGTTGACAGAGTACAGATCAATGTCATCTGTAAGGTGGAAAGTAAAATAAAAAATACGAATATTCGTAAATCGAATTTTACGAAGTTCTACGTATTCGCGAATATGGTGCTATACTATATGAATGCACAGGCCTTTGCCTCTCTGTTCTGGGGACAAGTGTAGATATTCGCATTTGCGTTAATAAAATCGCCTCACGAAGATTCGCAGCTCAATTCAATCACTAATGTAAGAATGCAAAGCCCTGTGCCTCTGTTCTGGGACAAGTGTAGATATTCGCATGTGCGCTAATAAAATCGCCTTACGAAGATTCGCAACTCAATTCACTAATGTATGAATGCAAAGCCCTTTGCCTCTGTTCTGGGACGTGCCGATATTCGCATGTGCGCTAATAAAATCGCCTTACGAAGATTCGCGCCTCAATCACTTTCTAGGCAATGTGAGTAAGATCTGAGCTGTTGGACCTTTGGGAAACAATCAATTATATGTGTACTGTAATTTTGTGCAAAAAAAAAAAAACGAATATTCGTTTTTACGAATATATAGCACTATATTCGAAATATTCGCGAAATCGCGAAGTTGCGATATTCGCGAAAAAAATTCGCTTTTCGAATATTCGCGCTCAACACTAATAAATATGAATTTATAAATTGTGATTTCTGCATGAAAGTGTGCCTACTAACAGTATTATGTTTAGTTATACTTTAGGTCATCAGTATATGATTGGTGGGGGTACGACTCCTGGCACCAATCAGCTGTTTGAGGAGACTGCGATGTCTCAGTGAGCACCGCAGCCTCTTTGCTTATTACCAAGCACAGCGCTGTCCATTTGACGGCATTGTGCTTGGTATTGAGCTCAGCTCCAATCACTCGGATGGGACTGAGCTGCCACTAGGCCATGTGAACAATGAATGTGATGTCATATGGCCTAGGATGAGACTGTGGTGCTCAAGAAGCACCGCAGCCTCTTCATACAGGAAAAAAACTAAAAACTAAACTAAAATGAGGGAGGGGTCCGAGTTGGGTATAAAGCCCCAGGCCTATCATGCACTTAATCCTCCCCTGGATTACTTGTGCCAAACAAAGGACCAGGAAGTGAAGACCAGCAGGACCAAAAGTGGCTTGGTAAGTACATTAACAGCAGCAGCAAAGCATTAGTGAGGTAATAAATGTGTCTTTTTGTTTTTTTTAAACCTTTCTGCCTATTTTCTATTTTTTTTTTAAGTACTCCCCTCTCAGACAACCCCTTTAAGTCATTAATGCTTAGTTACATTTTAAGATAAGAAGAAGTAATTGTATTTGTATTAAGTCTAATATTTATTGAAAGAGCTGGATATGAGTTGGAAATGTCAGGAATTTTCATTCTAGCTCTTTTTCTATCCACTTGTCATTACAGATAAAAGTGCCTTTCTTCCAGAAATACAATTTTTTTCTGTACATTTACTATGCAGACCAACCAACACAAGCTGGAAATAGAGAGGAACAAAGCGTTTGATGTACTCTACAGCAATGCATGTCATATGAATTTACGCTGCATCTCCCCAGGCCTAGACATGTAAACAAGTGTTAAGTACAAGCATTTTTGAAAGAGAGAGCTTCACATATCTGCAGCTATTGGTAAAGTGAGCAGAAGTTAATTAATCCCCTAGAGAGAAACTTTCTCTTGTATGATTCGCCAAAGAAAAGAAAAATCAATTGCAGGTCATGCCATTCAATAATTCAATACTATGAACTTTTCTTGCCAGGTTGCTATACGGAAATCTGCCACATGCCAAGGTCTTGTTGAGGATATGATAAAGGGCAGGCATAATTCACATTTTTTTATGGAATGCACTGCTGTCAGTGCACCATATATTTTCTTTCATTACTTGCTGTAGTTTTTATTTTATTTTATTTCAACACTGAGGCCACTGAACTGCTATTTACCATCAAGTAAAAGTAAGGGAAATGCAAAAACAAGAGACAGCTTCAAGTTTTTCTCCATTTCAGACGTGTATTATAGGCCTATAATAATATGGCCGGGATTGCACCGGGACTTTGGCCGTGTCAAGCATCACGCGACCAAAGATCGCTGTGTAGCAGTGCAGCCTCACAACATAATGGAAATTAATGGGGTTGCAGTGAGGAACAGGAGACTTTCAGTTTCAGCCCTGATAGGTAAAGACATGTGGTGCTCTCCGTCCCCTGCTCTCTATGATATACCCAGCATCCTATTTGACTTATTTGGTTCGAGCAAGCTTAATAAAGATCTGACGGTGTCCATTTAATGGAGTGGTACTTCCTGAGGAGCAGGCTGAAAACACTTTAGACACTGAACAGCGGACACAGCTTGTACAATCTGAAGCTGACCTAGATGATGATGCTCCTCAGCTGAGCAAACCAGCAAGTACAAGGTCTTATTGACATCAAGCAACTGGCAGGGGAGCCCACTTCCCATCTATTCTCGGACATTAAACAGTCGCTCATAAGGTATTATTATTCTGCTGTGGTGACATCAAAGAGACATACTTTTAGTGGGATATGCACAGCCTTTTTGCTTTCAACTTGTCTATCCAGCGATCCTGAGAATACAGCAATCCAATGTTTTTTTTGTGGTATATCGTGATCCAGATGACGCAACCGCTTTACTTACCCTGGATGGCCACATTCCTTTTGAGGGCACAGCATCACCAAGATCATCACCTTCACTTTCTGTGTTGGTTTCCACTTGGAGGGATTCTACAGGGTGGGCCATTTATATGGATACACCTCAATAAAATGGGAATGGTTGGTGATATTAACTTCCTGTTTGTGGCACATTAGTATATGTGAGGGGGGAAACTTTTCAAGATGGGTGGTAACCATGGCGGCCATTTTGAAGTCAGCCATTTTGAACCCAACTTTTGTTTTTTCAATAGGAAGAGGGTCATGTGACACCTCAAACTTATTGGGAATTTCACAAGAAAAACAATGGTGTGCTTGGTTTTAACGTAACTTTATTATTTTATGAGTTATTTACAAGTTTCTGACCACTTATAAAATGTGTTCAATGTGCTGCCCATTGTGTTGGATTGTCAATGCAACCCTGTTCTCCCACTCTTCACACACTGATAGCAACATCGCAGGAGAAATGCTAGCACAGGCTTCCAGTGTCCGTAGTTTCAGGTGCTGCACATCTCGTATCTTCACAGCAGATGTGCAGCACCTGAAACTACGGACACTGGAAGAATGTGCTAGCATTTCTCCTGCGGTGTTGCTATCAGTGTGTGAAGAGTGGGAGAAGAGGGTTGCATTGACAATCCAACACAATGGGCAGCACATTAAACACATTTTATAAGTGGTCAGAAACTTCTAAATAACTCATGAAAGAATAAAGTTATGTTAAAACCAAGCACACCATTGTTTTTCTTGTGAAATTCCCAATAAGTTTGATGTGTGACATGACCCTCTTCCTATTGAAAAAAACAAAAGTTGGATTCAAAATGGCTGACTTCAAAATGACCGCCATGGTCACCACCCATCTTGAAAAGTTTCCCCACTCACATATACTAATGTGCCACAAACAGGAAGTTAATATCACCAACCATTCCCATTTTATTAAGGTGTATTCATATAAATGGCCCACCCTGTACATCTGTGGACCTTGATTGGTCAATGAGCTTGTGTGATTCCCAGAAGGGCCCATGGTGCAAACCTGGCCATGAGGATAGACTGTAAGTTTGGTGGAATGAGTAGCTAGTATCCAGGTGCAATTTTGAGGTACCAGTCTTAAGGGCTCTAGATGCCCGATCTCAGGTCTGAGTTAAGATAATATAGGTTACCCTGCTCATTTTCTATTTTTCATATGATACTAACATTTGTTATGGGGGGTTTTCACCGCTAAGATGGCAGAAAAAAGGGAAGTCAATATCTCAGGAATGCTTGCTAGTACACCCTTGTTTTGTTTTTCTCATGTTCATTTTTTTATTTTATTTTTGGTCATGTTCTTGCAGGTTCATCGCCTTATCTCTGTCCTGTGACCCAAGAGGATTGATAGGGATGCTAGTTTCTATTCACCGCCTGGAAGCCTGTAGATACCCCTGTTTGATATCTTACTGCCAACTCCTGCTCATCTATTTCAATATGAGAGTTATGTCATGGAATTTGAAGGGGTTTAGATCCCCCAACAAAAGGATGAAGATACTTTGTCACTTAAAAACAGCTATTGCTTAACTGCTGGAAATGTAAGAACAGAAGACATTTTTAGAATGCAAAAGCTTTGGCTTGGTGTGGTGTATGGCTCCCCGGCAGTGAATGGAAAGGCTGGAGTGTTAACGTTGATCCATAAATCTCTAGTAAACTCTGTTGTGGCTCATGAGGGTAACTCTTTTGGATGGCTTTCAAGGTTTCACCTTACTGTAAGTGACCTAGTAGGCAGCTCTCAGTGTACAATATATATGCTCCTAACCAGGAAGTCTTTTTTCACAGAGCTAGAATGCAAATTGCTCTTGGATCCCCTACTAAAGCTTGTCGGGGGAGATTTAAATATGGTAGTCTCAGAGGAGGAGGATAGGCAATCCCCTACAAGTAGGGACATTAAGCTGACTTCAACACAGACCTTATTATCCAAGTTTATTGTGTCACTTTTTCTAGCGGATGGATAGAGGTTGAGTCCCCCCTCGGACTGAGAATACCCATTTTACTCAGCAGCAAATAACTCTTGGTCAAGGATAGATTTATTTTTCCTTAGTCAGCCATTGGTGTCCTTCCTTTGAGAAGTCACACTAGAAGACATGGTCATTTCTGATCATGCTCCCCTTCCTATGATCCTGGATGAAACCTATCCTAAGGGCTCTGACTATTTATGCATATTGCCCTTATTTCTACTTAAGGATGAGTCCTTTTTGGCATTGTTAAGGGGATGGTGGTCTAAACAAACTTCTTATAATGCTATCCATGCGCAAGACCATCTCTTGTTCTGGGAGGCAAATAAAGCTGTTCTCCGAGTTCACATTATTGTTATATGGTCGGGGAATAAAGAAAGAAACAGCACAGCAATATGTGGCTTCTAGTAAAAAACTTTGGGAGGCCTACTCCTCCTTTCTTGCATCTTCCTCACCACCAGCCAAGACTGCTTTGTATGTAGCCAAGATAGATTTAGATGTTTGGCTAGAGAGGAAAGAGATATTTTATACCTCAAAAAATGCCCTCAAATTATATGTGTTTTACAATAAATCGTAGGTTATTGGCGTATTTAGTAAAATCCAGGAGTGCGTTGCAGACCATTAACATATTGAGGAGACAAAATGGCACTGATCCAAGAGAAATCAATACTTTACTAGGTGACTTTTATAGGTCAATCTATGAGGAAAGGATAAAGGTTGAGATTTTCTGGAGCGTGGTCATTTGCCTCATGTGTCTACAGTGCAAATTTGAGAGCTTGGGAGGATTAAGGCACCTGGGCCTGATGGCTTTAATGCAGACTTTTATAAGGCCCTTTGTACCCAAACTGCCCCTGTGCTGTCTGCGCTTTTCAACTCATTTCTGAGGGGTGAGCCTATACCTTCACATAATACTGCCTATGGAGTGCAAGAATTTAGAGAAGGTGGCTTCTAATCGACCTATTTCCTTGATTAATCAGGATATTAATTTACTTTCCAATCTCATTGCAAACAGGCTAGCTCTTATATTGTCTTCCATGATTTATGTCTCAGAGGTGGGCTTCATAAAAGGTAGTTCTGCAGTTACCAATGTCAGGAAGGTTTTGTTAGCTTTGGATAGAACATTGTTAGATGACCCCTTGGGTCCAGTGCCTGCTCTGGTAACTATTTATGCTGAAAAAGCTTTTGATTGTGTATGATGGCAGTGGCTGGAGCAGGTGCTTGATAATATGGACTTTTGAGGAGCCTTCCATTCATTCTTGAAGATGCTATATGCAAACCCATAGGTGTGGGTTTACACTCAGTTTTTTTTTTTGTCTCCACCTTTCCCATTGCACAGAGGTACTAGATAGGGGTGTCCTCTGTCACCCCTTCTATTTAATTTAGCCTTAGAACACCTGTCTCGTTACCTAGAGCAACACAAGGTATTTAAATGCATTCCCCTGAAAAATAGATCCCTATACACAGTGTTGTTTTCAGATGATATTCTTTTAAGTGCAGGGAGATTTTGGGGACACACTTTGAGTGTTGTCTCATTTTGGCATTTTCTCTGATTTTCATTTTATATTTAGAACCAAAAAGCCATAGAAAGTGCCTCAATTCCTTTTATAAGGGGATCCTAGTGGTTGATTCTCATATTCTTTATTTGGGAAAACGGATTGGTTATACTCATGACCAATTCGACAAGCTAAAGTTTATTCAAATTATCGCTAAAATCCTTCAAGATTTAGATCACTAGAAAAATCTCCTTAATTTAATGGGAAGATATAACCTAGTAAAAATGATGTGCATATCTAAACTATTATACCCCCTTCAGACTTTCCCTTTGATATTACGCCACTCTGCTGTTTTAAAACAAAAGAAATCAATCACATCTTTTATGTAGCAAGGCAAAAGGCCTTAAATAGCTATAATAAAACTGTTGGCACTCCTCAGGGATGTGGGTATGAACTTCCTGGTGTAACCTGGCTTGTTTGTTAAGACATGTTATTGGTTGGGTCAAGAGATTGAGTTGTTTCTCTTCTTATGACTTAGAATCAGATCTATGCTCTCTGAGACTTTTGTGTTCTCCTGCGTATGCTGATACCATCTCTCCTGGGATGCTTACGATCCTTTACAGTTTTGAGAGATACCATACTTACCTGGAAAGCCATCTGAAAAAAGCTTTGGCTGTCTGTTAGGGTTCCTAAATACCTACAGTACCTCTATGGAGACACACAGCATTTCCACAGGACATGTGTACTACCATTTTTGCTAAGTGGAGGAGGGAAAGAGTTCAGAAGGCTCACCATCACCAAGAAAGAGCAATTTATGCCTTTGATGTTTCTTGGTCAGCTGGGAGAGCACACACAGTTGCCGTAAGTGCACTACTAAGAATACTGATCTCTATCATGACTTCTGGGATTGTGTGATAATACATGGTTTCTGGACTCACGTTTTTGATAATACTAGTGATGTAACAGCTCAAAAAAAAAATCAGTAACCTCATCTTCCCTTACCATTTGTTTAGTATGTAAAATACATCTTTTGCAGCTTTGGTTACAGCCCACTTCACCTTCAAAGGACTGAAATCCCTAATGATGCTGGAAAGATTAGGTGTGGAGACAAACAACAGGCTCACAGTTCTGTTTTTTAGAAATTGGACTCCCTTTATTGTTAAACACCTCTCAGGTCAGAAGTTAATCCATCTTATGTCTCCATTCACACTTACTGACTGGTATCTCACTAGGAAATTGCTGAGAACTTTGGGTCCTATTACTTCCAAGCTTCCTGCTTAAGAGGGGTTGATGGGGCTGTATAAGTAGCCTGTGATAGATTGGACCTGCTTTAACTTAAGGCCCTATTACACAGGCAGATTATTGTTAAGATGATACTGCCGCCAATTACCCGGTGAACCAGCAAACGCATTTTAAAAAATCCTGGTTTGCCGGCAGCAGATCATGCCGTGTAAAAGGCACTCTGCTACCGGCAAACAATGAGATAGTATAGGGACAAGCAATGCATTAGCAATTGCTTGTCCCTATACTGAGGAGGAGATTGCTGCATGTAATTGCAGCGGTTTCCTCCTCTAGGAAGCAGGCGATTGACGTGAGGAAGCTTCTGCCCATGAAATAGGGCCCTTACAGTCGATTTGGGGTGTTTTTTCAGTGTAAGAAAATTTATAAATAATATTAATTAAAAAAAACTGAACTGCAGAAAACGCAACACTGCTGGATTTTTTGTGATTCTAGGGTTGAGGTCATAGAAATATTAATTTACCCTTTGGACCACCAGTTTTTTGGGAATTCAAAATTGATTGGGCACATCTGCAGAAACTGGTGCACATATTATTTTAGAGTAAATTTGAATTCAAAAAAGGGCACATAATTTTGCTCTACATGAAACCATTTATTTTAAAGCCTTCTGTTTTATAGCTACCGGTAACTTGCGCACACGCTAATATGGTACTTTCTGTAAATGTGTCTCTGTTTCTGTATAGCTAGTGCAACCCAGCATTACTGCATCAGCCATACAAATTAATCCACTGAAAAATCCAGGTTTTTAATTATAAATGATAAACGATGTGCTTAGCTTGAAACAAATGTGGCTCTTAGAAATAAGGAGGTTAAAATTTGATTAGATTTCAAATTAATTAAATAGTTCAAAGACTAGTACCAACAAATTTTATTAAACTTCATCTTAATTAAAAGTGTTTGGGTAGCTATGTATGCCCCAATGCTAATAACCTCATTTCATGTAACTGTTTTGCAGAGCTTAAATGAAATTTGACATTTATAATTGAAGATTCAGCAAAAAAAAAAAAAAAATCTGTAAAAATACATAAATAACCAGAAAATAGAGAAATTCAGAGTAACTTATATACATAAGAAATTCACCTTGACAACCATATTCATTTCATAAAGATTCAAAAAAAAAAGTGTAAATATACCATATTCTCCGTAAACATAAGTCTCTCTATGCAAAAGGTGTAGAAAGCCACATTAAAGATAGTATATTATCCAATATCTATGGCAACTAACACACCATAACTACAGTGGTAGCAAACAAATGATAAGATAAGAAGGAATTTTTCCTAATTATTGTTCTCATTGAAGACTGGTGGCTCTCAAGGTGACTGGTGGCCACATGCCCAGTCCTTATTCTACTGAAATGGGTCAGGACTCAATTGAATTGCCAAAAATTTCTTAAATTCTTTGGTCTTGGAACTGACCGATCCAATAATCCATTATAAAAAAAAATACATTCAACTGTCTGTGGTAGCACCCCGCCCCACGCTACTCCATTCACAGCAGCTTCTATAAGACCAGGATGTAGCTTGGTCCCATGACTATTAACACTGGCATGCTATTTAAGCACATGAGATCACTGCTGAGTCCAGTGACCGGCAGCAGCAGTCACAGGCCCAAGGCTGGACAACTCCTTTAATATTCTATAAGCCAAATTGGTCTTATTCATAAGTGGGAAGGGACTCTAGTAGTCTATCTAGTAGTCTAGAGGCAGGAAAACAAAATTCTCTGCAGCTGTGGTGTGTCATTAGTGCCTGCATTCTGTGAAAGGCTAATGCAGAGGGGCTGACAGACATCATCGAGGTCCTCAACATAGCATTGCTATTGCTGTCTATATGCTACAATACACAGCAGTTAGAGAGCGGTGTGCATAAACTACAGGATGCAGTCATTTTGATCCTGTAATCATTACAGGGATCAAGTGATAGATTACATGTTCCATTAGATGCTAGTTGTAGACTGAAGTTGATCCAAATTAGTTCTGGCTGTGTCAAGAACAGTTCATTAAGCTGATAGTTATATTGAACTGTATTATGAACAAATATAGCTAAATAAAAATAAAATAATAATAATAAAAAAAATTAAAAAGGAAGTGCCACAACAAAGCTACTACACAGTGTATTAAAAATAAGGGGAGACACATGGGTACGGTCACATGGTCAGGTTTTTTTATGCAGTTTTGGAAGCCAAACTCAGGAGAGGATCATGAAAAGAGGGGAAGATACAGTGTTTCCTCTTTTTCTTTATTCACTCCTGGTTTTGGCTTACCAAACTGCATAAAAAAACCTGACTGTGCGGCCATACGCTGAGACCTCAAACAGAGTTAGTGTTCATGTACTGAAAGTAGACTCTGTAGCATCAGGTTATGTTTAGTCACATGCAATCACAGTCATGATGAAATAAATCTGAGATTCTGTTACCCCGAGGCAATAAACTGAGCTATACCAGCAATGTGAATGAATAGACGCTCCACAAGATGTATCTGCTGGAATGTGCTCCCAATGACTTTCTGTTCATTTCAGTGCATGAGCTGGAATGAACAAAACATGAAACAGCGCAGATCAAATTGTTCTCGTCTATGTCACTTACCTTGTGTGACTTTCTAGGCATAAATAAGTAAAAACTATAAAATGACACATTTATGCATTTTTTATATTTAATTAAAAACATACAGGTGAAACTCGAAAAATTTGAATATCGTGCAAAAGTCCATTTATTTCAGTAATGCAATTAGAATTTGGTGAAAAGGTTCAATATTCTAGGCTCAAAGTGTCCCACTCTAGTCAGCTAACTAATCCATACCCCCTGAGCAAAGGGTACCTGAGATTGTGACTTTGGGTTTTCATAAGCTATAAGCCATAATCATCCAATTATTAACAAATAAAGGCTTAAAATATCTCGCTTTGCATGTAATGAGTCTATCTCCTCTGTTAGTTTTACCTTTTAAGCTGGATTACTGAATTAAATGAACTTTGCACGATAGTCTAATTTTTCGAGTTTCACCTGTACTGTATCTACAATAGTAACCCAATGTAAGAGGTCCCTCCGGTTCTCAGTATATTGTAATCCTTAGATTTAATTTCTACATCATACTGGATAATCTAAATTCATAATAATTGATGAAGATGCAACTTTATGATGAATATATAACAATAATATTGTAACGGGGAGCCGGCGACGCTCTCCCTCCCTGCAGCGTCGCCGGCATCCCATTCATGAGGAGAAGCGAGGATGTGGCAGTCCTCGACTCCATAGTAACAAGGAGACAGGGAGGACCTGGACGCGCACGCCTCCTCAGCGTGGCCAGCGTCCTTAATCCCCTAGACAAAAAGCAGGGGGGGAACTGAGCGCCAATGTCAATGAGTCGGAGCTCAGGTGTATAGATATGCTGGACATGGGTCACGTGACCCATCAATTAGACCCATTTAACCACCTCAGCCCCCCTAGCTTAAACACCCTTAATGACCAGACCACTTTTTACACTTCTGCACTACACTACTTTCACCGTTTATTGCTCAGTCATACAACTTACCACCCAAATGAATTTTACCTCCTTTTCTTCTCACTAATAGAGCTTTCATTTGGTGGTATTTCATTGCTGCTCACATTTTTACTTTTTTTGTTATTAATCGACATTTAACGAATTTTTTCCCAAAAAATAAATATTTTTACTTTCAGTTGTAAATTTTTTTTAAAAAAACTACATCTATATATAAATTTTTCTCTAAATTAATGGTTCTACATGTCTTTGATAAAAAAAAATGTTTGGGTAAAAAAAAAAAAAGTTTTGGGTAAAAGTTATAGCGTTTACAAACTATTGTACAAAAATGTGAATTTCCGCTTTTTGAAGCAGCTCTGACTTTTTGAGCACCTGTCATGATTCCTGAGGTTCTACAATGCCCAGACAGTAGAAACACCCCACAAATTACCCCATTTCGGAAAGTAAACCCCCTAAGGTATTCGCTGATGGGCATAGTGAGTTCATAGAACTTTTTATTTTTTGTCACAAGTTAGCGGAAAATGATGATTTATTTTTATTTTTATTTTTTTCCTTACGAAGTCTCATATTCCACTAACTTGTGACAAAAAATAAAAACTTCCATGAACTATCTATGCCCATCACGAAATACCTTGGGGTGTCTTCTTTCCAAAATGGGGTCACTTGTGGGGTAGTTATACTGCCCTGGCTTTTTAGTGTATATATATATATATATATATATATATATATATATAATTGTGCTCTACATTGGATACTGAATATAGTTATTAAAATAATACTTTGAATATTACAAGTACATGCTGTGACAAGATGCCACCTTAGCACTACAGACTAAAAAGGGGCTGTAAAAAGGAAGTGATTTAGTTTGTATCTGAGATAGTTTGCTAGGAGTGGCATTACATTGGCAGAACCAGCAGGCTGCCAAGCATTGAGCCAAGCAAAATGAGGAGATACAGGCTGTTGATTAACCAGAGGTATTGTCTGGGCAGAGGCACTGGAATGAGATGTGCTTGAGAGGTATGATAAGGGGCTCTCTGCACACATAGCTTGGGCAGCGTGTTAAACGTATGCATATTGACGGCATTTTCTTATTAGAGACCTTATCCATGGGCAGTTATACCATGGTGGCTAACAGTAAACCAATTTTTTTAAATTAATGACCTATACTGACCTGATACCGTACGATCAGCTGTTCAAAGGGGCTGTGGCACTTGCGCGAGCATTGCAGCCTCTTCCTCAGCCTGTGTCACATGGCCTTTGTGCAGCTCATCCCTATATAATTGAAATGGATTAGAATGAAATGCCAAGCATAGCCAATACCCAAGGAGACTGCTTCAGCCCCTTCAAACAGTGAATTAGCAGGAGTGGCAGAAGTTGGAATCCCATGAGCAACAGGACCAATCACTGGTGAACGGCAATCTCAAAGGATCATCAGGGTTGCAGAACTACTTTACTAAAAACCTCCAATCAACCCCATGTACAGGACCATCCATCAACTACATTCACTGTACCCTCATTACCTCTGCTTTACTTGCCACATTGCCTTAAAACTATGAAGAAACCAAGGAAATATTCTTGGGAGGTTGGCAATTTAGTGGTGCCTACATTACTATTAGGATACAGATTTTAGTTGCACTACCATTCCCTCTTCTGGTCTCAAAATATATCAGTCGGTAGTATGTGAAATAACACAAAGACAAGGGAAATTGGATTGATGCTAATGAGCCATAATATTGTTTTACTGGGGGTACACAAAGGTCTGAACATCATATTGTCATTTCAGAGCTACAGTAAGTTCATTGTACTCAAATAAGCAAGTTTATTTGTGAAGCCTGGAGGCATAGTGCATGCAAAGATGTCATAGAGAATGCAGAAATTCTATGATATGGATAAAAATAAGGATAAAACATCACAAGTTACTGACAATGCCATGTGATTGTGATTCTGAACTGTGCCACGGTTGATGTAACAGAATCATTCATGTGCGTTAAGCCAAAGATCCTCTAGTGAGACAGCTCTCCAGGCCAGCTCCCACTCGTTGCAAATAAAAAAGTACCAGGTTCTCAAGTCTCTAAATACTGTATCTCCATGTCAGCATCTCACTATTCAGGGAAATGATGTACTATGACTGGAAGGAAACTGATAGAAGTATCTGCCTCATGTCTATTACTGTAGTGAAAGAACTTTATTCTTTATGCTATCCTGGCATCATCATGTCTTCTGACTAAGGTAAAAGAATCCATTCATTTTATGTAACATGTAGTAAGATTAATATACTGTATACATTACTCCCAAGACACATGTGCTCCAAACACTGCCTATTCCAGATACTGCTTCCATTACAGCATCTCAGAAATGCAGACATATTTTCACAATTTGATTACTCTAGGACAGGGGTGCACAACCTTTTCTGGTTGGGGGCCACATTGTCAACCTGAACCAATTCCAAGGGCCGAAAATAAACTTTAAAGGGGTATTACCAAGTGAAATGCTATATTTATGGCATATTGAACATACAGTATATATCATAAATGTCTAGTTACACTTCTAGTACTCCCATCTAATGGGACAATGCATGAAAGATTCATGTGAGCAGCCACAAGACATAGAGATACATGTCTGCTGACAGATGTTTGGGGGCCGCATAGAATGGTATTGAGGGCCGCATGTGGCCCCCGGGCCGCAGGTTGTGCACCCCTGCTCTAGGATATGGACAGAGTGGGGATGGTGATTCTTATTAAAACTTAACTTTTAATTCATTTGATAGAAATAAGTCCCTAGATAATAAAAAATATCTAGGGACTTTATTCTATCAAATGAATTAAAAGTTAAGTTTTAATAAGAATCACCATCCCCACTCTGTCTGTAATCTTAATTATAGGCGATTAAGTCATCAATTAACATATAGCGTCCCTTTAGTTGTATACTCTAGGATATGACATCAATGTCAGATAGGAGCAGGTTCCAGAAGTGAGACATGCACCTTTCTGCACAACGGACCCCCTGAAGTGAAGGCCACCCTCTATTCACTGCTATGGGAGTTCCAAAAATAGCTAACCACGCACACAGAAGTGAATGTAAATGCATGCATGGTGTGCTCTCCTTCCTTTTAGGAGCCCCATTCTAGAGATGGGAGCGGGTCCCATAGGTGGCACATGCACTTATCTGACACTGAAGGCATATCCTACCAGAAATAAATAGAACAGAAAAGTCAGCTCACCACTATCTTTTTCCAATATTTCAGAGAGCACAGAAAGAAATTCTGGGCCGGAACTGGAGCAAAATAGTGTTGAGCGCGAATATTCAAATAGCAAATTTTTCTCGCAAATATTTAGAATATATTGATATATATTCTTTAAAACTAATATTAGTTTTTTTTTTTATGAACCCATTAGTGATAGTAAATGTAAGGGGTTCAGATGAAAACAAAAAACAAAAAAAATAAATAAAAAAATTTAGATTACGAATATAGTGCTATGTTCTACATATTCAACAATTCTACCAAGCCAACCCAATAGGAAAGTTGCTTAACGCCTTACGCGATTCGATTAATGCGCATATTTAATTGCTGATTTTTCGCATAAGATAAACTATATTAAAGAACATTTTAATTCAGTCCTGACTAAGATATTTTAGCCTTCTCACATTGGCCCACAAGCAAAAAGCAGGCCGGTAATGGACCATTACTTGTGGGCCAATGTGAGAAGACTAAAATATCTTAGTCAGTACTGAATTAGAATATTCTTCATTATTTAATATAGTTTATCTTATGCCAAAAATGCTCATGTGCACACAAATATTTCAATGACGATTTTTCGCAATAGAATAGCATTGTAAGAATATAACGAAGTCTCGAATTAGCGAATATATCACAAATAATTAGCAAAATATTTGTGAAATATTGCGAATTCAAATATGGCACCTGCCACTCAACACTAGAGCAAATGTGTGAAGCCAAAAAATTAAACAGGTTCTTCCAGCACTGTTAAAAATGTATTCCTTTATTGTCACACTTAAAAACATGACATGTTCAACCGCTAAAAAAGATGCTTGTGTGTTTCGGACAATCAAATGCATGTTCTTACTCGCAGCATAGTCTACCGATATGCTGTCATCTGTCAGCAGATTTGTACCTATGAAACTGGCTGACCTGTTACATGTGTGTTTGGCAGCTGAAGGCATCTGTGTTGGCCCCATGTTTATATGTGCCCACATTGCTGTGAAAAATTACATTTTAATATATGCAAATGGTCTTCTGGGAGCAACAGGGGCATTGTCCTTAGTCATAGAAGCTCAGCTCTCTCGGCAACTGCTGTACTGTAATGACCGGCGTCACGCAAAGGGAGGGAAAAGGGAAGGCCCTGCCCAAGAGAGAGGGAAAGGTGGTGACCCCTGACTCACCTTGCGGCTGGCACCTGACTGCCCTGACATCCCTAGACGGGTTCCTCACCCGTACGCCGATCACGTGCCTAAACCCTGGCTTTCCCTAAGATGAGCCCTAGGTAGTGAACGGGGCGGTGGGATCACTAGTCCGCACCACTGACACTAAGAGGAAAACACCAAGGAGAGAACAGACAATACAGACAAACATATAATCCCAGGTGGGCGACAACAGCAGACCACAAAGGCCCAACAGGGATCCGGAGGGTAGTGTTCTGGAACAACAACCAGGGAATGCAGCAACACAGCTCCAGTGGGTCAGTATAGAAGTCCAGGCAGGAAGCTCTATATCTGGCAACCAGAGAAGTGTGAGAGGGGAATATAAGGAGATTGGGAGTGCTGGACAAGGAACAGCTGAGGAGAAGGAGCTACGAATCCCTGAGTGAGCCAAAAAGGGTTGCAAAGCAAACCCAGAAAGCTACCATAAAGAAACAGCCCTATCTTTCTACATAGAGCGCGCAGCCAACCGCTGCGACTTCCTGACCCCGGGTATAACGGAGTCAGGCATGGTTCTTGACACCCTCGTGACATGTACTCTCTCCATTTTGATTGACTGGACCAGGAGTGATCACGTTTTCACTGTCTGGCCCTGTCAATCAAAGTGGAGAGGGTACAGCAGTTGCAGAGAGAGCTGAGTCTTTAGGAGTAACAGCAACACCCCATTGCTCCAAGAGACTTATTTGTATATATAAAAAAAAAAATTCAGCAATGGGGGAACATATGAACATGGGACCAACACAGTGGCCTTTAACTGCTAAGTGCACATGTAACAGGTCAGACAGTGTCATAGATACAAATTTGGTGAAAGATGCCCTCTAAGGACAAGCAGGAACAGCAAAATATTAAGCGGCGCTATCGCCCATAGATGGATGCATATATTTCATGAGCCAAATCAACATTTAGACCACAATGCATGATAAACCAATGCATTATTCTGCCAAATATTGTAGACGCCAATTTTATTAAAGATGGCTATAATTAGAGAACAATCCATTACTAGCATTCATAAGCTGGAACACAGTGGAAGGAAGAATGAATGAAATGTCCAGCGTTTCTTTCTTCTTTTTTTTTTTTGTGTTCCTTTTTGTTAGTTCTTTTCATGTGTCTCATGTAGAATAGATGGAAAAATAATAACATAAATACCATATATCAAAGACCAGGAATACTTATTGAGGTTATTTAGCCGGAACAGAAATAAAATCACCAGGCAAATTGAAGACTTTAAAAAACAGACATTAAAGCAAGCATGATACAATTTATTTTGCATTATATTGTCTCTTTACCGGGAGCTTGATGGCTTTTAGGATGTAAACAGAATTAAAGGGGTTGCCTGGGTCCAGAGCTGAACCCATACATATCTCTGTTTTCACCCAGGCACCCCCTCTGACATGAAATGCTCTCCTTTGTCCTGCGGTGGATCACGCAGGGCAAAGTCTTTTTTTGGAGATCCGGTGACGTACCGGCCTCTTCATGGGTAAAGCTAGGCAAAGGCTTTCACCAAGCATTGAGCCCAGTGACGTCACCGGCTCTAATGGGCCGGCTTTAGTGCTGCCCGACCCTGTAAAACGGCTAGTTCAGTGCTAAAGCCTGCTCATCAGTGCCGGTGACATCATCGGCAACATTGCTAGATGGAAGCCTCCGCCTAGCAGTGTTAAAAATATAAACAAACAGCCCTTGTTGTAGCATCAGAGCATAAAATGCTCCGATACTTATGTCATAGGGTCTGCCTGGGTGAAAATAAGGATATGTCCCTTTAATGTACAGATGTGTCCTTCCTTACCTTTCCTTTTTGCTTAAAGGGGTTGTGTCACCTCAAACATTGGTTGCAGATTGCTAGGATGCCACCAATGTCAGATAGATGCTGGTCCCATCTAGAAGACTCTCTAGAACAGGGCCCCCAAAGTGAACAAGAGCACCCCGTGCATGCGCAACATGCTCTCCATATACATCTATGCAAGTTCCAAAAATAGCTGAGCGAGTATGCTCGGCTATTTTTAGAAGTGCCATATAATTAAATGGAGAGTGCACCACACAAGCATGGTCACTGTGCCATTCACCTCTATAGGACTGCCAGAATTAGCCAAGCCAGTTCTTGAGTTTTCGGAACTACTATAGAAATGAATGGAGGGTATAAAAAAGGCACACCGGGCCTAAAAAAGGTCTGAATGCTCAGGAAATTTTTGTGATTTTGTGCAGGTGTTGTTTTAATTACCCTAATTTTTTTTATTTGTTTGACTACCAAAATAAAAAAATTTGAGATGTTTTTTATGTGACAGTTAGGAATTATTAGCATTATTATTATTATTATTTTTTAGATTTTATTTTTTTATTTTCCTTTTTTACGGTTTAATTTGAAGTCTTTTTTTTTTTTATTATAGCTTTTGTGACATAGCAAGGGGTTTTGTTTGGGAAGGCAGGTATTTTCCTCCCAACATGGGCGGCTGGGCTGATTTCCAGCCAGGTGAGATCAGAGTTTAAGTGCCGGTCCGGGTTTTGGCAGCACCTGGCTGTCCTTCAAATAGGTAGCTGTGCTCAGTAGTTGAGTCTCTGTTTTTGGGATCTGAAGCATGGTGCTGTGCTGGAAGGTTCAGAGCCGGGATAAAATGGCTAGCAAGGTGACATGTCTGTTCTATGGAATTTTCATTGTGTGAATCAACACCAAGACTGTAATGAGTCGTTTTTCTTTTGCCTTTTGTCTGAATAAACACTGACATTTTGATTTACAAACTTGTTTTGCCTCTGTACTGCGTCTGCTTACCCTACCTACCAGAGCAAATCCTCACACTTTTTATTTCTTAAAAAAAATATTGCAATAGGTTCCCTATTTTGTGACGATCGTTTTGATTTATAACTTGCATAGGTTTGAGTGAACAGAGAGAGGGAGACTATGGTTTCCGTTAGCGACGGCATTTTAAATCATAAAAATGTTTTACTTTATTTTTTTTTACATTTTATTTTTTTTTGGAACACAATATGTCCCCCAAGAGGTCATTTGGTGGACACTGCCTTTTTTTTTTTTTTTTACTTGCACTGTTTCCACTGTAACTGGGGCATCAACAGGAGCCCCAATTATAGGGAAAAACAGCCCCCTGTAGGAGCATTACAGGCAGAGCTGATCAGGGTCTCCTTAGACCTTGTATCTCTGCTCATCCCCTGTCACGTGACTGCTGGAACCAGTAGAGAAAGCAGCTCAGATGCTTCCTACTCTCCCTCCCTACGCTCGTGCAATGTTCTCTTGCCGGCACTGGAGAAGGCAAGAGCGGTAATAAACCATTCCTGACTTCTCCTCAGGGTCCCCGCTGTGTTTGACAGTCAGGACCCGACCTGCTCCTGCTAGATTGCAGAAGCAGGAGCTATAATCCCAGCACTGTATAGCACTAGGATTAAAGGGCTGCTTGACCGTTTATATACATGTTATTTGCATCTGGTATGTGCAGATAGGACATATATAGCCAGTGCGCAGCCGGGAAGGGGTTATGTTAATGGCCTCGTTCTAGCAATAGATGCAAGCCCTAGAGGTGGGACCCGCACCTATCCGACATTGGTGGCATACCCTAGCGATATGCCACCAATCTCTGAGGTGAGACAACCCCTTTAACATATACCAAGATGTGTGTCACAACATGACCAGCTTTTTTTATTTATTTAATTTTGTGATACTGTCAAAAGATGTCTAGGCTACATGTGTATGTGTGGCCCCCATTGGTTTTGTTGGGTATCGTAGTCTGTTAAGGGGCTTGCTAGCATGCCATGATACAATGTTTAATATCTTTCATGAGAAATTGGAGTCCTTAACTAAATTGGGGGCTAAGGTAAGGGTGTACATATCTGGTATTTTATTGTTTTCAAGAACAATCCATATCTAAACAATTTAGATGCACAATACCATTGATGGGCTACAACCGTCATGGCTAACCTTGGCACTCCAGCTGTGGTGAAACTACTGAAGAAAACCACAGAAATAAGATAAAAATGCACTTAATAAAGTAGATGCAAGCACTATATATGGACAAAGTCCTCACTCTGATATGATAATATCTGAGACACTTAGTCAATATATTTTGATCAAAACACATCTAAGCTCTATCTTAGTTTTTTCTGTGGATTTTTTTGTCTATGTAGTATTTGCTTGAGGGAGTGGCACCTTCAAGTGTGAATGCGCACCTATTTTATCTTGGGAGTAGCATTCCTTTGCACTTTTGCCCTTCCTATCTCATAGAGCGCCTTGATTAGGTGGTACATATGGGTGTGCTTGCTCCTCCTCCCATTGGTTGCTTGATGCACATGGAGGTGACTAGGAGCAGCAGACCATATGTGCGGCGTCTGCGCTCCTGAACATAGAAGCCCAACGGCTTAGGTAGGTTTAGCGTAGGACCCGCCTGACCTGAGACCACATTGGCGTTCGGTAGGCGGGCTTAGATGTGTTTTAATCAAAATATATTGACTAAGTGTCTCAGATATTATCATATCAGAGTGAGGACTTTGTCCATATATAGTGCTTGCATCTACTTTACTAAGTGCATTATTATCTTATTTCTGTGGTTTTCTTCAATAATATGGCCAGGGACATCTGCACATTTCTATATCATATCGTGCAGGATGTTTTTATCTTAGTTTTTTCTGTGGAATTTTTTTGTGGTGAAACTACGACTCCCAGCAGGCTCCATTTATAGAGTTCTGAGAGCAGCCAAGCAAGGGGGGCATCTTAGTTTTACCACAGCTGGAGTGCCAAGGTTAGCCATCACTGGGCTACAATGTCTATGCATAGATAACGGACCATGAAATGGAAATGTTCATAGCACAGTTTTGTGTAGTTAGCAAATTTTACCACACTGATTCCCTCCACCTTTTAATACTTGTAAACAATGAAAAATCAGAACAAGCAAAAATGCATTAACGATATAATAGTTACTGCTAATGTCTAATTTATTGCACAGTTGAAGTATATAACAACCAATAATCAAATCAGTTGTTTGAAAAGGCTGTGGCAATCCCAATTATTGGTAACATGGGCCATTAAAGTGAATGAGCCTGGGCTGCAAAACCAAGTACAGCCACTATACAATGTACAGCACTGTGCTTGGTATGCTGTGAGGAGGCGCTCACTGAAACACCATGACCACTTCAAACAGTTGATTGGCAGGGAAGCCAGGAGTTGGACCCCCACCAATCAGACATTGATAACCTATCCTGAGGTAAGGCCATGCATATTGATCTCCCGAAAAACCACTTTAAAGAATGTCACCCCAAAAAATGTCTGCCAGTTAAAACCAAATAGTAGCACACCCCTTTTTTTACTAATCAGTTTTTATTTGTTGATTGCAGATTTTTAAAATTCTATTTCCTGAACATGATTATGGGGGCTTTATGGCAGACCCATGGTCCATGGACACAATGGTCTGGAGGGGACCTCATTGACTTCTATGGAAGAGAGTTTTCTAGACATGTTCTGTCACCTGTGCAGAGGTAAATGTGTAGAGAGGTGGAGTAGATAAGCTTTGACAATCATCTACTGTGAATGGTGGATCCTGATTTATCTGTCATTCTAATTCTGCCTGTAATGATATCACCTCTGTGTATAGATAAGCAGATAACTGAAGTAAAGGGGGTGTACAGATCAAGAAGTAAAAATCAAAACACGGTCAACTGACCAAACAATTCTTTTAGGGGTCCTATATATGTGTTAAAACTTCAAACTTTATTATTAACTTTTTTTTTTTATACTTAGAGAGGACAATACTGTAGGGTAGTTAAAAAATATCAGGCTACAGTTATGGGCTTGAGTCAATTACTAAATATCTTTTTGTGGTCGCTGTCACTCGCTCTGCACTCTATTTGAGAGGTAATTTACCCCACAGATACTCTGTAGCCATTTCTGGCACTTCATTAGATATCAAGTGCATAATACTGTTACTCCACTAAGGGAGTGATGGTAGCTATTTGTTTTGCCCTATACTGTAACCTGCCTAAAATATATAAACTGTCACTACCCCACCGGACATGTTTCGCCGCAAGGCGGCTTCATCAGGGAAGTTGGGGTAATAGCGTGACACGCTGTGTTTCGCCTGACTAAATAAACTATCTGTCCCCTCCCAATTTGTGGGTTCCACCAGTGAAGGTATGCCACTGCAATTGACACATACATCCACCCATCATGTGAGCTGCACCAGGATTGACAGGTGGGCGGGGGGAGCAACATCATCCAAGTGCCGCTCCTCTCCACCAATGAGGTAAATCAGACCGAGGGCACACCCCCATACGTGGTGTCGCATCGCAAATGATGCTTTTCTTCCACATATCACGCGCGCCACTCTAGATCCGACACCGAACAGTTGGTCAGAGGCTGAGGTCATTATGACTGAGGGCTCATTTCCATATGGGAACTGTACATTCTGCAAATATCTACCCAGAATAAAAAAAATTAGGAACCCAGTAGATGATCAGGAATACACTATCAGTGATTTTTTTTATTGCAGCAGCAGCGGTATTGTGTACGTGGCAACTTGTACCTGTTCAAAGTTATATGTGGGGAAAGCAATACAGGAACTAAGAAGAAGAATTTCTGGACATGTCAGTGCTATCAATACTAAAAAGGATACCCCCCTTTATAGACATATTGCATATGCACACAATGATAAAATGTTAAAATTCTGGGGTCTTGCAAGAATAAAATTTGTTCATCAACAAAAGAGAGCTGGTACCATAAAATACCCAATAAAATAAATCTTTAACATAAAAGAATATATAAATGATATGGACAAAAATACATATACATAGAGACCACACAGGGTGTTTGCTCAGAGCAGTCCACAGTTAATGCTATATTCTCAAATAAAAGATCTTATAATATTTTACATTTACCGTGTGAGACACTGCATGTAATATAACATTGAATCAGCACACAATATATGAGCTTTTTTCCAATTTTCAATGCAGTTATCTCTCACCTTAAATGTCAATAGCAGCTGAAAGCAGGGTATCATTAATATCTCTATAAGGAGGACCGTGCCATATACAATCTACAGCATGTTGCATACAATCTATTATCTGAGCACCAAAACTATTTTACAGTCCTTTCTTACCCCAATATCCAGCAATTCAAATGCGGACTGTCACTGCCAAACAATCCAGAGGATTTTATGTTAAATAAAGATTTATTTTATTGGGTATTTTATGGTACCAGCTCTCTTTTGTTGATGAATATATTTAGGAGGTACACCCTTGTTTCTATACAAGGCTGTGTCAATCCAGTTGAATAAAAGAATAAAATTTGGACCAAGAAGTGGAAATTTGGATCTGAAACTCCTGCAGGAGGAAGCTAGATTTTTTTGTTTTTTTAGACTACAATTCCTGAGTCCGAGGGGCCTTAATGAGGGCTTCTTGTACACAGCTTTCATTTAGCAAGCCAGGATTCATTTAAGTTGTCAAGTATCCATACATTGCCATTAGTGCCTGCATAAAATATTATATACTAAAATTGGAGAAGCCTATTACTATTGGGTATACTAGCCTGCAATATGTACCTAATTCCCCTCATCCTTTGTCATAGATCCGATACATTACAGAGATCAGGAAAAGGATATTTTGTGTGATAGGCACACTTTAGCATCGCAAGGGGTATTTATGGACCACTACAGCATTACAGGGATAACTTACTGACTACCATACTGTCACGACTGAGGAGGGGGAAAACCCTCAGCCGTGCGATGCTAGAAGATGTCCGGTCGCTACTCGGGAGCAGGTCACCTCCTATTGCGTCCCTAACACTGACCCTGTCTCCTAGCCGTATGAGCCGACCCTGATGGTGGGAGGACTCATACTCAGGAACCCAATAGTCCCTACAAGCCCTCAGGATGGCCCTGAACTAAGGAGCAGGGTAAGACGACCTATTCCTCCTAGGCACGGAGTAACAGGAGTCTCACTGGCCAAGCAGCATGGAGAAGGGGAACATGAACAGACCTATGAATATGACAGTATGACCGGAATGGCTCCTTGCTTGGATCCCACCTTCGGAAGAGGGTGCAGCATGCAGCGCCATATGTTTGTGGTGTGCATGCGCGTTCTCCGGAGGGAGAGCGTTTTGGGGGTTTCACCGTTTACGGCACGGTTGGTGGCTTATTCTCCGCCACCTTACCTTCCGTGTCCGTGTTGGTGATCCCTCGTCCCTCTCCATGTTCCTATCTCTGGTCGTCTGCTGGCAGCATTCTGTTAGTGTTCCGGCTGTGTGCTGGTTAGGAGTGTCTGCTGGCAGCGACTGGAGTGGGAATGTGAGTGGAGAGTTTTACGCAGTATCTGTGCGCTCTCCCCGGGCTGTTTCCGGTTCCTGTGTGTTGCTCCGGAGCCTGGCAGTCGGCTCCTGGTTCCTGTGTGTTGCTCCAGGAGCCTGGCAGCAGTCCTGGGGAGATGCGCATGTTCTGACGCTGATTCCCCTTCTCCTATCCTCTTGATGGGTCCCTCACTAGTTTTCCCCTTTTTTTGGTGGGGGGGCTTTGAAGGGTGGGAGTGTCACGCCAATGTTTATGGTCGTGACTCCTTGGGAGCCGCATGCTGCTGCCCGTAGTCTGGGAAGTTTTGTCAACCGCAGCTGGGGGCTGTTAGTCGTTTGCCTCAAGTGCGGTTGCCGCGGACAACAGGTGTATTTGGCTGTGTAGCAGCCTGAGCTGCTAGCTAGGCGTCTCACTGTTGATGCGTGCGGTTGCCTCTGGCTATGTGTTGTGTGTATGTATGCACTTTCTATGTCTGGTGTGCACGAGATTTATGTAGGTGTGCACTGTGACACTTCCCTTCACTTGTGGCTGTCCGTGGCAACGTGTTGTCTTGTGTACATGTGGTGGCAGTGTCTCGGCCTTCTGGCTGACTCCCAGGACATGAGTGCCACGCATGTCGTTGCCTGCGGTAACAGCTGCAGTGTAATTGTTTATTGTACACTTCCCCTTTTAGTGACACTTACCTGGTTTGGTGATGGAAGGGTTAACTCCTTTCCCACTGTGTGTGGGGGTGTGGCCGCTTTGGCTATTTAGCTTCCTGCTGGATGGCAGAAGCTTGAGGGGTACTCCAGGCATGTTGCTGGAGTTGTTCTCCTGGTATCCTAACCATCCTTCCAGTAAGGGCCACCCCTTCCGGTCATACTGTCACGACTGAGGATGGGGGAAATCCTCAGCCGTGACACATACTACTAGTAAGGAAAGGGTTACTGTATTAAGGATGACGTGAGTCCAACCCCCCTCCCCTGTCAAGAAACACATGTAACATAATGTGGTATATGGGGGCGTGCCTCTATCTTGGTCCGTTGTATCGGCAGAAAGGAAGCGGCGCTTTGATGACGTTGCATCTATCGTTCGGTGCCGGATCTAGAGTGGCGCGTGTGATAGGTGGAAGGAAAGCATAATTTGCGATGCGACACCACGTATGGGGGTGTGCCATCAGTGTGATGTACCTCATTGGTGGAGAGGAGGGGCACTCGGATGATGTTGCTCCCCCCGCCTACCTGTCAATCCCGCTCACATGATGGGTGGATGTATGTGTCAATTGCAGTGGCATACCAATAGGAATTCTTATATAAAGGACCTAAAGGGACACCAACAATTCACCATTGAGAACACACCTGGGGAGCTGTGGTGATATTATATATCCTCCCCCCCACCATCACTCCCTTAGGCCTATTGCACACGGCCGTTTTTTTCCCCGTTTACTGGCCGTTTTTTGCGTTCCGTATACGGTCCGTATACGGAACCATTCATTTCAATGGTTCCGCAAAAAAAACGGAATGTACTCCGTATGCATTCCGTTTCCGTATTTCCGTTTTTCCGTTCCGTTTTAACATAGAACATGTCCTATTATTGCCCGCAAATCACAGTCCGTGGCTCCATTCAAGTCAATGGATCCGCAAAAAAAACGGAACACATACGGAAATGCATCCCTATGTCTTCCGTTTCCGTTCCGTTTTTTCCTGAACCATCTATTGAAAATGTTATGCCCAGCCCAATTTTATCTATGTAATTACTGTATACTGTATATGCCATACGGAAAAACGGAACGGAAAAACGGAACAGAAACGGAAACACAACGGAAACAAAAAACGGAACAACGGATCCATGAAAAACGGACCGCAAAACACTGAAAAAGCCATACGGTCGTGTGCAATAGGCCTTAGTGGAGTAACAGTATTGTGCACTTGATATTTAATGAAGTGCCAGAAATAGCTACAGAGTATCTGTGGGGTAAATTACCTCTCAAATAGAGTGCAGAGCGAGTGACAGCGACCACAAAAAGATATTTAGTAATTGACTCAAGCCCATAATTGTAGCCTGATAATTTTAAACTACCCTACAGTATTGTTCTCTCTCAGTATCGTATTTTAAAAAAAAAGTAAATAATAAAGTTTGAAATTTTAACACATATATAGGACCCCTAAAAGGATTGTTTAGTCAGTTGACCATGTTTTGATTTTTGCTAAAGTATCCTGAGGGCCCTATAGGGACAAAACCAGTTTTTTTCAGACCAAGAAGTGGTGCCTATTATTAGGCTTAGTGGCCAGAAAACTGTAGAATTTTATATTTTTTTGTTTTGTTTAATTATAGTGTGGAGGTTAGCTGTACAAATGGTAGGCAGTCGGCAAGATTGGATGCAACATAAGGGATTTATTGGAAAAAACACAACTCAAATTTGTTCCAACAGGATGGCTTGGCTTCAGCCCATCAAAGTTCAGTCACATAAAGCACTTATCTTCAGCCCTCATGTGTCATATAACAGTTCAAATTTTACACAGGCAAAAATACAGGAGTCACCTTTCTGCAGAATCTTGTCTTTTCCCTTCTCAGGAACACTGTGGAGATGAATGCTCCTAAGTCCTCTGCAGACCAACACCAACCACACACTGACAGTGAGTCTTTTAAATTAGCTTCCAGCTGGGTGAGGTGGTAACACAGGAGATGGAGTATGGGAGTGACCTTCCCACCCAAACTCTTCATTCACCCAAATTCCAGCTACCACCAACTCAGCAATCTAACATCACTGGTTGCCATTTACCTCCAGGATTTACATCACTGAGAGCAGCAGCCTCAGTGACACATACTTACCATTAATAACCTCAAAAAAATCACAGAAAAAACTAAGATAAAAACATCCTGCACGATATGATACAAATTTGCGGATGTCCCTGGCCATATTATTGAAGAAAACCACAAAAACAAGATAATAATGCACTTATTAAAACAGATGCAAGCACTATATATGGACTAAGTCCTCACCCTGATATGATAATGTCTGAGACACTTAGTCGATATATTTTGATCAAAACACATCTAAGCCCGCCACCAAGCGTCAAGGTGGTCTCAGGTCAGGCAGGTCCTACGCTAAACCTACCTAAGCCATTGGGCTTCTATGTTCAGGAGCGCAGACCCCGCACATATGGTGTGCTGCTCCTAGTAACCTCCATGTGCATCAAGCAACCAATGGGAGGAGGAGCAAGCACAGCCATATGTACCACTCAATTAAGGCGCTCATTGGATAGAGGAGGGGGGCAAAAGTGCAGAGGAATGCTACTCCCAAGATACTAGGTGCGCATTCACACTTGAAGGTGCCACTCCCTCAAGCAAACACTACATAAACAAAAAAATCACAGAAAAAACTAAGATAAAAACATCCTGCACGATATGATACAAATTTGCGGATGTCCCTGGCCATATTATTGAAGAAAACCACAAAAACAAGATAATAATGCACTTATTAAAACAGATGCAAGCACTATATATGGACTAAGTCCTCACCCTGATATGATAATGTCTGAGACACTTAGTCGATATATTTTGATCAAAACACATCTAAGCCCGCCACCAAGCGTCAAGGTGGTCTCAGGTCAGGCGGGTCCTACGCTAAACCTACCTAAGCCGTTGGGCTTCTATGTTCAGGAGCGCAGACCCCGCACATATGGTGTGCTGCTCCTAGTAACCTCCATGTGCATCAAGCAACCAATGGGAGGAGGAGCAAGCACAGCCATATGTACCACCTAATTAAGGCGCTCATTGGATAGAGGAGGGGGGCAAAAGTGCAGAGGAATGCTACTCCCAAGATGTTTTTGTGGTTTTCTTCAATAATATGGCCAGGGACATCCGCAAATTTGTATCATATCGTGCAAGATGTTTTTATCTTAGTTTTTTCTGTGATTTTTTTGTTTATGTAGTGTTTGCTTGAGGGAGTGGCACCTTCAAGTGTGAATGCGCACCTAGTATCTTGGGAGTAGCATTCCTCTGCACTTTTGCCCCCCTCCTCTATCCAATGAGCGCCTTAATTAGGTGGTACATATGGCTGTGCTTGCTCCTCCTCCCATTGGTTCCTTGATGCACATGGAGGTTACTAGGAGCAGCACACCATATGTGCGGGGTCTGCGCTCCTGAACATAGAAGCCCAACGGCTTAGGTAGGTTTAGCGTAGGACCCGCCTGACCTGAGACCACCTTGACGCTTGGTGGCGGGCTTAGATGTGTTTTGATCAAAATATATCGACTAAGTGTCTCAGACATTATCATATCAGGGTGAGGACTTAGTCCATATATAGTGCTTGCATCTGTTTTAATAAGTGCATTATTATCTTGTTTTTGTGGTTTTCTTCAATAATATGGCCAGGGACATCCGCAAATTTGTATCATATCGTGCAGGATGTTTTTATCTTAGTTTTTTCTGTGATTTTTTTGTTTATGTAGTGTTTGCTTGAGGGAGTGGCACCTTCAAGTGTGAATGCGCACCTAGTATCTTGGGAGTAGCATTCCTCTGCACTTTTGCCCCCCTCCTCTATCCAATGAGCGCCTTAATTAGGTGGTACATATGGCTGTGCTTGCTCCTCCTCCCATTGGTTGCTTGATGCACATGGAGGTTACTAGGAGCAGCACACCATATGTGCGGGGTCTGCGCTCCTGAACATAGAAGCCCAACGGCTTAGGTAGGTTTAGCGTAGGACCCGCCTGACCTGAGACCACCTTGACGCTTGGTGGCGGGCTTAGATGTGTTTTGATCAAAATATATCGACTAAGTGTCTCAGACATTATCATATCAGGGTGAGGACTTAGTCCATATATAGTGCTTGCATCTGTTTTAATAAGTGCATTATTATCTTGTTTTTGTGGTTTTCTTCAATAATATGGCCAGGGACATCTGCAAATTTGTATCATATCGTGCAGGATGTTTTTATCTTAGTTTTTTCTGTGATTTTTTTGTTTATGTAGTGTTTGCTTGAGGGAGTGGCACCTTCAAGTGTGAATGCGCACCTAGTATCTTGGGAGTAGCATTCCTCTGCACTTTTGCCCCCCTCCTCTATCCAATGAGCGCCTTAATTAGGTGGTACATATGGCTGTGCTTGCTCCTCCTCCCATTGGTTGCTTGATGCACATGGAGGTTACTAGGAGCAGCACACCATATGTGCGGGGTCTGCGCTCCTGAACATAGAAGCCCAACGGCTTAGGTAGGTTTAGCGTAGGACCCGCCTGACCTGAGACCACCTTGACGCTTGGTGGCGGGCTTAGATGTGTTTTGATCAAAATATATCGACTAAGTGTCTCAGACATTATCATATCAGGGTGAGGACTTAGTCCATATATAGTGCTTGCATCTGTTTTAATAAGTGCATTATTATCTCATTAATAACCTCACCCTTTGGATGCTTACAATAGATATTGACATGGAAAATTAAGAATATTAAAGGATTCTTTAAAAATATGCATCTCCTTTAACCCTTTCATGACCAGGCAATTTTCCATTTTTTCATTTTTTACTCCCATCCCTCCCAAAGCCATGACATTATTTTTCTGTTTACATAGCTGTATGGTGGCTTTATTTTTGCAGGACAAGATGCCCTTTCTAATGGCACTATTTACGGTTGCATACAATGTGGGGGAAAAAAATTATAAATAAGGTGAAATTGGAAAAAAAAATGCAATTCCAAAACAGTTTTTTGGGTTTTGTTTTTATGGAGTTCCCTATACCATAAAACTGACCAGTTGCTTTCATTCTCCAGGTCAGTACAAATCCGGCAATACCACATATGTATATTTTTTATACTGAAATAAAAATAAAATTGAAACCTTGAAAAAAATAAAACGTTTTAGTCTCCATATTCTGAACCCTATGGGCCAGATTTATCATTAGCTCAAGTCAGAATAATGGAGTGAAAAAGTCGCAAATTTTTGCGCAATCACTAAAACTGCGCAAAAATTTGCGACTTTTTTCTGCTCTGCACTATGCTCGCCAGTTTTCTGAAAGTGGGCGTGTTTTCTTATGTAAATTAATCTCTAGACAGATTTACTATTGAGACTATTTAAAAAGTCGCAAAAAAGTCGCAAAAAATTGCGCAATTTCACTCCAGTGAGGACCATGCTTATCTTATGAGACTTTTTAATAGAACATGCGACTTTTTTGTAAAGACGTGCGACTTTTTCGTAAAGATGCGCGACTTTTGAAAAGCTGCTTACTGACGGATAAACTGCTACCGTCAAACCACATTTATTACAGTCTTAAAGGGCCGATCATAAATCTGACTTGGCTAAAACTGGCTTTAGCCATATGTGAAAGTGGAGTGAGCTGTCAGTCATGATAAATCTGGCCCTATAACTTTTTTGTATTTATGTATGTGGAGCTGTTTGCAGACTAATTTTTTGCAACTTTTCAGTGTTACCATTTTGGGGTGTGTACGACTTTTTGATCACTTTTTATTAAATGCATGCCAGCATACATATATATAAAATTGTGGGGATTTGCTTTGGTAGGCAGGGTGAGCGGATGCAGTACAGACGCATAAAAACTGTTCTTTACCACACTTCAGTATTTATTCACACTTGGCAGGTATCACAAGAGAAAAAACAACCTAACCTTTGTTTTTTAAGTCCTCGCGTTCAGTTCACACCGAATTGCAGGTACCGCGTGTACTGGTCAAGTCCTGGTGTGTTCACACCTTGCCACAGATCCACTTAAAGGGTTCAAGTCCTGAACAAACTAATAAACTCCCTGGCCTCCTGAGCCTGCTTAGATAAAAGGCTTTCAGCAACACGTACCGTGGCAGCCGCTTCCCTTGCAACAGAGGTGCCGGAACACCTTCTCCTAGATAAACAGGCTGTGGGTTGTTCTCAACGTCCTTCCAAGGCTTCAGTAAGTTGACATGGTAGACCTGCTCTGGCTTCCGCCGACCTGGCTGGTGTAATTTATGTTGCCTACTTTCTCCAGTATCTCATAGGGCCCCTGCCACCTAGCAAGGAACTTACTGTCCACAGGTGGCACAAAAACCAAGACCCGATCTCCCAGGCTAATGTTCCGAACCCGAGCCGATTGATTATAGACCCGACTGTGGGCTCGCTGAGCTGCCTTCATATGCTCCCTAACTATCCCATTGGGGTTGTCTCCACCTCATCCACCGGAGTGGCTGTCACCCCTACTGTGGACCCCTCTGCTTCGGGTTCCCAGCGTTCTAGCACCCTGACTGAGCCAGGCCTCTGCACTGGAGCTTTCCCTATCTCTCGGGGATCAGAAGGTATAATGGCTGGCCACAGGGCTGGGAACAATGGAAAGTCTCTTCCTAGTATCAACTCATAGTGCAGGCTTGTGGCCACTGCCACCTCATGGATCCGCCTGCCGGCACACGTGTTTACAGACAACAGAGAGGTGGGGTAGTCTTTTAAATCTCCATGTATGCTGACTACGCTGACTTTCCAGCCAGTAAACTCAGTTGCAGTCGCACCAGAGTAGCCCTCACAAGGGTCACCAGACTCCCTGAGTCCAGCAGAGCCACCGCGGGAGTGACTCCTACCTCGACCTGACACAAATGTTTGTTATCAAGAGTCTCTGGAGTGTCTGATGCACAGACCCTTCTGGCATACAGTGACTGTTGGTACCCAAAGTTTGTATCCATGGGCTCAACCAAGTGGGGACAGTCGGCCCTTACATTGCTGGGCTCATGACACTGCCATTAGATTATCGGGGTCAGATCCCCAAAGGGCACATCCCGAACGGTCTTTCTCAGCTCTGGCCGCTGGGTCTGGGGTGGAAAATTTCTGGGTGTTATTGCCGCCTTCACTAGAGCCCCCTCCTGCAGTTCCTTGGTAGCCCCATACTGCTCTACCAGGTCCACCATCTCAAGCATGCTAGCAGGGGACGCCTGTCCGACTCAGCGCTGTAGGGGCTGTGACAACGCCCTCCAGAACCTGTCAGAGACAACACAGTCTAGCATGGCAGTAGGATTAAATACCTAGGGCTGTAGCCATTTCTGCAATAGGTGAACCAAGTCATAATACTGTAACCTCGCTGGCTTGGCCGGGTCAAACTCTTACTAATGCACCCGCTGGGCCCGAACCAACACATTCACCCCCAGTTGCGTCAGGATCTCACCCTTGACTTTGTTGTAGTCAAACACTTGCTCGGCAGACAAAGTAGAAATGTTGGGATCTGGATGTCAGGAACAGAGCAATAACCTCAGCCCACTGGTCTTGGTGGGAGAGAGGGTGGGTCTACCCTTTCTTGAACACCGCCAGGTAGGTCTCGATGTCAACCGTTGGAGCCATTTTTGAGGATGGCTTTTGCTTTCCGGACATCGTGGACCCCCAAAATTCTCCTTTCATCTTTAAGGCCATTGGTGGTGGTTCATATCTTGCTGTTACTCATTAGCCTCTCACAGTTTCTGGTTAGCCTCCAAGAGGGCTTTTTCTACAGCCTCCAGCTTGTCTAGTGACACTGATTGCAATTTAGCGGGCTTGATACAAGATATAAAACAGTGGCCAGAAAAAAAATTAAACACACAAAAAAAAATAATCCGGTTTTGCGTCAGCCTCGCTTTGTATGCCCGCTCCAAGCCACCAATTCGCTCTGGTAGGCAGGGTGAGCGGGTGCAGTACAGAGGCACAAAAACTTTTTCTTTTTAACCAGACTTCAGTGTTTATTCACACTTGGCAGGTATCACAAAACTGAAAAAACAACTTCACCTTTGTATGAAGTCCTCGTGTTCAGTTCACACCATGCTGCGGGTACCACGTATCTAGATCAAGTCCTGGTGTTCAGTTCACACTGTGTTGCAGGTACCACGTGTACTGGTCAAGTCCTGGTGTGTTTTTACACCTTGCCACAGATCCGCTCAAAGGGTTCAAGTCCTGAACAAAGTCGACCTGTCCTTCCAGACAGGTTGCAAACATCCACACAGGTACAAACAACTTAACACCCACACCTATCCCACACTCTAGCTGCTTTTAATGAGAGCTGGGCATCCACAAAGCCCAGTCCGGCAAGTGAAATCCAGCATGGTGCTTGACCTCACCTTTCTGCAATCAGTCTCTGTAGCATATGCTGGGAGGAAAATACCTCCCATCTCCTAACAGACCCATATATATATATATATATATATATATATATATTATAATATAATATAATATATTTATGTTTCTTCTTTTATTTTGTGGATAGGGGGGTGATTTGAAATTTTATAATGTTTTTTTAATTTATAAAAACATTTTTTTTCTATTTCTGCACTTTTTGTTATAGTTCCAATTGAATTTTATTGTATTTCTATGGAGCCCTGCCACAGGAAGGGGCTCCACAGAAATTACGAAATTACAAGGCAGCAGCCTCCTGTCACACAGGAGGACAGGGGCTGCTGCTAACACACTGCGGCTCCCCTGATCCCCGAAGGGGGGAGCTGAAGCGCATATTTACATGTTTTCAGCATTCAGCATTGACCACGGCATCTGGAGTGTTAAATGTCCGCAATCGGTATCACAGCCGGTCGCAGACATAAGCAGCCGGTGCCCTGTTGTATGAAAGAGCAGAACACCCCACAGCTATGGTGCCTGCTCCACTGTGCAGGTGCCATCTTTAAAGTTCAGACCGCTGATGTAAATAGCTGTATGGCGGTTAAAAAGGGGTTAAGATTCAACCTAGTAAACTAAGGAAATAATATTTTGGAAGGTCATTTTCATCATATCATATCTTGTCTATCATATCTTGTCTCTTACAGATTAAATAAAACTTTAAATTGGATATATACTGTATCGTAGTTCAGAAAATCCTGCATAGTTTTTACAGCATAAAGTTTACTTTTTTACTACTGAGATTTTGATAGATAATGATAGATTCAGGTCTAAAATGTATTTAAAAACATAACATTGGATGAAGTCAGTTTATATCTCAAACTGAAATTTTAAATAATGTAAAAACTAGCATGCAAATTTCCTTGTGTCAGTAAAACTTTGCTAAATATTATTCATTGCAGGAAAGAGCTTTACGCAGGAGAAGTTTTATTAGACAGGTTACTGTTGATGAAATCCGCATAGATGGAAAAACCAGGGGATACAGAGAGGGAGTCAACAAACACTGTTTCATTCGCATCTGAAAAGTCTTTGACTGTGCTGACCATCTCCTTTTCCTTATGATGAACCTTTACAATGACCAATCAACAACGATTTGTTCTAGAAGTTAGATGAAGCTACATATTATCATACTTATTTATCCTGTATAGAACATAATATATAAAAATTGTCCAGGCTATGGTCATTGGTGCTAAAGCTACATAGAAACAACACAGGAAACACTCGAATAACATCAGAAGACCCTTTGTCAAATGGCCCATTAGTGTTAAAAGCGGGAAGGTCCTCATATAATGCCTCCATAGATTAGCCAATTAGGATCCCCTATTGATTTATAACTGTTGCTTAGGTTGTGCTAAAATATTCTGCTGCGCTGTACAGAAGCCAGTTTCTGTTCCCAATTTTGCTAACAATCTAATTTTCTGATACACACACAAGGGCCAATTTCATAGGAATCCAATTAGCTCACTAATATACTTCTTTTGGAGTTTGGAAACTAGAATAGCTAAAGTAAAGTCACACAAAAATGGAAGAACATACAATCTCTACATTACCATTGGTCGGGATCAAGGCAACAGAGCTAACTTAAAGGGATTATCTAAGTTCTATAATGCACCCCCATATGCCCGGGGCCCTCGAAAAGGTTGCACTTACCTTGCTCCCCGGGACCAGCGTCCCTTCTCATACGGGCATGGCCAACGCTGCATCTCCCTGTCAGCCGCATGAAAACATCTGGTGTTGGTGGGGGGGCGGGGGGAATTTGGCAGCCAATAGCAGGCCGCGACGGGGATGAGCCTCCCAAGCATAGCGAGTAGCGCTAGGAAGACGCATTCCCGTGGCGGCATGCTATTGGCTGCTCCCTCCATCTCCCAGGGGAGATGCCGCGGCGGCTGTGTTGGTATGAGAAGCGGCACGGGTGCCGGGGAGCGAGGTAAGTACGACCTCTGTGAGGGGCCTGGGCATATGGGGGGGCATTATAGAACTTTGATAACCCCTTTAACCACTGAGCCATCATTGTTAGTACAGATGGTAACTTAGCATTGCTGCTCTCTAGGAGGGCCCCACCAGATGGCCATCAGAGGTCAAAACTTCCATATATCTTCTAAATCATGACTTATTTTCCCCAAGATTAAAATCAACAATAGACAAAGTTTTGGCTTCAAAAAGCTTTTTTAAAGCAGAATACAAATGCACTATACAAATACATATATGCTGCTTACACCATACAGTTTACTGTGGAACCTTTCTCTTAGGCCTCATGCACACGACCGTTGTGTGCATCCGTGGCCGTTGTGCCGTTTTCCGTTTTTTTTCGCGGACCCATTGACTTTCAATGGGTCCGTGGAAAAATCGGAAAATGCACCGTTTTGCAGCCGAGGCCGTGATCCGTGTATCCTGTCCGTCAAAAAAATATGACCTGTCCTATTTTTTTGACGGACAACGGTTCACGGACCCATTCAAGTCAATGGGTCCGTGAAAGAACACGGATGCACACAAGATTGGCATCCGTGTCCGTGATCCGTGGCCGTAGGTTGCTTTCATACAGACGGATCCGAAGATCCGTCTGCATAAAAGCTTTTTCTGATCTAAGTTTTCACTTCGTGAAAACTCATTTCCGACAGTATATTCTAACACAGAAGCGTTCCCATGGTGATGGGGACGCTTCTAGTTAGAATACACTGCAAACTTTGTACAAGACTGCCCCCTGCTGCCTGGCAGCACCCGATCTCTTACAGGGGGATATGATAGCACAATTAACCCCTTCAGGTGCGGCACCTAAAGGGGTTAATTGTACTATCATATTCCCCTGTAAGAGATCAGGGCTGCCAGGCAGCAGGGGGCAGACCACCCCCCCTCCCCAGTTTGAATATCGTTGGTGGCACAGTGTGCCAACCACCATCGGCCCCCCTCCCTCCCTCTATTGTATTAAATCGTTGGTGGCACAGTGTGCCAACCACCATCGGCCCCCCTCCCTCCCTCTATTGTATTAAATCGTTGGTGGCACAGTGTGCCAACCACCATCGGCCCCCCTCCCTCCCTCTATTGTATTAAATCGTTGGTGGCACAGTGTGCCAACCACCATCGGCCCCCCCCTCTATAGCAGTAACATTGGTGGCAGTGTGCGGTCTCAACAGTAGAAGATTCATACTTACCTGCTTGCTGCTGCGATGTCTGTGAACGGCCGGGAGCTCCTCCTACTGGCGATGGTGGGGGCACACTGTGCCACCAACGATATTCAAACTGGGGAGGGGGGGGGCTGCCCCCTGCTGCCTGGCAGCCCTGATCTCTTACAGGGGAATATGATAGTACAATTAACCCCTTTAGGTGCCGCACCTAAAGGGGTTAATTGTGCTATCATATCCCCCAGTAAGAGATCGGGTGCTGCCAGGCAGCAGGGGGCAGTCTTGTACAAAGTTTGTAGTGTATTCTAACCTGAAACGTCCCCATCACCATGGGAACGCCTCTGTGTTAGAATATACTGTCGGATCTGAGGTTCACGAAGTAGCTCATATCCGACAGTATATTCTAACATAGAGGCGTTCCCATGGTGATGGGGACGCTTCAAGTTAAAATATACCATCGGATTGGAGAAAACTCCAATCCGATGGTATAAAAGAACTCCAGACTTTACATTGAAAGTCAATGGGGACGGATCCGTTTGAAATGGCACCATATTGTGTCAACGTCAAATGGATCCGTCCCCATTGACTTGCATTGTAATTCAGGACAGATCCGTTTGGCTCCGCACGGCCAGGCGGACACCAAAACGACTTTTTTTTCATGTCCGTGGATCCTCCAAAAATCAAGGAAGACCCACGGACGAAAAAACGGTCACGGATCACGGACCCACGGTCGTGTGCATGAGGCCTTACTCACATGACACCACTCCTTCTCTTCAAAATGCCAGGCTTCTGGAAAATATCCTAACTATAGCATGATATGCTGCCAACAAACACTTTTAGGCCCACATAGAATATGCAATACGATGGCAAAATAAGCTTTTAATGGTTGTCTAATTGCTTGCATGTTGACATGGGCAATGATCGGGAACAAGCTTCTTCTGAATGCTCCTTCAGACGATTATCAGCCCAGGAAAACGGGCTTTTAATCTACATTAGACTTTCCTGACTTTCCCTTACGGAGGCTAATGCGCCTCAGTCAGTGTGCGGCAATTACCTGACATTCATCATTTTCCCATTGGTGGTTTAATAGTCTGTTCTGTAGACCATCCCTTTAAGAGGTAAATTATGCTCAAAACCAATTTAGTGCTTTCAATGCAAAAGGGCCTCCTTCTATCAGCAACTGGCAATTTACGGTTTATAAACAACCTAAGGGAGCCATAAAACTTTGCAATCTTATTATTATTTGTTGAGATAATTGTACCCTCTTACTGGTCTGCCCATTTTATTGATATATGTGCAGGAAGCATTGCCTTTAGGCACGGACATCAGGATCCATTCTAAAAATAAATGGAGAAATCATGCATGTAATCAAGGATTAAAGCCTGGCAAATGCATTTATTTTGAAAGTCATTTTATTAGGCTTTTGACATCTGCTCGCTCTCTAATTATAATTGCCAAACCATATTTCATCAGAGTTTCTGTGAAAATTCCATAATACTATTTTTTACTCTAAGGCTATGACCACACGGTCAGGTTTCCTGATGCACTTTTGGAAGCTAAAATCAGGAGTGGATCATAAAGGGAGATAAAGTATTAAAGGGGTTTTCCAAGTGTTTTCTACTGATCATCAGTATCTGATCAGTGGGGGCCCGACACCCGGGACTCCCACTCATCAGCTGTTTGAGGGGGTCTTGGTTCTCTAGTGAGTGCTAACGTCTTCTCACAGCTTACCATACGCTAGTGAGATCACGTTCATTGGTCACATGGCTTAGGCGCACCTCAGTCCCATTCATTCCCTATCCACTGGATGGGGCGATGCTTTGTAAGCTGCAAAGAGGTCGCTGAGCTAACTGGAGCACTACGGCCTCTTTTAACAGCTGATCAGCAAGGGTACCATGTGTTGGGCTCCCACCGATCACATACTGATGACCTATTCTGAGGATAGGTCATCAGTATAAAACACTTGGAAAAACCCTTTAAAATAAAAAATTTACAAGGACACGTTGTTACAGTAAATGCTGCAGATTTTCTGCACTTAGTTCCATAGTGGAATACAATAATGTATTGTGATTGTCCATAGTGCCTCCTTTGTTGGCTTGTTTCATTTTCCATCACATTATACACTGCTCATATCCAGAGGCTTACGAACACCCTGAAATCCAGCAGCGGTGGTCGTGCTTGCACAATATAGAAAAAAGACACAGGTCTCTCTGGTGGCTTCCCACTGGAGTGTGCATAGGCCAGCACCTTTTCCTATAGTGTGCAAGCACGGCCACCGCTGCTGGATTGCAGAATGGTCATAACCCCTAGATATGAGCAAAGTATAATGTGATGGAAAAATAAATCAGGCCAGCAAAGGAGACAATATGGACAATAACAATACATTAGTAAGTGCCTTGTATTAACTTTATCTACATGATAAATGCCATTTACTGAAATGAGACAAACCTCAAACTTATTAAAATATGTAGATTATTAAAAGCGGAAGGGAGGGAATTGACTCTTAAGTAGAGTTGAGCGAACACCTGGATGTTCGGGTTCGAGAAGTTCGGCCGAACATCCCGGAAATGTTCGGGTTCGGGATCCGAACCCGATCCGAACTTCGTCCCGAACCCGAACCCCATTGAAGTCAATGGGGACCCGAACTTTTCGGCACTAAAAAGGCTGTAAAACAGCCCAGGAAAGAGCTAGAGGGCTGCAAAAGGCAGCAACATGTAGGTAAATCCCCTGCAAACAAATGTGGATAGGGAAATGAATTAAAATAAAAATTAAATAAATAAAAATTAACCAAAATCAATTGGAGAGAGGTTCCATAGCAGAGAATCTGGCTTCCCGTCACCCACCACTGGAACAGTCCATTCTCAGATATTTAGGCCCCGGCACCCAGGCAGAGGAGAGAGGTCCCGTAACAGAGAATCTGTCTTCATGTCAGCAGAGAATTAGTCTGCATGTCATAGCAGAGAATGAGGCTTCACGTCAGCCACCACTGCAACAGTCCATTGGCATATATTTAGGCCCAGCACACACACAGGCAGAGGAGAGAGGTCCCGTAACAGAGAATCTGGCTTCATGTCAGCAGAGAGAGAATCAGTCTGCATGTCATAGCAGAGAATGAGGCTTCACGTCAGCCACCACTGCAACAGTCCATTGTCATAAATTTAGGCCCAGCACTAGTGTTGAGCGGCATGTCCCATATTCGAATTCGCGAAATTTTGTGAATATTCAAAAGAATATTCTTAAAATATTCGCGATTATTCAAATTCGTTATTATTTCGCATATGCGATAATTCAAATTATCGCATAATACATATGCTATGCAAAATTCACATGTGCGCTAATGAAATCGCCTTACGAAGATTCGCAACTCAATTCAATCACTAATGTATGAATGCAATGCCCTTTGCCTCTGTTCTGGGACAAGTGTAGATATTCGCATGTGCGCTAATAAAATCGCCTTACGAAGATTCGCACCTCAATCACTTTCTAGGGAATGTGAGACTTTTGGGAATCAATCGAGATACAGTGGGGGGTGATGACAGTAGTTGACAGAGTACAGATCAATGTAATCTGTAAGGTGGAAAGTAAAATAAAAAATACGAATATTCGTAAATCGAATTTTACGAAGTTCTACGTATTCGCGAATATGGTGCTATACTATATGAATGCACAGGCCTTTGCCTCTCTGTTCTGGGGACAAGTGTAGATATTTGCATTTGCGTTAATAAAATCGCCTTACGAAGATTCGCAGCTCAATTCAATCACTAATGTATGAATGCAAAGCCCTTTGCCTCTGTTCTGGGACAAGTGTAGATATTCGCATGTGCGCTAATAAAATCGCCTTACGAAGATTCGCAACTCAATTCACTAATGTATGAATGCAAAGCCCTTTGCCTCTGTTCTGGGACGTGCCGATATTCGCATGTGCGCTAATAAACTCGCCTTACGAAGATTCGCAACTCAATTCACTAATGTATGAATGCAAAGCCCTTTGCCTCTGTTCTGGGACGTGCCGATATTCGCATGTGCGCTAATAAAATCGCCTTACGAAGATTCGCAACTCAATTCACTAATGTATGAATGCAAAGCCCTTTGCCTCTGTTCTGGGACGTGCCGATATTCGCATGTGCGCTAATAAACTCGCCTTACGAAGATTCGCAACTCAATTCACTAATGTATGAATGCAAAGCCCTTTGCCTCTGTTCTGGGACGTGCCGATATTCGCATGTGCGCTAATAAAATCGCCTTACGAAGATTCGCAACTCAATTCACTAATGTATGAATGCAAAGCCCTTTGCCTCTGTTCTGGGACGTGCCGATATTCGCATGTGCGCTAATAAAATCGCCTTACGAAGATTCGCAACTCAATTCACTAATGTATGAATGCAAAGCCCTTTGCCTCTGTTCTGGGACGTGCCGATATTCGCATGTGCGCTAATAACATCGCCTTACGAAGATTCGCGCCTCAATCACTTTCTAGGCAATGTGAGTAAGATCTGAGCTGTTGGACCTTTGGGAAACAATCAATTATATGTGTACTGTAATTTTGTGGGGGGGGGAAAAAACAAAAAACAAATATTCGTTTTTACGAATATATAGCACTATATTCAAAATATTCGCGAAATCGCGAAGTTGCGATATTCGCGAAAAAAATTTGCTTTTCGAATATTCGCGCTCAACACTACCCAGCACCCAGGCAGAGGAGAGAGGTCCCGTAACAGACAATCTGGCTTCATGTCAGCAGAGAATCAGTCTGCATGTCATAGCAGAGAATGAGGCTTCACGTCAGCCACCACTGCAACAGTCCATTGGCATATATTTAGGCCCAGCACCCAGGCAGAGGAGAGAGGTCCCGTAACAGACAATCTGGCTTCATGTCAGCAGAGAATCAGTCTTCATATCATAGCAGAGAATCAGGCTTCACGTCACCCACCACTGTAAGAGTCCATTTTCATAAATTTAGGCCCAGCACACAGGCAGAGGAGAGAGGTCCCGTAACAGAGGATCTGGCTTCATGTCAGCAGAGAATCAGTCTGCATGTTATAGCAGAGAATCAGGCTTCACGTCACCCAACATTGGAACAGTCCATTGGCATATATTTAGGCCCCGGCACCCAGACAGAGGAGAGGTTCATTCAACTTTGGGTAGCCTCGCAATATAATGGTAAAATGAAAATAAAAATAGGATTGAATGAGGAAGTGCCCTGGAGTCCAATAATATATGGTTAAGGGGAGGTAGTTAATGTCTAATCTGGACAAGGGACGGACAGATCCTGTGGGATCCATGCCTGGTTCATTTTTATGAACGTCAGCTTGTCCACATTGGCTGTAGACAGGCGGCTGCGTTTGAGGCCTAGTATTTAGGCGCTGGGTGACCGGTATGGATTTAGTGACAGAATTAGACTTGGAAATGCACAGTAGCGTGTGTGTGAAGTTATTCTGAATGACCCTATGTGCACCTTCAATATTATATACCCTTTTAGGGATAGATTTCAAATAGCTCTGATATAGCAGAAACCACTAAATTATGAAATTGCTAAATTGGGAATTGTATTTCAACCCAGAACAAGAAATGTGCTTGAACGGACACTAAATAACTCGCCCAGCTACAGCACTAACGACAGATTTAGCTGGATATGAATTTGAGGCCTAGTATTTAGGCGCTGGGTGACAGGTATGGGTTTAGTGACAGAATTAGACTTGGAAATGCACAGTAGCGGGTGTGTGAAGTTATTCTGAATGACCCTATGTGCACCTTGAATATTATATACCCTTTTAGGGATAGATTTCAAATAGCTCTGATACAGCAGAAACCACTAAATTTTTAAATTGCTAAATTGGGAATTGTATTTCAACCCAGAACAAAAAATGTGCTTTGACGGACACTAAATAACTTTCCCAGCCACAACAGGACAGCGTTAACGAGAGATTTAGCAGGATATAAATTTGAGGCCTAGTATTTAGGCGCTGGGTGACAGGTATGGGTTTAGTGACAGAATTAGACTTGGAAATACACAGTAGCGGGTGTGTGTGAAGTTATTCTGAATGACCCAATGTGCACCTTGAATATTATATACCCTTTTAGGGATAGATTTCAAATAGCTCTGATATAGCAGAAACCACTAAATTATGAAATTGCTAAATTGGGAATTGTACTTCAACCCAGAACAAAAAATGTGCTTTGACGGACACTAAATATCTTGCCCAGCAACAACAGTACAGCGGTGGGTAACGAGAGATTTAGAGGGATTTAAATTTGAGGCCTAGTATTTAGGCGCTGGGTCACCGGTATGGATTTAGTGACAGAATTAGACTTGGAAATGCACAGAAGCGTGTGTGTGAAGTTATTCTGAATGACCCAATGTGCACCTTGAATATTATATACCCTTTTAGGGATAGATTTCAAATAGCTCTGATATAGCAGAAACCACTAAATTATGAAATTGCTAAATTGGGAATTGTACTTCAACCCAGAACAAAAAATGTGCTTTGACGGACACTAAATATCTTGCCCAGCAACAACAGTACAGCGGTGGGTAACGAGAGATTTAGAGGGATTTAAATTTGAGGCCTAGTATTTAGGCGCTGGGTGACAGGTATGGGTTTAGTGACAGAATTAGACTTGGAAATACACAGTAGCGGGTGTGTGTGAAGTTATTCTGAATGACCCTATGTGCACCTTCAATATTATATACCCTTTTTGGGATAGATTTCAAATAGCTCTGATATAGCAGAAACCACTAAATTATGAAATTGCTAAATTGGGAATTGTACTTCAACCCAGAACAAAAAATGTGCTTTGACGGACACTAAATATCTTGCCCAGCAACAACAGTACAGCGGTGGGTAACGAGAGATTTAGAGGGATTTAAATTTGAGGCCTAGTATTTAGGCGCTGGGTCACCGGTATGGATTTAGTGACAGAATTAGACTTGGAAATGCACAGAAGCGTGTGTGTGAAGTTATTCTGAATGACCCAATGTGCACCTTGAATATTATATACCCTTTTAGGGATAGATTTCAAATAGCTCTGATATAGCAGAAACCACTAAATTATGAAATTGCTAAATTGGGAATTGTACTTCAACCCAGAACAAAAAATGTGCTTTGACGGACACTAAATATCTTGCCCAGCAACAACAGTACAGCGGTGGGTAACGAGAGATTTAGAGGGATTTAAATTTGAGGCCTAGTATTTAGGCGCTGGGTGACAGGTATGGGTTTAGTGACAGAATTAGACTTGGAAATACACAGTAGCGGGTGTGTGTGAAGTTATTCTGAATGACCCTATGTGCACCTTCAATATTATATACCCTTTTAGGGATAGATTTCAAATAGCTCTGATATAGCAGAAACCACTAAATTATGAAATTGCTAAATTGGGAATTGTACTTCAACCCAGAACAAAAAATGTGCTTTGACGGACACTAAATATCTTGCCCAGCAACAACAGTACAGCGGTGGGTAACGAGAGATTTAGAGGGAATTAAATTTGAGGCCTAGTATTTAGGCGCTGGGTCACCGGTATGGATTTAGTGACAGAATTAGACTTGGAAATACACAGTAGCGGGTGTGTGTGAAGTTATTCTGAATGACCCTATGTGCACCTTCAATATTATATACCCTTTTTGGGATAGATTTCAAATAGCTCTGATATAGCAGGAACCACTAAATTATGAAATTGCTAAATTGGGAATTGTACTTCAACCCAGAACAAAAAATGTGCTTTGACGGGCACTAAATAACTTTCCCAGCTACAACAGGACAACGGTAACGAGAGATTTAGAGGGATTTAAATTTGAGGCCTAGTATTTAGGCGCTGGGTGACAGGTATGGGTTTAGTGACAGAATTAGACTTGGAAATACACAGTAGCGGGTGTGTGTGAAGTTATTCTGAATGACCCTATGTGCACCTTCAATATTATATACCCTTTTTGGGATAGATTTCAAATAGCTCTGATATAGCAGAAACCACTAAATTATGAAATTGCTAAATTGGGAATTGTACTTCAACCCAGAACAAAAAATGTGCTTTGACGGACACTAAATATCTTGCCCAGCAACAACAGTACAGCGGTGGGTAACGAGAGATTTAGAGGGAATTAAATTTGAGGCCTAGTATTTAGGCGCTGGGTCACCGGTATGGATTTAGTGACAGAATTAGACTTGGAAATACACAGTAGCGGGTGTGTGTGAAGTTACTCTGAATGACCCTATGTGCACCTTCAATATTATATACCCTTTTTGGGATAGATTTCAAAGAGCTCTGATATAGCAGGAACCACTAAATTATGAAATTGCTAAATTGGGAATTGTATTTCAACCCAGAACAAGAAATGTGCTTGAACGGACACTAAATAACTCGCCCAGCTACAGCACTAGGGACAGATTTAGCTGGATATAAATTTGAGGCCTAGTATTTAGGCGCTGGGTGACCGGTATGGATTTAGTGACAGAATTAGACTGGGATATGGCCAAAAAATGAACAGACTATTGCTGGTTAAATGCACTTGGTGTGACAGCTTCACCCTGATGTAGGCTTTAGCCAAAAAACAACCACACCATTGAGGGTTAAATGCACTTGGTGACAGGCGCAGCTTGCCCCTGATTTTGTATATGGCCAAAAAATGAACAGACTATTGCTGGTTAAATGCACTTGGTGTGACAGCTTCACCCTGATGTAGGCTTTAGCCAAAAAACAACCACACCATTGAGGGTTAAATGCACTTGGTGACAGGCGCAGCTTGCCCCTGATTTTGTATATGGCCAAAAAATGAACAGACTATTGCTGGTTAAATGCACTTGGTGTGACAGCTTCACCCTGATGTAGGCTTTAGCCAAAAAACAACCACACCATTGAGGGTTAAATGCACTTGGTGACAGGCGCAGCTTGCCCCTGATTTTGTATATGGCCAAAAAATGAACAGACTATTGCTGGTTAAATGCACTTGGTGTGACAGCTTCACCCTGATGTAGGCTTTAGCCAAAAAACAACCACACCATTGAGGGTTAAATGCACTTGGTCGCAGCTTGTGCTGGCGCACCACAAGACACAAAATGGCCGCCGATCACCCCAGAAAAATGAGACTGACAAACGGTCTGTGCAGCCTAAAAACAGTGAGCAATTGAGGATCAGCAGCTCAATGATCCACAGCTGCAGATCGATCAGTTAATCAAGTCCTTTGGAGGAGTTAATCTGCCTAATCTCGCCCTACTGTCGCAGCCGCAACCTCTCCCTACGCTAATCAGAGCAGAGTGACGGGCGGCGCTATGTGACTCCAGCTTAAATAGAGGCTGGGTCACATGGTGCTCTGGCCAATCACAGCCATGCCAATAGTAGGCATGGCTGTGATGGCCTCTTGGGGCAAGTAGTATGACGCTTGTTGATTGGCTGCTTTGCAGCCTTTCAAAAAGCGCCAAGAAAGCGTCACAAAAGCGCGAAGAAAGCGACGAACACCGAACCCGAACCCGGACTTTTACGAAAATGTCCGGGTTCGGGTCCGTGTCACGGACACCCCAAAATTCGGTACGAACCCGAACTATACAGTTCGAGTTCGCTCATCCCTACTCTTAAGCATACTCTATAGGGGTTTACAGACATCATAGAATGAGGTCCCCAACTCCATTAGAGCAGAGAGGTGTCGGAAAGAGGCGCACTGTGCGTAATTATTTGAATGGGCGCTGTGTAATACAACCTTCATCCTGCAGAATTACCAGAGTCTGCGAAAAAGAGGCACAAACCTTCTTTCTCTTCACTGGTTGTACAGAAGTACACATGTAATATGGCGGTTCATTTTATTTCTGTGTCCAGCTGTTACAGAGGAACCTGAAACAAGTCTTGTCCGATAGCTACTACTAAATGCAAAGGTGTAAGTGTGAGCTTTATCGACGCCATGCACACTATATCAGGTACAGGAACAGGTTAAATGAGTTTACAGCTTGAGAATTAAAGTCTGCAGTACATCAAATTGGAGAGAATGTGTAAGAACAGTCATCTATTAATAAACATTTTCTATCACTTGTCAGAGCAGGTAGACAGAAAAAGAAGTAGCTAGTATCATGAACGGCACTGTTACGCTGCGTTCAGACCTGAGCGTTCGCGATGGAGCGCTCTGTATACGCGATTGTACAGGCGTTTGCAATCGCGCATACAGAGACAAGCGAACGCCCATCCCGAAAGTCTATGTACGGGAACGCACGACAAGACGCCCCAAAGAAGCTCATGTACTTCTTGGGGCGTCGGGCGTTTTACAGCGCGATCGTACGCGCTGTAAAACGCCCAGGTGTGAACCATTCCCATAGGGAATCATTGGTTTCCCCATGTTGAGCGTTTTACAGCGCGTAGGAACGAGCTGTAAAACGCTCAGGTGTGAACCCAGCCTCACTCAGCTGTCCCCTTCTATGAATGGAGGTCTGTTGTTCGGGCTGCAGTTCAGCTCTGCTGCATCACAATTATAAACTCAAGTCGTCTGCTTCACAACTACACACTCAGCTCTGCAGCTTCACAACTACACACTCAGCTCTGCTGCTTCACAACTACATACTCAGCTCTGCTGCTTCACAACTACATACTCAGCTCTGCTGCTTCACAACTACATACTCAGCTCTGCTGCTTCACAACTACACACTCACCTCTGCAGCTTCACAACTACATACTCAGCTCTGCTGCTTCACAACTACACACTCAGCTCTGCTGCTTCACAACTACATACTCAGCTCTGCAGCTTCACAACTACACACTCAGGTCTTCTGCTTCACAACTACACACTCAGCTCTGCTGCTTCACAACTACACACTCAGCTCTGCAGCTTCACAACTACATACTCAGCTCTGCTGCTTCACAACTACACACTCAGCTCTGCTGCTTCACAACTACACACTCAGCTCTGCAGCTTCACAACTACAAACTCAGGTCTTCTGCTTCACAACTACATACTCAGCTCTGCTGCTTCACAACTACATACTCAGCTCTGCTGCTTCACAACTACACACTCAGCTCTGCAGCTTCACAACTACATACTCAGCTCTGCTGCTTCACAACTACACACTCAGCTCTGCTGCTTCACAACTACACACTCAGCTCTGCAGCTTCACAACTACAAACTCAGGTCTTCTGCTTCACAACTACATACTCAGCTCTGCTGCTTCACAACTACATACTCAGCTCTGCTGCTTCACAACTACACACTCAGCTCTGCAGCTTCACAACTACATACTCAGCTCTGCTGCTTCACAACTACACACTCAGCTCTGCTGCTTCACAACTACACACTCAGCTCTGCAGCTTCACAACTACACACTCAGCTCTGCAGCTTCACAACTACACACTCAGCTCTGCAGCTTCACAACTACACACTCAGCTCTGCTGCTTCACAACTACGCACTCAGCTCTGCAGCTTCACAACTACAAACTCAGGTCTTCTGCTTCACAACTACATACTCAGCTCTGCTGCTTCACAACTACACACTCAGCTCTGCTGCTTCACAACTACACACTCAGCTCTGCAGCTTCACAACTACAAACTCAGGTCTTCAGCTTCACAACTACACACTCAGCTCTACAGCTTCACAACTACACACTCAGCTCTGAAGCTTCACAACTACACACTCAGCTCTGCAGCTTCACAACTACAAACTCAGGTCTTCTGCTTCACAACTACACACTCAGCTCTGCAGCTTCACAACTACACACTCAGCTCTGCAGCTTCACAACTACACACTCAGCTCTGCAGCTTCACAACTACACACTCAGCTCTGCAGCTTCACAACTACAAACTCAGGTCTTCAGCTTCACAACTACACACTCAGCTCTACAGCTTCACAACTACACACTCAGCTCTGCAGCTTCACAACTACACACTCAGCTCTGCAGCTTCACAACTACACACTCAGGTCTTCAGCTTCACAACTACACACTCAGGTCTTCTGCTTCACAACTACACACTCAGCTCTGCTGCTTCACAACTACACACTCAGCTCTGCAGCTTCACAACTACAAACTCAGGTCTTCTGCTTCACAACTACATACTCAGCTCTGCTGCTTCACAACTACACACTCAGCTCTGCTGCTTCACAACTACACACTCAGCTCTGCAGCTTCACAACTACAAACTCAGGTCTTCAGCTTCACAACTACACACTCAGCTCTACAGCTTCACAACTACATACTCAGCTCTGCTGCTTCACAACTACACACTCAGCTCTGCAGCTTCACAACTACACACTCAGCTCTACAGCTTCACAACTACACACTCAGCTCTGCAGCTTCACAACTACACACTCAGCTCTGCAGCTTCACAACTACACACTCAGCTCTGCAGCTTCACAACTACACACTCAGCTCTGCAGCTTCACAACTACACACTCAGCTCTGCAGCTTCACAACTACACACTCAGCTCTGCTGCTTCACAACTACACACTCAGCTCTGCAGCTTCACAACTACACACTCAGGTCTTCTGCTTCACAACTACACACTCAGCTCTACAGCTTCACAACTACACACTCAGCTCTGCAGCTTCACAACTACACACTCAGCACCACTACTTCACAACTACACACTCAGCACCACTACTCCACAACTACCAACTTGGCTCTGTGGAGTTCTGTTTTGTGTCTGCTTCTACTCTACAAGTTCCTGCTATGTCGCTGCTGCTGTATTCAGATGCCATATCTTGCACAGTTACAGAGAAGTTATATGCCAAGTCCTCCAGAACAAGACCGATGTCTTACAACAGCTGCCCACCCTGGATGATGGAGGAAATTTGCCCCAAACCTTTTGACATCCTAAACTATCAACCCCCAATATTTTTGGATCCACTATGAGGTCTCACATGCAGATTTTCTTTTAGCAGCAGTTATTGAGACAAACCCAGAAGCAGATCAAATATGATGGAGAAGTACAAGTCGTTCTTATTATATATACAGTGTATATATATTTACACACACATATATTTCACTGTGTGAATACTTACGGCGCAGATTACAATCCCTTGTTATGCAGAACAATAAGAAAACAGGACTACAGGCTGCCATATGGGCCATGTGTGCAGGACAAGAGCAAAATACATATACAGAACTCTCCGGAGATTTAAAATTTGAAACTGTTATTTATTCAATTAAATATTATACAAATTTTTACTTTAATGTTGATGAGAAAAAATTAATTTATTGGAAGTTATAGAGCTATGTGTTTGAACGAGACACAAATAACGAGCAATCGCCCCCAAACCTCTTCAGCTGTATCCTCAAGCATAATAAATGTTATTTATACAGTGCCAACATTTTCCACAGCAAGTTACGATTGTAACTGAATTTCTAATATCCCATAGAGCACCTTAAAAAAAAAAAACGTAATGTCCTTGCGACTGATGCCGCTTGCTGTTCTTTGACAACCATTAAGATGCAATGCTGCGGCCAAAATAATGTGGACAACTCTCACTGTTGTTTTTTGCACTGGATCTTAACAGATATAACACACACGTATCTAACTTAATTTGCCAGGTATAGTTATTATAGTAATTATAGCGTAACAATGTCTTTGGTAAAGTACTGGATGGGGTTTATATCTCACATCTATTGCTCAGGATCCAGAAGGCTATAGTATGCTAGAGTGGGTTTATTCAGACTTGGTAGGTAGGATTGGTAGAGAGACCATCCATTCCACCCCACTCCAGTTCAGCTATCCCCCCTATCTGGAGGTGTTCTATGGTATAGTCACTGGGATGGATACTGTGGAATAAACAGAGGCCTTTGACTGCTGGTCTGGGTTAGTGACTTGAAGCTAGTAGACCTGTCTCCTCTAAAAGCCTGATCTCTTTGTGACCTGCACCTAGCTAAGCTAGATATACTGTTTAGTAAGTGCCCAGATAGGCAAGGTCTTTGATTTTGCGACTTGTATTTATTTTTGGTGCTGTGGCTTCACCCAAGTGACTGCACAACTTAACTGCCCTGTATTCTGCTGGATGACCAATAAACTGTTATACTGTAGTTATTTATTACAATGATTTATTGGTTTAATTCATGTAGTATATAAAAGCTCTGTGCATCCTTTACATCTCCTCCTTTAGAATACATGATTATTTTATATCCAGCAAACGTCCTTTAATTTCAATGATTGTACTAAGCACGTACATAGTTCATCATAGGAACAAACTTACTGCTTATAATTACCCTGATGTTACTGCAGGGTTCTCCTCTAATAAAGGAACGGTCAGGTGTCCCAGTGTATGACAAAGTCTAGAAACTGCTTTTTGCTTTAGATTAGGCTTGACATGCCCTGCTTCAATCAGGTCCCCACAGGCAGTTATATACCTTTCATCTATCGTTGCTTTCTCCCTGGTCGCTTCAATGGTTCATTTCTCATAAACCACATCTTAAATTTATCTGCTGATTTCTACCAAGTGCTGTCAGGCAGAATTTTAGGTATATTTTGACACTAGATGGAAAGATATGGAAAACAAAGCTGAAAAAGTATTGTGAAAGGCAGCCAGGAAGTACTCAATTGTGATAATTCAGACAGCGCTCAAGTCATTCTTTGAGAAACCTGGCTAAATTGCTGAATAAAATAGGACAAATGCCTAATTTCTCCAAAGTCTCATTGTGATAACTTGTCTAGCTTGATTGGCAACACCAAAATAGCATGCCAGCACTACAAAGCGGGTTGGAGGATGGTTTGGTGTCTCACCGGTCATCAGCCTTTCTGCCCAATAACAGATTAGTCAAAAGCAAGTACCAAAGCAGTACCAGTGCTTGGACGCCAGTGATCTGTAAGTCATATACAAGGGTGGGTTTACAAAAAAGGGGTTCTCCGTGAAACTAAACTAAATTAAAAAAATAAATATTATATCATAGTAAAAACATTCATAAGTACTTTTATTTATCAAAAGAAGCTTGTTTTCCTTAGGGAGTTATCATTGTGGGACCCTAAAATGGCTGCCATCAAGTCGTTGTGTCAGAAACACGTCCTAGAATGCCCAGTACACTCACTAGGACGGGCTGGGTCAACACCAGCAGCTAGAGACACTGTTGAGCCTGAGGTAACAGATACTTCTGGGTGGGCTGACTGCTAGTGAGGCGTGAATGTGCATATTAGAGCATGCGCACTGTGCTTAGGCAGTTCCCCATGAAGAAAGAGGGAGAAAACAGTTCCCTGGAGATGTGCTTGCGAATCGCGATCCGTCTCAGGCACCTGGCAGGGCTCTAAAGCGTAAATTTTAAAGGGAATCTACTCTTATCACAGTTTGTGCTATGATCAGTCAGCCTGACAGGGGTGAGGAAGGCCGGCTACATCGTCTGCTGGAGGTGTAAACTAGTAATTTCTGTTCCCAGTAAAAATAAATATATAAAAAAGGCTAATTTATTAATAAATATATATATATATATAGAAACCAAAAAAGAATCACAGCAGCACAAGACCAGAGATACAGGTGCAAGTCCTCTCAGCCGCAGGCTCAGACGGCTATAGATAAGTATAATATCCAAAGAATGTGGTGGATCTTTTATTCCCCTCTGCAACGTTTCAACCGTCTCAATGCGGTCTTTCTCAAGCATACCACAAGGTGTCATACAAGGGTATTTATACCCACAATACATAGCAAACAATTAGAGTGACAATTAATCAATACAGAGTATAATAAATATATAATGCAACATACACTATATTGCATGTGAAAATTGCATCCATGATAATTTACAAAGTGCAATACAGTGTGCACAGACATAATAATCATAATGACAACATAACTGTGAATTAATTAATAACAATAAGGTCCATCAACACAATGTGCTTGGGGCGCCAAAGTCCGCGTCCTCACAGTGGAGCCGCGCATGCCCAAAGTCCTAACTACGTCACAAGAGCGACAACCTCGGAGGAGAAGCCAAGCGCCGTCACCATGGAGACGTGGGAACCACATGTCCAAAGCGATCGTCACGTGAAAACTCTAGGGGAGTCGCCAGGCCGAGCCACGCCCACGACGCCAGACGTGCGTCGCCCGGCCAACCACGCCAGTCATACCGGCGTCGTTGCCCAGATTTCTAATAAGTATGCGTATGATATAATTCTCCTCAATTTGGAATATCTGCAACAGGAACTGGCAGACAGCAGGTCGCGTCAAGTTCTGACTAAGTCTGCGTTAGAAACCATGCTGGGGCCGGATGAATTTAAAATCTATGAGGACAGTTGTATGGAGCATTTGTCTAAGTTTATAAAGGATCAAAAAGCCACCAAGAGGAAAAAATGGCAGCGGGACGCCGATGACTATGCCAAAGGCAAAGTCTATACATGCCAAAATGATGCACCTAGGAGACAGTTTTCTCTACATCGACCGAATAACAGTAAGAAACATCACCAGTCGGGACAGTCTGGGCCGATGGCCACTCAAAACCCTGTATCCACTAAATCTATTTTAGAGATGAGCCCCGGGACAGTCAGAGAACCAGACGGGGTGGCAGAAGACACCATAGATGGCGGAAATCCCAAATCCCCAAAATTGATCAAACCTATGGCGTTGCGCAGGAAGGGGAATCAGGCCCAATGAATAATATATCTACTGTGGTAAATATTTCCTCTGTGCCCCTGTCTGATGTACAAATCAATGTGCTGTCTAAGGGCCTTTCATTTTGTCCTTCTACCAAGGTCAATTGGTTCCATTTGGAGGTCGATCTGCAGCGCCTGTACTGGAACATCAAACAAGGTTTGGTTTGCAGGTCGCCCTCCTATGGATCAGTCGACTGTTGGAACTGTAGACACTGAACTGAGATTGAAATCTTTTGGGCTTTTCAACAAGAGTGATTTTTCACCGCATAGCAATTCACCTGCACTGGACACGTTTAAGAAGGCTGTCTCTATTGATATAGCCTCTTTACGTGATGAGGTCATGAATATGCCTTTGAAACATTCCAATATGACCACTTCTGAGGTTGTCACATTGGAGGGTTTGTGCCATGACAACAGCCTCACCATTAAACCAGCTGATAAGGGTGGTGCGGTTGTTGTCATGGACACCTCTAAATACATTCAGGAGATTAGAAGACAACAGGGTGACCAGAGTGTATACAGGGTACTGGCTGGTGATCCGAGGTTTGATATTGCACGACGCATCAAGAAGGTCCTGGACGCAGCTTTGTGTCAGGACATTATTGATGGTGAGCTCTATTCATTTTTAACTATGTCACGGCCACGTACACCAGTCATATACGTGCTCCCTAAGATTCACAAATCATTGACTGATCTGCCAGGCCGTCCCATTGTTGCGGGCACTGGATCCATTTTCTCCAACATCTTAATTTTTCTAGATCGACTACTCCGACAATATGCGGTTAGCGCCAGGTCCTATATTAGGGACACTGGTGATTTTCTTGACAAGATCTCTGACATAGTGTTGCCGGATGATTGTCTCCTGGCGTCTTTTGACATCACAAGCCTATACACCTCCATTGACCATGATAGGGGGGTGGCTGCGGTCCGGAGACAATTATCTGACAGCAATCATTCTTCACACTGTCAGGATTTCATTATCCATCTTTTGGACTTGGTCTTGAGAAATAATTATTTTTTGTTTATGGAGAGTTTTTATCTTCAGCTACGAGGGACCGCCATGGGGTCTAATGTGGCACCCACTTATGCCAATGTCTTCATGGCGGCCCTCGAGGAGGACCTTGTCTATGTGTCCCACCACTTCAGCAAAGTTCTGGGGTGGTGGCGATACATAGATGACGTCTTCCTCATTTGACATGGTGATTCTGTTTCTTTGGAGAGCTTTCATGATTTTTTGAATAATATGGACCCTGACATCAGTTTTACCCTGGTGCACTCGGCCATCCAAGTTTAATTTCTTGACACCACTGTCACTATAGTGGGTAATTAATTATCTACGGATATTTTCACCAAGCCCACTGATTGTAATACGCTGTTGCATTACGGAAGTTGTCACCCGAGGACAATTATCAATTCTGTACCATACAGTCAATTACTTAGGGTTAAAAGGGTGGTACAGGATCCGGATTTACTCCCTACTCGTTTTTCACAGATGGTGCATAAGTTTAAAGAATGTGGTTACCCTACTCGGGTGATCAATAAGCACCTTACTAGGGTGAGAGATTCACAACAGGTACCATCTGACAATACATGCAACAAAGTGGAAAGGATACCTTTTATATCCACTTATTCGGAACAGAGTGTCCAAATTGCTCGTATTATCCACAAACATTGGTCAATACTCAAGAGTAATTTTTCTAACATTACAGCTCATACTGTGCCGCCTTTGCTTTATTATAGGCGTTCTGCCAATTTTCGTGACAAGTTGGTTCGGGCGGATATTCCTGCCAAAACCTTAGTACAATCTCATATTGGCCCTCGGAGGAGGGGTTCCTATCCTTGCCTTGGTTGTGTTAATTGTCCTTACATGACCAAGGGGGACAGGTTTACTCATCCAGTTACGGGGATCCAATATGAGATTGGTCATTTTTTGACATGTAACAGCTCCTATGTGATCTACGTGCTCTCCTGCCCTTGTGGTCTCCTATATGTTGGGGAGACCACTTGTGACATGAAGGCACATTTGAACAATCACCGGTTCTCAATTAGACAAAAAAGAAAGGATCTGCCCGTTCCTAAACACTTTGTAGAAGCCAATCATAAGGAGAGGGATTTTAAATTTATGATAGTGGACCAGATCACTCCGTCTAGAAGGGGAGGAGACAGGACATTGGCTCTCAAACAGAGGGAGCTAAGATGGATCCATTGCCTCAATACACTGAGACCTCATGGTCTCAACGTTGATTTTAAGTGGAGTGTGGTATAGGGTGGGGCTTCTCGCTGCTCTCTCTTGATCCTCTCCCTGTTATGCCCTGGTGTATGTGAATTTTCATTGGTGTCATCAACTATGGAACTAATTTGCTCTATATAGATGTACAGTTTTTACAGTTTTATTTTTTATAAATTTCTTCTTTCTTTCTCCAGATTATTGGTGCTCCATTGGCATTGTTCATGGATAGTGGGCGTCCTCTTCTATGTCTCTTTGTGGAAATTATGGTGATGAGGGAGATCCTTGGGGCGCATATATTCTGTTTATGCTATACACTATGTGGGTCAATTGTAATTACATTGTTTGTTTTGAGTGGTGGTTCTCTCTTTTATTTAACTCCATAGACCTAGGGGACGGTCTCTGGGTTTGGCATGGACGTGTCTCTGATCCCACACCCGTAATGGACCTGGGTTCATGGCCGTGAGAACGGCGTGACCCTTTGGCCCCCGTCCCTCTGTCTTGCAGTATGAGTATGGCACAGGTCATGAAGGTGTTCTTTCCATAGTGCGATATACTCGATACCACGTTCACTCGTATTTCTAAATCATGTATATGGTGACCCGGTGGGTAGCTCATTAGCTCTCGCCTGTCTGTTTATCTACTTTTGAATTGCTGTGCCCGATGTTTCTCTCCCCTCGCCGGTCTCTATTCTTGTCTGCCCGCGCCTGTCCTTTGTCTGTGGCGATCCACTGTGGACGCTGCTGGGCATGTTGTTGCCTAGGCAACGACGCTGGTATGACTGGCGTGGTTGGCCGGGCGACACGCGTCCGGCGTCGTGGGCGTGGCTCGGCCTGGCGACTTCCCTAGGGTGGTCACGTGACGATCGCTTTGGACATGTGGTTCCCACGTCTCCATGGTGACGGCGCTTGGCTTCTCCTCCGAGGTTGTCGCTCTTGTGACGTAGTTAGGACTTTGGGCATGCGCGGCTCCACTGTGAGGACGCGGACTTTGGCGCCCCTGTTCATGCACCGCCGTGTGAGTTGTTTTTAATCTTACTAATTGTAATCACTTCTTTTACACACACAGGTGAAAGCACATTGTGTTGATGGACCTTATTGTTATTAATTAATTCACAGTTATGTTGTCATTATGATTATTATGTCTGTGCACACTGTATTGCACTTTGTAAATTATCATGGATGCAATTTTCACATGCAATATAGTGTATGTTGCATTATATATTTAATTATACTCTGTATTGATTAATTGTCACTCTAATTGTTTGCTATGTATTGTGGGTATAAATACTCTTGTATGACACCTTGTGGTATGCTTGAGAAAGACCGCATTGAGACGGTTGAAACGTTGCAGAGGGGAATAAAAGATAAAAGATCCACCATTTCTTCACTTTATCTAGAGTGCTGCCTCATTCTTTGGATAATATATATAGTGCTTGATAAAGACAGCAACAAGCTGTTGAAACGTCGCCTGATTTTGGGTCCAATAAATCATCAACTTTTGAATTGATTTGGAGTGCTGCTGGCTATTTTTCACTTCTAGTACATTGGACCAAGGTGCTGGTCCACACTGGCCGGACGTGCACCCCCTGCTTATACAGTGTGCTGCTTCCTCACTTTCTTCAAATTATATATATATATATATGTATATATACATACATACATACATACACAGTACAGACCAAAAGTTTGGACACACCTTCTCATTCAAAGAGTTTTCCTTATTTTCATGACTATGAAAATTGTAGATTCACACTGAAGGCATCAAAACTATGAATTAACACATGTGGAATTATATACATAACAAAAAAGTGTGAAACAACTGAAAATATGTCATATTCTAGATTCTTCAAAGTAGCCACCTTTTGCTTTGATTACTGCTTTGCACACTCTTGGCATTCTCTTGATGAGCTTCAAGAGGTAGTCACCTGAAATGGTCTTCACTTCACAGGTGTGCCCTGTCAGGTTTAATAAGTGGGATTTCTTGCCTTATAAATGGGGTTGGGACCATCAGTTGCGTTGTGGAGAAGTCAGGTGGATACACAGCTGATAGTGATGAATAGACTGTTAGAATTTGTATTATGGCAAGAAAAAAGCAGCTAAGTAAAGAAAAACGAGTAGCCATCATTACTTTAAAAAAATGTAGGTCAGCCAGTCCGAAAAATTGGGATAACTTTAAAAGTGTCCCCAAGTGCAGTCACAAAAACCATCAAGCACTGCAAAGAAACTGGCTCACATGCGGACCGCCCCAGGAAAGGAAGACCAAGAGTCACCTCTGCTGCGGAGGATAAGTTCATCCGAGTCACCAGCCTCAGAAATCGCAGGTTAACAGCAGCTCAGATTAGAGACCAGGTCAATGCCACACAGAGTTCTAGCAGCAGACACATCTCTAGAACAACTGTTAAGAGGAGACTGTGTGAATCAGGTCTTCATGGTAGAATATCTGCTAGGAAACCACTGCTAAGGACAGGCAACAAGCAGAAGAGACTTGTTTGGGCTAAAGAACACAAGGAATGGACATTGGACCAGTGGAAATCTGTGCTTTGGTCTGATGAGTCCAAATTTGAGATCTTTGGTTCCAACCACAGTGTCTTTGTGTGATGCAGAAAAGGTGAACGGATGGACTCTACATGCCTGGTTCCCACCGTGAAGCATGGAGGAGGAGGTGTGATGGTGTGGGGGTGCTTTGCTGGTGACACTGTTGGGGATTTATTAAAAATTGAAGGCATACTGAACCAGCATGGCTACCACAGCATCTTGCAGCGGCATGATATTCCATCCGGTTTGCGTTTAGTTGGACCATCAATTATTTTTCAGCAGGACAATGACCCCCAAACACACCTCCAGGCTGTGTAAGGGCTATATGACCAGGAAGGAGAGTGATGGGGTGCTGCGCCAGATGACCTGGCCTCCACAGTCACCGGACCTGAACCCAATCGGGATGGTTTGGGGTGAGCTGGACCGCAGAGTGAAGGCAAAAGGGCCAACAAGTGCTAAGCATCTCTGGGAACTCCTTCAAGACTGTTGGAAGACCATTTCAGATGACTACCTCTTGAAGCTCATCAAGAGAATGCCAAGAGTGTGCAAAGCAGTAATCAAAGCAAAAGGTGGCTACTTTGAAGAACCTATAATATGACATATTTTCAGTTGTTTCACACTTTTTTATTATGTAAATAATTCCACATGTGTTAATTCATAGTTTTGATGCCTTCAGTGTGAATCTACAATTTTCATAGTCATGAAAATAAAGAAAACTCTTTGAATGAGAAGGTGTGTCCAAACTTTTGGTCTGTACTGTATATATATATATATATATATATATATATATAGTTATTGTGTGTGTGTATATATATATATTGTGGGGATTCACTCTGGTAGTTGGGATAACCGGGTGCAGTATAGAGGCAAAGTAGAAGTTCATAATTCAAATGTCCATGTTTATTCACGCATAAGGTCAAACAAAAAACACTCTTTGAAGGGTTGGTGTTTGTTCACACCAAGTAGAAATTTCTTGCATAACAAAAAACGTCACCTTGTCGGCGGTTCTGCCTCCAGCAGTCTAAATGCAGGCTTTAGGTGGCCTGCTCTCTCAACACACGGGTCTCAGCTTTTCAGCCCAGCACAGGGCTCCGATCACAACACACAGAGTGTTCTCTGCTGCTGAGCCCAGTTACCTTTTTAAGGATAGCCAGGTCCTGTCAAAACCCTGCCTGGAACGTGGGGAGTAGTCACCCACCCAGCACTTTGACTAGTCGCTTGTTCCACTTGGGTGAATAAAAGTTTATTTTTATTTTACTTCTTTTGCAGTGCTGCCCGTTTTTCTGGACTGTGTATATATATATATATTATATATATATATATATATATATATATTTAGTAAGGGATTGCTCTCTCACAGGGGGTCGCAATCACAGATTTCTCCTCTGACAACAGGGTTCAAGTCCAAATGATGCTTTATAATGGCAATTCAGCACCATCACAAACATAAACATAAACCAAAATAAAAACCTGCCTGTCTGGGCTCTAGCTAATACACAGGTCTTCTCCCTGACGCACCTCAAAAAACACAGTTTACACAACCCAACCCTCTCTGTAGCGTCACTTCCTCTCCCCAGTCATACACAGAGGGTTGTCCATTGATTATAGCCCAGCTGACCTCACCTGTGATCTCCTCAGCTAAAGGTAATATCTGTTATGGACTAGGGGTGTGGACTGAGAGACGCCCACTACCAACCTGTCTCCCAATCCAAAGAAATCCAGCCCATACAACTTTAAATAAAACAATCTCCAGCAACTATGCCTTACTGAAGCAGCACTATTTCTTTATTTCAGTTATCTCACCCAGCTAAACTGAACTACAGGGTGAAATACACCCCTTCCCCCACCATACCTCTACTGTGCACTTTATCACCACATATAATTTTATATATATTTATATATATATATATATATATATACATACAGGTCCTTCTAAAAAAATTAGCATATTGTGATAAAGTTCATTATTTTCTGTAATGTACTGATAAACATTGGACTTTCATATATTTTAGATTCATTACACACCAACTGAAGTAGTTCAAGCCTTTTATTGTTTTAATATTGATGATTTTGGCATACAGCTCATGAAAACCCAAAATTCCTATCTAAAAAAATTTGCATATCATGAAAAGGTTCTCTAAACGAGCTATTAACCTAATCATCTGAATCAACTAATTAACTCTAAACACCTGCAAAAGATTCCTGAGGCTTTTAAAAACTCCCAGCCTGGTTCATTACTCAAAACCGCAATCATGGGTAAGACTGCCGACCTGACTGCTGTCCAGAGGGCCATCATTGACACCCTCAAACAAGAGGGTAAGACACAGAAAGAAATTTCTGAACAAATAGGCTGTTCCCAGAGTGCTGTATCAAGGCACCTCAGTGGGAAGTCTGTGGGAAGGAAAAAGTGTGGCAGAAAACGCTGCACAACGAGAAGAGGTGACCGGACCCTGAGGAAGATTGTGGAGAAGGACCGATTCCAGACCTTGGGGGACCTGCGGAAGCAGTGGACTGAGTCTGGAGTAGAAACATCCAGAGCCACCGTGTACAGGCGTGTGCAGGAAATGGGCTACAGGTGCCGCATTCCCCAGATCAAGCCACTTTTGAACCAGAAACAGCGGCAGAAGCGCCTGACCTGGGCTACAGAGAAGCAGCACTGGACTGTTGCATGTCATTCGGAAATCAAGGTGCCAGAGTCTGGAGGAAGACTGGGGAGAGGGAAATGCCAAAATGCCTGAAGTCCAGTGTCAAGTACCCACAGTCAGTGATGGTCTGGGGTGCCATGTCAGCTGCTGGTGTTGGTCCACTGTGTTTTATCAAGGGCAGGGTCAATGCAGCTAGCTATCAGGAGATTTTGGAGCACTTCATGCTTCCATCTAATGAAAAGCTTTATGGAGATGAAGATTTCATTTTTCAGCAAAACCTGGCACCTGCTCACAGTGCCAAAACCACTGGTAAATGGTTTACGGACCATGGTATTACTGTGCTCAAATAGCCTGCCAACTCTCCTGACCTGAACCCCATAGAGAATCTGTGGGATATTGGGAAGAGAAAGTTGAGAGACGCAAGACCCAACACTCTGGATGAGCTTAAGGCCGCTATCGAAGCATCCTGGGCCTCCATAACACCTCAGCAGTGCCACAGGCTGATTGCCTCCATGCCACGCCGCATTGAAGCAGGCATTTCTGCAAAAGGATTCCCGACCAAGTATTGAGTGCATAACTGAACATAATTATTTGAAGGTTGACTTTTTTTTGTATTAAAAACACTTTTCTTTTATTGGTCGGATGAAATATGCTAATTTTTTGAGATAGGAATTTTTTTTCATGAGCTGTATGCCAAAATCATCAATATTAAAACAATAAAAGGCTTGAACTACTTCAGTTGGTGTGTAATGAATCTAAAATATATGAAAGTCTAATGTTTATCAGTACATTACAGAAAATAATGAACTTTATCACAATATGCTAATTTTTTGAGAAGGACCTGTATATGTTATACATAGGGCAAAAGTGTAATGTGAACCCAGCCTAAATGATTTGCTATTATAGAAAAGACCCATGACACTTTAAAATGTTCATCTTACTGAGTTCAACATATAAACAGTTTGCATTCAGATTAATTGCTCTTTTTAGTGGTGAGTACAGACAACCAGAGATTTATCGTATCTTTCTATGGCAGGCAGGGAATTTGGAGCTCTATAACAGAAAACCAGATGCAATCCTTATAAAGATCATAGAATGAATTAGCACAAAGTTTTGGGATCATTTCCTAAAAAATGAAAAGATTTGAAAAGTTAAAAAAGCAAAAGTGCATATATGGTATGGCCACCCTGGTGTGAAGCTACTATAGGCCTCATGCACACGGTCGTTGTTCTGGTCTGCATCCAAGCAGTTTTGGCGGCTCGAATGCGGACCCATTATCTTCAATGGGGCCGCAAAAGATTCAGACAGCACTCCGTGTGCTGTCCGCATCCGTTGCTCCATTCCGTGGTCCGCAAAACAAAATATAACCCGTCCTATTCTTGTCCGTGTCTTGCAGACAAGAATAGGCAGTTATATCAATGGCTGTTTTGCGGAACGCACACGGACGCTATCCGTGTTTTGCGGATCCGCGATCTGCGGACCGCAAAACACACAGCGGTCGTGTGCATGAGGCCTTAAAGAGAAAAGGAAAAAAAAAACATCCAGTAGGCCATGATTTATCAATGCCAGCTTGTTCTACTTCGGTCTTGATAGGGCCTTGTCATTAATTACCTGCCTCCTTCAGCTGTCTGTTTGGAGCTGCCATAGATTTCAGTCAAAATTTATGCTAGTTTCTGGCGTAAATAATAATGTACTATATGGGGCCAATGGCCCCTAAATTGCTCCACCTCGCGACGCCTCCTTTTTGTAAACTTGGAGAGATCAGCATGGAATGCAGATTGCGACTACAAAAGTCACAAATCCAGTAGATTTACGGCTTTACTATGCCAAAAAAGAGGAGTAGAGGCAGGGCCGGATTCAGATTCATGTGGACTCCTGGGCGATAAAGCCTCAGTGGGCCCCCTTGTGGTATTTTGCACAACACACGGCAATAAAACTCCATGTATTACACTGTAGATCAGGGGTGCACAACGTTTCCTGGTTGGGGGCCACATTGCCAGACTGAACCAATGACGAGGGCCGAGATTAAAATTTAAAGATGTATTAACAACTGAAATATTGTACTTATTGCCATATTGAACACACATTATATACCAGTAATGTCTAGTTACACTTCCAGCACTCCCATCTAATGAGAGAAAAACATGAAAAATACATGTGAGCAGCCACAAGACATAGGCATACATGTCTGTTACCAGATGGTTGGGGGCCGCACAGAATGGTATCAAGGGCCGCATGTGGCCTCCGGGCCGCAGGTTGTGCACCCCTGCTGTAGATGTTGCCAAATACAGAACACACTACAGAGTGGATATACTGTATGTGAATCAATCCTTATGCTCCTACTTTTCTACCCGGTGTTTTAATCCCTCAGGTCAACTCACAGTATTCCGTTTTTACTGTACACCCACTAAAGAGAAACTACAGACATTGAATATGAAAATAAATATCAATATGAATGCTGATAGCACTATGCTGCTGCCTTCCCCTGTGCCCCCAATGCCCAATAAATATCAATATGATGATATTTTAATTTGGGGCACAGCGGGCAGGCTGCAGCCGACTACTATTAGCAGTCCAGCAGCCTCACATTTGCACAGGCAGTGTGCAGCAGAATCAGATTACTTTAGTACCTGCACACACAGCTCCTGCCTGTCAGTATTGATTACCACAGGGCTGTACTGGTAGATAGTATGGCAGAGAACTACAAAGCTCAGCATGTCCAGCCTTTCATTGATTACCAGAGGATAATACTGGTAGATAGTATAGCAGAGCTTTGTAGTTCTCAGCTATGCTATCTACCAGCACTGTCCTCTGGTAATGAGTGACAGGCTGGACATGCTGAGCCTTGTAGTTCTCTGCTATACTATCTACCAGTATTGTCCTCTGGTGATGAGTGACAGGCTGGACATGCTGATCCTTGTTTTTCTCTGCCATACTATCTACCAGTATTGTCCTCTGGTAATGAGTGACAGGCTGGACATGCTGAGCCTTGTAGTTCTCTACTATACTATCTACCATTACTGTCCTCTGGTAATCAGTAACGACAGGCTGGACATGCTGATCCTTGTAGTAATCTGCTATACTATCTACCAGTATTGTCCTCTGGTAATGAGTGACAGGCTGGACATGCTGAGCCTTGTAGTTCTCTGCTATACTATCTACCAGTACTGTCCTCTGGTAATCAGTAACGACAGGTTGGACATGCTTATCCTTGTAGTTCTCTGCCATACTATCTACCAGTATTGTCCTCTGGTAATGAGCGACAGGCTGGACATGCTGAGCCTTGTAGTTCTCTGCTATACTATCTACCAGTACTGTCCTCTGGTAATCAGTAATGACAGGCTGGACATGCTGAGCCTTGTAGTTCTTTCAGAGCACTACAAGGCTCGGCATGTCCAGCCAGCCTGTCATTATTGATTACCAGAGGACAGTACTGTGAAGGAGTATAAGGGAAGAGAACTATAAGTCCAGAGCTACACGACAACATGTGTCGCGCGACAATTTTTATAATGATAGTCTATGGTGTCTGTCGCTGTGTGAAATGCGACATGCTGCGACGCGACAGTAGCAAAAAATCCATCCAAGATGTATTTTTCTGCTACTGTCACGTCGCAGTTGCAGCATGTCACATGTCACAGTGCGACACCATAGACTATCATTATAAAAATTGTTGCGCGATACATGTTTCAGTGTAGTTGTGCCCTATATATCGCACGAGACATGTCGTTGTGTAGCCCTAGCCTAAGGATCAGCAAGGAGAGAACTACAAGTCTGTCTGAAACCAGTTACCCACCACTTCCTTCCCTCACAGCCCAGCTCCACGCCACACACTGCTAAGCGCTGCCCCCTCATGTGACTGGTCACCTGATAATAATACAACTCCTGGCTCCTTCGGCTGCAGTCTTCTGCTGATAAGCTCCGCCTCCGCCCCTGCTGTGATCGGTCCTCCGTATGTAACCTGTGCCCTGTAAATTACTGCTGATCCCAACCCACCAGTACAGTACAGGCTGTACTCATGCGCGGACGCTCTGCCCACCTGGATGTCCTACACAGTGACATAATGCGCAGGCAGCGCAGCATGTCAAGGCCGGGTGATGTTTAAAGGGACAAAGGCCGCGGGCAATTTTGAAGTCAGGAAACGAGCGGGCCCCAGCACTTGCCCGGGTATGCCAGGTGCTGATGCCGGCCCTGAGTAGAGGGAATAATGAAGTTCTCCCATCATCCCTTAGACAACCAGACGCTCAGGAACCACATGTAGCTCTTTGGCCTACTGTTAATATCTCTCTAGTTGTTGATAGACATTGTGCACTTGTGGCGCCAGCAAGGATGCTGTATTACTTAATGTTGGCCCTAGAGTCAAACCACAGTTAACACTAAGAGTGATATCACTTGGTCATATCTTTGGAAAACAGTACAGTGAGTGGCTCAACATTGCCTTTCATATCTGAAAGTAAAAAAAGACCAAATTACTTTCTATGGCACTCACAGGAGTCCTTATCTAGTGGATACAAAAGAGTTATTATTACTGCCTGGATGGCACATAGGTGGCATGGTTACTACTAGTGATAAGCAAACTTGTGCTTCAAGTTCGGTGTTATCTAAGAATTCCGTTATGGATTCCGCTACCACGGACCATAACTTATGGTCCACGGTAGCGGAATCCATAACAGAATTCTTAGATAACTGAACCCGAACCTTGTACACTGAACTTAAAACGCAAGTTTGCTCAACCCTAGTTACTACCTAAGGGGAACAGCAATGAGCGATATGACATTTTTGGACACAAAAGATGGCACTGTTACTGTGTGATGCACTATAAGGCCTCTTTTACACGACCATTTTTTTTTCCCATTTACGGGCCGTTTTTTTGCGTTCTGTATACAGTCCGTATACGGAACCATTAATTTCAATAGTTCCGCCCAAAAAATGAATGTATGCATTCCGTTTCCGTATTTTCGTTGTTCCGTTCCGTTGAAAGATAGAACATGTCCTATTATTGGCCGCAAATAACGTTCCGTGAATCCATTCAAGTCAATGGGTCTGCAAAAAAAAACAGAACACATACAGAAATGCATCCGTATGTCTTCCGTATCCGTTCCGTTTTTGCGGTACCATCTATTGAAAATTTTATGTCCAGCCCAATTTTTTCTATGTAATTACTGTATACTGTATATGCCATACGGAAAAACAGAACAGAAAAACGGAACAGAAATGAAACACAACGGTAACAAAAAATGGAACAACGGATCCGTGAAAAACGGACCGCAAAACACTGAAAAAGCCATACAGTCGTGTAAAAAGGGCCTAGCTATGAGTCTCATTATGAGGCATCATGTATCTGCAAATAAAAGTTTTGGGTGCTCTGTTTTTTTTTACAGGTGCTGTCTGTCCAGCACTATTTTTGGGGGATAATTTTCATGAGGACACCATGCTACATGAAGCAGAATATTTGGGGGATACTGTGCCATGCATCAGGTATAATATTAGGGACTGATGGGGCAGCAACAGGTACAGAATTAGGGGTATCATCAAATGAGGAGTTTATGTAAGTTGTGGAAAGGTAGGAAGGATGCAGGAAAAATGAGGAGCCAAAAATGCTTCAGTCTGTAGACACAAGTTGCACCTGGAAGAAACTGCTGTGTTGATCTGTTTCAGATGTAAAAGACTAGTAAAAGAGATTGTACTCAGAGACATCAACTGTAAGACATTGGATTTTACTGCATTACTATCACATATTCAGTCTACAGGGTACTGGTGTAAGATTGCCATCTACAACTGTATGGTCACTGCATGGGGGTAAGATTGGTTTTGGGCAGTGTTTTGTTCAGTATGATGGTAATATTTAATCACTTCCTACTGGTATTGCTAGTGGTCATGGTGTGGCATTACATGGGTTGAGGATGGCCACTAAGGCAACAGATGTGTTTTTTATCCCCCGTCAATCTCCTCTTCAAATGCTGAATCCCTGGTTATGCCTTTCATATTAACTCTATGCTTATATTTAATTTAGACTGGGTTAGCATGGTCAAAATATGTCTGGACCATGGCTCTGCAGTAAGGGATCTAGTCCAGTCACCATAGCTAAAAAGTGAAGGGCTGGTGGTCCATACAAAGATAATAAAAAAAAACCGGAATGTAAGTTGTCTATAATGCTGTAGTATGCAATTGTTTGCATGGTCACTTCTGTTATATACTTTCTGAAAAATAGTAATTATTCGAAATGAAACATTTACAATAGAGAGGCATGTTACATTTAAATAGTTCTTATTTCAGACAATTCAAATATTGTAGAAATGCACAATGGGTCCCAGTGGTATCAACACTAAGTCTCATTCAAATCCACTCTGTCTGCTGCTTAGAATAGAAGCCATTGATACACTGAAGCATGACATCTTCATAAGACAAAACAATGAAAATTGTAAGCATGACCAAACTGCTTACAAACCGCTAGCCTTCCCTCTAGGTCTCTTGGGATTATCAAAGTCCAATAGCTGAAAAACCAATTGAAATTCAGTTGTTGTACAGTATATTGAAATTTTAACAGTATGCTTTCTTTTTCCAGCTAGATAAAATCACAGTAGAGTTCTTTCACAAAAATATAAATACACTAAATATCCTGAAAGCACTAAATGGTCTTAAATTATTGATGGTGAAATCTAATTAAAAAAAGCCCCAACTCCCAAAATTAATGCAAATACACAATAAATGAGTAACTAGAATTATAAGTCACTGAAAAAGTTAATCGAAACTACACCATACTACAGTCGTGGCCAAAGTTTTGAGAATTACATAAATATTGGAAATTGGAAAAGTTGCTGCTTAGGTTTTTATAATAGCAATTTGCATATACTCCAGAATGCTATGAAGAGTGATCAGATGATTTGCATAGTCTTTCTTTGCCATGAAAATTAACTTAATCCCAATAAAAACTTTCCACTGCATTTAATTGTTGTCATTAAAGGACCTGCTGAGATCATTTCAGTAATCGTCTTGTTAACTCAGGTGAGAATGTTGACGAGCACAAGGCTGGAGATCATTATGTCAGGCTGATTGGGTAAAATGGCAGACTTGACCTGTTAAAAGGAGGGTGATGCTTGAAATCATTGTTCTTCCATTGTTAACCATGGTGACCTGCAAAGAAACGCGTGCAGCCATCATTGCGTTGCATAAAAATGGCTTCACAGGCAAAGATATTGTGGCTACTAAGATTGCACCTCAATCAACAATTTATAGGATCATCAAGAACTTCAAGGAAAGAGGTTCAATTCTTGGTAAGAAGGCTTCAGGGCGTCCAAGAAAGTCCAGCAAGCACCAGAAATGTCTCCTAAAGAGGATTCAACTGCGGGATCGGAGTGCCACCAGTGCAGAGCTTGCTCAGGAATGGCAGCAGGCAGGTGTGAGCGCATCTGCACACACAGTGAGGCGAAGACTTTTGGAAGATGGCCTGGTGTCAAGAAGGGCAGCAAAAAAGCCACTTCTCTCCCCAAAAAAAACACCAGGGACAGATTCATCTTCTGCAGAAAATATGGTGAATGGACCTGCTGAGGACTGGGGCAAAGTCATATTCTCTGATGAAGCCTCTTTCCAATTGTTTGGGGCATCAGGAAAAAGGCTTGTCCGGAGAAGAAAAGGTGAGCGCTACCATCAGTCCTGTGTCATGCCAACAGTAAAGCATCCTGAGACCATTGGTTGCTTCTCATCCAAGGGAGTGGGCTCACTCACAATTTTGCCCAAAAATACAGCCATGAATAAAGCATGGTACCAAAACACCCTCCAACAGCAACTTCTTCCAACAATCCAACAACAGTTTGGTGAAGAACAATGCATTTTCCAGCACGATGGAACACCGTGCCATAAGGCAAAAGTGATAACTAAGTGGCTCGGGGACTAAATCGTTGACATTTTGGGTCCATGGCCTGGAAACTCCCCAGATCTTAATCCCATTGAGAACTTGTGGTCAATCCTCAAGAGGCGGGTAGACAAACAAAAACCCACTAATTCTGACAAACTCCAAGAAGTGATTATGAAAGAATGGGTTGCTATGAGTCAGGAATTGGCCCAGAAGTTGATTGAGAGCATGCCCAGTCGAATTGCAGAGGTCCTGAAAAAGAAGGGCCAACACTGAAAATACTGACTCTTTGCATAAATGTCATGTAATTGTCGATAAAAGCCTTTGAAACGTATGAAGTGCGTGTAATTATATTTCACTACATCACAGAAACAACTGAAACAAAGATCTAAAAGCAGTTTAGCAGCAAACTTTGTGAAAACTAATATCTGTGTCATTCTCAAAACCTTTGGCCACGACTGTAGATGTACTGTTCAGAGTACCTGGTGTCTCTATACACAACTACTGTAGCCTGTCAAACTTAAATAGGTCCACGATTCTAAACTGATTAATTTTAATAGATTTTTATAGAGCTTTTTTTTAATGTGGAGCTCTAAATCACCCAACTCTCTTCTCACAGTCACCGAGTTAAAGTAATTTTCTGGAATTTGAATAATAATGGCATATCCTTAGGACACACCATCAATACTGAATGAATGGGGAGGGGGAGTAGGGGTAGCGACCCTCAACACCCTGACCAATCAGCTGTCTGAAATACTGTGGTGTGTATATATATATATATATATATATATATATATATATATAGAGAGAGAGAGAGAGAGAGAGAGAGAGAGAGAAAGAGACTTCAGTTAGAGCTGTATAAATCTATATGCAGTACGTTCCCCCTTGCAGGTGAACAGAAATGTATTGTCATGTTTTAATAATTATAGCTTTGTATTAAAACTGAGTTCAAACCTTTATAAAGAGGAAGTTGCTCAACAGAGAAGTGTAGACCTATTAAGCTTTTAACCAAAAAACCTATAAGGCTGAATTTGTATCATAAATGAAGAACGCATAAAGACTGAAAGGGGAACTTATCATGAGGTGAATATGTGAAGTTAGTTTTGCGTGAGTCTGTGTTGTTGTACTTTATGCCACAGTTATCAAATGTCACATGTTGTTCGATAAATTTGTCTCATCCTTAAACCTACAGTAACACATCTGTTTAGAAAAGCCGTTCCAGTTTTCCTACTCCACCCTCCTACTGGAGTGAGACTGCGTCTTTTTTAGTGACTTTTAAAAAAAGTCTCAATGATAAAACTGGAGTGAAATTCATTAACATAGCTAACCACCCCTGCTTCCCACCCACACTTCAAAACTGGAGTGAGTGGTGTAAAACTGCAATTTTTGGGGGTGCAAAAAGGCGCAAAATCCCTGTTTTGTGATTTTTTTTGAAGCAAAAATGATGGAGTGAAGGCATGATAAATCAGGGCCTGTGTATTCTCCACTTTTTGAATCCACTCCTGATTTTGGCTTCAAAAACTATATAAAAAAAATTCAAACACAGAAGCCCAGACTGAAACAGCTACACTTAGATAATGTCACCCATACAGGTTTCTGCCAATTACTTGGCTTTATTTTTGCAATTATAAGAATCAAACCTTTTTTGGTCAGCTATTTAGACTCATAATTACTTTCCAGATCACACTGCGTAGAACGATGGAGAAATAGCTTTAATAGTTTCTCAGCACCTCTTTTATCAGGACATCCACTTACAAGATACTGCTCTGTAAAGATTGATTAGTCAATTAAAATATTAAATAATGCAAAGCCTAGAAAGGTCCAGAAATTAATTTCAAAATGTGATCGGGCAGACTCCTATTAACTTACTTAGTTCCACCACTGGAAGAACAATTAGAAGCTACATGAAGGTTGACACACTGTGCAATGCTTAATGTATTCTCATTAATTCAGAATTTCCTCAGTTGATGCTACAAAAATCAGGAATGTAGAAACACTATACATAAGAAATAATTTGCAATAATTGTGCTCAGTAGAGCACCAAACTGTAATAAAGCAGAAAATTTCATTTCCTGGATGCTTGTGACTCAGTGTGACAATAGGGTCATACAAGGGGGGTTGCATGACACTACACAGTTAAAGAATAACAGAAATGATCCTCAAACTTGCCACAAGGAAGGGCACACCTGATTTGTGGTGTCACAATCGTTTTACTTAAATTGTTCACACTTGGAAATCTTGTTAATTCCAAACAGAGTAGCTCAATGCACACAGTGTATATGAGCAGGTAGAGTAGTAGAAAATATACGAAAGGTGCTAATGTTTTTTCCTTTGGTGAAAATTACTAAAAGGATTTAGCTTATTCTTTTAAATTGCCAGTATGAATTCTTTGAACAGTGTGTACAGTATTCACAAAAAAGTTACGGATATTTGGTTTGTGGGTGAAATTTCAGGATGAACCTAAAATGCACTCTAACCTTTACAGGTGAACTTAACGTGACCAGTGATGGTCAGTTCGCAGTGTTCGCCAGCGAACACATGTGGGCTGCCATCTTTAGTAAGGTAGACTCACCCGTCTGGCGATGCACAGGATAAGCCCTTACCTGTGCCGCGAGCTGGTCTGAAATCAAATGCGGTCACCGGGAGCAGGCAGTTCCGAGAACAGCCCGATGAAGGCCCCCGGTGGCTCTGAACTGCCTGCCACATTTGATTTCAGACCGGCTTGCGGCACAGGCACAGGTAAGGGCTTACCTGTGCATCGCCAGACGGGTGAGTCTACCTTACTAAAGATGGCAGCCCGCATGTGTTCGCTGGCAAACACTGCAAACTGACCATCACTGAACGTGACCTTCTCTAAACTTTTGAATGCACATGTCCAACTTTCAATGTTTCAGTACTTTTTGCACAACTTGCTGTTCTCTAACAAGGAGCTTAATGGCAAAGTTCACAACAGGTGTTTGATCCATGAATCGCCCAATACATTTCCTGGTTCAATTAGAATTGGTATTTAAAGAGTTCTCCTCATCATGCTGTTCACATTTTGACATTGTGAGACCAAGACAACACCTAACAATTGATCAACAGTACCTCGTCATTCCAAGGCTTCAAGCTGGATGTTCTCAGACAGAAATGGGTACTGTGCTTAGAGTATCACAGAGTATCAGCAGCAGGTTGTAACACAGATACAGAGAGACTGGAAGAGTCACAGAAAAACATAGAAGTAAATGTCCTTTGCCCACATCCCAGACTGATTACCGCTTCATTGTGAACAATGCCCTGTGGAACCGGATGATGAATGCCACACAACTCCAGGCACATCTAAGGGAGGTGAGAGACACCTAAGTGTCATATCAGACCATTAGAAACCATTTATATCAGCTTGGCCTGCATGCTAGACGACTTACAAAGGTACCTGACCACAAGCATAATTCGATTTGTGAACAGCATTGTTGTCAAGCTGTAATTGATGCTCAAGGCCACATGACAAGTTATTGAAACACTGACATTTTTGTGGGGGTATACCCGCTATTGGTGTTGTCTTTTGTTTGAATAGATTGTTTGACATGAGGAAATCACCATTGCATGCTTCTACTTAAATGCCCTACTTTCATGATGTAATATCACTGTATAGGGAACTTTTTAAGTTTTCCATCAATTTCACCTGAAAGCCAAATATCCCTAACTTTTTGTGAGTAGTGTATATATCACAAACCCTCTAAAATGAATACTTTGGAAAAGTGAACATACTCATAATCATTGCTTGCTAGTATGCAATCTAGTAAAATATAACCATTTTGGAATATCCTTATTTAAAAATAATGTGGTAACTACACCTAAATTTACACATAATCCTTTTTGGAATGCATCAGATACATTCTCAGTCACTATCATCGTCAATACTAAAGATAAAATTAGCCTAAAATATGAATCAATCTGTGGATAGGTAATACCGTAAAAGGGACCGAACGGAAGACATCCTGATGCATACTGAACAGATTGCTTTGCATTCAGAATGCATTAGGATAAAATGGATGCGTTTTTTCCGGTATTGAGCCCCTATGACGGAACTCAATACCGGAAAACTTTAACGCTAGTGTGAAAGCACTTTAACATTTACAGTGTCATTCCTACTAAACTGAGATGTTAGCACCATTCCTTGAACTTTCCGCCAGTATAAAACACTGAAACATAATGGTCCAAATAGGCTAAAGGGAATGTGCCAGCAGCAAATGACCTACAGTATTGTTAAATCAAGTTTTTATTTTAGTCATATTCTAAAGAGTTTTTGGTGATGTTATTTTTAGTGTTCCATGTCACTAGCTATACTTAAAAAATCCCAATAACAGGCACTATTTCTTGGTCTATTCAGATCACCTTTCAGCAATCATCTAATAATCATCACAGTCAAGATTACACAGACAGGTATCCCTCATATTTATATAACAGAGAATTCACCATTCACAATAGCTGAGGTGTACTCCTGTCCATTGTGTCTATGGCCCATGGTGGTTACTGTAAAGCATATCTTTTAACATCAGCTCAGGCAAGATCAGTTAATAGAATAAAACAAATCTACAATCAGAAAAGTAAAAACATTAGAACAAAAAAAATGTGTCACAATCTGGTTTTAACTGTCAGAAAAAAAATTATAGGTGACACATTCCCTTTAATACTGTCTTAAATTTAGACAGTTTAGAACTAGACTAGATGTTTCAAATTTATCACAGTGGCTCATGTGCTATAAAAAATGTAGAACATATTTAGACACTATTGTCTACTCGCCTGGATGGCTTACCTTAGACTATTTATTTTGTGCAAAAATTTGGGCATAATGTGGTGCACTTCAAGCTATGCTCTTTCAGTTAAGTCAGATCCCATTTCCTTCCTAAGGCATGCCTCTTGTCAATACATTTGGAGCACGCCTTGTGCTCTGGAACTCGGCCTCAATTTGATTAGTGAATCCGCCCCGATATGTTATTCTTGTGGAATAAATTAAGTTTTTAACCCCTTCACGTCTGCAATCTGTATATATACGTGATAGCTGCACATACCCCGTGCAGCTACCACGTATATAAACGTTCTGGCAGCTCTTTAATCCAAGCGCTGCAAAGCGCTTGGATTAAAGCTTCTGCCCCTGCCCTGTATGCTGTCACGGACAGCATACAGTGCAGTAATGCCGGCAAGGGACCAATCAGAGTGGCCCCTTGCCGGCAATCGATCCGATTGGTTAGTCTGTGCAGACTAACCAATCGGATCGCGGCAGTGTTAAATGCCGGTTTCAGGCTCTGATCTGCGCTCTGCAGATCAGAGTCTGAAAGCAGATAGTGTACCTCATGCTCCCCGATTTGTGCCCCTCCAAGCACTTAGTGCAGATCTGTGCCCCCTCATCTGTGCCCCGCTGATCTGTGCCCATGCACTTATGCGGTCCGCCGCCTCCCCGCCCCCTGCATTAATTTTCAAGCCGCTCTCCTGCCCGCCTCCCTCGATATTATGGGCAGCCTCCCGGAACCCCCCTCTTTCCTGCGCTGCCCCCCCCCCCGATCCCCCTGCTGTGTGCGATGGCGGCGGCTCAATTACTGAGCCGCCGCCATCAGCAGAGAGTGTCAGCTCTATGCTGACACTCTCCTGTAACCCCTATAGATGCCGCGGTTGCGGCATCCATGGGGTTAACAGAGGGAGGGAGCTCCCTCTCTCCACCATCGGGGCTGCAGCGCTGTGATTGCAGCACCCGATGGTTGCCATGGCAACCGGACGCTTTGCAAAAGCGTCTGGTTGCCATGGCAAAGGCGTCCAGTGCTGCCACCTACAGGCAATCTGGAAGTACTATACTTTGCAATGCAAGAGCATTGCAAAGTATAGTACAACTATCAGCCCCACTGGATCTTCAAGATCCAAGAGGGAACTGATAAAAAAAAAAGTGAAAATAATAAAAGTAAAAATAAATAAATAAATAAAAATGTAAATTAGAAAAAAGAAATTGCCTTTTCCTATAAAAAAATGAAAAAATAAAATAAAATACACATATTAGGTGTCGCCGCGTCCGTAACGACCATCTCTATAAATATATCACATGATAGACCCCGTCCGATAAACACCATAAAATTAAAATTAAAAAAACTCTGCCAAAAAAGCTATATTTGTCACCTTACATCACAAAAAGTGCAACAGCAAGCGATCAAAAAGGCGTATGACCCCCAAAATAGTACCAATCAAACCGTCACCTCGTCCCGCAAAAAATGATACCCTATTTAAGACAATCGCCCAAAAAATAAAAAAGCTATGGCTCTCAGACTATAGAGACACTAAAACATCATTTTTTGGGTTTCAAAAATGCTATTATCGTGTAAAACTTAAATAAATAAGAAAAAGTATACATATTAGGTATTGCCACGTCCGTAACGATCTTCTCTATAAAACTATCACATGACCTAACTCCTCAGATGAACGCTGTAAAAATAAATAAATGAAAACTGTTCCAAAACTGCCAATTTTTGGGTCACCTTGCCACATAAAGTGTAATAATGAATGATCAAAAAATCCTATGTACCCAAAAATGGTACCAATAAAAACCTCAACACTTTCTGCAAAAAACGAGCCCCTGCACAAGACGATCGGCACAAAAATAAAAAACATATGGCGTTCAGAAAACCAATCCAGCACAATTTACCTTCCAAAAACCATATGGCATTCCTTTCCTTCTGCGCCTGCCGTGTGCCCGTACAGCAGTTTACGACCACATGTGGGGTGTTTATGTAAACCGCGGAATCAGGGTAATAAATTATGAGTTTTGTTTGGCTGTTAACTCTCAATGTGTTAAAGAAAAAAAATATATAAAATGGAAAATCTGCCAAAAATGTGAAATTTTGAAATTTCATCTCCATTTTCCTTTAATTCTTGTGGAACGCCTAAAGGGTTAACAAAGTTTTTAAAATCAGTTTTGAGTAACTTTAGGGGTGTAGTTTCTACAATGGGGTCATTTATGGGGGTTTCCACTATGTAAGCCCCACAAAGTGACTTCAGACCTGAACTGGTCCTTTAAAAAGTGGGTTTTGGAAATTTTCATAAAAATTATAAGAATTGCTTCTAAACTTCTAAGCCTTCTAACGTCCTAAAAAAATAAAATGACATTTCCAAAATGATGCCAACATAAAATAGACATATGGGGAATGTTAAGTAATAAATATTTTATTAGGTATCACTTTCTGTTTTAGAAGCAGAGAAATTGAAATTTGGAAAATTGTGAATTTTTCCACATTTTTGGTAAATTTGGGATTTTTTCCTAAATAAAGGTGAAATTTATTGACTCAAATATATGACTATCATGAAGTACAATGTGTCACGAGAAAACAATCTCAGAATGGCCTGGATAAGTAAAAGTGTTCCAAAGCTATTACCACATAAAGTGACGCATGTCAGATTTGAAAATTTTGACCTGGACATTGGGGCATCAATGACCCTTGGTCATGAAAGGGTTAATGAACATGAATTGTGCTAATTGTTCTTTTTTTTTTTTTTTTTTCAAAAACATTTTATTTCATTTCTGCATACTGAGAATTCTTACAGATACATTTGAATAGTACGGTACAAATAATACATACATCTCAAATATCAATTAATAGCATTGACATTTTCTTTTTCTTACGCTGATCAGATGTTGAGCGTTACATCTGACGTATGCATAACTAATAAACTTCAACCCCCCCCTCCCCCGTCCCAACCCCTTTTGTCTGGATGCAACTCCACCTTAATATCATTCTTACTTCAACCTTACTCATAGTCTGTGTATTTTGACTAGACACAACTAAGGCAAACTTCTCAAACCTATGTCACTCGCTTCAAGTGACTTTTAGTTGTCCTAGGGTGCCTCTTAAATCTTTCTGTAAATACCACTCAGTGTGTTTAAAATTACTCATAAGAGTTTGTGTTTCTTCCTTTGACAACTGTTTGACAATAAACTTTGACCATTTATTCAAAAAAGCTGTTGATCCCTTATTTTTATTGGACTCTGCATCCAACTGATCCATCAACAGAAAGTGCCTCATTAAACTATGGAATTCTGTGTTTGTGGGTGTTTGTGGTTCTAACCATTTTTGTAATAGACATTTTAAGGCCACCAGCAGCACCCCATCGATCAGTTTGGGCACTTGTAACGTATCCGGGAATACATGAAATAAGACCGTTTCTGGTTCACACGGTATGGTAATATGCCACGTGTCTTTAATCCAAGACAGCACCCATTCCCAGTATTGACGTGTCTTAGGACATAGCCACATCCCGTGATCCAAATCCGCCTTCAAAAGATCACACTTTGGACACTTATTTATCCAAGACTCTGTATTACGGGTGTTAGTAATGTTAAAGGCATATATTGCTCTGTGCATTAATTTCAGTTGAGTCTCTCTCCATTTTTCACTCGCTACCGCTTTCCTAGTCCTAATCCATCCCTTCAATATCTTCTCCCTCCAGTCTTGGCTCACTAATAATTTACCCCACCCTCTACTAATTGTGACTGCTGTTTTATCATTTTCCCTATCCCTGAGTTGTCCATAGATGTCCGATAATGACCATTTATTTTTCAGCTGTTTGAGTAATGTATCAAATCCATTTACTTTACATTCAGAGGAAATCTGCTTTAGCCTAGCCTTACAAAAGTGCATCACCTGGTAATACTGCATTTCTTGACCCTTATGCAAACCAAACTTTTCACTTAGTTCTGACAGCGTTAAGTACCTTTGCTCTTGAATGTTCAACAAATGTACCACCTGAACAATCCCCTTCTGCCTCCAGTGTTGAAATAATTTATTAGTACTTCCTACCTCAAATTCTGGGTGGGCCCATAAAGTCATATATTTAGAAGTCTGAAAGGAAAGACTATATAGTTTTCTCACTGCTTTCCACGTTACAATGGTGTCTCTTAATAACACAGAGTTCTTGACTCCACTTGGTAAAGATGCTAAACGTGTATGCAATACTGCTCCCAGATCCCATCCCTGGGCCAGTTCCTTTTCCAATAATATATTGGAATAATAAGATGTCCCAGCTATCCAATCTCTACAATGGCGAAAAAGACTAGCCAGATTATATCTTCTCAGATCAGGAAATCGGTGCTAATTGTTCTTAATTATTAACCATTCTTCATTTTAGGTTTTTATGCTTTTAGTGTCTATCTGCTAACCCTTGTCTTTTTGTGATTTTTACAGGCTGCAAGGAAAGGGACAGCAGGATTTTAGAGACAAATATATATAAATCACAATCATTAATTAATCATTAATTATAACAAATGCATCATTCTGTTGCTATACATCTTTGATTGGTCACTTTGATATACATCCATGATTGGTAATTTTTGATCCGTAGTATGTAAGAGGGTGTGTCCCAGGCTTTATGGTAAATAAATAGCACCTCATGGGACACACCCAGGGAGAGGCCCCATTGCATACACCTGGTGTCTGTCCGTTCTTTGTCTCTCCCTCTGGTGGAGGGTGGGGGAGATACCAGCCAGTAATACTAAAGAATTTGAACTCAACAGACAACTGTAAATCTTGCAGTGACATTTTCGCACATTCACTTTGTGCTCACTGGTAGAAGACTTTTCATTTTAGAGAGATGATAATAGAAGAATAATAGAATGGTTTATGCTGTACTGACAGGCACAATATTATTGGACATTTGAAGGAATATTGAAGAGAAAAGAAAAAAAATCTAAGCTAAATTTTAATTGCTGCATTTAGTGAGGGGTGACATTAAAACTGTGTGGGCAAAAGAATCTCAATCTGCACTCTTCATAATTAGTGCACTATTGTTACGCTGCAAAGATGTGTTCAATACTTGGCATTATCTCTCTGTGTTGTAGTTACGCATCATACAAACCAGAAAAAAAAACTAGAGCCGCGACAAGGAGCACATGGCAACAGAACAAGCTCATAATCTACTGTATCACCAGCCATCATTTCATTCTTTGTAAGGAAAAAGAAAAAGATACAGAAGTAAAGGCAAGAGAAAAAAAAAAGCCGGCACAGTTTACAAACTATTCCTTTAAATAACAGTCAAGTTGTCGTAAAGATGAATTCTTTTCTATTCTTTGAAGACTTATTTTGACACTATATTATACAAAGAAACAATTTAAAATGAGAACAACGCTAAGACCACAACGGCAAACACACGAAGGCAGAGAGACGATTCGGTTATTAGCGATTAGAGAAATGGTTACTTATTATCTCTGCAAATGCATTGTTGAAATAAATAAGCTATTGAGCTGACAAGTTTATTTTCTTGCGGCTAGAATCCATTGAATACTGGTAAATATGTAATAAAAGCAATAGCGACAATATAACAGTTTGATCTTGTGAATGTGAATAACGAGTGAATTTTAATAAAAAAATTGGAATTACAGCAGATGTTTAAGCATGGGGATAGTACAATGGCACTGTGTGCAGGACTTTTCTAGAAAGGCTGGGGAAGAAAGGGCAAGGAACTAACAGGACTATGAGATTTTACCTAACCTGTAAATGTATAATATGTAACCTGTAAACATTAAGACTAGGTTGTCTCATCAGAGACAGCACCTTTCTGAATCCAGCAGCCGCAGCAATCTGCAAACAGCCGACTTTGTAAGGAAGAGAGACAAACAATTCTTAAAGGGGTATTCGACAGGATAACTATTAGATCAGTGGGGCTCCTACTGCTGGGACCCCTACCGATCACAAGACTGGGGCCCCGTACCCCCTGCAGCCACCCTGAACGGAGCAGACAGTCAGACTTTAAGAGATAGCTGAACACAGCATTTGGCTATCTCCGGAATTCCCACAGAAATTAATGAAGTTGGCAGTCGCATGTGCGATCAGTCGCTCCGTTCATTTCAGGGGGGCATAAAGGGATTGTACGACGAAAAATATTCAACAGTTTTCAAACCAGCACCTGGATCTGAATACTTTTGTAATAGCATATAATTAAAAAATGAGTTGAGTTATTTAATAAAATATTAAACCTGCTGTTTGTTATTTTTTCTTATTTCTTTGACCCGGTCACTGACAAGGCCGCACATGCTCAGTTTCATCCTACAACTGCCTCCTGAGCTGTGATAGGGAGAGCTGAGACACGCCCCCTTAGCTGCAGCAGAAAAGACACTCCCCCTGAGCTGGCAGCTTGATATAAATCTAGCAGAGCAATGAAATTTACTCCACTTATGAGCACAGATTTCAGCTATAATTCACTACAGTTTCTGGCATAAATCAAAGTAAATCTGTTGGGCCCAGAGGCCATGCCTCCTTTCTTCTAAGCCCAATACACTTTCTCAACACTCATGAAAATTGCCAAGAAGTGTAGAAGGTTGCAAATTATAGCACAAATATAGCATGCACCATAATTTGATAATTTTGTAAATTAATAAATCTGAACCATTATGTTTAGCACGTTTCTTGGACCTCTGCGGTGTGTTACTACTCCCCTTACTGTCCCTACACAGACAGCACTGATTGGGGAGTGTCAGACTGCGGAGAGACATGCCCAACTGGCAACACCCAGATGTCATTTTATTCCTACATTTCTAGGAGGAATATCAGCGGGTTAAATGATGCTGATTGATGCTGTAAAGGCTGACCGTGCTCATGGACTGTGATGGCCAGTTCGCATTGTTCGCCCGCGAACACATGCGGGCTGCCATCTTTTCTCACAAGTCCGGCGATGCACAGGTAAGCCCTTAGCTGTGCCTGTGCGCGAGCCGGTCTGAAATCAAATGCGGTCACCGGGAGCAGGCAGTTCCAAGAACAGCCGCCAGGGGCCTTCATCGGGCTGTTCTCGGACTGCCTGCTCCCGCTGACCGTATTTGTTTCAGACCGGCTCGCGGCACAGGCACAGGTAAGGGCTTACCTGTGCCTCGCCGGACTTGTGAGAAAAGATGGCAGCCCGCATGTGTTTGCGGGCGAACACTGGTAACTGGCCATCACTGTTCATGGACTCTAAATGGAGTGAAGCAAATAAATAACTTGTGCTTAGTGTGCAGAACCAAATAAATAGGAGTCAGTGCTATATCTCATTGGCTAACTGCTGGTCATACCAAGCAGTATGATTATAGAACTCGTGTACTTGTGACATTATCTATAAAACAACGCACCGTGCCACTCATAATGAAAACTTCTCAATGACCACTTTTCCATACAACCGGTCAAGGAAACCAAATAGGGGGTCATTAACTATCCAGAAATACGCCTATAGTAGTCTAAAACACCGGCCTTAATAAATACCCCCATAGTTTATAGCAAGTTGATTTTTCTTCTTTTTAGTACTACACCAAACCATATATACAATATGATTACATGGAAGCTCTTAAATCTTAATGAAACTATCTTCTACAAGTAAACATACAAAATTATGAGTCTGGTAGAGATAAAAATTTGCAAAAACTGTACCTGAGTAAGTGCCACAAAATATCCTCTTGGATGCTACAGTGATGTGGTACACTGAGTACTGTACATTCTTCTACCGCCAGAAATCTGATAACTGCAGAGGAGAAAACATCCTGGGTAAGTATGACATGTTATCTTCTTATAACACTGCAATATAAGCTGTGTGTATTGTATCCAATCCAAATTAGTTTGCTTTATTGTGTCTGTTAGAAGGTTTTTTACATGTGTGAACAATGAATATGCAGTTTGCCTCTTGAATACAGCCTACTAACACTGAGCGTGCACATTTTGATCTCTACATGGACAGATTGTACAAGGGCTCATGCACATAATGGTCTGTAAAACCTCTAGATTGCCAGATTACAGCTGACTGAAAAATAATTGCATCATGCTTAACTAAATGTGCTATGCAGACGAAATTCTACTCTTAAAGGTTTTTTTCAGACTTTTTTTTATTCCCCCAACCAATTGAACCTGTGGGGAAACCCATATTTACCTGCTCTTCACCATTCTGTTCCAGTTCCCTGGCTGTCTTCACTGGTCTTCCGATCCCATCTATCAACTTCTATATGGACAGGGTCATGTGCGCCGCTACCACCAGTGACTGGCCCCAGCGGTAAAGCATGTCACTACTGGGTCACATGTCGCTCAGGAACACATCACCACTGAGGCCAGTCATTGGCTGCAGCAGTGAAGGTGACCCTGTCTATAAGGAAGTTGACAGATGGGGACCAGAAAATCAGTGAAAAGAGCTAGGGAACCAGAACTGAGCATCAGAGAGTTGGTCAGTATGGATTTTTCCACAGGTAAACTTGGGGGGGGAAGGGTTAGATTTAAAAAATAAAAAGACAACCATTTTAAGGCATAAAAATAAAAGATGGGAGAAAATACAGTGGAGTCTTTGCATTAGCACATGTAGGCTGTATGGCAGCCTCTATGTGCTATATGGAGGCTGCTGTAGGCAGGAAGCCTCAGGCTTAGGACTTGTTCACACAACCGTGGTTTTGGTCCACATCTGAGCCGCATTTTTTGCGTATCGGGTGCGGACCCATTCACTTCAATAGGGCCAATGTGTGCTGTCTGCATCCGTTGCTCCGTTCCGTGGACCCGCAAAAATTATGAGGCATATCCTATTCTTGTCCGTTTTGCGGACAAGAATAGGCATTTCTATAATGGGCCATCCTGTTCCGTTCCGCAAATGGGCGGCACATGGGCGGCATCTGTGTTTTGCGGATCCGCAATTTGCGGACCGCAAAACACGGCACGGTCGTGTGAACAAGCCCTTAGAATGCATGTACCCCCAATGAATTACTGCACACACTATATAGACTTGCACACTCCTGCAACACTTTTATGTGTTCATATGTGACAATTATATGATCTTTTTTTTCCCCATAAAATAAGATATTCATTGCATTTTTAGTGGAAAAGTAAACATTATCTAAATGTGCTGTATTGCAACTTATTTTGCTGTTCTTTGGCCTCATTATTTTAAATGGTGTTATGAATAGAGCAATAGCTGTGGCATAAAACACTGCTAATTGGGTCACAGATAAAATAATAGTTGTCTAAAATGATAATTTTTTTTATAAATATACACATTCAGTATACTATTGCTACAAAATGTAATTTTCTCCATCCCTTTAAAGAGGTTACCTCATGAATACAACCTCTGTCCTCTTACAGCCGGTTCAGACCTGAGCGTTTTACAGCGCGTTCCTACGCGCTGTAAAACGCTCAACAGGCAAGAACCAATGATTCCCTATGGGAATGGTTCTCATCTGACCGTTTTACAGTGCGTACGATCGCGCTGTAAAACGCCCAACACCCCAAGAAGTACAGGAACTTCTTTGGGCGTCTTGTCGCGCGTTCCCGTACATAGACTTCAGCGGGAACACGACAATGGGCGTTCGCTTGTCTCTGTATGTGCGATTGAAAACGCCCGTACAATCGCGCATACAGAGCGTATGTTCAGTACGCTCAGGTCTGAACCCAGCCTTAGGGCATGTAAACATCATAGAAGGGAGGTCCCTCACTCAGAAACCTGCTCTATGAACCAGAAATGAGAGCTGCTGCCTCCCATTCTGATGGTTCCAAGCCTTCCTTGTATGACATGCATGGCCATTCATCTGAACATCCAGCGTGAAGGATCTCTGCTTTCCCCAGAAAAATCATTTTGCCCAAATGGCAACATTTTGCAAGGGGTTCACTCTGATGATTATAATTTACTAATGATAATAGACGAAATGTCTATAACTCTGAAATCCAGAAATATTGAAATGTCGTAGAATGTTGATATTCAGCACAGTGGATCATAATTTATAAAAAAATTATATCAACCTAAATGTATCAATTAAATCAGGGGTGAACAACCAGTGGCACATGAGGGCCCCAGAGCCATATTTGGAACAGCCCGTCCTGCTGAGCAGAAACACAGCTGTTCGTGCGATCAGCTATGTTTTTGCCCGGAGCGCTGCACTGCGCTGGATTACAGTGCATGGTCCTGCACTCTTGCTGGATTACAGGTTGGGCCCCTGGCTGTAAGTGACAGTGGGGGAGCCGAAGAGCTCTTCTGCCTTCTTCTCAATGAGTGCTCTGCAGTGTGGACCCGGCATCTTGGGGGCAGGGGAGCGCAGAGCTGCAGGGTCAGAGTCAGCCCTGCCTTGTACAACTTCCCGCCAACCAGCAGGCTGGTTTCCCCTATAACTGGGGCTCCTCTGGGGCCTGTAAAATGGCTAGGGCAGTGCTAAAGCCCACTCAGCGTCGGTGACATTACCGGGAACACTGCTAGGCGGAAGCCTCCGCCTAGCAGTGTGAAAATGTAAACAAGAAAGCCCTTGCCCTGCGCTGAAGAGCTTCAGAGCATGAAATGCTTCGATGCTCATGTCAAGAGGGGCTGAGTGGGGGAAGAAGGGAATATGTCCGGGTTAAGCTCTGAACCCCGTTAAGTAAAAAAAAAAACATAAAAGAAAAAACACCCACACCAACTAAAACCATCTTCGATATTGCTCCATTCATATGAAACTATATATAATATATAATAAAACAACCAACACAAAATAGGGAACTAATTATAATAGTTTATTTTGGTGTCAGTTTGCATATTTAAAGAATAAGGATCTATATTTAGAAAAAAAAATGACTTTTTAAAAATGTTTTGTATAGTTTCCCCCAAATAAAACTAAAATGCCCTGTGTGTCACATACAAAAATATTGCAAAAATGATTTCAGTACCAACACATGCGCTATCACAAAAAGTGTCTGGTGATTAATTCTTTTTACAGGCCTGGTCATTAAAGTGTTAACCAATGAGTGTTTTCCCTGCTAGTAAGGTAAAGTGCTTACTGGTTATTGCCAGGAGGAGGTAATAACTATTGAGCGCCGTCTCTGCAGTAAACAAAAGCGTTGATTTATGAATAGGAGGCAGGATGGAAGGAAGTGTTGCCACTTTTACATGTTTTTCCAGTAAAAAAAAATTTTTAAACAAGTTCCTGCAGCATGGACTCTGAAATAGAAGATTCATACTTACCTGCTCCCTGACGCTCTAGTCCTCCGCACTGCCCCCGCCGCCTCCATCTTCCAGTCCCTGTGCTTTTTACACCTGCCAGTGCATGAACATAGTCACACACACCACTCCAGTTAATGAGTGGCCACATCACCGCTGAATCCAGTCAGTGGATGAAGAGATGAATGTGACTATGCCCATGCACTGCCAGGTGAAAACAGCACGGGGACCGGAAGATGGAGGCAGTAGGGGCAGTGCGGAGGACCAAAGCGGCAGGCAAAAGGTAAGTATAACTCTTCGGTTTCAGAGGCTATTTTTACTGGGAAATTTCTTTAAGCCCCTATTACACTGCATGATATCCAGGACAATTACTGGGAACAAGTGTTCATAGGAACACTTGAATCCTGTGCTGTAAGGAGTCTTTCCTTTTTTCTATGGAGTCCCAGAGTCTGCACTCTGACATGCAGGAGAATTGGCCTTCAGCATTCTGACTGTGCTTGAGGACAACCCTGTATATTCAACTTTTATTACTCTTTTTTCCAGATTGTCCCAGCCAGGCTTGAATCAAAGACCTGCAGTATGGGAGGCAGTAATCTTACCAGTTTAGCTGCAGGTTCAACTGAAGTCAATGGAAGGATTTTCTCTAACTAAAAACCTCAGTAGTATTCTTCCCATTGTGAGGCAATGACAGGAGTCATTTATGATGGGAGATATGTGTCACCCAGAATGTTGCAGGAAGCATTCTAAAATAGGTTTTGTTTGCACCGGGAACGTGTCACCAAGGTGCCCGTCCTTGGTGGAGTAAAGACCCTAGATTAGGTGTTCACTAAGGTAGTTGGTGGACATCATGATAAATAGCATACCTGTTTCTAGCTAGTCCGGGTCGGGCTTTTACTGGGAACAAGCAATGTGCTGGGTGGGTGCCTGTTCCCCATGCTCCAGTCCGGTACTTGGGGCATGTTCATGTCCAGGGATTCTATTTAATCCTGCTGCTGAACTTAGGTATGTCTCAGTCTGGGGGAAGAAGGTAGACAGCGTGTGGTAACACTGTCAGTGTGTGCTGTGCTTGCTGGACCCGGATGTTGATCCGGATTTATCGGCTGTACGTATTTGGACAAGCATAAATAAAGAAGACTTTGATGAACTTTGTGGTGTCCCTGCCTCTGTACACTGGTCAAGTGAGTATGGTTCCTTACACCATGCATAATGTACTGGCATCTACAGATACATCTCTATATATCCCTGTACACTATATGTTTCTTAATGATAATAGCAAAAGTATCATTTATTAAGTAATTACAAAAAATCCATGTGGGATCGCCGATAATGCCATACAGGTGGGACTACAAGTGGGACTACAGGTAAGAGTCACTGATGACTCACTGGGCAACTGCTACCAGGAAACAACCAGGAAATGCTGGCATTTTGTGGGGGTAACCATAAGAGAGAGGGTGTCAGACAGAGACATACATGACATTTCAGAGCAAATGGGGCACTTTTAATTCAGATCAAAGTTACTTGGACTGAATCTAATCTGATGGCCAATTCAATAGAATCAAAACTAAAATAGAATTTGAGTAAATTTGCTCATATCAGCATTTGAAACAGTCCCACCAAATGAGGTGTGAACTTAGTCCTAACTCAGTAAGAGTTGAACAGACTATGAAAATATTTAATGAAAAAGGGGAACTGAAGGACATTTGTATTAGTAATTCAAATTTTTTGTTGTTGAAAATGGTCTTTAATTGTGGCTACTTCAACTAAAACCCACTGAAAGAGGTAGAAAATAGCTGTGACAAATTTTTAGGAAGTGTTCTTATAACTATAATACAGAAAGCCTTGGTAACGGTCATTTTATTAAGAAACTCCAGAACTACAACAAGAGAAATGCTATTTTGTGCCTTATGAATCACCTAAGTGCAGAACTACAGGAGAAATGAGGATCTGTGGTGTTATCTGGCAAGGGAACAATTAGATGGAAAATAGTTTAGATAACTATGTATTGAGAAAACATCTTCTGGTGGAATTGAACCTTAATACACCATTTTACCATTCTGAATTAACATAAAAAAATGTAAGACCATTTACACAAGTAAATGAACAGAAACAAGCATTCATATGAATGTTTATCTGGCTGATCACTGGGCCATCTAAACACCCCCCCCAATCAGCCATCTGATCGGTAATTGTATTATAAAGAAGCACGCCCACAAACATTTTTATTCTCTAGCCTGATAGAAAGGTAGATGATGTACATTGTAGTGAAAGTAATCTTTTTACTGGTGACTGCAGTTGTGAGTTATCCTCTCCCTTCTGGTCCTTAGTTGTGTTATGTGACCAACACTCTGACTCTCCAACTGACACAGCGTCTTATGTGTGGACAGGAAGTCAGTGTCTCTATTCATTCCCGTGAGACTGTGGTGGACATTTATCAAGACTAGGGGCGACCCCGTCAGAAACCTGTCCCTGAAGCGCTCATATCCCTAAAAATGTCCCTCACTCTTTTCCCGACCTGACATGTTTCATCCAATAGAGCAGGACTCTTCATGGGATTAATGCATGAAAGGTATTGGTATTTAAATCAAAATATACAAAAGGAAAAAAGCAAACAACAAAAAACAGGTATCTATTAGTGATGAGCGGCAGGGGTCATATTCGAATTCGTGATATTTTGAATATTCGAAATTCGAAAATTCTAGATTTCTTTTACAAAAAAAATCGGCAAGGTAATGATTGTGTAATATGCGAATTTTCGAATTCAAATTTTTATTGCAAATTTTTCAACTTACAACTATTAGACAAAGAAGATTATAGCACTATATTAGCTAAATTGCTCTATATTAGATTTTTTTGAATATTCGCTATATTGCTATAACTTAGTTTTTTCGAATATTTGTAATATTCTAAAACAAGAATATATAGCAATATAGCGAATATTCGAAAAAAACAAATATAGAGCATTTAGCTAATATAGTGCTATAATCTTCTTTCTCTAATAGTTGTAATTTTTTTCTCATCTGATGTTCAGATTAGAAAAAAATTACAACTATAAAAAAAACTGATTATAGCACTATATTAGCTAAATTGCTCTATATTTTTTTTTTTTATATTCGCTATATTGCTATAACTTTGTTTTTTCGAATATTCATAATATTCTAAAACAAGAATATATAGCAATATAGCGAATATTCAAAAAAATTAATATAGAGCAAAATTCGCAAACACTACTACTCCTAAAGTCAAGTATATTGCAGCCTTCTTATTGGCCCACAAGCTAGAAGCAGGAAGGGATCATGTGTACTGATTTAAAAAAAAAAAAAATCAAAAAGAAAAATTGAATATTCGAAATTACGAATATATATAACTATATTCGAAATATTCGCGAATTTTCGAAGTACCTATATTCACGATAAAAATGTGAAATTCGAATATTCATGATCAACACTAGTATCTATCCCACTGGTGTTTATTTATTCCCCTAGTGGTCACGAGAGGGGGTGAAAATAGGCACATACCAGCGCTATGGGCTGAGCAAACCCTGCTGCATTATTATTAGCAGGGGGGCTGTGGATGACAGTGGTTATCCACAAAGCGGCCCATGATCTGATAAAAAAAAAATCTGTAAATACGGGGCAAGTGTCCCCCTGGTCTCACCAGTGTAAGAGAAGTTCGCAACTTCTACACGTCTGATATGGTCAGAGCCACTCTGATTGCTATTTAGGCAATATTTGTTATCTCTTTGTCTTTGCTTTTTGCGTCTGTTTGTGTTCTCACCAGTTTGGGTATACATTAGGACCTCTATATATTTTATTGTGATTTAGTGAAAGTTACGTTTTAATTAACACCCAGTTTGTGAAAAGTGGCAAGACGCTCAAAAAGTCACAAAGTATTGTGCAAATATAGCGTGCTACATAAGTTACAAATTTTTTTTACACCAAGATAGTGGTGTAAACGCTTTAGTAAATGTCCCTCACTGCATCCGATGGAGAGTCAGCGTGTTGGTCGTATGACACAGTTGAGGATCAGAAGAGAGATTATAACTCGCAAATGCAGCCACCGGTAAAAAGATTACCTTCACTACAGTTTACATCATGTACCTTTCTAACAGGTCAGGGAATAAACATGTTTGTGGGAGTGCTTCTTTAACACTGATGTTGTCAGCATCATATCTCTCTGTTTAAACAAGGGATTGCTGCCAAAAATATGCAAACTGTATGGGGTATCGACGAACATCATATCATTGAATTTTCATGCTGCAAAGAAAAAGGGGGTCAGTAAGCACATCCCAATGCACAGGGGCACGTTGCTATTGATTGATTTTTCATCCTCCATACAGTTTGCATACTAATGTGTAAAGGTCCTTTAAATTAGTGCCAATCAACTCGTTCTGAGAGGGCCCATGTTAAAGGACCCTCACTATGAATCACAGTGTGTGCTGGTGCTGTTGCAGAAAGTATCACATTCCCCTTCACAGCTGTATTTAGTGCTGATTCTCCCAGCATTCCTTGTAGTCTCCGAGTCTACACAGAGAGTCAAGGTCTGCATTCTGGAGATGACAATCTCTACATTGTGCACTGTAGAATAACCTGATGTAAGAAAACGTAATTCTCCCAGAATGCAGTGCAGCACAGAGAATGTCATTGTCAGCCAAACTATCAAGATGTATATTTCAACTAGCAGAACGATGCTAGACTATGATACTAAAACTGGCCATACATATTAGATAAATCGTGGCAGATCTCACCCATCTAGGTGGGATCAGCCAACAATCTAATGTACTGGGGCAGCTCAAATGTTGAGGCAGGTCAGCATTTTTATGTGTATGACCACCTTTATTCTGGATCAGTACAAGTAATTCAATTTATTTAAAATGTGTCTTTTATGTATTTCATATGTACTGTATTTCTAAAGTAAAATGGCTACTCTAGATAATACAGTAAACATTTTTTTACAATTTTACATGCATTTTACACATTATGTAGTTGAGCACTAAGATTAAACAGTTTTGGTGTCTTGCTGCCTGAGATACAGTAACAGAACTGTATTTTCTACAATAAAAAATATTTTCTTGGACAAAAATGACCAATCGCCATTGATCTAGCAGAGACAAGCTCAGTGTATGACAAGTAAATAGACTGGAAAGTATTATCTGCACCACAAACCGCACGTATGAGTACATTTCAGCAACTGTCAATATGGACAGTTTTCTAAACACTTTTAGGTGTGAAGCGGACATATGAATTTCGGGTTTCTGTGCACAAAAACACAAACTTTTATACTGTATTTCCTGGGCTCTGGATTTTTAGGCTACAACACAAAATGTTGCCCCCTTCTGTTGTCACGGAAGCTCCCAGGAATTCAACCCACATGGAGACCTGGGGCCAAGCACATCAATTCAGATGCCCTAGAAAGAAGCTCTTTTGCCATCCCTGAACATTCCCACAAGCATGTAAAACAGGCTTCTCCATTATTTCCCTGTCTGTACTGAGAAAGCAATAGAAAGGTTGGGGAGGACTAAGTCTGGTTCTCAAGAGACTGCCCTTCTATGAAAACATCTTAAGAGACAGAATGAGGTGGAACTGGAGAAGGTTCTTTCACAAAAGACATAGGGGGCCATTTATCAAACTGGTGTAAAGTAAAACTGTCTTAGTTGCCCATATCAACCAATCAGATTTCACCTTTCATTTTGGACAGCTCCTTTGGAACATGAAAAGAGGAATCTGATTGGTGGCTATGGGCAACTAAGCCAGTTCTACTTTACACCAGTTTGATAAATGACCCCCATAATTCTTCCAGGCCTTGTGAATACATAATGTATTGTTTACATAACCAGTTTGTTGTTGTTTTTTACTCTAATTAGTTTAAAATGTTTAAATAGGTTGCCTAATGAAGAAAACTTCTGTCTGTATGCCCTATTAGAGGGTCCCCTGCTCTTGGTAAGACTACAGGAGCAGCGTTGCAGAAACCAGCTCCATCACAATACAGGGGGCGAGCTGTGTAGTTCCAGCTACTGTAGACAATCTGATATTGATGACCTATCCTAAGGAACCCCTTTAAGGAATATACCCATATATGGATTACTCTATTTATTATGGCTAATTTAAATAGCATTAATAAGGGACATCAACATTATTTATCACACATTGACTATGTGAATGGTCTATGTTATTTTTTTTTTTTACAAAAAACAGGTGAATATATTTCAGGAGACAATTTTTTTAAGTCACTCCATGCATTCTCCTTTCTGTCCTGTCTCTTCACTTCCTCTTTATTTGGACTTTTTAGCACACAAACCACCTCACTTGACTTTTTTAGGCTAGTTCCACACCTGCGCTAAAGCTATCTGGTAGATCATTGCTGCAGAGGAAAAGCCTGCTGGAGTTCACCATATATGGCTAGGCTCCTGTCACGTGGTAACAGCTCCTTGGGCTCCTTACCAGACTCATTTGCATATATAAAAAATAGTGTTTTTTTACGGAATAAAAGCACACAGAGCTATGGGAAATGTGTATTGCGGACGTGCTTGTGGCGATCTAGCAGCACATGTCCTCAGCTCTATAGGCTCAAACTAGCTGACAGAATGCCTTTAAATTCCTTGCTGATATTTTTTCTTACAAATCAGTACTGAAGACAAATGTTCTCCTGTGAACTCAAGTTTACAGATAATAGTCAAGCATTTGTATTCTTTGCAGCAACATAAACCAAAATAAATGGATATGCCATAAATGTCCAAAAGGTGTGAGTTCCATGCGTTGCTGGGGATGGAGAGGTGGCTGCACTTGCATGGCTCCCTCCATTCACTTCTTTAAGCCTTCTATAGGTGATTGGCTATTTTTGAAAGTCCTCTATCCTAATTCCTGAGATAGGAGCGGGTCCCACCTGATGTGAATATGCCATAAATGTCCAGATGGAAATACCTCTTTAAAGACTCACTTGCATTAACTACCAAAATGAAGCTAGACGTGCAACATGACATTTGCTTTGGGAGAAGTTACTATTCCTGTACTACCTATGTCAGAAAACTTGCTCTGTCATTGAAAAGACAAAACAGCCCAAGGCCGAGAATGGTGTGTTAAATAGTTTTTGGGGGATTTTGATACTGATGACCTATCCCCAGGATTGGTCATCAGTATCTTATTGGTGTGGGTCCAACACCTGAGAGCTGATCAGATGTTTTGAGCCTTTTCTCAGCGGCTGTACTAGGTACTTGGCCCCATTCACTTCATTGGGGTTGAGCGCGATACCAAGCACAGCTGCTATACAATGTACAGCGATGTACTTGGTAAGCACGGAAAAGGCTGCAACACTCACAGGAACGCCCGTGCTTTATCAAACAGCTGATCAGTGGGGGTCCCAGGCATCAGACCCAAACCAACCAGATACTGTTGACCTATCCCGGAAAACCTCTTTAAACTGCAGCATGAAATCAACGGGACCGTTTTTAACGGCCGCTTAAACAATGGGTACACTAGAACAATAGAGCCTTTTAGAGCTTAAAAAAACACCTCACTCACTTGCACGTGCAGCGGCAATTGCTCCTCTCTTAATTGAAAAGGATCTGCCGAAGGACCTGCGCTCAGGGTTATGATGTCACAATGAGCTCATGCTGGGATCACACGGTGAGCGCAGGTCCTTCAACAGGTCCTTTTCATTAAAGAGAGGAGGCGACTGTCTCTGTGCATGCAGGTGGATGAGAGTATGCGCTCTCATAAAAATGAATGGAGCAGCGGCTCACATTTCCAATCAGCTGCTCTGTTCATTTCAGGGGGGCTCCACGGGGTATGGAGCGCCTGTTCTTGTGATTGGTCGGGTCCAGGCAGTAGGACCCCCACCGATCTAAAAGATCTGTGGATAGGAGATAAATTGTTATAACCAGAATACCCATTTAAGCAATATGTTATTATTCCTAGTGAATACCGTTCTTCTTCCGCTGTGATGGAAACTTTGTCATACCTTTTGCTCAACACTGACCCTTTTATCCTTTCACAATGCCAAACCAAGAAATTAGCAAAACATTTCACACATACTGTAATTTTTGCCAATAGATCTCTGAAGCCAAAAATGAATGGGCAAGACTGCCCAGTGTTGTCAGTGAGAATGTACAGCTCTGCATAGTCACACAAAATGCAGACATTTTCCCAGTCAGGATCACCAGCTTTTACACTTTTACCGGTGCTAGGGGCGCACTGAGCTTCTATATTATACTTTTTACTTTTACATATGATTTCCAATATGCAAATTAAATATAATGTTATAAAACAAAACAGACCTTTCCTATATTTCTGCGGATAACTCTCTGTGTAAAATAAGGTAAATTAAATTATAGAACTACCCAAGAAAATAACATAAAAATTTACAGAACAGGAAATTATGTAAATTGTGGGCAATTTAGGAAAAAATGGATGTGAAACAGGAATGGATATTTGAATGTCTCCAAGGAAGGAAGGATATGAATATGTATTACAAGTTGAAGGGAAGTTGATAGATATTCACATGGAATAGTATTTTTTGAAAAAGTCCAGTTTCTTTCAAACTGGACTCTGATCTGTTACCTAATAATCACTGAAAACTATTGCTTTACAATAAAGCCCCTATCTCTCCTGATCCTTTTTAGGGCTCAGGCACATGAACATTGCAATTTTTGCTGTCCACAAATTGCGGATCCACAAAAGATACTGGCCGTGTGCATTCTGCATTTTGCAAAAACAACAGTCGTGTGTATGAGCCATTAATATTATAGACCTATATACATCTACACTAACCAAAAATATAAACGCAACACTTTTGGTTTTGCTCCCATTTTGCATCAGCTGAACTCAAAGATCTGAAATATTTTCTACATACACAAAAGACCCATTACTCTCAAATATTGTTCGCTAATCTGTCTAATTCTGTGTTAGTGAGCGCTTCTCCTTTGCCGAGATAATCCATCCCACCTCACAGGTGCGGCATATCAAGGTGCTGATTAGACAGCATGAATATTGCACAGGTGTGCCTTAGACTGCCCACAATTAAAGGCCGTTTTGCATTAATGGGGGGGGGGGTCAGAAAACCAGTCAGTATCTGGTGTGGCCACCATTTGCCTCACACAGTGCAACACATCTCCGTCGCATAGAGTTGATCAGGTTGTTGATTGTTGTCTGTGGAATGTAGGTCCACTCCTCTTCAATAGCTGTGCGAAGTTGCAGAATATTGGCAGGAACTGGAACACGCTGTCGTATCCGCCGATCCAGAGCATCCCAAACATGTTCAATCGATGACATGTCCGGTGAGTATGCTGGCCATGCAAGAACGGGGATGTTTTCAGCTTCCAGGAATTGTGCACAGATCCTTGCAATATCCGTGCATTATCATGCTGAAACATGAGGTGATGGTTGTGGATTAATGGCACAACAATTGGCCTCAGGATCTCGTCACGGTATCTCTGTGCATTCAAAATGCCATCAATAAAATGCATCTGTGTTTGTTGTCCATAACATACGGCTGCCCATACCATAACCCCACCGCCACCATGGGCCACTCGATCCACAACGTTGACGTCAGCAAAACGCTCACCCACACAACACCACACACGCTGTCTGCCATCTGCCCTGAACAGCGAAAACCGGGACTCATCCGTGAACAGAAAGCCTCTCCAACGTGCCAGACGCCATCAAATGTGAGCATTTGCCCACTCAAGTCGGTTACGATGAACTGCAGTCAGGTCCAGACCCCGATGAGGACGACGAGCATACAGATGAGCTTCCCTGAGACGGTTTCTGACAGTTTGTGCAGAAATTCTTTGGTTATGCAAACCGATTGTTCCTGGAGCTGCAGCTGTCCAGGTAGCTGGTCTCAGACGATCATGTTGGATGTGGAGGTCCTGGGCTGGTGTGGTTACACGTGGTCTGCGGTTGTGAGGCCGATTGGATGTACTGCCAAATTCTCTGAAATGCCTTTGGAGACTGCTTATGGTAGAGAAATGAACATTCATTGCATGGGCAACAGCTCTGGTAGACATTCCTGCAGTCAGCATGCCAATGCACGCTCCCTCAAACGTTGCGACATCTGTGGCATTGCCCTGTGTGATCAAACTGCACATTTCAGAGTGAACTTTTATTGTGGGCAGTCTAAGGCACACCTGTGCAATATTCATGCTGCCACACCTGTGAGGTGGGATGCATTATCTCTGCAAAGGAGAAGGGCTCACTTAGGCTACTTTCACACTTGCAGCAGGACGGATCCGACAGGCTGTTCACCATGTCGGATCCGTCCTGCGGCTATTTCGCCGTGCCGCCGGACCGCCGCTCCGTCCCCATTGACGAAAGGCCGCCGGACTAAAATTACTGCATGTCAGGCATTTTAGTCCGACAGCTTTCGCCGTGCACCGCCGTGCTGCGACGGAGCTCCGCCCCCGTCCCCATTATACGGACCCGACATGGTGAACAGCCTGTCGGATCCGTCCTGCTGCAAGTGTGAAAGTAGCCTAACACAGATTTAGACAGATTTGTGAACAATATTTGAGAGTAATGGGTCTTTTGTAAATGTACAAAATGTTTCAGATCTTTGTTGTGTTTATATTTTTGGTCAGTGTATATACTGTATATGTTTGTAACTTTGAAAATGCATTGTTTCAATTTGTATTGATTCTGAAATACAGTCTCTGTATGATAAGCCCAAAGCACATTTACAATACTGCAGTAATCCGAGCTACAATGTCCTAATATAATGTGTTATAGGAAAATGTATTTTCTTACAGCATTGTAGTTTTGAGGTGTATTTGTCAGCATTTCCAGGATATAGGAAATGATAGGAGGAGCAGGAGGAACTGAGCAGATTAACATATAGTATTATGGGAAAAGATTTTGTAAAACTTGTAATGTATTTATTAAAACCTTTACTCCTTCAGTGGGTCATAATGTGGGTTATCCTAATCAGTAATTGACAGCTATCTGTGTATGCATACTCACCCAGAAAAGACTGCCTGCCACTGAGAAGACCTCATGGCTTCTTAGTTCAGAATGAGCAGAAATACTAAATATATTCCCACACAACTATACATCAATCTGCTCAGCTCCTTTTGCTCTATAAAATGCAGCCTGTAGATTGCACTGTTTCATCGTGACAGGCCCCCTTTAAAAAAAGAATAGGGCATAAGGCACCTACAAATTACATGTCTCTAAAATACTATTATTGCTTCTGCCATGGATATTTCAACTGCAATCTGTTTCGTTTCAGAAACTGAACCGATATCAACAGGATAGGTTGGCCAAATTGCTGTTCAGCGGTGCAGTTATATATAGTGAAGCGCTTTTCGAGGGATGGATCGAATTGCGTAGTGGTGAAATTTTTTATGTGAAACAGGCTTTTTTTGGGTAAAATTGATGGGCAATTGTAGACTTTCTTCTGCATGAACTAAATTCCATTATCCTTTCATGGGTGATTTTTTTTTTATTTCAACCATGTTTTCTTCGGGAAAATTGATGGGTGATTGTACACCTTCTTTTGCGGTATGGACCAAATTACCTAGTGGTTAAATTTGTTATGTGAAACAGGCTTTTTGGGGGGAAAATTGATGGGTGATTGTAGACTTTCTTCTGTAGGAGGTTCACTAAGTTGAAAATATTCATGTGTTTTTATCTGCTCCGTCTGCATTCGATCTCCATAGCACACAAGACATGACAGGAGAGCCTCTGCTTTGGAGTCCAAGTCCAGTTTCTTAAGATCAGGAGTTCCATAGTTCCATCAGAATTGTGCATAACAATCTTGCTTGCTCCCTGTGCAAAGCCACAATAAAAGGACTCCCTAGCCATACACATTAGAGGAAGCTGAAGCTGATTGCCCCAATTTTAATTCAGGAGCAGTAAACAGTGGGAAGCAAATAGAGGTGGCTGAACTCCGCTGCTCTCTATCTCTTGTGAAGTCAATGTCTCAAGCAATGCCCCTCTCGCGATTTACAGCAAATACCGTATTTTTCGCATTATAAGACACACCTGATGATAAGACGCACCTAGGTTTTTGAGGCGGAAAATAAGAACAAAAATATTTTGAACCAAAAGGTGTGCTTTTGGTGGGTTTTAAACTAATGGTGGTCTGTGGATGACACTATTATGGGGAATCTGTGGATGACACTATTATGGGGGATCTGTGGATGACACTGTTATGGGGATCTGTGGATGACACTGTTATGAGGATCTGTGGATGACACTGTTATGGGGATCTGTGGATGACACTGTTATGAGGATCTGTGGATGACACTGTTATGGGGATCTGTGGATGACACTGTTATGGGGATCTGTGGATGACACTGTTATGGGGATCTGTGGATGACACTGTTATGGGGATCTGTGGATGACGCATTGGTATGGGGCATCTGTGTATGACACTGTTATGGGGACATCTGTGGATGACACTGCTATGGGGATATCTGTGGATGACACTGCTATGGGGATATCTGTGGATGACACTGTTATGGGGGGATCTGTGGATGACACTATTATGGAGGGATCTGTGGATGACACTATTATGGGGGGATCTGTGGATGACACTGCTATGGGGGATCTGTGGATGACACTGTTATGGGGGGGGATCTGTGGATGACACATATATAGCATCTTATGCTATATATGTGTCATCCACAGATCCCCCCATAACAGTGTCCCTGTGTAAATAGTGACCCCCAATACAGGGAGACGAGGCCGGCAACTGCTGTTGGAATCGCAGTGGGCCCGGTGCAGTCACTGTACTCTATTACACCGATCCCCACTCACAGCAGTTTTTATATGTAAAGTGTAATCATGGGAGCTTTGTTAAAGTATCACAATCCTCTGAAGTAGTGCAATCCTCTGTAGTACGCACTATCAAAATACTGTAGTAGGCAGGCTGGCCAGCAGCGTAACGTCACTCACTCCGTCACACGCCTGCTCCACCTGCTTCATTACTAAAGTGGGAGGAGCAGGTGTGTGATGGAGTGAGTGATTTTACACTGCCGGCCTGCCTGCTACGGTAGTTTGATAGTGAGTACTACAGAGGATTGCGCTACTGCAGTGGATTGAGATACTTTAACAAAGCTCCCAAGACTACACTTTACATATAAAGACTGCTGTGAGCAGGGCCCGGTGTAATAGTGTACAGTGACTGCACCGGGCCCTGCCACGATTCCAATTCTAGATGCCGGCCTCCAGCCCCTCCTCCCTCTCCGCTGAAACATAGCAGGCCGTGCTGTGCAGCATAGTGGCCGGCGATGTATCAGCGTCACCAGAGTAAAAATGGCAGCATTCGCTTTATAAGATGCACTGCTATTTCCCCCCCATTTTTTTGGGGGGGGAGGTGGTCTTATAAAGCGAAAAATATGGTACATTATTTTCATGTAGAGATCCAAGAATTATGCTGTAGGCATGTAGTGTATGCAAGCTATGTGCAACCCATCTCAATTAAGGGTCTACTTGCCATTCAGCAGTGCAGTTATATGTGGTAAAGCCCTTTTTGCAGTGAAATTTTTTATGTGACACTGGCTTTTTTTCGGAAAATGTATGGGTAAATGTACACCTCCTTTTGCGGTATGGAGCGACGTACTTAGTGGTGAAATTCTTTATGTGACACTGGCTTTTTTTCAGAAAATTTATGGATGAATGTACACCTGAAGTAAAATTCTTTATGTGACCCTGGCTTTTTTTTTTTTGAAAATGTATGGGTAAATGTACACCTTCTTTTGCGGTATGGAACGACTTACTTAGTGGTGAAATTCTTTATGTGACAGTTATTTTTTTTTGAAAATTTATGGGTGATGGACTGAAGTATTGGATCCGTTATTCCGGATGACAACCGGTCATCCGTTATTCCGGATGACAGATCCAGTATTGCAATGCATTTGTGAAACGGATCCGCATCCGGATCCGTCTACAAATGGTATCCGTTTGCATACAGATTGCTGAATCCGGCAGGCAGTTCCGGCGACTGAACTGCTGCCGGAATCCAACAATGCAAGTGTGAAAGTACCCTTAGTGATGAAATTCTTTATGTGACACTGGCTTTTTTCCAGAAAATGTATGGGTGAATGTACACCTCCTTTTGCGGTATGGAACAACTTACTTAGTGGTGAAATTCTTTATGTGACAGTTATTTTTTTTTTAAATTTATAGGTGATTGTAGGTTTATAGGTCCTTTTGAGGTATGGGCCGAATTACGTAGTGGTGAAATGCGTTATGTGAAACTGGCTTTTTGGGGGAAAATTGATGGGTGACTGTACACCTCCTTTTGCTGTATAGGCCGAATTACGCAGTGCTGAAATTTTAAATTTCAAAGTAAACTCCGCTGCTCTGTATCTCTTGTGAAGTCAATGTTTCCAAATATGCCCCTCTCACGATTTACACCAAATACATTATTTTCATGTAGAGATCCAAGAATTATGTTGGAGGCATATGTGTGTTACTACAAGGTACAGTGCTCTACACCACTATAAAGGCTCTCTGAAGCCAGAAAATAGCCTTTTTTTTTACATAATTCACCGCAAATTTGTTCAGATCAAACCAAATTTTTCCCCAAAAAGTTGGGCAAACTGGCAAATCGAATTTTTGAAAAATTCGCTAACCTCTGAATGTGAAGTAATATTCAGAAAATTGAAGGCCATGGTCACACTTCATTTTCCATCCTCAGCAGCCAGATGTTATACTGTACGTATGATGATAAAAATCTTAAAGGTAATGTATAATCAAAAAATGACCTATTCTTTAAATCATGTTAAACATATTTATTTATTTATATTTTTTACATTTTTCCATGTCACTATTTTATTTATTTATTATATAATCCTGTAATTTTCACACTGGCCACTAGGCCTAAAATATAGTTCAGACTTCCTGTCTACATGGGCCATATACACAATGGACAGGAGCTGACCTCATTGACTTCTCTGGGAGAGTTTTCTAGGCATGCTTTGTAACCTGTGTAGAGGACAGAATGGAGCTAATAAGCTGTGATATCACCTATTGTGAATGATGGATTATGTGTTTTCTCTACAGAGGTGTTACTTGTCATTGTAATTCTGCTTGCCATAATAATGATAATAGCTACTGAAAAGTTACCTGTATAGGTAATCAGGAAATCAGGATTTATTATTGGGCCTATTGCAGGATTATATACATTTCTTTTTAAATATAGATAGTGGCATGGAAAACACAAACTCACCAAAAACTGTATAAAGTTACATTTATAACATGATACAAAAAAGAACTGTACATCTTATAGGACATTGGGATAGAATCAATACTAGTAGCATTTCCTACAGTTTATCGCAGTGCTATGGTAAAGTATAGGTATATTAACTTCGTAGATGCCTTTTTGTTTGAGGTGCAGCAATGTAGAAATGACATCTCCCATTGCTAACTTGGAACAGCCAACAATGTGCTATTAACTGATCTGTTTTTTCTATTTAGTACTTTGAGCACATAATGTTCTACTATGAATGGGTTTTCGGTCTAAATGCTCCATAAATACATTAACTCCCCCTGTGTAGTTATGAAATCACGAATTTGGGTTTTCAGATAGCACCTATCTAAATACAAAAAACAAAATAAGGGAAAGCAAAAAAATGAACAAATATAGAAACCGGATATACCGCATTTTTCGCCCAATAAGACGCACTTTTCCGCCCCTGCGTCTTATGGGGCGGATGCTGACATTTTTTACATCGCAGGCTGCGATGTATGAGCGAGCAGAGAGGGACTGGGAGGAGGAGCTGGGGGCCGGCAATTGCGGCGTGGCAGTGCAGTCACTGTACCCTGGCCCGCCGCTCCAGTGCTGCACTATACAAATATAAAATGTCTCATTCAATTAAAAGTGATTAAACATGCCCCCCCACTTTTAATATTACCGTACACCCTAACAGCTTCTGTAGAATGCAGGCAGGCCGGCCGGGCGGCAGTGTAACTCCCTGATGTCACGTGCCTGCGCCACCTACTTTATGAATAAAGCAGGCGGCGCAGGCACGTGACGTCAGTGAGTGATGCGCCGCCCGCCCGGCCTGCCTGCGTTGTACAGAAGCTGTTAGGATGTACGGTAATATTAGGAGTGAGGGGGCATGTTTAATCCCTTTTAATTGAATGATACATTACATTTTATATTTGTATACTGGAGCGGCGGAGGGGGGATCTGTGGATGACAGTTTTATGGGGAACATCTGTGGAAGGCACTGTTAAGGGCTGGGGGTCTGTGGATGGCACTGTTATGGGCTGTGGGGTCTGTGGATGGCACTGTTATGGGGTGGGGGGGTCTGTGGATGGCACATATATAACAGTGCCACCCACAGATCCCCCATAACAGTGCCATCCACAGATCCCCATAACAGTGTCAGCCACAGATCCCCCCGTAACAGTGTCCATCACAGATCTCCCCATAACAGTGCGTCATCCACAGATCCCCCATAACAGTGCGTCATCCACAGATCCCCCCCATAACAGTGCGTCATCCACAGATCCCCCCATAACAGTGCGTCATCCACAGATCCCCCCCATAACCGTGCGTCATCCACAGATCCCCCCATAACAGTGTGTCATCCACAGATCCCCCCATAACAGTGTCCTTCACAGATCCCCCATAATAGTGCCATCCACAGATCCCCAGTAATAGTGCCTTCCACAGACCACCATTAGTTCCAAACCCACCAAAAGCACACCTTTTGGTTAAAAATTATTTTTCCTTATTTTCCTCCCCAAAAACCTAGGTGCGTCTTATGGGCCGGTGCGTCTTATAGGGCGCAAAATACGGTAGTTTGCATTTGCTTTCTTCATGTTACAGCTCTTTTCCCCTCTAAATTATTGTGACTTGGATTTAAGTCACACATATAGACCATGTTGCTTCCTGATAACCATTTAAACGGAATGTGCCATCAGAAAATAACTTATTGTTTAAATCACATTTTTAGGTTAAAGGGTTTATTCAATGCCATAAATTGCCCCCGCATATGCGGTGCCCCTCAAAGGGAATATACTTACCCCGCTCTCCACGCTGCTCCTGGTCCCCGCACCGCCGCTGCTGCTTCTCCCCATGCACCCATGAAAACATCTGGAGTCGGGGGGAACAGCCAATGGCAAGAGGGGACGGGGACGAGCCTACTTGGAGTCACCCGCGATGCTAGGGAGGCTCGTCCCCATCCCCGCCTGCCATTGGCTGTTCCCCCCCCAACACCGGATGTTTTCAGCGGCGCACGGGGAGAAGCAGCAGCGGCAGTACGGGGACCAGGAGAGGCACAGGGTGTGGGGAGCAGGGTAAGTATATTCCCTGTGAGGGGCACAGCATATGGGAGGGGGGGTCAGTTTTTGCAATTGGATAACCCCTTTAAATATATTTCAAATAATTTTTTATGATGTAATTTTTTATTTATAGTTAAACAAAAAACATAAAATCCTGCAGTTTCCTAACTAGCCACCAGGTCTAATAATATGCGCCATTCTTGGTCTGGACAGATCATTTTACTGCAGTTACCTGCTTATCTGTCATTCTTATCCTGCCTATAATGATATCATCTCTGTGTATAGATAACACAGGATCCATCCTTCATAATAGGTGATTGTCAAAGCTTAGCTATTCTTTCCTTGTTACAATGACCTCTGTACAGGTCACAGAGCACGCCTAGAAAACTCTCCCATAGAAGTCAATAGGGTCAGCTCCTGTGCATTGGGTCTATGGCCCATGGGGCTGTCATAAAGCAGTTTTGTTAATGCTTTTTAAACACTGTTAAAAACAGCCCAGGCAAGATGGCCGCCCCCATAATTATGTCCATGAAAAAGAATAAAAATTTGCAATCAGAAAATAAAAACTGAATAGAAAAAAAGGATATGTGTTATTAGTGATGGGTGGCATAGGCAATATTCGTTTTTGCGATATTTTGCAAATTTTTCACATAATATTCGCAATAAATTAGCGAATTCTAGAATTTGTGATCTCCAGTCATTATTTCACATTCACATTTTATCAGGTCTGAGTAGATATTACTGATTGGTGCACTAAGTATTGTTGTGACATCACAGCACTATGTCTGTAGCATGTATGTATGGACAGCAGAGAAACAGTAATTCCTATCACACTACCTAACACCCTGCACTGGAACCTATCAGCTACACTATATCACTATCTAACCTACACTGACTATCTCCCACTAACTATCTGTATTATATATACGAGCTAACTATCTAATGTAATTAAATAAGAATCAAGATGAGTCTGCAAAGCACAGAGCACAGCAATGTCACTGCTCTCTCTCTCACCACTGCAAAAAAACTGCAAAAAATGGCTGCTGGGGAGGTTCTTATATAGTAAAGGGGTAGGCAACTTTCCTATTGGTGACTAGGGATGTTGCTAAGCTCAGACAAAGATATTGCAGCCTTCTCATTGGCCCGCAAGCAAGAAAGGAGGTTACTGATGAAAAAAAAAATGTACAATATTTGGGATTACGAATATATAGCACTATATTCTACATCTTCGCGAATTCTCGAAGCCCCGATATTCTTGATAAAAATTTGCGATCAACACTAGTTGTTATCTGGTTTTAACTGGCTGATAAAAATTGTGGTGACAAATTTGGTTCACGTTTGGAATCATTTGGAACATCTCATTTTAGACGTATTTATTGAGTAAGGCCCAGATCACACTTGAGTTATTTGGTCAGTTATTTCCATCAGTTATTGTGAGCCAAAACCAGTAGTGAAGCCTACTCAGGGTTAACGCATCACTTGTGTGTTGCGTGAAAATCGCAGCATGTTCTATATTCTGCGTTTTTTACGCAACGCAGAAGTGAATGGGGCTGCGTGAAAATCGCAAGCATCCGCAAGCAAGTGCGGATGCGGTGCGATTTTCACGCACGGTTGCTAGGAGACGATCGGGATGGGGATCCGATCATTATTATTTTCCCTTATAACATGGTTATAAGGGAAAATAATAGCATTCTTAATATAGAATGCATAGTACAATAGCGCTGGAGGGGTTACATTTAAAAAAATAATAATATAACTCACCTTAACCCACCTGATCGCGCAGCCCGGCTTCTCTTCTGTCTTCTTCTTTGCTGTGCACAGGAAAAGGACCGTTGATGACGTCACTGTGCTCATCACATGGTCCATCACATGATCCAACACCGTGGTAAAAGATCATGTGATGGACCATGTGATGAGCGCAGTGACGTCATCAAAGGTCCTATTCCTAAAAGAAGAAGACAGAAGAGAAGCCGGGCTGCGCGATCAAGTGGATTAAGGTAAGTTAAATTATTTTTATTTTTTTTTTTAACCCCTCCATCCCTATTGTACTATGCATTCTGTATTAAGAATGCTATTATTTTCCCTTATAACCATGTTATAAGGGAAAATAATAAAATCTACACAACACCTAACCCAAACCCAAACTTCTGTGAAGAAGTCCGGGTTCGGGTCTGGGTACCAAACGTGTCGATTTTTCTCACGCATGTGCAAATGTTTTGCACCCGAGCGGAAAAAACGCAAACATGGAAGGCAATCGCAGTGAAAACTGACTTGTTTTAGTGTCAAAATCGGACCATATTGCCTGAACGCATCCAGCCCCAATCCGCAACGCCCGTGTGAAAGGGGCCTTACAGTTTGTATTATAGTCCAGAGCCTCCAGAGCTTCCTTCACAATTCTGCAGTATTGAGAGCTGAAATTATTAGCACAGAGTTTACCCTAGCAAATTTCTAGGAAGTCACATCTTTACACCAGATAGAGTAGAGTAATTTTATACAGAAAAAAATATTCTTCCACTGAATTTGTGTCTGCGTATGTGTGCTCTTGTCGACTGTTTCCAGTAACAACAAGCAATACATCCTAGTGATATGCCCCCATTGTATGTGATGGTAAAACCCCTTTAAGTATAAAATGTGCTATGTTGTTCTGTAAACCCTAAAAGCACAAACAAACTTTCCAAAGAAGTAACTGTGCTGCATATTAGCCACTAGAAGCTTTATAGTCAAGTGAAGCCAAAAGGTAGCTATTCCTGCTAGAGATGAGCAAACTGATTCTAAATTAATAAAATTTGTTACGAATTTCCCCAAAAAATTGTAACCAAATTGACCAAATATTAAAAAAAGGTTAGTAGACAGAGCTGGAGGTATCTGTTCCCAAAAATATTTTTGGACTGCTTTACATTTTTAATTTTTTATTTGTGCAGTGTGTTATTAAACAGGCTGTTTGTTACCACCGTCTACCATGCATTTAGGCCTCCTGCACACGACAGTATTTTTTAACGTCCCGCAAAACGTGGTTTCGTTGTACCATGATCCGTGCCCGTTTTTTCTTCCGTTGGTCTTCCGTGATTTTTGGAGGATCCACGGACATGAAAAATGAAAAAAAAAAATCTAAGTCAAGTTTGCCATTGAAATGATAGGAAAAAACGGACACGGATCACGGACACGGATTACGGACGCGGATGACAATCTTGTGTGCATCCGTGATTTTCACGGACCCATTGACTTGAATGGGTCCATGAACCGTTGGCCGTGAAAAAAATAGGACAGGTCATATTTTTTTCACGGCCAGGAAACAAGGATCACAGATGCGGCTGCAAAACGGTGCAGTTTCCGATTTTTCCACTGACCCATTGAAAGTCAATGGGACCGCAGAAAAAGACGTTAAACGGGACAACGGCCACGGGTTCACACAAAGGTCGTGTGCAGGAGGCCTTACCCATACTTATATACTGTATTTTACTGTCATTTTGACATTACTAATGCTGTATTGGAGTTAAAGGGTTGTGCAGCACAAGTTTATTGATGACCTATCCTCGGAATAGGTAATCAATATTAGATCGCCGGTGAAGGGGGGTTGGGGGATTGTGCAAAGACTCCTGGGACCCCTGCCACTTAGCTGTTTCAAGAGGTCACAATGCTAATGTGAGTACTGCAACCTCTTCACTGTTTAACTGCTCGGGCTCGGCGCCTAGATTGTAGCGGAGGTGCAGTGCAATTCAAGACAGCATGATGTAGATCAGGCATCCTCAAACTGCGACCCTCCAGCTGTTGCAAAACTACAACTCCCAGCATGTCCGAACAGACTACAGGTATCAGCCTACAGCAGGGCATTGTGGGAGTTGTAGTTTTACAACAGCTGGAGGGCCGCAGTTTGAGGATGTCTGATGTAGATGGTGTACAATTAAACAATGAAGAGGCACTGCACTGCCCTTACGATCTAGATGGTGTGCAGCTCAAGGGTTTATGCACACAAACGTATTTTCTTTCCGCTTCTATTCCGTTTTTTATGCGGACTGTATCTGGAACCATTCACTTCAATGGGTCCACAAAAACAATGGAAGGTACTCCGTGTGCATTTCGTTTCCGTATTTTTGTTCCACAAAAAATTAGTGCATGTCCTATTATTGTCCGCAAATCACGGTCCGAGGCCCTATTCAAGTCAATGGGTCCGCAAAAACTATGGAACACACACGGAACACATACGTATGTCATCTGTATTTCATCCGTATTTTGTGGATCCATACTGTAGAAATGCTATGCCCAACCCATATTGCTCATGTGTTTGGTTAGTAATAAGTTACTGTTTCCGATCCGCAAAAAATGGATTGCATACAGAAACCATACGGATATGTTTTGTGGAATAACGGAACGGAAGAGGACTTGAATCAGAGGGAAAAAAACTCAGATATGGCACAACGGATCCATGAAAAACGGACTGCAAAACAACAACCGTCGTGTGCATGAGCCCTAACAGTGAAGAGCGCAGCGGCCACTTCAAACAATCTGATACTGATGACCTATCCTGAGGATAGGTCATCAATATACAAGCGCTGCAAAGAGGTTGAAAGGGTTGGATATAGTCCCAGGAGATCGCAAAGCATCATATACAAAATGTTTCAGGGCGACTGAGGCACTTTTGATTTGGGTCAAATTTATTCGGTCCGATATTCGAATATGCCGGTTGATATGTGCAAATTGGATCCAAGATGAATTTCAAGAAATTTCCACATCTCTCTCTAGTGCCTACACAAAGGTAAAAGGGGCCGTCCGGGCTTTTACTATTGATGACCTATCCTCAGGATAAGTAATCAATATCAGATAGGCGGGGGCCTACATCCAGCACCCCTGCCGATCAGATGTATGAGTAGACGGCGCATGCAATGCCCGTGTGCCATCTCCCTGCTTTCTTCCTGTCCACTGCTGCGGTCTATGGTCCTTGCCCACCCTCTCCTCATAAGCTGATCTTCGGGGATGTCGGGTGTTGGACCCCCGCCGATCTGATCCTCAGGATCGGTCATTAACAGTAAAAGCCCGGACAACCCCTTTAATATTCAGACTTTTATTTTTATTTTTATCCACATATAGAGATAGAGAGCTCTTTCTTTACTTTGTAGCTTAATATTTCCCTGTGTGCTAGGATAATGCTGATGCTGGCCACATTTGTATCTCATTAAGTATATCACTATGCCTCTAATATCCAAGGATGTGTTAGCTACTTGTAAAGCTGGCTGAAGATAAAGAACTAAGCAGCATTCACTGCTCTTTCCCTTCTAATAAAAGTTGGCCTCACACGGCAGGTCAGCGCCTCTGAGAGAATGCTGGGGATCATCAATCTGTATAATTCTCTGTCTGCTCAGTCGAATCCAAGGTTACCCGCACTTAAGAAGAATAAAATGGTTATATACGTGTTGTATTTCAAGCACTGTTACCTGAGAAATATAAAGTATGCTGCGTTCCCACAGTATGCTATATAAACAGTAGTGTCTCATGATATATAATATCTTCTTAAAGGAAAACCAGGGTTATTTCATGTATATCAATAAGATATAGAATTATTTTCCACGATGGTGAATTTACAAAACGTTCATTTTTAAGTGAGCTCTAGCGACACTACAAGTTGTTCCCTTGCCCTTTTCTATGATCTGCACAGTTGAGCAGATTTACTAATCTTGTCTAAAATGTAGATGGCGTAAATGTAGACTAGATGGGTCAAGTTTATTCCAATAATTCAGGCTAGATGATAAACGTGGTGCATGGCTAGACAATTTGAGGGAGATTTATCAAAACTGGTGCAAAGTAGAACTGGCTTAGTAGCCCATAAAAAACACTCAGATTCCACCTTTCATTTTTCAGAGCTTGTTTGAAAAATGAAAGGTAGAATCTGAGTCGTTGCTATGGGCAACTAAGCCAGTTTTCCTTTGCACCAGCTTTGATCAATCCCCGCCTTTGTCTAACTTTATACCAACTAAGGCCTCCTGCACACGAACGTGTGCTTTCCGTTGCCATATTGTGGCAGCACGACCACGGGGCGCACACGTTCCTGTGCAGGAGGCCTAATGGTTGCATTACTTTGAGATAGTATTTTGTGCCAAAGTAGTAGCACAAATGGGGCATATGAAGCTATGAATCCTTTCTGGCTAAGTCTGGCCCACACAGTCGGAAGGTCTAGTAGATTATTTTATTTGACTTAAGTGCCTAAAAATATCTCTCGAATGACAAAAAGGCACCAAAATATTATACTAAATTTTAGGCAATGCCGTGAAAGTTATGTTGGGACTATTCTTTCATTAATAGGCTCTCTAATTAGCTGGGTGATTCAGAACGTTAAAGGGGTTTTCCCATGACTATTCTAATAAAATGTAATCGGACATCATATACAACATCACAATATATTTCTAAGAAAGCTAGAACCAGCCCTGTATGTGAAATGGATCCAGAGATCTCCACATTTATTGCTCTTCTAGATTGATATCAAGCTGACAGCTCAAGGAGGAGTGTCTTTTCTGCTGTAGCTCAGGGGGTGTGTCTCAGCTCTCCCTATCACAGCTCAGGAGGTGTGTCTCAGCTCTCCCTATCACAGCTCAGGAGGCAGCTGAAGGATGAAACTGAGCATGTGTGACCTTCTCAGTGAGCAGTAAGAAAAAAAAGAAAGAGTAGGTGGTGCCATACAGATCCATTTTATTGAATAACTCAGTGACTATACTACATTTTTAATTACATGCAACTACAAAAGTATTTATATCCAGGTGCTGGTTTTAAAACTGTTGAATATTTTTTGTGGGACAACCCCTTTAAGTAACGAATCGCAATTGGAAATCAAATAAAAAGTTCTACATTTTAAAGCCTCCTGCACACAACCGTAGGTGTCCCGTTGCCGTATTGCAGACCGCATTTGCAGATCCGCAATTCACGGGCACCGTTCCTACTACAGAGTGCTTCCGTGCGGCTTTGTCCCGTACTTCCATTCCGCTAAAAGATAGAACATGTCCTATCTTTTTGCGGAGCGGCCGGAGCGGCCCATTAAAGTGAATGGGTCCGTGATCCGCTGCAGCTGACCACGGTCGGTGTTCGTGCTTGTGTGCAGGAGGCCTAAGAGACATGTGAACTCTTTCTGCATCCAGATCTGATATGTCAACTATGGATATTTGTTATTGAGAACTTTACATGTTGGGGGTTGTGGGTTGTAGTTTCACCACTACATACATCCTATGCTTTTCAATACTGATGCTTTTCTGTCAAACATTTTTGTGAAAATGACACTCTTTTCCTGCATATTATTGGTCCACAAAAATCCAAGGCTAAATTGCTATATACCGGTGGATACTTGTGACATAGCCCCTATACATTATGTGCACCATTATCATAGCAAAACAATTAACAAAAACCTAATAATTGTGACTGGAAGAAACAAAATAGATTAAAATAACCTCTCTCTCTCTCTAATATCTAATATATATAAATATATACATATACATTCATTAGATTCAATTTTGGGAACCACGTTAGTGTTTGATGCAGATTTTCCATCTGGATTCTGCAAAGAAAATTTGCAGAAGAGTGTAGTGCAGCTAAGGCACATTTCGCACCACTATTTTACATTTTCATTGTTCTGTTTCGTTATAGGAGCAGAACAGCAAAAATAACAGTTTTTACTTGCCCTACCATGGGTAAAATAACTAAACAGAAAACATCTTTAAAATTTCAAAAGTGAGTTAATGATTATTATTTTTTTTTTACACAGTTGTTTTCATCTTTAAATGCAACTACCATAGAAGCCCTAATTACAGGAAAAAACAGCCCCGTTGTCTGATATTTGTCTGCTCTGGGGCTAATAACACCTAACAGCACAGATGCAGTGAGGGATGCCTCTGATCCTATAACCAGTCACATTTGGTAATTAAGTGTTCTTGCATAGCAAGACCACTTACTGTTATCTCACATATATATTCTTATTATTATAGCCGAGTTTACCACCCTAACTCTTACCACAGTTTTTATACTACATAGACAGTAATATACCGAAACGTGCGGATTGTTCCTGATTGGTGTGCTATTACTTTGTGGAAAGTTTTGCCGAATGGTTCACAAAATATCAGCGTTTTTGTGGCGAAATTGGTCCCATAGGAATGAATGATGGAATGTTCAAAACTAGAGTGGGAGCTGACAAAAGCTAGAGTAGGAGCTGAAAAATCAGGACATGATTTCTAAACTGCCACCACTCCCTCATTTTCAAGCCCACCTACACAAATATTATATCAAAATGTTCAGCTATCCCTGGCACCACTGAAAATCCCCACGGCTAAGCCATAGTCCTGATAGTTTTAACAATATGACCATTTGTTTGCAATTCACACCGCCTATTGACATTCATTAAAACTCCACTCTAGCCACCTCAAATTTGAAGGACAATTTCTAAACTGCGACTGTGCCTTCATTTTTAATATTTCAGAGACATACTATGCATCATGCATATGTAGGTCTGGGTCTCACAATATAAAGCTCTTTGCTGTAGGATTTATAATTTTTAAACTGCAACCATTTGAAGATGGCAACCGCCAGTGAAGTGAGTAAGTTGGAGCAGTTTGTTTTTAACCGCTCTTCTCTGCCCTTGCTGTAGAGTGAGTTGCCATAGGAACCCAGGTGTGTGAGCAGCCAGCACAGTGACAAAAGATAGAGTGTGAGCTGAAAAAACCCAGGACATGATTTCTAAACTGCCACCACTCCCTCATTTTCAAGCCCACCTACACAAATATTATATCAAGACGTTCAGCTATCCCTGCTGATTGCCAACCTATAATACTCTGTGGAGATTTCAATGAAGATTTTCTGTCCAGAGCAAAGAACTAATATCTGACCTATTTTACGCAAGAGGATATACCCAACTGGTCTGGGCAGCCACCACAGAAAAAAAACACACTTGGATCACATTTACATCTCCAGGGTGCAGCACTGTCTCCAGTCAGGAGTACTGCACAGTTATTACAGCTATCATGATCCTATGTATTGTGTTTTGAGCAGTGGTTGTGAACACGCTTAGAGCCTGCATAAATGGGGCATGAGCGTTGCCAGGAAACAGTGGTTGTGAACACTGATTATCATCAAACAGATAGCACACCTTCACCTCCATTCTACGTCAAGATGCTGAGACCCCCCAAATGCACGTGGTCATACCTTCATCTGCTAGGCTTGATAATGCGGCTAATGTTTTTATAAATGTATGTTTTAATGTAACTGTGAAGCACTTTGGGCAACAACATTGCAATTAAATGTGCTATATAATTTAATAACATTTGAAATGCATTTCTCACTCTATCAAGCTTGCCATGTGCACTTTTTAAATTTGATCAATCAATTGGTTAGTGTAATGTTTACTATCTTTACTCACTCCAAACACTCCACACAGTTACTCTGACCACTCCATAAAGTTACTCTGCCCAGTCCAACCTTTCTACCGTTACTCCGAGTCCAGCCCCTCCAACCACACAACGGTTACTCCGCCCATTCCACCCAGTAACTCCGCCCACTCCAGTTGTAGACTACTGGTGGAGGCAAAAACACTTCATACAATTTCCCCAGGAATTCTAGCTTTTCTAGTTCATTATGATTTTTGACTATTGCCCGTTGCACATTCGGCAGTCCAAGTGTCACTCTGTGTATTGCCGTCAATTTTGAAACCAGTGGACATACATGATTGCCTGTTTATTCACAATAGAATGACAAAACTGAAAACATCAAAGAAAATGTGCCTGGGTGGACTTTATCAGACCGATGCATATGTATAGTCATAGTTTATAAGGCTGAAAAAAGACATCCGTCCATCCAGTTCAGCCTGCAAGTATGCCTATCTACTGTACTCTTGGCTTGTTTGTCATTGAACATCAGTTCTACCTCCATTATAGCCATTCATTGGTCTCTGCCCTTCTATTGATTGAAGTACACAATTCCTCCTGAAGGGCATGAAAACCCCCTACAGAAATGCAATTTCTACCCACTGATTCCAGTGTGATATAGTCATTCCTGTTAATGACACCATCCGGTATAATCTTTCATGCTTGTAATGCACTCATGTACACCATAAATGATAAGACATCCCTGTAACATGTAGAATATAATTGATCTAGCGCGTCAGCTGATTTTTTATCACAGGTCATAATGTCAGATGTTCACAAATGGTATATTATTATGGTAATGAAACCAATTTATACAGGTTATGAGTCACATGAAGGCATGCACAGTACCTAATGCAGCGTTATCTTCTACAGTCCACGAGAACCAGCTATTATTTCTGATCCTATATATGGATAGAACCAGAGCCTGGTGACCCGATCGCTTATCGCAGCACAACATACTGATAAAACCTCAGGGAACAGATGTTTAGTGAAACACAAGGCTTGGGTTAGAGATATTAAATGACAAATGGCTGTATGTGCTTTACACCGGCTCAGGGACACAACTGATGACATCTTCTGATATGATTTTAAGGGGAATTTACAAATTAAGATTTGCTGAAGGGTACTTTCACACTAGCGTTTTTCTTTTCCAGCACTGAGTTCCGTCCTAGGGGCTCAATACCGGAAAATAACTGATCAGTTTTATCCCCATGCATTCTGAATGGAGAGCAATCCGTTCATTATGCATCAGGATGTCTTCACTTTAGTCACTGAACGGCGTTTTGGACGGAGGAAATACCACAGCATGCTGCGGTATTATCTTCGTCCAAAATTCCGGATCAGTTGCATTATTTACATTGAAATGTATTAGTGCCGGATCCGGCATTAAAAATACTGCAATGCCAGATCCGTCCTTCCGGTCTGCGCATGGGCGGACCTTTAAAAATGTGAAAAAAATATATAACAGGTCAGTTTCTCCGGATGACATACGGAGAGACAGATCCGTTCTTGCAATGCATTTGTAAGACGGATCCGGATCCGTCTACAAATGCTGTCCGTTTGCATGCAGATTGCCGGATCCGGCAGGCAGTTCCGGCGATGGAACTGCTTGCCGGATCACTCTGCCGCAAGTGTGAAAGTAGCCTAATCTCAGGTTTTTATATCAAAGTTTCCATAGCGGTTAGACAGCTACATATACCGTATAGCCACATTCATAATTTGATGTTTACGTTGGATAAAAAAAATCCTACACTGTATTGCTGCCATAATCTGCTAGCATTTCCATTATTGTGACTTGAAATGAGTGGTGGGGTTTCATGTTACTTCTACCATTAGGCAACAGTACAGATAGTATAACATTCTTTATAAAACCACAATCAACTGGTTCTTTGCAGTTTCAGCAACTCATAATTTTTATCGGCCTAATAAATATGATTACCCTGTATATGTCGGCAATATGATTTGAAAGGAACCATTTTAAGAAGCTTAGCTAGCACAGATGGAAGCTGGTGTGTCTCATATTTGAATATAAAGAGAAAATGCAATTAGCTGCAATATGACAAGAAAGCATCTGTTACACACAAAGAAGAATCTAGTAGGAATCCCACAGCAATATGGTTTCTAATGGGATGAGAGAGAGCCATTTGGTTGAGTTTAAAAAGCAAATCTGAAGACACATTTGAAAGAACTACAATAATTACAATCCACTTAGAAGGGCGGATTTTCTTACAAACGGAAAATGTTTTTTTATGCGTAATTGACGTTAAAGAGAAACTGAAATTTTTTCAGTCCCTAAAGAATGATCTTTGTAAAATGTTAGGGATATTTCCATCTTATAACGTGATATGTCACTAGGATATGCCATCGCTTTATGATTGGTGGGTGACCTCTAGAACCACCTCGATTTCTAGAAAAAAGGACACAAAGCTCTGACACCATGTTTTTCATGCACAGTGGCATTCCCAGCTGTCGCCCCGCACAGCGGGTGCAAAGAACAGTGAACACAGCACAGCCTAAATCAGTACAGCATCAGAGGTGATTCCAAAGGTCGGACTTCCACTAATAATAATGTGATGGCATATCCTTGTAATATACCAGCTCTTTATAATATCGGAGTACCCCTTTAAAGGGCATCTGTCAGCAGGATCTACCCCATTAAACATGACAAAAATATAGGGTTGATTCTGCTGGTTCAAACAATACCTTTTTTATGGTTCCACGTGGCAGTGTTCCGAGAAATGTACTGTATGTTTTTATTAATGTGCAAATGTTGCCATCGGAGCACTAAGGTGCTGGCCTGAGCCCTCAGGGCAAATTATCTCCTCACCGCACCACAGCTCCGACCACTTCTCCCTTTCCTCTTGATTAACAGGGCCAGACATCTCACCCAGTCCTGTATGCTTGCGCCTGCATTGCTGTTCCGGATATCGGTGCACATACAGAGGATCTGCTGTTGCTTTCTAAGCAGAGCTGACATCGACTGCACATGTACAGATAATGTGAGTGTACACTCGGAAGTGGAGGAGGAAGCTTTGGATGCAGGAATAGGGCCTCATGCACACAGCTGTGGCCGTATTGTGGCCCGCAATCAGCGGGTCCGTAATATGCGGGCACCGGCCGTGTGCTCCCCGCCTCACGGATGCAGACCCATTCACTTGAAGCGCAGACCCATTCGCTACGTAGCGCTTCCATGGTGTTTCTGTCCGTGCCTCCGCACAACAAAAAAATAGAACATGTTCAAGTAGAATGGGTGTCGATCCGTCCCGCCCGCGGCACGGACGTTGCCCGTGCATTGGGGACCGCAAATTGAAGTCCCCAATGCACGGAACGGCTGCTCCACGGCTGTGTGCATGAGGCCTAAACCAGATCCTCCCAAAGGCTTTGCTTGACTCTTCTGTAAAAGGCCACCACCTCCACTTCTGGGTGTATGCTGATATTATCAGCGCGTGTGCAGCAGGTATCTGCGCTGCTTGGGAAGCCGCAGCAGATCCTTTGCATCTGCCAGCTCTTGCAACAACAGCGCAGGCGCAAGACTACAGGGACAGGCAAGATGTTGGGCCCTGTCAATCAAGGGGAAGGGAGGGATGGCTAGAGCTGGGGGAAGGTAAAGATATGGGGCCAGATTTATCATGACTGACCGCTCACTCCACTTTCACATATGGCTAAAGTCCGTTTTAGCCAAGTCAGATTTATGATCGGCCCTTTAATACTGTGATAAATGTGGTTTGACGGGAGCAGTTTATCCATCAGTAAGCAGCTTTACAAAAGTTGCACGTCTTAACGAAAAAGTCGCATGTTCTATTAAAAAGTCGCATAAGGTAAGCATGGTCCTCACTGGAGTGAAATTGCACATTTTCTGCGACTTTTTACATAGTCGCAATAGTAAATCTGTCTAGAGATTCATTTACATAAGAAAACACGCCCACTTTCAGAAAACTGGCGAGCATAGTGCAGAGCCAATAAAAGTCGCACATTTTGGCGCAGTTTAAGCTATTGTGCAAAAATGTACTACTACTTTTTCACTCCATTATTCTGACTTGAGCTTATGATAAATCTGTCCCACTGTGCTCCATTAACTCAATTTACATATTAATAAAAACATATATTTCTCAGCAATGGTGCCACATAGAACTATAAATAAGGTATTGTTTCAATCAGCAGGACCAACCCTACCAGATGGTTTGCCTGGTTTAATATGGCTGATCCCGCAGACAGATGCTCTTTAAGCTTGTTATCTGGACCCCTGATGTTCTTGTATGGATGAAAAGCTTAGTCTATCTCTTTACTTCTTGGCCATTTACTATTAATCGACAAGAAGACATGCCTACAATACAACAGCGGTTTATGATAATAACTGCAGCAAATGATCTGTGATTGCTGCAAATCAGAACTTGGCTAGATCATGTTACAAAAAAAAAACTGTAATGAGCAGATTTCTTGAAATTCAATTTAAATTTGATTTGTCCGAATTGGTCAGGTGATTCAAATGGGGTCAGAATAAATAAGACGCAAATCAAAAATGCTCCAATTAACCTTAAGTGCAGTTGATGGCATTCTGGGATCTCCTAGGACTGTATGCAAACCACTTCAAGCTTATTACCACCAAACCAGCATTAGTAATGTGATGGCGACATATATGGCTGTAGGGAAATGATTGGCGGTTGGTGGTAACCAATAATCTTCTTAAAAAATGCACTGTGGAATTTTTTTATGTGTTTTTTTTATGGATCTGAAAAAGCTTTGCTTTTTGTTACCAAATGTCTGCTGACGTGTATACACACTAACCATCTGAGCTGAAAAACGGCTGTCATTTTGAAAAATTCCACCAAACTGAACTGCCAAATATTCAGTTTTGTATTTGACATACATTTTGGGAAAATTTGGGCCAAAAATCAATTAATTCATCTTTAAATAAAAACTTTTGCCTGGAGACTGACTTTAAGGCCTCTTTCACACGGGCGTCGTGTGTGAGGGCTGGACAAGATGCGGGTGTGTTGCGGGAAAATGGAAGATTTTTCAGTGCGAGTGCAAAGCGTTTTAATGCGTTTTGCACGAGCGTGAGAAAAATCGGCATGTTTGGTACCCAGACCCGAACCCAGACTTCTCCACAGAAGTTCAGGTTTGCGGACAAGAATAGGCAGTTATATTAAAGGCTGCCCATGCCGTTCCGCAAATTGCAATCCGTGTTTTACAGATCCACGATTTGCGTACCGCAAAACACACAACGGTCGTGTGCATGCAGCATTTAGAACATGCTGGGTTTTTCACGCAACACAGAACTGATGCGTGAAATAAAACGCTCTTGTACACAGACCTATTGAAATGAATGGGTCAAGATTCAGTGCTGGTGCTATGCGTTCACGTCACGCATTGGACCTGCGCGGAAAAGTCGCTTCTGTGAAAGGGGCCTAGAAGCCAGTTATGAATTTATCTAGCTCTTGCTCTTAGGCCTCTTGCACACGTATGGTATTTTCAGTGTTTTTTGCGGTCCGTTTTAAACTGATTCGTTTTTAATTTATTTGTTTCAGTAGTGTTTCCGTTTCCATTCCACTTCCGTTCCATTTTGCCGTTTCGTTTGTCCGTTTGGTTTCCATTTTTTGCAAATCGCAGACGGAAACGGAAGCATGGCATATACAGTATATAGTAATTACATAGAAAAATTGGGCTGGGCATAAAATTTTCAATACATGGTTCTGCAAAAATGAAATGGATATGGAAGACAATCAAGACATATGGAGTACATTCCGTATGTGTTCCATTTTTTTGCGGACCCATTGACTTGAATGGAGCCACAGAACGTGATTTTCAGGCAATAATAGGACATGTTCTATCTTTGAACGGAACGGAAAAACGGAAATATGGAAACTCAAAGCATATGGAGTACATTCAGGTTTTTTTGCGGACTCGTTGAATTAAATGGTTTTGTATACGGAATGCAAAAAACGGAACGTAAACGGAAAAAAACCCTTTGTGTGCAAGAGGCCTTACCCTGCATTATCTATGATGCTGCTCGTGGGCAAAACGTTTTCACCTCCATGTCAGGATCTTCAATTTTTTAACTCAGAATAGAAGAGTAGCTTAGAATATGGCTTCCTGCTTCAACTCCAAAGTCATTAATAAAAGTATTATAAAGGCTTGTATGAAAGATGAGATGAAAGACAATAATTTGCAGAAAGAGCTGGAGTTTAATTATTTCAAATAATGGATGTAGGTAGCTGCATTATCGCTGCTCTGCAGGTGTTGTTACACTATGTGTCTTGATAGTGTAGCGTTAGCAATTCTAATGCGATACAGAAAAAAACAAGAGCGCATCGCGTGTGCAGCATTTCAGAGCCGCATATCTTGTTTATTCAGCAGCCGGGTATAAATGCAAAACAAGCTGATTATTTCTGCTGTGGAAGTGGATGGTAGAGTATTGCCTTATCGCACCATCTAATCCCTTCTCTAAATAATCAGGGAAGCCGCTATACAAGCTAAGCAAGCAGGCGGCCATTAATGCTTCCTTTTTTTTGTTTCCAGCTGCTCAGCATGATGTATAAAAGAAATAAAGGAGTAAATTTAGCTCCCTAAATTTGTAATATAGCCTGTGTTAAGGTTCTTTATTACATGGGCTGATGCTTGGCCATAATGATCACGGATAGTGCTTGTTTAAATGGCTTTTTGCATTCAATCCCCAAAAAGTTTAGAAATTGGCGGCAGCACATACCATGGCAACAGTGGCCCAGATTTATTAATGTTTCTGCTCCTAGAATCTGTCTAAAAAGTGGCTTGTATTGTCAAAAATTTGACGTAGTTAGGGTTTCTACATTTTTATGGGGGTGGAGCTTAGCGGGAGGGGCTGTGGGTTCACAGGAAAGGGACGTGACCTAATGTGCAACATTTAGTGTCACGATTCTGGCAAAAAAAAAAATTATGTTCACACTACCATATAGTTAGTACCATGGCACTCATCGGTTTATATTAAGCAGAGATTGGTGCGTATAGTTACAATAAATCCGGGCAAAAGTAAAATATCTGATTGCCAGAAATAATCGTTACAATTGGATGTTTCGGTTGTAAGACTTCGTCAGCACAATGACTCTGGAGCAAGGAGGCGAGTGGAGTTATGAATGTTTGGGTATTTGCCGGGTAGCAGCCAGATCTCCACCAGACTCCATTATAGTCAATGGTGCCGTGGGTATTCTGGTACAGATGGCAGGCTGTTCTCTGCTGGCAGAGTGAAACTAGACTAAGAAAATGGTGGCCGCAATGTGGTGCACAATACAATTCTGAGTTGCGTGCCATATTATAAACCGAAATGTGCTCACTTTCTGCAAATAAAGCTTATTCAATGCATAATGAAAGAGAGTGCGCGGCCGAACTAGCGCCGGAGGCTGTCACCACGACGGTGGTGCAGCAGTACTCAGCAACTTGGTACACCTACAGGCAGACAGGATAGCTCCTGATGATTCAAAATGGAAGAAACGCGTTGAGCCTAACAGTGCTGCTTGATGTCTATGAAGCTGAGCTAGTGTTATAGCTCTCCGAGCCTTATAGTAGCGAGGACTGATATCCCTGCATGTGAGTTCCAAACTGATTAACTCATTGATGCATTGGGACTCTCTCCTTTTATTCCACGTGCAGGGTTACTTTTCAAATCCCCTAGTGCATGTGGGGTACCCATGTGGACCTCTACTATTGGCTCGTCTGTTTACCGTGCCAGTCTAAGTTTTAGGTGTATGTGTTCATCTATACACCTTTACTTTGTTTCCCCTAATACAGAGAGGGGGTTAATTCGTTCTGGTTGCGTGAATATCTTTTTGTTCCCCTGTGTGTCGATTTTCCAATCACTGGGATCCCAATATGGGGTGTTCTATATGTATTATTCACCCCGGGCTCAGTGTATTTGAATCAACAATCAGTGTGTAAGAAACCCCCCCTGCCCCCCGTTGCAGCAACAGGTGGGAGTGATTCACATTCATCACATATGGTTCACCCCTGTCGCTCTAGATCTATATATTAAAGTCTTCTGAGCGCAGGTTAAGTTGTTTTCGCCTCCTGACAGGGGTTCCCCTTAGTATTTAATTCCCTCCCCCTTTTGAGCATATATCCAATAAAATTTTAGTTATTAGCGTCTCAACTTTCTTACTGTATATGCTTCAATGCTGCTTACATACTACTAGTTTCAATCCCTCCTCTGGCTTAGTTGCTCATAGCAACCAATCAGATCCTTTCATTTTCTAAAGGCGCTATGAAAAATGAAAGGTGGAATCTGATTGGTTGTTATGGGCACAACTAAGCCGGTTTTCCTTTACACAACTTTAGATAAATCTTACATTCAGAGGCTGAAGACATGTCCTGGTCACGTACAAGATGCAGATACAGTGCTTGGTAACGGTATCAGAGCTCCGTTGCAATGAGTGATGAACCTGTAGGGTGCCCATACTGTACGGGTAGCAGTTGTGCCACGGTAAGTACTGCTTGGCAAAAAATGCATGCAGTTTACCCACAGTGTAGGGCACAGGTAAGGTACAGAATTCATATTAATTCTTCTTAAGAAATGTCACTGACTACCTCACTCACCTGAAGGAGTTTTGCAGAAATCTATGCACTTGCTGCAGAGACAGCCCCATTTAAATGTATGGTAAGAATTTTGCTATAGCTGAAATTTGTGTAACAAATCTGGCACGTGTGATTTCACCCTTACACTGGCAGTGTCAAACACCATGCAGTAGAATTGTATGTGTTTTACGGACAATCACTGGGGATGGCCAGTAACTGGCTGATCGGACATTTTCTGTTTGTGGAGAGGTGCACAAAACCCATTGAAAAGCAGGGGACTTGGAAACCATCAGAGTGGGAGCAGCAGGGATCGGTAAGTGTGCCATTTATTTATTTTTACAACATTGTAAGGATGGGTTCACATCATCGTTCAGTTTTCCGTTGTTCTGATCTGTCAGAAGAACTGAAAAAAAAATTATATGTATTGTATTTTAGTTATGCACATTTTGCATCCGTTTTAGCCATATCCGTCTGAGATCCATTATTTTAGACAGGAAAAAAAGTCCTGCATGAATGCGTGAACCCGGCCTTAGCTGGACAACCTCTTTTAATCGAGCTAAAGGGTGGATTCACATTAGAGTTAGGGATTCCGTTATGGCTTGCCGTTATAACATGGTTATAACGGAAAATAACGGAATCCATAAGACGGAAGTCAAAACGGAAGCCTTTAGAGGCATTCCGTTTTTATCCGTCTTAATAGAAGTCTATGGGGAAGCATAACGGATCCGTCTGGGTCCCGTTATGCAAGACGAAAAACAAAGTCCTGTCGACAGGACTTTTTTCTCCATTCTGCATAACGGCAACCAGACGGATCCGTTATGCTTCCCCATAGACTTCTAAAAGACAGAAAGCAAAACGGAATGCCTTTTAAAGGCTTCCATTTTGCATTCCGTCAAAAAACAAGTCTATGGGCAGCATAACGGATCTGTCCTTCCGTCTTATGGATTCCGTTATTTTCCGTTATAACCATTTTATAACAGAAAGCCATAACGGAATCCAGAACGCAGATGTGAACCCACCCTAAGACTGGTTCAATTCGCTAAAAGGATCTTAAAAATACAAGGGATAAAAAGAACAAAGGCCCTGATTTATCAATCTGGTGCAAAGAAAAACTGGCTTAGTTGCCCATAGCAAAAAAGGAGCGCTGAAAATGAAAGGTGGAATCTGATTGGATACTATGGGCATCTAACTTTTGACAAATCTACTCCACAGTAAAGTAGAAAGTTGCAGAGATGTTCACTTATACAATGAATACACCAACTGTAATTTACAAGCACCTGAAGAATCCTTTTAAGTGACAATTATGGAAAATACAAAACATAAGTGTAAAGGCACAAGGCAGAGTTTTGCTCATCTAAGTTGTCATTATCTTTAATAGCACATATACCATAATTTCTTGCTATCTTAACACAAAATATTGCACATACCAAAAAATAAAATTGAAGAAAAATAAGAAAGTTAGTTGCACAGACCAAATCCCATGAAAGCGTATTATAAGCTGAATTTTCTTCTCCTGACAAATACCGGCAGCTAATTTCATCCAGCTCTGCACAGGAGAGATTGACAGAGAAATGACCATGAAATGTATTTTTCTACCACTATATAAAAGTAGCAGGAGACGTGCTTATTATTGTGCCCATCACAATCTGTCCCTTTACCTACTGCTCTCTCACCTCTTACTTTCCTGCAAAGAGTTATCATTTTTACTGGTAATGTATTAGTCTTTTTTCTCAACTGGGACCAATAAAACCAGGCACATTTTGGGCTGTTTGGCCCCAAAGTGATAGCAGTAGCAATTACAGAATCAGGGTAAATGCAAGCATTGCAATGTATTCTTATGACTGAGGGACCTGCCACCTGAGATTGGCCAATGGCCACACAATTTTGCAAGTACACCTAAGGCTACTTTCACACTAGCGTTCGGGCGGATCCGTTCTGAACGGATCCGCTCATAATAATGCAGACGGAGGCTCCGTTCAGAACGGATCCGTCTGCATTATTTTTAGCATAGAACAGCTAAGTGTGAAAATAGCCTAGTACGGATCCGTCCAGACTTTCAATGTAAAGTCAATGGGGGACGGATCCGCTTGAAGATTGAGCCACATTGTGGCATCTTCAAACGGATCCGTCCCCATTGACTTACATTGAAAGTCTGGACGGATCCGCACGGATCCGCACGCCTCCGAACGGCCAGGCGGACACCCGAACGCTGCAAGCAGCGTTCAGCTGTCCGCCTGTCCGTGCGGAGGCGAGCGGAGCGGAGGCTGAACGCCGCCAGACTGATGCAGTCTGAGCGGATCCGCCTCCATTCAGACTGCATCAGGGCTGGACGGCTGCGTTCGGGTCCGCTCGTGAGCTCCTTCAAACGGAGCTCACGAGCGGACCAGCGAACGCTAGTGTGAAAGCAGCCTAAGGAATTACCTTAAAGATTGTGCTTCTATTGGCCACCGCATGTTGGGTCACCAATAGATGCCGCAACATCTGCCCATACCAGCTATGGTTTAAAGATGTGTCTAAGTAATACAATGGTAAAGTTCAAACTGTTTAATTCCCAACATAAACGGAAAACCTGGAAACTTTTTGTTTTCGTTTTCAGCTAAGCCAAGGTTTTGTGTGAGCAGCTTAACAAATAATATGTACACCAACTGGATGCCCCCGAGTTATGGAGTTCAGAAGTGGAAGGCAGGAGAGAAAACTAAGCTCTGATCTGGAAGAATAAGCAAAGAAAAAGAGCGGAGAACATTTCAAACTGTGTCCTTTAATGAATAAATTAATTAAATAGTTTCCCGAGAATATAAAATGTTCTTTTTATCTTTTGAAAAATGAAATTATTTAAGCTTAATAATAAACTTTAATTATGAAATTGGCACCAACGTCCCGCTATCAGACACCCTGTCTTGGTCCATGAAGTTCTACCTCTGCAGTTGTTTCAACATCAATGTTGGGACATCTTCCTCCTCTCAGTGTCAATGATGTGCTTGAATGGGGCTGGTTGTTTGGCTCAGTTCATTAGCCCTTTCATGATGTCACTGTCATGGGATAGGGGGCGGGTCACAACAATAGCAGATATGGAGCTTCTTAGTGGGTCTGAAATTGGGGATTAGTGGGAATTTCATAATTAAAGGGATTGCTCAAGTATTTTTTTAATTTTATTTATTTGTCCTGTGTCTGGTAATTAAGAAATACCGGTACTTTCTGTGCCTCCTCCAATCCAATGCTGTGCTGCAGCCAGAGACGTATTGTTTACAGCGGGGACTTTCTATATACTGCTGCAGCCATACACCTCTGAGGGCAGTATTTGGTTATAGTGGTATACAGAAGATCACCACTACAGACAAACAATAAGTCACTGGCTGGAGGTGGCGCAGGATGGGAAGGGAAGTTTTTTACTATTTTACCCATCTCCTGGCAATTTATTTGAACTAGAAAACAAACTTGGAGAACCCCTTTAAAGTAAATTCGTACATTTTAAGTAATTTCTCACTGTAGAAGATCCAAATACATTTTTAGCACTGCAAACATAAACCAAAATGAGTTAAAGAAATGCTGGATACCCAAAGTGCCAAACACTAATGAGACCACCATCAAAGTACTCATAAGGTTGCCATGCAGCCATAATTGGGCACACGTGGTCTTCTATCAGTCTTCCAATTTCATGAAGAGGAATACAGAGCTTTTTTTATGCTGCATTCTTTAAAAAAAAGTGGCATGCTCCACTGAAGGCTGTGGTAAAGAGTTAGGGCTCATGCACAGGGCCGTTGCCCGGCCGTGGCCGCATTGCGGCCTGCATACAGGGGGTCCGCAATACACGGGCATCGGCTGTGTGCACCCCACACAAGGGATTGAGGACCCATTTACTTCAATGGGTCCACAATCACGGAGATGCGGAACGGAGGCATGGATCGGAACCCCATGGAAGCACTATGGAGTGCTTCCTTGGTGTTTTTGGCATTGCCTCCGCACTGCAAAAAAATAGTGCATGCACTACTTTTTTGCGGTGCAGACCATCGGATGCGGATCGCGGACTCCATTCAAGTGAATTCGCGACTGTGGACATGAGCCCTAAACCTCCCCTAGAAGCAGCGCCAGAACTTTAACATAGCACAATAATTCTGTTACATGGTGGTATTAGCTGTGAAATGTTGATCCAAAGAGATGTCAGGATAATAACACCTCTGCTTGCCTGACTGCTGGCAGACTTGACGTATCTCATAAGTCTGACATATGAATAATTATATCCACATCACATTTCCCAGAAAGTAATGTAACATCCAAGATCTTCTACAGAACAACCTGGTTGTCTGTAGAAAGTATCCTAAGCGTTTAGGATAAAAGTGCTTTTTAAATATTTGTTACACAGCTTCAAAATATTATTAATATATTATATGAATATAATAATTATGTATCATTTATTACTTTATTCATTCTAACACTTGATAAAAGGGATTTTCCAGGAGTAGAATATTGATGACCTACACTCAGGATAGGTCATCAATATCTGATCAGTGGGGGTCTCACCCCCAGCACTGTCGCTGATCATTTGTTTGAAGAGGCTGTGGTGCTCCTGTGTACACTACGGCCTCCTCACAGCCTACTAAAGCGCCATACATTGTATAATGGCTGTGCTTGGTATTGCAGCCCAGGCCCATTCACTTGAATGGGACTGAGCTGCCCATAGGCCATGTGACCGATGAATGGGATGTCATTGGCCTAGGAAGTGGCCGCCATGTGCACCAGAGTGCAGCAGCCTCTTCAAACAGTTGATACTCAGTGACTGACAGGATTTGAGTATTCAGATTATAGTAGGTTGTCATATCAGAAAGTTGTTGTATAAAAGATTTGTGTAGTTTTGTACCTTTCCATTGTATTGAAACGCACCAATGTCAATGAGGTGTTAGGCGTGAACAGGATATGATGTGATATATAACCCGTACCTCCTGTGTGCAAAGACTATAACTAAGAACCAACCTAATGGCTCGAAAGATGTCATAAACATTATTTTGTGTACAATGAAATTTTAACATCATTTTATAAACTTCCGTTTTAATCTTTTGCCAGCAACAATACTGTATGTATCTGTGCACACATAGGCAGCTGTTGATCACCGATAGGACGCCCCACTGGACCCTGAAGCCCACAATGAGCAAAGGTTTAAAAATGCATCAACTAGTTCTACTGTATCTATTCCCACAATGCTACAGAGTATATCACTCGCTCAGCTCAATTTTCTCTAAAGCATGCTGCCTATAAATTGGACTGCATTTTCTAAGTGACAGGCTTCCTTTGAAAGGGATAGTCCACTATCAACTGATACTGCGCATCCATGACAACTGTTCTATTAACTGGTCTATGGGACTGCTAAATACAGTGCTTGGTTATCTCTTGCAGTCCCACAGAAGCGTATAGAGTAGCGGTATGTGGCAAGGTTATTTTTCGTTAGTCTTATTGGTTCTTTCCACTTACTACCTTTCACTTTTACCTTTACTTATTACTTGTTTAATGTAATGAGTTAGTAAGCTAGGGAGCACATACAAAGTACCACTAGACCACATTTCTGTATGTATTTTATCAGTACTTAAACTTTTATTCACTTAAGCCTGTGCAAAGCCTATCTTATTCCTGGATCTCAGAATTTATGATAAAGCAAGCGGTCATGCAGATGCATTTTCATAGGCGACTCTGAACCCGTTTTTATGGGATCAGTAGGGGAGTCACAGTGGTCAGAGATTCTGTGGAAAGGTGATACATGTGTGTGAGCCAATCCCTTTAACGTATGTATAACTGTAGATAGCTAAATAAAAGTGTTAAAATGGAAAAGAAACTGCTTATTAGAAGGCTTCCCTATTAGCTGCCCCCTGCTACCTTCTTTTCCAGATGTGCAATGTATTCAGTATACATCAAATACCTTAGTGAACAGACAGAAGCTGCTGTGATGAGAGAACCTTTCTCGTAAGTAAGCAGCTCTATGTGTTTATTCCCTATTAGCACTTTGTATGAATCAGTAGCACATGTGTGGAGTTAATTAGCACTGCGAAATGAGACATGATTATCTGCTCACTTTTCCCGTGACACTCTCGTCCTTCTCCCATTATATATCTTCATCATTACCCCTGGAAAGAAAGCACTTGAGGTGTTTTTGCCATTCCAGCCATCTCATTTTGTGTGGCATGCTTGTCAGGTGACGATGATGTGGTCGTAAAGCTTTGATCTCCCAGCCCTCGCCTCTGCATCCTGTGCATGGAGGATGGATGTGTATTAATAATCCTCTCTTTCATTACATGACATGATAGAGCAGTGGATGAGAGATTTTAATACCCACTAACAAAACGAAAAATAGCACCACAGTCACTAGCTCTTTATGTATTATGTACATGGCAATGTTGTAGCCGCTGGCCTTTTAGTTATGATGTTTTCACACGTGTTCGATGGCTATACATTAACCAAGAAAGCATTTAGTGCATCAAAGACTTCTGCACAGCCTCCTGCTTCGGGCGCATACAGGTTTCTAGTTTATATTAATTTAATTTGCAAATGTACCAAAGACAGAAACTGCGGGAATAGCACCAAATCCAGCTTGGAACATCAGTGCTCTGAATACAAAACACTACAGTGCACATATACATCACATCTTTTTGGATTTGTGTTATGATTTATACATGTCAGTGTCAATTGTTTGTTTAACATATAACTCCGAATAAAATCTAGTAAAATTAGAAGCAACTTCAGTTTTTATAGCCCCAAGACATATATGTCTGGGTTCCTCTTTGTTCGGCTCAAATTATGGTTGTAACAATGTAACATTACTGCCTAATCGTAATGAGAAATGACTGGCAGGTGACATTCTCTACAGTTTAGAATTCACAAGGCTGTATTTTGTGCCGATGCTGTCTCTTTCTGGAATAATGCCTCGGTAATTATGCTTATGAAGAAAAGTGATGTCTGCTTGACACAAAATGCCATGCTCTACTTACAGAGAGATGCAAAGCATTTGCCTACGTTAAAAAAAATGCAGAGAGATAGAGTTCGAGACATACAATCTAGAGCAAGGATTTATGAAAATGTTGCCTACAGCAACCATTCAGGGGTGGGTGGTAGTGAAGAAAAACTTCACAGATTGTATGGTTTCACTGTAGTCTAGCTTCCTACATAACAATGGCATCTTCATTACTGAGACAGGCCCCTTTCAGACCAGCGTGTTCAGTGTGGAAAACATGCTCCATGTGGGAGCGTGATTTCCCATTATGGAATCTGCTGGTTTCATAGGCATGCATGGCTTTATAATTAGAGATGAGCGAATAAAAAAAAAAAATGATTTGGCTGGTTCACAAATTTTTGGGGAAAAACTTGCTTGGATCCAAATTTATTCACGGCGAAACGTTAAAAAACAGCTATTTTCTGGCTGCAGAGAGCCTTTATAGTGGTGTAGAACACTGTGCCTTGCAATAACACGCATAGGGAGTCTGCTGGGGTAGTGAAAAATACTGTGAGTCAGCATGACATTAAGATGACAGGGGTCGCTCTTAGAAGTCACTGCACACTTCACTTATTTGGGCAGTCACAGGGCCAAAACTGACCAAATAGCTCAAGTATCAACTCAGCCTTACAGGCCGATGTTAGTGCCAAGCGCACTCCTTTTACACCCTCGTCAACTGATTCCACATAGATGTCTACAGAACCTGTTCTATTAAACGCTTATACAAGTAGAGCCCCCCCAACAGAGTGGAGAGGGTGTCAGCAGTAAGTTTGTGTTGACGTCACTGATTCATTTTCCCCATTTTATGATCCGTCAGAACAATTACCCAGAAAAAATGTGGCCTTAGTCAGGGAGAGCGTTCTGCTGAGATCTATTGCTCTGAGTTTAGGAGGTGGGCTACGGATACTGAGTGTAACGATCAGTCTCTACGTAGTCAGCTCTGTCACGGATTATCAGAGAGGCTGAAAGACGCGCTGGCCTTTCATGATAATCCTGAGTCTCTGGAGGCCCGCTATGTCTCTGGAAGCCGCTTTAATATTGATAGACACCTGAGAGAGAGCTAGGGCCCCCACTTTCAAGATGTACTATCACATAAAGTATCGTCTCCCTCTGACACTTTGGGTGAAGATACTCCTAGGTTTATGTCTGGGGACGAACCCATGCAATTAGGGGGAGCTACTCCTGGGTCTGCTTCTAGGCATATTAGTCGTAGGAAGGGAGTGTGTTTTTTCTGCAGACAAAAGGGACATTTTATCGATGTATGTCCATGCATTCAGCATCAAAAAGAAAAAAGAAAAAAAAAAAGGGATGTCTAATTCCCATTTGACTCTTGGAGAGATGAGAGGGGAGTCAGAGAAAATGCATTTGTCTTTGACTGGTTGTACCCAATTTCTCCCGACTGCCGAGGTGGCCCTAGAGTTCAAGACTGTCAGGATTAAGGTGTTTATCGACAGTGGGGCAGGGGTGAACCTGATTGATGCTCAGTTTGTTCGTATGCACGGGTTCTCTTCAAGTGCATTTGAGAAAAACATTTCCATTTTCTGCTATTGATTATGCACCTCTAACTCAGAAGTGTTTATCTCAGATGGTGCATGACATCCGATTAAGAGTGGGTGACTTTCATCAGGAATTCATCTCGTGTTTTGTGTTGGCGGGTCTCCCTGCTCCATTGGTTCTGGGTTTACCATGGTTAAGCAAGCACAATCCAACCATCGATTGGCAAGCTAGACATATTCTGGATTGGGGTTATTATTGCGTTTACAATTGTCTGAATATATATTTTTCTGCTTTAACCACTGAAACATTACCCTCTTTTATATCTGATTTTGCCGATGTATTTTCTGAAAGTGGATGCTAGGATTTACCTCCACATCGGGAATATAATTGTCCTATCAACCTTATTCCCGGAGCTAAGTTGCCCAAATCTAGGTTTTATAACCTTTCTGAACCCGAAAGAACGGCCATTAGAGAGTGTATTACCGAGAGTTTGGCTAAAGGATACACATAAGACCTTCCAGATCTCCAGTGGCAGCAGGGTTTTTCTTTGTTAAAAAAGAATGGACCTCTTAGGCCATGTCTGGATTTCCGTGAGCTCAATCGGATTACTGTCCATGATCCTTACCCCCTTCCTTTGATTTCTGATTTGTTTAACCAGATTGTGGATGCCAAGGTGTTCTCCAAGTTGGACTTAAGGGGGGCATATAATCTGATCAGGATCAAGGAAGGGGATGAATGGAATACGGCTTTTAATACCCCAGAGAGTCACTTTGAGAACCTGGTCATGCCTTTTGGGTTGACCAATGCTCATGCGGTTTTCTAACATTTTGTGAATTACATTTTTCATCACCTGGTGGGGAGGTTTGTTGTGTATTTGGATGACATACTAATTTATTCTCCAGACGTGGAGACTCATCAGGATCATGTTAGACAGGTGTTACAGATCCTAAGAGATAATAAATTGTACGCAAAATTTGAGAAGCGTGTTTTTGCTGTACATGAGGTGCAATTCTTGGGCTACCTGCTGTCATCTTCAGGTTTTCAAATGGATCCAGAGAAAGTCTGTGCTGTATTGGACTGGGATCGAACCAAAAATCTGAAAGCTCTTATGCGGTTTTTGGGGTTCACCAACTATTACCGAAAATGTATTCAGAACTATTCGACAGTGGTGAAATCCTTAACTGACATGACCAAGAAAGGGATGGATGATTCAGTGTGCTCTGATTTGGCATTGCGAGCCTTTTCTGCGGTTAAGGAGTGCTTCGCTTCTGCCCCTATATTGGTGCAGCCAGATGTATCACAACCTTTCATTGTGAAAGTTGACGCGTCCAAGGTGGGGGTAGGAGCAGTCTTATCGCAGGGCCCGTCACTTGGTAGATGTCTTATTGCAGGGCCCATGTGCATTTTTCTCTAAAAAACTCTCTGCCGCAGAGAGAAATTACAATGTGGGTAACAGAGAGTTGCTGCCCATTAAGTTGGCTGAGGAGTGGTGTCATTTATTGGAAGGGGCGATTTATCTGATCACGGTGTTCACAGATCACAAAAATCTGGCTTACCTGGAGTCGGCTAAATGACTGAACCCGAGGCAGGCCAGATGTTTTTTCCACCAGATTCAATTTCATTGTCACTTATCGTCCTGGGGATAAGAACGTCAAGGCAGATGCCTTGTCACATCGTTTTCCTGGAGATGGTGATTTTGAAAATCCGAGTCCAATACTGTCGGAGGGGGTGGTGATATCTGCTCTATACCCTGACCTAGAGGTGAAGGTGTTAGAGACTCAGGGAGACGCACCGGAGTCCTGCCCCTCCGGGAAATTGTTTGTTCCATTAGAATTGCGTCATAAGGTGTTTGAGGAACATCACTGTATGGTTCTTACAGGACATCCTGGAAGTAGATCCACTGCCGACCTCATCTCTCGTAGATTTGGGTGGCCGGTGTTGCGTATGTGTGTTGAGGACTATATGTCTGCCTGTAGCATCTGTGCATGCGCTAAGATGACATATATTCAACCTTTTGGATCTCTACTTCCGTTGCCCATACCGTCCAGACCATCAACTCACTTGTCTATGGATTTTATTACTGATCTGCCTAATTCGTCTGATATATCGTCTGGTGGTAGTTCATTGTTTTAGTAAAATGGTACACTTTATAGCATTGCCTGGCCTACCTAATGCTAAAACACTTGTTCAAGTGTTTGTTGACAACATTGTGAAACTTCATGGCATTCCCTCTGATGTGGTTTCGGATCGTTTGTATCCAGATTCTGGAAGGCGTTTTTTACTTGGTTGGGGGTACAACTGTCTTTTTCTTCTGCTTTTCATCTTCAGACAAATGGACAGATGGAGCGCACTAATAATAGTCCTGGAGAATTACTTAAAATGTTTTGTCTCTAAGAACCAGGAGGAATGGTCCTCGATTTTGTCTTTGGAATAGTTTGCCATAAACAATCGTAGACAGGAGTCCACTGGTAAGTTGCAACTTTTTGGGGCATATGGGTTTCACCCGCAATTTGGCACATTCTCTGGTTCGGATATTTCCGATATCCCTAAAGAAGAATGTTTTTCATCATCATTGTCTTTTATTTGGCGGAAAATTCAAAATAACTTGATGAATATGGGCAACAAGTATAAACGTGTGGCTGACAGAAAACTTATGAATGGTCCGGACCTAAGTGTGGGTGACTTTGTGTGAAGGTTCCTTCTTGGAAGTTGGGTCCAAGGTTTATTGGTCCATATAAGATCACTGCCATTATCAATCCTGTAGCTTTTCGTCTTAAACTTCCTCAGGCTCTGAAAATTCATAATATGTTTCACAAATCTATGTTGAAGAGATATGTTGAACCTTTGGAGTCGTCCCCCTTGCCACCAGCTCCTGTCATGGTGGACGGTAGTTTGGAATTCCAGATCGCCAAGATTATTGACTCTCGAGTTCTCCGTAGATCTCTTCAGTATCTTGTTCACTGGAAGGGTTATGGACCAGAGGAGTGGATGTGGGTACCGGCATCTGACGTGAATGCCAGTCGTTTGGTGAAAGCCTTTCACAGGTCCCATCCAGATAAGGTCGGTCCTGGGTGCCCGGAGGTAATTCATAGAAGGGGGGGTACTGTTACGGACGTTCCCGCGACAGGTGGCAGGAGATCGGTGAGACTGGCAACACGTGGTTTGATCTGACATGTTTTCCGTTTGGATCAAATGACGTCTGTGCTGTTTCTGGTGCTTGCCACGCCTTCTTTCCCCAGGTGTGGCTATTATGGTCATTTAACCTTCTCTATTTATTGTTGTTTCTCCCACTATGCTTTGTGGTTTATAGCTTCAGTTTGAGTTGTGGATAGCTGGTGTGTGGATCTCGTGTGTGTGTGGATAGCAGGTGTGTGGAGTTCCTGGTGCTGCCATAGCCACTTGAAGTTAAGTGTTTTCTTTTCCCTTTTGTATTTTGTTTGGGTTATTTTGTGTGCTGCATTTCCCTGTCATATGTATTAAGGCCTGAGGGAGACTCCTGTCCGTCCTTTTGGAGGAACAGGTTGTCTCAGTCCTGACATTAGTACCAGGGTCCTATAGGGTGAGTTAGGAAATTAGCTATTCCTGTGTAAGAACTCACCTACTTCTAGGGTCTGTTCATACTGGTAGTTAGTCAGAACTTTGATTAGGGTTTTACTAGGAGGTGTCCATCTCCTTCCTCTAGTTTCCAGGCCTTATTCCCTCACCCCTTTCCCTTCTATGTTCGGTGTAGTGATTTCATCCCACACCCAAATGTGACAATAGGATGTCTCTATAGTAGTTAAGTTTGTCCTCCCTCTCAGTGGGTGTAAAAAAGGCCCCTATTTTGGACCAGTAGCAAGGGTCCAACAAGGTGGACAGCCAGAAGTCATCCCTCTGCCAAATGCTGACAATTCGTCTGTCACTATGCAAGCAAGTGAGCATACATTGGGCCATTTGTGCAAGTGACTCAGAGGGACTCCCTGCCTCCATCTCCAATGCATACTGCCACGGTGTGTCTGGGTCCCCTGCCTCGTCTTCCTCATCCCCCTGTAGCTCCTTTGGCTGCTCCTGCTCCTCCTTTCCTGTCACCTCTGTATAAAAACCACCCATTTCGCTACACATTGTTTGTGCTCCAATGTCATCCTCCTCCTCCAGTTCAGCCCCCACAGGCTCATGTGGGCGTGAGATCTAGGCACCACATCTCTAGTTCACTGACCAGCCAGATTTACAAGCATCTGCTCCAGGACATGAAGCAGTGGAATGACGTTATTCATCCTTTAGTCCTGGCAACTGACAAATAACGTGGCGTCCTCAAAGGGCCTGAGCAAATGGCAGGTATCACGCGTGAGCTGCCACTGGCTGACTTCGAAGTCGCTACACAGGGGAGTACTCCTGTCTGCTTGGATCATCAAGAAATTGTTTTTGGCCTTTCTCTGTTCGTATAGTCGGTCCAACAGAGGGTGGAATTCCAACGGGTGGAAACGTTGCATATCAGCCTATGTTGAGGGATTCTGTTCTGCTGCTGAAGGAGGGTGTGCTTTGCGGTGTAAGAGTGGCTGAAGTGCATGCAAAGTTTTCTGGCCATTTTTAGGATGTCTTGCAAATGGGTGGAAGACTTCAAGAACCGCTTGACAACCAGATTGAAAACGTGTGCCATGCAGGGCGCATGGCTCAGCCCTCCTTAACGCAGTGCCAACACCATGTTCTTCTTGTTGTCGGTCACCATGGTTCCCATTTAGAGTTGTCGCGGAGAAAGCCAGGATTCAATTTCTTGATGAAGGACACGGAGCAGTTCCTCCCTTGTGTGACTCCATTCGCCCAGGCAAACGAGGTGCAGAACAGCGTGACACCGCCGTGCCCTGCACATTTGGTATGCTTGAGGGGCACTGCGAATTGTCCCTGCAGTGGCGGACATAATCGTATGACCACCACATTGGAGCCACGGTTCTTCCATGCCGCTTTATAATGATACTGCATATGTTGACACAGGGCCGTGATGCCAACATTGGCATCCTGGCCACGCTTCATCTTCTGCCCACAGATTCTACAAATGGCCATGTTCATCTCCTCCAGCGGCTTAACAAAAAACTGCCACACTGCCGAGTAGGTGATTTTACCCCCAACACTCTGCACTGACTGCTACCGCCACTGCTTCTGTGAACCACTGCACCACTACTTTCCGAGCAGGTAGGCTCCTGCGAAGCGGGTGTTCTACCCCGGGCATGTTTGGCTTCCGACCTCCCACTGCTGGCACCCTGCTGACTCCCGGCCACGCTAGCGATTTGCAGGCTCCACCGCTGCCTCACATGCAAGCTGACACTCTCTTCTCCCGATGATGATGAAGCCCCTAATTCACTCGGTTCCCAAGTGCGATCAGCTACATCATCATCATCGAGTACTGTCTGCACGTCTCTGATGTCCTCCTCAACGGTCTATGGGTCAGGAGCCTGATGGCTCGCAACACCAGCTCCCACACCACTCTCCTCATTACTACTTATCTGCCTACGGGAGGAAGCGGTAGATGTCTCCTCCACATCTTGGCTGGCCATTAACCTCTGACTATCCTCTAGTAGCTCGTCCTCGCTATATAGTGGAGCTGAGCCCACAGCATATAATACTTGTCTGGCTTAGGGAACAGGAAAGGACAGAGGGAGGTTGAGGGCACAGGGCATGATCCTGGGCCATGCCAACTAAGGGTTGTGTCTGACGAACCCACCGACTCTTGGCTGGGGGAGTCTGATGTCACTTGGGATGAAGTGGATGACCTAGTCAACCATGCAAGAACCACTGGGTTGCTGGTCAAGACACAACCGCTAGATGACACCGGGAGCTCAGGCCTCTCGTTGCTACTCCTGCTGCCACGCCCCCTTACTCTGCTACGACCTGTGCCTGCGACGGAAACATTTCGGCCTCTGCTACTCCCCTGTGCAGGGCCTGGCACTTCTCTGTCTGACATACTGTTAGATCAAATAAATAAATTAAAAGAAAATTAAAACACCCCAAAAAAGCCTGTAATTTTCTCACTTCACCACACAATGGCTAATAAGCCCTTTTTGTTTCCCACTAACACACGCCAAAGAAGGCTTTAGAACATATAACTGCACCAATGGTTGGTAAATAGGCCCTTATTTTTTTAAACTCATACACGCCACAAAAGGCTTTAGAACATATAACAGCACCACTGAACAGCAAATATATATTTGTTTGCCCCCAAAAACCGGCTGTAATTTTCTCACTTCACCACACAACGACAGATACTTATTTTTGTGCCACTAATACACGCCAAAAAGGGCTTTAGAACATAGAAATGCACCACTGAATGGCAAATATATACAGTATTTTTTTGCCACTGATACATGCCAAAAAGGGCTATAATTTCCTCACATCACCACTGAACGGCAAATACTTTTTTTTTGTGCCACTAATACACGCCAAAAAGGGCTTTATAACATATTACTGGACCGCTGAACGGCAAATAGGCCCTTACTTTTTTCCACTTATACACACCACAAAAAACTTTAGAACATATAACTGCACCACTGAACGGCAAATAATATATATTTTTTTGCCACTAATACATGCCAGAAAGGACTCACGTTTTTCCACTAATACATGCCAAAAAGGGTTTAAGAGCATATAACTGGACCACTGAACGGCAAATAGGCCTTTACTTTTTTCACTTATACACGCCACAAAAGGCTTTAGAACATATAAAAGCACCACTAAGTGGCAAATAATATTTTTTTGCCACTAATACACGCCAAAAAGGGCTGTAATTTTCACCACACAATGGCTTGTTTATTTAGTGCAGCGACATTTTTTTGCACAGCGCAGCGATATGGGCTATGCACTGGGGATGCCGACTAGCCATCACGTTACTCTCCTGCCCCCTTTCAAAGGTGATTATTATTTTCTTTGAATGATTCACATTTATATTCTGGACATAATAGCATTAACTCAGAGACCTCTGAGGAAGCAGGTGGATCCGGCGATACGCGTGGGGCGTTGGACCTTTGTACCATGCCTGCCTATACTTATATCTGATGAGTATTTGCATTATTTTGATGTCATATGCTCTTCTCATCTCAAAATAGCAGTGGCATATATAACAAAAATTAGTATTTACTTTTTTAAGTAAAAAATAATCACCAAATGCGGTATTTGCTGATGTTGTTTTGTTCACAGAATGCTGTCTTTGTTGGTATTCCCAAGATGCGGTATTCATATACAAACCGGATTCCCAAAAAGTTGGGACACTATACAAATCGTGAATAAAAACTGAATGCAATGATGTGGAGGTGCCAACTTCTAATATTTTATTCAGAATAGAACATAAATCACGGAACAAAAGTTTAAACTGAGAAAATGTACCATTTTAAGGGAAAAATATGTTGAATCAGAATTTCATGGTGTCAACAAATCCCCCAAAAAGTTGGGACAAGGCCATTATCACCACTGTGTGGCATCTCCCCTTCTTCTTACAACACTCAACAGACGTCTGGGGACCGAGGAGACCAGTTTCTCAAGTTTAGAAATAGAAATGCTCTCCCATTCTTGTCTAATACAGGCCTCTAACTGTTCAATCGTCTTGGGCCTTCTTTGTTGCACCTTCCTCTTTATGATGCGCCAAATGTTCTCTATAGGTGAAAGATCTGGACTGCAGACTGGCCATTTCAGTACCCGGATCCTTCTCCTACGCAGCCATGATGTTGCGATTGATGCAGAATGTGGTCATTATCTTGTTGAAAAATGCAGAGTCTTCCCTAAAAGAGATGACGTCTGGATGGGAGCATATGTTGTTCTAGAACCTGAATATATTTTTCTGCATTGATGGTGCCTTTCCAGACATGCAAGCTGCCCATGCCACACGCACTCATGCAACCCCATACCATCAGAGATGCAGGCTTCTGAACTGAGCGTTGATAACAACTTGGGTTGTCCTTGTCCTCTTTGGTCCGGATGACAAGGCGTCCCAGATTTCCTCGTCTGACCACAGAACAGTCTTCCATTTTGCCACACTCCATTTTAAATGATCCCTGGCCCAGTGAAAACGCCTGAGCTTGTGGATCTTGCTTAGAAATGGCTTCTTCTTTGCACTGTAGAGTTTCAGCTGGCAACAGCGGATGGCACGGTGGATTGTGTTCACTGACAATGGTTTCTGGAAGTATTCCTGAGCCCATTCTGTGATTTCCTTTACAGTAGCATTCCTGTTTGTGGTGCAGTGTTGTTTAAGGGCCCGGAGATCACGGGCATCCAGTATGGTTTTACGGCCTTGACCCTTACGCACAGAGATTGTTCCAGATTCTCTGAATCTTCGGATGATGATAGATGCAAAGTCTTTGCAATTTTTTGCTGGGTAACACCTTTCTGATATTGCTCCACTATCTTTCTGCGCAACATTGTGGGAATTGGTGATCCTCTACCCATCTTGGCTTCTGAGAGACACTGCCACTCTGAGAAGCTCATTTTATACCCAATCATGTTGCCAATTGACCTAATTAGTGTTAATTGGTCTTCCAGCTCTTCGTTATGCTCAAATTTACTTTTTCCAGCCTCTTATTGCTACTTGTCCCAACTTTTTGGGGATTTGTTGACACCGTGAAAATTTGAATCAACGTATTTTTCCTTTAAAATGACACATTTACTCGGATTAAACGTTTGATCTGTCATCTACGTTCTATTACAAATAAAATATTGACATTTGCCATCTCCACATCATTGCATTCAGTTTTTATTCACAATTTATTTAGTGTCCTAACTTTTTGGGAATCTGGTTTGTAGTATCAAGTAGTTCAAGTGCTATATAGTGTCAAGTAGTTCAGAATAGTGTAGATTATAGGAGGCTTAAAAATCATCACTCACCAATCAAACTGTGCTGGATCGCAGAAATAGGAACCCCATACTGTAGTGGTTGGTAACTAATAAGTATCCCCCCTGTCCACATTATACATACAGTAAACTTAAGTTTTATAACCTGCTCCAACGGTCTTCAATCTGCCCAAGGGGCGGCGTTTCACCTCTCTTGCGCCCAGCCAGCCTCCTCCAACTGCCGCTTTGAAGCGCCGCCCAGCTCATGAATATTCAGTTTGCTGGGTGGCTTCTGCGGTCCCCGCTCTGAAGCACTGCGCTTAACAGTGCCCGGCGCATGCGCCGGATCTTGTGAAGTCTGGAACAGTAAGCGCCGCCCAGCTCATCAATATTCACTTCGCTGGGCGGCGCTTACTGTCCCCGACTTCACAAGATCCGGCGCATGCGCAGGACACTGTTCAGCGCAGCGCTTCAGAGCGGGGACCGCAGAAGCCGCCCTGCAAACTGAATATTCATGAGCTGGGCGGCGCTTCAAAGCGGCAGTTGGGGGAGGCTGGCTGGGCGCAAGAGAGGTGAAACGCCGCCCCTTGGGCAGATTGAAGACCGTTGGAACAGGTTATAAAACTTAAGTTTACTGTATGTATAATGTGGACAGGGGGGATACTTAGATGATTGTAATACCCATTATAAGACCTGTACTGCCATATATATACCTCAATATGCTTATTGGCCCTGTCAGTGTCCCTTTAAGCTTCACGTAGAAGTGTCTGCTGTTGATTTGCAGTGCCAAAGGCTGTCTTTTCTGGATCAGCTGATCCTATGTTTTAGTTTTATGACCATTTTTGTTTTTAATAAATAGCACAATTACAGAAATAAAAAATATAAAAGATTTTTGCCATACAAGGCTATACCTGTTTTAGAGCTCCTGGCTCCCCCTCAATAGCAATAAATTACATTTTATTATATATGCCACTGCTATTTTGATATAAATAGTGGGGATCCACATTAGGGCTCCAGTTTTGGATTATTTTAGTATTTTTCAAGTATTTTACAGATTAATCCAACAATTAATCAAGTACTCTAATAAAAAAAAAACATCCGGACGGCGTGATGACGTGAATACGTCGCGTCTCGTTCTCCCCCTCCGCTGGCCTCCTCCCTCCAAGCTCCCGCTTCTATCCGAACAGCTGATGCTGAACAGCTGATGGTTCGTGCCGCGACGCTGCGCTGAGTCTCCTCTCTCCGCTGCTGGTTCTGCTCTCCTGTCCCTGGAACCGGCCGCCTTGTTGTCCCGCCTCTCACCCTCCATCTGCTGATGCGCGGTGGGTCCTCCCGCTCCTCTGCCTGCTGCCTGCTGTGCCTCTCCATCGGTCCTGACCGTCTGGCTCTGGCCCGGATGTGGCCTTCGGCTGTTTGATCTCTCGGCATCGGGATTGCTTGCTACCAGGCCGCCTCACCACCTGTTGCTTTGGCCTGCTACGGACTGCCTGTTACCCTGGTTTCCATTCTGCCGTTACCTTCTATTTGAACTGCCGCCTTCCCTCTCTCCGGCTCCAATTTTCTGCCACAGCTGTGGCGTGCATCACGACTAGGGTTCCTTCCTCTGGGCACGTGAGAATACAGCTTAAGTCTGACTTTTCTGATTTTATCTCTGCCGTTTTGCTGGTTTTTCTCCTACATTGCCACACTGAGGAGATACATTTTTTTGCTGGAATCTTTTTTGTCTGCTTTCTCTCCTTCTTTCTTGGCGAGGGGGGAATTTAAAGGGGAGAAGGAAAAAGAAAAAAGAAAAAGAAAAGGGAAAAAAAAAAAAGAAAAGAGGGAAAAAAAGAAGAAAAAAGGAAGGAGAGGATAGAAAAAAGGGGGAAGAGAAAAAAAAAAAAGGGGGAGAGGAAAGGGACAAAAGGAGGGATAACAATAGGCGAGAAAAAGAAGCAAAGGGAGAGTATAAATTAAAAGAAAAGGAAAGAAAAAGAAAAAAGTGAGGGAGGGGGGAAAAGGGAAGGGGAAGGAACAAAGAGGAAAAAAAAAAAAAATTTTTTTTGCAGAGAATGGCCCCAAAGCGACGCTCAGTCGACTCCTATGTAACTAAGTCGGGGTCCAAGACTCCAGAGAACAAAATTGATAAGTTTCTGAAATCGCCTTTCCCAAATGAAAAGAACCTAGCTAAAACTAAACCCCCTGCTAATTTGAGAAAATTTGCTAAAACTCCCCAAAATGATGAACTTTCTGAGGACGGATTAGAGGACGCAGACCAGGAGATAGACGAGGAAGGCCTCTTTGCACAAACACGAACTGAATATGATCCATCTCTCTTGGATAAAATCCTTGGCGCCGTGGAAAACAACGGCATTTTAGTGCAAGGGATGTCCACTCAATTGGGGTCAATGCAGAGTGACATCTCTCTAATAAGAGAAGATCTGGTAAAGATCCGCGATCGAGTCCTCAATGTGGAAAAAACAGTTGTCTCTTTGCAAACTGACATGGACATGCTAAAATCTAAAACTATGCTTCTCGCCTCAGAAAATCAAGCACTCCAAAATAAGATAGAGGACCTTGAAAATAGGTCAAGGCGAAACAATGTTCGAATAATTGGCTTCCCAGAAGGAGTTGAAGGCCGACACTTAGAGGAACAACTTAAAGATGTGGTTATGCACAGGCTTGGCAGCGATAACTTTTCCTCTATGTTTCAAATAGAAAGAGCTCACCGAATCCCAGGAGGGAAACCCATTCCAGGGAGGCCGCCGCGCGCAATTTTAATGAAATTATTACTGTCCGCTGACAGAGACATGATATTGAGAAGAGCAAGAGAATGTACACCCATTTAATATCAGGGTACTAAACTGCTCTTCTTTCCTGATTTTACCGTGTCCCGTCTGACAACGGGATGGTATTCTCAATCTTATCACTCCACCTTCAGTGGCTCCTCTAGGGGCGTTTCAGTTCTCATTCATAATTCTATAGACTTCACCCTTATAAAATCCCATATAGATAATCAGGGTAGATTCATTTTCCTTCATGGTGAGCTGTATGGCTACAGCTATATTCTCGCTTTTTTCTATATACCCCCGCCATTTTCAATGTACCCACTGACCCAGTTAATGCTTTTTTCTGAAAAGAGACCAGAATGTCGGTTGATCTTGATGGGAGACCTTAACGCGGTTATGGACCCTAACAGAGATAGATTTACATCAGATGCAGAAAGGCGGAGGAATTCTTGTAATTCCCCGCTGCCCCAGTTCTGTTCGGAGGTGGGGGTGGTGGATATATGGGAACATCTTGGCGGAGGAAAGAGAGTATATTCCTGCATCAGCAGGGGTGGCAGAGCAATGTCTAGGATATGACGCATTTACTAATGAGTGCAACTTGAGCAATATCCGTAAGATGCGATACGGAAGTAAGAACCGTTTCGGACCACTCACCCGTACTGATTGAGGTTTGCACTGGGGAGAACAAGGACATGAGGGGGCTAGGATTTAAATTGAATCCATACTGGCTCACTATTATGGATAATCTCCAGTCCATCAAATTGCTGATTTCTTCCTTTTGGGAGGTGAATCTACCCTCTGCTAACATCAATATGGTATGGGACGCTTTGAAAGCATACCTGAGGGGGGTTTTCATAAGTGAGATTGCTGCAGCAAAGAGAACATTTAAGAGGAAGGAGGAGGAATTGGCCAAGACTGCGGCATCTGCAACTGAGCGATTCACCAGGCAACCTACTGAGTACAACAGGGAAGAGATGCAGAAGGCTAGCTGCTTCTTGGAGAATTATATAACAGAGAAGGCAAATCACAGGATTTTCTTTAAGGGGCTTAATTATTTTTCCGAGTCTGGACGACCGGGTAAGCTTTTAGCTAGAATAATTTCACAACAAGATAAGAAAAATCAATCTATTATTTCGATCCGGAACGCAGAGGGGGAAACTATAACAGATTCAGAAGGAATTAGGAACACCTTTTTGCACTACTTTGCTCAGACATATAGATCCTCTTCTGGTTTGTCATCTGAACTGGCGATGCGGTTCTTGGAGAAAATCCCACTCTGTACCTTAAATGAAGCCCAAATAGAATATCTGGAAGAGAAATTGTCTCTCTCGGAGCTGCAGGAGGCCCTCGGGTCCATCTCGGGGAACTCATCGCCAGGACTGGATGGCCTGCCATATGAGGTTTACCGTAAGTATAGCGAGGTGATTCTCCCTCAGTTGTTAGAGGTTTTCTCCCAAGCAATACAGGGAGGGGGATTACCATACTCCATGATGGAGGCTCTCATTGTTTTAATTTTAAAAAAGGATAAAGACCCAGCAGAATTGAGCTCCTATAGACCAATCTCCTTATTAAACACTGATGCTAAGTTACTATCAAAAGTTCTGGCTAGGAGGCTTTCGCGGGTTATGTCCACCATTATCCACCCAGATCAAAATGGCTTTATGCCAAAAAGGGGTACTCAGCATAACTTGCACAGATTATTTATGAATATTCAGTCCCCGGGAGGTGGCGCTCGCTCCATCCTGTCGTTGGACGCTACCAAAGCCTTTGATAGGGTGGAGTGGACTTTTCTCTGGGAGGTAATGAAAAAAATGGGCTTTGGCCCAAAATTTATGGCAATGATTCAGTTGCTATATAACTCCCCAACTGCCAGGATTAGGATTAATGGGACGACGACAGAGAGTTTCACCTTAGGAAGAGGCACCCGTCAAGGCTGTCCCCTCTCCCCCCTGTTATTCAATATTTACATTGAACCTTTAGCAGCTAGCATAAGGCAGGACCCGAAGGTGGCTGGTTTTGGCATAAAGAGGAAGTATGATCGTGTTTCACTTTACGCAGATGATATCCTGGTTTTCATTCATCAAACAGACACCACTCTCCCTCGTATAATGGACCTGGTGGGTCTCTTCTCCGATCCTTCTGGCTTGGAGATCAACTGGGATAAGACCGTTCTCCTTCCTATAGACAAGTTGCGTGGTGAATGGGACAACCAGTTAACGATCTCTGACTCAATAAAGTACCTGGGGATAACAGTCTCTGCCAAACCGCAGGAATATTTACAACTAAATCTGATTCCTCTGCTGATGAAGTTGAGGGCTAAAATTAAGATATGGCAAAAAAATTCTGCTTTCTAGAGCGGACAGAATTTCATTAATAAAAATGGTAGTGCTGCCCCAGGTTCTTTACGTCTTGCGCAACTCGCCTGTATGGATCGCAGATAAGCATTTTAGATTGATAGAGCGGATGCTCAATGATTTAATATGGGGGAGGAAGCGCGTGAGACTGAAGGCACTCTATTTTTCTATGCCCTACAATCGGGGAGGTCTTAACCTCCCCTATTTTAGGGGCTACTTTATGGCCTCCCAACTCTGTCTTTTTAATGACTGGGAAAACAGTCCTTTCTGCAGCAGAGTGGTGAAAGACTCAGGTTTCTCGGACTTCTTTACCATACTGGAGTCTGATTATTTATCAAATACACTGAGTGGGTACACACTTTTCTGCAGAATGGCTACAAAGACTTGGCTGGCCATAAGGAGTTGGTGCGGAGTTAAGGCATCACTCATCTGCACCCCACTATGGCATAACTCAAAGCTCCTGAACTTAAATGATTTAAGTTGCTGCCAGTATTGGAGGACCAAAAATGTTCAGTACCTACACCAAGTGATCAGTGATGGACAAATATTGCCACTCACGGAACTAAAGCAAAGGGCAAATTTAGGTGAGGTCAGCACTATCTTGTACTTCGAATAGTCACTTTTTTAAAAATTTATACTCCTGTATTTTTACACGATTTAATCTGTAAGAAAATTGACACGAGAATTAAAGTATCACATTGCTATAGGCACTTAATGAATAATTTTTTTTCGGATGTTCTCTCTCCAGGACAGAGAGCCTGGTCCTCTCTACTTTCAGAGGTGGTCTCTCCAAACTGGGGGAACATAGGGGAAAGGTTAAAGTTGGTTTCACATAATTTCAATCACATTGTCGTACAATTTAATATTTTGCACAAAATTTATGTGACACCCGTATGGTTACATAAAAGAGGATTTAGGGCCTCCTCTGACTGCCCACGTTGTGGCGATCCCGGGGCAGATCATTTACATCTGTTCTGGGACTGCCCAATGGTGAGTAGATACTGGAGTCTGGTCCAAAATATCCTGGCTCGTAAACTTAACATTGTTGTCCCTTTGTCCCCCAGGATATGGGTCCTGGGGGATTTATCGGAGGTTAATTATCAGCCTACAAAACGCCGACTGTTGATCAAGGTTATGTTCTTGGCTAGGCTCCTTATCACTAGATTATGGTTTTCCTCTTCCACTCCAGACTGTAACAACTGGCTGGGCCTGGTTGAGAAAGTGAAAAGCTACGAAAAGATTTTATACAAACAAAGAGGATCCTACTTAAAGTGGAATAAATTGTGGAAAGACTGGGACATGGTTAATTAATCAGAACCCCTCTCCTCCCCCTTTTTCTTTTTCCTTTCCTTTTTTTTTAATTTTTTATTTTTCTTTTTTTTCCCCTGCAAGGTGGTGGGGGGGGGGGGGGGTATTGGTGAAGATCCTATGAGTCTGGTCTCTTCTATGTGTATTGTACTGGAGTAGAATATGAAGTCATACTGGAGTATTGGAGTATCTCTAGGAACGCTGAAGGATGGCAGGACCCTCCGGCATTAAATAACTGAAAAAATGTAAATGAGATGCTTCGCCTATCCGCTTTATTAAGCTTTGGATGTCGGGCGAATCCTGCTATTCTTTCCAGCAAGAGATCTCCACTTGATTTTTAATGTTCACATAATTCTGGACATTTGTATGAAATTATTGTCATTCATGTTCATAAATTAGAATTGACGGACTTATGGATTTTATAATATTACAAATGCAATATGGATATAATTTTTTGTATTATAACAATAAAATATTTAAATATAAAAAAAAGTACTCTAATAAAAAAAAATAGTTAAAAGAATGTTTCCTAAAAGCTCATCAGCCCCCCCCCCATGCCATTAGTAACCCCCCATGCCATTAGCCCCCCTCCATACCATCAGCTGTCCAGTGCCATTAGTTCATACCTCAGTGCCACTAGCTCCCCCACTGCCATGAACCCCCCCCCCCCCCCGTACCATCAGTGCGCAGCAACAGCACCAGTGATATCAAATACTTTACCTATACTACTAGGCACCAGCGACACTCCACAGCTCTTCCATCTTCTTCTTCATGCACTGGGACCTGACGTCACACAGCGTCCTGACGTGTGTGCGAGTAATAGCAAGTGCTTCACTCACGCTCCGTGGTCACATGGTACAAACGAATCCTCGATGCAAAAAATTTGCATTGACGATTTTTTGTTGTTGAGTTATTCGATTGATTCAAGTAATTGTTTCAGCCCTAACGCTGGGTTCACACCTGAGCGTACTCTGTATGCGCTCTGTATGATCGATTTTATCAGGCGTTTACATCCGCGGCTCCGGAAACAAGCAAACGCCCATTGTCGCGCGTTCCCGGAAGTCTATGTGCGGGAACGCGTGACATTACGCCCCAAAGAAGCTCCTGTACTTCTTGGGGGGTAGGGCATTTTACAGCCCTACCCCCCCAAGAAGTACGGGAGCTTCTTTGGGGCGTAATAATTTTATTTTTATTTTTTTGGGTGGGTAATCCATTTTTTATTAGGTGAGCCGTCTATTGTTGTTTCTTATGGGGATACAGGGTATGTTTCCAGCTATGAGGGCCATTGCATCAGGCACATATTGATAAGGATTCATCAAGCATTTAAACCCCCATTTTTTGCCTTTTTCTATTGGCATACCTAAAAAGCTTGACATTGCAGTTCCTGTCAATGACAAGCATAATATTGTCTAGGATATCCACGTGAAGCAACGGTTTCTATTTTCCCCAGCTACAAATATCTGCGGAATGTATTAAATATCACCTAAATATCCCTTTTTCTGAACCTACAGAAAATAACAGTCCCTGTAGCGCTATTCACAATTTGGCATTGTGGGGCAGGTTACAGTACGTTCTTATGGAATAAAAGGTATGAGAGTCTGCGTGCTGTGTCCGCTTAGTTGCTTTCACTCAAACAGGGGGTTAAGTAACAAGTGAACCTAAAGGTTATGAAAACAAGGCATCCGTGGCTTCTAATGCGCTGTTCAGCATCCTGCGTGTTACCTAATGACCTGCAGATGCTCTTAGCTCCAACGTCTTAGGCTACTTTCACACTTGCATTTTTGCTGGAGCAGGGTTCTGCAAAAACGCTTCCGTTACTGATAATACAACCATCTGCATCCGTTATGAACGGATCCGGTTGTATTATCTTTAACATTGCCAAGACGGATCCAGTCATGAACTCCATTGAATACCAATGAGGGACGGATCCATTTTCTATTGTGTCAGAGAAAACGGATGTATCCCCATTGACTTGCATGTTGGGTCATGACGTCTTGCTCCGCATCCCAGGACGGAAAGCAAACCGCAGAAAGCTGGGGTTTTCTCTCCAGTATGAGAATGGAACGGAATGCATTTTGGAGCATTCTGTTATGTTCAGTTACGTTTTGTCCCCAATGACAATGAATGGGGACAAAATGGAAGCGTTTTTTTTTTTCACGGGATTGAGACCCAATGACGGATCGCAATACCGGAAAATATTAACGCAAGTGTGAAAGTAGCATAAGGCTGCTTCTATGATCCAGCCGAATATGTCCGATTATCACTGTGCAACAGCTGGCAAAATGATGCATCAGCTGTCATCCTGAGCTGATCTGACCACCATCATTGCTGCAGTCGTAGCATGTGTCTTCATGAAAAATCCCATTATGGGGAATAGCAGGGATTTTGTTTGCCACCTGGCTAATAAACCTGTGAGTGAATGGCCAGCTCAGGCAGACAGGCTGATAATGAACTATCGAGACGTCGATATCTGTGGGCAGATACATAAGGATACATAAAGCAGATGTCATCAAATAGTAATGGAGCCACGCATTCCCATCTGCTTTACGTGATATTTTATGCGACGTTACAGGTTATGTGTAGAAAAACCGCAGTGTAATACGGCACAAGCAACGTGTATGAGATTAGACAAATCTCATGTACACTTTACTTTCTCATTCCGTGCGGATATTGATCTGCCGTGTGGATACAGAAATCCGCCGCAGGTCAGTTATATTTGCAGTGTTTTTGTGCGGACTTCCCCGTTTTCAGTGGAAGGATGAGATCTGCGGAAAAATCACATCAAATCCAAGAAACATGCGTTGTTGGCGTGGAAACGCACAGAAATCCGAATGGAAAGTCATGCGGATCATGTTTACCCGCACTGTGTACAGGTACAGTGGATGGATTTATGAGGGTATGGACAGTAGGTCCGTTTTCTGGACCCCGATGTGAGGCCGAAGAGCCTAATGAAACTGGCGAACACTCCAGCTACTATACCTCTAGAAACCGCTCTTATCTTCAGAATGGGGCCCGCAGAGTGAAGAAGAGCACACCGCTCATGCACGGCATGCTCTTCATTCGCTGCAATGGGAATTTTGGAAAGAGCTTAGTGAGTGCGCTCAGGTATTTTTGGAAGTCCCACAATGGTGACTAGAGAACAAGCCCTGCAAGCGGGGCACCTCTCCATTCACTGTTATTGGACTGCTGGAAATTGTTGTGCCAATGCTCGGCTATATTTGGAGCTACCATGGCGGTGAACAGATGGCAGCCATGCATGCACTGCTGCACTCCCATCACTAGGAGGGTCCCAGAGGTGGCACCTGCACCTATCTGACATTGATGGCATATTATAGTGGTATGCCGTCACTGTCCCAGATAGGAATACCCCTTGATAGGGTTTGTCCCACAAAAAATGTACGTTTTTCAAACCAGCATCTGGATCTAAATACTTTTGCATGTAATAAAAAAATTGTACAGCCACTGAGCTATTCAGTAAAATGGAATCTGTATAGCTCCACTGTTTCCGTAGTGTTTCCGTAGGGTTCCGTTCCGCACCATTCCGCATCTCCGGATTTGCGGACCCGTTGAAGTGAATGGGTCCGCATCTGTGATGCGGAATGCACACGGAACGGTGCCCGTGTGTTGCGGATCGGCAAATGCGGTCCGCAATATGGCTACAGAGCGCATACGTTTGTGTGCAATAGGCCTAAAGGGAAGGCCCTCTGAGATGCCAGACTGAAATAAATCTAGCAGACCAATTGGAGCAATCCTATGGATCCATGTAAAGTACATGGCTGAGCTTTGTTAGACAGGTATTGTCATGTACTGTGTGATTTTCATTACTTACATTAATCATGGGGTAACCCTTTTAATAATGAACGTGTTGGAGTAAGCTGAGACAAATTTATTAAAAAGTGCAACGAGTGTCTATACAAAAATGTGCACTTTTCTGGCAGACAGGGTTTGATAAATAACCCCCCGCCCCCCAGATAAACACACACTATTTTTCATTAGTCATTCAATATCATTGTAGTCCATTTACAAAGAGTAAGTGCACTATATGGGCATAACCATGAATAGTTGGCCCTTTCCATAGGTGGGAGCAGTATCTTGATTCAGTCTATAGGATGTAATGACTTTTGTTCCAACATCCTGCACGTTATCTGTAGCTAATGATGTTTTATCTCTGAATCGTGGTGAGTCAGATAGTTACTGAATTGGAAAGCTAGTGATTGCCAGTAAAGGGCCACTAAGGTCTCCTCTATGTGCTGCCCATGCCCATCTGTCTGACATAGTGTTCTACAATTACTGAGAGAAAGAACAGAAAATGCCCCTCTTTTCCCACTGTAAGACTCCCATCACTTTCTATGCAGTGTAGTTCTGCATTCTCAGGGACTTGGGGTCCCTTATTGTCAGTAATGACTAGTGTCCCAAGGGCCAGACCTCCACCCATCATACTGCTATGACCTGTATAACTGATTAACACAGTATTAAATATGACATAGAGGGCCAACTCCATAATTGGGGGTGACTACACGACGGCACGCAGAGTGCACTACGGTTCTGCATTGCATCTACACAGTGCAGTTCTTCTTTCTGTGGGAAACGTACACTACAATCCTTACACATATATTACTCAGTGGAAGTGACAGATTAATCATATATCCTTCAATGGACATACCTAGTACTCAGGTGAAACACGTGCGGTTTTGCCACATGGTTTTTGGCAATGCTACACTCTACAGGTCAGCTCAATCTTACAGGGGCTGTCCACTCCTCAGGCTAGGCCCTCAATACCTGATCGGTGGGGGTCTGACACCTCGTACCCTTCTCCCCAGATAGGTGCTCTGCAGTAGCTAGAAGTCAGCGCCAGAGCCACTCAGCACTGTCCATTGTGTATTGGACGGAGATGGTGACTGCAACACTGCTCCCACTAAAATCAATGTGAGCAAAACGGCAGTAACTAGCAGGGGTGTGGGGTGTCACACAACCACCGATCAGATATCGATGGTCTATCCTGAGGAGAGATAATCAATATAAAAGAAATGGACAACCCCTTAAAGACTTACATGTAATGTATAGCATTGCCCACCTGATATCAAAATGTGTCTAGATAGAGACTTGTGGGGTCATTTATCAAAATAGTGTACAGTAGAACTGGCTTAGTTGCCCATAGCAACCAATCAGATTCCACCTTTCATTTTCCAAAGGAGCTGTCAAAAATGAAAGGTGGAATCTGATTGGTTGCTATGGGGTTCTAAATCAGGTCTACTTTACACCAGTTTGATAAATTACCCCATTGGACTCATAAAATACTCAAAATTGTCATTAGTAGAGCACTTTCACAATACAAACATTACTAGCAAAAAACGGTTAGCATCAAATAATAAAATCACAATCCACTTATAAACCATATAGGATTAGGAAAACATATAGTAAATAAAATCTAGTAAATACGGTATGAAAAAATATACTGTATTAAAAACAGCACACTCCAGAGAAAAACATCCCTAATGTGATACAAAGCTTTGGCACAGGCACAAGCACTCTGCTATGCCTAGGGCATCTTACCACTGTGTCAGCCAGTGTTCTGTGCGGCCTAGTATACTACTCTATATATATACACTTGTTATCAGATCTTGAAGAGGTAGGAACAACCCTGGTAAATGACAGTTATCAACAATAACAGGTTACAGCCATACCATCACCCATTGAGGACTATTTGAAGCCCCAAATCACTACAGAATAGTACCACAATATGAGAAAGTCCTTCTAGGTGACTATCTACAGCTAGCCCCAAGCTAATGATTTAGGAAAACCTTTGTAAACAGTCTACAATATCGGATACCGAATAAAGACAGATAAAAACATAAGATGAGGTTTAGGAAATTTTCCTCAGCTGTTCGGTTTAGTTTTCATCACATTTGCAAAATCTATAAGAGAATGGAGGAAATTGGCTTGTGCCTTCCTCACAAAATAAGTGGAATCCTTGGACAGCCATACACACTTACAGAGCGAACGTTTCCTGTTGCAGCTTCCTAAAACCTCCTTTAAATTTTACCCAACCGTATAAAGTTTTTTAAAAATCTGTGATGAACAGATCACACGCAGCCTTTTGGATAAAACCATTTTGGCCATGAATTAAAAATGACTGGAGTCTAATCTCAGTGTTCACCTATACAGCCTGGTAACAAACCTGCACGGAGATCGATCAATTTTTGGCTGTTGCAACGAGTGGCACTGTTATCCAAATTTAGGCTAGTTTCACACTAGCTGCAGGGGAGTCTGGCAGATAAACAGCATGTCGGATCCGTCCGGCCGCTAGTTCACGTGTGCCCCGGGACTGCCGCTCCGTCCCCATTGACTATAATAGGGGTGGGGGCGGAGTTCCAGTGGCAGCACGACAGCGCACGGCAAGAGGCAGCCGGACTAAAAGTACTGGATGTCGTACTTTTAGTCCAGCTGCCTCTCACAGTGCGCTGCCATGCAGCAAAGGAGGCACACGTGAACTAGGACGGATCTGACAGGCTGTTCACCCGCCGGAACAGTCTGCCGGACTCCCCTGCCACTAATGTGAAAGTACACTTAATTACATCATTTACCAACGACCAGTTTTCCATTGTTCTGCAGCACTAAAACAGTAGTGTAAAGCATGGCCATGATATAAAGAGGGCCTGTCAGCTCTCCTAATGTGACTATGTGAATTAATGAAAAACTCCCAGAAACGTTTACTCTCTGACCTGTTAGAAAAGTACATGATGTGGATTGTAGTGAAGGTAATCTTATTACCATAAGCTGTATTTGTGAGTTATAACCTCCCTTCTGATCCTCAGCTGTGTCATGTGAATGATGTGAGTCTCATAGGAATGAATGGAAAAACTGATTTCCTGTTCACGCATAAGATGTTGTGTTAATTGGAGATTATCGGTCACATGACACAGCTGAGGACAAGAAGGGAGGGGATAACTCACAACTACAGTCACTGTTAAGATTACCTTCCCTTTAATTTTCATGATGTACCTTTCTAAGGCTAGGGCTACATGGCGACAATGGCCACACGACACGTCTCACTCCAGGATCGCTGAGCAGCGGTGATGCCATAGAAATGAATGGGACCATCGCAGAATGAGTGATGACAGTGTCAGTCTGCGTAGACAAGGTAAAAGGTAACACCCAGTTGTGAGGTTACTTATAACTAATTAGGAGGAATAACAGAGGAACAGCACAACACAGACTTATGAGAAAAGATGCACCAGAATTGCTACTTCACGTATTTAGTAAAACACCTATGTAAGGAATGGTGACAGGTCATCTTTAAAAAAGTAATGATATTAGGGGGTGAACCTGCGATCCTAGAGACATCTAGGGCAGCCTTACCATAGCAAAAACAGATTCATTCTTCATACAGATGAAAAGTGGAAATTTGTCATTCGGTCAGCAGAAACCAATGAGCCTCCATATATAAAGTTGCGATTAAAGGGTAAAGAGCAGTAAAAATGAGGTCTTGCCTCTAAGGACTGGGAGACTGAACATAATGCTATTCACGTCAATGCCCCCCAACCACTGACACTTGAAAAATATTGAACTCCTTGGTAAATCCCTCTGATAATACACGTCTTCCAAATCCCACAGCGAAATCAATATCCGGCAGGGCACAGGTTAATGCCTACCGAATCCAATTATTTGTTTGCCCTGTTTACACGTCCAGGCAGAATGAAGGGAAACAACATCCTTACATGGAGCACTATTGCAGAGCAAATGTATATAATGCTGCAACAGTTCTCAATGACACAGCAAGGTATAGAGAGCAAATGTATATAATGCCGCAACAGTTCTCAATGACACAGCAAGGTATAGAGAGCAAATGTATATAATGCCGCAACAGTTCTCAATGACACAGCAAGGTATAGAGAGCAAATGTATATAATGCCGCAACAGTTCTCAATGACACAGCAAGGTATAGAGAGCAAATGCCGTATAATGGAGTGAAATGTGCAGCAGCTTTTCACAGCACCAAACACATAATAATAGAAAATGATGATGGCACTCTGCATATTAAGGCTGCAACAGAGTCAATAAGAGCAAGGCACTACACTGAGGCATTAGCTATGTAAATGTGCCATAAACTGTGCACAACTGCCCAGCAGAACAAGTGGGTGAAGTATGGAGGCTGCTGACCTGAAGATGACAGTTTAATGGAATCGTTTGTCATCTCAGAGGCCAGCCTCCACCGAGAGCCATAAAGCTAAAAACCTGAGCAGCAAGGCTTACTAGCAGTGACAGAGACTTACTAGATTAACACTTGTCTTGCATGACCAGGACAGCCATGGCACTGACAGCCATCCTCTTCTCTGATGCCAGTGGGCACTCATTCATAACAGGGTCACAATGCCAATATCTTTGGCTCTAAGTACACAGATTTTTTTTATTTTAAGCTAATAAAATTATTCAGCAAAGTTTGTTTTGTTATGTTTAATAAATGGTAGTTATTATTATATAGCTGATCTAGAATGACAGGTCACCAATAACATGTACTGCGCTAGGACCATGGCTGGGACTTCACAGGGACCACAGGGGAGGGAAGTTACCATCATCTTCAGGGCTTGTGCTGGTCCTCACCCCATACAAATAGGCAGTCATGGGCTTCCCATTATATGATAGATAGACAGATAGATAGAGAGATGGATATGGGATAGGTAGATAGATTAGATAGATATTGTATAGATAGATAATAGATAGATATTGTATAGATAGATATTAGATAGATAGATAGATAGATAGATAGATAGATAGATTAGATAGATATTGTATAGATAGATAATAGATAGATATTGTATAGATAGATAATAGATAGATATTGTATAATAGATAGATATTAGATAGATAGATAGTAGATAGATGATGTATGAAGATATATAGATAGTAGATTTGTATAGATAGTAATAGATATATAGATATTGTATAGCTAGATAGATGATAGATAGATATAGATAGATAGATAGATAGATAGATAGATAGATAGATGATAGATAGATATTAGATAGATAGATAGATAGATAGATAGATAGATAGATAGATAGATAGATATTGTATAGATATTAGATAGATAGATAGATAGATAGATAGATATTGTATAGCTAGATAGATGATAGATAGATATTAGATAGATAGATAGATAGATAGATAGATATTGTATAGCTAGATAGATGATAGATAGATATATAGATAGATAGATAGATAGATAGATAGATAGATAGATATTGTATAGCTAGATAGATGATAGATAGATATTAGATAGATACAGGGGCGTAGCTATAGGGGGTGCAGAGGTAGCAGTCGCTACCGGGCCCAGGAGCCTGAGGGGGCCCAAAGACCCTTGTGCTGCATAAGAAGACACACAAAGCACTGAGGGAAGGGGGGCCCAAGCCTAACTCTTGCACCAGGGCCCATGAGCCTTTAGCTACGCCCCTGGATAGATAGATAGATAGATAGATAGATAGATAGATATTAGATAGATAGATAGAATGATAGAAAGATGATAGTGTACTAGGCCATATACAACAATTCTGCATATAAAAGGTATCCCGCTGAACTCTGGCAACAAACACCTGATTGTCAGCTCTTCGGGACAGGGTGTGACTGCACCCTGTGCGCTCTGCTACATCAGTTACCACACAGCAGATGCTCGGGACCAGGCACAGCACCTCATATGACTCCTGTCAGGGAGGTCCTGCATGTACAATTCACTGGCATCCTCGGTGCCCGGCAGCTGCACCAATCCATCATGCACAGCATGCCCAGTCTCCCTATAGCAACAGATTAGGAGCAGCCAACATCGCGGAGCACTCTGGGCAGAGGACACCCCTCATCGCCCTCACATACATTGCAGTGTGGTGGGACCGTCCCCAGCCTCCCGTGCCAGGATAGTCCTCTACTTTCATGCCACTTCCACCCCCTCCCTGGAAACCTCTCTCCACCACAAGTAGCCCCTCAGCGAAGTGCAGGTGCCAAGTGTCCTACCTGTGCCCGCAGCGCCCTGGTGCGTCTCCCGGATTCTCAGGCAGCAGCAGCTCTTTTGTGTTCCTGCTTCCCAGCCACACGCTGAGACTACTAATGAACCCGGGAAGCTGCATGCACAAGCGCCTACAATGGTCGCCCTGGAACCTGTGTGAGGAAGACCACGGTCCCTGGCTGAGAAAGGAGAAGAATGCACGGGAGAGAGTGGAGGGAGGGGATGAGACTGTTACCATGGCGACGGCTGCTGCCCCATCCTTCTCTTCCTCCTCCTCCTCTAGGCCTGTGCCTTGTAGTAAAGACACTCAGTGTGAGGAGAAATACACTGGAGGGGAAGGTTTGCCTGTTCAGCCACATCTGCTCCACTTCACCCTGGCATTGCTGATACAGTGGCACTCTCTACCTGGAGGGGTTACCACAGGGCATAGAAATCCATCCAAGGTGGCAAAGTGCCCACTGTATTATCTGTTCTAATGCGGCCCTCTCTTTAGATGCTACACAGCCAGGCTGTAGTCATATATCCCCTATGCAATGGCATGGCCATTACCTCTCTAGTCACGGAAAGCCCATGGCGGCCATTCATTGAGGAGAGTGCTATGGAAGCCATTTCCTGAGGCACGTTACCTGAAGGGCTGTCCGTTAGGGCACTACTGTGCCCAGCAGTTCTGAATTGATCCACATCCAATTTGTATATACTTTTGTATGTCCTGACCAGGCCACCGTCTCCTGTTCACACCTGGTATCATTCATTAGCAGATCTTGGGTTACCGTTCTCATATGTTTAACATGTACGCTGGATGCGAAAGCATAGTTCACCGCTTTTCCATCCCGCAGAGACCAGCAAAAAAAACCCATATGCGTTAAAGTCCTATGTCAAAGTGAAAATTGCACGATGCGACATACCCTTTAAGGCCACATGAAAGTGACCTAATGCTATGGAAGCACTCTAGTTCTTAGGCTACTCTCACAGTAGCGTTTTTGCTGGATCCGTCAGGGCTCAACAAAAACGCTTCCGTTACTTATAATACAACTGTCTGCATCCGTTATGAATGGATAAGGCTGTATTATCTTTAACATTGCCAAGACGGATCCGTCATGAACTCCATTGAAAGTCAATGGGGAATGGATCCGTTTTCTATTGTGCCAGATTGTGTCAGAGAAAACGGATCCCTCCCCATTGACTTTCATTGTAGGTTATGATGGATCCGTCTTTCTCCGCATCTCAGGATGGAAAGCAAACCGCAGCATGCTGCTGTTTTTTCTCCAGTATGGGAATGGAACGGAATGCATTTTGGAGGATTCCGTTCTGTTCAGTTACGTTTTGTCCCCGTTGACGGGGACAAAACAGAGCCGTTTTTATCCGGTATTTAGACCCTATGACGGAACTCAATACCGGAAAATATTAACGCTAGTATGAAAGTAGAGTTCTATAGGGGCTGGGGGGGGGGTATTTTTGGTGATACATTTCCTTTAACATGCCGTGCGTATGCAGAGACTGAAATACTGACTGGATCTGAAGCCCAGCACCATCTAGCACCAATGATTATACAGACAGGCAGTTTAGTATTAAATCTGCTTTATCCGTACAGCCATTGTATCTCCAAATCAAACTGCCTATTAGTACATCTGTCTTAGTTGTCCATAGCAACCAACCAGAGCTCAGCTTTTATTTTCTTCAGAGCCCTGGAGGAACTAAAAGCTGATCTCTGATTGGTTGCTATGGACAACTAAGACAGATGTACTAATAGGCAGTTTGATTTGGAGATATACATACCGCCTACATACCACCTTATTAACTACAAGTACAGCAACCTGTGAAAAAGGTGCAGAACTTAGTCTGATGTTCGGGGCTGCCCTGTGGCTGCATAGTGAGCGAGAAGTGTTGCACCCCTATTTCTGGATGCTTATGCAGCAAACCGCTCTGAAGAAAAATCTTGGCCCATTAACTACCTTTGCAGCTGTGTAACCTGTGAGAACTGTGGAAATTGCATATTGTGTAAGAACTGCCAGTCCATGCATGCTGAGAACTGGGACTAATGTATCTGATTCTTCAGTAAAGAATAATTCTGCTGTTAACGGTATCATTATTGCTTGCGCCATAACACTGCACCTCCATATCATCATTGGCTGCCAAGAGAACCTGCCTTATACCTCACAATTCATCGCTATCAAGAGCATCCCGAACCACACTCAGGCAGGAGAACCCCACGACCAGGGTGTGTCCCAAAGGGAAGAAAGATGCGTCAATTTTGACGTAAATTTGTTTTCCCTTAGTCCTAACAGCAGCACAAGTGGGGGTATTCGCCCCTGTGAAGCTGGTCAGGACAGGCGGAATTTTTGCTGAATAAAATTCTGCATCTCTAGTAATTAATTAATTAATTAACTCCCCCCTCCTTATATAGGCCGCCCTCACACAGGGCTAGTTGCTTTTTTAACAAGTAAACATAACAGCATAGAGGGAGGGATATTTGTGTGCTGCTGTTAGGACTAAGGGAAAACAAATTTACGTCAAAATTGACGCTTACCTTTCGTCCTAACCAGCAGCACAAGTGGGGAAGTAGCAAGGAACCTCACACAAATCTTGGGAGGGCAAAGGACTAGCACTAAGTAGCTAATAATCCCATAGGAGTTAGAGAGTTGACCTATGGACGAGCAGCATCTAACACGGACCGTCCAAAGGCTGTTCCCTCAGAACGCCTATTCTCTAGGCGGTAATGGGCAATAAAGGTGTTTTGCGTGCTCCACGAGGCAGCCGCACAAATTTGCTCTAAGGGGATTAGCTTCCTTTCCGCATATGATGTAGAAACTGCCCTTGTAGAATGGGCAGATAAGAAAGATGGCGGTGGTAAGTCTTGGGACGTAAAAGCCAGCTTAATAGCGTCCTTAATCCATCTGCTCAAGGTGGGCTTGGAAACCTTGAGCCCTTTATTGTTCCCTGAATAAGAGATCAGCAGATTTTCTGATCTCCTGAACTCTTCCGTTCTATTCAAATAAATTCTCTTGGGATTGTCCAAGGAAAGTAATCTCTCCTCCCCAGGAGAGTTAGAGGTAGGAAACAACACCGGCAGTGTTATCGTCTGGTTGGTGTTCGCAAACGAAGGAACCTTTGGTAAAAAGGTAGGCAGAAATCTTAACAAGACCTTGTCCTGCAGAAAACTTAAGTATGGTTCCGCTGCCCCCAGAGCCTGGAGCTCCCCAACCCTCTTGGCTGATGTTATGGCCAAGAGAAAGGTAACCTTGAGGGAAAGGTACTTTAAGTCTACCTGTTCCAAAGGCTCGAAGGGGGGGAGCACAACCCCCTTAGGACCTCTGGCAGCTCCCATTAAGGGATTGGTCTCTGGATGCTGGGCCTAAGCCTCTGAGCACCCTTAAGGAACCTCTTAATTAGGGGGTCCTGAGAAATTGGCTTACCATGGCATGCTGACAAGGCAGCGACGTGAGCTCTCAATGTAGATGGGCTTAGACCCTTGTCTAGACCATCTTGCAGGAATTGAAGAATCTCAGGGAGAGGAGGATCTGAGGAAACTACCTCTCTATCCGTGCACCATCGCATAAATATCTTGAATATGCAGGAATATTTCTGATTCGTAGAATCCGCTCTGGAGTGAGAGATTGTTCTCAGGACCTCCACCGAAAGCCCTCTAGCTTCTAGAAGGGACCGGTCAGTCTCCAGGCTGTCAGACTGAGCCTCCTCAGATCTAGACAGGGACCTGTGTCCTGATACACAAGGTCCTGTATTAGGGGAAGTCTCCAATAATTGCCCTGACTCATCTGCATGAGCTGGGTGAACCAAGACCTCTTCGGCCAGAATGGGATGATGGCTATCACTAAGGTCTGGTCTTGCTTGATCTTCATCAATACCCTTGGTATCATGGAAATTGGAGGGAATACATAGGCCAGCCTGAACCTCCATGTTATGGACAGAGCATCTATCGCTACCGGATTGTCCTCCTTGTACAAGGAGCAGAATTTGCTTACTTTGGCGTTCAGACGGGTTGCCATCAAATCGATCTCTGGAGTCCCCCAGCGTTGGACTATCCGGGAGAAGATGTTGTCGTTCAGGGACCATTCTCCTGGTACCGGAAGGCCCCGACCTAGGCGATCTGCTACTATATTGAGATCCCCTCTGATGTGAACTGCCACTAGATGAGATAGATTGCTCTCTGCCCAAGATAAAATCAATCCCACCTCCCTCAGGAGGGTCCGGGATCTCGTACCTCCCTGTCTGTTTAAATAAGCCACCACAGTCGTGTTGTCGGTCCGTACTCTCACGGCTTGACCCTGAATGAGAGGTGAGAAGTGATTGAGGGCTAACCTCACCGCCCTTAGCTCCCTCAGATTGGACGACAGGAGTCTCTCCTGAGGCTTCCAGGTATTCTGAACTGTATTGCGCCCCAGATGGGCTCCCCAGCCCAGAAGGGAGGCGTCCGTGGTCAGGATCACCCAAGTAGGTTGGGTTAGAGGCATTCCATCCACTAGGTTCTTCCACCACCTGAGGGAGGAACGGACTTCTGCAGACAGGGAGTGGTTCCGATCTAGGTCTCTGGGTTTGCGATTCCAAACCGCTAAGACTTCCTCTTGTAGTGGCCGAAGATGCCACAAGGCCCAAGGTACTGCCTCTGCAGACGCTGACATGTGGCCTATCATCCTCATGAGAACCCGAATAGACACCCGCCTGGGGGGTAGGAGAAACTCTGCAGCTCTTATTACTTTGTCTCTCCTCTGAGGAGATAGATATAGGGTCATTAGTTGTGAATCTATCACAAACCCCAGAAACCGCCTTGTAGTAGAGGGGACCAACTCTGATTTGTCCCAATTCACGAGCCACCCTAGGTTCTGCAGAGTGTGGAGAGCTTGTTGAAGCTGGGCTTGTAAGATGCCTGCGGACGCGGCTTTTAAAAGCCAGTCGTCTAAATAAGGGACGACCTCTAAGCCGAGGAGCCTTAAGTGGGCGACCACAGGAGCCACAACCTTTGTGAAGGTGTGTGGAGCAGAGGAGATGCCAAAGGGCAACACAGCAAACTGTTAGTGCTTCACTACCTCCTTTATGCAGACAGCAACTCTGAGAAATTTCCTGTGGGCCGGACAGATAGGAACATGAAGGTAAGCGTCCTTCAGATCTATCGTCACCATCACGTCTGCCGGGTTCAGGATGTTGAGGACTGAGCGAATGGTTTCCATCCGGAAACGCTTCTTTCTGATAAACCGATTTAGGTAACGCAGATCGATAATCATGCGCCAGTCTCCTGACGGCTTTGGAACGAGAAAGATGGGAGAATACACTCCCTGACCGAGCTCTTGAGGAGGAACCTCCTCTAAGGCCCCTTTGACAATGTACTGGAGTACAGAGTCTTCCAGGATCAGTTGTCTGCTGGGTGTTAGACGTCCTGTGAGGACGAACCTCTCTTGAGGTTGGGAACTGAAATCGATCCTGTAACCGGTGCTGATGACCTGCAGCACCCAAGGATCTGGAATTATTTTCTCCCAAAAATTTCTGAACAAAAATAAACAACCTCCTACTGGAGGATTCAGGCAGGGAGATTCGTGTGGGAGTGAGGGGGGTGGGGATGGGGAGGTGACGGGCTGCCGAGAGTCATTGCTCAGCCCTGCGGTTCCCGCGACCGCGACCTCTCCTGTTATTTTCGGAACATCTCTGGTTCCTCTCTCTTCCTTGGAATCTTCCCCCTCTGCCTCTCCCACGTCCTCGAAAGGATTGCTGAGGGAGTGATTTTCCCTTCTTGTCTGCTAGACTCTCCATGAGGCGGTCTAGCTCGGAGCCGAACAACCTGCCAGGCTCGTAAGGGAGGGAGCATAAATTAAATTTTGATATATTGTCCGCTACCCAGGGCTTCAGCCATAAGGGCCGTCTGCTGGCAGCAGACAAAGCCATTGACTTGGCAGCAAGCCTTAGCTGCTGCTGAGACGCATCCGCCAAAAAATCAATGCCTAATAGAAGGGTCTTGAATTGATCCAGGATGTCATCTCTGGCGATTCCCAAGTCTATGTCTGCCTGGATCTTCAGCGTACGGGCGCGAATGAACTCAGACACCTCGGTACCGGCTATGGCCACAGAGGCAGAGGCGGACGCCGCAGCATAGTTGCGCCTAAGCGAACATTCTGCGCGTCTATCCAGGGGATCCTTCAGGTTACTCCCGTCATCGGAAGGTACCAAAGTTCTTCTAGAAAGCTTGGCTATCGCCATATCCACCTTAGGCGGAGGGACCCAATCCAGGGAGTCCCCGTCCTGTAGGGGGAACATCAGCTTAAACCTCTTAGTTAAGACCGGTCCTTTTTCTGGATGTTTCCATTCGGTCGCCATTAGTTTTTTAAGCGACTCGTCCACTTTGAAGGCCCTTGGCCCCCTAGCGGTGGAGTGTGGAGCTTCCCCATGCTCAACATCCTGGTCCCTTGACCTGATGGAGCGCAGTAATCTTTGTGTCTTCTCCGCCGGAAAAGAAAAGACCGACTCCTCTTCCTCAGAGGAAGAATTCTCGCCAAGCGAGATCACGTCTTCTGACATAGGAACAGGCCCAGGCGAGGCCTGCCTGGGTCTCTTGTTGGAGACCGGCCCCCTTGATCTCCGCGACGGAGGTGTCCAAGAACTCCTTCATCCAGGAAAACATTTCAACAACCGTCGGCTCAGGATTGGCTGGCCTAGGGCGGCAGCCTGGGCAACGATGAAACTCGTAGCCGTCGGGTAACGGGGTGCCACAACTGGAACAAGCCAGGTGCTTCTGCTTGTGGGTGACTTTTCCTAGAAAAGAAGTAGGCACTATTAAAACTGGTTTCAACGCGCCCAAGGGGTCAAGCCCAGACGTCAATCTTACCTTGAGATGGAGACGTCATGACTCTAAGAATTCTGAGCAACCTAGAACCTTCTGATCAGAGTAGGTACTCTCACGGCTCTAGCACTGGATCAGCAAAGTCAAGGTCAGCTGCACACAGGAACTGAGTGCAACACTGACCCAGCCAGCAGCCTGGCCTTATATAGCAGGAAGGGGAAGGCCAGGGGGAGAAGGAGCAACAGCTCCTCCCCCAAAAATCTCCAGGCTCCCCACTGAGGGACCCACTTATAAAAAACTAAGTCTTATTAACTACTAATCGAATTCGCTCCTCCCCCCTCCTCCACGAGCACCATGCGCTAATTTGCGCAAATTTTTATCGCGGCGGCGATTTATTTTATTATTTTTTGTTTTTTTTGGTTGCGGACCGGAAGTGACAATGACGCACTTCCGGTCTCGCGTCCGATACACCGGAGCTGAGAACTGATCTCAGGGCCGGCAGCAGATTACAGAGGAGGTAGGAGGGGAGCGGCAGGAGCGGAGCGGAGAGGAGACAGGGGGGAAGGGAGCTCACAGCTCCGCTTACTGAGTACACCCTGTCTGAACTTACCGGCTACCTGTAGCCAAACCGTCCCCATACTTACGCTCCGGCCAGGCAGGAGACAGCCGTCTTACGCCAGCACCTGAAAAGAGAAAATTGTAACATTAAGACAAAATAAAAGTGCAGAAATTCAGCGAATTTCTCCCCCAACTACAGGGGAGAGACTCTGAATAGAGTCAAGCCTGTCAGACCAACACACAGGACAAAAAAAAAGCAACTAGCCCTGTGTGAGGGCGGCCTATATAAGGAGGGGGGAGTTAATTAATTAATTAATTACTAGAGATGCAGAATTTTATTCAGCAAAAATTCCGCCTGTCCTGACCAGCTTCACAGGGGCGAATACCCCCACTTGTGCTGCTGGTTAGGACGAAAGGGAAGCACCCTTCTCATCACTGCACGGCCTAGGGGAGCATCAGAAGGAGTAATGACTGCGGTAACTGCTATCCTCCCCCTTCCCCTGTGGCTCTCTGCACATACCCCTTTGTAATAACAATTCTGCGGCATCTATTCTTCTACCTCTAAGTTGTGCTATTTCTCTATTATTGCTGCTATTGGGTTTGAATAAAATGCTATAAGTTTGCAATGCAGGTCCAGATGGGTGTTACTAGTTAGGGGTATGTTCCTGCACAGTCTGAAACTGACAGAAGTGATTGGGTGAGACTGTGCAGGGACACAGACCACAGCTACTGCTTTGAGGCCCAAGGGGAGAGGGGGTCCAATCCTCAACTTCTCCTGTTCCTGACATTAATCCACTGAATATTCCTGTAGCTTCCAGGGGGGGAGGGGGGGGGGGAGCTCAGTCCAAAGACATTTTTTTATAGCTTTTATTGATTTCAATAGTAAATGTCTAAATAGGGAACATGGTTGTAAGCAACATAAGTGCAAGCGATAGCACAAACTATACTCCTACACTCAACTATAAAAAAGTCTAATCATGATGAGAATCCTCCTCGCAACAAATGAAGAGAAAAACAAGATATCATACCGCACCTAAACAGACACTACATAGCCTTCACATTTCTAATGTCAATATGACATGATATTTCTGCATTTCCATTAACGGCCTCTCTATAACAAGAACTACAGTACATGAGTCAATGACCTAACAGAACTCAAGGTCATCATTACCGACTGATGAGAATATGTACGTTTGTTTGTGATGTTGATTATTCAGTGTGAAAATCTGAAAAAATATGTAAATATATGAATTTCTGATATTTGGCCACTAGGGGGACATTTTATTATCCTATTCATGAATTACTATACTATTCAGTATATACTTTCCATCTTTAAACTGTCTAATTACAATTCAACATAATTTAAAGAGTAAGTCAACTTTTATTCCTTTTATTTAAATGTCCTAAAAATTATTTTTGTAATATACTTTATTTATTAATTTTGAACTTTTTTCTAAAGAAATTTCCACCTAAAGCCCTGATTTCAAGCTCTCTTTAAATTCACCATTCTGGCACATCTGACTTGTCGGTGGTGTACAGAGTATGGACTCTGCATTGTATCAATGGGGCCGCAGAGCCTGTGCCCCTTGAGATTGGCTAAATGCTGGCATAGCAAATGGGTATCTTGTAACAATGTGCTATGCCAGGATTAGCGGAGCAGAGCGGGCCTACTTTGCTAAGCTAAAAGCTTACATGCAGGACCTTAGGTGGAAATTTATTTTGTAAAAAGTCAAAATCAATAAATAAAGTATATTAGAAAAATTATTTTTAGGGCATTTGAGATTATTATTTTTTAAATAACTTGAATAAAAGTTTAGTTAGGGATTCTGTCACCTCCCCTCAGCCAAAAAACGATTTAAAAGCAGCCATGCAGCACAGCTTACCTGGATTAGGCTGTGCTGTTTTATCTTGAAATCCGTCCAGCAGTTACTTTAAAAAACGACTTTGATCAATAAGGAAATGCGTCCTGAAGGTGCCCAGAGGGGCGTTTTTTTCTTCCTAGTGAGCCCAGTACCGCCCCTCTTTCAGTGCCCAGCCCGCCTTCCTTGTATTTTCTAACCGCCGCCCCCAGCCTGCCACAGCCTCCCCTCCCTCTCCTCCCCCTCCCTCACGCTGAACGAAGTCTCGCACAGGCGCAGTACCCACTGAGGGCTGCGCCTGTGCGATCATCAGGAGACTGAGGGCGGCAGCTTCATCTTCGTCACTGGGCATGCGCCGAGCCCAGTGACGTCCGATGCTCGCTCTTCCCTGCTGACTGAGGGAAGAGCGAGCATCGGACGTCACTGGGCTCGGCGCATGCCCAGTGACGAGGATGAAGCTCCTGCCCTCAGTCTCCTGCTGATCGCACAGGCGCAGCCCTCAGTGGGTACTGCGCCTGTGCGAGACTTCGTTCGGCGTGAGGGAGGGGGAGGAGAGGGAGGGGAGGCTGTGGCAGGCTGGGGGCGGCGGTTAGAAAATACAAGGAAGGCGGGCTGGGCACTGAAAGAGGGGCGGTACTGGGCTCACTAGGAAGAAAAAAACGCCCCTCTGGGCACCTTCAGGACGCATTTCCTTATTGATCAAAGTCGTTTTTTGAAGTAACTGCTGGACGGATTTCAAGATAAAACAGCACAGCCTAATCCAGGTAAGCTGTGCTGCATGGCTGCTTTTAAATCGTTTTTTGGCTGAGGGGAGGTGACAGAATCCCTTTAAACTCATTCAAAATTCAAAGTGTCTAGTTCTGCAGGAAAGACATCAGTATTATCTTAAAGTGCCAATGTCATGAGGAAACAAGCAAGGGCATCTATCCAATGTTCCTTCAGGTGTCTTGATGCACTTCTGGAACCCAAAATCAAGAGGCCAAATACACTGTCACCATGCTATATCCTGGTGCAGGCGGGCGCAATGACGTCATCACACCCACCTGCACCAGAAGTTACTACCCGATTAGGCCTCACGCCTACTCCTGCGTCGACGGTTCATCTACCTAAATTATGTAGAGGCCATTTTCTACACCTGTTTTAGGCCTCATGCACACGACAGTAGTTATGGTCTGCATCCGAGCCGCAGTTTTTGCGGCTTGGATGCTGACCCATTCATTTCAATGGGGCCGCAAAAGATGTGGACAGCACTCCATGTGCTGTCCACATCCATTGCTCCGTTCCGAGGCCCCGCCAAAAAAATATAGCATGTCATATGCAAGAATAGTCATGTCTACAATGGGCCGCCCGTTCCGCAATTTGCGGAAGGCACACGAGCGGCTTCCTTTTTTGCGGATCCACGGTTTGCGGACCGCAAAAACAAAAATGGCACGGTCGTGTGCATGTAGCCTTAGGGTCCATTCACACGTCCGTAAGTGTTCTGAGGATCTGCAAATTGCGGATCCGCAAAACACGGACAATAGCAATGTGCATTCCACAATTTGTGGACCGCACATCGCCAGCACTATAATAGAAAATGCCTATTCTTGTCCGCAATTGCGGACAAGAATAGGACATGTTCTATTTCGTTTGCGGAAAGTGAAGCACGGATGCGGATGCAGACAGCACATTCCGGCCCCATTGGAAATGAATGGGTCTGCAACAGCTGGCCCCTGATAGAACAGCCCTATCCTTGTCCGTTATGCGGACAATAATAGGACATGTTCTATCTTTGAACGGAACGGAAAAATGAAAATACGGAAACTGAAAGCATACGGAGTACCTTCCGCTTTTTTGGCTGAGATCCATTGAAATGAATGGTTCCGTATATGGTCCGTATGCGGAACGCAAAAAACGTTACGTAAAAGAAAAACGTTTGTGTGCAAGAGGCCTAAAAGATCTCCTATGTTTATGTATATGAAAGGAAAATGTCTGCCATACATGCTGGTGCAGAGCCTTGATGTACGGTGCTGCAGTAACCAACAGTATAGTAAAGCGCTGCAGGATTCGCTTTCCTATCAGCAGCAGAAGACAGTAGCAGCAAAGTTTTGGCAAATCTCATCCTCTTCCTGTAGAATATCTGTGCACGGTGCAGATTTTTACAGATTTGTAACCAGGTTTGAAAATACAAACTGAGCTGTAGTCATCAAATTCTCTATTTAACATCAGATGGAAAAACTTCCAAAAAGGATTACCGGTATACACTCTGACATGGATTTTCGAAGCCATTATACCAGCCTTATCAGGTCTAAGGGAGCTATTTAATAACGCGTGCAGTTTAAATCTCAAAATCCGGTGACAGATCCTCTTTAAATCCTTAGCGTGTCAATTTCTGATGCGGATTTTCATTGTAGATTTCACCCCTTATAATGCATTAGTGGGATCTGCAGTGAAATCTGCCACAAATCCTCAGCTAAATCCAAATTTGGAAGCTGTACTGGATTTCTGCCAGATTTTTGCTCTGCATTCAGACATAGTCTTTCAGATAACAGCCCTGATTTATCAAGACCAGAGTCTGCTACTCCGACCTTGATGGGGCGTGCGCTGCCAGTGGACCCATGGAATTTATCATGAGATGCAGGCTTTGGCCTCATGCACACGACCGTTGTTTTGGTCCGCATCCGAGCCGCAGTTTTTGCGGCTCGGATGCGGACCCATTCATTTCAATGGGGCCTCAAAAGATGCGTACAGCCCTCCTCGTGCTGTCCACATCCGTTGCTCCGTTCCGTGGTCCCCCAAAAAATATAACCTGTCCTATTCTTGTCCGTTTTGCAGACAAGAATAGGCAGTTATATCAATGGCTGTCCGTGTCATTCCGCAAATGGCGGAAGGCACATGGACGCCATCCATGTTTTGCAGATTCGCAATTTGCAGACCGCAAAAACACACAACGGTCGTGTGCATGTAGCCTTTGTCATATATTACATGATTCTTCTGGCAGTCCATGCTCTGGAATGAAATCTAAGGCCTCTTGCACACGAACGTTTTTTTTTTGTTTTTTTTTCGTTTACGTTCCGTTTTTTGCGTCCAGTATACGGACCGTTTTGGAGCCATTCATTTCAATGGGTCCTCCAAAAAAACGGAATGTACTTCGTATGCATTCCGTATTTCAGTTTTTTTGTTCAGTTCAAAGATAGAACATGTCCTATTATTGTCCGCATTACGGACAAGGATAGTACTGTTCTATTAGGGGCCAGATGTTCCGTTCCGCAAAAAAATGAATTCACACAGATATCCATATTTATTGCGGATCCTTTTTTTTTACGGACCGCAAAACACTGAAAAAGCCATACGGTCCCATGCAATAGGCCTAAGGAAGCGCGGAACTTCCGTAGATTTCAGCAATTATTCACACTAGTTTCTGGTGAATGAGCTGCTGATGCCACGCCTCGTTTTCATAAAATTGGCGAGGGCAGTGTAAAATGCCAATCACAATTAAAAAAATCACAATGGCATTGAGAAATCATGAATCCGGTGGATTTGCGACTTTTGCGCAGCAAAAACAGGTGTAAGGGGGGTAATGACTTTCCCACAAGGGGTTTCCTTTGTTGGCTCATTACAGGGCAATTGGTTCGCATTCATAGTGTTTTCTCACTGGTCTGTCCTATGATAATGTCTGGTAGGGTATATTTGTGTACACCTGAACAGGTTCTTGTGCATATTATTGTGCACAGTCATGTACCAGCAAGCAGAGATGTGTGATTACATTACAATTTAAAAATAAATAAAATTACTGGTTAAAAATACCTTTATTTTATAAAAACAAGAACAATATATCTATGTAGGCATGAAAAAATGCAAATGACAAATACACATACATTTTTCATGAGTCTTATGCCTCATGCATACGTCCGTGTCGGTTTTGGATCAGTGGTAACATGGACCGTGTTCAATCCGTGTTTTCTTCCGTGACAGATCTGTGTTGGGTCCGTGGGTCCGTTTTTTGCTGTCCATGTTGGATCCATGTTTCACTGACACTGAACAGCTGAAAAATTATTTTCAAAGCATCTCTTCTTAATGATCTGTGAAAAGCGGATGCAACACGGATAGCATCCGTGTTGCATCAGTGGTTTTCACGGTCCCATAGACTATAATGGACGTGATGGATCCGTGAATCGGACAAAATAGAGCATGCATCCATGCTAAAAAACACGGACCCACGGACAGTGCTAAAACACTGATGTCTGAATATACACATTAAAATAAATGGGGACGTGTGCTGTCCATGGAGAACACGGACAGCACATGTCCGTGAAACACTGACGTGTGAATGAGGATTTACACATTTCTTTCATGACGGTTTAATTGATTTCAGGTAATTTCAGAGAGATCTATCTCCATATTCCTTTCATAATGTCAAATATTCATAAAAAAATTGAGACTATCTATATTTGGGTGACTGAGTTTTTGAACTTGATTTACTCTATAAGGAACACTGGGCCTTTACCCTGGGTTCACACCTGAGCGTTTCTGAGACGCGCGTTTTACGCGTGTATTTGTCGCGCGTTTTTATGCGCGTTTTTTGCAATAGTAAACGCGCGTTTGACGCGCATTTGTGTGATTGACTGCAGTGTTGTCCAATGAGTCTATGGCCAAAACGCGCGACAAACGCCCAAAAAAAAGCTCAAGAACTTGTTTATGCGTCGGGCGTTTTACAGCGCGTTCAAACGCGCTGTAAACGCTCAAGTGTGAACCAGAGCCATAGGGAAGCATTGGTTTTCACGTGTGGAGCGTTTTACAGCGCGTTTGAACGCGCTGTAAAACGCTCAGGTGTGAACTTAGGGTTAAAGCAAAGGAACAGAAAATGAGTAATTACCAGGTCCAGAAGATCAGGTCTCATTCACACATTGCAGATTTGGACAGGGTTTACATGAGTATTTGTAAGGCAAAACCTGGAGTGACTTCTATACACAAAGGAAATATACAGTTGCAAGAAAAAGTATGTGAACCCTTTGGAATGATATGGATTTCTGCACAAATTGGTCATAAAATGTGATCTGATCTTCATCTAAGGCCTCATGCACACGACCGTTGTGTGCATCCGTGGCCGTTGTGCCGTTTTCCGTTTTTTTTCGCAGACCCATTGACTTTCAATGGGTCCGTGGAAAAATCGGAAAATGCACCGTTTTGCAGCCGAGGCCGTGATCCGTGTAGCCTGTCCGTCAAAAAAATATGACCTGTCCTATTTTTTTGACGGACAACGGTTCACGGACCCATTCAAGTCAATGGGTCCGTGAAAGAACACGGATGCACACAAGATTGGCATCCGTGTCCGTGATCCGTGGCCGTAGGTTGCTTTCATACAGACGGATCCGAAGATCCGTCTGCATAAAAGCTTTTTCAGATCTAAGTTTTCACTTCATGAAAACTCATATCCGACAGTATATTCTAACACAGAGGCGTTCCCATGGTGATGGGGACGCTTCTAGTTAGAATACACTACAAACTGTGTACAAGACTGCCCCCTGCTGCCTGGCAGCACCCGATCTCTTACAGGGGGCCGTGATCAGCACAATTAACCCCTTCAGGTGCAGCACCTGAAGGGGTTAATTGTACTATCATATCCCCCTGTAAGAGATCAGGGCTGCCAGGCAGCAGGGGGCAGCCCCTCCCCTCCCCAGTTTGAATATCATTGGTGGCCAGTGCGGCCCCCCCCTCCCTCCCTCTATTGTAATAATAGCTTGGTGGCCAGTGTGCGCCCCCCCATTGGGCCCCCCCCTTCCTCCCTCTATTGTAATAAATCGTTGGTGGCACAGTGTGCGCCCCCCATCGGCCCCCCTCCCTCTATAGCAGTAACAACATTGGTGGCCAGTGTGCGGCCTCCCATCTCCCCCCCCCCCCCCGATCATTGGTGGCAGCGGAGTTCCGATCGGAGTCCCAGTTTAATCGCTGGGGCTCCGATCGGTAACCATGGCAACCAGGAAGCTACTGCAGTCCTGGTTGCCATGGTTACTTAGCAATAGTACAATAGTAGAAGATTCATAGTTACCTGCTTGCTGCTGCGATGTTCGTGTCCGGCCGGGAGCTCCACCTACTGGTAAGTGACAGGTCTGTGCGGCGCATTGCTAAATAAACTGTCACTTACCAGTAGGAGGAGCTCCCGGCCGGTCACAGACATCGCAGCAGCAAGCAGGTAAGTATGAATCTTCTACTATTGTACTATTGCTAAGTAACCATGGCAACCAGGGCTGCAGTAGCTTCCTGGTTGCCATGGTTACCGATCGGAGCCCCAGCGATTAAACTGGGACTCCGATCGGAACTACGCTGCCACCAATGATCGGGGGGGGGGGAGATGGGAGGCCGCACACTGGCCACCAATGTTGTTACTGCTATAGAGGGAGGGGGGGCCGATGGGGGGCGCACACTGTGCCACCAACGATTTATTACAATAGAGGGAGGGAGGGGGGGCCGATGGGGGGCGCACACTGTGCCACCAACGATTTATTACAATAGAGGGAGGGAGGGGGGGGGGGCGATGGGGGGCTCACACTGTGCCACCAACGATTTATTACAATAGAGGGAGGGAGGGGGGGGCCGCACTGGCCACCAATGATATTCAAACTGGGGGGGGGGGGTCTGCCCCCTGCTGCCTGGCAGCCCTGATCTCTTACAGGGGGATATGATAGTACAATTAACCCCTTCAGGTGCGGCACCTGAGTAGTTAATTGTGCTGATCACGGCCCCCTGTAAGAGATCGGGTGCTGCCAGGCAGCAGGGGGCAGTCATGTACACAGTTTTTCAGTATATTCTAACCTGAAGCGTCCCCATCACCATGGGAACGCCTCTGTGTTAGAATATACTGTCGGATCTGAGTTTCACGATGTAGCTCATATCTGACAGTATATTCTAACATAGAGGCGTTCCCATGGTGATGGGGACGCTTCAAGTTATGTTCGGGAGTCCGCCTGGCCGTGCGGAGGCAAGCGGATCCGTCCAGACTTACAATGTAAGTCAATGGGGACTGATCCGTTTGAAGATGACACACTGTGGCTCAATTTTCAAACGGATCCGTCCCCCATTGACTTTCAATGTAAAGTCTGGACGGATCCGTCTGAGGCTACTTTCACACTTAGAAATGTTTTAACAATATAATGCAGACGGATCCGCTCTGAACGGAGCCACCGTCTGCATTATATGAACGCAAGTGTGAAAGTAAAGGGACTCCTGACTTTACATTGAAAGTCAATGGGGACGGATCCGTTTGCAATTGCACCATATTGTGTCAATGTCAAACGGATCCGTCCCCATTGACTTGCATTGTAATTCAGGACGGATCCGTTTGGCTCCGCACGGCCAGGCGGACACCAAAACGACTTTTTTTTCATGTCCGTGGATCCTCCAAAAATCAATGAAGACCCACGGACAAAAAAACGGTCACGGATCACGGACCTACGGACCCCGTTTTTGCGGACCGTGAAAATAAACTGTCGTGTGCATGAGACCTAAGTCACAACAATAGACAATAACAGTCTGCTTAAACTAATAACACACAAATAATTAAATGTTACCATGTTTTTATTGAACACACCATGTAAACATTCACAGTGCAGGTGGAAAAAGTATGTGAACCCTTGGATTTAATAACTGGTTGAACCTCCTTTGGCAGCAATAATTTCAACCAAACGTTTCCTGTAGTTGCAGATCAGACGTGCACAACGGTTAGGAGTAATTCTTGACCATTCTTGACCATATTCTTGGGATGTCTGGTGTGAAACGCTTTCTTGAGGTCATGCCACAGCATCTCAATTGGGTTGAGGTCAGGATTCTGACTGGGCCACTCCAGAAGGCGTATTTTCTTCTATTTAAGCCATTCTGTTGTTGATTTACGTCTATGCTTTGGGTCGTTGTCCTGTTGCAACATCCATCTTCTGTTGAGCTTCAGCTGGTGGACAGATGGCCTTAAGTTCTCCTGCAAAATGTCTTGATAAACTTGGGAATTCATTTTTCCTTCGATGATAGCAATCCGTCCAGGCCCTGATGCAGCAAAGCAGCCCCAAACCATGATGCCCCCACCACCATACTTCACAGTTGGGATGAGGTTTTGATGTTGGTGTGCTGTGTCTCTTTTTCTCCACACATAGTGTTGTGTGTTTCTTCCAAACAATTCAACTTTGGTTGCATCTGTCCACAGAATATTTTGCCAGTACTGCTGTGGAACATCCAGGTGCTCTTGTGCAAACTGTAAACGTGCAGCAATGTTTATTTTGGACAGCAGTGGCTTCTTTTGTGGTATCCTCCCATGAAATCCATTCTTGTTTAGTGTTTTACGTATCATAGATTCGCTAACAGGGATGTTAGCATATGCCAGAGACTTTTGTAAGTCTTTAGCTGACACTCTAGGATTCTTCCTCACCTCCTTAAATACATAAAGGGAATCAACTCGGTAAAGGAGGAGAGCATATTTAAAAGAAGAAAAACTACCACAAGAGGACACAGTTTTAAATTAGAGTGGCAAAGGTTTAAAAGTAATATAAGGAAGTATTACTTTACTGAGAGAGTAGTGGATGCATGGAATAGCCTTCCTGCAGAAGTGGTAGCTGCAAATACAGTGAAGGAGTTTAAGCATGCATGGGATAGGCATAAGGCTATCCTTCATATAAGATAGGGCCAGGGACTATTCATAGGATTCAGATATATTGGGCAGACTAGATGGGCCAAATGGTTCTTATCTGCCGACACATTCTATGTTTCATTGAGCAGTCTGCGCTGTGCTCTTGCAGTCATCTTTACAGGACGGCCACTCCTAGGGAGAGTAGCAGCAGTGCTGAACTTTCTCCATTTATAGACAATTGGTCTTACCATGGACTGATGAACAGCAGGGCTTTTGGAGATACTTTTATAACCCTTTCCAGCTTTATGCAAGCCAACAATTCTTAATCGTAGGTCTTCTGAGAGCTCTTTTGCGCGAGGCATCATTCACATCAGGCAATGCTTCTTGTGAAAAGTAAACCCAGAACTGCTGTGTTGTTTTTATAGGGCAGGACAGCTGTAACCAACACCTCCAATCTCATCTCATTGATTGGACTCCAGTTAGCTGACACCTCACTCCAATTAGCTCTTGGAGATGCCATTAGTCTAGGGGTTCACATACTTTTTCCACCTGCACTGTCAATGTTTACATGGTGTGTTCAATAAAAACATGGTAACATTTAATTCTTTGTGTGTTATTAGTTTAAGCAGACTGTGATTGTCTATTGTTGTGACTTAGATGAAGATCAGATCACATTTTATGACCAATTTGTGCAGAAATCCATATTATTCCAAAGGGTTCACATACTTTTTCTTGCAACTGTAATGCTCAGATTTAGGGCTCATGCACACGAAACATGTGCGGCATGTGTCCGTGCTGCGGACCGCAAATAGAGCGGTCTGCAATGCACAGGCACCGGCCATATGGCCGCCATTTGCGGATGTGGACACATTCACTTCAATGGGTCTATGATCCGCAAGATTCAGTCCGCACCGCAAAAAACAGAACTTGTTCTATTTTTTTGCAGTGAGGAGGCATGGACCAAAATCCCACAGAAGCGCTCCGTAGTGCTGCCGTGGGCTTCCACTCTGTGCCTCCACTCCATGCCTTGTGGATTGCTGACCCATTAAAGTGGCATGGGCTGCACACGTTATACCTATTTTCTTCTATACACCCACTTCCGATTTTGGCTTGTGTGATGTGTGAATTATGCTTTAGGGCTCATGCACGCTAACATATTTTCTTTCTGTGTCCGTTCCATTATTTTGGCAGACCATATGCTGAACCATTCATTTCAATGGGTCTGCAAAAAAAACGGAAGTTACTCCGTGTGCATTCTGTTTCTGTATGTCCGTATTTCCGTTCCGCAAAAAAATAGAACATGTCCTATTATTGTCTGCATTACGGACAAGGATAGTACTGTTCTATTAGGGGCCAGCTGTTCTGTTCAATAAAACACAGAATGCACACGGACGCCATCCGTATTTTTTGCAGATCCGTTTTCTGCTAACCGCAACATGCATATGGTTGTGTGCAAGAGCCCTTATTGTGTGAGAAAATTTCTACAGTTGGATATCATCCATCTTTTTAAAGGGTAGTAAAGCACACATGTAGGAAAATAAGACATCATTTCGTCTACCTAAGAATGTAATGTTGGGGGGATTGGACAGAGGCTTTCTAGAAGAAAACTAACATCCAGTACTGCTGATAAAGGAAGAAGGGCAGATATCCAGTTGAGACCCATGGTACTACTTTCCTCAAATATAATATTTTATTTTACCGTACTACATTTTATTTTATTAACCATCAACCGACCCACATCGATGTCCTTAAAAGTCATCTGGCAGGAATAGTACGTTCAGATGTGGTCTGTACTGCTGGGAAGTCCTAAGCAATCAGACTGGAAAACAAAAGACGGAGGTGCCTGGGATTTGTGTAATCCCCCAATTCCAATGTGGACCATCTAGGTTAGGAAATGTTGATTACGGCCTTTTAAAGGACAGCTAGTATAGTGTCTGGGGACCTCAGAACCACTGTCTGGTCCACTATTTTAATTAATAGGGAAAGTGAACCCTCATATACTGTATATAGGAGAGTCCAATTTTTCTCAGAGTTTCAAAAGCTGTTCTCTTTGCCCACCCTGTGAGATCCAGGAGATTAATCTGCATACTGTTGTAGTCCAGGTTGAGGGTAATTTTCAAGGACCTCAGTAAATATGGACAGTCAGAGACACTGGCATGAAGAGAAAAAGGGAGACAAGTCTGATTTCTCACAATGCCCTAGAATGGGCTTCTCAGGTAAACAGGTTTCAACTTTGGTCCCATGGGCAGGTCATGACTTGACCCCTTGGCCATGCCTTTGATAATAAGGCAATTTTTTTTATTTTCAGGGCCATCCTACACTTGTGGAAACAAGTTGCAGGCCTGTGTTACAGTATAAAAAGAGATTCAGTCCTGTTCCATTACATATATTCATTCCACAAAAACGTTCTACAGTTTTCTAACCTGCACTTGGACCTGAATAATTTTGTAATTGCATGTAATTAAAATTTCAGGATAGCAGTTGAGTTATTCAATAAAATATGTTTATAGCACCGCCGCCTGTTTGTTATTTTCCTTATTTCTCTGTCCACCTAGGTAACATCGCTTAGGTGGTCATACGTGCTCATTTCCATCCTTCAACTGCCACTAGACATATATACTGTTAGACGCTATAACAGTTACAAGGGGAGAGCAGCAGCAGAAAGTACACACCCCCTGAGAAAAGACATACCCCAGAGCTGTCATAGGGAGAAATCTGTAGCAGAAAGGACCAGTGGCGTCGCCAAGGGGGGGCCAGAGGGGGCCACGGCCCCCTACATCACGCTGTGCCCCCCCAACTAAAATGCCCCCCCAACTGAGCGGCCACAGCCGGGCACAGGTAGATGAGCGCTTCCATTGCGCTCATCTCCATAGTCATCTGCCTGTGCTAGTGCAGCGGGGCAGGGGAGCGAGAGGCGTGTCCTTTCCTCTGATAGACTGCAGGCAGTAGGCTGGCAGCCTATCAGAGGCTGCGCAATGACGTAATCGCGCTGCCTGAGCCATACAGCGCGGGACACAGGCCGGAAAAGAGGCCTGCATCGCATCGCTGACATGGAGGTAAGTATATGTGTTTATTTTTTATTTTTTATATGTACAATAGTTTTACAGGCACATTAGGGTGGCTCTTGTTACTGGCACATTGGGGGGGCTCTAAGCTCTTGTTACTGGGCTGGCACATGATGTGGGGGGCTCTTACTGGCACATGGGGTGCTCTTACTGGCACATGGGGGGCTCTTGTTACTGGCGCATGATGAGGGGGGGCTCTTGTTACTGCCACATGATGGGGAGGCTCTTATTACTGGCACATGGGGGGCTCTTATTACTGGCACATGATGGGGGGCTTATTACAGGCACATGATGGGGGGTTCTTATTACTGGCACATAGTGGGGGGTTCTTATTACTGGCACATGGGGGGGCTCTTGTTACTGGCACATGATGGGGGGCTTTTTACTGGCACATGATAGGGGGGCTCTTATTACTGGCCCATGATGGGGGGGCTTATTACTGGCACATGATGGGGGGCTCTTATTACTGGCACATAAAGGATGGCTTATTACTGGCAGATGATGGGGGTTCTTATTACTGGCACATGGTGGGGGGTTCTTATTACTGGCACATGATTGGGGCACTTATTACTGGCACATGATAGGGGTTCATATTACTGTCACATGTGGGGGCTCTTGTTACTGGCACATGATGGGGGCTAATTACTGACACATGATGGGGGGCCTATTACTGGCACATGATTGGGGGCTTATTACTGGCACATGATGGGGGGTTATTAATGGCACATGATGGGGCTTATTACTGGCACATGATGGGGGGCTTATTACTGGCACATGATGGGGGCTTATTACTGGCACATGATGGGGGGGCTTATTACTGGCACATGATGGGGGCTCTTATTACTGGCACTTGATAGGGGGCTTATTACTGGCACATGATGGGGGCTCTTGTTACTGGCACATTGGGGGGCTCTTTTTACTGGCACGTGATGGGGGCTCTTATTACTGGCACATTATGGGGGAATCTTATTACTGGCACATGATGGGGCAATTATTACTGGCACATTATTGGGGGCACTTATTACTGGCACATTATTGGGGGCACTTATTACTGGCATATTATTGGGGGCACTTATTACTGGCACATTATTGGTGGACACTCTAGGGGCATCTACTGAGGCCACAAAGAAGGGGTATTTAATATGGGGGGCTCTGTACAGTAGCATTTTATACTGGGACACATTATGGTGGGTACTATGGGGAAGGGGGGAGAGGGGTACTATGGAGTCATCTACGGGAGGCACTAACTAAGAAGGGGTATTTTATACTTGCAAATTATGGGGGACACTGAGGGCATCTACTGGGGCACGATATATGGGGCATTTTATACTGGTACATTATGGGGGGCACTAGGAGGAAGGGGGGAGAGGAGCACTATGGGGGTATTTACTGGGGGCACTATATAGGGGTATTTTATACTGGCACATTATGGGGGCACTATGGGGACATTAGCTCAACTGGATGCATTACTGTAACGGACCGTTTCCCAATTACAAGTTTTTTTTTTTGCACTGTCACATTATAAGGAGAATTATTTCTACTGGGGGGCATTATGGTGGGCTTTATTACTCCCCCATGGTATGAGCCCCCTAGTAGCAGCACCAGCCTCTCCCTGCTCTGCTATCCTTCTGCCCCGTCTCCAAATCCTTATTATGAAATCTTTCCCATTAGGATAAAGCACATCGGCTCCACCGAGCCCCCAGCCAAGTGTTGAAGTGGTGTCCGAGATCCCCAAGGGCCAAGCCAAGTAATTGTAAGATTTCATGTGAAATATGTTTATGTTATACACATATATCATACACTGTGCCACACAATATACAGTATACCTCTACACTGTGTAGTCTGTTCTATAAGCACCATTGTTTTGTGGCGGCGGACAGAAAATAATCTGGAAGTGCCCCTCCTGAGACCAGTCTCTGGATCCGCCACTGGACCGCTCACAGGAGTGTACATTTCTTCTTAACTGTAATCCGTATCCTCTGACCTGCAGATCAGAACTTGAGAAGGGAAGCAAGATGGATACTATGATCCCGAGCTATGGGCCAGTTGGGTTCAAATGACAGAAATTATTTCGGAGTATTCTTGTAAATAGCATACCCTTTTGATAAAAAAAAAATCTTTTTGGCTTTATTTTATATATTTAGGATGTGTTTTTATGTATTTGGCCGACTCCTCCGTCACAAAATTCATATGTGCCGAACTGAGGCTCCGGTACATAAAGTCAGTGGCCTGAGGAAGCGCTGAGGCGCGAAGCGGCCGTCACCACAAGTTACATAAAAACACATCCTAAATATATAAAATATTACAAGAATTACTCCGAAATAATTTCTGTCATTTGAACCCAACTGACCCATAGCTCGGGATCATAGTATCCATCTTGCTTCCCTTCTCAAGAGCTCTCGATGTCTATCTCCCCCTTGTGGTGGGTTACGTACTAGCTCAATCCTTGCAAACCTTAGAACCTTGCTATCACCATTATGTTCAGATCTTACATGTTCTATTAGACGTGGACAACCTCTCCCTGTATTAATGGAATTCAAATGTGCACCACATGTATGTACGTCAGAACATCAGTGACCTGAGGAAGCCCTGAGGCGCAAAACGGCCGCCCCATGCCTATATCGATGTAATGTGAGAATTTTGGAATAAAGAAACCCATCTCTGGTGAGTGCCGCTTATGTGTTTTTCTTCCATGGAACATTTGAAAAAGGCTTAGAGGCAGAGCACCACCTATAGTGGGAACAAGGACCTGACTTGAGAGAGCTGTTATTCTGAAAGTGGAACTTGGGCAGTGTCACCCCGTCTGTTCTCTAAAGGTTGTTTAAACAGAATTACCATACTCTTCCCATTTATTAATATGTGGCTAATTTATACATTTTGGATGGCTATGGATATGAAAGCATTCGTAGTACTGACAATTCACACTGGCAATCTCACCTCCAGCTATCCCTGAGGCTCAGCAGTGACAACAGGGCGCACCTTTTATTCCCCCCAGAGCACTCCCTGCAGTTGGGGCTCCTACCTGTTGGTAGTTGGGTTGCCCCTGATGTTAGGTGTAAGGCAGAGGAGTAGGTAAAAAGGCCGGCGAATGGTAGAGTCAGTAACCAGGCCAGTTGGTATCAATAAATGTCTCTCTTTAGTGCAGAATGGGAGTAGTAGGTCAATTCTCAGCCTTTTGGCTAAGATCAAGTGCAGTCTGCTCTTTCAGTCTGCCTTGACTTGCTGGCCCAGGTCCTTTGGGTACCCCCTACACTCTGCCTTTGAGCATAGCTGATTAAATTCAGCTTCAGCTCACTGCTACTATTGGGTGTAGGGCTATTCCCCTAGGAACAAGAGTGTTCTGGTCCCTGACCTCCTCTTGGCCTGTGGCCTAATAGTCTTGGTGTACGACGTTAGACAGTGCTTACTTGGATCTCGACAGCCGAAGACGACGACTGGAAGATTTTATCCAACTGGGATCAAGGAGAAGATCTTTGCGAGGACTCGACGAGGAAACCCGACGACGAAGATCTTAGGCTTCGGGGAACCCCGGCGAGGAAAAGAAGCTTGGCGAAGACCTTCCCCGGAAGAGCTCCGCCCAGCAAGAAGGGAAAAATTTGCATATCCCCGCCCACCTGTGGCAAGGGTTGCTTTACAAAGTCTCTCCAGGAAGAGGAAGGCAAGAAGGTGGAAGCCATGGCCTCAACCTCCATGCCTCCAAAGATTAAGACCAACAAGAAGAAAACTGAGGAACCAAGACAAGCGACTGAAGAACCCCACCTGGACCCTTCAGCCTCCACCACATGGGCCTCTGACCCAGCAGCACCCATCCCCCTGAAGCAGCAGAGAGACAAGAGCCCCAGCCCCGGTTCCTCACCCCTGGAGCCATGGATGAGGCAGACGGTCGTCCTGAAGCTGAAGGAGGTGGACTGGAGAGTACCAGACATGAGCCAGGAAGTGTTTGGCAAGAAGATTGTCCTGGAACAGGGATACTCCAAGCCAGAAGTAGTGAGCATCCACTCCTTCATCACAAGGATGCTATACATCACCTTTGCCTCCATGGCCATTTTCAAACGGTACTGGGAGACAGTGAAAGCTGCGAGACTGGACTCCCCTTTCAAGAGCTTTGTGGGCAGCTGCCCAGTCCAGAGGGAAGAGAGGAGAGTGATCATCTGCATGTGGAACCCACATATCCCAGACAAGGACATCGTCACCGTCCTAAAGCGCTAAATTGCTTCTGCACCGTGGTTAGGGATCCCACCCACATCTTGGATGGAAACAGCTTCTGGTTCAGCAAGTGGTACGTCATCGTATGCTTGAATAAAAACCCTACAAACCCAGATGGCGTACAGCACCTTCCCCAGTCATTCTCCTTGGGCAACTTCTCAGCACTCATCTATAACCCGGATATGCCGCATATATGCAGGAAATGCAGCAAGAAGGGCCACCAGATGAAGGACTGCAAGGAAGATGCCTGCAGGAGTTGTGATGTGGCAGGGCACGAATTCAAGGACTGCCCCAAGAAGACAGTATGCAATCTGTGCGGTCTGTCAGCCCACGTCTACAAAGACTGCCCGAGGAGGGAATGCAACTCTGGCAGCGGCAAAGCCCAAGGTGAAGCCATCAAAGAAGGAGGGTAAGCAGACATCTGCCCCCGGCCATGCTCACATGCCCACCCTCACCCGCCCCCTGTCCCTCTCATCACCACCACTACTGAGGCTATCCAAGTTCACCTGCCCATCCTCACCACAGTGGTACCTCCCCATGTCCACAGCCCAACCCGCCCCATTTCCACCGCTGCAGCACCACTAAGTGCTCCTCCAGCTGCTGCAATCTCCTACGAGGAGGAATATCCTGCTCTCTCGTCCCCAGGTGTCAGACAGCGAAGGAGAAAGGAGAGGGACAGTCCCATTGTTGACCACTCCAAAAAGATGATCGAGGTGGAGGAAGACTCCCTGCCTGACAAAGAAGAAATGGAGCAGCAAGTGGACGAACTGGTGGCCGTCAACAAAGCCCCGTGCAGCAAAACCTCGGGGCCACCGAGAGCCTCGACGAAATCAACGTGGAGGAAATAGTGGCCAGCAGGGAAACCACCGAACTGGAAGACCTATGGACTGCTTAAGTTGTCGCCAAGCTCAAAGCCCAGTGCCAGCTGTTGCCGAGTCCACTCACAGACAGCAGGCAAGGAAAAGAAAAGCCGCCAGACGACCGGAGTGGTAATTAAGCTGTATCGTTCCCACTAACGTGTTTCTTCCTCTTACATGATGGCAAATTTTAACCTTTTTTCCATTAACGTTAGGAGCATTAGGGATAGGTCTAGGTGTAAGACGGTGCTAACCTTTCTTGCTTCTCAGGTTGCCGATATTTACATGTTGCAGGAGTGTGCTTTGCCCCCCTCTAGGTCTCACAACCATCTGGCCAGGCAGTGGTCCCATGGCCTGTCCTACTGGTCCGGTGGTGGCAGCTGTAAGTCGGCTGGGGTTGCCATCCTCCTTAGGGGAAGCGCTTTTCCACTTGACTCTGTCCAGGAGCTCGTCTGTGGCAGGCTACTTGTCCTAGGCGGTTCCTGGGCGGGATAGCCGGTTAGGCTCATCAATGTGTATGCTTCCCCTGACAAGGGTGAACGACTGGAACTGTCTGATCGAGGAGGACGGATGCAGCTCTAGCATTTTAGCACTTCTTTGTTGGAAGTCTCAGAGACTCATATTCTTTGACCTCTAGCTCTGAGGAGCGTGCACATGTACAGTGCTGCCCATAATTATTCATATCCCTGGAAAATTTTTGACTTAAAGTTACTTTTATTCAACCAGCAAGTAATTTTTGGACGGGAAATGACAAATAGCTGTAATAGCCAATAAAGGCTTTTCTATTGATTATTGAGAAGGGTATGAATAATTTTGGACTGGACACTTTTTGCTCAAATGTAAATAAAAGCTGAGAAAATTTTTTTTTTTTCCACAATAATGCCTCTTGTACATTATCTTATCAAAATTTGCCAGGGGTATGAATAATTATGGGCAGCACTGTAGGTCTTCACTGCAGCTCAGCCAAAGCTAGACTACTCTAACCAAGAACTGTCCCAGGTCCAATCGCCCTGGAAACATGACACAGGGAGCCAAGGTGTTAACCCCTAGTTGTTCACACAGTGCCATTAAGTGCACAAACATAATAAATCACAACATTGAACTTAAAAACATGACATTACAGCAATTAATCCTTTGCAGTAGTCTCTGGGAGGTACTGCAAATGTAATACTGAACAACTTGAATTTCCACTTAGTAATATGGCAAACAACTACACTACTGATTGTATATCAACAGAAATTCTATGTTGAACTGTTGACTGGAAACTTGACTGGAAACTGGAACTTTGTGCAATGGCTGGTACATGGAATCACCAAAGCATAATTTGTATTAGCAGCAAATACGGCATAGTATTGTACCATATATTGACAGTGTAAGATTTTGCAAAGAATCAATTGGAAGCAACAAAAATAGGTAGCACATACAAAAAAATCCCAATTGTTTTTCTGCCAATAAACTCTACAGGGAAGATTTATCAAAACTAATGTAAAGGAAAACTGACTTAGTTGTCCACAGCAACCAATAATATTCCACCTTTCTTTTTCCAAAGGAGATCTGAATGAAAGGTGGCATCTGATTGGTTGCTATGGGGCAGTTATCCTTTACACTAGTTTTCCTAATTCTCTCCTTATGTTTCTAGGTTCCATAGAAGAAAATGCTATTTTTACAAAGCTGTGTCATTTTATTTTTCGTGTTTCAGCTCCAAAGCTAACTTTTAGGCAGTAAACAATAATGGTGACAGCTGGTGCCTATGAAAAACAGCACTGAAATGCTAATCTTGTAAAAAAAAATTGCATTTATTTTGAAGGTTGTTTTGCTTCTATGGCAGCAAGAAGAAAATGTGGATGTTTCATCACATTGATTTTTAGCAGTGTGGCTTCCAAGCACAAATCACTGATCATGGTGCATTTTATCCACAAACCACAATACATGCAATGTTCTCCATATGTCCATCATAGCTCGAGCAGGTAAACCTACTGTAATAAGTGGTGGATATTGAATTAATATTTAGGTTATTTGTAGGTGTATCATGCTTTATTTTTAAATTAATAGTACAGATACCAAACACCATGTATCTACTCACTGTTGTAATCTAGTCCAGAGTGGCCTACATAGATGTGTAGAAGTAACCACATACTGTACATATGTCCAATAAACAAACTCTTGGGAGATCAAACTATAAGGGTACGTTAACTCAGATTTGATGCAGACATTTCTGTGACTGAAAGTCCCATTCATCAGAATTGAGTTGTTTTAGTGGAAAATACATAGAGAGGAATTTATCATGAGGGGAATATTTAAAATCAGTTTTGCTTGAGCCTGCGTTGGCGTACTTAAAGGGGGTTGTCTTACTTCAGCAAGTGGCATTTATCATGTAGCAAAAGTTAATACAAGCCACTTACTAATCTATTGTATTTTGTCCATATTGCTTCTTTTGCTGGCTTGATTAATTTTTTTCATCACATTATACACTGTTCCTTTCCATGGTTACGACCACCCTTTAATCCATCAGTGGTGGTCGTGCTTGCACACTGTAAGAAAAAGTGCCGGGCTCTCTGGTGGCCGGGACCACAGGAGCGCACATAGGCTAGTGCTTTCTCCTAACGTGTGCAAGCACGGCCACCGTTGCTGGATTATACGGTGGTCACTACCCCTGGATAGAAAAAGTGTATAATGTGATGGAAAGATGAATCAAGCCAGCAAAGGAGGCAGTATGGACAATCACACAACATTAGGCTCCATTCAGACGTCCGTAGTGCATTGCATCCAGCCGGCACCCCCATAGAAATGCCTATTCTTGTCCTGAATTGCGGACAAGAATAGGACATGCTCTATTTTCTTGCGGAGCTGCGAACCGGAAGATCGGCGGCGGTCTGGATACGGAGAGCACATAGTGTGCTCTCTGCATCTCTTCTGGCACCATAGAGAATGAATGGGTCCGCACCCGTTCCGCATAATTGAGGAACGGATGCGGACCCATTCTATGGACGTGTGAATGGACCCTTAGTAAGTGATTTGTGTTAACTTTCTCTACATGATAAATGCCATTTGCTTAAGTGAGACAACCCCTTCAAGCCTTGTAACCATATAGTGAGAATCGTTAACTTCATCTGGCTGCACACTGGAACATTTTTGCAGACACACAGTATCTATTGGAACAAAGAATATTTACAGTTGTGTTCAAAATAATAGCAGTGTGTTTAAAAAGTGAATAAAGCTCAAATTCCTTCTAATAGCTTCTATTTCCATACACACAAATGCATTAGGAACACTACACATTCTATTCCAAATCAAAACATGAAGAAAAATATATCAAATTTGTGTTGTTCCTCTAAAAAAAATTAAGAAAAGTGAATATTAGACTGTTCAAAAGAATAGCAGTGTTTGTATGATTCTTTGCAAACTCAAACATTCGCTATATGAACTGAAAAATGTTTGAAGATTTTGCTTTACTTTGAATCACTTAACCAATATTTAGTTGTAAAACCACTGTCTCCGAGAACTGCTGTACATCTGTGTTGCATGGAGTCAACCAACTTCTGGCCCCTGTGAACAGGTATTCCAGCCCAGGATGATTGGACTACATTCCACAGTTATACTCTATTTCTTGGTTTTACCTCAGAAACTGCATTTTTGATGTCACCCCATAAGATTTCTATTGGATTAAAATCTGGGGATTGGGCTGACCGCTCCATAACGTCAATCTTATTGGTCTGGAACCAAGATTTTGCACGTTTACTGGTGTGTTTGGGGTCGTTGTCTTGTTGGAACACCCATGTCAAGGGCATTTCCTTTTCAGCATAGGGCAGCATGACCTCTTCAAGTATTCGGATGTATTCAAACTGATGATCCCTGGTATGCGATAAATAGGCCCAACACTGTAGTATGAGAAACATCCCCATATCATGATGCTTGCGCCACCATGCTTCACTGCCTTCACAGTGTACTGTGGCGTCAATTCAGTGTTTGGGGGTCATCTGACAAACTGTCTCCGGCCACTAGACCCAAAAAGAACAATCTTACTTTCATCAGTCCACAAAATGTCTCTTTAGGCCAGTCAATGTGCTCTTTGGCAAATTGTAACCTCTTCAGCACGTCTTTTTTTCAACAGTGGGACTTTGCGGGGGCTTCTAGCAGATAGCTTGGCTTCACATAGGCGTCTTCTAATTGTAACAGTACTCACAGGTAACTTTAGACCTTCTTTGATCTTCCTGGAGCTGATTGTTGGCTGAGTCCTTGCCATTTCGGGTATTCTTCTATCCATTCGAATGGTAGTTTTTCGCTTTCTTCCATGTCTTTAAGGTTTTGGTTGACATTTTAAAGCATTTGCGATCATTTTAGCTGAGCAGCCTATCATTTTCTGCACTTCTTTATATGTTTTCCCCTCTCCAATGAACTTTTTAATCAAGGTACGCTGTTCTTATGAACAATATCTGGAACGACCCATTTTCCTCAGAATTTCAGAGAGAAATGCACTGTAGCAATATTTGCTGCCTTCCTTCCTTAAATAAGGGCAATAATTGCCACCTGTTTTTCAAAGAATGAATGACCTCACTTATTGAACTCCACACTGCTATTATTTTTAACATGCCCCTTTCAATTAGTGATTCAATTACACAGAATCAGCAGCATGCATGTTGGGTCTGTTGGATTTCTATTACTCTACGTCACCTGTTAGTAAGGCTACTTTCACACTTGCGTTTGGGGTTCCGCTTGTGAGATACGTTTGAGGCCTCTCACAAGCGGCCCCGAACGGATCCGTTCATCCCCAATGCATTCTGAATGGATAAGGATCCATTCAGAATGCATCAGTTTGGCTCCGTTCCGCCTCAATTGCAGCTTGCAGCGTTTTGGTGTCCGCCTGGCCGTGCGGAGCCAAACGGATCCGTCCTGACTTACAATGCAAGTCAATGGGGAAGGATCCGTTTGACGTTGACACAATATGGTGCAATTGCAAACAGATCCGTCCCCCATTGACTTTCAATGTAAAGTCAGGAGTCCCTATTAATATACCGTCGGATCTGAGTTTTCTCCAATACGATGGTATATTTTAACTTGAAGCATAGAGCACCTCTATGTTAGAATATACCATCGCATTTGAGTTAGATCGGGAAAACTCACATCCAACAGTATATTCTAACACAGAGGCGCTCCCATAGTGATGGGGACACTTCAAGTTAGAATATACTAAGAACTGTGTACATGACTGCCCCCTGCTGCCTGGTAGCACCCGATCTCTTACAGGGGGCTGTGATCCGGACAGTTAACCCCTCAGGTGCCGCGGCGCCCCCTGTAAGAGATCGGGTGCTGCCAGGCAGCAGGGGGCAGTTATGTACACAGTTCTTAGTATATTATAACTTGAAGCGTCCCCATCACTATGGGAACGCCTCTGTGCCTCTGTGAATATACTGTCGGATATGAGTTTTCACAATCGTGAAAACTCAGATCTGAAAAAGCTGTTATGCAGACGGATCCGCACTGAACGGATACCATCGTTTGCATTTATAGGTGCTGATTCGTCTGTGCAGATACCAGACAGATCCGCACCTAACGCAAGTGTGAAAGTAGCCTAAATTATTTGCCATGTAGAAATATAATTTCTACCGAAAACAGTGATTGATCAGGTTAGTGATGTCTGACTGCTATTATTTTGAACACAACTGTATATCTATTACAGCATTTTTATTGTTTGCTGTCTCTAATGGTGCTCACAAGTCACAATCTAAGGTCCCTATCAGCATGTCTTTGGATTGTGGGAGGAAACCGGAGTACCCGGAGGAAACCCACGCAAACACAGAGAAAACATGCAAACCCCATGCAGATGTTGTCCTTCGTCAGACTCAAACCTAGGACCCCAGTGCTGCAAAGCACCAGGGCTAACCACTGAGCCACCGTGCTTTTTTTTTTTCTGTGCACTTTGGATGTTTATTCAATATGCACAATAAAGACATGAGTGGTACAACTGTTTGTGTGTTAAGGCAGGTTCACATCTGCAGCAGGTATCTAAAGGTAGGTTCTCTGACAGACTATCGGGAACAAACATTAATGTGAACACTCGTTCCCTGCCTTGTAAAAGTGCTGCTGATGTACGAGCAAAATGCTTATTCATCGGGTGATCCTGTCGTTTGTGCACGCACCTAAATTATCGTTTTTAGGCAGCAGATCGTGCAGTCTAAAACGCATCTGCAGCCCAGAAACTATGCAGCTCTATGAGGATGAGCGATCGCAATACATTTCCCTTGTTTTTGTACTTTGGAGGTGATTGCTGCATGTAAATGCAGCACTTCGACCCCACTGAATGAGCAGCCGACTGTTGGGAAGGACGCTTCCTTCCTGACAATTGGCTGCTCCTCGGCGGGTCTAAATGGTCTTTAAAGTAGTCTGTTCCAACAGAAGAACCAACTACCAGATCTACATTATCTGGCATAGCCAGACCCCAGATTCCCAGTGGTGAGAGGTGGTGTCCGGCTATACCAGATACGGTACCTCTGGGAGTCCGCTCCTCTGCCTGAAAGTACTACCGGAGTTACCTGCTGCATATGTGAATCTACCCCTAGTAGTTTAGTTAGATTGTGTTTTTTTGCAACTGTGACTTAGACAACAGTCAAACCACATTTTATTAGTAATCAATGCAGAAATTCAGGTAATTTCAAGGGGTTCACTTACTTTTTCATACAGCTGCATAGCTCTAGGAAATAGTTATACATAAAGTTATAAAATATCTATGTGTGTTGGACCAAAATATAAATCTGATCTATCTTCAACAAATAGCATAAAGTTTAGACTAACAAAAATCCAGCCCTTATTTTGAGTTTAGAGACCATGACGGTTAGGCCTCTTTCACATGGGCATCCCGGATTTTCTCCGGATGCGTCACGTGTGCATTGCGGGAAAACAGCACGAGTAGGCACGCAATTGCAGTCAGTTTTGACTGTGATTGCATTCCGATGTTCAGTTTTTTTTCCGCGCGAGTGCAATGCGTTTTGCACTCGCGTTAATAAAAACTGAATGTGGTACCAAGACCCGAACCGGTCTTCTTCACTGAAGTTCGGGTTTAGGTTAGGTGTTCTATTCATTTTATTATTTTCCCTTATAACATGGTTATAAAGGAAAATAATAGCATTCTTAATACAGAATGCCTAGTAAAATGTTGCTTGAGGGGGTTAAAAAATAAAATTTACATTTATTTTTTGTTTTTTAACCCCTCAAGCAACATTTTAGTAAGCATTCTGTATTAAGAATGCTATTATTTTCCTTTATAACCATGTTATTAAGGAAAATAATACAGTAAATTGACTTTTATCAATTTACTACACATGGACGGTAGATAGAAAAGACGCGGCACTCACCAAGGTCTGGAAATCTTCAAAAGGCTTTAATGCTTACGTAGTGGCATTACTGCACAGGCTGGGGAGCGGGATGGCCACGGTGCGGATCAGCGGTGACGGCCGTTTCGCGCAGATGTCGCATATCTTCAGACCGCCTATGACGCACAGGCGCACAAACTTAAGAGAGGCCGCTGATCATCACCATAGTGACCACGGACGCTCCCCAGGTGCGCAGCTGTAACAAACACAGAAAGGGAAAATGAAAACATTACAAGCGCATACAAAGTTGCACTACAGCAAAAACATAGCAACACTCTATCTATCCTGGAGGCGACAGGTTCCAGAGGCATGACATAATAAAGGGAAGATGCGATGCTAATAATCTATAGAGAAACAAAGTCTCTGAATAGCATAATTAAACTCATATAGACCATAAATACACCCCATAGTTCAGGGAAACCGACCTGAAAACGGCGGGTGACCCCTCCCCAGGGGGTGTACGTAGAAGCGCCTATGCTAAATAATGGGGAAGAAAATGATGACAGAGGGAATAAATAAAGTATTCAGAAGGGACAACCCCATCAATAATGCAGAGGCCATAAGGCCTAAAGAAATACAGCCATGTCATTTTTATCGTTCAAACCATGGGATCCCATGGCAACCGTCTTGATGATCCATCGAGCCTCCTGCTGCAACAAGAGGCGGTGGCGGTCCCCACCCCTAGGGATAGGTCCCACAGCCTCAATGCCAGCGAAAGAGAGGCTAGATGGATCACCGTTGTGGGCAGAACAGACATGATTAATCAAGAGGGGTGAACCTCGACCAGTCTTGATCGAACTTAGGTGTTCCCGTACTCTCTCGAACAAAGGCCTGATGGTCTTGCCAATGTAAAACCTACTACAGGTACATGATACAACATAAACCACGTACGAGGTGCGACAAGTGATAAACTCCTGGGGCATTCTACTCTGCAGCCAATTAGACTGTTTTGGAGGCCTCAACACACTGTGAACCAATCTGTCTTTCAAGGTATGACACTTTTTGAAGGTGATCAGGGGTCTTCTTGAGACAACACCCCCCAAAGAGGGTTCACCCTTAAGAAGGTCCCAGTTATTAAACACGGCTCGTTTCACTATCTCCGCTGCAGGACTAATTTTGAAGATAAACGCAAACCTATCCTGGTTGCTATCCTGAATCTTGTCACGAAAGGGGACTATGTCGTGGACGGAGAGCGGCTCGTTGAAGTGCATCATCCACGTCCCTCCTTGGATAACCCCTTTGAAGCAGCCTCTCCTTAAGTTGGTGGGCCTGCCTAAAATAATCTTGGTCAGTGCTGTTAATTCTGCGCAAACGTATAAATTGCCCAAAAGGAACAGCATCCTTTACTGCCGGGGGATGGAAGCTGGTCTGGAGGAGCAGTGAATTGGTTGCGGTAGGCTTACGAAAACCTGTAGTGCGCAAGACCCCATCAACGACGGTGACATTAACATCCAGAAAGTCTAGATTGTTGCTACCGAAGTTGAGGGTGAACTTCATGGTCTCATTAAGGTACTGCACAAACTGCCTACACAACCATTCACTGCCCGACCAGATCAGGAACACATCATCCACATAGCGCAGATAATAGTGGACATACATGAGAAAGGGGTTATCCAAGGAAAAGACATACGTCTCCTCAAACACCGCCAGATACAGGTTAGCGAAAGTGCATGACACCGGTGTACCCATCGCTGTACCTAGTATCTGGCGGTACCACTGACGGTTGAACTGAAAGACATTATTGGTGAGTATGAGATCTAAAGACTCTTGTACAAACTGTGAGAAAACAACACTCTTGTCTGAGCGACTGAGAACAGACGCTATGGCTCTCAACCCTACATCGTGGGGGATACGCGTATAAAGACACTCCACGTCCAAGGACTCAAGGTGGAATTCCTCCCGCCACTCAACATTGTTGACGGCGCGGAGGAAGTCCCCGGTGTCCTTACTAACATCATTTTACGCATCCTCATTCATTTCTATGGGGCCTGCGTTCCATGAAAAATGCTGAAAATAGAGCATGCTGAGATTTTAACGCAACGCACAAGTGATGTGTGAAAATCACTGCTCATGTGCACAGCCCCATTGAAGTGAATGGGTCCGGATTCAGTGCGGGTGCAATGCGTTCACTTCACGCATTGCACCCGCACGGAATTCTCGCCCGTGTAAAAGGGGCCTTACTGCTATTGTTTGACTAACTACACAGAAATATTCTAGAAGAAGGAAGTATGATACTGGTACATACAGAAACCTAGCTTATTCTCTCAAAAAAAATCTAAAAAAAATCCCCCACACAAAGAGTAAGGGTCATCATGTGACACTTATTGAATCTTGACATTAAAAACATTTTAACTGCTACATATACAGTATACAGACACAGCTGCAGCTTACGTATTACCTTCTGCTCTTGAGAAAACATTCTGACATTCCACATTTGTTCTGAAGTGATGACTGCCACTGAAGAACTCAAGAGCTCAAGAGCTAAAGGCTATTCTGATGGTTTTGATAGTGGTATGAACTAATATAGCAGGAGATCATCATGAAAGATCTAACCTCCACAAAGAATGATTCTCTAAACATAATAAAATAGTGAAAACATAAAAAAAAATTGTTGAAGAAAGAACCATGAAAATGCAGTTCGAACTACAGGCAACATATTATAGAGTAGGTGGAGCTCAGCAGATTTAAAAAGAGGTATAGCAAAATTTACCAAAAAAATTGGAAAAAAATCCAGTGTTTCAAAATCCTTGAAGAGTTTTATTTGTAGAAAATATCATAAATATAAACTAAGCATCGGGTGCACAGGTTAAGACATCCACAGAAGCTGCTTAAGCATTTCGCACAGGCTCATAGCTCCTTCACTGTCTGCCATTGGCTGATCCCACCCATCCCACCCCCCTCCACCGACATCGGATGTTTTCATCCCCGCACGGGGAGAAGCAGTAGCGGTAGTGCGGGGACCAGGAGCGACGCAGGGAGCAAGGTAAGTAGAATCAGAGAGAGGGGTCCGGCAAATGGGGGACGATTTGTTAGTGTCGGATAACCCCTTTAGGTTAGAAAAAATACATTAAGTTATTCTTTAAATACATACCATTTGGGAATCTTGTCCAGAATGTGTATCCAAAAGGCTTTTCTCATATACAGCAGATGCTGCATTGAAGTTTCAATTAGATTTTTGTTTATATATTGTTTACATATATAACTTACACTCACCTAAAGAATTATTAGGAACACCTGTTCTATTTCTCATTAATGCGATTATCTAGTCAACCAATCACATGGCAGTTGCTTCAATGCATGTAGGGTTGTGGTCCTGGTCAAGACAATCTCCTGAACTCCAAACTGAATGTCAGAATGGGAAAGAAAGGTGGGCTACAACAGCAGAAGACCCCATTGGGTACCACTCATCTCCACTACAAATAGGAAAAAGAGGCTACAATTTGCACGAGCTCACCAAAATTGGACTGTTGAAGACTGGAAAAATGTTGCCTGGTCTGATGAGTCTCGATTTCTGTTGAGACATTCAAATGGTAGAGTCCGAATTTGGCGTAAACAGAATGAGAACATGTATCTATCATGCCTTGTTACCACTGTGCAGGCTGGTGGTGGTGGTGTAATGGTGTGGGGGATGTTTTCTGGGCACACTTTAGGCCCCTTAGTGCCAATTTGCCATTGTTTCAATGCCACGGGCTACCTGAGTATTATTTCTGACCATGTCCATCCCTTCATGACCACCATGTACCCATCCTCTGATGGCTACTTCCAGCAGGATAATGCACCATGTCACAAAGCTCGAATCATTTCAAATTGGTTTCTTGAACATGACAATGAGTTCACTGTACTAAAATGGCCCCCACAGTCACCAGATCTCAACCCAATAGAGCATCTTTGGGATGTGGTGGAACGGGAGCTTCGTGCCCTTGATGTGCATCCCTCAAATCTCCATCAACTGCAAGATGCTATCCTATCAATGGGCCAACATTTCTAAAAAATGCTATCAGCACCTTGTTGAATCATGCCACGCAGAATTAAGGCAGTTCTGAAGGCAAAAGGGGGTCCAACACCGTATTAGTATGGTGTTCCTAATAATTCTTTAGGTAAGTGTATATGATCAGCTATGAATCTTTGGGCGTCCTATAAACAGCATCTTTTGCAGCCTATATACAGTCGGCTGCAACTATTGCAACATACAGCATATACCACATAAACGGTATTGCACTTAATAAAAGATAGAATAGAAAACACTCTGTTGGTAGATGCAGATGTAAGAGAGGGCTGTGTGGAGTGCAGTAGAGATAACCTGTCAAAAAACACTTATTGACTACAGTATATGTTGGCCTCCAGTGCTTGAATATGTAATATTCAAGCAGATTGATCACCTGTGTAATAACATTCATATCCCAGAATGGATTTTGTGGACATGTACTGTAAGTACAAAACTCATGAATGCCCCTTCAGCATGCTGTATGTGCAGAAATAAGTCCCAAATGCCCAGAGATATATAGTAGAGATGGCCTTGCGGTTCGCCCGGCGGTTGTTTTGCAGCAAACTTTGCTAGTTTGCGATTTGCCGAACATGTGAACATACGGCGATGTCCGCATGCGCCATTTTCTTTTGCATTGCGCAGAACTTTGACCCATGACACATCCATCAGGTGGGACAGGACAGCCAATTGAGACATTTCAGCAAATGGACACACCCCCACCCTATAACAGAACCCGATCTGGCAGCCATTTAACATTCTGTGTTTTGCCAGTGTAGGAAGAGGTTGCTTTGTGGAGCAGGGACAGACTGTTAGGGACACCAAACGCTAGCTAATAGGGCCACAAAAGTCCTTTTAAGGACTGGTATAGGTGTGCTATCGATAGGTGTGATATACTGAGAGGTGTAATATACTTATAATATACTTTCTAAAACAGATAGTATATTATAGTGCATTTGTATTGTGCAGCAGTTGTGTGCGGTTCTGCTGCGATACTACAGCTATATAGAGGGACAAACGCTATTGGAATAACTAATTGGAACTGGTGTGATATACCTGTTGCCCCCCAAAAAAATGTTTGAGGGGTGTGATATACCTATTAGTGTTGAGCGCGAATATTCGAATAGCGAATTTTAATCGCGAATATCGGCACTTTGAGAATTCGTGAATATTTAGATTATATCGCTATATATTCGTAAAATCGAATATTCATTTGGGCCAATGAGAAGACTTTGTCACAGGTTAGCAACATCCCTAGCAACCAACAGAAAAGTTGCCTACCCCTTACTATTGGCAAAAATTTGCAAGCACAAATATACTGGAGCCCTCTATCTGCATATAAAGCTATTCTAATGTTCTGCCGTGCAAACCATTTTCTCCGGTCTCAGGAAACTTATACCAGCTTTAAAAATGTAGCATAAGTGACTCACACCTGTATTTCACGCACATTACGCGAATATTACGTTGCCGATTTTTGCAATCAAGAATATAATCTTTAATTCGCAAATATATGACGAATATTTTGTAGAATATTCGTCATATATTCGCGAATTCGAGATTATATTCTTGATTGCAAAAATCGGCAACGTAATATTCGCAAATTCGAATATTGCCCCTGCCGCTCATCACTAATACCTATAATATATTTCTAACATAGAAAATATATTATAGCGCATTTGTAATGTGCAGCAGTTGTGTGCGGTTCTGCTGTGATAACGCAGGTATATAGAGGGACAAGCGTTATTGGAACAACTATTTGCAACGGATGTGATATACCTGTTGCCCCCAAAAAAACTGATTGAGGGGTGCGATATAGCTGCTTCCACAAAATACTGATTATGGGGGGCTATATACCTACTTCCACCAAATACTGGTTGAGGGGTGTGATATACCTGCTTCTACAAAATACTGATTAAGGGGTTCTATATACCTACTTCCACAAAATACTGATTGAGGGGTGAGATATACCTGCTTCCACCAAATATTGATAGAGGCCTGCGATACACTGGCTTCCACAAAATACTGATTAAGGGGTGCGATATACCTGCTTCGACCAAATATTGATTCAGGAGATCTATATACCTGTCTCCACAAAATACTGATTGATGGGTGAGATATACCTGCTTCTACAAAATACTGAATGAGGAGTTCTATATACCTTCTTCAACCAAATATTGATTGAGGCCTGAGATACACTGGCTTCCACAAAATACTGATTGAGGGGTGCAATATACCTGCTTCCACCAAATATTGATTCAGGGGTTCTATATACCTGTCTCCACAAAATACTGATTGAGGGGTGCGATATACCTGCTTCCACAGAATACTGATTAAGGCGTTTGATATACCTGCTTCCACAAAATACTGATTGAGGGGTGCAATATACCTGCTTCCACAAAATACTGATTGAGGTGTGCGATATACCTGCTTCCATAAAATACTGATTGAGGGGTTTGATATATCTGCTTCCACAAAATACTGATTGAGGGGTGCGATATACCTGCTTCTACCAAATGTTTATTCAGGTGTTCTATATACCTGTTTCCACAAAATATTGATTAAGGTGTGCAATATAACTTCTTCTACAAAATACTGATTAAGGGGTTCTATATACCTGCTTCCACAGAATACTGATTGAGGGGTGCGATATACCTGCTTCCACCAAATATTGCTTGAGGCCTGCGATACACCGGCTTCCACAAAATACTGATTGAGGGGTGAGATATACCTGCTTCTACAAAATACTAATTAAGGGGTTCTATATACCTAATTCCAAAAAATACTGATTGAGGGGTGCGATAAACCTGTCACTACCAGAGCTTTGAGACGTTCTCACAGCTCTGTGTCTCCACCTGTCACTACCAGAGCTTTGAGACGTTCTCACAGCTCTGTGTCTCCACCCCTGTGATGATGTCACTTAGAGTTTGGAGGTGTTCTCACTGTTCTGTTTCTCCGCCCCGGTGATGAGGTCTTTACTCCCAGCTGTCTCTCCTGCGTTTGATTTCCCTGCCTTTAAATCACCCCTCCTCCTATTGCAGGGCGTGGATTATATTTCTCTTTTCAGTTGTAGCTCTGCCTTGAGTATCTTCACTTGTTAAGCTACTAGTTCTCTGGACCTGTGTTCTGCTGCTGCAAGCACTCCGGATATTGCCAGCGGCCCTTGGATCCGTCTTCTCTGCGGCTGCAGCTCCATCAGTTAAGTGTGCAGACTTTGTTGTGTACCTGGTGATTTCCTGACTGGATCTGAGGTGGCCACGGTTCCCTCCATATTCTGAGCAGGGCATCGGTGGCCGTGCCCCTTCCACTATTGTAGGGGTTACAGGGCTCATCAGTCTAAGGTACGCGGGCATGCCTCGTTCCACCATTTGGATCCGGGCATGTGCTTTAGCAGCATAGGGAGAGTGTTGAGGGTCTGACAGGGGTCACCCTTTCTCTTCCCTAGTTTGGGTCCGGTCAGTAGCTCTTCTTACTGTGTATGCTCTGGTTACCCTTAAACAGCCGTGACAATACCTGCTTCCACAAAATACTGATTAAGGGGTTTGATATACCTTATTCCACAAAAGACAGATTGAGGGGTGCGATATACCTGCTTCCACCAAATATTGATTCAGGTGTTCTATATACCTGTTTCCACAAAATACTGATTGAGGGGTGTGATATACCTGCTTCCACAAAATACTGATTGAGGGGTTTGATATATCTGCTTTCACAAAATACTGATTGAGGGGTGCGATATACCTGCTTCTACCAAATGTTTATTCAGGTGTTCTATATACCTGTTTCCACAAAATATTGATTGAGGGGTGCAATATAACTGCTTCTACAAAATAATGATTAAGGGGTTCTATATACATGCTTCCACAAAATACTGATTGAGTGGTGCGATATACCGGCTTCCACCAAATACTGATTGAGGCCTGCGATATACCTGCTTCCACAAATACTGTACTTCTCTAGGGACTTTGGTACAGGGTCATTTTGAAAATGACAGGCAGAGGAAGAGGCAGGCCGTTCTGCAGGGGTGGTGGGGTTGGGCAGGTGCACGAGGCCGGAGTGGGAAGTTGGAGAAGGTGTTTGCGATAACGTCAAAGGACGCACCAGAGTTGGTTGAGTGGCTCACTCAGCCTTCCGCTTCTGAACCCTTCTCATCCTCTGTATCTGCACCCTCCTTACTCTCTACTGTGTGCACCTCCAAAGACACCACCATCATCACCACCATAGCCCCTCGCCTCGAGTCAGAGAAATTATTTTCCAATCCATTCCCAGAACTTACTGATGCGCAACCATTCTTGGCATTGGATGAGGAAGAGGAGGTAGCAACGGCCGCCACCCAGTGGTCTGATGACAGTACCCAGATCAGCCAAAGGAGGGTGGTCCCCGCTGTTGCTGACGCCAAGATCTCTAACGTCAGTGGTGGTGAAAGTGACAATGATGATGTGTTGATGGATGTCACGTGGCCGCCAACAAGAGAGGAAGAGGAGGGGAGTTCAGAGGGAGAGAGGGAGCAGCAGATAGGGAGGAAAAGGAGGAGAAGCAGCATAATTATTCTGAACCCGATCCACTGTCAAATATCCACACCCCTTGCACTCAATTTCACTATGCGCAAATACAGTTATAGGCTGGTGGCTGGCTCATGCAGCTTTATATCTACTCCCCTGTTGTTTGTTGCTATGTTATTTATGATTCTCTTTGTGCATAAAATTGTAAAGCGCTGCGGAATATGTTGGCGCTATATAAATAAAGATTATTTTTATTATTTTTAACCGATTCTGCCCCTTTCTGAATAAAAAATACTTTCTCAAAGAAAATCCATTTAAACTAAAATGGTTTCAGTTAAAGTGAGATAGTTTCCTTTTCACCTAGAAGTGGACATAAATAGATGGCGTGGATATTGTATAGCTACCAAATATATACACTTTGTAGTATTGCTGTGGTGTAATTGCTGCACATTTATACTAAACACCATATTAATGAAGCGCCGATCTCACTTTGATGCCCACAACATTTTTGTTTCTGTAAGGCCTCATGCACACTACCGTAGTGTGCATCCGTGACCGTTGTTCCATTTTCCGTGATTTTCTGCGGACCCATTGACTTTCAATGGGTCCGTTGAAAACTCGGAAAATGCACCGTTGTTCTTCAGTGTTTCCTGTCTGTCAAAAAAATATGACCTGTCCTATTTTTTAGACAGACAACGGTTCACGGACCCATTCAAGTCAATGGGTCCGTGAAAAAACACGGATGCACACAAGATTGGCATCCACGTCCGTGATACGTGGCCGTAGGCTACTTTCACACAGACGGATCACAGATCCGTCTGCATAAAAGCTTTTTCAGAGCTGAGTTTTCACTTCGTAGTGATGGGGACGCATCAAGTTAGAATATCCTACGAACTGTGTACATGACTGCCCCCTGCTGCCTGGCAGCACCCGATCTCTTACAGGGGCTGTGATCCGCACAATTAACCCCTCAGGTGCCTCACCTGAGGGGTTAATTGTGCGTATCATAGCCCCCTGTAAGAGATCAGGTGCTGCCAGGCAGGAGGGGCAGACCCTCTCCCTCCCCTGTATTACATTCATTGGTGGCCAGTGCGGCCCCCCTCCCTCCCTTCCCAAAATTATATTCATTGGTGGCCAGTGCGGCCTCCCCCCCTAGTTAAAATCACCTTCCCCCATAATTGGTGGCCAGTGTGGCCTCCCCTCTCCCCCCCCTAATTAAAATCACCTTCCCCCATCATTGGTGGCCAGTGTGCCCCCCCCCCCAGTTAAAATCACCTTCCCCCATCATTGGTGGCAGCGGAGAGTTCTGATCAGAGTCCCAGTTTAATCGCTGGGGCTCCGATCGGTAACCATGGCAACCAGGACGCTACTGCAGTCCTGGTTGACATGGTTACTTATCAATTTTTAGAAGCATTATACTTACCTTTGATGTCTGTGTCTGGCCGGGCGCTCCTCCTACTGGTAAGTGAAAGGTCTGTGCTATAAGCAATGCGCCGCACAGACCTTTCACTTACCAGTAGGAGGAGCGCCCGGCCGGTCACAGACATCGCAGGTAAGTATAATGCTTCTAAAAATTGCTTGCTAAGTAACCATGGCAACCAGGGCTGCAGTAGCATCCTGGTTGCCATGGTTACCGATCGGAGCCCCAGCGATTAAACTGGGACTCTGATCGGAACTCTCCGCTGCCACCAATGATGGGGGAAGGTGATTTTAACTAGGGGGGAGAGGGGAGGCTGCACTGGCCACCAATGATGGGGGAAGGTGATTTTAATTAGGGGGGGGGGGGAGAGGGGAGGCCGCACTGGCCACCAATGATGGCGGAAGGTGATTTTAATTAGGGGGGGGAGAGGGGAGGCCGCACTGGCCATCAATGATGGGGGGAAGGTGATTTTAATTAGGGGGGGGGAGAGGGGAGGCCGCACTGGCCACCAATGATGGGGGAAGGTGATTTTAACTAGGGAGGGGGGGAGAGGGGAGGCCGCACTGGCCACCAATAATGGGGGAAGGTGATTTTAACTAGGGGGGAGAGGGGAGGCCGCACTGGCCACCAATGAATATAATATTGGGGAGGGAGGGAGGGGGGCCGCACTGACCACCAACGAATGTAATACAGGGGAGGGAGGGGGTTCTGCCCCCTCCTGCTTGGCAGCACCTGATCTCTTACAGGGGGCTATGATAAGCACAATTAACCCCTCAGGTGCGGCACCTGAGGGGTTAATTGTGCGGATCACAGCCCCCTGTAAGAGATCAGGTGCTGCCAGGCAGCAGGGGGCAGTCATGTACACAGTTCGTAGGATATTCTAACTTGAAGCGTCCCCATCACCTCTGTGTTAGAATATACTGTCGGATCTGAGTTTCATAATCTAACTCAAATCCGATGGTATATTCTAACATAGAGGTGTTCCCATGGTGATGGGGACGCTTCAAGTTAAAATATACCACTGGATTGGAGAAAACTCCGATCCGATGGTATAATAGGGACTCCTGACTTTACATTGAAAGTCAATGGGGGACCCATTTGCAATTGCACCATATTGTGTCAACGTCAAACGGATCCGTCCCCATTGACTTGAATTGTAAGTCAAGACGGATCCGTTTGGGTCCGCACGGCCAGGAGGACACCAAAACGATTTTTATTTTTATTTTCCATCATGTCCGTGGATCCTCCAAAAATCAAGGAAGACCCACGGAAGAAAAAACTGACTCGGATCACGGAACTACGGGACCCTTTTTTGCGGACCACAAAAAAAAAAAACGTTGTGTGCATGAGGCCTAAGGAAATGGGTCAAGGTTTAAAATTACAGTGTACAATTGATATAAGAATATTTTTCACACGTTTCTGTACAACCTTCGAGACTAAAGTATGTGTGCTCTATTTGTCAATGATGGGAAATACAGTTAATATTACACTGTACTATAGCGGCATACTGCTTGGTAGTATTAGTAAATGTGCATATTCTGATTGTACAGTTGAACTTGCATTTTGATTCAAAGAAATTTGGCTTCCTGACAAATCAAAATTTTCCTGAAATTCAGATCGACATTCACTTTGGATATCTAGATTTACAGTAATGCAACACAATGGCATCATTGTTAGCTTTGATTTTTAAGATAGAATATAACCAGGTTTAAGGTCACAATTTACTGAAGCCACTCTATCCATTGTCATCATCCCTTCCCCTCTAGAGTTTCGCTTAGAATAAGCTGAGGCAATCTGCTCATAATATAATAACTAGTGCTGAGCAAATCAAAGCATCTGAAGCGATTCAAAGGTTAGGAAAAATTAGATTCACCACGAAGCCGAATTTCCTTGCGCTTCGTGCTAATGAATCAGGTCTTCCTAAAATGGTGGCTGTATGTGTTATAATGTGAAAGTAAGAAGCCTGGCAATGTGAGATCACCCATAATGCCGTGCAGCCAGCCAATCCGCCGGTAGCCATCCCCTGTGATGTCACAGCCCTATAAAACCCTCATCCTGCACAGTCTCCACCATTGTCCTGTGAGCTGAGCAGAGGGAGAGATGTGGCAAGTGCTCATGCACAAAGGACAGTGTTGCTGCAATAATCCAACAGCCATGGTTGATCCATCCATCATGTTCAGCATCTGGTTTTAACCCTAAAAAATTTAAAAGCAAAATACCATTTAGCTTCATAGTAGAGAGGGAACCCCATGGGATTATGGTCATCCCTGTTGTGAATCTATCAATTTTTTTGTTTTCAGGAAGGTTTTCCTGCCTAAATGATGTGTAACATCTCTGATACCATCACATGGGAGGACAGGGGCTGCTGCAAACACGCTCAGGCTCCTCCGATCCCCGCCGGGGGGATCCGGAGCACACCCGGATGGCCACAGCATGTGAAGGGTTAAAAGTCCATGACTGGCATTACCAGCAAGGACCTGCACTGAGCTGTGTGCTCCCAGCGTGATCACGTGGTGACGTCATCACGTTCACCTCAGCTCTTTCACCAGGTCTTTTCCACTCAGGAGTGCAGCGAACTGCCTCTGCGCGAGCAAGTGGATGAGTTGAGTAAAATATATTTTTTTAAACCCAAAAGGCCATATTGCACTAGCATATAAGCGTTTTTAACGGCCATTAGACGGGTGCACATCTGTCTAAGCGGCCATAAAAAGTAGTCTCATTCATTGATAGGCTGAATGGGGTTTTAACATATTGATTAGTGATGGATTAATTCGTAACTAACCGTATTTCCTGTCAAAAATCGGCAAAGCTGGCGGATAGAATTTTTCAAAATTTTGCGCGTCTCTAATAATAACAAAGTATAAAATCAAGGAATATGTCAGCTATCATTAAAGTCCAGAATTACAGTGTATATCATGAGTATAAACCTGGGATCAGGGGCGTACACAGATCTTACAGGGCCCCATAGGAAAACTTAGTATAGGCCTCCTGCACCTAGTTTCCCAGTGTCTGTGTGTAAATTACCCCCAGGCAATGCAGAACAAGATTTCTGGCAATATATATTTTTTTTAATCAAGTGGAAGAAATTTTAATTAACCACCAATTGTAATTAAAAAAAAGTAGCATTTGGCCTCACTCACTTTATCCGACTTTTATGTCAGAAAAAGTGGAACAGGTGCTCCAAATATATGGCAATCATTTTGAAGACCATATTTCTAAATGTATTTACACCAGAAAACCATCAAAAATAAAATGATAAATCTCCTGCTTCTCTTCTATTACAAAGCTACCTGGCTGCCGGCAGCCACCACTAGGGGGAGCTTAGGGAATAGGAATTCATGCAACTACCATGGAAGCTGTAATATTCTCTTTGTATTGAGCCCCCTCAGTGGTCGCTGTGTGAAAATGCTGTGTTTACACACAGGAAAGAGAAGGGCAAGTTCTGTGTAGCAAGAGCTATGCATTTTAATTTGTTGTTCTAGTAATCTTTGGTCCTAGCTACATGGAGACTTAAAGGGGTTGTCCGACGGTCAACTCAAAATTAATGAAGGGCCAGAAGAAATAATAAAAAGAAGAAAGAAGAAGAAAAATGGAACTTACCGTACTTCTTCCAAGCAGCTCTGTTCCAGTTCCGATGACACTATCCCACTACTTCTGGTCCCCTGTGGACTGGAAGTGCAACATTCCGTATACTGTCATGTGCACTGCTGCGGCCATTCACTGGCCTCAACATAGGCCTTTTGAATACATGTCACTGCTGAGACCATGAATGTGAGGACAGACCAATCATACTTCTGGTCCACAGAGGGCTGGAAGCAGCAGGGATGGGACCATTGGTGCTGGGACAGAGCCACATGGAAGAGGTGAGTGTCCTTTTTCTTTAATGTAAGCACATTATACAACAACATACGGTACACCGCTGACCACCTAATGAAGAAAATTAATGCTGGGTCTGAACATTTTTACTGTTGTATATGGAACTGTTCAACACCACAGTATATGTAATAATGAGACAACAGCATATGGGATCCTCTATAGAGCAATTTTCTCTATGCCGCAAAGCCAGAGATACATTCTGCAAAAGATGGTGAAGGTAGTAACTGAAGTTCCCATAAGGCCTCATGCACACGACCGTGCCGTTTTTTGCGGTCCGCAAAGAAGTGCCGGCAATATAAATGCCTATTCTTGTCTGCAAAGCGAGGACAAGAATAGGACATGTTATATTTTTTTAGAGGGACCGCGGAACGGAGCCACGGATGCGGACAGCACACGGAGTGCTGTCCGCATCTTTTGCGGCCCCATTGAAATGAATGGGTCCGCATTGGAGCAGCCAAAACGGCAGCTCGGATGCGGAACCAAAACCAAACAACGGTCGTGTGCATGAGGCCTTATGCAGGAAATTCCACTGATCAATACTGATGTGAAATGCTGTAGGAGTTTTAATGTAGTGCTTGAGGCATAATCTGGCAATTTAATTCTTAACCTTTTGGCATTTTGCTAAAGGTTTTGTAAGATATTAATTAAATGTAATGTGTTAGTAGCAACCGGTGGAACACATTACATTTCTTAAAATATCTACATTCAGATAAATGTGTGAGTTATAAGATAAGGTGCATTGATTTACCTCACTTTACATGAATGGATCATCAAGTGCAACTCCTAGACTGATGAAATCTAGGTTTGAGCAATAGTGCATTGATTATTTAGCACATCCATCAGTTAACATGAATGATCAGGTGCATCTCCTAGACTGAAGAAGTCATTTTTCTTTAGCACAGTAAGTTCTGTCGCATATGAATCAATGCAGATCGGATGTCTCCAATCTTTTAGACACTTTAAATTTAAAAATGTCAAAAGGGTTTTCTTGGATCCTAAAATATTTTAATGAAGGCTGGGAATAATCTAACTTGAAAAATAAGCCTAAGGCCTCCTGCACACGACAGTATTTTTTAACGTCCCGCAAAACGTGGTTCCGTTGTACCGTGATCCGTGCCCGTTTTTTCTTCCGTGGGTCCACCGTGATTTTTGGAGGATCCACGGACATAAAAAATGAAAAAAAAAATCTTAAGTCAAGTTTGCCATTGAAATGATAGGAAAAAACGGACACGGATCACGGACGCGGATGACAATATTGTGTGCATCCGTGATTTTTCACGGACCCATTGACTTGAATGGGTCCGGGAACCGTTGGCCGTGAAAAAAATAGGACAGGTCCTATTTTTTTCACGGCCGGGAAACACGGATCACGGATGCGTCTGCCAAACGGTGCAGTTTCCGATTTTTCCACTGACCCATTGAAAGTCAATGGGACCGCAGAAAAACACGTTCAACGGGACAACGGTCGTGTGCAGGAGGCCTTATTCACTTGCCAGAGCTGCTGCTCTGATGGTCCCGGCTGTCTTTGTTTCTGTCACTGCAGCAATGGCTTCACAGACTACTGCAGCCAATCATTGCGCTCAGCAGTCACCTGGGATAGTCAGGTACGTCAGTGATGACGCATAACCGCTGAGACAAGTGACTGGCACCAACAATAACCTTGAGTAGCTTAGGAAACTACTGCATCTACAAGAGTGCTGATGCTGGAATGGTGGAGATTCAGGTGGTGAGTGAGGCAGAAAAAAATAATTCTGATCGTACCCTGCCTTCATAAAAAAAAATAAAAATAGTCCTGGAGAACCCCTTTTAAGTATTCATAGTCATATGTGCAGAAAATCAAAATCATGAAACTCTGCAGATAAATATTCGATACAGTGAGGCAAATATACTTAGAATTGTATAAAGTCCATCGGCACAGAATGCACCAAATTTTTTAAGAGGCACTTGCTTAAAGGAGTTGTCCAGGAATAGAAAAACATGGCTGCTGTCTTACTAAAAAAAACGACATACCTGTCTCCCCTTGAAGAACAAGTCCTCCTCTACAAGCTGTGCAAGTCTGGGCCTCCTAGCTCCAAGGGAAGTCGCAGTGTGGTACTTCCATGTAGGAGGGGGACTTTGCACAAAATGTGTCCGAGCTTATGGAAGTGTTTTCGGGTAAGGTAGTCTGACTTTGTCCCGAGCCGAACTTCCACAAGAGGTGCAGTTTTGAGAAAGAGAACCGCTATGAGAACGAATCTGGATTTTTTACCCGACCAGCAGTTCCAGAGCCTGGGCATGCCGGCGCACCACCCCTGGGTCACAGAGGTGGCATTGCACGGGAGGGGGGCCCCCTTTCCAACAGCTCCCGGAAGAAGGTAGAGAGACCCTGGGGGGTGGGCAGGGTGTTTGCGTCCCACCATCAGTTCCATGACTTCAGCATCTGGTCCCCCGGTTTCAACTTCCACAGAAGAGGGGTACTTTGCACAAAATGTACCCGAGCTACCAGATGCTGAAGTCATGGAACTGATGGTGGGACGCAAACACCCTGCCCACCCCCCAGGGTCTCTCTACCTTCTTCCGGGAGCTGTTGGAAAGGGGGCCCCCCTCCCGTGCAATGCCACCTCTGTGACCCAGGGGTGGTGCGCCGGCATGCCCAGGCTCTGGAACTGCTGGTCGGGTAAAAAATCCAGATTCGTTCTCATAGCGGTTCTCTTTCTCAAAACTGCACCTCTTGTGGAAGTTCGGCCCGGGACAAAGTCAGACTACCTTACCCGATTACACTTCCATAAGCTCGGACACATTTTGTGCAAAGTCCCCCTCCTACATGGAAGTACCACACGGCGACTTCCCTTGGAGCTAGGAGGGCCAGACTTGCAGGGCTAGTAGAGGGGGACTTGTGCTTCCGCTAGTCTGTGCCACCTTCCCTTCCATAATGGCAGAGGGGCAAAGTCTGACTTTTTTACCCGAAAACACTTCCATAAGCTCGGGCACATTTGGTGCAAAGTACACCTCTTCTATGGAGGTTCAGCCCAGCGGCTTCCCTTGGAGCTAGGAAGCCCAGACTTGCACAGCTAGTAGAGGGGGACTTGTGCTTCAAGAGGAGACCTCCAGCTAGTCTCTACCACCTTCACTTCCATAATGGCAGAGGGGCAAAGTCTGACTTTTTTACCCGAAAACACTTCCATAAAATGTGCTCGGGCACATTTGGTGCAAAGTACACCTCTTCTATGGAGGTTCAGCCCAGCGGCTTTCCTTGGAGCTAGGAAGCCCAGACTTGCACAGCTAGTAGAGGGGGACTTGTGCTTCAAGAGGAGACCTCCAGCTAGTCTCTACCACCTTCACTTCCATAATGGCAGAGGGGCAAAGTCTGACTTTTTTACCCGAAAACACTTCCATAAGCTCGGGCACATTTGGTGCCTACCTGCAATACCACACACAACCTGTGGATAGATGTGGTGCTGTTTCTGGAAGAAAGCAGCAATGTTTTTTTTTATATTGGACTACCTCCTTAACTCATGTCAACCGCTTGTTGACTATATTTAGTGATGGATGAACATCGGCCGGGACGTTTCGCGTTCAAGATCAAATGTTCGCGAACCGCGCGTTCGCGGCGGGCCCAGTTTCTCTTTAATGGCAGATGAACCTAAAAAAACCTTCAGGTCATATTTGCAGTCACCAAATACTTACTAGAAGTTCACAAATAGTCCCACAACATGGACAGTGACATACCAGAGTGGGATCAATTGCAAAAATTCCCACAAAAAATATGAATTTTAATCAGGGGCCATTTTTATGCGTTTTAACCTCCCTAGTGGTACAATATCTTTATTAATTTTGTACCCGGAGCAGTACAAAGTTCCGGAGCTGCGGCCGGAAGTTCGCAGTGCGCCCCGGAAATGCGAATGCGGACAGCACACTGTGTGCTGTCCGCATCCATCCCTGCGCCATTCAAATTAACTCATGGGGGTCTTGCAGTGTAATGTGACCCCGAGCCACACTCGGGATTACTGCTAAGGAGGTTAAAGGGAAACTCTCAAAAATGTGCCCTGCTGAAGTCTAGAAATGTTTTATTTTAGGCCACGGGTAGAGTTGAGCGGACACCTGGATGTTCGGGTTCGGCCGAACTTCAGAAAAAAGTTTGAGTTCGGGACCCGAACTTGAACCCCAAACCCGAACCCCATTGAAGTCAATGGGGACCCGAACTCTTGAGCACTAAAATGGCTGTAAAAATGTCATGGAAAGGGGGGTTGCAAATGTCGCAAAAATGTGGTTAAGAGCATGGCAAGTGCTCTGCAAACAAATGTGGATAGGGAAATGACTTAAAATAACATAAAATACGTAAAAATAAAAAATAATAATCTTGATCTAGGAGGACCAGGTCCATATGAAGTAGGAGGTTGATGAGGCGGTGGATGTGGCGGTGTAGGTGGAAGCAGCGGTGGAGGAGGAGGAGGTAGCCTACACTGCTTTTTGTTTTAAAATTTATTTTTATTTTTTTAAATTAGGGTACACCCCAGAACATTGTGAAATATAACCCTCCAGTCGTGCTAAACACACGTTCAGACAATACACCGGCTGCAGGGCAGGCCAGCACCTCCAAGGCGTAAAGGGCAAGCTCAGGCCATGTGCCCAATTTGGAGACTCAGAAGTTGCAGGGGCTGACCCCTGTCAGTTAGTTTGTGTAGGTGTGTGCATACTTACTGCCCCACCATGTCGCACGTCCCCGTGATGTTCACGATCCAATTTGATATCTGCTCTATTAACTTTCGATGTTGTTCTATGCATCTACCATGGTGATTACGGGTGGTGGGGAATCAGGGTTCCAGGCTGGAGAGGGAGCGTGAGAAAAAGAGACCAAATTTAAGGGAGATAAATTTATTTTAAAAAATTGGGATCGAGAAGAAATGTGGGAAAAGCTATTGAGGCGCAAATCTGGGACAAATTACAGAAGCCCAAATGTGGCCTAAAAGAGTCAAGTGGAATTGTAGGAAAAGCTATTGAGGCACAAATGTTGACCAAAAGAGTATAGCGGAAATGTGGGACAAAGTATTGAAGTGCAAATGTGGTACAACTTGTTTAAAGTTTAAGCATTGAATCAAAGGAGGTGGCGCGCATCAATTAAAGAAGCAGTTCAGAAATTTTATTTCCTGTGACCGATGCAGAGCAGGGGTTTATTCATGTCTAAAATTGTATAATGTCAACCCAAGAATGTAACAGAAAACCTGTCTATTTGGTAGAGCAGGGGTCTATGACAAAAAACAATTGTTTATTGTCACCCGAAAATGTAAAATAAAATTTATTGAAATTTATTAAGCTGTCAAATAGGTAGAGGAGGGGTATATTACACCCAAAAATTGGTGAATGTGACCATAAAATGTAACTGACAAATGTTTTTGTTTTGTTTTTTTACTGGTCTAATAGGTATAGCAGTGGTACATCACACCCAAAAATTGCTGAATTTCACCAGAAAATGTAACTGACAAATTTTTTTTTTGTTTGTTAAACAGCCTACTAGTTATAGCAGTGGTACTATACACCCAAAAATTGGTTAATTTCACCCTAAAATGTAACTGACAATTTGGATTTTTTTTTTAAACGGCCTACTAGGTATAGTAGTGGTACATCACACCCAAAAATTGGTTAATTTCACCATAAAATGTAACAGACAATTTTTTTTATTGTTTAACCTGTCTACTAGGTATAGCAGCGGCACTTGAAACCCACAAATTGTTGAATTTCAACTGAAAATGTAACTGACATTTTTTTTATTTTTTGTTAACTGGCCTACTAGGTATAGCAGTGGTACTATACACCCAAAAATTAGTGAATTTCACCCAAAAATGTTAATGACAATTTATTTTTATTTTTTTAGCTGGCCTGCTAGGTATAGCAGTGGTAATATACACCCACAAATTTGTGAATTTCACCCGAAAATGTAAATGACAAAGTAGTGAAATGATATAAAATAAAACATGTACAAAGTACAAAGAAAATTAAAATTGACTTATGAGGTGGAGTTCCAAATGGAGTAGGAGTTTGAGGAGGCAATGGAAGTAGCGGTGTAGGTGGAAGCGGCTGTGGAGGAGGACGAGATAGACAACACAGGTTTTTGGTTTTAATGACATTAATTAAATTAAAGTAGACTAAAGTAGTCTAAATTTGGTCCAAAGAGTCCAAATTTGAGATCTTTGGTTCCAACCACCGTATCTTTGTGTGACGCAGAAAAGGTGAACGGATGGACTCTACATGCCTGGTTCCCACCGTGAAGCATGGAGGAGAAGGTGTGGTGGTGTGGGGGTGCTTTGCTGGTGACACTGTTGGGGATTTATTCAAAATTGAAGGCATACTGAACCAGCATGGCTACCACAGCATCTTGCAGCGGCATGCTATTCCATCCGGTTTGCGTTTAGTTGGACCATCATTTATTTTTCAACAGGACAATGACCCCAAACACACCTCCAGGCTGTGTAAGGGCTATTTGACCATGAAGGAGAGTGATGGGGTGCTGCGCCAGATGACCTGGCCTCCACAGTCACCGGACCTGAACCCAATCGAGATGGTTTGGGGTGAGCTGGACCGCAGAGTGAAGGCAAAAGGGCCAACAAGTGCTAAGCATCTCTGGGAACTCCTTCAAGACTGTTGGAAGACCATTTCAGGTGACTACCTCTTGAAGCTCATCAAAAGAATGCCAAGAGTGTGCAAAGCAGTAATCAAAGCAAAAGGTGGTTACTTTCAGTTGTTTCACACTTTTTTGTTATTTATATAATTCCACATGTGTTAATTCATAGTTTTCAGTGTGAATCTACAATTTTTATAGTCATGAAAATAAAGAAAACTCTTTAAATGAGAAGGTGTGTCCAAACTTTTGGTCTGTACTGTATATATATTGCAGTTGCCTGGTTGCCCGTGTGTGAGAGGCTGCAGGCTCAGTCACAGACAGTACTGTGTGCACACCATTCATACAGGGTGTCACAGACAATACCTTGCAGATAAAAAAAAATGTCAATTTATATTATTTATCTGTGATATAATCCCAGTTGCAAGCCAGTGTGTGTCTGGCCCACAGACTGTACTGTGGCCACTTGCTAGGCCACCACTCATACCGTTACAGGGTGCCACTCACAAATACCTTGCAGATAAAAAAAAATTAAATTTTTTTTTTCTGTGATATAATCACATTTGCAAGCCCGTGTGTGTCAGGCCCACACAGACTGTACTGTGCCCACTGCACACCACGTATATATAGGGTGGCACAGTACCTTGCACGCATAGTACCACTTATCTAAAAAAAAAATGACAGGCATAGGCAGGCCACCCCACAGGGGCCGTCGTGGTCGTGGTGCTGTGATTTCCACTGGCCCTGGAATAATGCCCAGTGTTCAGAGGCCACGTACCCTGAACCCAAAGAATTCAGAGAAAATAGTTGACTGGCTTACACAGGACACCCAATCTTCAACAGCTTCCGCTAAGAACCTTGATGCACCATCCTCCTGCAGCTCAGCTTTGGTCACCTGCTCTCAAGTTACCACTCTCCCGCCCACCGCCACCACCACCACTACCACCACAGCCGCTTCACTTGATCCCTCAGAGGAGTTATTTACACATCAGTTGGATGAAATGAGTGATGCGCAACCATTATTGCCAGAGGATGTAGATAACAGGGATGTCTCAGTCAGGCAGCATTACACACATGGACGTACAGTGTGATGATGATGATGATGTTGTACCTGCTGCTGCTTCCTTTGCTGAGGTGTCAGATACAAGTGACGTGGTTGATGATGACGATGTGTCCGTGGATGCCACGTGGGTGCCTGCTCGAAGAGAAGAAGAAGAGGGGGAAAGTTCAGAAGGGGAGACAGAGAGAAGGAGGAGACGAGTTGGAAGCAGGGGGAGGTCGTCGCAAGGAGCTAGTGGCACAGTCAGACAGCATGTATCGGCACCCGGGGTCAGCCAGACAGCACGCCAATCAACGCATGCTGTTGCCACCACCAGAATGCCGTCATTGCAAAGCTCAGCAGTGTGGCATTTTTTGTCTGTGTCTGCCTCTGATAACAGCAATGCCATTTGCAACCTGTGCCAAAAGAAACTGAGTCGTGGGAAGTCCAACACCCACCTCAGTAAAACTGCTTTGCGAAGGCACATGATCTCACATCACAAATGCCAATGGGACCAACACATGAGTACAAGCAGCACACAAACTCATAGCTACCATCCTCCTCCTGGTCCAGCATCTTCAGCCACGTCAACCACTGCTGTCCTCCTTGCCCCCTCTCAACCACCTGCCACTCCGCCTCTCACCTTCAGCAGTTCCATCTCATCTGCCCACAGTCAGGTGTCTGTAAAGGAAATGTTTGAGCGTAAGAAGTCAATGTCACAGAGTCACCCCCTTGCCCGGCGTCTGACTCTTAGCCCGCCAGCTCTTACCATACCAGCTGGTGGAGTCTGAGGCCTTCAAAAAATGTGTCGCTATTGGGACACCACAGTGGAAGGTACCCGGACAATTTTTAAAAAAAAAAGGCAATCCCAAACCTCTCCTCAGTGATTGAAAAGGAAGTCATGGCATCTCTGGCATACAGTGTTGGGGCAAGGGTCCATCTGACCACTGATACCTGGTCTGCAAAGCACGGTCAGGGCAGGTATATCACCTACACTGCGCATTGGGTCAACCTGCTGACGGCTGCCAAGCATCCGCTCTGCAGCGGAGTTGGTGACACCGCCACGACTTGCAGGCAGGCCTACTGCCACCTCCTCTACTCCTCCTACTCCATCTTCTTCGATAACCTCCTCGGCTGCGGCGTCTGGCTGCACATCAACATGTGTTGAATCTCATCGAACAACGCTTTGTGTCTAAGTACCCAGGCTTACAGGACGTCCTCAAGCAGGCCAGGAAGGTGTGTGGCCATTTCAGGCGTTCCTACATGGCCATGGCGCACTTTTCAGACATTCAGCGCCGAAACAACATGCCAGTGAGGCGCTTGATTTGCGACAGCCCGACACGTTGGCATTCAACACTCCTAATGTTCGACCGCCTGCTCCAACAAGAAAAAAACGTCAATGAGTATTTGTATGAACGGGATGCTAGGACAGCCTCTGCGGAGCTGTGAATTTTTTTGCTACGTTACTGGACGCTCATGCGCAATGCCTGTAGACTCATGCGTCCTTTTGAGGAGGTGACAAACCTAGTCAGTCGCACCGAAGGCACCATCAGCAACCTCATCTCATTTGTTTATTTCCTGGAGCATGCCCTGCGAAGAGTGCTGGATCAGGCTGTAGATGAGCGTGAAGAGGAAGAGTTGTGGTCACCATCACCACCAGAAACAGCCTTAAATTGCACACTGACTAATCAAGATGTTGTAGATTGCCAAAAAAGTGTTTTTTTGGTAACAGAATATGAAAGCTGTATATATTAAACTTGAATTTAACACTTGCAGATCAGGAAAATACAGTTTTTTGAGAAAAACAGCTGCTACGAGATTTTGCCCATTATCGCACACCACCAGGCCAGGCTTGAGGCTGACTGGCACAAACGACTCATCGGTCTGTTGTTCAAGGCCCTTCCACAGCTCCTGCGCGGTGTGGGGTTTGTCCCCCAAACAGATAAGTTTTAAAACTGCCTGCTGTCGTTTACCCCTGTCTGTGCTGAAGTTGGTGGTGAAGGTGTTACGCTGACCGGATGAGGAGCTGGTAGAGGATGAAGAAGCAGAGTAAGAGGAGGAAGCAACTGGAGGCAAACTGAAGCTCCCTGCAATCCTCGGTGGTGGAAGGACATGCGCCAAACTGCTATCAGCCTCAGGCACAGCCGCCACTGCATTTACCCAGTGTGCTTTTATGGAGATATAACAGCCCTGACCGTGGTCCACGTATCCGTAGTCAGGTGCACCTTGCCACAAATGGCGTTTCGCAGTGCACACCTGATTTTGTCCCCTACTTGGTTGTGCAGGGAAGGGATGGCTCGCCTTGAAAAGTAGTGGCGGCTGGGCACGATGTACTGTGGGACAGCCACCGCCATAAGGCTTTTAAAACTCTCCGTCTCCACCAGACGGAATGACAGCATTTCAAAGGCCAGTAATTTAGAAATGCTGGCCTTCAGGGCTAGGGATCGCGGGTGGGTAGGGGGGTACTTCCTCTTCCTCTCCAGCATTTGGGAGATGGAGAGCTGAATGCTTCTGTGGGACATTGTGGAGATGCTTGGTGACCTAGGTGTTGGTGTTGCTGGCAGATCCTCTGTTTGCGCGGTGGCAGGTGGCACTGTCACTCCAGAGGTGAATGAAGAGGCCAAGACTGCAGCAGAAGAGGAAGCAGGAGGAACCAGAGACCTTTCTTGGTTTTTTAGGTGTCTACTCCACTGCAGCTGGTCCTGCAGGTTGTGCTCAGGTTGAGAACATTTATGCCTCGCTTCAGGCTCTGATTGCACAGCATGCAAACCACTCATGTCTTGTCGTCAGCACATTGTATGAAGAACTGCCACACCAGGGAAGTCCTTGGAGCTGGCTTTGGTGGCCTTGCTGCAGTGGGCAGTAGCAGGCGTACTGTCTAGAGGACGGCCGCTCCGGTTTTGCACCCTGCTCCCTCTTCTGCTTTGCTAGTGGCTCTGTGTGACCACTGCCTCTTCCTCTGAACTACATAGGTCACTTGCATGACCTTGATTCCATGTGGAGTCGAGGACCTCATCGTCCTCCACATCATATTTCACCCAGTCTTCACCGCTGCCTTACTTGTCGATCTGCACACTTTCTAAAGCCCCAACAGTTGACACCTGTGTTTCGTCATCATCCGAGACGTGCTGCGATGTTCCTCCCATGTACTCATCTTGAAAGATAAGTGGTTGGGCATCGGTGCACTCAATCTCTTCCACTTGTGGGACAGGACTAGGTGGATGGCCCTTGGAAACCCTGCTAACAGAGTCATCAAGAAGCAGAAGAGACTGATGCATGACTTGGGGCTCAGACTGCTTGGCTGATTTGCAATGGGGTGAGGTGAAAGACTGATGGACATTGGCTGCAGGTGTCAACTGTGGTCTTTCAGCAGGAGACTGGGTGGGAGACAATGTGATGGAACTGGATCCACTGTCAGCAACCCAATCTACTCACCATTTGTAGAGCAGCATTAGGCCCAACCAAATACCGCTGCAGGTTTTGTCGCCTACTCGCGCCTGAGGAAGAGTTTTCACTTGTGCGTGTAGCTGGCACAGATCGACCACGTCCTCTCCCTGCAACAGGAGCTAGACCAGCAGCACCACGACCTGGGCCACATCCCTTATTTGACGCTCTCCTCAAATTTTCGAATTTAGGATCTTGCCCTAAATGGGTGTTTAATTAATAGTAGAATAGAACGACAGTATGTAAAGGGTGTATCTCACACGGCCTGAACCAGACTAGGCCTCAATTAAAGATTTTTTCCCCCAAAATGGCTGTATTTCAAATCCATGAATCAAACCCCTGTATGTAAAGGGTGTATCTCACGGCCTGAACCAGTGTAGGCCTAAATAAAAGATTTCTTTCCCCAAAATGGCTGTATTTCAAATGCCTGAATCAAACCCCTTTATGTAGAGGGTGAATCTCAGACAGTCTGAATCAGTGTATGCCTGAACTAAATATTTCTTTGCCCAAAATGGCTGTATTTCAAATGCCTGAATCAAACCCCTGTATGTAGAGGGGGTATTTCACAGGACCTGAACCATGTAGGCCTGAATGAAATATTTATTTGCACAAAATGGCTGTATTTCAAATGCCTGAATCAAACCCCTGTATGTAGAGGGGGTATCTCACAGGGCATGAACCAGTGTAGGCCTAAATTAAATATTTCTATGCCCAATATGGCTGTATTTCAAATGCCTGAATCAAACCCCTGTATGTAGCGGGGGTATCTCACAGGGCCTGAACCAGTATAGGCCTAAATTAAATATTTATTTCACAAAATGGATGTATTTCAAATGGCTGTATTTCAAATGCCTGACTCAAACCCCTGTATGTAGAGGGGGTATATCACAAGGATTGAACCAGTGTAGGCCTAAATGAAATATTTCTTTGCCCAAAAAGGCTGTATTTCAAATGGCTTTATTTCAAATGTCTGAATCAAACCCCTGTATGTAGAGGAGGTATCTCACAGGGCATGAACCAGTGTAGGCCTGAATTCAATATTGGTGCACCAAATGGCGGTATTTAAAATCTCTGAATGTAACCCAAATGTATTAAGGGTGTATCTCACAATGACATCTGCATCAAAGGCTGCCAACGAATTTTTTTGTGCCCAATCGAGTGTTTGTTTAACAACTGAATTTGACAGCAGTATATAAGCCTGTAATTTTACACGTGCTGATGCTGCAAGGCAGGAAAATAGTGTTTTTTGTAAAAAAAAAGTGTGTTTTTAAAACCCCAGAAAATTATGGTTTTTTGTAACAGAATATGAAAGCTGTAGATATTAAACTTGAATTTAACACTTGCAGATCTGGAAAATACTGTTTTTTGAAGAAAAAAAAGTGTGTTTTTCAAACCCCAGAAAATGATGGGTGTATTTCTAGCTTAAATTGCACACTGACTAATCAAGATTATTATTTATTATTAAAGCGCCATTCATTCCATAGCGCTGTACATATGATAAGGCATGCACATACATAATACAGACAATTGCACTAATCATAAACAAGATGAGTTACAAACTGGTACAGAAGGAGAGAGGGCCCTGCCCATGAGGGCTTACAGTCTACATGGTATGGGAGAAGGACACAGTAGGTGCAGGTTAAGTTGGTCATGGCGGTATAGAGGCAGCACTGGTGACACACTGGTTGTAGGCTTGTCTGAAGAGGTGGGTTTTTAGGTTTCTTTTGAAGGATTCCACTGTAGGTGAGAGTCTGATATGTTGTGGTAGCGAGATCCAGAGTATGGGGGATGCATGGGAGAAATCTTGGAGTCGATTGTGGGAAGAGGTGATAAGAGGAGAGGAGAGAAGGAGGTCTTATGAGGATCGGAGAGTGCGTGTGGGGGTGTATCGGGAAAGTAGCTCAGAGATGTAGGGAGGGGACAGGTTATGGACCAAGAAGATGTTGTAGATTGCCAAAAAAGTGTTTTTTTGGTAACAGAATATGAAAGCTGTATATATTAAACTTGAATTTAACACTTGCAGATCAGGAAAATACAGGTTTTTTTTTAAAAGTGTGTTTTTCAAACCCCAGAAAATGATGGGTATATTTCTAGCTTAAATTGCACACTGACTAATCAAGATGTTGTAGATTGCCAAAAAAGTGTTTTTTGGGTAACAGAATATGAAAGCTGTATATATTAAATTTGAATTTAACACTTGCAGATCAGGAAAATACAGTTTTTTGAGAAAAAAAAGTGTGTTTTTCAAACCCCAGAAAATGATGGGTGTATTTCTAGCTTAAATTGCACACTGACTAATCAAGATGTTGTAGATTGCCAAAAAAGTGCTTTTTTTTGGTAACAGAATATGAAAGCTGTATCTATTAAAATTGAATTTAACACTTGCAGATCTGGAAAATACTGTTTTTTGGCAAAAAAAAAATTGTTTTTAAAACCCCAGAAAATGATGGGTGTATTTCTAACTTAAATTGCACACTGACTAATCCAGATGTTGTAGTTTGCCCCCAAAAATGGTGATTTGCAATGTCCCAAAAGCTCAGATGCAGTGCTGGTGCACTGAGCTTGCATAAAATGGCTGCCGCCGCCCACCTAACTTTTTTTTTTTTGGTCAATGACCTCAGGGCAGGCTAAAACGATTGTGCCCTGCACCCACACAACTATTTCTCTATAGATCGCTGAGTTAGATTCTCTCCTATTCTCTCCCTCAAATCAAAAGTCCAGCAGCATCCTCTCCATACACTTGTAACAGCAGAGTGACGTGCAGCGCTATGTGACTTAAGCTTATATAGAGCCTGGGTCACATGCTGCTCTGGCTAATCACAGCCATGCCATTAGTAGGCATGGCTGTGATGGCTTCTAAGGTCAGACAGTCAACCGCTTGTTGACTGGCTGCTGTGCAGCCTTTCAAAAAGCACCAAAAAGGAAAGCGCCGAACACCGAACCCGAGCCAAAACTTTTACGGAAATGTTCGGCTTCAGGTCCGGGGTCCAAAAATCCTAAAGTTCTGTACGAACCCGAACTTTACAGTTCAGGTTCGCTGAACCCTATTTGTAATAAAAAAAAAAAATATTGACTGAAATGTACTACTATCATGAAGTACAATGTGTCACGAAAAAACACTCTCAGAATGGCTTGGATAAGTAAAACCGCTCCAACGTTATTACGACATAAAGTGACACAAATTTCCAAAAAACGGCCTGGTCCTTAAAGGGGTATTTCCATCTCAGACAATAGGGGCATATCGCTAGGATATGCCCCATTGTCTGATAGGTGCGGGTCCCACCTCTGGGACCCGCACCTACAACGAGAACGGAGCAGGGAGAGCTGTGGCTGGAGGACCCCGGATCGTCCACCACCAAGCGCTGCTCCCCAAATGCTCTTATAGAAGTGAATGGGATAGCACAGTGCACGCGCGGCCCCTGCTCCCATTCATTTCTATGGGGCAGACGGAAATAGCCGAGCTGGAGGGCGGCTGATAATGCGCAGTGCACCCTCCGTTTATTTTCCTGCTCTGTTCTCATTGTAGGTGCAGGTCCAGAGGTGCGACCTGCACCTATAAGACAATCGGGGCATATCCTTGCGAATGGTGAAAAATGGCAGGGTCCTGAAGGGGTTAATACTTGCATGTGTCGTATGGGCAGCATTCTGACCCTGTCAAGGCATTTTTTTTGGACACTTGGTTCCTCCCCCAGCCATTCTTTTTTTTATCTGATAACATTTTGTTTGTTTAAACATCATCTGCCCCTGATGAGGGACAATTTTAGCAAAAGTAGGAATCTGAAAAAACATAACACATGTGATTGTGTGCTGTGTTTTTAAGCACTACTTTTTGAAGCTTTGGAATATGAAACACTATGCCAACATGCTGTGTTTTTAAACACGGTGTATATTAATGTCGTCAAACGTGCGTTTACCCATAACTATGTATGTCAGAGTACCTCAGACATTATTTACCAGGGGCGTAGGAGCCCAAAGACCCTTGGGCCACATAAGAAGACACCGGTATTATAGAAAGTGCATGCTGGTCAAGTAACACCTCTGGCTGGAGGGAAGGGGTTAGGTCAAGAATTTTACATGGGAGGAGTGCTGTTTAAATTTTTGCCTCGGGGAGCACAAAGGCTATGTGCTTCCCTGCTCCTGGCCACAAAGCACTGAGGGAAGGGGGGCCCAAGATGAACTCTCGCACCAGGGCCCATGAGCCTTGAGCTACGCCCCTGTCATTTACTATTGTTGTCATTGCGTTCCAGAGCTTGGGGAGGCGGTGATTTACCAATTTTCAGGGCAGCTGGAGCAACTACGGTTTGGCCCGATTCGATTCTGGTCCGAACCCATCTTTTTAAAAAATTTGGCAAACCTGAACAGAACCGAATCTCAAGTGGTTCGCTCATCTCTACCACTGGGCAGAACTCACAATTTTTCCAGTAAGGGTGGGTTCACATCTGCGTTCTGGATTCCGTTATGGCTTTCCCTTATAACATGGTTATAACGGAAAATAACGGAATCAATGAGACTGATGTCAAAACGGAAGCCTTTTAGAGGCATTCTGTTTTGATCCGTCATAATACAAGTCTATGGGCAGCAGAACAGGTTCGTCCAGCTATAAATGTCAAGCTTAGTCAATATAAATCAATAGAAAAGGATCTGAAAGTCAAAGTATAATGTCCAGCAGTATTGATCCCTTTAAAACGTAACTTTTACTCTTCAAATTATAAAATAATACCACCGTAGTGGTTCACCAGTGAAAAAGTGATAAGACAAACAACAATAATCGTAGATACAAAGATGTTCCTGGGAGCTAGTCGTAAATACACTTGTAGAGGGGTGAGTGAACACAGGGCAGCTAAGGGGAGCAGTAGGCAAAACTATACTCTCCCTAAGCTCACCCTGGCTAAAAACCTCAGCCCAGGGACGTCCCCCGGTGGTGGAGACTCCCTGTCCTCGTTCCTGGGCTGACTGCCCTGCGTTTACCCTCCTCTCCAAAAATAACAAAATATGCTCCCCAGGAGGCTGACGGGTGTATTAATGTGTCCCTGGTAATTGAATACTCTCAGGGCCACTATAGTGGATAAAGACCAGTTCAATAAACAGGTGAATTAGATATATATCACCTCTACACATACGGGACCAAGCACTGGGGCATCAAAACGGTGCGTTCCCAGGCTGGTTCCACAAAAGCCCCTACGCGTTTCCCCTATTGCTAGGTTCATCAGGGGGCATACATGATCAGAGATACAACCATCAAAGTGATAAATCAAAGATACTTAAAGTATAGTTGAGGCAACAGGACCAGAGCTGCAGATGATATAAAGCATAGGACCAAGGGACCCGTTTGATATGTCCCACTTAATATCCTGTGCAATCAGGAGGCTAAAGGGCCCACATGATACGGGCCAATACTTCACCCAGGAAGATTTAAGCAATCCAAAAGACGGAAGTCAAAACGGACAAAGGACATAATGCAAGGACATAATGCAAAATGGAAGCCCTTAAAAGGCATTCCGTTTTGCTTTCCGTCATAATAGAAGTCTATGGGAACCATAACGGATCCGTCTGGTTCCCGTTATGCAAGACGGAAAACAACAGGACTTTGTTTTCCGTCTTGCATAATGGGAACCAAACGGATCCATTATGATTTCCATAGACTTCTATTATGACGGAAAGCAAAATGGAATGCCTTTTAAGGGCTTCCATTTTGCATTATGTCCTTGCATTATGTCCTTTGTCCGTTTTGACTTCCGTCTTTTGGATTGCGTTATTTTCCATTATAACCATGTTATAACGGAAAGCCTTAACAGAATCCAGAACGAAGATGTGAACCCACCCTAAGGGACACTCTCTCAAGGCATTATAAATCTCTCCACTATTCACCAGTGATATTTTGTGCACTCCTCTGGAGATCAGCAGATAATTCCTTATGCCTTCTTGGTAAGCTACAATGGTTAATATTTCTCTTGCTATGCTGTCTAGAGGATCACTAATCGATCAAAATTCACTCAGCCATCCTCAGCCAAACATTTTAATAGTTCTTTATTAGTGTTGGTCGAACACCAAAGTGCTCGGGTGCTCGAGTAAAACACCTCGGGATGCTCGGGTGTTCTACCGAGCACAATGGAAGTCAATAGGAGAACCTGAGCATTAAACCAGGCACCCCCTGCTCTGAAGAGGGGAGGGTGTCTGGTTCATAGTAAAAGGTCAGAAATTTATGGAAACACCACTGAAATGGTTCGGGAACAGCATGGGGAGGATGTCTGGATGCATCTTGGACTCCTAAGTCGCTTCTGGGAACCATGTTGTCTGAGTAGTACGCCACTTTTACAGACTGACAATAATACTCACCAAACCGAAGATAAAATCGATTTTAGAGGAAAAATTGTTAGGAAACATTCTTTCCTGTATATTTATTCGTATATAAAGTGCAAGTGCTGCCAAAAATTACAAGAAAGAGGCACTCCGATACAACCTGTATATTACATAAAGAAGGGCCTTATTCAAATTGTGGTACAATTGTTCAGGTAGTGGGACTCCTACACTCATAAAATCTATGCACTAAGAGAAATGGCTGCCAAAAATTACAAGGAACTGGCACTCCAATACACCCTTTATTACACATAAAGGAGGGCATCAGACACACCCTTGAAAAATTATGATTGCTGGCCTGCTGGTGACCCTCAAAAACATTAGGAGCAAGGGCCTGCTGGTGACCCTCTAAAACATTAGGGGCGAGGGTCTGCTGCTGATCTGACCATCTAAAACATTAGGGGTGAGGGTCTGCTGCTGAGCTGACCATCTAAAACATTAGGGGGGAGGGTCTGCTGCTGAGCTGACCATCTAAAAAAAATTGTGGGCGAGGTCCTGCTGCCGAGCTTACAATCTAAAAAATGTTGTGGGTGAGGGCCTGCTGTCGAGCTGACCATCTAAAACATTATGAGCGAGGGCCTGCTGCCGAGCTGACCATCTAAAACATTTTGTGGGTGAGGGCCTGCTGCCGAGCTGACCATCTAAAACATTATGGGCTAGGGCCTGCTGTCGAGCTGACCATCTAAACATTTTGTGGGCGAGGGCCTGCTGCCGAGCTGACCATGTAAAAATTTAGGGGTGAGGGTCTGCTGCTGAGCTGACCATCTAAAACATTAGGGGTGAGGGCCTGCTGCCGAGCTGACCATCTAAAAAAAATTGTGGGCGAGGTCCTGCTGCCGAGCTTACCATCTAAAAAATGTTGTGGGTGAGGGCCTGCTGCCGAGCTGACCATCTAAAACATTATGAGCGAGGGCCTGCTGCCGAGCTGACCATCTAAAACATTAGGGGTGAGGGCCTGCTGCCGAGCTGACCATCTAAAAAATTTTGTGGGTGAGGGCCTGCTGCCGAGCTGACCATCTAAAACATTATGGGCTAGGGCCTGCTGTCGAGCTGACCATCTAAACATTTTGTGGGCGAGGGCCTGCTGCCGAGCTGACCATGTAAAACATTATGGTTGAGGGCCTGCTGTCTGGCAAAAATGCGTACAACGGGAGGGTCACGGGAAGGGCAGCCTAATATAAAGTCAGCCATGTGTGCTAGTCCCAACATACAAGACTTTGCTGTCCTCATCAGGAGGATGACTTTCAATCTCCTCATCCTCTTTCTCCTCTTCTACCCATCCACGCTGAACAGATGGAATAAAACTTCCATGGGTACTACCCTCTGTAGCGGAGGCAACCGTCTCTTACTGCTCCTCCTCCTCATCATCCAATTCGCGCTGAGAAGACGAACTGAGGATGGTCTGGCTATCTGTTTAATTTCTTCCTCCATTTCCACCTCTTCGACATGCAAAGCGTCAGCCTTAATTGTGAGCAGCGAGCGTTTGATTAGACACAGAAGTGGTATGGTTACGCTGATAATAACGTTATCGCCGCTCAATATCTGTGTTGATTCCTCAAAGTTGCGTAAAACCTCACAGAGGTCAGACATCAATGACCACTCTTGTGAAGAGCGGAAGCTTACTGGAAAAGCGACGACCATGTTGTAGCTGGTATTCCACAACTGACCTCTGCTGCTCACAAAGCCTGGCCAACATGTGTTACGTGGAGTTCCAGCGCGTGCACACGTCGCACAACAGTCGGTGAGCTGACAATTGCAAGCGCTGCTGCAGTGTTGCCAGACCGGCGGATGTTGTCGATGACTTTTGGAAATGGGCGCACACGCCGCTTCCCCACTGCAGTGCTGCACTGCTTCCAGCTACTGACTGATGTCTAACTGGTACTGCAAGATGATAATTCAGAGGTCGAAGTTGAGGAGGAGGCGGAGGAGGAAAGGGGGTTTGCAGCCACTAACGTAAGTGGTGGAGGAAACCCTGATGGAAGTAGGGCCCGCAATCCTTGGCGTCGGTAGCACCTGTGCCATCCCAGGGTACAACTCGCTCCCGGGCTCCACAACGTTCACCCAGTGTGCCATAAGGGAAATGTAACGTCCCTCAAAAGCACATGTTAATGTGTCAGTCGTTAAGTGGACCTTCCCAATAACTGCATTGGTCAGTGCACGGGTGATGTTACAGGACACATGCCGGTGTAAGGCTGGGAATGCACACCGTGTAAAATATTGGCGGCTGGGGACAGAGTACCACGGAAAGCCTCAGTGTCCACAAGCCTAAATGGCAACATTTCCAGGGCCAGCAATTTGGAAAGGTGCGCATTTAGTGCTATGCTTTGTGGGTGGGTGGCTGGGTATTTGTGCTTTCATTCAAAGGCCTGGGGTATAGGCATCTGTATGCTGCGCTAGGACACAGAAGTGGATTTGCTAGCTGATGGTGCTTGCGAAGGTCCAGGTGCATGGTGGGAGGCATCCGGGCCTTTGTCTTGGACAGGGGATTGGACAGCACGTAACACAGGGGAACAGGAGGCAGTGGTGTGATCCACAGACACTGGTTGTGGACCCAGGCGTTCGTCCCACCTATTAGGGTGCTTTGATGGCATGTGGCGGATCATGCTGGTGTTGGTGAGGTTGCTAGTGTTCACGCCCCTGCTCATTTTGGTATGGCACAGATTGCAAATGACAATTCTTTTATCGTCCGCACTTTCCTCAAAAGCACCAGACTGCGGAACACCTACCCCTTGGCAAGGGAGATTGCCGCAAGGGTGTGCTCTGGGGAACAGTTGCGGGGCTGTTTGGTGTAGCCCGCCTTCTCCCTTTTGTCACCCCACTGCCTCTTCCAGCCTGTTGCGGTGTTGCGGGTCCCTCACCTTTGTACTGCTGTCTTCGCTCGGCTTGCCTCCTTCCCATGTTGGGTCAGTAACTTCATCGTCTAGCACCTCCTCTTCCACTTCCTCACTCTGGTCATCCTCCTGACTTGTTGACCTAACAACAACCTCAGTTATTGACAACTGTGTCTCATCCTTATAAAGAACCTTTTGAGACACTAATTGCAGTTGACTTATTGGCAACTGTGTATCATCATCATCCACCTCGTGAAACACTAACTGCCATTCCCCACCGTCATCTTCTTCTGACTGTGGATACTCCTGAGTTTGGGAATCAGGGTACAAGATTTCCTCATGTCCCTCTTCAAGCAAGCTTGGTGAGTGGCCCAAATCAAGGAATGGCTATGAAAACAGCTCCTTGAAATATCCAAATGTGGGATCACATTTTTGCCAAGACTCTCCATGGTGGGAGGAAGGAAAATGTCACGATGATGTTGCAGATAGCTGGAACTTATAAATAAACATCCGATTGGCTTGATCCCAAACTAAGGAGCATATCGGTGAGCCCTATAGAACCCTAAGAGCTCTCCCTGACTGCTATGCCCATGCAAGGGTCTGAATGGTAGACGATTGCATGCCTTTGTACCTAAGACTGTGTGACACCTGAAAACCCTATAATAGTGAGAGGACACGACCACCGGCACTTAATACAGACGAAGTCAGGGTCACCTAGAATCAAGTCAGCAAAGAAACACAAATAAAGAAAAAGACTTATCTTAGCAAACAGCAGCAGCAGCCTCCAGCAGTGAACACCTCATCCAGGAAGTAGTATAAACCGCAAAGTGAGGGAGTATGGGAGGGAATATAAAGGGAGACAATTAGTCTAAATATGTGACACCTGGGAGAAGGAAAGGAGATGACAAAGTGAAACCAAAACAAAGAACGTCATGCAAGAGGTAGAGAAGAACGTCTGCCAGACCTTCTCACAGAACTGGCGGTGACAGAGGATCAGTGTGAGGATTCTGTTGACCAGACTCTTGGCTACTGAGACTGGACTTTGTGGAAGACAGGGTGGTGCTTAACTGACTGGAAGCATTATCTGCTGCATTCCAACCAACCACCTGGTCGCACTGGTCTGACTTCGAGAGTAGTGTCCTGCGCCGCCCTGCAAACTGGGACATGAAGCTAGGTATCGTGGATGAGTGCGTTTCTTGTGCTCTGGCAGCAGGCAGAGTTTCATTGTGCCCAAGGCCACGGCCTCTGTGTGCACCACAAGCAGCACGGCCACTTCCCCGTCCCTTATTGCTCACCTTGCGCATATTAGGCTACTTTCCCACTTGCGTTTGGAGCGTATCCGTCTGGTGTCTGCACAGACGGATCCGCTCCTATAATGCAGACGATGGGATCCGTTCAGAACGGATCCGTCTGCATTATATTTCAGAAAAAATTCTAAGTGTGAAAGTAATGGGGGACGGATCCGTTTTGAAATTGAGCCATATTGTGTCAACTTCAAACAGATCCGTTCTCATTGACTTATATTGTAAGTCTGGACGGAACCGTTTGCCTCCGCACGGCCAGGCGGACACCCGAACGCTTCAAGCAGCGTTCGGGTGTCCGCCTGCTGAGCGAAGCGGAGGCCAAACGGTGCCAGACTGATGCATTCTGAGCGGATCCGCATCCACTCAGAATGCATTGGGGCAGTACGGATGCGTTTGGGGCCGCTTGTGAGATCCTTTAAACGGAACTCACAAGCGGAGCCCCGAACGCTAGTGTGAAAGTAGCCTAATGGTATATATGCTTGCAAGTATGTCACACGTACAGTAGCGCAGGTTTTGTAAGTGTATGCACAAATAAAGTACACAGAATTTCACAGATATTTTTAGGATGCACACACGTTAAACAGGACGTATAGTGCATGTAATGTCGCTGTCACCACCGCCTGATAAAAAATTACACTGAATGAATGACACTGATATTTAGGATGCGCACACGTTAAACAGGAGGTATAGCGCAAGTAATGTCGCTGTCACCACCGCCTAATAAAAAAATTACACTGAATGAATGTCACTGATATTTAGGATGCGCACACGTTAAACAGGAGGTATAGCGCAATTAATGTCGCTGTCACCGCCACCTAATAAAAAAATTACACTGAATGAATGTCACTCATATTTAGGATGCGCAAACGTTAAACAGGAGGTATAGCACAAGTAATGTCACTGTCACCACCGCCTAATAAAAAATGACACTGAATAAATGTCACTGATATTTAGGATGCGCACATGTTAAACAGGAGGTATAGCACAAGTAATATCGCTGTCACCACCGCCTAATAAAAAATTACACTGAATAAATGTCACTGGTATTTCGGATGGGCAAACGTTATACAGGAGATGTAGCGCAGGTAATGTTGCTGCCACCAGCAGCAAAATAATTAGACTGAATGTCACTGATATTTTGGATGCGCAAACGTTATACAGGAGAGGTAGCACAGGTAATGTAACTGTCCGCAGCGGACACCATCTACAGAAAAAGTACACTGGATGTCACAGATATTTTTAGGCTGCACACACGTTACACCGGAGATGTAGCACAGATAATGACGCTGTCACCAGCGGCGAAAAAAATTACACTGAATGTCACTGATATTTCGGATGCGCTAACGTTATACTGGATATGTAGCGCAGGTTGTAATGTCGTTACCACTAGCAGCAAAAAAAATTGACTGAATGTCACTGATATTTCGGATACGCAAATGTTATACAGGAGATGTAGCACAGGTAATGTAACTGTCCGCAGCGGACACGTCTACGGAAAAAGTACACTGGATGTCACAGATATTTTTAGGTTTCGCACACGTTAGACAGGAGATGTAGAGCAGATAATGTCGCTGTCTGCAGCGGCCAAACAATTGCAAGCTATTTAGAGCAGGTTACGCTAAAAATATATATTGCTGCCAGATACAACTATAGTCTTTAAAAGGACTTTTGGGTCTCTAACAAGTTTCAGCAATTTAGTGCAGGTTGCACTAAAAATATATATTGCTGCCAAACGTGCAGGCAGGAGACTCGAGCATTGCGCTCGAGCACGTGCGGTATTCGCCCGAAAACTCTGATGTGCATGATGTGCTCGTGCCGAACTAGTGTTCGCCCAACACTATTCTTTATAGAAGGACTGTGTCATACATATGTTATAATAAAGTCCTTTCTGCACCATCTGGTTATCAGTTGCAGCTAGTAATAGGTCACTCACTGGTGTTTTACCAGAAAGGTCAAAATACTTGCTCTACCTCTTGTACATATAAGTATGAAGTAAGATTGTAAATCATCCGTAAACCATCTGAAATATTTAAAGCCTACATCACTTGCTCAGCGACCAATCTCATGCATGAATTACTGAGTCAAGGAAAGGTTCCATTCACAGACTTCCCTAGAATAAAAATTAATTCAAGCATTAAAAACGAGTCAGTGGCCTTTCCAGTAGTTGTTTTAAATGCAGCACATCACATCCAATATATTCTAAAGGATGGGTAAGACTAGGCTTTCTTTTTCTTAGTCAAATATGTTACTAGCAGGTTGAGTTCACATCACCGTTTATTTTTTCGTTCTTCTGATCGGTCAGAAGAACATAAAAAATAAAGAAAATATTAATCCTGTAAAAAACGGATCCTGAGCATCAGTTATGTACATTTCTCATCTGTTTGAGCCATTTGACCCGTTATTTTAGATGGGAAAAAAAGTCCTGCATTCTTTATGTTTCTGTTCTTCTGAAGGATCGAAGAATGGAAAAATAAATGGTGATGTGAACTCAGCCTTACATGTATTTGCTTCCATTGCAGAGGTAACATTTACTGGTGATTAGTGAGGGACAAACATCGTCCGGGATGATTCGCAAACGTGATCGCGCTAATGCGATCAAATGTTCGCAAACCGCAAGTTCGCGGCAGGAACCATTCACTTTAATGGCAGGCAAACCTGAAATACCTTCAGGTCATATTTGCAGCCACCAAATACTTACTAGAAGTGCACAAATAGTCCCACAACATGGACAGTGACAAAAATTCCCACAAAAAATATGTATTTTAATCATGGGCCATTTCTATGCGTCTTACAGGGAAATTTTCAAAAATGTGCCTGCTAGAGCCTAGATATAGATGGGTCCGGCAGCACTACTATGTCCAAAGAAAGAGCCAATTTGGAAAGTCCATATATTATACCTTAGTCATGGTAATGTTGGTGCCAGCAGATCGGGATCCTGGCCGATGATCCACAGTCGAATAGCAGTATAAAAAAATCCGCAGCACTCACCAGGTAATCGTGAATAAAATGGATTTATTCCATAAAGCAGCAAGGAAATGCATTTCCTTGCTGCTTTATGGAATAAATCCATTTTATTCACGATTACCTGGTGAGTGCTGCGGATTTTTTTATACTGCTAGAGCCTAGACAAATGTTATTTTAGGCCATAGAAGTATGGGGCCTAAAAATTAGGCATTCACCTGACATAAAAGAAATTGTGACTATGCGGTCACTGAATAACAATTTTACTGCAGGCCAGTGGAGTACAGGCCCCAAACATTAGGCATTCACCGGACAGAAAAGATCAAGTGATTGTATGGCTAGAGGTATATTAGGCGGTCACTGGATAACAATTTTACTGCACGCCAGTAAAATACATGTCAAATACATATGTTTAAAGGAACTAAAAATATAAAATGATATTAAAAACATGGCTAACGAAATCCCCCCTCTTGAATAAACCCCAAATGATAATAGGTGAAATTCGATAACACGTGGTCATCACAGGTGTTGAATTCCTCCGAGGCCCCAACAATAGATCAAGTGAATATGAGGCTGGGGGTATATTAGACAGTCATTGGATATCAATTTTACTTCAGGCAGGTGGAGTATAGGGCCCAAACATTAGGCATTCATCACACAGAAAAGATCAAGTGATTATTTGGCTGGAGGTATATTAAACGGTCATTGGATATCAATTTTACTGCAGGCCAGTGGAGTAAGGCCCCAAACATTAGGCATTCACCGGACAGAAAACATCAAGGGATTATGTGACTGGAGATATATTTGGCGGTGATTGGATAACAATTTTACTGCAGGCCAGAGGGGTACAGGCCCCAAACATTATGCATTCACCGGACAGAAAAGATCCAGTGATTATGGGGCTAGAGGTATATTAGACGGTCATTGGATAACAATTTTACTGTAGGCCAGTACAAATATATGTCAAATACATATGTTTAAAAGAAATAAAAATATAAAATTGGATTAAAAACATGGCTAACAAAATCCCCCCTCTTGAATAAACCCCAAATAATAATAGGTGAAATTCGATAACACGTGGTCGTCACAGGTGTTGAATTGGCTCCTGCTCTTCGCCCAGGAAAATGTCGTCCTCGGTCTCCTCCCTCCCAGCCACTGAAACATCAGGTATCCCCGAAAAGCTTGCTCTTCTTGCACTTCCTCCTCCTCCTACCCCCAGGCACCATCCTCCTCTGACTCCTCTTCAGACTCCTGCTGACTTGTCTCAGATGGAGTTGCCCCCCCCCCCCGGGAATTTATTCAGCATTTCGACTTCCTCATCTTCCTGCTCCTGCTCCTCGACGGCTTAATCAATTACACTACGGAATGTATGCTCCAGAAAGAAAGCATAAGGTACGATGTCACTGGTGGCACCCTGGCTGCGACTGACCAGTTTGGTGATCTCATTAAATGGCCACAGAAGTCTGCATGCGTTGCGCATGAGCAGCCACTGGCACGGTGAAAAGAAACAAAGCTCCCCAGAACCTGTCCTGCTGCAGAGTTCGTACAGGTAGTCGATAACGGTTTGTTGCTGCTGGAGCAGCCTATCAAGCATATACAAGGTGGAGTTCCAGCGTATCAGGCTGTCACTGATCGGCCTGTGACCGCAGAGCTGAAAGCAGTACAGGATTGGTGTTGCTCTTGTCTTCCAGGCAGAACAGCCGCAGCACAGCATGGCAACGTCTCACCTGGCACGTCGAATAGGTTCTGGGGAGGGGGTGCAGGGGAAGAGGCGGTAGCAGTAGAAAAGGAGGAGTCAGCCGAGGAGGAGACAGAGGATGGAGTAGGAGGAGGACAAGAAGAGGCTGGCCTGCATGCAATCCGTGGCGGTAACACAAAATCCACACGGGTGCTACGGGTTGCATGCTTGACAGCCGTCAGAAGGTTCACCCAGTGGGCAGTAAAAGTTATGTACCTTCCCTTCCCGTGTTTGCTAAACCTGTGCTAGTCTGTGGTCAGATGTATCTTGGCACAGACACTGTGTGCCAGAGATACATTCATTTGCTGCTGAACATGGCCATATAGCTCTGTGATGCCCTTCTGGGAGAAATATTTCCTTCCGGGGACCTTCCATTGCGGTGTGCAAATGGCCACAAATTTTCTAAAGGCCCCTGAGTCCACCAATTTATAAAGCAGTAGTTGGCGGGCTAGCAGTTCCGACAAGCCAGCGGTCAGCCATTTGGCAAGAGGGTTATCCGACGTCATCCACTTTTTACGTTCGAACATTTGGGGTATGGAAGCAGGGGTCAAGTCCTGGGGAAAAAAGTGTGGGAACTCACCCAAGATCCACTGCAAACCCCCCCCCCTCCCAAAAAAAATGTATAATATATATTTCGCTGAAAATTCAGTGCAACATTTATTGTAAAGTGCCAGTTTACACAAACAACTGCAAAATTAACATAAAAATAAACAAATATATATAGGGACCCACACCTATTAGACAATGGGGGCATATCCTAGCGATATGCCCCCATTGTCTGAGATGGGAAAACCCCTTTAAAATACAATACATGTGAATGAAAAAAAAAAAGAAGCACAGAAAATCTAGCATGCTGTAATTTGTGTCGCTGCGGACTGAGCCAAATGTACACATTGTGATCAAAACAAAACCTCCCCTTATATATAATTTACTTACAGTTCTGAAGACTCAGGGGTGCTGACAGGCTTGGCCAAGCAGAAGGAGTGTGGGACTGTGAGGCCTTTTTTCTCCAAGCTGCTCCGGATCAGGGCTCCGGGCTGGAAGTGGGCACAATAAGAAAAAAATATTTTTTATTACACCTCAGGTCAGACCACCAATCAGACCCCCAATGTTAATCAGACCTCAGCTAACAGCCCCAATAAGATCCCCAATGTTAATAAGACCTCAGATCAATCTTCAGCTCAGACGACAATATGAATGACCCCCAATCAGACCTCAGATAAGAGCCCCAGTGCCTCTCATCAGCCAGTAATAGCCCCCGCAATCATGTGCCAGTAATAACAGCCCCCCCCAATCATGTGCCAGTAATACCAGACCCCCCCAAATTCCCCAATCACGTGCCAGTAATACCAGACCCCCCCAATTATGTGCCAGTAATACCAGACCCCCCAATCATGTGCCACTATATCAGACCCCCCCATCATGTGCCACTATATCAGACCCCCCCATCATGTGCCACTATATCAGACCCCCCCATCATCTGCCACTATACCAGACCCCCCCATCATGTGCCACTATACCAGACCCCCCATCATGTGCCACTATACCAGACCCCCCCATCATGTGCCACTATACCAGACCCCCCCATCATGTGCCACTATACCAGACCCCCCCCAATCATGTGCCACTATACCAGACCCCCCCAATCATGTGCCACTATACCAGACCCCCCCAATCATGTGCCACTATACCAGACCCCCCCATCATGTGCCACTATACCAGACCCCCCATCATGTGCCACTATACCAGACCCCCCCCATCATGTGCCACTATACCAGACCCCCCCATCATGTGCCACTATACCAGACCCCCAAATCCCCCAATCATGTGCCAGTATAATATAGTTAAAAAAATAAAAAAATGAACACTTATACTTACCTGTTTGGAGCGATGCAGGCCTCTTCCAGCCTGTGTCCTGACTCCAGCGCTGTACGGCTCAGGCCGGGGGTGCGATGACGTCATCGCGCTGCCTACGCCGGCCTCTGATAGGCTGCCGGCCTAGTAGTGCCAGCAGCCTATCAGAGGAACAGAAAAGGGACACACCTCCCTGCCCTGCTCCTCCGCAGCCTTCTGTTTGTATCGCTGTCTTGAGGACAGCGATATAAACAGAAACAGATCACCATGGAGATGAGCGCTTCACTTCCACAATGGAAGCGCTCATCTCAGTGCCTGCCGCCGCCGCCGCACACTGCCTGCACCGCCGCACACAGACTATGATGAAAGGGAACGGCGTTCCTGCCATGAAAAAAGTGCAGGAACGCCGTTCCTACGCGTTCCCCCTCGACTCGACCCCTGTATGGAAGCCTGCCTTTTGCCAGATGAACGCGACGACAGTGCGGTGAAAGGTGGAGTGGAGGACAAATGGGAGGAGAGAGGAGAAGCAGGCCTCAATCAATATTTGGTGGAAGCCGGTATATCAATCCCCTCTATCAGTTATTTGTGGAAACAGGTATATAGAACCCCTTAATGAGTATTTTCTGGAAGCTGGTAAATCAAACCCCTTAATCAATATTTGGTGGAAGTCGGTGTATCGCAGGCCTCAATCAATATTTTGTGGAAGCCGGTGTATTACATCCCTCAATCAGTATTTTGTGGAAGCAGGTATATCAAACCCCTTAATCATTATTTTGTGGAAGCAGGTATATCGCACCCCTTAATCAGTTTTTTGGGGGGCAACAGGTATATCACACCAGTTGCAATTAGTTATTCCAATAGCGTTTGTCCCTCTATCTAGCTGCGGTATCTCAGCAGAACAGCACACAACTGCTGCACAATACAAATGCACTATAATATACTTTTTATGTTAGAAGGTATATTATAGGTATATCACACCCTTCAATCAGTTTTTTTTTTTGGGGGGGGGGGGGGGGCAACAGGTATATCAAACCAGTTGCAATTAGTTATTCCAATTCAGTTTGTCCCTCTATCTAGCTGCAGTATCTCAGCAGATCCGCACACAACTGCTGCACAATACAAATGCACTATAATATACTTTCTATGTTAGAAAGTATATTATAAGTGTATTACACCCCTATATACTGCACACCTATCGATAGCACACCTATACTAGTCCTTAAAAGGACTTTTGTGGCCCTATTAGGTAGCGTTTGGTGTCCCTAATAGTCTGTCCCTGCTCCACACAGCAACCTCTCCCTACACTGGCAAAAACCAGAATGTAAAATGGCTGCCAGATCGGGTTAATTTATAGGGTAGGAGGTGTGTCCATGTGCTGAAACATCTCAATTGGCTGTCCTGTCCCACCTGATGGATGTGTCATGGGTCAAAGTTCGGCACTATGCAAAAAAAATGGCGCGTGCGAATATCGCCATATGTTCGCATGTTCGGCGAATCGCAAACTAGCAAAGTTTGCAGCGAAACAACCGCCGGGCGAACCGCAAGGCCATCTCTTCTGGTGATGTAACACTTTGGCGAGGATTTGTATTGTCATTATTGGATGACATTGTAAAGCCAATAGTGCCACACACAGTTAGTTCATAGCCTGACTGAATATTTTTACCTTCTGTCACTCAACGATTGAAATATCAGAATGTGGAGTATACTCATCATGCTGATCACACTTATCAATCAGAAGCCCTTGAACCCATGAACTTTGAATGCTAATAATGATTGTATTTAATTTATTTGTTATATCGCACCAACATATTCTGCTGCGCTTTACAGACATTATCATCACTTGCTGTCCCCAGTGGGGCTCACATTCATTAAAAGGCTATAAACAACTTCGTAATATCTTCACTGCATATTACTCATTTTGTGCTAAAAAAAAAAAATATTAACTTGGTCTTCTTTAAAAATTTTCAACAGTTTCTGTTAAACAGCCTCTGGTTTTAGTGTATCTGCAGAATATGTTGCTTTCTGTTTTACAGAGAATCCACCATGAGACAGCTGCTGTAACTTCTCCATGTAATGGCCCTTCTTCTTTTTATCATCTTTTTACTTCTGACAGCTCATAAACATAAACTGATAAAAATATTGTTTAAATGAGCTGTCAGGAGTTCAGAGATAAGAGCTACACATCCAGCCATCGGATCAGCTGGAGGACAGATTATCTGTAAAATAGAACGCAAGATAGTCTGCAGATACACCGAAACTGAAGGTGTAGTATACGGGAGAGTAATACCCCGTCACTACAGAAGGGTCACTTGGGTACTGTCGTTCCCCCTGTATTTATGGGGAGGTTGGTATAAAACATCTTGTTAATGTAATGCTATGTACTTCCTGTTACTGTGAAATGTGCATGTGCAGGCCGGCTAGGGTGTCATTCCAGCTCTGAGTCACTAGAGGGAGCTAGGGAACCCTAGTTTATATAAGGCCCAGTCAGGAAGTAGTAAGCAGGCAGACAGTGGGAAAAGGAGTCAGAGATGATCCTGTGTCTGAGTCAAGGCCAGGCTATGGGCCTGTGAGAGTAGAGCAGGCCTGAAGCCTGCCGACTAGGAGAGGGTAGTAAAGGCCCTGTAACCGGGTTCCGGATCCAAGGAAAAGGTTCCCCTCCTGAGTCATCATCCGTTTTAGCTGAAACATCATAAGCAACCAGCCGGGACACAGAATACAACAGAGGCCAATCTGATAAAGCAAGAGGTACTCAAGATAACAGAGGAGGTACTCGATAAGGACAGCTTCAAGGATACGCCAGATATAGGGCATTAGGCCTTGGAGAATAAGTCACATGTTTCAGGACCAGTCAGGAATAGTGTGCAAGCCGCCTGTACTGCATCTCCTGTAATCAACACTCTGTAAAGAACATTGCTAAAACCGGCCAGTCTGTACTTCTAAGAACCAACTGTATTCAAATAGAAACCAACTGTCTTCCATGGAACTGCGCTTCCAACTGCGTCCATGTATGATTCTCACTGACATTCAGTAAAGTTCCAGTTTTGGTTGGCTATCCCGTGGTTGTTCCGTTATTCCACATTACTTTACACGGCGTGTCACCGTTTAATTGACACTGGCGTCACGAACATTAAATACCTGCCTGTTCCAGTATTTGTCCCGATTGAAGACGACAGTGGATCCCAGGTTAGTGGGTTAATCTGCACTACAAAGCCCAGCATACACTACTGACCCCCTGGGACACTGCATCGCTCTTTTTGGCGTCACAAACAGGATACGCATACTTCTGAAGTGCAGAGAAGTGTGAACTGTGTGCTTTAACTATTCCACCACCGTATTGCGAGGACTGTACCCTTTATTTCCAAGCCGGTGGATTAAAATTGTGCCTGGGAGGAATCAGAGGCGCTGTACTGTGTTGCGCTACCCCCAGAGGGAAAATCGTATTTGTGGACTGTGATTTATTGGACTTTTCATCAACCTGCTTGCTGTCATTGAATTGCGGCATCAGGACATCCAAAATGGCCGCCGACGCCATGAGGCTTTTTGCTGCGCCATCACGATGTACAGAGGCGCGAATATTTGGCGCCAAAACCCTCCAAGAGGGAGGAGGAGATTGCCCTGGAGCGTCACCCACCTTGAGGAGTGATGATGCGGCTGACTTCCCTGGAGAGTTACGCCTGGGAGGCGGGCCTCAGATGGAGGTAGACCGGCCCAGTCCGAGGGAGGAGCCAGTGTGGACTCTGAACACAGCGGAAGAGAGACAAGATAGCTACCAGCGATCGGAGGACTGCGCTGAGGCCCGGCGTCTAGCAGCAGCTGCCGCAGTTACCCTAGAGGCAACTGTTGCCGGACCCCCGGTAGCACCGCTGACCAGCACAAAGGCCGACATAGAGGCCCTGCGCAAGAGAATTTACTGGGTGGAGGATCTCGGGTACGCAGGATGCGTGCAGTGTATCCCGTTTCCCAGAACGGATGCAGAAATGGAAGCAATGAAAGACAAGCCTCCCCCTTTAAAGATTATCAGAGGGGACGGATTCCAGATGTGGCCTGCCTTACCAGAACAGTTGCTGCAAGAACCTTTTATCGAGTCTTCATCAGATGAGGAGTATGACACTCGTTTGTGAGTAGGCCTTACTATAAGTTCTCCTCCATAATGGCCGAGTTGTCCCTCCGTTTGGCAAAGCTGGTGAAGCTCGCTGCCAGTTATACACGTCCGGTGGCATGATGACCAAGAAACGGTGCCACTGTATACTACAGCTCCCAGCCTGCCTATGTTGTATTTGAGACATCCGGCCTGCTGCTAAAATCCCAGTTGTGCCTTAGTTTGCACCATAATTCCCCTTTTTACCCCCATTTCAGGTTGAAAAGACATTTTTATGTCAGCACTATTTTAAAGGGTAAGCAGGACTTGCCAGGATAACATGGCCCTGGTATTGTTAGAGTCCTGTATTGTCATTTTATATATGTGCTGCTGACAGTATTTAATAACCGGTTTTTATTCACGTCTATGTGCCCAGAGATGGACTTCCTATGTGCAAGCCTCTGAGAGGTTGATTTTACTATGGACTTATTTATTGTCATGGACTATCCTGGTTCTTTAAACATCCGCTGTGCCAGGTCAGCGCCCCCGTTCCACTCACTATCCTGAGAAGAAGAGACCGACGCCCCTTGTCACTGCACTTCACCTTTGCCAATTGGGTCTGATATGAGTGTAATTGACATATATGTATGCATGCATGTGTCTTTCTCTATTTTAGGTAATGAATCCAGTTGGGCGGGCCCTGATGGAGTACGAGGTCATACTCAGCTTAAAGCAGCGGGGTATGTAGTGTACGGGAGAGTAATACCCCGTCACTACAGAAGGGTCACTTGGGTACTGTCGTTCCCCCTGTATTTATGGGGAGGTTGGTATAAAACATCTTGTTAATGTAATGCTATGTACTTCCTGTTACTGTGAAATGTGCATGTGCAGGCCGGCTAGGGTGTCATTCCAGCTCTGAGTCACTAGGGAGCTAGTTTATATAAGGCCCAGTCAGGAAGTAGTAAGCAGGCAGACAGTGGGAAAAGGAGTCAGAGATGATCCTGTGTCTGAGTCAAGGCCAGGCTATGGGCCTGTGAGAGTAGAGCAGGCCTGAAGCCTGCCGACTAGGAGAGGGTAGTAAAGGCCCTGTAACCGGGTTCCGGATCCAAGGAAAAGGTTCCCCTCCTGAGTCATCATCCGTTTTAGCTGAAACATCATAAGCAACCAGCCGGGACACAGAATACAACAGAGGCCAATCTGATAAAGCAAGAGGTACTCAAGATAACAGAGGAGGTACTCGATAAGGACAGCTTCAAGGATACGCCAGATATAGGGCATTAGGCCTTGGAGAATAAGTCACATGTTTCAGGACCAGTCAGGAATAGTGTGCAAGCCGCCTGTACTGCATCTCCTGTAATCAACACTCTGTAAAGAACATTGCTAAAACCGGCCAGTCTGTACTTCTAAGAACCAACTGTATTCAAATAGAAACCAACTGTCTTCCATGGAACTGCGCTTCCAACTGCGTCCATGTATGATTCTCACTGACATTCAGTAAAGTTCCAGTTTTGGTTGGCTATCCCGTGGTTGTTCCGTTATTCCACATTACTTTACACGGCGTGTCACCGTTTAATTGACACTGGCGTCACGAACATTAAATACCTGCCTGTTCCAGTATTTGCCCCGATTGAAGACGACAGTGGATCCCAGGTTAGTGGGTTAATCTGCACTACAAAGCCCAGCATACACTACTGACCCCCTGGGACACTGCAAAGGCAGTAGAACAGAAACTGTTGAATATTTTTATAAAGACCAATTTAAAATAATGGGGGTTATTTACTATTCTGAAATACACCTAAATTAGCTGGTTAGTTGCTCCGCTATCTGCAACTTTGCCCTGCTCACGCCAGGTCTAAAATTGTGGGAGTGGCATGGTTGGAGAAGAGACGGCATCTAAAATGCCGGTTTTAATAAATGTGCCCCAATATTTTTAGCCCAAAATGAATAAAGGTGTTCGCAGCCCTTAAGGGGAGAGTCTGAGGGGATCTCCAGTTTGATGGATCACAGGAAACCTCTGTGGCATAGGACCCATCACCAAGTATGGGCAAATAGCCCAGGGAACACTGAAGGACATCAGGGATGTCTTCTCATATTCTCTGTTGTTAGGCCACACTTAATAATTGTATTCCCTTATTACTTTCTGTGCACTTTAGTGCAAACATTTATTTATTGGCATATAGATATATACCAGTACATTGTAGTTAAAAAATATATTTTTAAAAATACCCCTTTAGGTTTAAAAGAAAATAGAAATAATGTTAAAAACAATCGGCAAAAGACATATTTATTTCACAATAAATAAACCTTACTAAATCTAAGGCCCAAACTATGTGACCGCTAAGGACAGTGACTGGCTGCGGCGTCACACGAGTGTTAAATGTGTGATGGAGTGTATGATAGAGGTGTGCTAAGGGTGTGTATCTCACCTAGGTTTTCAGTTTAGCTGGATAAGATAACTGGAATCTAGGGATGAGCGAACTCGAACTGTATAGTTCGGGTTCGTACCGAATTTTGGGGTGTCCGTGACACGGACCCGAACCCGGACATTTTCGTAAAAGTCCGGGTTCGGGTTCGGTGTTCGTCGCTTTCTTCGCGCTTTTGTGACGCTTTCTTGGCGCTTTTTGAAAGGCTGCAAAGCAGCCAATCAACAAGCGTCATACTACTTGCCCCAAGAGGCCATCACAGCCATGCCTACTATTGGCATGGCTGTGATTGGCCAGAGCACCATGTGACCCAGCCTCTATTTAAGCTGGAGTCACATAGCGCCGCCCGTCACTCTGCTCTGATTAGCGTAGGGAGAGGTTGCGGCTGCGACAGTAGGGCGAGATTAGGCAGATTAACTCCTCCAAAGGACTTGATTAACTGATCGATCTGCAGCTGTGGATCATTGAGCTGCTGATCCTCAATTGCTCACTGTTTTTAGGCTGCACAGACCGTTTGTCAGTCTCATTTTTCTGGGGTGATCGGCGGCCATTTTGTGTCTTGTGGTGCGCCAGCACAAGCTGCGACCAAGTGCATTTAACCCTCAATGGTGTGGTTGTTTTTTGGCTAAAGCCTACATCAGGGTGAAGCTGTCACACCAAGTGCATTTAACCAGCAATAGTCTGTTCATTTTTTGGCCATATACAAAATCAGGGGCAAGCTGCGCCTGTCACCAAGTGCATTTAACCCTCAATGGTGTGGTTGTTTTTTGGCTAAAGCCTACATCAGGGTGAAGCTGTCACACCAAGTGCATTTAACCAGCAATAGTCTGTTCATTTTTTGGCCATATACAAAATCAGGGGCAAGCTGCGCCTGTCACCAAGTGCATTTAACCCTCAATGGTGTGGTTGTTTTTTGGCTAAAGCCTACATCAGGGTGAAGCTGTCACACCAAGTGCATTTAACCAGCAATAGTCTGTTCATTTTTTGGCCATATACAAAATCAGGGGCAAGCTGCGCCTGTCACCAAGTGCATTTAACCCTCAATGGTGTGGTTGTTTTTTGGCTAAAGCCTACATCAGGGTGAAGCTGTCACACCAAGTGCATTTAACCAGCAATAGTCTGTTCATTTTTTGGCCATATCCCAGTCTAATTCTGTCACTAAATCCATACCGGTCACCCAGCGCCTAAATACTAGGCCTCAAATTTATATCCAGCTAAATCTGTCCCTAGTGCTGTAGCTGGGCGAGTTATTTAGTGTCCGTTCAAGCACATTTCTTGTTCTGGGTTGAAATACAATTCCCAATTTAGCAATTTCATAATTTAGTGGTTCCTGCTATATCAGAGCTATTTGAAATCTATCCCAAAAAGGGTATATAATATTGAAGGTGCACATTGGGTCATTCAGAATAACTTCACACACACCCGCTACTGTGTATTTCCAAGTCTAATTCTGTCACTAAACCCATACCTGTCACCCAGCGCCTAAATACTAGGCCTCAAATTTAAATCCCTCTAAATCTCTCGTTACCCACCGCTGTACTGTTGTTGCTGGGCAAGATATTTAGTGTCCGTCAAAGCACATTTTTTGTTCTGGGTTGAAGTACAATTCCCAATTTAGCAATTTCATAATTTAGTGGTTTCTGCTATATCAGAGCTATTTGAAATCTATCCCTAAAAGGGTATATAATATTGAAGGTGCACATAGGGTCATTCAGAATAACTTCACACACACGCTTCTGTGCATTTCCAAGTCTAATTCTGTCACTAAATCCATACCGGTGACCCAGCGCCTAAATACTAGGCCTCAAATTTAAATCCCTCTAAATCTCTCGTTACCCACCACTGTACTGTTGTTGCTGGGCAAGATATTTAGTGTCCGTCAAAGCACATTTTTTGTTCTGGGTTGAAGTACAATTCCCAATTTAGCAATTTCATAATTTAGTGGTTTCTGCTATATCAGAGCTATTTGAAATCTATCCCTAAAAGGGTATATAATATTGAAGGTGCACATAGGGTCATTCAGAATAACTTCACACACACGCTTCTGTGCATTTCCAAGTCTAATTCTGTCACTAAATCCATACCGGTGACCCAGCGCCTAAATACTAGGCCTCAAATTTAAATCCCTCTAAATCTCTCGTTACCCACCGCTGTACTGTTGTTGCTGGGCAAGATATTTAGTGTCCGTCAAAGCACATTTTTTGTTCTGGGTTGAAGTACAATTCCCAATTTAGCAATTTCATAATTTAGTGGTTTCTGCTATATCAGAGCTATTTGAAATCTATCCCTAAAAGGGTATATAATATTGAAGGTGCACATAGGGTCATTCAGAATAACTTCACACACACGCTTCTGTGCATTTCCAAGTCTAATTCTGTCACTAAATCCATACCGGTGACCCAGCGCCTAAATACTAGGCCTCAAATTTAAATCCCTCTAAATCTCTCGTTACCCACCGCTGTACTGTTGTTGCTGGGCAAGATATTTAGTGTCCGTCAAAGCACATTTTTTGTTCTGGGTTGAAGTACAATTCCCAATTTAGCAATTTCATAATTTAGTGGTTCCTGCTATATCAGAGCTATTTGAAATCTATCCCAAAAAGGGTATATAATATTGAAGGTGCACATTGGGTCATTCAGAATAACTTCACACACACCCGCTACTGTGTATTTCCAAGTCTAATTCTGTCACTAAACCCATACCTGTCACCCAGCGCCTAAATACTAGGCCTCAAATTTAAATCCCTCTAAATCTCTCGTTACCCACCGCTGTACTGTTGTTGCTGGGCAAGATATTTAGTGTCCGTCAAAGCACATTTTTTGTTCTGGGTTGAAGTACAATTCCCAATTTAGCAATTTCATAATTTAGTGGTTTCTGCTATATCAGAGCTATTTGAAATCTATCCCTAAAAGGGTATATAATATTGAAGGTGCACATAGGGTCATTCAGAATAACTTCACACACACGCTTCTGTGCATTTCCAAGTCTAATTCTGTCACTAAATCCATACCGGTGACCCAGCGCCTAAATACTAGGCCTCAAATTTAAATCCCTCTAAATCTCTCGTTACCCACCGCTGTACTGTTGTTGCTGGGCAAGATATTTAGTGTCCGTCAAAGCACATTTTTTGTTCTGGGTTGAAGTACAATTCCCAATTTAGCAATTTCATAATTTAGTGGTTTCTGCTATATCAGAGCTATTTGAAATCTATCCCTAAAAGGGTATATAATATTGAAGGTGCACATAGGGTCATTCAGAATAACTTCACACACACGCTTCTGTGCATTTCCAAGTCTAATTCTGTCACTAAATCCATACCGGTGACCCAGCGCCTAAATACTAGGCCTCAAATTTAAATCCCTCTAAATCTCTCGTTACCCACCGCTGTACTGTTGTTGCTGGGCAAGATATTTAGTGTCCGTCAAAGCACATTTTTTGTTCTGGGTTGAAGTACAATTCCCAATTTAGCAATTTCATAATTTAGTGGTTCCTGCTATATCAGAGCTATTTGAAATCTATCCCTAAAAGGGTATATAATATTGAAGGTGCACATTGGGTCATTCAGAATAACTTCACACACACCCGCTACTGTGTATTTCCAAGTCTAATTCTGTCACTAAACCCATACCTGTCACCCAGCGCCTAAATACTAGGCCTCAAATTTAAATCCCTCTAAATCTCTCGTTACCCACCGCTGTACTGTTGTTGCTGGGCAAGATATTTAGTGTCCGTCAAAGCACATTTTTTGTTCTGGGTTGAAGTACAATTCCCAATTTAGCAATTTCATAATTTAGTGGTTTCTGCTATATCAGAGCTATTTGAAATCTATCCCTAAAAGGGTATATAATATTGAAGGTGCACATAGGGTCATTCAGAATAACTTCACACACACGCTTCTGTGCATTTCCAAGTCTAATTCTGTCACTAAATCCATACCGGTGACCCAGCGCCTAAATACTAGGCCTCAAATTTAAATCCCTCTAAATCTCTCGTTACCCACCGCTGTACTGTTGTTGCTGGGCAAGATATTTAGTGTCCGTCAAAGCACATTTTTTGTTCTGGGTTGAAGTACAATTCCCAATTTAGCAATTTCATAATTTAGTGGTTCCTGCTATATCAGAGCTATTTGAAATCTATCCCTAAAAGGGTATATAATATTGAAGGTGCACATTGGGTCATTCAGAATAACTTCACACACACGCTTCTGTGCATTTCCAAGTCTAATTCTGTCACTAAATCCATACCGGTGACCCAGCGCCTAAATACTAGGCCTCAAATTTAAATCCCTCTAAATCTCTCGTTACCCACCGCTGTACTGTTGTTGCTGGGCAAGATATTTAGTGTCCGTCAAAGCACATTTTTTGTTCTGGGTTGAAGTACAATTCCCAATTTAGCAATTTCATAATTTAGTGGTTTCTGCTATATCAGAGCTATTTGAAATCTATCCCTAAAAGGGTATATAATATTGAAGGTGCACATAGGGTCATTCAGAATAACTTCACACACACGCTTCTGTGCATTTCCAAGTCTAATTCTGTCACTAAATCCATACCGGTGACCCAGCGCCTAAATACTAGGCCTCAAATTTAAATCCCTCTAAATCTCTCGTTACCCACCGCTGTACTGTTGTTGCTGGGCAAGATATTTAGTGTCCGTCAAAGCACATTTTTTGTTCTGGGTTGAAGTACAATTCCCAATTTAGCAATTTCATAATTTAGTGGTTCCTGCTATATCAGAGCTATTTGAAATCTATCCCTAAAAGGGTATATAATATTGAAGGTGCACATTGGGTCATTCAGAATAACTTCACACACACCCGCTACTGTGTATTTCCAAGTCTAATTCTGTCACTAAATCCATACCGGTCACCCAGCGCCTAAATACTAGGCCTCAAATTTAAATCCCTCTAAATCTCTCGTTACCCACCGCTGTACTGTTGTTGCTGGGCAAGATATTTAGTGTCCGTCAAAGCACATTTTTTGTTCTGGGTTGAAGTACAATTCCCAATTTAGCAATTTCATAATTTAGTGGTTTCTGCTATATCAGAGCTATTTGAAATCTATCCCTAAAAGGGTATATAATATTGAAGGTGCACATAGGGTCATTCAGAATAACTTCACACACACGCTTCTGTGCATTTCCAAGTCTAATTCTGTCACTAAATCCATACCGGTGACCCAGCGCCTAAATACTAGGCCTCAAATTTAAATCCCTCTAAATCTCTCGTTACCCACCGCTGTACTGTTGTTGCTGGGCAAGATATTTAGTGTCCGTCAAAGCACATTTTTTGTTCTGGGTTGAAGTACAATTCCCAATTTAGCAATTTCATAATTTAGTGGTTCCTGCTATATCAGAGCTATTTGAAATCTATCCCAAAAAGGGTATATAATATTGAAGGTGCACATTGGGTCATTCAGAATAACTTCACACACACCCGCTACTGTGTATTTCCAAGTCTAATTCTGTCACTAAACCCATACCTGTCACCCAGCGCCTAAATACTAGGCCTCAAATTTAAATCCCTCTAAATCTCTCGTTACCGCTGTACTGTTGTAGCTGGGAAAGTTATTTAGTGCCCGTCAAAGCACATTTTTTGTTCTGGGTTGAAGTACAATTCCCAATTTAGCAATTTCATAATTTAGTGGTTCCTGCTATATCAGAGCTATTTGAAATCTATCCCAAAAAGGGTATATAATATTCAAGGTGCACATTGGGTCATTCAGAATAACTTCACACACACGCTTCTGTGCATTTCCAAGTCTAATTCTGTCACTAAATCCATACCGGTCACCCAGCGCCTAAATACTAGGCCTCAAATTTATATCCCGCTGAATTTGAATACAATACATTGGGCCAAATAATATATTTGTTGTTGTGGTGAACCATAACAATGAGAAAAACATCTAGTAAGGGACGCGGACGTGGACATGGTCGTGGTGGTGTTAGTGGACCCTCTGGTGCTGGGAGAGGACGTGGCCGTTCTGCCACATCCACACGTCCTAGTGTACCAACTACCTCAGGTCCCAGTAGCCGCCAGAATTTACAGCGATATATGGTGGGGCCCAATGCCGTTCTAAGGATGGTAAGGCCTGAGCAGGTACAGGCATTAGTCAATTGGGTGGCCGACAGTGGATCCAGCACGTTCACATTATCTCCCACCCAGTCTTCTGCAGAAAGCGCACAGATGGCGCCTGAAAACCAACCCCATCAGTCTGTCACATCACCCCCATGCATACCAGGGAAACTGTCTCAGCCTCAAGTTATGCAGCAGTCTCTTATGCTGTTTGAAGACTCCGCTGGCAGGGTTTCCCAAGGGCATCCACCTAGCCCTTCCCCAGCGGTGAAAGACATAGAATGCACTGACGCACAACCACTTATGTTTCCTGATGATGAGGACATGGGAATACCACCTCAGCATGTCTCTGATGATGACGAAACACAGGTGCCAACTGCTGCGTCTTTCTGCAGTGTGCAGACTGAACAGGAGGTCAGGGATCAAGACTGGGTGGAAGACGATGCAGGGGACGATGAGGTCCTAGACCCCACATGGAATGAAGGTCGTGCCACTGACTTTCACAGTTCGGAGGAAGAGGCAGTGGTGAGACCGAGCCAACAGCGTAGCAAAAGAGGGAGCAGTGGGCAAAAGCAGAACACCCGCCGCCAAGAGACTCCGCCTGCTACTGACCGCCGCCATCTGGGACCGAGCACCCCAAAGGCAGCTTCAAGGAGTTCCCTGGCATGGCACTTCTTCAAACAATGTGCTGACGACAAGACCCGAGTGGTTTGCACGCTGTGCCATCAGAGCCTGAAGCGAGGCATTAACGTTCTGAACCTGAGCACAACCTGCATGACCAGGCACCTGCATGCAAAGCATGAACTGCAGTGGAGTAAACACCTTAAAACCAAGGAAGTCACTCAGGCTCCCCCTGCTACCTCTTCTGCTGCTGCCGCCTCGGCCTATTCTGCTGCTGCCGCCTCGGCCTCTTCCTCCGCCTCTGGAGGAACGTTGGCACCTGCCGCCCAGCAAACAGGGGATGTACCACCAACACCACCACCACCACCTCCGTCACCAAGCGTCTCAACCATGTCACACGCCAGCGTTCAGCTCTCCATCTCACAAACATTTGATAGAAAGCGTAAATTCCCACCTAGCCACCCTCGATCCCTGGCCCTGAATGCCAGCATTTCTAAACTACTGGCCTATGAAATGCTGTCATTTAGGCTGGTGGACACAGACAGCTTCAAACAGCTCATGTCGCTTGCTGTCCCACAGTATGTTGTTCCCAGCCGCCACTACTTCTCCAAGAGAGCCGTGCCTTCCCTGCACAACCAAGTATCCGATAAAATCAAGTGTGCACTGCGCAACGCCATCTGTAGCAAGGTCCACCTAACCACAGATACGTGGACCAGTAAGCACGGCCAGGGACGCTATATCTCCCTAACTGCACACTGGGTAAATGTAGTGGCAGCTGGGCCCCAGGCGGAGAGCTGTTTGGCGCACGTCCTGCCGCCGCCAAGGATCGCAGGGCAACATTCTTTGCCTCCTGTTGCCACCTCCTCCTTCTCGGCTTCCTCCTCCTCTTCTTCCACCTGCTCATCCAGTCAGCCACACACCTTCACCACCAACTTCAGCACAGCCCGGGGTAAACGTCAGCAGGCCATTCTGAAACTCATATGTTTGGGGGACAGGCCCCACACCGCACAGGAGTTGTGGCGGGGTATTGAACAACAGACCGACGAGTGGTTGCTGCCGGTGAGCCTCAAGCCCGGCCTGGTGGTGTGTGATAATGGGCGAAATCTCGTTGCAGCTCTGGGACTAGCCAATTTGACGCACATCCCTTGCTTGGCGCATGTGCTGAATTTGGTGGTGCAGAAGTTCATTCACAACTACCCCGACATGTCAGAGCTGCTGCATAAAGTGCGGGCCGTCTGTTCGCGCTTCCGGCGTTCACATCCTGCCGCTGCTCGCCTGTCTGCGCTACAGCGTAACTTCGGCCTTCCCGCTCACCGCCTCATATGCGACGTGCCCACCAGGTGGAACTCCACCTTGCACATGCTGGACAGACTGTGCGAGCAGCAGCAGGCCATAGTGGAGTTTCAGCTGCAGCACGCACGGGTCAGTCGCACTACAGAACAGCACCACTTCACCACCAATGACTGGGCCTCCATGCGAGACCTGTGTGCCCTGTTGCGCTGTTTCGAGTACTCCACCAACATGGCCAGTGGCGATGACACCGTTATCAGCGTTACAATACCACTTCTATGTCTCCTTGAGAAAACACTTAGGGCGATGATGGAACAGGAGGTGGCCCAGGAGGAGGAGGAGGAGGATGAGGAAGAGGGGTCATTTTTAGCACTTTCAGGCCAGTCTCTTCGAAGTGACTCAGAGGGAGGTTTTTTGCAACAGCAGAGGCCAGGTACAAATGTGGCCAGCCAGGGCCCACTACTGGAGGACGAGGAGGACGAGGATGAGGAGGAGGTGGAGGAGGATGAGGATGAAGCATGGTCACAGCGGGGTGGCACCCAACGCAGCTCGGGTCCATCACTGGTGCGTGGCTGGGGGGAAAGGCAGGACGATGACGATACGCCTCCCACAGAGGACAGCTTGTCCTTACCCCTGGGCAGCCTGGCACACATGAGCGACTACATGCTGCAGTGCCTGCGCAACGACAGCAGAGTTGCCCACATTTTAACCTGTGCGGACTACTGGGTTGCCACCCTGCTGGATCCACGCTACAAAGACAATGTGCCCACCTTACTTCCTGCACTGGAGCGTGATAGGAAGATGCGCGAGTACAAGCGCACGTTGGTAGACGCGCTACTGAGAGCATTCCCAAATGTCACAGGGGAACAAGTGGAAGCCCAAGGCCAAGGCAGAGGAGGAGCAAGAGGTCGCCAAGGCAGCTGTGTCACGGCCAGCTCCTCTGAGGGCAGGGTTAGCATGGCAGAGATGTGGAAAACTTTTGTCAACACGCCACAGCTAACTGCACCACCACCTGATACGCAACGTGTTAGCAGGAGGCAACATTTCACTAACATGGTGGAACAGTACGTGTGCACACCCCTCCACGTACTGACTGATGGTTCGGCCCCATTCAACTTCTGGGTCTCTAAATTGTCCACGTGGCCAGAGCTAGCCTTTTATGCCTTGGAGGTGCTGGCCTGCCCGGCAGCCAGCGTTTTGTCTGAACGTGTATTCAGCACGGCAGGGGGCGTCATTACAGACAAACGCAGCCGCCTGTCTACAGCCAATGTGGACAAGCTGACGTTCATAAAAATGAACCAGGCATGGATCCCACAGGACCTGTCCGTCCCTTGTCCAGATTAGACATTAACTACCTCCCCATAACCATATATTATTGGACTCCAGGGCACTTCCTCATTCAATCCTATTTTTATTTTCATTTTACCATTATATTGCGATGCTACCCAAAGTTGAATGAACCTCTCCTCTGCCTGTGTGCTAGGCCTAAATATATGCCAATGGACTGTTGCAGTGGTGGCTGACATGAAGCCTGATTCTCTGCTATGACATGCAGACTAATTCTCTGCTGACATGAAGCCAGATTGTCTGTTACGGGACCTCTCTCCTCTGCCTGGGTGCTGGGCCTAAATTTATGACAATGGACTGTTGCAGTGGTGGCTGACGTGAAGCCTGATTCTCTGCTATGACATGCAGACTGATTCTCTGCTGACATGAAGCCAGATCGTCTGTTACGGGACCTCTCTGCTCTGCCTGTGTGCTAGGCCTAAATATATGCCAATGGACTGTTGCAGTGGTGGGTGACGTGAAGCCTCATTCTCTGCTATGACATGCAGACTGATTCTCTGCTGACATGAAGCCAGATTGTCTGTTACGGGACCTCTCTGCTCTGCCTGTGTGCTAGGCCTAAATATATGCCAATGGACTGTTGCAGTGGTGGGTGACGTGAAGCCTCATTCTCTGCTATGACATGCAGACTGATTCTCTGCTGTCATGAAGCCAGATTGTCTGTTACGGGACCTCTCTGCTCTGCCTGTGTGCTAGGCCTAAATATATGCCAATGGACTGTTGCAGTGGTGGGTGACGTGAAGCCTCATTCTCTGCTATGACATGCAGACTGATTCTCTGCTGACATGAAGCCAGATTGTCTGTTACGGGACCTCTCTGCTCTGCCTGTGTGCTAGGCCTAAATATATGCCAATGGACTGTTGCAGTGGTGGGTGACGTGAAGCCTCATTCTCTGCTATGACATGCAGACTGATTCTCTGCTGTCATGAAGCCAGATTGTCTGTTACGGGACCTCTCTGCTCTGCCTGTGTGCTAGGCCTAAATATATGCCAATGGACTGTTGCAGTGGTGGGTGACGTGAAGCCTCATTCTCTGCTATGACATGCAGACTAATTCTCTGCTGACATGAAGACAGATTCTCTGTTACGGGACCTCTCTCCTCTGCCTGTGTGTGTGCTGGGCCTAAATATATGCCAATGGACTGTTGCAGTGGTGGCTGACGTGAAGCCTCATTCTCTGCTATGACATGCAGACTGATTCTCTGCTGACATGAAGCCAGATTCTCTGTTACGGGACCTCTCTCCTCTGCCTGTGTGTGTGCTGGGCCTAAATATATGCCAATGGACTGTTGCAGTGGTGGCTGACGTGAAGCCTCATTCTCTGCTATGACATGCAGACTGATTCTCTGCTGACATGAAGCCAGATTCTCTGTTACGGGACCTCTCTCCTCTGCCTGTGTGTGTGCTGGGCCTAAATATATGCCAATGGACTGTTGCAGTGGTGGCTGACGTGAAGCCTCATTCTCTGCTATGACATGCAGACTGATTCTCTGCTGACATGAAGCCAGATTCTCTGTTACGGGACCTCTCTCCTCTGCCTGTGTGTGTGCTGGGCCTAAATATATGCCAATGGACTGTTGCAGTGGTGGCTGACGTGAAGCCTCATTCTCTGCTATGACATGCAGACTAATTCTCTGCTGACATGAAGACAGATTCTCTGTTACGGGACCTCCCTCCTCTGCCTGGGTGCTGGGCCTAAATATATGCCAATGGACTGTTGCAGTGGTGGCTGACGTGAAGCCTCATTCTCTGCTATGACATGCAGACTGATTCTCTGCTGACATGAAGCCAGATTCTCTGTTACGGGACCTCTCTCCTCTGCCTGTGTGTGTGCTGGGCCTAAATATATGCCAATGGACTGTTGCAGTGGTGGCTGACGTGAAGCCTCATTCTCTGCTATGACATGCAGACTAATTCTCTGCTGACATGAAGACAGATTCTCTGTTACGGGACCTCCCTCCTCTGCCTGGGTGCTGGGCCTAAATATATGCCAATGGACTGTTGCAGTGGTGGCTGACGTGAAGCCTCATTCTCTGCTATGACATGCAGACTGATTCTCTGCTGACATGAAGCCAGATTCTCTGTTACGGGACCTCTCTCCTCTGCCTGTGTGTGTGCTGGGCCTAAATATATGCCAATGGACTGTTGCAGTGGTGGCTGACGTGAAGCCTCATTCTCTGCTATGACATGCAGACTAATTCTCTGCTGACATGAAGACAGATTCTCTGTTACGGGACCTCCCTCCTCTGCCTGGGTGCTGGGCCTAAATATATGCCAATGGACTGTTGCAGTGGTGGCTGACGTGAAGCCTCATTCTCTGCTATGACATGCAGACTGATTCTCTGCTGACATGAAGCCAGATTCTCTGTTACGGGACCTCTCTCCTCTGCCTGTGTGTGTGCTGGGCCTAAATATATGCCAATGGACTGTTGCAGTGGTGGCTGACGTGAAGCCTCATTCTCTGCTATGACATGCAGACTGATTCTCTGCTGACATGAAGCCAGATTCTCTGTTACGGGACCTCTCTCCTCTGCCTGTGTGTGTGCTGGGCCTAAATATATGCCAATGGACTGTTGCAGTGGTGGCTGACGTGAAGCCTCATTCTCTGCTATGACATGCAGACTAATTCTCTGCTGACATGAAGACAGATTCTCTGTTACGGGACCTCCCTCCTCTGCCTGGGTGCTGGGCCTAAATATATGCCAATGGACTGTTGCAGTGGTGGCTGACATGAAGCCTCATTCTCTGCTATGACATGCAGACTGATTCTCTGCTGACATGAAGACAGATTCTCTGTTACGGGACCTCTCTCCTCTGCCTGTGTGCTAGGCCTAAATATATGCCAATGGACTGTTGCAGTGGTGGGTGACGTGAAGCCTCATTCTCTGCTATGACATGCAGACTGATTCTCTGCTGTCATGAAGCCAGATTGTCTGTTACGGGACCTCTCTGCTCTGCCTGTGTGCTAGGCCTAAATATATGCCAATGGACTGTTGCAGTGGTGGGTGACGTGAAGCCTCATTCTCTGCTATGACATGCAGACTAATTCTCTGCTGACATGAAGACAGATTCTCTGTTACGGGACCTCTCTCCTCTGCCTGTGTGTGTGCTGGGCCTAAATATATGCCAATGGACTGTTGCAGTGGTGGCTGACGTGAAGCCTCATTCTCTGCTATGACATGCAGACTGATTCTCTGCTGACATGAAGCCAGATTCTCTGTTACGGGACCTCTCTCCTCTGCCTGTGTGCTAGGCCTAAATATATGCCAATGGACTGTTGCAGTGGTGGCTGACGTGAAGCCTCATTCTCTGCTATGACATGCAGACTAATTCTCTGCTGACATGAAGACAGATTCTCTGTTACGGGACCTCTCTCCTCTGCCTGGGTGCCGGGGCCTAAATATCTGAGAATGGACTGTTCCAGTGGTGGGTGACGGGAAGCCAGATTCTCTGCTATGGAACCTCTCTCCAATTGATTTTGGTTAATTTTTATTTATTTAATTTTTATTTAATTAATTTCCCTATCCACATTTGTTTGCAGGGGATTTACCTACATGTTGCTGCCTTTTGCAGCCCTCTAGCCCTTTCCTGGGCTGTTTTACAGCCGTTTTAGTGCCGAAAAGTTCGGGTCCCCATTGACTTCAATGGGGTTCGGGTTCGGGACGAAGTTCGGATCGGGTTCGGATCCCGAACCCGAACATTTCCGGGATGTTCGGCCGAACTTCTCGAACCCGAACATCCAGGTGTTCGCTCAACTCTACTGGAATCCAGTAACAGTGCTGCTTCAGCAAGGCATAGTTGATGGAGATCATTTTTGTTTAAAGTTGTATGAGCTGGATTTCTTTGGACTGTGAGACAGGTTAGTAGTGGGCGTCTCTCAGTCCACACCCCTAGTTCACTACAGTTATTCCCTTTAGCTGAAGAGATCACAGGTGGGGCCTGCTGTAATCAAGGAGGGATAAGACAACCCTCTATGTATGACATGACAGAGAGAGAGGACTTGGAAACGGAATCCTGCAGAGGCTCTGTGTGGTCTCAGCCAGGAGGGCGGAGACGCCGCGAGGCTGTGTAAAGCCTGAGTTTTGGGGGGACCCAGCGACACCTGCGGAAAGAGGTTTGTACAGTTAGAGTCGGGAGGACTTCTGGAGGTACAGGTGTGGTCACAGCCAGGAGGCTGCTGGTTCGTATGGCTGAGAAAAGCCAGATCATACCCTGTTTGTGAACTGAGCTCTATAGGTGAGATGGAGACAACACCTGTATAAGGTAGAGCCCAAACAGGCAGGTATTTATTTTGGTTTATGTTTATGTTTGTGCTCGTGCTGAAGTGCCAGAATAAAGTACCATAAGGACTTGAACCCCGTTGTCTGAGAAGGAATCTGTCATCGCCGCCCTGCTCGAGAAAGCAATCCCTTACAAATGGTATGTGACTTCAGCAGGCCCAACAGGAATATTTTATTTAGGGCAGCCACCTGCTCCCTCCCTAATTTTAATAAATATTAGAGGACCACTTTAACTATTGTATAGAATGTATAAGTACCAAAACATGGCATCTATTGTACATAATGTAAAACTTGTCCCACAGAAATAGAAGCCTCATACAACTACACTGAGCAAATACAGTGAAACCTCTAGAGGTAGCCACACAAAGTTTTATTGAGACCCTGTCTTCTAGGAGTTGATCTTCTCAAAGCAGAAGGCCAGTGTACATAATATATGGTAAAGCATAAAATCTGTCACAGGAAATCTGGTCTGGATAAGGAGGTGGTATTCTCAAAGATATGGTCTTTTGAAGAGGTTTCACTGTAACTATTAATGTTCTCAAAGCCTACTGTCAGAGTCCTCAAGGGATTCAGACATTTTACTGCATGATCCACCTTTTTGTACCCCATCATTTGTTTATTTCTTAGTTCTCAAACTTCTTTCTTATGGGGTTTGTCCAGCCTTGAAGCCGACAAGCAATCATGCATCATTCAAGCTGCTGTGACCTGTGACTGGTTGCAGCTATCACAGGACCTAGCCACTTTCTTTTTTTAACGTTCTGGGAACAGGAGTAAACAGGGGAAGACTCTAAGGCCAAATGCACACGACAGTTTTTTTTCACGGTCCGCAAAAACGGGGTCCGTGGGTCCGTGATCCGTGACCGTTTTTTCGTCCGTGGGTCTTCCTTGATTTTTGGAGGATCCACGGACATGAAAAAAAAGTCGTTTTGGTGTCCGCCTGGCCGTGCGGAGCCAAACGGATCCGTCCTGAATTACAATGCAAGTCAATGGGGACGGATCCGTTTGATGTTGACACAATATGGTGCCATTTCAAACGGATCCGTCCCTATTGACTTTCAATGTAAAGTCTGGAGTTCTTTTATACCATCGGATTGGAGTTTTCTCCAATCCGATGGTATATTTTAACTTGAAGCGTCCCCATCACCATGGGAACGCCTCTATGTTAGAATATACTGTCGGATATGAGCTACTTCGTGAAACTCAGATCCGACAGTATATTCTAACACAGAGGCGTTCCCATGGTGATGGGGACGCTTCTAGTTAGAATACACTACAAACTTTGTACAAGACTGCCCCCTGCTGCCTGGCAGCACCCGATCTCTTACAGGGGGATATGATAGCACAATTAACCCCTTCAGGTGCGGCACCTAAAGGGGTTAATTGTACTATCATATTCCCCTGTAAGAGATCAGGGCAGACCCCCCCCCTCCCCAGTTTGAATATCGTTGGTGGCACAGTGTGCGCCCCCCAACGGGCCCCCCCTTCCTCCCTCTAATGTTAGAAATCGTTGGTGGCACAGTGTGCACCCACCATCGCCCCCCCTCCCTCCCTCCCTCTATTGTAATAAATCGTTGGTGGCACAGTGTGCGCCCACCATCGCCCCCCCTCCCTCCCTCTATTGTAATAAATCGTTGGTGGCACAGTGTGCGCCCACCATCGGCCCCCCCTCTCTCTATAGCAGTAACAACATTGGTGGCAGTGTGCGGCCTCCCATTCCCCCCCCCCCATCATTGGTGGCAGCGGAGTTCCGATCGGAGTCCCAGTTTAATCTCTGGGGCTCTGATCGGTAACCATGGCAACCAGGACGCTACTGCAGTCCTGGTTGCCATGGTTACTTAGCAATAGTACAATAGTAGAAGACTCATAGTTACCTGCTTGCTGCTGCGATGTCTGTGTCCGGCCGGGAGCTCCACCTACTGGTAAGTGACAGGTCTGTGCGGCGCATTGCTAAAGAACTGTCACTTACCAGTAGGAGGAGCTCCCGGCCGTTCACAGACATCGCAGCAGCAAGCAGGTAAGTATGAATCTTCTACTGTTGTACTATTGCTAAGTAACCATGGCAACCAGGGCTGCAGTAGCTTCCTGGTTGCCATGGTTACCGATCGGAGCCCCAGCGATTAAACTGGGACTCCGATCGGAACTCCGCTGCCACCAATGATGGGGGGGGGGGAATGGGAGGCCGCACACTGCCACCAATGTTGTTACTGCTATAGAGGGAGGGGGGGCCGATGGTGGGCGCACACTGTGCCACCAACGATTTATTACAATAGAGGGAGGGAGGGGGGGCGATGGGCGCACACTGTGCCACCAACAATTTCTAACATTAGAGGGAGGGAGGGGGGGGCGATGGTGGGCGCACACTGTGCCACCAACGATTTCTAACATTAGAGGGAGGGAGGGGGGGCGATGGTGGGCGCACACTGTGCCACCAACGATTTCTAACATTAGAGGGAGGAAGGGGGGGCCCGATGGGGGGCGCACACTGTGCCACCAACGATATTCAAACTGGGGAGGGGGGGGGGTCTGCCCCCTGCTGCCTGGCAGCCCTGATCTCTTACAGGGTAATATGATAGTACAATTAACCCCTTTAGGTGCCGCACCTGTAAGAGATCAGGTGCTGCCAGGCAGCAGGGGGCAGTCTTGTACAAAGTTTGTAGTGTATTCTAACTAGAAGCGTCCCCATCACCATGGGAACGCTTCTGTGTTCGAATATACTGTCGGATATGAGTTTTCACGAAGTGAAAACTTAGATCAGAAAAAACTTTTTTTGCAGACGGATCTTCGCATCCGTCTGTATGAAAGCAACCTACGGCCACGGATCACGGACACGGATGCCAATCTTGTGTGCATCCGTGTTCTTTCACGGACCCATTGACTTGAATGGGTCCGTGAACCGTTGTCCGTCAAAAAAATAGGACAGGTCGTATTTTTTTGACGGACAGGATACACGGATCACGGCCTCGGCTGCAAAACTGTGCATTTTCCGATTTTTCCACGGACCCATTGAAAGTCAATGGGTCCGCGAAAAAAAACGGAAAACGGCACAACAGCCACGGATGCACACAACGGTCGTGTGCATGAGGCCTAAGTGTTGTCTTGTGGGCTTGTGAAAACATATAGCTATAGATTACACAATCATTTTGCTACTGAGAGAAAAACATACTTTTTATACTAAAATGAGTGTGCTGATTCTAAATATGAACTTGGAATTAGCCTGACACGTCTAGAATTTAACCTCTTAAGGACCCTGGGATTTTCCATTTTTGCGTTTTCGTTTTTCACTCCCCGCCTTCCCATAGTCCTAACTTTTTTATTTTCCCATTCACATAGCCTTATGAGGGGTTATTTTTTGCGGGACAAATTGTACTTTCTAATTGCACTATTTACGGTTGCATACCATGTAGTAGGAAGTGGGAAAAAAAATCCAAATGGGGTAGAATTGGGCAAAAAAGCAATTCTCATCAAGGTTTTTTTTTTTTTTTTCTTACACTGTACACTATGTGGTAAAATGTACCTGTTATCTTTATTCTCCAGGTCAGTACAGTTTCAACACTTGTATAATTTTTCTATAAAAATTCTATTTTTTTTATAACCATATTCTGACCCCTATAACTTTTTTGTAGTTATGTGTACGGGGCTGTGTTTGAGCAAATAGTTTGCGGAACCATCTGTTCTTTTCAGTGATACCAATTTAAAGTGTGTGCGACTTTTTGATCACTTTTTATAAAAAAAAGTATTGGGTAGTTGAAGTCACAAAAAATGGCAAATTTGCTGTTTTTAGCTTTTTCCGTTATGCTATTTGCTGTATACCATTAATATTGTTATATTTTAATAGTATGGGCATTTTTGCACGCGGTGATGCCCGTAATGTTTATTTTTTTATTGTTTAGTATTTATATTTTAAGTATTTATATTTTTATTTTAAGTAAAGGGGGGATTTGAACTTTTTTTTTTTGCAAAAACTTTTTTTTTTAAACTTTTTTTTACTTGCCTTGGGTGACCATAACTGGCAATTAGATTGCCAGTTATTGTGTTAATTAGATTAGTCATTCGATTGCCTATTGTGTTAATTAATGTCAATATAGACACCATTGAAGACTTCATTTGCACTATACCAATACAATGCTGCCACCTAGTGGCCTGTATTAGTATAGTCATCTAATTGGCACCAAAGCCAGCTTGAGGATTGAGCCTATTAGATAAATGTAACAGGTTCCCTGATCTAAGTCAGGGAACACTGTTGCCGGAGCGTAAGTGCGCGACCACGGCATCCACAGCACATTTGACTAAGGCATCTGAAAGGGAAAATGTATGCAATCAGCCTTATGGCTGATTGCATACATGTGCCACAGGTCTCTGCTATTTAAAATAGCAGAAACCCGGCAGCTATGGCGCCTGCTGCACGTGTAAAGGGTTAAGTTATACATGCAAAGCCTATTCAGTTACAATATTAATGCATTATATTGGAGATATTCCAATGGACATGTCCAGACCTGTCCGGACGCCCTCAGGCTGATGTCAGCAGTAAGTAAATAAGGGAAGCTGGACAGATTATGATAAAATGATCTGTTATAGTGTTATCAGTTTTGAAACTTAAGATGGATAAACGCAAATGTGTTAACAATCCAGACAATTTCTGCTACATATGTGGCAAATACACTACTTATGATCGGCGCAAGAATCTGACAAAGCGAGTGCGTCTTGCAGCTTGGGATGCATTTGTGCTAGTAGTGCAGAACTTCCTTGGGAACAGAGTTACAAACTATGCTGAATTAGTAGACAACATGCTTACAGCATATGAACAACTTGGCCTCCGAATGTCATTGAAAGTGCATTTCTTATATTCCCATCTTGACTTTTTCCCACCCAATTTGTGACACGGAAGTAACGGACATGGAAACCGGTTCCATAAAGACACTGTATGTCTACAATGGAGAACATGTATCAAGGCCACTGGAATCCCAACATTATGGGGGACTACTGCTGGTTTTTGCAACGGGACAATATGACCGTTCACAAACGCAAAAGCAGATGCCTGAAGCACTTTTAACAGTACTGAGCCTTGCTCAAGTAAGACTTTTAAACTGAAAAACAAGATTTTTAGAATTTTTGTTATTCAATTACATTTTCATACACTGTTTACTACACAAACTTTGATGTAGATCAGGTAATTGTTGAAGTAAAACATTTTGTGACGTATTACAACAATTCTGACTTCGGATTTGTAATCCGCACACTCAATTTAGTATAGGACAAATGTTCTTTGCTCAGTAGCAGACGAAAAGTTTTTTTTTTTAGTTGTGTGGTGTTATTTGACTGTACTTTATTCTGTAATATTATAAAGTACATTTACTTTAAGAGTATTATATGACTATCTGTAGGTGGATAGGGACAAGAATTTGTTGTGACACTTCCTTCGAATTAATGCAGAGTTTGATTATAAAGATGTTTTACATTGCTCTGAAATTTATGCACATTATTGATTTTAGCTTTGAAGAAAATACAATTCCAGAGAAATCCATCTACTAATCTAATAGTCAATGGATTTCTACTAAGTGGTAGTTAGAGATATGGAATGGTTTGTAAATATGAGTTCTAAACTTAAAGGGTCTCTAAATCAAATTCAATACCTGATGGAACAGGTTGAAATCAATGGGATAAACTATGGTCAAAGATGAAACAGCCAAAAGTAATAAACCTCAAAGTTCACCCCACATTCAAACAATATCTGGATGAGTTCAACCAACTACTTTGTTTCTTAAAACTAACATCCCGAATTGCCATGAAGCATACACCAAGAATTCACATGCATTGCACAATATATCTCCAAATGTTCATGTTGGTTCATATACACAGGTCATTTCCAGAGTGGAGATGGCCTTGTGGTTTGCCCGGCGGTCGTTTCACGGCGAACTTTGCATGTTTGCGTTTTGGCGAACATGCGAACATGGCGATATTCGCACTCACCATATTATTTTACATTGTGAAGAACTTTGACCCATGACGCATCCATCAGGTGGTACAGGACAGCCATTTGAGATGTTTCAGCACATGGACATACCCCCTACCTTATAAATAAACCCGATCTGGCCGCCATTTTACATTCAGTCTTTTGCCAGTGTAGGGAGAGGTTGCTGTGTGGAGCAGGGACAGGCTGTTAGGGACACCAAACGCTAGCTAATAGGGCCACAAAGGTCCTTTTAAGGACTGGTATAGGTGTGCTATCGATAGGTGTGATACACAGAGGGGTGTGATATACTTATAATATACTTTTATAATGAGTCAAAAACACATAGATAGATCTATATAGTGATCACCTGTAAGTTAGGGACTTAGGGGCTAGGGCCATTTTTATATAGGGTAAGGTTCTGGATGGGGTCTCTCTTATCAGGGTGGGTGCTCTGTGGTTAGGCTATCAGGTCCAGAATAGCACCCCTCTGTAGGGCGATATCAGGGTCAGTTCTTTGCCCACCATGTCCTTCAATACCACATCATCATCTAGCCCAGGGATAGATGTTTTTTTCCTTCCCTCCGGGATTCATCGATGTGCACTGGAACCCCCCGGATTGTGGTAGGACATATGGTTTCTGATTTGGTGCCGCTGAGCACCTGATTTAGTGCAGCCGAGCACTTGTTATTGCCTACCATATCTATGCTTTTTGCTTAACTTTAATAATTTGATTTATTTTCGTTTTGAGGGATATCTTTTAATAGTAACATTATTAAAGGTTACGTTTTATCTTCATGTATATTCTAATAGATTGCCTTCATTGTACAATGTTATAATATACTTTCTAACATAGAAAGTATAATATAGTGCATTTGTATTGTGCAGCAGTTGTGTGCGGTTCTGCTGCGATACTGCAGGTATATAGAGGGACAAGCATTATTGGAACTGGTGTGATATACCAGTTGCCCCCCCCCCCCCCAAAAAAAAAAAAGTGATTGAAGCACAGGGCACATTTAAGAGAATTAAGAGAAGGGAGTCTGTCACTACCATATGGCCATATACAGTGCTTACATTGCCCTATAGCACACCTATACATGAATGTTATGGTACCTTTGTCTTTAGACTTGCAGAAGCTGGAAAAACGAACTGTAATTGATATGCAAATAAGCACCTGCAAGTGCCCAGGGGCGGCGTTCACTGTGTTGGTGCCCAGGCTGCCCTGCCTTTTTTCATTGTTCCCCCACCCCAGCCTCTGCATATGCCCGCCCTCCTATTCCCTTGCGTCATCCCAAGGTCCGGCTGAGATCCCGCGACTGTGCACTGCCTCGCTGGGCCGGTGCAAGCGCACTGCGATGCCCATTGTTGGCACGGCATCGCTTTAACTACTGCGCATGCTCCGAACAGCGCAAAACCAGCCGTTTGCCGGAGTTAAAGCGATGCCGTGCCAACAATGACGCAAGGGAATAGGAAGGCGGGCATATGCATAGGCTGGGGCAGGAGAACAATGAAAAAAGGCAGGGCAGCCTGGGCACCAACACAGTTAATGCCGCCCCTGAGCACTTGCGAGTGCTCATTTGCATATCAATCAAAGTTAGTTTTTCCAGCTTCTGCAAGTTTAAAGACAAAGGTACCACAACATTCATGTATAGGTGTGCTATAGGGCAATGTAAGCACTGTATATGGCCATATGGAGGTGACAGACTCCCTTTAAGATGCATAAAAATGTTCCCTGATTAAGATACATATTTTTTGTTGGAATTTTTGTCATTGATCCCCCTCTAGTATGCCACTGTCCATGTTGTGGGACTATCTGTACACTTCTGCTAAGTATTTGTTGGCTGAAAATATGATCTGAAGGTTTTTCAGGTTCGCCTGCCATTAAAGTGAATGGGGCCCGCCGCGAACTTGCGGTTCGCGAACATTTGATCATGATCGCATTCGCGAACCGCCCCCCACCGATGTTCGTCCATCAATAATCCAGAGTAACTGCCATGTGCAGCACAGACAGCAGCTAGACTGACAGAGGGACTCAGTTGCTCAGTTGAAATAGCAATTGTAGAGCAGCACCCACGGACACAGATGACCACATCGGAATGCAACAGCCGTACCGCGACCGTAGATCCTCAGCAGTCCACCGAACAGTAAATGAAAAAGGGTAACGGCAGCATCTCCAGTGAATTCTTTATTGGACAGACTTCACAGAAAGTGTACCATAAAAACAGACAGCAACGTTTTGGCTACATCATAGCCTTTGTCAAGGCTTGACAAAGGCTATGATGTAGCCAAAACATTGCTGTCTGTTTTTATGGTACACTTTCTGAGAAGTCCATCCAATAAAGAATTCACTGGAGATGCTGCTGCTACCCTTTTTTATTTACTGTTCAGTTGGTCAGTTGTCACAGGTATCTGGAGCCATGCTGACTGCAGTGCATCCCACAGCTTCTGGATGGTACATGGGGAAGGATTTATAGAGCGAACATGACAATCAAGGTGGTCCCACAGATGCTCAGTTGGGTTCATGCCTGGAGAATTAGAGGGCCAGGGGAGCATTTGACAGTCTTGGTCATGCTCTTTCAACCAATGTCGTACATTTCTAGCCATATGACATGTCACATTGTCTTGCTGGAAGACTCCATCTGCCCAAGGAAGACAATCAGCAAGCATGGGTGTACATGATCTGCAAGGATGGATTCATACCGAAATCGGTGTCTTCTCCATGGATGAGTGGGCCAAGTTAATGCTACAAAAACATTTCCCAGCCCATAACGCTGCCACTACCACCTTGTGTTGCAATGGTTGCAGGGTGTTTGTTCTCTAATGTTTCTCAGCTGACAAGCCAACATCCATCTGTTCGATGAGGCATAAAACGTGACTCATTAGAGAAAGCAACTGTCACGGTCTCTACCGTGACAGGGGTCAGACGATCTAAGAGACTGGCGGCACATGATGTGATCTGACAGCCTCTTTGGTTTCACTTGTTTCTGTGTTGTTGCTGGTTATGACCACACCTCTTGTCTCAGGTGTAGCTTAAGTGGTCATTCCAACTCCTATATTTAGTCTGGTCTCACCCATCATGCTATGTGGTGGATAGCTCCTTTCTGGTTTTGGAAGTGCTGGTGTTTGGTTCTCCTCTGAGTTCCTGCTTGTCCATGTACTTCGGAGTTAAGTGTCTTTTTTCTATTTCTTGTTTGTTGTATTCCCCTATCTTTATTAGGTATTAGGCCTGAGAGAGTCTTCTGTTCCTTCTGTTCCTTCAGCTATCTGACACTATTTCCAGGGCCCTTTAGGGTCAGATAGGGCTCTAGGTTCCTGCGTATGAACATTCCTACCATCGAGTTCTGTTCATACTGATAGTAGTCAGGGCTTGGTTTAGAGATCCACTAGGTAGTGATCTTTCCCTAGTTTCCAGGCCTAGTACCTTTTCCCTTCCCCGTGTTCGGTGTGGAGTTTACTACCCACACCACGCTGTGACATTATAAACCGCTGCAAACTGTGATTTTTTTTTGTTTGTGTCAGTAAGGCTATAGATCCAATCACTGCACTGGTTAGACAATTGTAGGGTCTGTCTATAGAGGTAGCTGACCTCCGCACGCAGATCCAGGGATCACAGGCTGCTGGTGCCAGTAGTAGTTACCAGGCCTGTCTCCTGAACCTAAGGTTGCACTTCCGGACAGATTTTCGGGGGAAGCGATAATTTCATTCGGTTCAGAGAGTCATGTAAATTTCACTTTAAGTTACGTCTGACTCTGATCTGGGGATGAAAGTCAAAGAGTGTGTATTATCATGTCGTTGCTTAAAGGGGACGCTCAGTCTTGGGCTTTTTCTCTACCGACCGGATCACAGTCCCTCCGGTCGGTAGATGAAATTGTCAGAGCGCTAGGTCTTATCTACGATGACCCGAATCTCTGGATCTATTGCTCTGAATTTAGGAGATGGGCTACGGATACAGAGTCGAATGATCCAGTTCTCCGTAGCCAATTCTGTCAGGGATTATCCGAGAAGCTAAATGATGCTTCACGAAAATCCTGAGTCATTGGAAGCGGCTATGTCCCTTGCTGTACGCATGGATAGACGCCTGAGAGAGAGATCTAAGGTCCCTCACGCTCAGGACGAACTATCATATAACGTGGCAGCTTCCTCTGACACCTTGGGTGGAGAGACTCCTGAGTTTATGCCTGGTGATGATCCTATGCAGTTAGGGGGAGCTACCCCTGGGCCTGCTTGCAAGAGTTTTAGTCATAAGAAGGGAGTATTTTTTTCTGTGTAAAAAGGGGACATTTCGTTAATGTTTGCCCTTACGTTCAGCGTCAAGGTTAAAACAAAACAAAAAAATTTTTAATTCCCGTCTTAATCTTGGTGGTGTGGGTGGGGAGTCAGAGAACTTACTTTTGTGATTTACTGGTAGTACCCGATTTCTCCTGTCTGCCAAGGTGGCGCTAGAGTCCAAAACTGTGGTAATTGAGGTGTTTGTTTGACAGTGGGACAGGGGTCAACCTAGTTGATGGTCAGTTCGTCCATTTGCATACGTTGACAACAAGTGCATTAGAGAAAAATATTTTGGTGTTTGCAATAGACTCCGCACCACTTACTCAGAATTGTTTGTCACAGATGGTGCAGGATATCCGTTTAAGAGTGGGTGATTTTTATCAGGAATCCATTTTGTGTTTTGTGCTGGAGGGTTTGCCTGCTCCATTTGTTCTGGGTTTACCATGGTTGAGCAAATATAATCCTACCATTGACTGGCAAGCAAGACAGATTCTCTATTGGAGTGATTATTGCATGGACATTTGTCTTAATACATATCTTTCTCTCTTGACCACTAAAGCTGTTCCCTCTTACATTTCTGATTTTTTTGATGTACTGTATTTTCTGAGAGTGGTTGCCAGGGTTTACCCCCACACCGGGAATATGATTGTCCTATCAATCTTATTCCCGGAGTGAAATTGCCCAAATCTAGGTTATATGACCTTTCTGAACCCGAAAGAGTGGCCATGCGAGAGTATATTGCTGAAAGTTTGGCAAAGGGACATATTAGACCTTCCAAGTCCCCAGTGGCAGCAGGGTTTTTCTTTGTAAAGAAGAGAGACTGAACTCTTAGGCCATGTCTGTATTTCCATGAACTCAATCGGATTCTTACCCACCGGTCCGTGATCCTTAACCCCTTCCTTTGATTCCTGATTTGTTTAACCAGATTATTGGTGCCAAGGTGTTCTCTAAGTTGGACTTAAGGGGGGCATATAATCTGGTCAAGATCAAGGAAGGGGGTGAATGGAAGATGGCTTTTAATACTCCTGAGGGGCACTTTAAGAACCTGGTCATGCCTTTTGGGTTGACCAATGCTTCTGCGGTCTTGCAGCATTTTGTTTATAATATATTTCATCATCTGGTGGGGAGGTTTGTTGTGTATCTGGATGACATACAAATTTATTCTCCAGATATGGAGACTCATCAGGATTACGCGAGACAGGTGTTACAGATCCTAAGAGAGAATAAATTGTATGGTAAGATGGAGAAGTGTGCATTTGCAGTTCAGGAAGTGCAATTCCTGGGTTACCTACTCTCATCTTCAGATTTTTGTATGGAAACCAGAGAAGGTCCGTGCTGTCTTGGACTGGGATCGACCCGAAAATCTGAAAGCGCTTATGCAGTTTTTGGGGTTCAATAACTACTACTGTGAATTCATTTTGAACTAATTGACTATGGTTAAACCTTTAACGGACATGACTAGAAAAGGTTCAGATGTCTCTGTCTGGTCTGATGCGGCATTACAAGCTTTTTCTGTGATGAAGGAATGTTTTGCTTCTGCTCCTATACGGGTGCAACCAGATGTGTCACAGCAATTCATTATGGAAGTTGACGCATCCGAGGTAGGGGTAGTAGCAGTCTTGTCGCAGGGTCCTTCACCTAGTAAATGGCGCCCATGTGCATTCTTCTCTAAGAGACTCTCGGCTGCAGAAAGGAATTATGACGTGGGTAATAGAGAGTTGATGGCCATTAAGTTGGCTTTTGAGGAGTGGCGTCATTGATTGGAAGGAGCAATTCATCCTATTTCTGTGCTTACTGATCACAAAAATCTGGCTTACCTGGAGTTGGCTAAGCGACTGAACCCAAGGCAGGCCAAATGGTCGTTGTTTTTTACCAGATTTAATTTCATCATCACCTATCGCCCTGGGGTTAAGAACATCAAGGCTGATGCTTTGTCGCGTAGCTTTCCTGGGGGAGGGGGGTCATTCGGAAGATCCTGGTCTGATATTGTCTGAAGGGATAGTTATATCCCCCCTATATTCCGACCTTGAGCCAGAGGTGTTGGAGGCCAAGGGAGATGCACCGGATTCTTGTCCTCCGGGGAAGTTGTTTGTTCCTTCTGAATTACGTCACAAGGTGTTCAAGGAACATCACTGTAAAGTTCTCACACAATACCCTGGGAGCAGATCCACTGTCGATCTCATCTCTCGTAGATTCTGGTGGCCGGGGTTGCGTAAGTGTGTTGAGGACTATATGTCTGCTTGCAGTACTTGTGCACATGCTAAGGTGACACATACTCGGCCTTCCAGATCTTTACTTCCGTTGCCCATCCCGTCCCGACCTTAGACTTATTTATGTAATGGTAGATGAAAAGATTTGCGGCACTCACTACTGTCTTGAAATTCATCAACACTGAAGGGCTATTCCGCTCCCCAGCCTGCAAACTTTTCCATGTATGCAAGAAATAAAGCATTGAAGTAATTTCAAGACAGTGGTGAGTGCCGCAAATCTTTTAATCTACCATTACATTTATACCATGTGTCTGCTTTGAATCAGCCTTTGCTGAGCACCACACAAATCTGTCTGCATCTACTGAGCCGTGGTTGCTGCATCTGGCAATACGAAGTGTTTGTGGGGCGAGCAACAGCAGTGCCGCTGATTTCTTTTCTGTGCCTTGTATATTATACACAGACTTATTTATCCATGGATTTTATTACATACTGTATTTACCTAATTCTTCAGGAAAAACTGTGATTTTGGTGGTTGTTGATCGCTTTAGTAAGATGGAGCACTTTATAGCATTGCCAGGTCTACCTAATGCTAAAACTATTGCACAAGTATTTGTCGATAACATAGTGAAATTACATGGTATTCCTTCTGATGTGGTATCTGATGGGGGACTCAGTTTGTTTCCAAATTCTTGAAGGCGTTCTGTACTCGTCTGGGGGTACAATTGTCCTTCTCTTCGGCCTTTCATCCTCAGTTGAACAGACAGACTGAACGCACTAATTCAGAATCTGGAGACCTATTTGAGATGTTTTGTCTCGGAGACCAAGGAGGAGTGGTCTTCATCTTTGTCTTTAGCTGAGTTTGCCATAAATAACCGTAGACAGGAGACCATTGATAAGTCGCTGTTTTTTGGGGCATATGGGTTCCACCCGCAATTTGGCACATTTTCTGGTATGGAGACTTCTGGTATACCGTAAGAGGAATAGACAAGTATAAACGTATGGCTGACAAGAGACGTATGAGTGGTCCGGACCTGAGAGTGGGTGATTCTGTGTGGCTGTCCACAAGAAACATTAAGTTGGAAGTTGGGTCCAAGGTTTATTAATCCATATAAGATCACTGCCATTATTAAACCGGTAGCCTTTCGTCTTGAACTTCCTCAGGCTTTGAAGATTCATAATTAGGGATGAGCGAACTCGAACTGTATAGTTCGGGTTCGTACCGAATTTTGGGGTGTCCGTGACACGGACCCGAACCCGGACATTTTCGTAAAAGTCCGGGTTCGGGTTCGGTGTTCGTCGCTTTCTTGGCGCTTTTGTGACGCTTTCTTGGCGCTTTTTGAAAGGCTGCAAAGCAGCCAATCAACAAGCGTCATACTACTTGCCCCAAGAGGCCATCACAGCCATGCCTACTATTGGCATGGCTGTGATTGGCCAGAGCACCATGTGACCCAGCCTCTATTTAAGCTGGAGTCACATAGCGCCGCCCGTCACTCTGCTCTGATTAGCGTAGGGAGAGGTTGCGGCTGCGACAGTAGGGCGAGATTAGGCAGATTAACTCCTCCAAAGGACTTGATTAACTGATCGATCTGCAGCTGTGGATCATTGAGCTGCTGATCCTCAATTGCTCACTGTTTTTAGGCTGCCCAGACCGTTTGTCAGTCACATTTTTCTGGGGTGATCGGTGGCCATTTTGTGTCTTGTGGTGCGCCAGCACAAGCTGCGACCAAGTGCATTTAACCCTCAATGGTGTGGTTGTTTTTTGGCTAAAGCCTACATCAGGGTGAAGCTGTCACACCAAGTGCATTTAACCAGCAATAGTCTGTTCATTTTTTGGCCATATACAAAATCAGGGGCAAGCTGCGCCTGTCACCAAGTGCATTTAACCCTCAATGGTGTGGTTGTTTTTTGGCTAAAGCCTACATCAGGGTGAAGCTGTCACACCAAGTGCATTTAACCAGCAATAGTCTGTTCATTTTTTGGCCATATACAAAATCAGGGGCAAGCTGCGCCTGTCACCAAGTGCATTTAACCCTCAATGGTGTGGTTGTTTTTTGGCTAAAGCCTACATCAGGGTGAAGCTGTCACACCAAGTGCATTTAACCAGCAATAGTCTGTTCATTTTTTGGCCATATACAAAATCAGGGGCAAGCTGCGCCTGTCACCAAGTGCATTTAACCCTCAATGGTGTGGTTGTTTTTTGGCTAAAGCCTACATCAGGGTGAAGCTGTCACACCAAGTGCATTTAACCAGCAATAGTCTGTTCATTTTTTGGCCATATACAAAATCAGGGGCAAGCTGCGCCTGTCACCAAGTGCATTTAACCCTCAATGGTGTGGTTGTTTTCTGGCTAAAGCCTACATCAGGGTGAAGCTGTCACACCAAGTGCATTTAACCAGCAATAGTCTGTTTATTTTTTGGCCATATACTACATCAGGGGCAAGCTGCGCCCGTCACCAAGTGCATTTAACCCTCAGTAGTGTGGTTGGTCAAGCTGTGACACCAAGTGCATTTAACCAGCAATAGTCTGTTCATTTTTTGGCCATATACTACATCAGGGGCAAGCTGCGCCCGTCACCAAGTGCATTTAACCAGCAATAGTGTGGTTATTTTTTGGCCATATCCCAGTCTAATTCTGTCACTAAATCCATACCGGTCACCCAGCGCCTAAATACTAGGCCTCAAATTTATATCCCGCTAAATCTCTCGTTACCGCTGTCCTGTTGTAGCTGGGAAAGTTATTTAGTGTCCGTCAAAGCACATTTTTTGTTCTGGGTTGAAGTACAATTCCCAATTTAGCAATTTCATAATTTAGTGGTTTCTGCTATATCAGAGCTATTTGAAATCTATCCCTAAAAGGGTATATAATATTCAAGGTGCACATTGGGTCATTCAGAATAACTTCACACACACCCGCTACTGTGTATTTTCAAGTCTAATTCTGTCACTAAACCCATACCTGTCACCCAGCGCCTAAATACTAGGCCTCAAATTTATATCCTGCTAAATCTCTCGTTACCGCTGTCCTGTTGTAGCTGGGAAAGTTATTTAGTGTCCGTCAAAGCACATTTTTTGTTCTGGGTTGAAGTACAATTCCCAATTTAGCAATTTCATAATTTAGTGGTTTCTGCTATATCAGAGCTATTTGAAATCTATCCCTAAAAGGGTATATAATATTCAAGGTGCACATTGGGTCATTCAGAATAACTTCACACACACCCGCTACTGTGTATTTCAAGTCTAATTCTGTCACTAAACCCATACCTGTCACCCAGCGCCTAAATACTAGGCCTCAAATTTATATCCTGCTAAATCTCTCGTTACCGCTGTCCTGTTGTAGCTGGGAAAGTTATTTAGTGTCCGTCAAAGCACATTTTTTGTTCTGGGTTGAAATACAATTCCCAATTTAGCAATTTCATAATTTAGTGGTTTCTGCTATATCAGAGCTATTTGAAATCTATCCCTAAAAGGGTATATCATATTGAAGGTGCACATAGGGTCATTCAGAATAACTTCACACACACCCGCTACTGTGTATTTCCAAGTCTAATTCTGTCACTAAACCCATACCTGTCACCCAGCGCCTAAATACTAGGCCTCAAATTTATATCCCGCTAAATCTCTCGTTACCGCTGTCCTGTTGTAGCTGGGAAAGTTATTTAGTGTCCGTCAAAGCACATTTTTTGTTCTGGGTTGAAGTACAATTCCCAATTTAGCAATTTCATAATTTAGTGGTTTCTGCTATATCAGAGCTATTTGAAATCTATCCCTAAAAGGGTATATAATATTCAAGGTGCACATTGGGTCATTCAGAATAACTTCACACACACCCGCTACTGTGTATTTTCAAGTCTAATTCTGTCACTAAACCCATACCTGTCACCCAGCGCCTAAATACTAGGCCTCAAATTTATATCCTGCTAAATCTCTCGTTACCGCTGTCCTGTTGTAGCTGGGAAAGTTATTTAGTGTCCGTCAAAGCACATTTTTTGTTCTGGGTTGAAGTACAATTCCCAATTTAGCAATTTCATAATTTAGTGGTTTCTGCTATATCAGAGCTATTTGAAATCTATCCCTAAAAGGGTATATAATATTCAAGGTGCACATTGGGTCATTCAGAATAACTTCACACACACCCGCTACTGTGTATTTTCAAGTCTAATTCTGTCACTAAACCCATACCTGTCACCCAGCGCCTAAATACTAGGCCTCAAATTTATATCCTGCTAAATCTCTCGTTACCGCTGTCCTGTTGTAGCTGGGAAAGTTATTTAGTGTCCGTCAAAGCACATTTTTTGTTCTGGGTTGAAATACAATTCCCAATTTAGCAATTTCATAATTTAGTGGTTTCTGCTATATCAGAGCTATTTGAAATCTATCCCTAAAAGGGTATATCATATTGAAGGTGCACATAGGGTCATTCAGAATAACTTCACACACACCCGCTACTGTGTATTTCCAAGTCTAATTCTGTCACTAAACCCATACCTGTCACCCAGCGCCTAAATACTAGGCCTCAAATTTATATCCCGCTAAATCTCTCGTTACCGCTGTCCTGTTGTAGCTGGGAAAGTTATTTAGTGTCCGTCAAAGCACATTTTTTGTTCTGGGTTGAAGTACAATTCCCAATTTAGCAATTTCATAATTTAGTGGTTTCTGCTATATCAGAGCTATTTGAAATCTATCCCTAAAAGGGTATATAATATTCAAGGTGCACATTGGGTCATTCAGAATAACTTCACACACACCCGCTACTGTGTATTTCCAAGTCTAATTCTGTCACTAAACCCATACCTGTCACCCAGCGCCTAAATACTAGGCCTCAAATTTATATCCTGCTAAATCTCTCGTTACCGCTGTCCTGTTGTAGCTGGGAAAGTTATTTAGTGTCCGTCAAAGCACATTTTTTCTTCTGGGTTGAAATACAATTCCCAATTTAGCAATTTCATAATTTAGTGGTTTCTGCTATATCAGAGCTATTTGAAATCTATCCCTAAAAGGGTAGATCATATTGAAGGTGCACATAGGGTCATTCAGAATAACTTCACACACACCCGCTACTGTGTATTTCCAAGTCTAATTCTGTCACTAAACCCATACCTGTCACCCAGCGCCTAAATACTAGGCCTCAAATTTATATCCCGCTAAATCTCTCGTTACCGCTGTCCTGTTGTGGCTGGGAAAGTTATTTAGTGTCCGTCAAAGCACATTTTTTGTTCTGGGTTGAAATACAATTCCCAATTTAGCAATTTCATAATTTAGTCGTTTCTGCTATATCAGAGCTATTTGAAATCTATCCCTAAAAGGGTAGATCATATTGAAGGTGCACATAGGGTCATTCAGAATAACTTCACACACACGCTTCTGTGCATTTCCAAGTCTAATTCTGTCACTAAATCCATACCGGTCACCCAGCGCCTAAATACTAGGCCTCAAATTTATATCCCGCTGAATTTGAATACAATACATTGGGCCAAATAATATATTTGTTGTTGTGGTGAACCATAACAATGAGAAAAACATCTAGTAAGGGACGCGGACGTGGACATGGTCGTGGTGGTGTTAGTGGACCCTCTGGTGCTGGGAGAGGACGTGGCCGTTCTGCCACATCCACACGTCCTAGTGTACCAACTACCTCAGGTCCCAGTAGCCGCCAGAATTTACAGCGATATATGGTGGGGCCCAATGCCGTTCTAAGGATGGTAAGGCCTGAGCAGGTACAGGCATTAGTCAATTGGGTGGCCGACAGTGGATCCAGCACGTTCACATTATCTCCCACCCAGTCTTCTGCAGAAAGCGCACAGATGGCGCCTGAAAACCAACCCCATCAGTCTGTCACATCACCCCCATGCATACCAGGGAAACTGTCTCAGCCTCAAGTTATGCAGCAGTCTCTTATGCTGTTTGAAGACTCTGCTGGCAGGGTTTCCCAAGGGCATCCACCTAGCCCTTCCCCAGCGGTGAAAGACATAGAATGCACTGACGCACAACCACTTATGTTTCCTGATGATGAGGACATGGGAATACCACCTCAGCATGTCTCTGATGATGACGAAACACAGGTGCCAACTGCTGCGTCTTTCTGCAGTGTGCAGACTGAACAGGAGGTCAGGGATCAAGACTGGGTGGAAGACGATGCAGGGGACGATGAGGTCCTAGACCCCACATGGAATGAAGGTCGTGCCACTGACTTTCACAGTTCGGAGGAAGAGGCAGTGGTGAGACCGAGCCAACAGCGTAGCAAAAGAGGGAGCAGTGGGCAAAAGCAGAACACCCGCCGCCAAGAGACTCCGCCTGCTACTGACCGCCGCCATCTGGGACCGAGCACCCCAAAGGCAGCTTCAAGGAGTTCCCTGGCATGGCACTTCTTCAAACAATGTGCTGACGACAAGACCCGAGTGGTTTGCACGCTGTGCCATCAGAGCCTGAAGCGAGGCATTAACGTTCTGAACCTGAGCACAACCTGCATGACCAGGCACCTGCATGCAAAGCATGAACTGCAGTGGAGTAAACACCTTAAAACCAAGGAAGTCACTCAGGCTCCCCCTGCTACCTCTTCTGCTGCTGCCGCCTCGGCCTATTCTGCTGCTGCCGCCTCGGCCTCTTCCTCCGCCTCTGGAGGAACGTTGGCACCTGCCGCCCAGCAAACAGGGGATGTACCACCAACACCACCACCACCACCTCCGTCACCAAGCGTCTCAACCATGTCACACGCCAGCGTTCAGCTCTCCATCTCACAAACATTTGATAGAAAGCGTAAATTCCCACCTAGCCACCCTCGATCCCTGGCCCTGAATGCCAGCATTTCTAAACTACTGGCCTATGAAATGCTGTCATTTAGGCTGGTGGACACAGACAGCTTCAAACAGCTCATGTCGCTTGCTGTCCCACAGTATGTTGTTCCCAGCCGGCACTACTTCTCCAAGAGAGCCGTGCCTTCCCTGCACAACCAAGTATCCGATAAAATCAAGTGTGCACTGCGCAACGCCATCTGTAGCAAGGTCCACCTAACCACAGATACGTGGACCAGTAAGCACGGCCAGGGACGCTATATCTCCCTAACTGCACACTGGGTAAATGTAGTGGCAGCTGGGCCCCAGGCGGAGAGCTGTTTGGCGCACGTCCTTCCGCCGCCAAGGATCGCAGGGCAACATTCTTTGCCTCCTGTTGCCACCTCCTCCTTCTCGGCTTCCTCCTCCTCTTCTTCCACCTGCTCATCCAGTCAGCCACACACCTTCACCACCAACTTCAGCACAGCCCGGGGTAAACGTCAGCAGGCCATTCTGAAACTCATATGTTTGGGGGACAGGCCCCACACCGCACAGGAGTTGTGGCGGGGTATTGAACAACAGACCGACGAGTGGTTGCTGCCGGTGAGCCTCAAGCCCGGCCTGGTGGTGTGTGATAATGGGCGAAATCTCGTTGCAGCTCTGGGACTAGCCAATTTGACGCACATCCCTTGCTTGGCGCATGTGCTGAATTTGGTGGTGCAGAAGTTCATTCACAACTACCCCGACATGTCAGAGCTGCTGCATAAAGTGCGGGCCGTCTGTTCGCGCTTCCGGCGTTCACATCCTGCCGCTGCTCGCCTGTCTGCGCTACAGCGTAACTTCGGCCTTCCCGCTCACCGCCTCATATGCGACGTGCCCACCAGGTGGAACTCCACCTTGCACATGCTGGACAGACTGTGCGAGCAGCAGCAGGCCATAGTGGAGTTTCAGCTGCAGCACGCACGGGTCAGTCGCACTACAGAACAGCACCACTTCACCACCAATGACTGGGCCTCCATGCGAGACCTGTGTGCCCTGTTGCGCTGTTTCGAGTACTCCACCAACATGGCCAGTGGCGATGACACCGTTATCAGCGTTACAATACCACTTCTATGTCTCCTTGAGAAAACACTTAGGGCGATGATGGAAGAGGAGGTGGCCCAGGAGGAGGAGGAGGAGGAGGAGGAAGAGGGGTCATTTTTAGCACTTTCAGGCCAGTCTCTTCGAAGTGACTCAGAGGGAGGTTTTTGGCAACAGCAGAGGCCAGGTACAAATGTGGCCAGCCAGGGCCCACTACTGGAGGACGAGGAGGACGAGGATGAGGAGGAGGTGGAGGAGGATGAGGATGAAGCATGGTCACAGCGGGGTGGCACCCAACGCAGCTCGGGTCCATCACTGGTGCGTGGCTGGGGGGAAAGGCAGGACGATGACGATACGCCTCCCACAGAGGACAGCTTGTCCTTACCCCTGGGCAGCCTGGCACACATGAGCGACTACATGCTGCAGTGCCTGCGCAACGACAGCAGAGTTGCCCACATTTTAACCTGTGCGGACTACTGGGTTGCCACCCTGCTGGATCCACGCTACAAAGACAATGTGCCCACCTTACTTCCTGCACTGGAGCGTGATAGGAAGATGCGCGAGTACAAGCGCACGTTGGTAGACGCGCTACTGAGAGCATTCCCAAATGTCACAGGGGAACAAGTGGAAGCCCAAGGCCAAGGCAGAGGAGGAGCAAGAGGTCGCCAAGGCAGCTGTGTCACGGCCAGCTCCTCTGAGGGCAGGGTTAGCATGGCAGAGATGTGGAAAACTTTTGTCAACACGCCACAGCTAACTGCACCACCACCTGATACGCAACGTGTTAGCAGGAGGCAACATTTCACTAACATGGTGGAACAGTACGTGTGCACACCCCTCCACGTACTGACTGATGGTTCGGCCCCATTCAACTTCTGGGTCTCTAAATTGTCCACGTGGCCAGAGCTAGCCTTTTATGCCTTGGAGGTGCTGGCCTGCCCGGCAGCCAGCGTTTTGTCTGAACGTGTATTCAGCACGGCAGGGGGCGTCATTACAGACAAACGCAGCCGCCTGTCTACAGCCAATGTGGACAAGCTGACGTTCATAAAAATGAACCAGGCATGGATCCCACAGGACCTGTCCGTCCCTTGTCCAGATTAGACATTAACTACCTCCCCATAACCATATATTATTGGACTCCAGGGCACTTCCTCATTCAATCCTATTTTTATTTTCATTTTACCATTATATTGCAAGGCTACCCAAAGTTGAATGAACCTCTCCTCTGCCTGTGTGCTAGGCCTAAATATATGCCAATGGATTGTTGCAGTGGTGGCTGACGTGAAGCCTCATTCTCTGCTATGACATGCAGACTGATTCTCTGGTGACATGAAGCCAGATTGTCTGTTACGGGACCTCTCTCCTCTGCCTGGGTGCTGGGCCTGAATTTATGACAATGGACTGTTGCAGTGGTGGGTGACGTGAAGCCTGATTCTCTGCTATGACATGCAGACTGATTCTCTGGTGACATGAAGCCAGATCCTCTGTTACGGGACCTCTCTCCTCTGCCTGGGTGCTGGGCCTAAATTTATGAAAATGGACTGTTGCAGTGGTGGGTGACGTGAAGCCTCATTCTCTGCTATGACATGCAGACTGATTCTCTGCTGACATGAAGCCAGATTGTCTGTTACGGGACCTCTCTCCTCTGCCTGTGTGCTAGGCCTAAATATATGCCAATGGATTGTTGCAGTGGTGGCTGACGTGAAGCCTGATTCTCTGCTATGACATGCAGACTGATTCTCTGGTGACATGAAGCCAGATCCTCTGTTACGGGACCTCTCTCCTCTGCCTGGGTGCTGGGCCTAAATTTATGAAAATGGACTGTTGCAGTGGTGGGTGACGTGAAGCCTGATTCTCTGCTATGACATGAAGACTGATTCTCTGCTGACATGAAGCCAGATCCTCTGTTACGGGACCTCTCTCCTCTGCCTGGGTGCTGGGCCTAAATATCTGACAATGGACTGTTGCATTGGTGGCTGACGTGAAGCCTGATTCTCTGCTATGATATGAAGACTGATTCTCTGCTGACATGAAGCCAGATTGTCTGTTACGGGACCTCTCTCCTCTGCCTGTGTGCTAGGCCTAAATATATGCCAATGGATTGTTGCAGTGGTGGCTGACGTGAAGCCTGATTCTCTGCTATGACATGCAGACTGATTCTCTGGTGACATGAAGCCAGATCCTCTGTTACGGGACCTCTCTCCTCTGCCTGGGTGCTGGGCCTAAATATATGAAAATGGACTGTTGCAGTGGTGGGTGACGTGAAGCCTGATTCTCTGCTATGACATGCAGACTGATTCTCTGGTGACATGAAGCCAGATCCTCTGTTACGGGACCTCTCTCCTCTGCCTGGGTGCTGGGCCTAAATTTATGAAAATGGACTGTTGCAGTGGTGGGTGACGTGAAGCCTCATTCTCTGCTATGACATGCAGACTGATTCTCTGCTGACATGAAGCCAGATTGTCTGTTACGGGACCTCTCTCCTCTGCCTGTGTGCTAGGCCTAAATATATGCCAATGGATTGTTGCAGTGGTGGCTGACGTGAAGCCTGATTCTCTGCTATGACATGCAGACTGATTCTCTGGTGACATGAAGCCAGATCCTCTGTTACGGGACCTCTCTCCTCTGCCTGGGTGCTGGGCCTAAATATCTGACAATGGACTGTTGCATTGGTGGCTGACGTGAAGCCTGATTCTCTGCTATGATATGAAGACTGATTCTCTGCTGACATGAAGCCAGATTGTCTGTTACGGGACCTCTCTCCTCTGCCTGTGTGCTAGGCCTAAATATATGCCAATGGATTGTTGCAGTGGTGGCTGACGTGAAGCCTGATTCTCTGCTATGACATGCAGACTGATTCTCTGGTGACATGAAGCCAGATTGTCTGTTACGGGACCTCTCTCCTCTGCCTGGGTGCTGGGCCTAAATTTATGAAAATGGACTGTTGCAGTGGTGGGTGACGTGAAGCCTGATTCTCTGCTATGACATGCAGACTGATTCTCTGGTGACATGAAGCCAGATCCTCTGTTACGGGACCTCTCTCCTCTGCCTGGGTGCTGGGCCTAAATTTATGAAAATGGACTGTTGCAGTGGTGGGTGACGTGAAGCCTCATTCTCTGCTATGACATGCAGACTGATTCTCTGCTGACATGAAGCCAGATTGTCTGTTACGGGACCTCTCTCCTCTGCCTGGGTGCTGGGCCTGAATTTATGACAATGGACTGTTGCAGTGGTGGCTGACGTGAAGCCTGATTCTCTGCTATGATATGAAGACTGATTCTCTGCTGACATGAAGCCAGATTGTCTGTTACGGGACCTCTCTCCTCTGCCTGGGTGCCGGAGCCTAAATATCTGAGAATGGACTGTTCCAGTGGTGGGTAACGGGAAGCCAGATTCTCTGCTATGATATGAAGACTGATTCTCTGCTGACATGAAGCCAGATTGTCTGTTACGGGACCTCTCTCCTCTGCCTGGGTGCTGGGCCTAAATTTATGAAAATGGACTATTACAGTGGTGGGTGACGTGAAGCCTGATTCTCTGCTATGACATGAAGACTGATTCTCTGCTGACATGAAGCCAGATTGTCTGTTACGGGACCTCTCTCCTCTGCCTGGGTGCCGGGGCCTAAATATCTGAGAATTGACTGTTCCAGTGGTGGGTGACGGGAAGCCAGATTCTCTGCTATGGAACCTCTCTCCAATTGATTTTGGTTAATTTTTATTTATTTAATTTTTATTTTAATTAATTTCCCTATCCACATTTGTTTGCAGGGGATTTACCTACATGTTGCTGCCTTTTGCAGCCCTCTAGCCCTTTCCTGGGCTGTTTTACAGCCGTTTTAGTGCCGAAAAGTTCGGGTCCCCATTGACTTCAATGGGGTTCGGGTTCGGGACGAAGTTCGGATCGGGTTCGGATCCCGAACCCGAACATTTCCGGGATGTTCGGCCGAACTTCTCGAACCCGAACATCCAGGTGTTCGCTCAACTCTATTCATAATGTGTTCCATAAGTTGTTGTTGAAGAAATACCTGTCGAACCTGCTGAACCGTCCTCTTTGCCTACCGCTCCTGTCATGGTGGACGGTAATCTGGAATTTCAGATCACCAGGATAGTTGACTCCCGATTTCTCCGTAGATCCCTCCAGTATCTTGTGAATAGCATTTTTCATCACCTTGTGGGGATGTTTGTAGTCATGTATTTGGATGACATACTAATTTATTCTCCAGACGTGGAGATACATCAGGATCACGTTAGACAGGTGTTGCAGATCCTAAGGGATAATAAATTGTTTGCAAAATTAGAGAAGTGTGTTTTTGCTGTACATGATGTGCAATTTTTGGGATACCTGTTGTTGCCTGCGGGTTTTCGAATGGATCCGGAGAAAGTCCGTGCTGTATTGGACTGGAATCGACTCGAAAATCTGAAGGCTCTTATGCGTTTTTTGGGGTTCCCCAATTGTTACCGAAAATGCATTAAGAACTATTAGACAGTGAAACACTTAACTGACATGACTAAGAAAGGGATGGATTTTTCAGTGTGGTCTGATTTGGCGTTGCGAGCCTTTTCTGCGGTTATTATTATTTATTATTAAAGCGCCATTCATTCCATATCGCTGTACATATGATAAGGGGTGCACATACATAATACAGACAATTGCACTAATCATAAACAAGATGAGTTACAAATTGGTACAGAAGGAGAGAGGGCCCTGCCCGTGAGGGCTTATAATCTACATGGTATGGGGGAAGGACACAGTAGGTGCGGGTTAAGTTGGTCATGGCGGTATAGAGGCAGCAGGGTCACTGGTTGTAGGCTTGTCTGAAGAGGTGGGTTTTCAGGTTTCTTTTGAAGGATTCCACTGTAGGTGAGAGTCTGATATGTTGGGGTAGCGAGTTCCAGAGTATGGGGGATGCACGGGAGAAATCTTGGAGTCGATTGTGGAAAGAGGCAATAAGAGGAGAGGAGACGAGGAGGTCTTGTGAGGATCGGAGAGTGCGTGTGGGGATGTATCGGGAAAGTAGCTCAGAGATGTAGGGAGGGGACAGGTTATGGACGGCCTTGTATGCATTTATTAGTACTTTGAAGTGAATTCGTTGGGCAATGGGGAGCCAGTGAAGGGATTGGCAGAGGGGAGAGGCAGAGGAGTAATAGGGTGAGAGGTAAATTAGTCAGGCAGCAGAGTTGAGGATAGATTGGAGGGGTGCGAGAGTGCTAGATGGAAGGCCACAGAGGAGAATGTTGCAGTAGTCTAGGCGAGTGATAATGAGGGCATGTACAAGCATCTTTGCAGATTCAAAGTTAAGGAAAGCACGGATGCGGGAGATGTTTTTGAGTTGGAGGCGGCAGGTGGTGGAAAGGGCTTGGATGTGCGGTCGGAAGAAAAGGGCAGAATCCAAGGTCACTCCAAGGCAGTGGGCTTTGTTGACTGGGGAGGGTGTGCAGCCATTGATCATGATAGATAGATCTGTTGGGGGGGTTGAACAAGATGGGGGAAAGATTATGAATTCTGTCTTATCCATGTTAAGTTTTAGAAAGCGAGAGGCGAAGAAGGATAATATAGAAGATAGACATTGTGGGATACTTGATAGTAAGGTGGTGATGTCTGGACCAGAGAGGTAGATTTGTGTGTCGTCAGCGTAGGAGTGATACTGAAAGCCATGGGACTCTATGAGCTGTCCCAGGCCAAAAGTGTAGATAGAGAAGAGCAGGAGTCCTAGGACAGAGCCTCGCGGGACACCAACAGAGAGGGAATGAGACGAGGAGGTGGTGCGGGAGTGGGAGACGCTAAACATCCGGTCTGTGAGGTATGATGTGATCCATGTATGATGTGGGCCAGGTCAGTGATGCCAAGAGATGAGAGAGTTTGCAACAGAAGGGAGTGGTCAACAGTGTCAAAGGCAGAGGACAGGTCAAGGAGAAGGAGGACAGAGTATTGTTTCTTGGTTTTGGCTGTCAGTAGGTCATTGGTGACTCTGGTAACGGCAGTCTAGGTCAAGTGGTGGGGTGGGAAGCCAGATTGTAGGCGGTCAAAGAGGGAGCAGGAGGAGAGGTGGGAGGACAGTTCTGAATGGACATGTTGTTCAAGTAGCTTTGAGGCATACGGAAGAAGTGATATGGAGCGATAACTAGACAAGGAAGATGGGTCAAGTGAAGGCTTTTTGAGGATGGGTGTAATGGTAGCATGTTTAAAAGCAGAGGGGAAGACACCAGAGTTAAGGAGTGCTTCTCTTCTGAACCTATATTAGTGCAGCTGGATGTATCACAACCTTTCATTGTGGAAGTGGACGCATCTGAGGTGAGAGTAGGAGCAGTTTTATTGCAGGGCCCGTCACCTGGTGAATAGCGTACATGTGTCTTTTTCAAAAAAAAAAAAAAACTCTTCCGCAGAGAGAAATTACGATGTAAGTAACAGAGAGTTACTGGCCATTAAGTTGGCTTTCGAGGATTGGCATCATTGGTTGGAAGAGGAGATTCTTCCGATCACGGTGTTTACAGATCACAAAAACCTGGCTTACCTGGAGTCGGCTAAATGACTGAACCCGAGGCAGGCCAGATGGTCTTTGTTTTTCACCAGATTCAATTTCACTTATCGCCCTGGGGTTAAGAACGTCAAGGCAGATGCCTTGTCACGTAGTTTTCCTGGATATGGTGATTTTGAAAATCCGAGTTCTATTCCGTCGGAAGGGGTGGTGATATCCGCTCTATACCCTGACCTAGAGATGAAGGTGTTATAGGCCCAAGGAGATGCACCGAATTCTTGCCCCTCTGGGAAATTGTTTGTGCCATCGGAAGTGCATCCCAAGGTGTTTGAGGAACATCATTGTACGGTTCTTACTGGACACCCTGGGAGCAGATCCACTGCAGACCTCATCTCTCGTAGATTCTGGTGGTCGGGGTTGCGTAAGTGCATTGAGGATTATGTGTTGGCCTGTAGTGTCTGTGCAGGTGCTAAGGTGACACATACCCGGCCTTCCGGATCCCTACTTCTGTTGCCCATCCTGACCAGACCATAGACTCATTTATCTATGGATTTTATCACTAATCTGCCTAATTCGTCAGGAAAGACAGTAATTTTGGTGGTGGTTGATCGTGCTCAATGTTTTGACAACATTGTGAAATTCCATGGCATTCCCTCTGATGTGGTTTTGGATCGTGGGACTCAGTTTGTGTCAGAAGACAACAGTCCTTTTTTTCGGATTTTCATCCTCAGTCGAACAGACAGACGAAGCACACTAATCAGAGTCTGGAGGCTTACTTAAGATGTTTTGTCTCTGAGAACCAGGAGTGGTCCTAGTTTTTGTCTTTGGCAGAGTTTGCCATAAATAATCGCAGATAGTAGTCCACTGGTAAGTTGCCGTTTTTTGGGGCATATGGGTTTCATCCGCAGTTTGGCACATTTTCTGGTTCAGATACTTCTGGTATTTCTGAGGAGGAACGTTTTTCGTTATCATTATCATCTATATGACAGAAAATTCTTAATAACTTGATGAATATGGGCAACAAGTATAAACGTGTGACTGACAGGAAAAGTATGAAGGGTCCGGACCTAAGAGTGGGTGATTTGGTGTGGTTGTCCACAAGAAACATTAAGTTGAAGGTACCTTCTTGGAAGTTGGGTCCAATGTTAATTGGTCCATATAAGATCACTGACATTATTAATTCTGTAGCTTTTCGTCTTGAACTTCCTCTGGTTCTGAAAATACATAATGTGTTTCATAAATCTTTGTTGAAGAGATATGTTGAACCTTTGGAGCCGTCTTCCTTGCCACCCGCTCCTATCATGGTGGACGGTAGTTTGGAATTCCAGATCACCAAGATAATTGACTCTCGAGCTCTCCGTAGATTTCTTCAGTATCTTGTTGTCACGGAAGGTGTACATGAAACAAGACAACACAAAATGAATATACGACTCACTGGATCCAAAACTAAGGAACAAAAAGGGAGACCCCTGCATCAGACCTGGCACTCTCCCTTACTGCTCAGCCTATGCGAAAATCCCAATGGTAGATGATCGCATATCCTCGTACCTCGACTGTATAACACCTGAACACCCTATAATAGTGAGGGGACACGACCACCGGCTCCCTACACTAGATACGGAGGGAGTCAGGGTCACCTGGGATCCAGCAAACAGAAAAACACAAAAGAATGCACAACACTTATCTTGTAGAAGACTGGGAAGTAGGATCAGCATGCACACACACTCCAGGAAGAAATATAAAGGAATTTAAAGGGATGCAATCAGTACAACTACATGACAGCTGAGAGAGGCTAACGAGATGAGGAACTGAAAGCAAAACAAAGGAAGCTCAAGGAGGAGGTTCTGAAAGGCATCTGTCAGAGCTTCTCAGATGTCTGGTGGTGACACTTGTTCACTGAAAGGGTTATGGACCTGAGGAGAGGATGTGGGTACCGGCATCTGACGTGAATGCCAGTCATTTGATGTAAGATTTTCACAGGTCTCATCCAGATAAGGTCGGTCCTGGATGCCTGGAGGTTACCTGTAGAAGGGGGATACTGTCACGGACATACCGAGACATACGGACGTCCCCGCGACAGTGAGTGGCAGGAGATCTTTAAGACTGACAACACGTGGTTTGATTTGACATGTTTACCTTGTGGATCAATAGGCGTCTGTGTTGTTTCTGGTACTGGCCACACCCTTAACTTCCAAGTTTTGCTATTGTGGTCATTTAACTTTCTCTATTTATAGTTGTTTCTCCCACAATGCTGTGCGGTTTATAGCTTCAGTTGGACCTGTGGATAGCTGGTGTTTGGATCTCGGCTGAGTTTCTGGTGCTGCCATAGCTTCTTGGAAGTTAAGTGTTACATTTCCCTTTTGTATTTTATTTTGACTTTTCTGTGTGTTGCATTTTCTTGTTGCTTTGTATTAGGCCTCAGGGAGACTCCCGTTCATCCTTCCTTTTGGAGAAACAGGTTGTCATATTCCTGTCATTAGTACCAGGGTCCTTTAGGGTTAGGTAGGACTTCCTGTGTATGAACTCACCTACCTTTGGGGTCTGTTCATACTGGTATCCAGTCAGGGCTTTGGTTAGGGTTTTTACTAGGAGGTGTCAATCTTCCTTTCCTAGTTTTCAAACTTCCCCTTTCCCTCGTATGTTGGGTGTGGGGTTTCCCTTCCACATTAGAGCGTGACAGATACACTTAGATTAAATTCCTGTGTGTTGTACATGTAGTTTAGGACAGCTGCATTTTACAATGTACAGTACACTACCCCCATGGATTTAAAGCTTATATATTTTCTTACTCTGTATGGTTGTCACAGCCACTATCCATGGCAGTGACTTTCCGTCCTTGCTCGTTCGGCACTCCTCGCTGCAGTTTTGTTTCTGTGTGTTCTTTGTGATTCTTTATGGGTTAACTCCCCTGTGTTCCTATCTGGAGTTAATCCTCTCTGTCTGCTCCATGGGCGTGGCCTCTCTGCTGCACCCATGGAACCTGTATATAAGGCTGAGGTTTCCTCAGTTCTGGGTCAGCTCTCCTGGTGTGTGTTGTCTTGTCCTGCTCCTAGTTTGTACTCGCTCTCCCATGCTGCTGACCCATGGTATCCGTGTCTGTCTGTGCTCTGTGGGTTTCCTACTTGTTCATTGCCGTCCTCTTTCCTGTCTTTCTGTTATCCGTTATGTTTGAGTCACCTTGTGTGTATTCATATGTCTCTCTTCAGCAAGCCCTTGCTGCGGCGTGCCTTGCTGCAGAGTGCTATGGGCAAGGCCACGCAGTATACCACTGGTGGAGCTAGTCCTTCTCTGCTCAATGCCACTCCTGTTCCCTTGCGTCAACTCCTGCTTGTGTTTTTAGTTGCCTGCTTGTATTTGCCTGTCTATATTATGTTTGCCTATGTACCGTCGGTACCTTCTGGTACCCGTTGTCCGTTTGCTCCTGATGTCACTGTCTAGTTCACGATCCAGAGTGGACCCTGGCAACTCCCTGCGGCAAAGCCTAACCCTACCATCTGGGGCCCTAGTGAATACCAGGAGTTGCTTAGTTACGCCCCTCTGGAGTATTACTAGACAGTGGAGCAGTGGGGGTTTTCCACCCACTGTGCGGACCGTACATAGAGCTCTCAATTTCCCTGTGTTTCCCTCCTTGGATTCTGTTTGTGCAATAAACTCTGTTGTGACTGTACCGTATTGCTGTATGTTTTTGCTTGATGACGCGGAGGTCTCTCCTGGGACCTCCAACTCGTAACAATGGTTTACCATATACTGGAATTTGTGAATTCTTTTGTTGGTATCATCTGCATTTTACAATGTACAGTACACTACCCCCATGGATTTAAAGCTTATATATTTTCTTACTCTGTATGGTTTACCATATACTGGAATTTGTGAATTCTTTTGTTGGTACCATCTGGCTACAGAAAGTACACTCTCCCATGTTATACTCCCTCTCCTCTGTTATAAATGGCCAATGTACCAATGTTTCTTTTAGATTCTTGCCCCTTTTGTATGTAATGGTTGGATTTTGAGTAATAACTTCCTTTTGATCTCCATCTGCTTGAAGAACATGTCAATGACACCTAAGCATCTTCCATACTCTTTAATGTTGTACGTCAAACGTACCAATACAACTTAATAGTTTGGAATTATCATTTACTTTTTTCTCATGCAAAAGGGCAGTTCTTTCTGTATTCTTGGCTCTATTATAGGCCCTATGCAGAGTCTTTTTGGGATATCCCCTGGCTCTAAATCTGCGGTATAGCAGAGTACTTCTGGTGGGGCAGGCTTAGCCCCTGCCCATCCCCACTATTTACATGCTTACAAATGTTATAATTCTTATGAGTTCATCAGTACAAGTTCATCGACCATCAAAGCTATGGTAACAACAGAAGCCACATTGCTAATGTAAACAGACTCTAAAGCAGCACATGCTAAAAATCACAGGACAGTTGCAGTAACATAGTAAATGCATGTTGTATACAGTATCACATATGACATGAAATACTATAGTATGTATGGAAATGCTGAACTGGTTCCTGATGTATTATCTTTTTGTCTGAAGGTTCTCCAAATACTTTGCACAACTTTCATTTAGAATTCAATAATTGACACAAAAAATGTGGTTCAGATGAACTTTATATGCACTTTTATTTTTACAACTTTTGCTGTTTGCAATACTGAAGACAACAGTCAGAGTTTGCAGAAAATTACAGATAATAACAGGAAAAAGAGTATTGAATCACTGCTGATGTACTCTGCCACTTATGAAATGATTGGCATAAATTAAAATACAAACAAAGAGCTTTGATAAGTTTAATTATGTAAAGGCCAACCACAAGAAGAGTATACTGAAGCACCAGAAAGTGAATAACTGTAGTTATTCACAGCCAGGGAGAAGGTGAGCTTTTTTTTATTCCTCCCTGGCTGTGACGCTCTCCATTGTGATTGGACTGCGGCACAGCCAGGGAGAAGGAGACGCCCATTGAGAAACCCTGGCGTCTCCTCCCACCTGTACCAATGCTCAGGATTAACTATACTGAGCGGGAAAACTGCAGGGGGGCGCAGTGGGAAGTACAAGCGATATTTGAAAAAAAACAGGCAGGTTGGCAGTACCCCACAAGGAAAGGTAAAAAAAAACATGAAAGTTCTGCCATTGCTGATGGTGGCTATTTATCTCTGGACCTATCACACAACTGCTGCTGCCTGCCTGCCTACCATCATGTTCCATACCATATGGCTGCTGCTGCCACTGCGAATTCCCCTACTGGCACTACTATTATGGCTACACAGCCACCACTACTACTACTGCTACCCCAACACAGCTACACACATCTAATCCTTATCTGTTCCGTGTTGTGCTGTTACTGCTGGGCACTAGTTCAGAACAAGCCACTCTTTTTTTTGTGACATTAACATGTTTGCATGTGTAAAAAGCATTTTTTTTTAATGCTTGCTTCCAACAAGCCACAGTTTTTTCCCCATAACACTGAGTGTGTTTAAATACCATCTGCCACCATTAAGGGACACATTTGGGAAGGCTTCTAATATGAAAAAAACATAATATATGCAATTGCGCAGTGTATTTTTAAGCACACTGTTTGTTAACACTGTCAACCATACATTTACTCATAGCCACTCTAACATTATTTGATTATTTACTATTGCTGTAATTACATTAAAGAGCGTAACAGGTCCTGGGGGGAGACAAACAAAGCAAAAATTTGAAAAAAAAAAAAAGAAAGAAATATACAGGTCCTTCTCAAAAAATTAGCATATTGTGATAAAGTTCATTATTTTCTGTAATGAACTGATGAACATAAGACTTTCATATATTTTAGATTCATTACACACCAACTGAAGTAGTTCAAGCCTTTTATTGTTTTAATATTGATGATTTTGGCATACAGCTCATGAAAACCCAAATTTCCTATCTCAAAAAATTAGCATATTTCATCCGACCAATAAAAGAAAAGTGTTTTTAATACAAAAAAAGTCAACCTTCGAATAATTATGTTCAGTTATGCACTCAATACTTGGTCGGGAATCCTTTTGCAGAAATGACTGCTTCAATGCGGCGTGGCATGGAGGCAATCAGCCTGTGGCACTGCTGAGGTGTTATGGAGGCCCAGGATGCTTCGATAGCGGCCTTAAGCTCATCCAGAGTGTTGGGTCTTGCGTCTCTCAACTTTCTCTTCCCAATATCCCACAGATTCTCTATGGGGTTCAGGTCAGGAGAGTTGGCAGGCCAATTGAGCACAGTAATACCATGGTCAGTAAACCATTTACCAGTGGTGTTGGCACTGTGAGCACGTGCTGAAAAATGAAATCTTAATTTCCATAAAGCTTTTCAGCAGATGGAAGCATGAAGTGCTCCAAAATCTCCTGATAGCTAGCTGCATAGACCCTGCCTTTGATAAAACACAGTGGACCAACACCAGCAGCTGACATGGCACCCCAGACCATCACTAACTGTGGGTACTTGACACTGGACTTCAGGCATTTTGGCATTTCCCTCTCCCCAGTCTTTCTCCAGACTCTGGCACCTTGATTTCCGAATGACATGCAAACTTTGCTTTCATCCGAAAAAAGTACTTTGGACCACTGAGCAACAGTCCAGTGCTGCTTCTCTGTAGCCCAGGTCAGGCGCTTCTGCCGCTGTTTCTGGGGAATGCGGCACCTGTAGCCCATTTCCTGCACACGCCTGTACACGGTGGCTCTGGATGTTTCTACTCCAGACTCAGTCCACTGCTTCCGCAGGTCCCCCAAGGTCTGGAATCGGTCCTTCCTCACAATCTTCCTCAGGGTCCGGTCACCTCTTCTCGTTGTGCACCGTTTTCTGCCACACTTTTTCCTTCCCACAGACTTCCCACTGAGGTGCCTTGATACAGCACTCTGGGAACAGCCTATTCGTTCAGAAATTTCTTTCTGTGTCTTACCTTCTTGCTTGAGGGTGTCAATGATGGCCTTCTGGACAGCAGTCAGGTCGGCAGTCTTACCCATGATTGCGGTTTTGAGTAATGAACCAGGCTGGGAGTTTTTAAAAGCCTCAGGAATCTTTTGCAGGTGTTTAGAGTTAATTAGTTGATTCAGATGATTAGGTTAATAGCTCGTTTAGAGAACCTTTTCATGATATGCTAATTTTTTTAGAAAGGAATTTTGGGTTTTCATGAGCTGTATGCCAAAATCATCAATATTAAAACAATAAAAGGCTTGAACTACTTCAGTTGGTGTGTAATGAATCTAAAATATATGAAAGTCCAATGTTTATCAGTACATTACAGAAAATAATGAACTTTATCACAATATGCTAATTTTTTTAGAAGGACCTGTATACCGTACCTACAATACCTCAGATTGTTGTATACAGATTTTCAGGCCAGTTTAAACATATTTGTTTCGTAGAGACACTAAACTACACTGAAGTGTTAAAAAATCTACAGTTTGTGCATTGAGAGCTACTGCTGATTGTCCGTAGTTGATTGTCTGTGCCTCTCTTTCTAATTTGCCATTTTATTACCCAGGGTACTTTTTATTCATGCTTATTGTTTTTTTTTTTATTACATAAAGGTTCATATTGTTCTTTGGGATTTGTTTATTTTAATCAGTCAAAAAAAAGACCTGAGGCTGCAATATGTAACCTTTTCATTGCTGCATTGAGATTTAAAGCATAAATGACTTTACTTTCCAAAGAACTATTCTGCCTGTCAAGCAAGTAAACTCAATACAGTCTGTTTCATTCATTTAAGTTTTGCCTCAGGGAGGAAAAGCCATCAAAATTATTGAAGGAAATAAAAAAGCAGCATCTGATTTCCAACTCAGCCAACCTATACATCTCAAATACAAAGTAAGAAAAATAAATGTTCTAGACATACTTTCTGGATTTTTAGAATAATGGTTCAGAAGGTTTCATGGTTTACCATATGATTATATGGTAACCCATGAAACTATGTGTTAGCCATTGGTGAAAGGGAACTTGTCAGCATGTCCGTATGCATCTGTGGTTTTGTACGTTTTGAAATTTGATTTGGTAATGTCGCCACATTTTGCCAAGAAATTCAATTTATTATGTATTAATTCACCAAGAATCGCTATAAATCCTTTTATAAGGCTGTGACATCACAGGGGATGGCTATCTGCGGATTGTCTGGCTCCACGACATTATGGGTGATCTCGGGTTCCCAGGCTTTTTACTTTCACTTTGTAACACGTACAACCACCATTTTAGGAAAAACTGATTCGCTACCACTAGGCTTGCGAAAATATTGATTCATTGCGAATTTAAGTTTTCCTAAACTTTGGACCGAATTTGATTGGTTGGGTCTAAGAACTGAATCTCCCACAAGCTCTAGAACTAGGAGAGACAACCTCTCGCTTAGCGCATTCTTTCTCCTTTCTGCAGAACAGGAAATGAGATGGACTCAGCTGAAAGTCCAGGGGCCCATCTTGCTCTTGTCTCATGCAGTGAGGAGAGAGAGCACTGTACGTGAGCACTTCTATTACCACCTTCTAGAGATCAGTGAGAGTCTTAGCGCTCAGACCCCCACCAATCAAAACTTTTGATATGTCCATATCATTATTATTATTTACCATATTATATAACATATCATGTTTTCTGAAAACACAGGGACCCTGTAAGGTTCTAAGTATTAACCTTTTCTTTTTTTGTCTGATCTGAGGTCTGATTTACATTAGGGGTCTGATCTGAGGTCTTTTCGGGGGTCTGAGCTGCAGTCTAATTAACATTGAGGGTCTGATCTTAGGTTTGAGTTCTGATTAACATTGGGGGTCTCAGCTGAGTTCTGATTAACATTGGGGGTCTGATCAGAGGTCTGATTAACATTGGGGGTCTCACCTGAGATTTGATGAAAAATAATTTTTTCTTATCTTCTTCCTCTAAAACCTAGGTGCGTCTTATAGTGCGAAAAATACGCTATGTGTAAGCCAAAATGGTGCCATTAAAAACTACAAAAAACAAAGCCCTCATAAAGCTGTGTTGAAAAAATAAAAAAGTTATAGCTTTTAGAATGCCACAATCACAAAATGAGAAAATTGCTTGGTCACTAAGGTTCACAATGTACAGTCGTGGCCAAAAGTTTTGAGAATGACACATATTAGTTATCACAAAGTTTGCTGCTAAACTGCTTTTAGATCTTTGTTTCAGTTGTTTCTGTGATGTAGTGAAATATAATTACACGCACTTCATAAGTTTTAAAGGCTTTTATCGACAATTACATGACATTTATGCAAAGAGTCAGTATTTTCAGTGTTGGCCCTTCTTTTTCAGGACCTCTGCAGTTCGACTGGGCATGCTCTCAATCAACTACTGGGCCAATTCCTGACTGATAGCAACCCATTCTTTCATAATCACTTCTTGGAGTTTGTCAGAATTAGTGGGTTTTTGTTTGTCCACCTGCCTCTTGAGGATTGACCACAAGTTCTCAATGGGATTAAGATCTGGGGAGTTTCCAGGCCATGGACCCAAAATGTCAACGTTTTGGTCCCCGAACCACTTAGTTATCACTTTTGCCTTATGGCACGGTGCTCCATCGTGCTGGAAAATGCATTGTTCTTCACCAAACTGTTGTTGGATTGTTGGAAGAAGTTGCTGTTGGAGGGTGTTTTGGTACCATTCTTTATTCATGGCTGTGTTTTTGGGCAAAATTGTGAAGGAGCCAACTCCCTTGGATGAGAAGCAACCCCACACATGAATGGTCTCAGGATGCTTTACTGTTGGCATGACACAGGACTGATGGTAGCGCTCACCTTTTCTTCTCCAGACAAGCCTTTTTCCTGATGCCCCAAACAATCGGAAAGAGGCTTCATCAGAGAATATGACTTTGCCCCAGTCCTCAGCAGTCCATTCACCATATTTTCTGCAGAAGATCAATCTGTCCCTGATGTTTTTTTTTTTTTTTTTAGAGAAGTGGCTCATTGCTGCCCTTCTTGACACCAGGCCATCTTCCAAAAGTTTACACCTCACTGTGCGTGCAGATGCGCTCACACCTGCCTGCTGCCATTCCTGAGCAAGCTCTGCACTGCACTCTGATCCCGCAGCTGAATCCTCTTTAGGAGACGATCCTGGTGCTTGCTGGACTTTCTTGGATGCCCTGAAGCCTTCTTAACAAGAATTGAACCTCTTTCCTTGACGTTCTTGATGATCCTATAAATTGTTGATTGAGGTGCAATCTTAGTAGCCACAATATCCTTGCCTGTGAAGCCATTTTTATGCAACACAATGATGGCTGCACGCGTTTCTTTGCAGGTCACCATGGTTAACAATGGAAGAACAATGATTTCAAGCATCACCCTCCTTTTAACAGGTCAAGTCTGCCATTTTAACCCAATCAGCCTGATATAATGATCTCCAGCCTTGTGCTCGTCAACATTCTCACCTGAGTTAACAAGACGATTACTGAAATGATCTCAGCAGGTCCTTTAATGACAGCAATGAAATGCAGTGGAAAGGTTTTTTGGGGATTAAGTTAATTTTCATGGCAAAGAAGGACTATGCAATTCATCTGATCACTCTTCATAACATTCTGGAGTATATGCAAATTGCTATTATAAAAACTTGAGAAGCAACTTTTCCAATTTCCAATATTTATGTAATTATCAAAACTTTTGGCCACGACTGTATACTCTACGGACCTGGCTCCGAAAGTCTGCTGGCCATGTAAGAGCAGACTGTCCCCATCAGGTGGAACCCATGGATATTAACTATGGCTACCGTCAGTTGCTATATGCCAGGAAGCTGTGTGCAGCAGGTACCCCAAAATCTCTAAACCATCTGTGCCAGGTGGAGGTAGGAGACACTCCAGCGGAGGCTTTGCTGGACTCAGGGAGTCTGGTGTCCCTAGTAAGGGCTCCCCTGGTACGGTCAGTGGAGTATACTGGCCGGAAAGTCAGGGTCATGTGCATCCATGGAGACTTAAAAGACTATCCCACCGCCCTGGTGTCTCTAACCATAGGGGGTGGCAGATGGACTCACGAAGTGGCAGTTGCCCTAAATCTACACTACGAACTTATAATAGGGAGAGACTTCTCGACACTGTGCCCTGCTATGTGAGTGACTGATACCCATGAGACAGGGGTAACCCTAGCAGAGTGGCCCGGCTCAGGGGGGGGGCAGTTTTAGGGTAGACCACCACTTCGATGGAAGAGGGGGAGACAACCCTACTAAGTGTGATGGTGGGGGAAGTGGAGGACTTGCCGCCGGGTCCTGAATTGGCAGACCTCAATGTCGCCGGGGATGATTTTGGTACCGCCTAATGTCGGGACCCAACCCTATCCCGCGCCTGGGAAATTTTGTTAATAGTAGATGGTGAACCACAACAACCTGGGGCAGAGTCAGTGTTTCCCCGTTTTGTGGTTCATCAGGATACAGTATGTTGTATCGGGTAAACCAACTATGGGGTGAGCCTATTGAACAGTTGGTGGTCCCCAAGGCTTATCGCAAGCTTGTGTTAGATCTAGCCCATTAACACGTTCTCGGGGGTCACCTGGGGCTGCAGAAAACTCAGGATTGTATTCTACAGCGATTTTACTGACCCAGCATATTCAAAGAAGTGGAACAGTTTTCTAAGTCTTGCCCGACCTGCCAGATAACTAGCCCCCAGCCACATTTCCGTAGTCCCCTAGTACCTCTCCCGATTATCGAAGTATCGTTTGACCAAATAGCTATGGACCTCATAGGCCCAGTACCAAAGTCCGCCAGAGGGCATCAACACATCTTAGTCATTCTAGACTACGCCACTCGGTACCCGGAAGCGGTGCCACTGCGACATACCTCGGCCAAACTCATAGCTAAGGAGTTAATGGAGATGTTTTCCCGAGTGGGACTACCTAAAGAGGTTCTGACCGCCCAAGGGACCCTTTTTATGTCCAAGGTGATGAGGAAACTCTGTCAGTTGCTGCACATAAAACTACGACGTCTGTTTACCATCCGCAAACGGACGGTCTGGTAGAACTGTTTAACCAAACATTAAAAAATATGTTGAAAAAAGTAGTGTCTAAAGATGCCCTATCTCTGATTCGCAGTGCGAGAGGTACCCCAGGCCTGTACTGGGTTCTTGCCCTTCGAACTGCTATATGGCAGACACCCTCGCAGTCTCTTGGATGTGGCCAAAGAGTCGTGGGAACAACAACCCACTCCACATAAGTGTCATTGAGTACGTTACCCAGATGCAAGATCGAATAGAGACAGTGTTGCCTCTTGTTAGGGAGCATATGGAGGCAGCTCAGCGAGCCCAAAGTCGGGTCTATAATTGGCAGGCTCGGGTCCGGATCTTTAATCCGGGTGATAGGGTTTTGGTTCTGGTGCCGACCGTGGACAGTAAGTTCCTGGCTAGGTGGCAGGGGCCCTACGAGGTACTCGAGAACATTGGAGACGTAAACTACAAGGTACACCAGCCAGGGAGGCTAAAGTCGGAGCAGGTTTACCATGTGAATTTACTCAAACCGTGGAAAGATTGGGAAACCTGTACAGAAGACAGCCCGCGGCCGGGTTTTCTAGGAAAAGAGGTACCGGCCCCTCTGTCTGATGCAAGAAAGGCGTCTGCCACAGTAAAAATTACTGACAGCCTCTCCTCTAAACAGACTCAGGAGGCTAGGGAATTCATTAGTCGGAACATGGATGTGTTCTCGCACCTCCCTGGACGCAGTACCATAATCTAGCATGACATGGTCACTGAGCCTCAGGAAAAAGTCCAATTAAAACCATAAAGGGTACCCGAGGCTCAGTGACAAGCCATATCGGAGGAGGTGCAGCTAATGTTGCAGCTAGACATCATTGAGGAGTCAAAAAGTGAGTAGGCCAGTCCTATAGTATTGATACCCAAGCTGAACGGGACATTGCGGTTTTGTAACGACTTTCGAAAACTTAAACTCATCGAGTGGTTAGGACAAGCCCGGTATTTTTCTGTTTTAGACCACACGAAAGGGTACTGGCAGGTGCCCTTAATGGAGGCTGCCAAAGAGAAAACTGCCTTCATCACGCCTGAGGGGCTGTATCAATATAAGGTCTTACCCTTTGGTCTGCATGGTGCCCCCGCCACTTTTCAGCGACTAATGGACATTGTGCTTCGTCCACATCGTCGGCACGCTTTGGCTTACCTGGACGATATTGTCATCCACAGTACCTACTGGGAAAGTCACCTAGCCAAAGTGCAGGCTGTAGTGGACTCCCTTCGGAAAGCTTGCCTAACCGCTAACCCCAAAAAATGTGCGATTGGGTTAGAAGAGACCAAGTACCTGGGGTATGTCAGTGGGCGTGGAGTAATTAAACCCCAAGTGAACAAAATAGAGGCAATACAGAATTGGCCCTGACCTGTCACCACTTGGCAAATAAAGTCATTCCTGGGAATGGTGGGCTATTACATGAGGTTTGTTCCCCACTTTGTTACTCTAGCCGCGGTCTTGAAGGGATGAAAATCAGTGATGGTTTGCTGGGATTATCGGGCGGAAGAGACTTTTGCGCTTTGAAGTCCCCGGCCCTGTGTGGGTCACCGGTTTTGGTGACGCCTGACTTCAAGAGGGAGTTCGTGGTACAAACGGATGGATGCCTCCGAAGTAGGCCTCGGGGCTGTACTGTCTCAGTAAGTCAATGGGGAGGAGCATCCTGTTGTCTTCCTAAGCCGCAAGCTCACCCCAGCTGAAACCAGATACAGTATAGTGGAGAGAGAGTGCCTGGCTATCAAGTGGGCACTCGAGTCTCTCCGCTACTATTTGTTGGGGAGAAAGTTCTGTCTGGTGACTGACCACTCCACTCTCAAGTGGATGAGCCAGGCCAAAAACAGGAATGCCCGGGTCACCAGATGGTTTTTGTCTCTGCAGAACTTTAAGTTCTCGGTAGAACACGGAGCAGGTCGGTTGCAGGGAAACGCGGATGCCCTGTCCCGGGTGCATTGTCTTGTGTGTGTCCACCCCCTCAGGGTTGAACAAAGGGGGTGGGGTGGGGTAAATGACACAGTGAGGGGTTATGTCTGGCAAGGCAGGTATTTTCCTCCCAGCTGGTTTCCAGCCAGGTGAGGTCAAATACCGGACCGGAGTTTAAGTGCCGGTCCGGGTTTTGGCAGCACCTGGCTGTCCTTGAATAGGCAGCTGGGCTCAGCAGAGATCTCTCGGTTTTTGGCATCTGAGGCTTTGTGTTGTGCTGGATGGCTGAGAGCTGCAAGCTGGGGAAACAGGCCCCCTAAAGCCTGCTGTGGACTACTAGAGGCAGAACTGCCAGCAATGTGACTTGTGTTATATGAACTTTCCATTGTGTGTGAATTAACTCCTTAAGGACACAACCTTATTTCACCTTAAGGACCAGGCCATTTTGTGCAAATCTGACCAGTGTCACTTTAAGTGGTGATAACTTTAAAAGGCTTTGACTTATCCAGGCCATTCTGAGATAGTTTTTTCGTCACATATTGTACTTCATGACACTGGTAAAATGAAGTAAAAAAAAATAATTTGAAAAAATTGCAAATTTCCAAGTATCAATTTCTCTACTACTATAATACATAATAATACCTCCAAAAATAGTTATTACTTTGCATTCCCCATATGTCTACTTCATGTTTGGATCATTGTGGGAATGATATTTAATATTTTGGGGATGTTACAAGGCTTAGAAGTTTAGAAGGAAATCTTGAAATTTTTCAGAAATTTTCAAAAACCCAATTTTTAGGGACCAGTTCAGGTCTGAAGTCACTTTGCGAGGCTTACATAATAGAAACCACCCAAAAATGACCCCATTCTAGAAACTACACCCCTCAAGGTATTCAAAACTGATTTTACAAACTGTGTTAACCCTTTAGGTGTTCCACAAGAATTAATGGAAAATAGAGATATAATTTCACTTTTTTGGCAGATTTTCCATTTTGATAATTTTGTTTCAGTTACAAAGCAAGGGTTAACAGCCAAACCAAACTCAATATTTATGGCCCTGATTCTGTAGTTTACAGAAACACCCCATATGTGGTCATAAACCGCTGTAGGGGCACATGGCAGGGCGCAGAAGGAAAGGAATGCCATACGGTTTTTGGAAGGCAGGTTTTGCTGGACTGTTTTTTTTTGACACCATGTCCCATTTGAAGCCCCTCTGATGCACCCCTAGAGTAGAAACTCCATAAAAGTGACCCCATCTAAGAAACAACACCCCTCAAGGTATTGAAAACTGATTTTACAAACGTCATTAACACTTTAGGTGTTCCACAAGAGTTATTGGCAAATGGAGATGAAATTTCAGAATTTAAATTTTTTGGCACATTTTCCATTTTAATCCATTTTTTCCAGTAACAAAGCAAGGGTTAACAGCTAAACAAAACTCAATATTTATGGCCCAGATTCTGTAGTTTACAGAAACACCCCATATGTGGTCATAAACCGCTGTACGGGCACAAGGCAGGGCGCAGAAGGAAAGGAATGCCATACGGTTTTTGGAAGGCAGGTTTTGCTGGACTGTTTTTTTTGACACCATGTCCCATTTGAAGCCCCTCTGATGCACCCCTAGAGTAGAAACTCCATAAAAGTGACCCCATCTAAGAAACTACACCCCTCAAGGTATTCAAAACTGATTTTACAAACGTTGTTAACCCTTTAGGTGTTCTACAAGAATTAATGGAAAATAGAGATATAATTTTAAAATTTCACTTTTTGGGCAGATTTTCCATTTTAATCCATTTTTTTCCAGTAACAAAGCAAGTGTTAACAGCCAAACCAAACTCAATATTTATGGTCCTGATTCTGTAGTTTACAGAAACACCCGATATGTGGTCATAAACTACTGTACGGGCACACAGCAGGGCGCAGGAGGAAAGGAATGCCATACGGTTTTTGGAAGGCAGATTTTGCTGGACTGTTTGTTTTTACACCATGTCCCATTTGAAGCCCCCCTGATGCACCCCTAAAGTAGAAACTCCATAAATGTACCCCATCTAAGAAACTACACCCCTCAAGGTATTGAAAACTGATTTTACAAACGTTGTTAACCCTTTAGGTGTTCCACAAGAGTTATTGGCAAATGGAGATGAAATTTCTGAATTTAAATTTTTGGGCAAATTTTCCATTTTATTCATTTTTTTTTCAGTAACAAAGCAAGGGTTAACAGCCAAACAAAACTCAATATTTATGGCCCAGATTCTGTAGTTTACAGAAACACCCCATATGTGGTCATAAACTGCTGTACAGGCACATGGCAGGGCGCAGAAGGAAAGGAATGCCATACGGTTTTTGGAAGGCAGGTTTTGCTGGACTGTTTTTTTTTTTTTTTTACACCATGTCCCATTTGAAGCCCCCCTGATGCACCCCTAGAGTAGAAACTCCAAAAAAGTGATCCCATTTTAGAAACTATAGGGATAGGGTGGCAGTATTGTTGGTACTAGTTTAGGGTACATATGATTTTTGGTTGCTCTATATTACACTTTTTGTGAGGCAAGATATCAAGAAATATCTGTTTTGGCACCGTTTTTATTTTTTGTTATTTACAACATTCATCTGACAGGTTAGTTCATGTGGTATTTTTATAGACCAGCTTGTCACGGATGCGGCGATACCTAATATGTATACTTTTTTTTTTATTTATGTAAGTTTTACACAATGATTTTATTTTTGAAGCAAAAAATTTTTTGGGGTGTTTCCATAGTCTGAGAGCCATAATGTTTTCAGTTTTTGGGCGATTACCTTGGCTACGGTATGATTTTTGCGGGATGAGATGACGGTTTTATTGGCACTATTTTGATCGCTTGCTATTACACTTTTTGTGATTTAAGGTGACAAAAAATTGTTTATTTAGCACAGTTTTTATTTTTTTCGGTGTTCATCTGAGGGGTTAGGTCATGTGATATGTTTATAGAACCGGTCGATACGATACCAAATATTTATACTTTTTATTTATGCAAGTTTTACACAATAACAGCTTTTTTAAAACCAAAAAAATGATGTTTTAGTGTCTCCATATTCTGAGCCATATTTTTTTTTATTTTTTGGGCGATTGTCTCAGGTAGGGGCTCATTTTTTGCGGGATGAGGTGACGGTTAGATTGGTACTATTTTGGTGGGCAAACGCCTTTTTTTCGCTTGCTGTTGTACTTTTTGTGATGTAAGGTGACAAAAAAATGGTTTATTTAGCACAGTTTTTATTTTTTTATGGTGTTCATCTGAGGGGTTACGTAATGTGATATGTTTATAGAGCCGGTCGATTCGGGCGCGGCGATACCTAATATGTATACTTTTTTTTTCCCCTACTTTTTACCAATTTTTTTAAACTTTATTTGGGGAAAATGACGTTTTTGTTTATTTTTACTTGAAAACTTTATTTTTTCAACTTTTTTTTCACTAATTTTTTTTGTCCCACTTTAGGACTTGAACTTTTGAGGGTATAGTCCTTAACAATGCATTCCAATACTTCTGTATTGGAATGCATTGGCTGTATGAGTAATACTGTGTGTATTACTCATACAGCTTCCGGGGCCTGTGAGATCCAGGGGGCTGGATCTCACAGGCACGTCACCGGAAGGCAGCGGGATGCCTTCCTTAGACATTGCGCTGCCTTCCATGCCATCGGGTCCCCCCCACAGCCCCATGGGGACCCGATGGCACCGCTCGCCGCAAGTTAGAAAAGCCGCAAACCGCAGGTCTGAATTGACCTGCGGCAATCGCCGACATGGGGGGGGGGGGGGGGGGTCACGGGTCATTTATGATTTGAGCAGGCACCGGCTTCCGATCACCGCCCGCTGCGCGGCAGTGATCAGAAATACACAGGGCGTACAGGTACGCCCTGTGTCCATAAGTACCAGGACATAAGGGCATACCTGTACGCCCTGTGTCCGGAAGAGGTTAACACCAAGACTGCCAAGTTATGTGCTGTTTTGTGCAATTGCCTCAAGTGTGAATAAACACTGACGTTTTGAGTTAAGAACTTGTATTTTGCCTCTGTACTGCGCACGCTTACCCTATTCACCAGAGCGAAACCCCACACACCATACAGAAAAAAAGCAAAACTATTCTGGAAAGTAGTACATTACCCCTCAGTCTCACAGTTGATCAGCTTTATTACATTGTAACATACCGTAGTTTGTAAGGCTGATAAAAGACATCTGTCCATCCAGTTCAGCCTGTTAGGCCTATTGCACACGACCGTATGGCTTTTTCAGTGTTTTGCGGTCCGCTTTTCATGGATCTGTTGTTCCGTTTTTTGTTTCCGTTGTTTCCGTTTCTGTTCCGTTTTTCCGTTCCGTTTTTCCGTATGGCATATACAGTATACAGTAATTACATAGATAAAATTGGGCTGGCCATAACATTTTCAATAGATGGTTCAGGAAAAAACAGAACGGAAACGGAAGACATACGGATGCATTTCCGTATCTGTTCCGTTTTTTTTGCGGATCCATTGACTTGAATGGAGCCACAGACCGTGATTTGCGGGCAATAATAGGACATGTTCTATGTTAAAACGGAACGGAAAAACGGAAATACGGAATGCATACGGAGTACATTCAGTTTTTTTTGCGGAACTATTGAAATGAATGGTTCCGTATACGGACCGTACACGGAACGCAAAAAACGGCCAGTAAACGGGGAAAAAAAACGGTTGTGTGCAATAGGCCTTAGGCTAGGGCTACACAACGCCATGTGTCGCGCGACAATTTTTATAATGGTAGTCTATGGTGTTGCACTGTGACATGCTGCGACTGCGACACGACAGTAGCAAAAAATCCATCCACGATGGATTTTTCTGCAACTGTTGCATCGCAGTCGCAGCATGTTGCATAGACTATCATTATAGAAATTGTTGCGTGACATTGGTGCGACATCTATGTCACCTGACACATTTTGCAGTGTAGTTGTGCCCTATGTGTCGCTCGACTTATTGTCGCGCAGCCCTGGCCTTAGGTCTCCTGCACACAAACGTGTTTTTTTTGTTTCCGTTCCATTTTTTTGTGTTCCGTATACGGACAGTATACAGAACCATTCACTTCAATGGATCCGAAAAAAAACCGGAAGGTACTCCATATGCCTTCCATTTCCGTATTTCCTTTCCAACATAGAACATGTCCTATTATTGCCCACAAATAACGATCCGTGGCTCCATTCATTTAATGGGTCAGCAAAAAAACTGAATGCATCTGTATGTCTTCCGTATCCATTCCGTTTTTTGGCGGAACCATCTATTGAAAATGTTATGCCTAATTTTTTTATGTACTTATTGTTTAAACATTATTGTATGCTTTCGTTTCCTGGGGATAAATAGATGATGGGATAGATATCTGTACTGACCCCTGATATATTTATACATATTAATTAGATCTCCTCTCAGTCGTCTTTTTTCTAAAGTGAATAACCCTAATTTTGATAATCTTTCAGGGTACTGTAGTCCCCCCATTCCAGTTATTACTTTAGTTGCCCTCCTCTGAACCCTCTCCAGCTCTGCTATGTCTGCCTTGTTCACAGGAGCCCAGAACTGTACACAGAACTCCATGTGTGGTCTGACTAGCGATTTGTAAAGTGGTAGGACTATGTTCTCATCACGGGCATCTATGCCCCTTTTGATGCAACCCATTATCCTATTGGCCTTGGCAGCAACTGCCTGACACTGGTTTCTACAGTACAATTTGCAGTCATTTTCCATGTCAGCGTTAGGGCTCATGCACACAGCTGTATTTTTTCCCGTGTCCGTTCCGGAAATTATTCTGTGTGCATTCCGTTTCCGTATGTCTGCATGGCCGTTCCGCACAAAAGATAGAACATGTCCTATTCTTGTCTGTTTTGAAGAAAAGGATAGGCATTGTTACAATGGATCCGCAAAAAAACCTGATGCAACTGATGCAAGCAGACGTCATCCGTATTTTTTCCGGATCACTGTTTTGCGGACTGCAAAATACATAAGTCCTTAAAAACCCAGTGTTTTACCATTTAGTATTAGGGCTCATGCACACATCTGTGTTGTATATGTTTTTTGTGACATTTGTGTTGCATCAGTTTTTTTGCAGATCCTTTGTAACAGTGCCTGTCCTTGTCTGCAAGATGGACAACAATAGGACATGTTCGATTTTTTTTTTAGCGGACCGAACATGCCAACATACAGACACAACACTGAGTAATTTCTATTTTTTTCAAACCCCAATTGAAGTGAATGGTTCCGCATACGAACCTGTAAAAAAACGGAATGGAAATTTATTTATTTTTCATAAGCATGAGGCCTTACACTGAAGAAACTGCATCGCGGTCACTCTGCCCATTTCTAAGATGGCGTCTACTCTCCTTTCTATGTCAAAGGCACAACCGGAAGTTCCTAGTAATAAAGTTTTTTTTTTTTTTTTTTTTTTATAGATACGAACAACATGGCGGCGTCCATTGTCAGGGTGACGGGTAAGAGGGGGTCTGACCAGAGAACGGGTTTTGGAGAGGACTTTCATTACACATATGACAGGATTATGCGAGGTGCGCTGTTTACTGCCGGCGGCGCGTCTCTCCTCACACGGAGCGCTGATGTGTTCTATGCCGGGGCTCGGCAGAAGGGGGCGTCATGCAGCGCTTCCTTATGTCGCGATAGATTCATGACAGCAGGAACATGTAGTGTAACCCTGTGCTCCTGCTGTTTGCACCTGAGGTGTCACAATCCTTGACCTGGCAGAGGCCACACTCTCTTAGCACTCTCTGATTCGGTATCATTTTAATATTACATTGCATTTCAGGATTTTTGGGTCAGACCTTCCCGATCAGCCCCATGAGAGTCCTTTTTGTGTCCTCTTAAAGGTCCCTTTAAACGGGCGATGATCGGAAACGACCTTTCATACGCCCTTCATGGGGTGTAAGCATGGCTGATGCGGTCACCTAAATCATTGGGCTGTGTATGGCAGGGCTACATGGCAGCAAGTTTCAGAAAAGTAGCGCAACACAATTAGGCCTCATGCACACGGCCGTTGGGCACCTCGCATCACGGATGCGGACTGATTTACTTGAATGGGTCCGCAATTACGAAGATGCGGAACAGAGTCACGGAACGGAACACCGGAAGCACTATGGAGTGTTTCCGTGGTGTTTCTTTACGTTATTCCGCACATAAATATGACATGTCATATTTTTTGGCGGTGCGGACAGACCGCGGACCCATTCAAGTTGAATCAGTCTGGACTGATGCACGAATGTTGCGGTCCCCAATGCACGAACGGCCGCACAACGGGCGTGTGCCCGAGGCCTGACTGTGCGACTTGTCTGCCACTTGCTGTTGTGCGACTAGTTTAGGGCTGTGGTTTGGCTGTAAGCCCTCATGCACACGACCCTATTTTTCATCTGTGTGCTATCTGCAAAAAATATGCCCATTTATTTCTATGGGGTCATACGCAAATCCATACGGCTGTTGTGCAAATTACAGAACGTGTCCCACTCTGGCGGTTTTGCGGATAATAGAGAATAGTAATTTTTATTGATGATGGGAGTGAGGAAAAAGCAGAATGCACACAGAAGGAATCTGTATTTTGCGAGCCGAAATACAGGAACTGTATGAGTGCATGAGGCCTAAGGCTACATGCACAAGACAGAGAAAAACGGACATCACACGTCCGTTTTGAGACCAATGGTAGTCTATGGGGTTATTCGCACTGCAGTTTTTGAAACATGGACATAAAAAAAATAGAACATGTTCTATCTTGTCCATTTTCCACTGACCGACTGCCCCCCATACAATTGAATGGGTCAGTTTTTAACACACACTTCTCAGAAAGGCATGTTTTTTTTTCACTGTCCTGTGCATGTAGCCTAAGGCCTCCTGCACACGACAGTTTTTTTTCACGGTCCGCAAAAACAGGGTCCGTGGGTCCGTGATCCGTGACCGTTTTTTCGTCTGTGTGTCTTCCTTGATTTTTGGAGGATCCACGGACATGAAAAAAAAGTCGTTTTGGTGTCTGCCTGGCCGTGCGGAGCCAAACGGATCTGTCCTGAATTACAATGCAAGTCAATGGGGACGGATCCGTATGACTTTGACACAATATGGTGCCATTTCAAACGGATCCGTCCCCATTGACTTTCAATGTAAAGTCTGGAGTTCTTTTATACCATCGGATTGGAGTTTTCTCCAATCCGATGGTATATTTTAACTTGAAGCGTCCCCATCACCATGGGAACGCCTCTATGTTAGAATATACTGTCGGATATGAGCTACTTCGTGAACCTCAGATCCGACAGTATATTCTAACACAGAGGCGTTCCCATGGTGATGGGGACGCTTCAGGTTAGAATACACTACAAACTTTGTACAAGACTGCCCCCTGCTGCCTGGCAGCACCCGATCTCTTACAGGGGGATATGATAGCACAATTAACCCCTTCAGGTGCAGCACCTAAAGGGGTTAATTGTACTATCATATTCCCCTGTAAGAGATCAGGGCTGCCAGGCAGCAGGGGGCAGACCCCCCCCCCCCCCCTCCCCAGTTTGAATATCGTTGGTGGCACAGTGTGCGCCCACCATCGCCCCCCCCCCCCTCCCTCTAATGTTAGAAATCGTTGGTGGCACAGTGTGCGCCCACCATCCCCCCCCCTCCCTCCCTCTATTGTATTAAATCGTTGGTATTGGTGGCACAGTGTGCCAACCACCATCGCCCCCCCCCCTCCCTCTATAGCAGTAACAACATTGGTGGCAGTGTGCGGCCTCCCATCTCCCCCTCCCCCCCCATCATTGGTGGCAGCGGAGTTCCGATCGGAGTCCCAGTTTAATCGCTGGGGCTCCGATGGGTAACCATGGCAACCAGGACGCTACTGCAGTCCTGGTTGCCATGGTTACTTAGCAATAGTACAACAGTAGAAGATTCATAGTTACCTGCTTGCTGCTGCGATGTCTGTGAACGGCCGGGAGATCCTCCTACTGGTAAGTGACAGTTCTTTAGCAATGCGCCGCACAGACCTTTCACTTACCAGTAGGTGGAGCTCCCGGCCGTTCACAGACATCGCAGCAGCAAGCAGGTAACTATGAATCTTATACTGTTGTACTATTGCTAAGTAACCATGGCAACCAGGGCTGCAGTAGCTTCCTGGTTGCCATGGTTACCGATCGGAGCCCCAGCGATTAAACTGGGACTCCGATCGGAACTCCGCTGCCACCAATGATGGGGGGAATGGGAGGCCGCACACTGCCACCAATGTTGTTACTGCTATAGAGGGAGGGGGGGCCGATGGTGGTTGGCACACTGTGCCACCAACGATTTATTACAATAGAGGGAGGGAGGGGGGGGCGATGGTGGGCGCACACTGTGCCACCAACGATATTCAAACTGGGGAGGGGGGGGGGGGTCTGCCCCCTGCTGCCTGGCAGCCCTGATCTCTTACAGGGGAATATGATAGTACAATTAACCCCTTTAGGTGCCGCACCTGAAAGGGTTAATTGTGCTATCATATCCCCCTGTAAGAGATCGGGTGCTGCCAGGCAGCAGGGGGCAGTCTTGTACAAAGTTTGCAGTGTATTCTAACTAGAAGCGTCCCCATCACCATGGGAACGCTTCTGTGTTAGAATATACTGTCGGATATGAGTTTTCACGAAGTGAAAACTTAGATCAGAAAAAGCTTTTATGCAGACGGATCTTCGGATCCGTCTGTATGAAAGCAACCTACGGCCACGGATCACGGACATGGATGCCAATCTTGTGTGCATCCGTGTTCTTTCACGGACCCATTGACTTGAATGGGTCCGTGAACCGTTGTCCGTCAAAAAAATAGGACCGGTCATATTTTTTTGACGGACAGGATACACGGATCACGGCCTCGGCTGCAAAACGGTGCATTTTCCGATTTTTCCACGGACCCATTGAAAGTCAATGGGTCCGCGAAAAAAAACGGAAAACGGCACAACGGCCACGGATGCACACAACGGTCGTGTGCATGAGGCCTAAGGCTGAGGCCACACCAGTTGTGTGTGACATTGCTGCATCGCGTGACACGGCAGTGCATAAAAATTCAGACCAGATGTGTTAGGCCTCTTTCACACGGCGAGTTTTCCACGCGGGTGCAATGCGTGAGGGGAATGCATTGCACCCGCACTGAATCTGGACCCATTAATTTCTATGGGGCTGTTCACATGAGCGGTGATTTTCACGCATCACTTGTGCGTTGCGTGAAAAGCGCGAGCAAGTACGGATGCAGTGTGATTTTCACACATGGTTGCTAGGTAACGATCAGGATGGGGACCCAATCTTTATTATTTTCCCTTATAACATGGTTATAAGGGAAAATGATAGAATTCTTAATACAGAATGCTAAGTAAATTAGGGATGGAGGGGTTAAAAGTAAAAAATTAAACTCGTCTCATCGACTTGTTTGCGCAGCCCGTCTTGTCTTCTTTCTTCTTCTTTGAGGACCTGGGAGAAAAGGACCTTTGGTGAAGTCACTGCTCTCATCACATGCGCAGTGATGTTACCAAAGGTCCTTTTCTCCCAGGTCCTCAAAGAAGAAGAAAGACAAGACGGGCTGCGCGAACAGGTCGATGAGACGAGTTAAATTTTTTAAACTTAGCATTCTGTATTAAGAATTCTATTATTTTCCCTTATAAGCATGTTATAAGGGAAAATAATACAATCTACACAACACCGATCCAGAACTTCTGTGAACATGCCGATTTTTCACACGCGCGTGCAAAACGCATTAAAATGCTTTGCACTCGCGTGGAAAAATCTTGCATTTTCCCCCGACGCATCGGCATCCTATCCGGCCCTCACATGCGACGCCTGTGTGAAAGAGGCCTTATGGATTCGGTCGCAATTTGCACGGCACTTTTACTCTATTGACTTTAATGTAAGTAGCATGCGACTCGCCTGCAACTTGGCTGTGTTTTTAACTCGCGCTCTGCAATACTTACATGTTAGTCTACTTTCACACTGGCGTTTTGGTTTCCGTTTCTGAGATCCGTCATAGGCTCTCACAAGTAGTCCAAACGGATCAGTTTTGCCCTAATGCATTCTGAATGGAAAAGGATCCGCTCAGAATGCCTGTTTGCCTCCGATCAGTCTCCATTCCGCTCTGGAGGCAGAATTGGTTTTCCCCTTGACGATGCGAAGGCAAATGGATCCGTCCTGACACACAATATAAGTCAATGGGGATGGATCAGTTTTTACTGACACAATCTGGCACAATAGAAAACTGATCCGCCCCCATTGACTTTCAATGGTGTTCAAGATGGATCCGTTTTGGCAATGTTAAAGATAAAACGGATGCATGCGGTTTTATTATCGGTGCGGATCAGTCTGTGCAGATCCATGACGGATCCGCACCAATCGCGAGGGTGAAAGTAGCCTTAGTAAGCTGCAGACAGCAAGTCACATATGTTGTTTTTTTTGTCATGCAACTTTTCTGCGACCTAGCCCCACAAAAGTTGCAGGACTGTCACAGCTCGCACACAACTTACACTAAGGTCAGGGAAGTAAAAATATTGCGACCGGTGACATAAAATACATCAGGATTGGATTTTTGTGACTTTTGCGTCTTGCGCTGCAACACCATTGACAGTCATTATATCCAATTTCACATGACTTTCATTGACCGATGTATCAGGCAATTATTTTGAGAGGTACCTTCCCTATTCGAAAAGAACGTTCTGTTAGAAGTCCTAATGCAGGAAAGAGCAAAGGGTTTTACTCAACACTCTTATATGTAAAAAAGCCAAATGGCACCTACCGTACGATAAACTTAAAGAGGACCTTTCACCGATCCTGACATTGTGAACTAAGTATATAGACATGGAGAGCGGCGCCCGGGGATCTCACTGCACTTACTATTATCCCTGGGCGCCGCTCCGTTCTCCTGGTATTCCCTCCGGTATCTTCGGTCACCAAGTTTTAGTAGGCAGAGATTTCCTTCACTAAGTTATAGTAGGCGGAGTCTGGCCAATCGCAGCGCAGAGCTCACAGCCTGGGAGGTTATTTTCCGCCTACTATAACTTAGTGAACGAAATCTCTGCCTACTATAACTTAGTGACCGAAGATACCGGAGGGCATAGCAGGAGAACGGAGCAGCGCCCAGGGATAATAGTAAGTGCAGTGAGATCCCCGGGCGCCGCTCTTCATGTATGTATACTTAGTTCACAATGACAGGATCGGTGAAAAGTCCTCTTTAAAACTTTTGAACTAGTATCTAGTGTACGATAAATTTTGTATGGAAACAATCAGATCTGTGATATTAAATCTGTTTCTGGACTGTTTTATGGCATCCCTGGATTTCAGGGATGCATACTATCACGTCCTCATACATCCCGATCATAAGAGATACTTAAGAGTAGCGGTTCAGTTGCAGGACAAAATCCTTCATGTACAATTTCGGGCTCTTCCCTTCGGGTTATCACAAGCCCCCAGAATATTCACAAAGATTGTGTCAGAAATGATGGCCCATCTGAGAGAGAGAGATCTGGTTGTTATCCCATATCTAGACTACTTTCTCCTTCTCTCTCAGACGTCAATTCAGATAGAACAGCAGATTTCATGATTCAGGGAGGTATTAGACAGGCTAGGTTAGGACCTGAACGTAGAGAAGTCCAGCCTAGTGCCAAGTCAAGTGTGTACCTTTTTGGGGATGTCTCTAGACTCCAGAACGCAGATGTGTTTTCTTCCCCTTCACAAAGCTTGCCTCATCAGATCACGGGTTCAGTGGCTTTCCTCTCGCCACTCAGTGTCTCTGAGGGAGGCCATGTCAGTCTTAGGCATCATGACTGCGGCTATTCCCGGAGTGGAGTGGGCTCAATTCCACTCGAGACATCTCCAACAACAAATTCTGGAAATGTGGGACAAAAATCCTTTGTCCCTAGACTCAGATATTCATTTATCGTGGATGGCACGGTTATGGAGGGGATCCGTGGATGGCACGGTTATGGAGGGGATCCGTGGATGGCACGGTTATGGAGGGGATCCGTGGATGGCACGGTTATGGAGGGGATCTGTGGATGGCACGGTTATGGAGGGGATCTGTGGATGGCACGGTTATGGAGGGGATCTGTGGATGGCACTGTTATGGAGAGGATCTGTGGATGGCACGGTTATGGAGGGGATCTGTGCATGGCACGGTTATGGAGGGGATCTGTGGATGGCACGGTTATGGAGGGGATCTGTGGATGGCACGGTTATGGAGGGGATCTGTGGATGGCACGTTTATGGAGGAGATCTGTGGATGGCACGGTTATGGAGGGGATCTGTTGATGGCGCTGTTATGCTCCGCCTACTTTATGAATGAAGCAAGCGGAGCATGCGCGTCACGTGAGTAAGTGACGTTACGCAGCCGTCTGCTCTGCCTGTTACTGGAGCTTCATTGTAAGGTAAAAGAAGATGCAGTGATTTAAAGTTAAAGGACCCGCAGGCATAGCGCCTGACCGCCCGCATATCAACGAATCGGCCGATTATTCGATAACGGGATTTGTTGACAACGAATCCCGTTATCGATTATAATCGATAACGTCGATTAATCGTTGCAGCCCTACCCCAGACGCTCTCCTCGCTGGAGTAGTGGATGAACCTGTTAAACCTTCAGGGAGGTGTTCCATGGTAGAGACAAAATGTCTTATTCCTGACCACAGATGCAACCCCTTTCCGTTGGGGGGCTCACATAGAATCTCTCCTCCTGCGAGGTCAGTGCAATCAGGAGATCCAGGCCCAGTCTCACAATTTCAGGGAATTTAATGCTATCTTAATGTCCCGGAGCGAGAGTCTTCAGCTAATAAAAGGCAGAAATGTTCAGGTTTACTCGCATGACAGCGGTGGCATACATCAATAGGCAGGGAGGTACAAAATCCCAGTCTTATGTCTCTCAGTCAAAAAAAAATTTGTCTGGCAGAAAATTATCTTTTATCAATTTCTGCAGTTCATTTAAAAGGAAAAGAGAATGTGACAGAAGACTAACTAAGCCGCCATCAGATTCGCCAGGGAGAATGGTCTTTAAATCAGCAGATATTCAACAAGATAGTTGCATTATGGGGTCTCCCAATCATCGATCTCTTTGCCACCAGAGACAACAAAAGGGTAAAGAAATTCTTCTATCTTTTTCTAGAAGAGTGTCCGTCTGCTGTGGATGCCCTAGTTCAGTCTTGGAGAGAGGGACTTCTTTACACTTTTCCCCCATTGACGTTACTGCCGAGAGTACTGAGGAAAATAAGAGAGGAGAATGCCTCGGTGATCATGATAGCTCCCTTTTGGCCAAGGAGGGTTTGGTTTTCTTGGCTACGTAGGATGTCAGTGTCTTCCCCTTGGGTCCTTCCAGTTTTTCCAGGACTTCTGACTCAGAGTCCCTTCCTTTATCCAGAGGTGGAGAATCTGCATTTGACTGCCTGGCTGTTGAAAGGCAGATTTTGAGGAAGAAGGGGCTATCAGAGGAGGTAGTAAATACTCTTTTAGCAAGCCGTAAAACAGTCACGTCCAAAATCTACTTACGGGTTTGGAAAGCCTTCTGTGCATTTGCAAATAGACCAGTCAATGTATTTGAAGCTCCTGACTTACCTTTAGTTTTAGAATTTCTACAAGAAGCATGGAGAAAGAAGCTTAGACCTAGTACTCTAAAGGTACACATTTCAGCCTTGAGTGCTCTGTTTGAGTTCAGGCTGTCTGAGAATCCCTGGATAAAAAGGTTTATTATGGCGATCTCTAAATTAGCCCCAGTACAAAATGTTAGAGTTCCTCCATGGGATCTAAATCTAGTTCTGTCAGCCCTTACGTCAGAACCCTTTGAGCCCATGAAAGAGATCTCCATAAAGGTCTTAACATTAAAGTTAGCCTTTTTACTAGCCATTACATCAGCTAGGAGAATAAGTGAAATCTCAGCCTTCTCTACGGAAAAGCCATATTTAAACATTTTGGAGGATCGGGTGATTATTTCACCGGATCCTTCCTTCCTTCCTAAGGTGTCTTCTTCCTTTCATTGCTCTCAGGAGATCATCTTGCCTTCCTTTTGTGCCTCTCCAAAAAATTAAAAAAGAATCAGAATTCCACTGTTTAGATGTCAGGAGATGTTTATTACAGTACTTGGAAATCACCCAGTCTTGGAGATCTTCCTCTACGCTCCTCATTTCTTTTCAAGGCAAGAAAAAGGGTTCGGCTGCTTCCTCACAAACTATAGCCAGATGGATAAGACAGGCTATTCTGTTAGCTTATTCCTCCAAGGGGGTTCCCCCGCCGATGGGATTTGGTGCCCACTCTACCAGAGCGGTCTCTACGTCCTGGGCAGAGAGAGCCTCTGCCTCCATTGACTAAATTTGTAGGGCTGCCACCTGGAGTTCTCCTCACATATTTTTCAGGCATTGCAAGCTTCAGTTACCTTCTCAAGAGGGTCTAGTATTTGGACGTAAAGCAATTCAGGCAGTTGTCCCTCCCTAATCTGATATTGCTCATAGATTCAAGGGTGCTGTTCTAGGCGAGGGGGGAAATATGTGATTACACTTACCGGTAATCTTTTTTCCTTGAGCCTTTCACAGCACCCTTGGATAGCGTCTGCCCCCTCCTCAGGACAGGAAACACAACCACTTTAAAGGAGGTACCAACCTCCCTCATGCCAGTACTATTTCAAGAACTAAGGAAACAAACATAGGATAGATATTTTTGCAAACAGTCAGAACAGAGAGACTGAGTTTTTTTTCTCGAAATCCCAGGGAGTCCCCTTGTGGGATGGATGCATTCGTTCACAATTGGGATTTCTCGCTAACATACTCTTCCTCCATATCACTCGGGTCTTGAAAAAGACAGGAGGATCAGGCAAAAGTGATCGTTATTGCTCCCTTTTTGGTCCAGGAGGAAATTGTTAATTTGGCTAAGAGTATTGTCAGTGTTAGACCTTTAGGTCCTTCAAGAGATTGCGAACCTGCTATTCTAGGGGCCCATCTATCCCCCTTGCTATCCATGAAGGGATTTTCTAGTAGACTAGTCCTTACTTGCTTAAAAGTAGGAAGAGGGCTATAGTCTCCATCTATGCTGGAGTTTGGAGGATGTGCTTAGAGTTTTTTGGCTTAGATTTCAGGAACTCTTCCAAATTCGGCTTTTAATTTTGTAAATCTTAGAATTTCTACAAATACGGCTGAGTTGGGTTTGGCATGTAGTGCTATCAAAATTCAGGTCTCTGCTTTGTTTGACTCTGATATTACTGCCCATCCCAGGATTATCAGATTTTTAAGACCAATTGGTAGATCCCATCCTGTTTCTGTAGTTAAAGTTCCTCTCCGGGATTTGAATCTAGTCCTAATGGCTCTAGAATAAGCCTTCTTATGAGCCTCTGGATTCTATTTCCATTGAGACTTTAACTTTAAAATTGTGCCTTCTGATAGCATGAACTTCAGCGCGCAGGATTAGTGAGCTTCAGGCTATTTCCATTAATTACCCTTATTCTACCATCTTAGAAGATAGGATAATTATCCATCTGCATCTGGATTTTCTTCCAAATTTGCTTCCATAGGCCCCAGGTTATTGTTCTTCCCACTTTCTATTGTAACTTTAGCACTCAGGAGAAGATGGATCTTTATTCCCATTATGGACAGAACAGGGGCTCAATGGCTAGCACTGGTGCTCTGCAGCACTGGGGCCCTAGGTCCAAGGAAAACATCTGCATAGAGTTTGTATATTCTCCCTGCGTTTGTGTGAGTTTCCTCCGGTTTCATCCTACACTCCAAAGACATACTGATAAGGAACTTAGATTGTGAGCTCCATTGGAGACAACAAGCAACAATAATGTTTACAATGTTTGTGACATATGTGAGTAAAATAAATAAAACATGTTGGGAGATGTCGTCTGCAATATCTTCAATCCACTAAGGATTGGAGGAGGTCATCTTCCTTATTTGTGCCCTTTCAGGGAGTTAATAAAGGGAGAGCTACCTCCAAGTGTTCAGTTGGTAGATCAATCACGTCAGCCATCTCTGTGGCATATCTATCTGCAGGTCAGTCTTCTCCAGTCAGCCTTAGGGCTCACTCCACATGGGCAGTAGCTACCTCCTAGGAAAAAAAGATGTCTACCTTTTATTGAAGACATTTGCAAAGCTGCCACATGGTCTTCTGCTTCAACTGTTTGTAAGCACTATAGGTTGGATCTTAACTCTCCTTCTGACCTATCTTTTTTTGTAGGCTGTCTCCCCAACCTAGAAAAGTTGGTTTCCTCTGCTAATCGCTCTCTTGGTACTGTTGTGCGTAAATAAAAAAAATGATAATTTCTCTTACCCGGTAATTGGCTTTTCCAGAAACCACAACAGCACCCTTCGTTATTGCATGCATCTGGTGCATGTACCCAAACTATTTGGTGGAGTTTTCTCTCATGCTCTGGAATCCACACTGGGGTGGGATGAAGGTTTTTTTTGGTGACTGTTTTCTGTCAATAGACATGGTTCCTCTCTCTCTTGGTGCTGTTGTGAGCTCTGGAAAATCCAATTACTGGTAAGAGTATTACTCATTATCAATTCCTGGACGTCCTGCAAGCTCCCCGAAAAAGTGGAGACCTCCCGCAAGAGCTTGCAAATCTCTAGACTGTGAGAAAGCCTCTTGGAGTGCTGCCCTTATTGTGTGTGGCACTGGATTTGCTTCACCAGATGCATTCCTGGGGCTCGAACACGCACAGCAACATCTGGCCGTAGAGGCTTATGCTTAAAGGGAACCTGTCACCAGTTTTATGGTGTCCTAACTAAGGGCAACATAAATAAGTGACTGATTCGCTTAGCAAAATGCTGGGTCACTTTCTTTAATTGACCCAGTCAATCTGCCAACATCTTGTATTGAAAAGCTCAAGCTCATAATGATGAGTCCTGAATATTTATGAGCTCCTGACTCTCCCCGCCCACCTGCTGCTGAATGACGGTTTGTTTCCATAGGAATCAGCAGCAGGTGGGCAGGGGGGTGGCTATAGCTCTGAATTAAATATACGCTGGACTCATGTGACATCACGCTGGACTCCAATCAGCTCATTAGCATGCGGCATCTTTGTGTGTATATTAGGCTACTTTCACACTAGCGTTCGTCGGTCCGCTCGTGAGCTCCGTTTGAAGGAGCTCACGAGCGGACCCGAACGCCTCCGTCCAGCCCTGATGCAGTCTGAATGGATGCGGATCCGCTCAGACTGCATCAGTCTGGCGGCGTTCAGCCTCCGCTCCGCTCGCCTCCGCACGGACAGGCGGACAGCTGAACGCTGCTTGCAGCGTTCGGGTGTCCGCCTGGCCGTGCGGAGGCGTGCGGATCCGTTCAGACTTACAATGTAAGTCAATGGGAACGGATCCGCTTGAAGATGTCACCATATGGCTCAATCTTCAAGCGGATCCGTCCCCCATTGACTTTACATTGAAAGTCTGAACGGATCCGCGCAGGCTACTTGCGCACTTGCGAATTTTTTTAAAGTTATTAATGCAGACGGATCCGTACTGAACGGAGCCTCCGTCTGCATTAATATGATCGGATCCGTTCAGAACGGATCCGATCAAGCGCAAGTGTGAAAGTAGCCTTATGAGGTAACCATCTGTCACACCAGTAAGTGAATACATCTAAGGCACTTTTTAGTAGTTAATGATTGTATATAATTAGTTAGATTATAATCAAATATCCACATGACAGGTTCCCTTTAAAAAAATTCAGACAAAAATACAATATGGTTTTTGAAACAAAAAAAAACCATAATGTTAATCCACCCTAAGGACTCCTTATTGCGAAAATAAAACAGGTGGGAAAAAAATGCCACAAAAATGCAAAAGTGCACTTTTTTTTCTCTGTGGTGCTGTCATGGGGGAAGGGTAAAATAACTACACTCACGGGATATTTGATTTCCTGAAGTCCAGGACAGCACGCTTCCTTATTCCCTCCCGTGGTCCTTGGGTTTTTCACTTAGATGTAGCAGAAAAAGAGAGGGAGAAGTAATATACTGTATGTATATTAGGTTTGGGGGTGTTTGTATTGGGAATTTTGTTGCATGCTTATATAACTTTTAACTATCGGTCGGAGTTCCTCTTATGCTCTGTAAACCACTGACGCAGGAGGAGAGGCTCCGCCTTTCAGGGACCATTCTCACACGTATGTGTTTTGCGGATCTGCAAAACACGGACACCGGCAATGTGCGTTCCGCATTTTGCGGACCGCTCACCTCTGACACTATAATAGAAAATGCTTAATCTTGTCTGCCATTGCGAACAAGAATAGGACATGTTCTATTTTTTGGGGGAACGGAATTGCGGACCCAGAAGTGCGGATCCACATTTCTGGATCCGGGCAGCACATTGTGCGGCCCGATAGAAATGAATGGGTCCGCAATTACGTTATGCAAAATGCGGAATAGAATTGCGGACGTGTGAATGGATTCTTATTCTGTAGGTTTCCTGTCCCTCGAGGCAAATCCTCTCTCTGTGGTGCTGTCGTGGGCACTGGAAAATCAAATTACCAGTGAGTGTAATTATCATTTTCTAGATTGAAATGAGGGGAGGGGGGGGGGGGGGGGTTAGAGCTTGTGTATTCCATGTACTATAACTAGGGATGCGCGAGTTTCATATTTAGAAATTAGTTTTCGGTTTGTGTTGTGGAATTTACTGAATTGCGTTATGGATTCTGTTACCACGGACCATGACGGAATGTCTTTAGAGGCATTCTGTTATTCATTGTGTCATAATAGAAGTCTATGGGCTGCATAACGGATCCATCCAGTCTCCGTTATATAGGAGAGGACTCCAGCATAACGTAAACCGGACGGATACGTTTTGCAGCCCATAGACTTCTAATATGACGGAATGTCTCTAAAGGCATTCCATTATGCATTCCATCATGGAATTGCGTTATGGTCCGTGGTAACGGAATCCATAACGCAATTCGGTAAAATACCACAACACGAACTGAAAACAAATTTCAAAATATAAAAATTCGCTCATCCCTAACTATAACGTTTGTGTAGTGAACTAGATGTAAATCTTTGCTGCCCTTACAGGTCTGATTTGTAGAGTTCATGGCGCTCTCCATGCAAGGAGGAACTTGTCATCTTCACAAACTTTGGTTCAGAAGATTCCAAATGCCTTATGGAACTTAGGACGCCTGAATCATGTAGCCATTGCTGTGCCTGACTTAGAAAAAGCCAAATCATTATACCAAGATGTTTTGGGAGCAAAAGTGAGTGAGACCGTTCCCCTTCCCGACCATGGAGTATATACCATTTTTGTGGAGCTTGGAAACACAAAGCTGGAACTCCTCCATCCTCTAGGACAGAACAGCCCTATCTCCGGCTTCCTTCAGAAAAACAAGGCCGGTGGAATGCATCACATTTGCATTGAGGTATTGCCTCTCACAAAACCATGAATGTTCTATTCTCTGGTAATACAGGAGATATTGTGGAGAAGGGATTTAATTATCCTGGTTCAGATCATTAATGCTTTTTTCGCCGTTTTTTTTTTTGTATGACATATTTTTGCCATTTAGTTTTTTTAAGCAGTTTTTCCCTGTAGTGAAAATGCCTGAAAAAGACATTCACAGGAAATGCTGCGTTAAAAAATAAAATAAATACATTGACTTAAAAAATATGCAATACAATTGAAGAAAAACTCTACAAAACATAGAAACATAGAATGTGTCGGCAAATAAGAACCATTTGGCCCATCTAGTCTGCCCAATATACTAAGTACTATGGATAGTGCTGTGTTTGTAGTGCATTTCCTAATTTACTGTTGACTAATATCTGGTTGGGGTTTTTTTGCAGCAAAAAAATAAAAACTGTTGCGCTTTTGCCTGTGGCAACAAAAACTGTTCTTTTTGACCATTTTCATATTTCACCCCATGTATGAATCCTGCTCAGGACCAAGGTAATTTCAGTCTTCAGGACTATTAGTTTAGCTGTATTTGCTTGTGTTATTTTTTGGGCTAGCAGCGTAAGGGAATAATTCAGTATTTTATTTTCATACACATTATAAATAAAATAAGCTATTTGTATCTAGTAACAGTAAAATAATGCCTTAAAATAGATGTTTTATTTACCTTCATCATTGTCTACAATACATTTTGATAGAGTACATGTCCAGTTTCAGGGTATCAGTTCTTGGGATAGAGCATTTTTTATTTCGTGTATCTTAATTTTTTTATTTTTTACTTCTGGCCCTCAAAGGCCAGAAAAGACCATTTGGGGATTTTTTATAATTTTTATTTTTTTACATTATATTTTTCTACTGTGATTGGGGCTACGCAGCTTTACGAGTTTATCTAGTTGCAGTGACAATTGCGACTGTTAGGTCTAGTAAGACCCGGCAGCCACCTCCAAGAACTGGAAATCTGATGATCATTTGACCAGTCACCTGATGGCCAGGAAGAATAGAGGCAGATGCTGCGCCATTGTCTCTATTGTATGCACAGTGATGATTGAGCATAGTGTACAAGTGAACAGAGAAGACAGAAGCAGTGAAAATCACTTGTACCTACTCTCCAGATTTCAGTCTCTGGCAAAGAAGGACCTGACATTTAGCTACCTGATCACTTGGGCAGCAGACTTAAAGGGGTTATCCAGGAAATAATATCGATGACCTATCAGAAGGATAGGTCATCAGTTTCACCTTGGCGGGGGTCAGAGTCCGAGCACCTCCGCTGGTCAGCTGTTTTGGGAAGCTGCAGAACTCGCTTGAGCTCTGGTGAGTGTGGCAGCCTCCCAGATGCTTACCAATGACAGCACACCGTATATATCGTATAGCGGCTGTGCTTGGTATTGCAGCTCAGCCCCATTGACTTGAATGGGGCTACGCAGCAACTAGGCCATGTGACCAATGTAAGTTGATGTCACATAGTCTAGGAGGAGGCTTCTGTGCTCACAGAGTGCTTGGCCTATTCTAACAGCTGATGGGCAGGGGTCCCGGGTGTTAGACGCCTGCTGATCTGATATTGGTGACCTATCCTGAAGATTGGTCATCAATATTATTTCCATGATGACCCCTTTTACCCTGGGCCAGTTTTCGCTCTTCTGCCCAGACCATTTTTTGCAACTCTGACATGTGTCACTGTGGTAATAGCTTTGGAATACTTTTACTTATCCAAGCCAATTTTCAAATTTTAATTTCTCTACTTTTATAATAGATAGTGATACCCCATATAATAGTTATTACTTTACATTTCCCATATGTCTACTTCATGTTCGGATCATTTTGAAAATTACATTTTGATTTTTTGGGGACGTTACAAGGCTTAGAAGTTTAGAAGCAAATCTTAAAATTTTCCAGAAAATTTCTAAAACCCACTTTTTAAGAACCAGTTCAGGTCTGAAGTCACTTTGTGGGGCTTACATAATAGAAACCACCCAAAAATTACCCTATTTTAGAAACTACACCCCTCCAGGTATTCAAAACTGATTTTTACAAACGTTAACCCTTTAGGTGTTGCACAAGAATTAATGGAAAATGGAGATGAAATTTCAGAATTTCACTTTTTGGGCAGATTTAATTCCATTTTTTCCACTAACAAAGCAAGGGTTAACAGCCAAACAAAACTCAATATTTATTACCCTGATTCTGTGGTTTACAGAAACACCCCACATGTGGTTGTAAACTGCTGTATGGCCACACGGCATGTCCAGTTTCAGGGTATCAGTTCTTGGGATAGAGCATTTTTTATTTCGTGTATCTTAATTTTTTTATTTTTTACTTCTGGCCCTCAAAGGCCAGAAAAGACCATTTGGGGATTTTTTATAATTTTTATTTTTTTACATTATATTTTTCTACTGTGATTGGGGCTACGCAGCTTTACGAGTTTATCTAGTTGCAGTGACAATTGCGACTGTTAGGTCTAGTAAGACCCGGCAGCCACCTCCAAGAACTGGAAATCTGATGATCATTTGACCAGTCACCTGATGGCCAGGAAGAATAGAGGCAGATGCTGCGCCATTGTCTCTATTGTATGCACAGTGATGATTGAGCATAGTGTACAAGTGAACAGAGAAGACAGAAGCAGTGAAAATCACTTGTACCTACTCTCCAGATTTCAGTCTCTGGCAAAGAAGGACCTGACATTTAGCTACCTGATCACTTGGGCAGCAGACTTAAAGGGGTTATCCAGGAAATAATATCGATGACCTATCAGAAGGATAGGTCATCAGTTTCACCTTGGCGGGGGTCAGAGTCCGAGCACCTCCGCTGGTCAGCTGTTTTGGGAAGCTGCAGAACTCGCTTGAGCTCTGGTGAGTGTGGCAGCCTCCCAGATGCTTACCAATGACAGCACACCGTATATATCGTATAGCGGCTGTGCTTGGTATTGCAGCTCAGCCCCATTGACTTGAATGGGGCTACGCAGCAACTAGGCCATGTGACCAATGTAAGTTGATGTCACATAGTCTAGGAGGAGGCTTCTGTGCTCACAGAGTGCTTGGCCTATTCTAACAGCTGATGGGCAGGGGTCCCGGGTGTTAGACGCCTGCTGATCTGATATTGGTGACCTATCCTGAAGATTGGTCATCAATATTATTTCCATGATGACCCCTTTTACCCTGGGCCAGTTTTCGCTCTTCTGCCCAGACCATTTTTTGCAACTCTGACATGTGTCACTGTGGTAATAGCTTTGGAATACTTTTACTTATCCAAGCCAATTTTCAAATTTTAATTTCTCTACTTTTATAATAGATAGTGATACCCCATATAATAGTTATTACTTTACATTTCCCATATGTCTACTTCATGTTCGGATCATTTTGAAAATTACATTTTGATTTTTTGGGGACGTTACAAGGCTTAGAAGTTTAGAAGCAAATCTTAAAATTTTCCAGAAAATTTCTAAAACCCACTTTTTAAGAACCAGTTCAGGTCTGAAGTCACTTTGTGGGGCTTACATAATAGAAACCACCCAAAAATTACCCTATTTTAGAAACTACACCCCTCCAGGTATTCAAAACTGATTTTTACAAACGTTAACCCTTTAGGTGTTGCACAAGAATTAATGGAAAATGGAGATGAAATTTCAGAATTTCACTTTTTGGGCAGATTTAATTCCATTTTTTCCACTAACAAAGCAAGGGTTAACAGCCAAACAAAACTCAATATTTATTACCCTGATTCTGTGGTTTACAGAAACACCCCACATGTGGTTGTAAACTGCTGTATGGCCACACGGCAGGGCGCAGAAGGAAAGGAATGCCATATGGTTTTTGAAAGGCAGATTTAGCTGAACTGGATTTTAGATGTCATGTCCCATTTGAAGCCCCCCTGATGCACCCTTACAGTTAAAACTCAAAAAAGGGACCACATTTTGGAAACTACGGTATAAGGTGCAAGTTTTGTTGGTACTATTTTGGGGTACATATGATTTTTAATTGCTCTATATTATGTTTTTTGTGATGCAAGGTAACCCAAAAATTTATGTTTTGGCACCGTTTTTATTTTTTACAACATTTATCTGACAGGGTAGATCATGTGCTATTTTTATAGAGCAGGTTGTTAGGGACGCAATGATATCAAATATTTCTACTTACTTTGTTTCAGTTTTACATAATAAAGCATTTTAAAAAAGAAATTTTATGTTTTTGTGTCTCTATTTTCTGAACGCCCTATTTTAATTTAATTTTTTCTGCCGATCGTCTTGTGCAGGGGCTCGTTTTTTGCACGAACAGTTGACGTTTTTATTGGTACCATTTTTGAGTACATATGATTTTTTGATCATTCATTATTGCATTTTATGGGGCAAGGTGACCAAAAAATTGGTTGTTTTGGCGCAGTTTTTATTTATTTTTACAGCATTTACCTGAGGAATTAGATCATGTGACTTTTTTTATAGAGCAGGTTGTTACAGACGCTGCGATACCTAATATGTCTACTTTTTCTATTTATTTCACTTTAACACAATAATAGCAGTTTTGAATAAAAAAATAAATCATATTTTAGTGTCTCCATTGTCTGAGAGTGATAGCTTTTTTATTTTTTGACCGATTTGTCTTAGGTAGGATATAATTTTTTGCGGTATGCGGTGACTGTTTGGTACTATTTTGGGGGGGCATACGCCTTTTTTATCGCTTGCTGATGCAATTTTTGTGATGTAAGGTGACAAAAATAGCTTTTTTTTTTTTAACAGTTTTTATTTTAAAAAATGTATGGTGTTCACCTGAAGAGTTAGGCCATGTGATATTTTTATAGAACTGGTTGTTAACGGACGTGGTGATACCTAATATGTGTATATTTTATCATGTATTTTACTTTAGCACAATAATGGCAGTTTTGAAACAAAAAATTGATGTTTTAGTGTCTCCATGTTCTGAGAGCTATATTTTTTTTTATTTTTAGGGCGATTGTCTTGGGTAGGGGCTCATTTTTCGCAGGATGAGGTGACTGTTTTATTGATACCATTTTGTGGGACATACGCCTTTTTGATCTCTTAATGTTGCACTTTTTGTGATGTATGGTGAGAAAAATGGCTTTTTTTTACACAGTTTTTATTTTATTTTTTTATAGTGTTTATCGGGGTGGATCTTTTTTTTTTCTTCTGTTTTTTATTATAAAATAAGGGGAAAGGGGCATTTTTTTCTTTTTTTACTTAAAAACTAAATTTTATCAAAAACACTTAACTTTTTTTCTTTACTTTATTTCTGACGTTTACTTTTGGGGGTCTGATCCCTTCTGCAATGCAGTACAATACATCTGTATTGTAATGCATTGCCTGTTCGTGTATTACAGTGAGTAGTACACGGAACAGGTTGCCTAGGAAACCCAGTCTGAGGCTGGATCTCCTGGGCACCCGTAGAAGGCAGGTCCCAATGCCGTGGAAGGCATTGGGCAGCCTCTGCACGGCATCGAGCTTCCTTCTGACACATTAAGTCCCCGCCACAGCAGTGCAGGGACTCAATGTGCTTCCTCACCCAACACAAACCACTTCTATATCGCAGTCGGCACGGACCACGGCATAGAAGGGGTTAATCCGCCGGCATCGGCTTTTACAGCGATGCCGGCAGATACAGCAGGGGCCCGGCTACTAGGGACTGCCAGACCCTTGCAGTGATCGGGCGCGCACCGCTCCGGTGCCCGCCCGATCACCATGACATACTATTACGTCAAATTGCGGGAACTCAGTGGTTCCCATGACGTAGTAGTACGTCATGTGTCGGTATGGATATGAGCTAATCCAAATAAACACAAAAATATATAAAAACGGGCAGGCTCCTGTGTAGAGCCGAAACGTTGCATGACCTTTGTGGGTAAATAAAGTATTTTTCTATTTTTTATCCGTTGGAGTGCTGCCCGTTTTTACATATTTTTGTATAATATATATATATATATATATATATATATATATATATATTAGTGCTCATGTTGCCCCAGGAGTTACCATTTTGAGGAGGGGTCTCCGGTTTTAAGGAAATAATACTTACTTAAATGTAACTTCCTTATATACTTTCAGGCTCATTTATTAAAGTTAATGTGTCACCAAAAATTGTATCTGCCAGTTAAAACCAGTTAGTAATATCTCCTTTTTTTTTCTAGTCTGATTTTATTTTCTGATTGCATATTTTTTTGCCTTCTATGGGAGAGTTTTCTGGGCATGCTCTGTGACCTGTGCAGAGGTCATTGTACAAGGGAAGAATAGATTAGCTTTGACAATCACCTATTGTGGATGGTTAAACAATGGGTCATTTTCTGATGACACATTCCCTTTAAAGAGAATGATTCAAGTCCTTCAAAAACCTTTAAAGGGTTATTACTATATTCCATATGGACTAAAACAAAAATGCGCTACTGTAATATATACTGTAGTAGTAATATGACCGCATAAATACAATTATCAGCCGTAACCTGCCCAGCTTTAGTTTTAAAAGCGAACAGTCAGTGAAGGAAATGAGGATAAACTTCTTTACATCAACTTCCTCATTTGTGTCAGCAGAGGGCAGCAAATCCTTACTTGATATTCGTAACTTTGACTGCCAGGAACTTTAAAAAGTATGGGAGATATTTATTAAGACCGGTGTTTTAGATGCCAGTCTTAAAGAGGACCTGTCACCTCCTGACATGCCTGTTTTAATAGCTACATGCGTTCCCCATGTAATAACAATTCTGGAGCATCTATTCTTATGTCTCTATGTTGTGGCATGCCTTTATTTCTACTACAAGTTATGAATGAATTGCTAGCAGTCTGCAGTAAGGGTACAGAGGGGTGGTAACCAGTTGGGGGGAGGGGGGTGTACCTGCACATTCTGACAATGGCAGGACTGATTGGATAGAGTAAGACTGTGCAGGTACATCCCCCCCCCCCCCCCCCAAACTGGTTACCACAAAACCCTTTAACGCCAAACGCAAAAAACGACAATGGAATTTATAAATGTATAATGAGCATTAGCTATAATCCCCCCGTTACTGCACACTAACTATTCATTGATGACTAACTAAACCCACAAAACTGTCATATTCTAATTGTGACTGCCATTCTCTGTAAGTAGTCATACTGCTGTAGGGATCCTCAGGATAGGTCATCTATATCAAATCGCCAGTGGTCTGGGTGTCAGAGGTGAGGGCCGTGGCCTCCTCGCAGCTGACCAAGCACAGTGCTGTACATTGTATAGTGGTTGTGCTTGGTATTGCAGCTCAGCCCCATTTACTTGAGGTTTACTTTAGGTAACTGAACTGCGCTTAGGCCATGTGACAGATGAAAGTGACATCACTGGTGGGGGTGCCCAGGTTGTTAGACCTCCACAGATCTTGGAAAGCCCCTTTTAAACTTGTGTTATTGCCTATGCCAAGTGAAAGACTAGTACTGATCCTGAATAGTAAATATCAGCAATAATGTCCCTGTCATGACTTTTTCTAGTTTTTTTTTTAAAAACACATGTCAGTAAGGGATTCAAAATAAAAAGCATTACCTCCACCAGTCCCCTACCGGCTTGGTATCTGCTCTGTTTCCTGCTGCTCTTCACTGGTCCTGACTCAATGTGCCAGTAATAGTAGGAAAGGCCAATCACTCTGAGCCTGTCCCTGGCCTAGCAGTGTCCCACCTCAGCTTGTGCTTGGCTGAGCAGGCCTTTCCTAGAACTACTGGTGGGTTGGACCAAGAAGTAAAGAGCGGGGATGGATGCAGTGCCAGAACAGCATCGGTAGGAGGTGGAGGTGAGTAATGACCTTTTTCCAACCAATTTTATTAAAATTCTCCTATAAAAACCCATTTAAACAGCATGCATTACATCTGTCTGATACCTTCTCTTTCATAATATCTTACCATTTTTATTTGTTTCTAGGTTGATGACATCAAAAAAGCAATGTCAGATCTGAAACAGAAAAACATTCGGTTATTAAGTGAAGAACCAAGAATTGGTGCACATGGAAAACCAGTTGTCTTCTTGCACCCAAAAGACTGTGACGGAGTCCTGGTGGAGCTGGAGGAAGCCTAATGAAATGCTGACATATACAGAACCGGGAACATGTAAAGATAATTGTAGTCCAAGAAGTCAAATCTAATTATATCGCCATATCATTGATTTTCTAGACCACACTGGGGTTACTCTTACAAGTGAAATAAATCTGTTTAGCCACCAGGAAACCATTTATGATATATCTAATAATGTCATTTGTAGAACCAAGTTTATATACTCCATATGTGTGAACAGTACAGAAATCTCTAGATACAGGAATATGCCCACTGATGAGCTTCATGGAGATGTGAAGTTACCACTAGATGGAGCCTAGTGGAGATGTGTGTCCACCACAGCTGTGGTGGCCAGGCTAAAGCTTGGGGCTGCAGTGTTAAAATAATATGTGGAGGGTAAGAGTGTAAAGTAAAATACCTTCTATCTCTCAGCACCACCTGCATGTAAGCCCTGTAATGTTTGGTTTCACCAGTGTCGGAGCAGCATTTAGGCTGAATTTACACAGCAGATGTTAGCTTGGAAACTGTCTCCTATTGTTTTCTATGGAAATCGTGTCACTGTCCTTGCAGACCTTTTCCAGACCATGCAGATTTGCCTCATTCAAATTGCTTCAGCGCCATAAGAAAAAAATTGCAATGTGAATACAGCCTTATGCCTTAGGGCTCATGCAGACGACCGTATGCCCTCCGAGACATACGGTCCATGAGTAGGCCATATGTCCCGAAGCGGCATACATCGTGCACACGGGAGCGCACAGCATCATTGGTTACTATGATACTGTGCGCAACGGGCCGCCTGCGGGACTACTTGTCCTGCACTCATACAATGTATTCTGCTCCGTGACATATGGCCTGCTCGCGGACCGTATGTCTCAGAGGGCATACGGTCGTCTGCATGAGCCCTAACTCGCACATCAGTATTTGGTGAGTGATTTTCATCAGTGACTTTGAGCCAAACAAAGAACAGGTGCATATCTTTCCCTTATGTCTGTGGAGGCTCCAATCCTGGTTTTGGCTCACAATCATTGATGGAAAACACTGCCGTGTGAAATGAGGCCTTGCTGTGTAGAAGGAACACCAAAGCACAGGACTACAGTAACTTGCAAATAGAGTCAACATGTAACATTTCAGTCCATAAAAGACCTTGACAGTGGCCTAATTGTGAGGTGAGTATCCAGGAGAAAAGAGATCTAACAGCAGCATCCCCCTAGTACCTCCCAATAGTCAGATGTGTGTGACCATTTTAGGTGTGGTGCTGGCTTAGTGCTTTCTGTTGCTTCTCTAGGCACAGCTTTCATGTTTGCATCTCCTGTATAACAAGGGGACGGCCACATGTGGCGCATATTCTACATATTCTTTTATATTGCGTGCAGGAAAGTGTTTACAGTAGCAGCAAAGTGCATGGGATTAAAAAAATAATAATCTTACATTGTAGAAAATCTCCTGCAAACTGCAAGTTTGCACATAACTTGCAGTTTGAATCTTAAATTATACATTTTTCAGTTCCGGAACAAACTCCACACCGTTTGGTTGCAGATCTTTGTGCGGTGGAATTACAGCAAATAAGCTGCAGAGATTCCACATCAGACCCATTACTCGTGGACATACTCCAAGACTGCCCATATAGTATCTCAATAAGACCTCATGCACGTGGACGTTGTCATTTTGTATTCCACAAACTGCAGATCCGCAAAATACGCGTAATGGCCTTGTCCATCCTGCACCTTCCGCAGTCCCTATTATAGAAATGTCTACGCTTGTCTTCAAAATGGACATCAGGACATGTTCTATCATTTGCCGAAAGCCTGCACCGAAACGGACAGCACCCAGACAACATCCGCGCGCTATTCCAGATTTTCTTTACGGACCCATTGAAGTGAATGGGTCTGCATGTGATCCAAAGAAAATGAGGACACGGACCCAAAATGCAGTCGTGTGTTTCAGGTGTAAAGGTGTTTCAGCATTATAATACATTATTGTGCCTTCCATCACAGATACTGCTGCTAAGGTGGCGTATAATTTTATTTATCAATTCCATGTTAATAAGTTGTTTTTATGGATGTAAAGATCAAATCATGTCTGTGTAACCTGCTATGTAGACAATTGTATGTATAGAAACACCGCCATTGGGCAGTCCTTAGATAATATTCAATGTTATTAGAAGAGCTTATGAGATAAGAGAAAAGAATGCTCTGCTCTTTTTTTTTTCTTCTGGAAATAGCTTCACTCTTGTCCATTAGCTGTATCTAGTATTAAAGACCATTCCCATTTTTTATTATTTTTTTCTAAATAATTTTATGTGTGAACTGGGATTTATACACCAATCATAACATTAAAACCACCTGTGTAATACCGTGACCCACCCATGCACCACCTTAGCAGTAGATGATTTCAGTCCTGTAAGGTGGGGCCTCCATAATTAGAACTTGTTTTTCCAGTCCCCCCCCCCCCCCCCACAGATAGCCATGGTCCAGTTCTGATGCTTACAAGCTTATTGTAGGAATTGTCAGCAGTAACTATTTCAGTAGTTAGTGCTACAGTAGATCTTCTGTGGGAATAGAGAGGATGAGCTAGCCTTTACTCTCCACACGCATCAGTGAGCCTTGGGTGTCCGTCATCCTTTCACTGGTTCACCTGTTGTACATCCTTGGGCCACTGTGGAATGGCAATACTACTACATACTAGGAATTCCCCACAATTCATGTCATTTTGGAGATGCTCTGACCCAGTAGTCTAGTCATCACAATTTGACTCTTGTCAAAATCTGTCAGATCCTTAAGATTATCCATTTTTCCTGCTTCCAACAGATTGGGGAACATTTGTATTAACGTTACAAATCAAAATTGATTTGTTTCACCTCATATATCAAAAGGCAGTCGGCACTTTTAACCCCTTAAGGACCGGGCTCATTTTCACCTTAAGGACCGGGCCATTTTTTGCAAATCTGACCAGTGTCACTTTAAGTGCTCATAACTTTCAAACGCTTTGACTTACCCAGGCCGTTCTGAGATAGTTTTTTCGTCACATATTGTACTTCATGACACTGCTAAAATTGGGTCAAAAAAGTTATTTTTTTTGCATAAAAAAATACATTTTTTACCAAAAATTTTGAAAAATTAGCAAATTTCAAAGTTTCAGTTTCTCTACTTCTGTAATACATAGTAATACCCCCAAAAATTGTGATGACTTTACATTCCCCATATGTCTACTTCATGTTTGTAGCATTTTGGGAATGATATTTTATTTTTTGGGGATGTTACAAGGCTTAGAAGTTTAGAAGCAAATTTTGAAATTTTTGAGAAATCTTCAAAATCCCACTTTTTATGGACCAGTTCAGGTTTGAAGTCATATTGTGAGGCTTAGATAATAGAAACCTCCCAAAAATGACCCCATTCTAGAAACTACACCCCTCAAGGTATTCAAAACTGTTTTTTCAAACTTTATTAACCCTTTAGGTGTTCCACAAGAGTTAATGGCAGATGGAGAAACAATTTTGAAATTTCTATTTTTTGGAAAATTTTCCAATATAATAAATTTTTTCCAGGAGTAAAATAAGGGTTAACTGCCAAACAACACTCAAAATGGGTTGCCCTGATTCTGTAGTTTGCAAAAACACCCCATATGTGGTCGTAAACTACTGTTTGGCCGAACGGTAGCACATAGAAGGAGGGGAACACCATATGGGTTTTGGAAGGCAGATTTTGCAGGACTGGTTTTGTTTATACCATGTCCCATTTGAAGCCCCCTGTTGCACCCCTAGAATAGAAATTTCAAAAAAGTGACTCCATCTAAGAAAGTACACCCCTCAAGGTATTCAAAACTGGGTTTACAAACTTTGTTAACCCTTTAGGTGTTCCACAAGAGTTAATGGCAGATGGAGAAACAATTATGAAATTTGAATTTTTTGGAAAATTTTCCAATATAATCAATTTTTTCTAGGAGTAAAACAAGGGTTAACTGCCAAACAACACTCAAAATGGGTTGCCCTGATTCTGTAGTTTGCAGAAACACCCCATATGTGGTGGTAAACTACTATTTGGCTAAACGGCAGGACATAGAAGAAGGGGAACGCCATATGGTTTTTGGAAGGCAGATTTTGCTGGACTGGTTTATTTACACCATGTACCCTTTCAAGCCCCCTGATGCACCCCTAGAGTAGAAACTCCATAAAAGTGACCCCATCTAGGAAACTACGGGATAAGGTGGTTGTTGTTTTGGGACTATTTTTGGGGTAAATTTGATATTTGGTTGCTCTATATTACTCTTTTTTGAGGCAATGTAACAAAAAAATTAAAATCTAAAATTGTTTCTACATTCGCTATTTAGTTTTGTGGAACACCTAAAGGGTCAACATAGTTTGTAAAGTAACTTTTGAATACCTTGAGGGGTGTAGTTTCTTAGATGGGGTCACTTTTTTGGAGTTTCTAGTCTGGGCTACATCAGGGGGGGCTTCTAATGGGACATGGTGTCAAAAAAAAAACTGTCCATCAAAATCTGCCTTCCAGAAACCGTATGGCGTTCCCTTCGTTCTATGCCCTGCCGTGCGGCTATATAGCCATTTACGACCACATATGGGGTGTTTCTGCAAACGACAGAATCGGGGCAATAAATATTTAGTTTTGTTTGGCTGTTAACCCTTGCTTTATTACCGGCAAAATGGATTTAAATTGAAATTTTGCCCAAAAATAGGTGTTTTGGCACCGTTTTTATTTTATATTTTTAACACCGTTCATCCGAGGCGTTTGGTCAAAAGTTATTTTTATAGCGACGACTTTTACGCACGCGACGATGCCCAATATGTATGGCTCTCAGACTTTGGAGACACTAAGCAGGCATCCTAAAACTGCGGCCCTCCAGATGTTGTAAAACTACAATTCCCACCATGCCCTGCTGATGGCTGTAGGTTGTCTGGGCATGCTGGGAGTTATAGTTTTACAACATCTGGAGGGCCGCAGTTTGAGGATGCCTGCACTAAAACTAATATTTTTGGGGGAAAGAAAAATAGTTTTCGTGTCTCCAAAGTCTGAGAGCCATAGTGTTTTATGTTCTCTAGTGAACTGTTGGGGATTATAAAAATTTAGTACTCCATGGAAGTGTGATACTCCCTGAAGCAATCGATAACGCAGAGGCCCGGATGATCGGGGCACGTGTCGCACTGAGTGGTGGTGTCCTTCCGTATCCCCCTCCTGCGACACACTCTGCACTTTTTTTGGGTTCGTCCCTTCTTTCCAGTATGGGGGACCACACCTGGAAAGTGTTGGCCAGGGACGATCCGGGCGCCTCCAGTTCCCGAGGTACTCCGGCCTGCTCTTTCCCGGTCCGAAAAGATCAGGTCCTTGAGGACTGCCTCATAGAATTGGAGGAATGTCCCTGTGCTGCCAGCGCTTCGGGATAGTACAAAAGAGTTGTACATGGCAACCTGCACCAAGTAGACCGCAACTTTTTTGTACCATGCCCGGGTTTTGCGCATGGCGTTATATGGCGTGAGGACTTGATCCGAGAGATCAACTCCTCCCATATACCGATTGTAGTCGACGATACAATCGGGCTTGAGGACCGTTGCCGCGGTACCTCGCACAGGGACTGGGGTGGTGCCGTTACCGTGGATTGTGGACAGCATAAGGACATCCCTCTTGTCCTTATACCTGACCAGCAACAGGTTTCCACTGGTAAGTGCACGGGTCTCACCCCTGGGGATAGGTACCTGGAGGGGGTAGGCAGGGAGGCCGCGCTGATTTTTCCGCACGGTCCCACAAGCGAACGTAGATCTGGCGGCAAGGGACCTGAACAAGGGAATGCTGGTATAAAAGTTATCCACGTACAAGTGGTAACCATTATCCAGCAGTGGGTACATAAGGTCCCACACGAGTTTCCCGCTAACACCCAGAGTGGGGGGACATTCTGGGGGTTGAATACGGGAATCTCGCCCCTCGTACACACGAAATTTGTAAGTGTACCCTGAGGTACTCTCACAAATTTTGTATAGCTTCACGCCATACCTCGCTCGCTTTGTGGGAATATATTGGCGGAAACTGAGTCTCCCCTTGAACGCAATGAGCGACTCATCAACCGCGACCTCCCTTCCAGGTACGTAGGCCTGCTGAAATGTGGCCCCAAAGTGATCGATGACAGGCCGTATCTTATACAGCCGGTCATAGGCAGGATCACCTCGGGGTGGACATGCTGCATTATCGGAATAATGCAGACATTTCCGGATGGCCTCAAACCGGGAGCGTGTCATGACCATACTGTACAGTGGGGTCTGGTACAGGACGTCCCCACTCCAGTATTGCCTGACACTGGGTTTTTGGACTAGACCCATATGCAGCACGAGGCCCCAAAATGTCCTCATTTCGGCTGCACTGACCGGCGTCCAGCCACCGGGTCTAGCCAAAACTGAGCCTGGGTTTTGAGCGACGAACTGTTGGGCGTACAGATTCGTCTGCTCCACCATCAAATTCACCAGTGGGTTACTGAAAAAAAAACCTAAAATAGTCAATTTCAGTAAACCCCACTGTGGGAATCTGGATTCCAGGATTGCCAGCGAAATCCGGAATCTCAGGCTCAAAGTCCACTGGGGGACACCAGCTAAGTTCATCGGCAGGGGTCTCCGGTGAACTTATTTGGTGGGCCGGGAAAGCAGTACGAACCCCAGGGCGGCTCGTACTAGGGTGGGCCACAGGATCCCTAGCATGTGCGGCCCCTGGCTCCGCCTGGCGGCGTCTCCGCCGCCTTGGTGGCTCATCGTCATCCGATGATGATGAGGAGGATGCTGATGATAAGAGGAATGTGGGGTCATCCTCATCCTCACTGGGGCTCTCGGAGTCGGAGGCAATCTGGGCATATGCCTCCTCGGCCGAGAACACCCGGCGGGCCATGGGTGTGTGTGCGTGTAGGTGTGCGTGTGTGTAAAACTTTATTATATGTGCGTGTGTGTGGGGGCAACGGGTGTTCGCGTACTAAAAAAAGGAAAAAAGGGCAAGTGTTAGGAAAAAAAAAAAGTTGCTGATTAGCGGTACAACGCTGATCAGCGGTGGGGCAGGCGATGCGCTAACAGTGGACGGACGCTAAAAAGTGCCGACCAGTCAGCGAACGCAGAAAAAAAAGTGGTGGTGAGGGGGCTAGTGGTGGGGGGGGGGGGGGTTGGGGGGAGTGGTGGGGGGATGGGTGGAGGGGGTGGGGGGGCTGGTGGTGGTGGGGGGCTGGTAGGGGGGGGCAAGTGGCAGGGGGGGGTCTGGGGTCTGATAGATGGATCAAAAAAAGTTTTGTGTAAAAGTTAAAAGTTTTTTTTTTTTTTTTTTTTTCCTAACTAACTTTTCCCTTCTTTCCCTGCCTAACGATGCCTCTCCCTCACTGACCCTAACCTACCTGGGTGGCGATGGGTGCAGGAGGGTGATGGATGGCGATTAGGGGGACACAGGAGCTGGTGCTGGACGATGCTGCCGGGTGCTCGTGCAGAACAGGAAGAGGAGGGGAGAGAGGAGCGCAGGAAGTTTGAATCTCGCGCCTCTCTCCCCTGCACCAATCAGCACCCTGGACAGCAGTGTTCAGCACCAGGGCCAGCACCGCCTCCTCAAATCCTCGGACTGCGATTGGTGGTGTATAATTACGCCACCGATCGCAGTCTTTTTCCGGTTCATCGGGTCACCGGACACCCGAATGGACCGGAAACGCAGAAAACCGCAGGTCTGAATTGACCTGCGGTTTTCTGCGATCGCCGATACGGGGGGGTCAAATGACCCCCCCCTGCGTTGTTACGGGATGCCGGCTGAATGATTTCAGCCGAAATCCCGTTCCGATTAACCCCCGCGGCGCCGGAATGCCGATTTTAAGTCAGGACGTACCGGTACGCCCTTGGTCCTTAAGGACTCGGGAAATAGGGCGTACCGGTACGCCCTGTGTCCTTAAGGGGTTAAAACATGACTTTTTTTTAAATATAAACTTGATTATCCTATTATTTCTCTAGATTTGCAACATTTTAACACCAACAGCACAAAAAATTCAACTTTTTTAAACCAAAATGCGTTTTTCATTTCAGACAACCTTTGCCAGACCAAACTTGCGACTGTTGACTGTCAATTTACTGGCAAAACACTGCTGTTTAGCTCCTTTACAGGTGAAACTCAAAAAATTAGAATATTGTGCAAAGTTCATTTATTTCAGTAATGCAACTTAAAAGGGGAAACTAAGGCTACTTTCACACTCGCGATTGGTGCGGATCCGCGCCGATAATACAACCGCATGCATCCATTCAGAACAGATCCATTTGTATTATCTTTAACATTGCCAAAACGGATCCGTCTTGAACACCACTGAAAGTCAATGGAGGGTGGATCCATTTTCTATTGTGCCATATTGTATCAGTGAAAACGGATTCGTCCCCATTGACTTACATTGTGTGTCCGGACGGATCCGTTTGCCTCTGCATCGTCAGGTGGGCACAAAACAAATTTTTCTGTAATTGCTAAACCGTTGACCGACCTTACTAAGAAAGGGGCGGATTTGGAGAATTGGTCTACTGAGGCCATTTCTTCATTTGAAACATTAAAAAAGGCATTCGGTAGCGCTCCCATTCTGATCCAGCCTGATCAGGAGAGACCTTTTATTGTGGAGGTGGATGCGTTCGAGGACGGTGCAGGAGCAGTCCTTTCACAAGGTCCTGCTAGCCTCACAAACCTCAGACCGTGTGCTTTCTTTTCCAGGAAATTCTCTCCCACGGAGAGAAACTACGACATAGGGAATAGGGAGCTGCTGGCCATTAAATGGGCATTTAAGGAGTGGAGGCATTTTTTGGAGGAGCAAGGCATTGTGTAACTGTTGTCACTGACCATAAAAACCTAATGTTTCTCGAGTCTGCTAAGAGGTTGAATCCCCGTCGGACCAGACTGGCTCTGTTTTTTTACACATTTTGGTTTCTCCATTACGTTCAGGCTGGCAAGTAAAAATGTGAAGGTGGACGCATTATCTCGGGGCTTCCATGCTTTTCAACCTACTGAGACACCTGAATCCATCCTACCAGCAAACATCTTCATAGCAGCTCTAACCCAGGATATCTCGGCTAGCATTAAGGCTGAACAACATCTGGCATCGGTAGCCACTCCAACAGATAAGTTGTTTGTTCCTGTACAATTTCGTCTCCAGCTGTTGGGCGAGTGTCACGATTCTGCCTTTTGTGGACATCCGGGTTTTGAGGGCACTAAGGATCTGGTTTCTAGATCTTATTGGTGGCCCACTCTAACTAGGGATGTCAAGTCCTATGTGTCAGCCTGTGAGGTTTGTGCCAGGTCCAAGACACCTAGGACTCGCCCTGCTGGAAACCTACAACCCCTAACCATTTCCAGTAGACCCTGATCCCATATCTCGATGTACTTTATAACTGACCTACTGCCTGGTTTGGGTAGTGGTCTATAGGTTTAGCAAGATGGTTCATCTCATTCCCCTGTCTAAACTTCCGAATGCCAAAACCCTGGCATCTATTTTTGTGAAAGAAATTGTTCGATTACATGGTATCCTGGAAAATATTGTTTCTGACAGGGGTGTGCAGTTTGTGTCCAAATTCTGGAGGGCCTTCTGTCAAAAATGTCCAATTTCATTGTCTTTTTCCTCTGCCTACCACCCTGAGAGTAATGTGCAGACTGAACGCCTTAATCAGTCTGTGGAACAATTCTTGAGGTTGCATGTTGCTGATGACCAGCAATTATGGGTTAAATTCCTTCCATTGGCTGAATTTGCTTTGAATAACCGTGTTAATTCTTCTGCTGGGGTTTCACCATTCTTTTGTAACCATGGTTTCCATCCCCTTTTTCATTCTGGGTCATCCGTCTCCTCTAACCCTGAAGCGGATAGGCTCTCCTCCGAACAGTGCACAGTTTGGGCCTTGGTTCATATGAACCTAGAAAAGGCTGAAAGTTCTCAAAAACTCAAGGCCGATAGGAGATGTTTAAGGGGGGTGAATTTTCAGGTTGGGGAGAAGGTATGGTTGTCCTCCAAAAATCTCTCTCTCAAAGTAGATTCTAAAAAATTAGCTCCTCGTTTTATTGGACCATATAAGATCACGGAGGTGATTAAGCCGGTATCGTTCAGGTTGGAGCTGCCCGAGTCATTCCACATTCATAATGTGTTCCATAAATCTCTACTTAAAAATATTTTGAACCGGTAGTACCATCGAAAACCTCGCCTCTGCTTGTTCTTGTTAACGATGCTGTCGAATATGTGGTGTTTAAAATAGTGGATGTCAGGAAGGTGCGTAATTCCTTGCAGTACCTGATTCACTGGAAGGGGTATGGACCTGAAGAGAGATCTTGGATACCTGCTAGGGAGGTTCATGCTCCTAGACTTGCTAGAAAATTTCATTTAGAACACCCTGAAAGGCCGTCGCCTGAAGTCTTGGGTCTGGTGGCCCCGCATAAAAGGAGGGGTACTGTCACGAGACGCAGGGCCGCTCGCTCTCCTTAGCGCCGCCGGCATCCCGTTTCTGTGCAGGAGCGACGACACTCACAGCGTCCTTGTCTCCTTGGTGATAGAGGGCGGAACGGACCGGCCGCGCATGTCTCCTCCGTGCGGCCGGCGTCCCCAGTACCCCCAGCAACCAGACGAGGTCTGAGCACCGAGCTGGGCACTCGGTTCTCAGCTGTAATTCCTGGTGCGGGTTATGTGACGCTAGCCACGTCACATGACCCTAGCTAGCTAGTATTTAACAGGCAGCCTGCTGGCCACAGGTTGCCTTTTAATTTAGGTTCCTGGCGATTTGTTTGATTCCTGTATGCTTACCTGATCCTGTTCGCTGACGATCCTTTGCCTGCTCCTCCTGTACTGCACATCCCTCCTGGTATTTTGATATCGGCTTCCACCTGACTATTCTTTGCTTATCCCTCTGTACTGCGTTGCTCTCTTGGTTTTGACCCGGTCCGTTCACGATCTGTTATTTGTCTCGTCTGTCCTCCCGGCACATATTCTAAGTTAGGGACTGCCGTCCAGTTGTCCCCTGTCATCAGGACTCGTGAGGCAAGTAGGCATGGCCAGGGGTGAGGGTGGAGCGCAGTGGTCACTATCCTCCCCCTGTGTGTGTGTGTGGACGTGACTGTTAGACCCATGCACACGGCCGTTGTTCACGGCCGTGTGCGGGCCGTGGAACCGCGGCCTGGATCCCTCCTGAGAGCAGGAGCGCACGGCGTCACTGGTTGCTATGACGCCGTGTGCTCCCTGCTGCCGCCGCAATACAGTGATACACTGGTATAATCTATACCAGTGTATTACTGTACTGTGCCGGCAGCAGGGAGCGCACGGCGTCATAGCAACCAGTGACGCCGTGCGCTCCTGCTCTCAGGAGGGATCCAGGCCGCGGTTCCGCGGCCCGCACACTGCCGTGAACAACGGCCGTGTGCATGGGGCCTTACAGATATGCTCCAGTTGGTATATGACACTCTAAGATCTCCTAGGACTCTAGGACTTTTTGAATATCTTTTTCATTGTCTTTTTTTTACAATTTTTTTCTATTGTTGCCACCCCTTCTTTTAAGTTCTTTAACGCAATTGCTGAAAAAAAAATATAAAACATCCTGCACGATATGATAATGAATGTTGCGGATGTACATGGCTACATTTATACAGTCACAGAAAATAATGCACTATAATAATAGATGCAAGTATAACATATGGCCTAAGCCCTCACTCTATTGATAAAATCTGGTCAATACATTTTGATCAAAACACATCTAAGCACAGCTACCAAGCGACAAGGTGGTCTCAGTTCAGGCGGGTCCTACGCTAAACCTGCCTATGCCGTTATGCATTTATGTTCGGGAGCACAGACCCCGCACATATAGTGTGTTACCTCCATGTGTAGCAGCAACCGGTGGGAGGAGGAGCACACACAACTATATGTACCACCTTAATCAAGGTCGCCTATTAGATAGGTGGGGCAAAAGTGCACATGAATACACGTCCCAATAATGCACTATAATAATAGATGCAAGTATAACATATGGACTAAGCCCACACTCTATTGATAAAATCTGAGACCCTTGGTCAATACATTTTGATCAAAACACATCCAAGCCCACCTACCAAGCGACAAGGTGGTCTCAGTTCAGGCAGTTCCTAGGCTAAACCTGCCTATGCCGTTTTACATTTATGTTCAGGAGCGCAGACTGAGGGCTTAGTCCATAAGTTATGCTTGCATCTATTATTATAGTGCATTATTTTCTGTGACTGTATAAATGTAGCAATGTACATCCGCAACATTCATTATCATATCGTGGAGGATGTTTTATAAAAAAAAAAAAAAAAAAATTGATTTCTTAACTTGTCTTGAAGGAGTGGCACCTTCATTTGTGAATACGCTCCTATCTTGGGATTAGTATGTCAGTTCTTGAGGATTTAAAATTATTTTTATTGTAGTAAATACATAAATATAAAAACAATAAAATAATCCATATTTATAGGGATTTTATTGTTTTTACATTTATGTTTTTATTACAATAAAAAACACTTTAAACTGCATGTGGAAGTGCTGGACAGTAAGAATGGCTGAAATGCGAGCACAGTCTTTTGGACATGGCCATAATCCTCTGTAAGCCAGTACACTTTTCCAAAAAGTGTTGCACAACTATATTTAACATGTGCTTCATGCAGGAAGCATTTATTGGGCCTTATGCACACAACAGTGAAACATAACGCTCATTAAAAACGGACACACTGTCAGTTTTTCCTGGCCATTTTGCATCAGTGCGTACATCCATTTTTTGTCCGTGTGTCGTTTTTAATGTTCGTTTTGCATGCGTTTTCCATGTCCGTTAAAAACGGACATGAAAGATTGATTAATTTGATTGGCAGTTATTTCTAGACCCACCCTTCTGAGAACACAGAATATGATGCACATGTTAAGTATAGCAAGCCAGTATACTTTTCTAAAAAGTGTTGCACAACTAGATTTAACATGTGCATCATGCAGAAAGCATTTGTTAGGCCTTATGACTGCTAGCAATTTAGTCATAACTTTTAGAATAAATAATAAAGGAATGGCACAACATAGAGTCATAAGAATAGACGTTTCAGAATTGTTATTACATGCATGAAGCTATTAGAACAGGCGTGTCAGGAGTGGTCACAGGTCCTTACTGTTCACTTCCTGCCTAATAAATCCTACTGTTTGATAGAAACCATTGTCACAACATAATCCAATGTTGCTCGTGTCACCTGTTTTTAATTATGGATTAACGTGTATGTGTTCTGTAGCAAGTTCTTCCTTGATCTATGAGTGTTTCTGATAGTGAAGCATCAAACCTTTAAACCTGTGTATACTTGAGAGAGGTCATTCATGCCTCAATGAGGTTTTATTTTTATTATGTACGGGAATAATGAATGGATTGTTCTTACATTATGTTAGTGGAATATGAATGTATGGTTGAAATTTTTAAGGGTTTATACTAGAGATGTTGCGAACATAAAATTTTCAGTTCGCGAACGGCAAACGTGAATTTCCTCAAATGTTCGCGAACGGGCAAACCGCCATAGACTTCAATAGGCAGGCAAATTTTAAAACCCACAGGGACTCTTTCTAGCCACAGTAGTGATGGAAAAGTTGTTTCAAGGGGACTAACACCTGGACTGTGGCATGCCGGAGGGGGATCCATGGCAAAACTCCCATGGAAATTTACATAGTTGACGCAGAGTTGGGTTTTTAATCCATAAAGGGCATAAATCACCTAACAATCCTAAAAAAAATTGAACAACGTGGTTTAAAACATCCAGTGTGTGTATACGATCAGGTATGATGTATCGATGTTGAGGCTTGGGGGTTTCATTTTATAATCTTCCATTTTCCAGACATTTTATTAGAAGGTGTATAAAAGTCATATGTTTGGTGTACAGATTATTAAATAGTACTAGCAAAATTGCAAGTGTTTTTTTCTGTAATTTAAAGACAGAGGCTCAATTAAATGTTCTCCCCCTTCGAAAACTCTCTTCACACTGCTATGGAAAATTTACATTGGTAATTATGCCGTTTTTACTGTAAAATGTATTTAAACTACACGAACGTGTATAGAAATTGCATTTTTGTGGTAAAATGTCTTTGAACTATCCATTTACTAACACAAGTATATAAATGTAATGTTTGCAGTGAAATGTCTTGCACTAGACAATCTGATGAAGCAATGCATTTACTAACACAAGTATAAAATGTCTGAATGTTTACTAACATGGGTATAGAAATGCAATTTTTTCAGTTAAATGTCCTTGAACTACATGGTCTGATCAGTAATGTGTTCACTAACATGGGTATACAAATGCCATTTTTGCAGTGAAAGGTTTTTAAACTACAGACATTGGTGGCATATGCTAGCGATGTGTGAGATGGGCCATCTCCTTTAATGCAGTGTTTAGACTGCTCAACCCCATTTATCTGGTGCACCTATTTTTATATTTTGAATAGTTGGCATCTTTTGAATATTGAAATATGCCCAGCCATGCAAGAAATATCATGTGAGCTGCTATCAAGCAGCTGCTCACATACCAAGGAACGTGTTTTGTTCATTGGAGAGCTGCAGACAAACACCTTTGTTAAGGAGCATTACATCTCCTGACGATAATGTGAGAGGTCTCCCTCCTTTTATTTTTGTTTAATGCGTATGGTGTTATATATAATATGTGCCAAGGTGGGCCCATCATCCCTGAAGGAGCAGAGAGAGAAGGAAGACAGCATGTGTGTTTACTTTGGCACACTTAGTGAGGTGGACATAGTAAGATTTTAAACTGAAAGAGCTGGAGTTGCTAGATTGGCATCACTACTGGAATATATAGGCATATAAGCATTTCTTATGAGTATAAATAAATAAAAATACTAATATATAAAGGTCGAACTGTGTTGCAAATTACTCACTTCTATGATTGGTTGTAGCCATCACATGGTATACAGGGAGTGCAGAATTATTAGGCAAGTTGTATTTTTGAGGATTAATTTTATTATTGAACAACAACCATGTTCTCAATGAACCCAAAAAGCTCATTAATATCAAAGCTGAATATTTTTGGAAGTAGTTTTTAGTTTGTTTTTAGTTTTAGCTATTTTAGGGGGATATCTGTGTGTGCAGGTGACTATTACTGTACATAATTATTAGGCAACTTAACAAAAAACAAATATATACCCATTTCAATTATTTTATTTTTACCAGTGAAACCAATATAACATCTCAACATTCACAAATATACATTTCTGACATTCAAAAACAAAACAAAAACAAATCAGTGACCAATATAGCCACCTTTCTTTGCAAGGACACTCAAAAGCCTGCCATCCATGGATTCTGTCAGTGTTTTGATCTGTTCACCATCAACATTGCGTGCAGCAGCAACCACAGCCTCCCAGACACTGTTCAGAGAGGTGTACTGTTTTCCCTCCTTGTAAATCTCACATTTGATGATGGACCACAGGTTCTCAATGGGGTTCAGATCAGGTGAACAAGGAGGCCATGTCATTAGATTTTCTTCTTTTATACCCTTTCTTGCCAGCCATTCTTGAAGGATGCAGACTTCTTCCTGTACCACTGCTTGAAGAAGGTGTCTTCCAGAAACTGGCAGTAGGACTGGGAGTTGAGCTTGACTCCATCCTCAACCCAAAAAGGCCCCACAAGCTCATCTTTGATGATACCAGCCCAAACCAGTACTCCACCTCCACCTTGCTGGCGTCTGAGTCGGACTGGAGCTCTCTGCCCTTTACCAATCCAGCCACGGGCCCATCCATCTGGCCCATCAAGACTCACTCTCATTTCATCAGTCCATAAAACCTTGGAAAAATCAGTCTTGAGATATTTCTTGGCCCAGTCTTGACGTTTCAGCTTGTGTGTCTTGTTCAGTGGTGGTCGTCTTTCAGCCTTTCTGACCTTGGCCATGTCTCTGAGTATTGCACACCTTGTGCTTTTGGGCACTCCAGTGATGTTGCAGCTCTGAAATATGGCCAAACTGGTGGCAAGTGGCATCTTGGCAGCTGCACGCTTGACTTTTCTCAGTTCATGGGCAGTTATTTTGCGCCTTGGTTTTTCCACACGCTTCTTGCGACCCTGTTGCGACTATTTTGAATGAAATGCTTGATTGTTCGATGATCACGCTTCAGAAGCTTTGCAATTTTAAGAGTGCTGCATCCCTCTGCAAGATATCTCACTATTTTTGACTTTTCTGAGCCTGTCAAGTCCTTCTTTTGACCCATTTTGCCAAAGGAAAGGAAGTTGCCTAATAATTATGTACACCTGATATAGGGTGTTGATGTCATTAGACCACACCCCTTCTCATTACAGAGATGCACATCACCTAATATGCTTAATTGGTAGTAGGCTTTCGAGCCTATACAGCTTGGAGTAAGACAACATGCATAAAGAGGATGATGTGGTCAAAATACTCATTTGCCTAATAATTCTGCACTCACTGTATATGCGAATCAATGGCAAGTTGAAGGCTTCTTAACCTGCCACTCATCTCCCTGCATGGACTGTTCCAATAAATGTGCTGTTTTGCATGTAAACTGTATTTAGAGAATCAGATTTATCACACCCTTCTAAAAGAAAACAGTTTGTTTCGCATAACAAACCACTCACAGCACAGATTTTACTAGAGGAGTTTAAGAAATGTCAAGCTCTGATTGCTTGCTATGGGCCACAGCTAATCAATACCCCTTCTACTCATTTGCTACAGAAAGAGGTGTATTTAGTAGTGGACTGTTTCAATGTTGCTGTAGAGCATGTTACATTGTGCCAGTAAGTAAGAAGTAAGTTGGGTACATGAGTAGGGGGTCTATGACTGTCTGGAGGTCAGTGTGTGGATACAGTCAGTATAGTATTTCCTGCCCTGGGAGGAATATCATCCTGCTAATGCTTCTGCTGACCAAAAATATTTTTTTTTTAGGCCCATTGTATTTTTGCACAGTGGACATGCAGAGAATAGAGCGGTGGCATCCAGGTGGCACAGTGATTGCATACCCAGGGGACAGAGTGGGGACAAACAGAAGGAAATAATGACATGCAGGGGACAGAGTGGTGATATGCAGGGGACAGAGTGGTGATATGCAGGGGACAGTGATGGTATAGAGGGCAGAGTGGTGGCACAGCCAGGGGACAGTGATGGCATACCCAGGAGAAAGGTGGCAGTCAGAGTGATGGCATATTAGGGTGCAGAGTTTTCTAAAGCCCATTGTATTTTTTTTTAATACAGTAGACTTTATTGCTAGTTTTTCTAATTGGCTAGATTTAACTAGAAATGGGGATCTGGTCTTTGCAGCAGGGAGTCCCCAGGTCAGAACTAGTTTAGTGATGGTCGTGTAGCAGTAATGAAAGCATGGTCGAGAATACATATTATTTTGAAGTGAATAGTAACTATAGGGGATCTCATTGTATGCTTCACAGAATTTCCTTAATGCCGTTCTATCATTTTTTTATTTATTTTTTTACCTAGTCTACATATTGCTGTGTTTTTGGCCACCAGAGGGCAGTAAAAGTGCATTAACTGATACTCTGTTACCGTACTGAATTTGTATTGGTGCTATTTTGTGCTATGTATGGTAGTATTGATAATACCAGTTTCTAAATTTATTTTATTTCCCTCCATGTTTGGTATGCATAAGCATGGGACAGTATGACAGATTGGATGGAGGTAATATAAATTTTCCTCGGAGGCCCACAAGAAAAGATATCTTAATAGAAAGATTTTGAGGCAGAATTGGTGTGCAGCAGATATCGTATAAACCCATTGATGCCTCTGATGCCAGAGAGACCAGTGAATATGTAAAAAAAAAAAAAATTTTTTTTTACAACGGGTTTATACGATATCTGCTGCATGGCTGCAGATCCTTTTTTTTTATTTATTTTTTATTCTTTATTAAAAGAAATTATAAACTTATAAGTAAGTAACGTTATCAAAATGTCCAGGTACAGCTTGGGAAGCTTAATATTAATCAAAACAGTGTGTCAGTTATGGTACAGGATAAGAGGTACATGGTAAAGATGCTTAGAGGGCTAGTTAGGCAGAATGCTGCGAGGGGAGTAAAGTCCAATAAGGGTCTATTCACACTTCTGCAATTCTATTTGAGGAACGGAATTGCAGACCCATTCATTTTTTGGGGGCTGCACGATGCGCCTTCCCGGATCTGGAATTGCAGATCCACACTTCCGGGTCCGCAATTCTGTTCCGGAAAAAAATAGATCATGTCCTATTCTTGTTCATAGGCATTTTCAGCACGGTGTGCTGTCCGCGTTTTTTGCAGACCCATTGAAATAAATGGGTCCACATCCTATCCGCAAAAAAAAAAAACGGAACGGACACGGAAACCCATCCCCTCTCAGCAATCACATGCAGAGTCACTATTTTCCAACAGCCACCCTAAAGTTATTAGAAGCTTGTGCCCCATAGTTGGCCCCATCCCCCCCAGCAAGCACATGCAGGCTCACCACCCCACAAAGTTGTCAGAAGCTTGCTCCGCACCTTTGGCCCCCATCCCCCCAGAAATCACATGCAGGCTGACCACCCCCCAAAGTTGTTGGAAGCTTGCTCCACATCGTTAGTCCCCATGCCCCCAGAATTCACATGCTGAAATTCACAGAACATCCCATGGTGTCCCCATCCTCCCCCCAGTAATCACATGCAGGCTCACCTCCCCCAAAAGTTGTCAGAAGCTTACTCCCCATGGTCCCTATCCTCTCCTCAGCAATCATATGCAGGCTCACCATCCTACCCCAGTCCCCAAAGTTGTTAAAAGTTTTCTCCCCATCATCCCCTAGCAATCGCATACAGGTTCACAATTCTAACCCCAGCCCCACATAGTTACAATGTTTCCCCCCCATCTTCCAAGCTCACATCAACCTTCTATTCACCTGCCCCCAGCACATACCTGTCACGGATGTAGTAGGGGAGAACACCAAAAGACAACAAGAAGGTAGGGAAAAGACACTAGGCCTCACCGCTAGGGTAGGAAAAAGGGTCACCAGTAAAAGACAAAAGTAGGTTTTCTTGCTCCCCACCCACACTACCAATAGTAATTTGGGAATTAAACTTTTTTGCTTTTTGTTTACACCTTGATTCTGCAAGTACGGACAAATATTCACAAAATGTCCCCTCTTGCCACAAAAAAATCAGACTCCTTTCACATGACCCAAGCTTTTGCCAGTAGTTCCAGTAGTAGCTCCTCCTAACTGCATAGGCTCATCACAAGGCACAACCACCCATATCTCTCCACCATAAGTGTCAAAGGAAGCAGTACCCTTATTGGACAGTACGTCCTGAAGGTGAGAACCCCTAGATCTCTCCCTCATGCGTCTATCAAGACGTACAGCAAGGGACATAGCTGCTTCCAATGACTCAGGATTTTCATGAAAAGCCAATGCGTCCTGTAATCTCTCAGAGAGACCCTGGCAGAATTGGCTACAGAGAGCAGAATCGTTCCACTCTGTATCCGTAGCCCATCTTCTAAATTCAGAGGAATAGGTCTCCGCAGAACGTTCTCCCTGCCGCAAAGCCCTTAACTTGGTCTCGGCCTGAGAGATCTGATCCGAGTCATCATAGATAAGACGCAAGGCTCTAAAAAATTCATCTACCGACCGGAGGGACGGTGATCCGGTCGGCAGAGAAAAAGCCCAACATTGGGCCTCCTCTTTAAGCAATGAAATAATCATACCCACACGTTGACACTCCTCACCAGAAGAGTATGGACACAGCCTAAAGTATAATTTACAGGACTCCCTGAACCGGATGAAATTGTCACTACCCCCGTAAAACCTGTCCGGGAGAGCTACCTTCGGTTCAGGGCAGGCCTGGAACAGACCACCGGAACCATCAGCCTGTGGACTCTGAATCTGAAAAACCATCTCACCGAGGTCTGCTACCTCCAAAGTCAGATTCTGCAGCTGTTCGACCAGTGCAGTCATAGCATCCATAGCTGCACAGATCAGAACAAAAAATGGCGGTAAAGGCTCTGGATAATGTCACGGATGTAGTAGGGGAGAACACCAAAAGACAACAAGAAGTAAGGGAAAAAAGACACTAGGCCTCACCGCTAGGAAAGGAAAAGGGTCACCACCTATAAAACCCTGCTCCTGGCCCTAACTCCTATCCGTATGGGCACCTCTCGATGGTAGAGATGCCCATACACAGGAACCTAGAAAGCCCTGGTGGCCCTTGGATGCCTTAATGGTAATGACAGGGCAGTGACAACCCGCTCCTTCCCTGGTGAGGGAACCAGCGTCTCGCTGAGGCCTAGTAAACAACAAAGGTGGGGGGGAATACAAAATACATCAAGCGGAACACTTAACTTCTGAGGCTGATGGATGACAGATGAACAGGACTTCAACTAGAACTACGCTCCAGCTCTTCCAAAAACAAAATTAAGCTATCCAGAGCAAGGAGTGATGGGTAAAGTCAGACTAAATAGGGGGAGGTAAAGGTCACATGATCTACACCTGAACAGGAGGTGTGGACATACAAGCAACACACAGACAAAGTGAAACCAAAAGAGGCTGTCACATCACTAATGTGCAGATAATCCTTCAGACTTTCTAAAACCTGTCACCGGTGTGACTAACTTTAGTAATATGTGGTGGGGCAGCAGCAACCAGAGGAGCAGCACTTACTGTATATGCAGCCACCCATCCTGAGAGGTAACATGGTGGCTGACTGGCAGGCATGAGAAGCCTGCAGGGTGGCCCTGGCAGACTCGCCCCACATGGTGCATCTGTATATTGTTTTTGTCTATGATAGAGCACTGCACAGTGCATCGTGGCTGAGTGCCAGCAAAATATGGGCCGAGTGCTGACCCCTGGCCTGGGGTGACTTAAAAAAAAGTTTTAAAAAAAATATAAGAAAAAAAATAAATATTTAAAAGTTCAAATCAACCCTGTTTCCCTAGAATAAAAAAGATAAACAATAAAAAATAAAAGATCATGGGCATCGCTGCACGTGAAATTATACAAATATTTTCCCCATACGACTAAGGCTACTTTCACACTTGCATTCGGAGCGGATCCGTCTGGTGTCTGCACAGACGGATCTGCTCCTATAATGCAAACGATGGGATCTGTTCAGAACGGATCCGTCTGCATTATCTTTTAGAAAAAATTAGAAGTCTGAAAGTTATTCAGACGGATCCGTCCAGACTTTACATTGAAAGTCAATGGGGGACGGATCCGTTTGAAATTGCACCATATTGTGTCAACTTCAAACGGATCCGCCCCCATTGACTTACATTGTAAGTCTGGACAGATCCGTTTGGCTCCGCACAGCCAGGCGGACACCCGAACGCTGCAAGCAGTGTTCGGGTGTCCGCCTGCTGAGCGTAACGGAGGCCAAGCGGAGCCATACTGATGCATTCTGAGCGGATCCGCATCCACTCAGAATGCATTGGGGCCGTACGGATCCGTTCGGGGCCGCTTGTGAGAGCCTTCAAATGGAACTCACAAGCGGAACCCTAAACGTGTGAAAGTAGCCTAATAGTGTAACGGGGGAAAAAAAAACATCTAAACTTCCTAATACAATTGAATAAAAATTGATCAAAAAGTGATACACATTAAAAATGGTATCAATAAAAACTACAGATTGCCTTGCAATAAATAATTTCCCATACAGCTCTGTAGACATAACTATATGCATAGGGAACACGGTAAAAACAAAACCCATAAAACTGTGGCAGAATTGTGCTTTTCAATTCTACCCATTTCCAGCATCCCACTACAGTGTATGCAATAGTAAATGGTGCCATTAAAAAGTACAACTTGTCCCGCAAAACACAAACCCTCTTATGGCTATGTGAATGGAAAAATAAAAAGTTATGGTTCCGGTAAGGCAAGAAGTAAAAAATGAAAACTGTCCTGAAAGGGTTAAACATGGAAAGCCTACATAAACCAATCAACCATAATATTAAATCCATTGACAGGTGAAGTGGATCGCATTTATTATCTCACTACAATGACACCAGTGAGGGGGTAGAATATATTTGGCAGCAAGTGAACAGTCAGTACTTAGTTATTAATTTCAATTATTATTTATTTTTATTCATTTATTATTTTGAATAGTCTTTATTTTGCAAAAAAATATAAAAAATACTACAATTAGTTATACAAAATATGGATAAAACCAATCAAAACATTTTAATGAAAGCCCCCTTCTCACTCACTCCTCCTTTCCAAACCTAATAGGTAGAAAACAAATTGTGAATTGTTTTTTAGAATGGCCTCAAATTGCTGTAAATACTGCGAATACTGTAAATGCTGCTAACACTAACTGCACCAAACAGCAAAACGATCTGGAAACTCACAGGACCAGAAGACTAGATCAAGAATGATGTGTAAGTAACATATTTTTCATTATTTTATACAAGTTGTTTTCTTGACAGTACTGCTTTGTATTGTTGTTTTTAAATGCCTTTCGAGGGCAGAGAAATCATCCAACCAAAATATTCACTAATCCAGCATCATACCAAATCAACCAATTACGTATGACCCAGTTTACAATGGTAAAGACATTCTTTTATGTTTCATACCAATAAGCATAAAATAGATCACTGATGCCTAGTCCTTAACCTAAATATCTCATTGGACGGCACTTCACAGTGCAGATGGACAATGACCCAAAGCATACTGCAAGCGCAACCGAAGAGTTTTTTAAGGGAATTAAGTGGAATGTTATGCAATGGCCAAGTCAATCACCTGACCTGAATCCGATTGAGCATGCATTTCACTTGCTGAAGACAAAACTGAAGACAGTTACAATAGAGGCCTGGCAGAGCATCACCAGGGATGAAACCCAGCGTCTGGTGATGTCTATGTGTTCCAGACTTCAGGCTGTAATTGACTGCAAAGGATTTGCAACCAAGTATTAAAAAGTGAAAGTTTGATTTATGATTATTATTCTATCCCATTACTTTTGGTCCCTTAACAAGTGGGAGGCACATATGCAAACTGTTGAAATTCCTACACCATTCATCTGATTTGGATGTAAATATCCTCAAATTAAAGCTGACAGTCTGCAGTTAAAGTACATCTTGTTCGTTTCATTTCAAATCCATTGTGGTTGTGTATAGAGCAAAAAATGTTAGAATTGTGTCAATGTCCCAATATTTATGGACCTGACTGTATATGTATATAAAACCCCTAAATACAATTTTTTTTAATGAAAAAAGTGGCAAAAACTGAGCATGGATGAGAAAAATAAATAAACTTCCTGCACCAAAAAGTGAGCACAGGTGCTGATAAGTGACATACTCACTGATCAGCACTTGTCAGTCACAGCTCGTGGGGAAAAAACATAACAGAAAAGCCATAATGGATTGTTTAGCATCTGCTGAAAGCTGTTAGGAGAGGGGGAAGAAGGATAGAGATATGGACATTGGCACTGCAGAAGTTTGAGATAATCTTGTTTTCACAGGGACACTGTCAAGGCTCTGTGGTGGTACACAGCAATTCCCAGCAGGCAGACACAGTGCAGATGGGCAAAGAACCTCACTGCAAGCAGTCACCAACTAGAATGGCTGCATGAAATGAGGCTCTTCTTTTCCCACTGTCTCTCTAGCGCTGCCATTGGCTAGTTGTCACCGTGGGGAGTGGGTGGGGGGGAACTCCCCACTGTATAACATAGGAAAACAAGGAAGCAGCTAGGCCTGGGCACCAGGAAAAGGGACCAGGTCACCTCCTAATGCCGCCCTAATCCTGGCCCTGACTTCTAACCGTATGAGCAGACCCAGATGGTAGGTGGGCTCATAAACAGGAACCTCGGACCCCGAGTTCCACTGAAAATTCCTGCAATAAGGTTAAGAGCAGGAGATGACCTGTTCATCCCAGACGCGGATGAACAGGAGTCTCCACTTACATAGCTACAAGGAAAAGGACAACCAGTAAACAGCCACTTGATCGGCAGGTAAGAGCCCAGAAACAACATGCACTTACCTGCTGTGGCCACAACAACCATCGAACCCCCATGCAGACAGGAAGCATGGCAGCCCCAGGCAGAGCTGCTTACTTCCTTGTGATTCCCCTCTGGGGAACCCAGAAACCCCCTTCCGGAGGGAAGACAGATAGACAGATAGTGGACATGTCTAGCAACCATGCTGGAATACAACACCAAACAAACTAGACATGGAACACCAAACTAGACATAAACACACACCCAAAACACCAACCACACCAAACAAGACAACAAGTGAGGATGGGAAAAGGACAGAGGGAACATAAGGGAGAGAACATGGTGACATCGATGTCTAGCTAGGAGGCCCTCCCACTGGACAGATGGTATAGCCAGGAAAAGAACTACACTCCAGCTAACACACAGGCTGGAGGGCAACTGACCTCTTAACCCATTAGGGGCCGGGCTCATTTTCACCTTAAGGACCAGGCAATTTTTTGCTAATCTGACTAGTGTCGCTTTATGTGGTGATAACTTTAAAACGCTTTGACTTATCCAGGCCATTCTGAGATTCAATTGAATGGGTCTGCATCTATGATGCGAAGTGCACATGGGCCGGTGCCCAGGTATTGCGTTGTGGACCTGCCGTATGCGGGCCGCAATACAGCCATGAGCACACAACGGCCGTGTGCATGACGCCTAAAACATAAACTCCTATAGGAAAATAATAATCAATAATACACTTTATTGGCAAAAATTCATAAGAGGAAAATTTCCTCTTATGAATTTTTGCCAATAAACGGTATAATTTATTTAATGCGTTCTGGTGTTTCCTTATAGGAGTTTATATTGTGTTTTAGGCCGAATGCACACGGCCGCGTTCCACGGCCGTGAGCAGTCCATAGTATCCCGGCCTGGCATCCTGCTGAGAGCAGGAGCGCATGGCGTCATTGGTTGCTATGACACCGTGCGCTCTATGCTGCCACTGCACTACAGTAATACACTTGTATGATCTATGCGAGTGTATTACTGTAGTGCAGCGGCGGCATGAAGCGCACGGCATCATAGCAGCAACCAATGACGCCGTGCACTCCTGCTCTCAGCAGGATGCCAGGCCGGGATACCAAGGACTGCTCAGGGCCGTGTGCATTCGGCCTAAAACATGTGTGCTGCTGAGCAAGAGCAAAGCAACACATAGTAATTGTTCTCTATTCAATTATTGGCTCCTTTTGAGCCTTTATTTTGGTGTTTTGGTGTACTGACAGTCTGACACTGTCGGCAGGCTCCCCATGTGACATACTACATGAACTGGTCTTGGTCTGTCTGTTACTGTAGACTAGTTCACCTGAATTCAAAATTTAAGTCCAGCAGCAGCATTCAGCTTCAGCCAGGTTTCCTCTGGGCTCGGCTATGCGTCCTGTCTGAAGCTGCGCCGAGACGAGTCCTGCTGCTGGCTGAGGCTTACAGATCTGTACCTGGGCGGCATGCGCTGTGGAAACTAGTACTCGCGCCACACAGTGCACAGATGCTCTGCCAGGAGTCAGAAGATCATGTGAGAGAGGGGCCAGGCGGCGGGCGCTGCGCAGCATGAATGAACTTGAAGTATGTAAAACTTTTAAAGGGGCCTCTCTGCTTATCAGTGATGAGGCTTTATTTAGTTCCGCCTCACACTGCTGACCATGCGGTTGATATTTCCTCCTTGAGTTGCTAGAGCTTGTTTGTCTTGGATCTCCTGCTTCTCCATTCATCTCTAAGCTAAGTACAAGTTGCCTGTTCTGTTTGTTGTTCTCTGGTGTGTTTTGGTTCTAGGCCTCAGGGAGACGCGGGTTTCTTCATCTGCTACCTATCCTATTGATCGTCAGTTTTAGCAGGGCATTGGTATCCAGCCTATGAGCATTTCCACCATCAGGATGTGCTCATACTGGCAGGAAAGGCCTAGGGATTACTAGGAGGTCACCATCCCTCTTCCTTAGCTTTTTAGGCCTAGACTGTTGTCTATTTCTTTTGTGTGTATCTGGTCTTTTCCTTATTACCTGTGACAGGCAGGCACCTACATGCTGCAACAAACACACGTTGCCGCTGGCATACAGAGGCTGTGACTCTAGTATAGCATATCAGCCAATCACAGAACTAACAGGGCACACCAAACACTGGTGTCCCCTGTCTAACCTTGGGGGTCATTGATGCTGTCCATTTCAGCACCAATCACCCTCATTGGAGCCCACCTACAGCTCCCTCAATGGGTTTTACAGTGAGGGAGCAGTGATTGGCTGGTCTACATTGACCTACCAATTGCAGCGATCGGGGCTACAAGGGGGATATAAAACCTTCCCAGGCCGAGTGGCTATCTTAGTCCGTTTACCATGCAATGAGGCAGGGTTACCAGAATTTCGCTGCATTGTACAGTACCACGCTGGACGGAGAGTCACTTCCTGCTTCAGCATACATGTACAGATCTGGTCGGAAAGGTGTTTAAAGTGTAACTGCCATTTCACTACCAAAAATTAAATTCCTAACATATGTGATGCTGAAGGGCAGATATTCATGAAGCTTTATTTTTCAGTTAATTTTATCTTTCTGATGTCTGTATTCAGCCCTTAGCAACCCTATTTCTCGGTGCCTCTATCTCAGCATCTTCCTGAGTTGGTCTCTGCTGCACTTCCTGTGGTGATGTTTGCCATGTCCTCGAGGCCATCCTGTATTTCCCTCACTTCCCATAAGCCCTTGCTCTCCTCACATGAACTAGCAGGACCAATGAGAATGCAGATAACCTCAGTATCCTCTCACATACAGTTAACCGGAGACAAGCCCTGCAATTACATGAAATCAGTAAGCATTTGTTTTAGCCTCTTAATAGTCACCTGTCAGCTCTGCAGCTGCTCCCTCATTCTCCTCCACACTGACAGGGAGGAGGAGGTGGCTGCTTTAGCTGCTCATATCTCTGGTTCTGACATTCCAAACTTTCAGACAATACCAGAATGACAGCAATATGTTCAGTACAGGGGAAGATATCACTGATAGAAATCGTGATGCTGTTAATGCAGCTGAAAGTGAAAATAAAGGCAGATTTTACCTGCGATTATTCCCGACTCGATTTCTAACAGTGATTTCTCCTCTGTTTCTTGGACTTTAGCTGTCATTATGTATGAAAGGATGGAATGTCCACTTTCAATCACCATCTAAAGCCGCCCTCCCACTCCACTTTCTGCCCCAGCCCAGGCACTTAGGGCTGTGATCCTCCTCCCAGTGCTCTCCCCAACACTCAGGGCTGTGTTCTCCAGTTTCTTGTTTATAATACAGAGGAGACGACCTGAACATGACAACACTGTGAGAAAAGACAGCAGAATAGGAAAGTAGCACACATTTGTGGGAGTTATTATCAGGTAAAACTGAAAATGATTCAACTTTAACCCCTTAGTGACCAAGCCTGTTGGGGCTTAATGACCAAGCCAGATTTTGGAAATCTGATGTGTCTTTTTAGTAGAGAATAACTTAGTAAAGATTTTGCACATCAAATTAATTCTGACACTGCTTTCTCATCGCATATTGTACATTACTAAGGTGGTAAAATTTTACCGATAAAATATGTGCATCTTTATTAAAAAAATAAAAAAAGGGCATATTTTCCTATTTTCAACTGCAATATTTCACATACATACATACTATTCAATATTTTTATCAGAAATATATTTCCACATCTTCACTTTATTTTGGCTGCACCCCCAAAAAACGTTAACTTTTTAATTTTATTTAGGATACTTACCATTTTAACAAGCCAAGTTTGCAGAGACTTATAAGTGTCAGAATAATATAACCATGCCAAAAGTGACCCCATTTTTAAAACTAGACCCCTTAAGGTATTCATCTATGGATGCAATGAGTTTTTGACCCCGTGTTTTTTTAAAGAAATTAATGCTAAGAAGGTAAAAAAAATAATCATTTTTTACACAAAAGTGTCAATTTAAAGATTTTTTTTCTATAAAGCACATGAAAATGAAGTACACCCCAAAATGTATCACCCCATTTCTCCTGTCTTCACAAATATCCCCATTGTGGTCTTGACAAACAGCAGGGCCCAAGCATAAAGGAGCACCCAAGAGGCTTTCAGAAATCTAAATTTGCTTGAAAATGTTTTAGTCCCCATTGCACACTTGTAATGGCATTGAGCTGCCAAAACAATAGAAAACCCCATAAAAGACCCCATTTTGAAAACTAGACCCCCTAAGGTGTTCATCTAGGGGTGTAATGAGCTTTTAGACCCCTATTTTATTTTTATTTTTTAATTAATGCTAAGCATGCGGGGAAAAAAACTTTTCATTTTTTTACACAAAAGTGTCAATTTAAAGACAGATTTTTTTCTACAGAGTACATGAAAATTAAGAAGTACACCCCAAAATGTATCACCCTATTTGTCCTGTCTTCAGAAATATCCCCATTGTGGCCCTAATCTTATGTCTTGACACACGGCAGGGCCCAAACATAAAGGAACCCCTGGGGCCTTTCAGATAATAAACTGAAAATGGTTCAGGCTACGTTGCACACATGTAACAGCGTTGAGCTGCAAAATGATAGAAAACCCTTATAAATCACCCCATTTTAAAAACTAGATCCCTTAAAGCATGCATCTAGGGGTGTAGTAAGCATGCTGAGTGCAAAATTATTATAGAAAAAAAATTATGAGTATATATGGTTTTATTCAAATTGTTAATACAATTTTCACAGGAAATTGGAGAAAAAATATTTTTAGATGGGTAACCCTGTTACTGTCTTAGAAATCCGCCACATTCTTATCTTTGTGGTGCGCACAGAATAAGAAATGAAGCTGTGCACTTATAAGGGAGGCAGATTTTTTTTTAAAGGAATTTGCCTGAACATATGACTATGTCTCGCCAAACAAAAAAAAAAGGAAAAAAAAACTGAACTGTAGAGAAAGGCAACAAGTCCAAGAAAACAGAGCAAAATGTCTTCAACTATGTTGCAAATTCCAGTTTGTTCACAAGATACAAAAAACACCAATAGGGCTATAATGACAAGCTGCCATTCAAGGACAGTGACTGGTCGTACAATGTTTCTTTAGACCCATCAATCCCTCTATGAGAGACGAACGTGCTAAGTGACGCGGTGCACCATAACAGGCCCCTGCCCGGCAAGATAGAAACCGCTATGCACACAATCAACCAGTCACCTACAGAACATATAAAAGGACAGTGTCCAGAACCGTCTGTAGGAACAGTAATGGATCACTCATTCCCAAAATGATGCAAGGATTTCTAGACGTGTTGTGGGGTGTCCACAAATAAAAAATCTTTAGAGGTCCTCCAAATAAAAAAATATCATGCCAATATCATGATACAGTATTGTGAATGGAATTAACAGCTTTGCGTGGCAGGACATAGTCATAAAAAATGAAATTAGGAAACTTAAGAAAACAAATCAGAAAAGGTAAAATTTGTTCCAATGTCCCTCCATGGAAAGCCCACAAACTAAACAGAAAATGAGAATACATTGACTTGAATACATTTTTCCCATTGATTTGTATTATATAAATACAAACTTGCAAGTCTAAGACTGATAGCGACCAATTTACATTTATCCCATAACCTATAATTGATAAAGCCACTCTTTATGTCACTAACTTAAAATCTTTCTGACCTTTTAAAACCCAGCTAGCTCTCATGGTGTGTAATTCTGTTTGTTCACTCTTGCAGCTGGGCAGTGTATGAAGCAATTTTAGTATACAGCTATCGCTAGTGTTGATAATAAAACTGTATAACCAACCTGAGCCAACAATGAAAGAGATGCAATAGATAAGGGATTAGCGGTGAAAGTACACATAACTACAGTCCCGATTACAGTGAACAAACAGAATTATGCATCACGATAGCTAGCTGGGGTTTTAAAAGTCAGAAGGATTTTAAATTAGTGACATAAAGAGTGGTTTTTATAAAAAATTATAGGTTATGGGATAAGTGTAAATTGGGTGCTATTAAAATTGGGTGCCTTAAAGGGTTTCTACCACTTCGGTTTCACATATTTAGCTGTCAGACACTAGCGATCCGCTAGTGTCTGCTCTGCCCAACCATCCTAATATAATTGCTTTTGGGGCAGCCGTTTTGCTAAAAAAAGAACTTTTATTAATATGCTAATGAGCCTCTAGGTGCTATGGGGGAGTCATTAGCACCTAGAGGCTCCGTCTACCTTCAGAAACTGCCGCCACCCAGCGCGTCCCTCCAGCCCGCCCATCTCCTCCTGAATGCGATCCTCCTTGTGAGCGTATGTATTCTGCGCATGCGCAGTGAATGTCTGACCGCTTCCTTGCTGAGACATCTCCACTGCGCCTGCGCGATGACGCCATAGTGCTCCGAGGAACAGGCGCAGTGGAGATGTCTGAGCAGGGAAGCTGTCAGACATTCACTGCGCATGCGCCGAATACAGGCGCTCACAAGGAGGATCGCATTCAGGAGGAGATGGGCGGGCTGGAGGGACGCGCTGGGTGGCGGCAGTTTCTGAAGGTAGACGGAGCCTCTAGGTGCTAATGGAGTAAGCACCTAGAGGCACATTAGCATATTAATAAAAGTTCTTTTTTTAGCAAAACGGCTGCCCCAAAAGCAATTATATTAGGATGGTTGGGCAGAGCAGACACTAGCGGATCGCTAGTGTCTGACACCTAATTATGTGAAACCGAAGTGGTAGAAACCCTTTAAAGGAAATCTGTCACCAGGCTAATTGCTATTGAAGTAAAGCCATGGCCTAATAGCACTTTATTTCCAGATGTGCCTTTGTTTCAGCAGCAGATGTTTTCTATCTTCTGAAAATCCTGTTTATTTGGTATGCAAATGAGCCAGAAAGGTGCCAGAGGGGAGTCACTCTTGCAGGAAGGAGCCCAGGCACGCCTCCTTCTAGTGCCCAAGCCTGCCCTCATGCTGGGAGCAGGGAAAAGGGGGGGGGGGGCAGAGTTATGGCTTGAATGTGATGTAGGAGGGGTGGGTGGACACATTGTGGCAGGAGGCATGCCTGGGCTTCTTTCTGCAAGAGTGACTCCCCTCTGGCACCTTACTGGCTCATTTGCATACCAAATAAACTGGATTTTCAGAAGATGGAAAACATCTGTTGTTTAAACAAAGGCACAAGTGCTAAGTGCTATTAGGCCATGGCTTTACTGCAATAGCAATTATCCTAGTGACAGATTTCCTTTAACCCCTTAAGGACACAGCCTTTTTACACCTTAGGACCAGGCCATTTTTTGCAAATCTGACCAGTGTCACTTTAAGTGCTGATAACTTTAAAACGCTTTGACGTATCCAGGCCGTTCTGACATTGTTTTTTCGTCACATATTGTACTTCATGGCACTAGTAAAATTAAGTCAAAAAAAATATTTTTTTTTGCACCAAAAAATACCTAATTTAACAAAAATTTTGAAACATTTGCAAATTTCAAAGTTTCAGTTTCTCTACTTCTGTAATACATAGTAATACCCCCAAAAATTGTGATGACTTTACATTCCCCATATGTCTACTTCATGTTTGAATTATTTTGGGAATGATATTTTATTTTTGGGGGATGTTATAAGGCTTAGAAGTTTAGAAGCAAATCAAATTTTTCTGAAATTTGCAAAAGCTCAATTTTTAGGGACCAGTTCAGGTCTGAAGTCGCTTTGCGAGGCTTACATAATAGAAACCACCCAAAAATGACCCCATCTAAGAAACTACACCCCTCAAGGTATTCAAAACTGATTTTACATACATTGTTAACCCTTTAGGTGTTGCACAAGAGTTATTGGCAAATGGGGATGAAATTAGAGAATTTCATTTTTCTGTCTAATATTTCATTTTTACCCATTTTTTCCACTAACAAAGCAAGGGTTAACAGCCAAACAAGACTGTATCTTTATTGCCCTGACTCTGCCGTTTACAGAAACACCCCATATGTGGCCGTAAACTACTGTACGGCCACACAGCGGGGCGTAGAGTGAAAGGTGCGCCATATGGTTTTTGGAAGGTTGATTTTTATGGACTGGTTTATTTACACCATGTCCCATTTGAAGCCCCCTGATGCACCCCTGGAGTAGAAACTCCCTAAAAGTGACCCCATCTAAGAAACTACACCCCTCAAGGTATTCAAAACTGGTTTTACATACGTCGTTAACCCTTTAGGTGTTGCACAAGAGTTATTGGCAAATGGGGATGAAATTTGAAAATTTCTTTTTTTTGCCTTATTTTCCATTTTAACCCATGTTTTCCACTAACAAATCAAGGGTTAACAGCCAAACAAGACTGTATATTTATTGCCCTGACTCTGCCGTTTACAGAAACACCCAATATGTGGCCTCAAACTACTGTACGGCCACACAGCGGGGCGTAGAGTGAAAGGTGCGCCGTATGATTTTTGGAAGGCTGATTTTTATGGACTGGTTTATTTACACCATGTCCCATTTGAAGCCCCCTGATGCACCCCTGGAGTCGAAACTCCCTAAAAGTGACCCCATTTTGGAAACTACGGGATAAGGTGGCATTTTTTTGGGGAGTATTTTTAGGGTAAATATAATTTTTGATTGCTCTATATTACATTTTTGTGAGGCAAGGTTACCAAAAATTGAAATTCTGATATTTCATCTTCCATTTGCCATTAACTGTTGAGGAACACCTAAAGGGTTAATAAAGTTTGTATAATCAGTTTTGAATACCTTGAGGGGTGTAGTTTCTTAGATGGGGTCACTTTTAGGGAGTTTTTACTCTAGGGGGGCATCAGGGGGGCTTCAAAAGGGATATGGTGTCAATAAAAAAGGCCATCAAAATCGGCCTTCCAGAAACCATGTCGGTCCTTTCCTTTTGCGGCCTCCCTTTTACGGATACAGCAGTTTACGACCACAAATGTGGCGTTTCTGTAAACTGCAGTATCAGGGTAATAAATTTTAACTTTTGTTTGGTTGTAACCCTTGTTTTGTTACCGGAAAAAACTGACTGAAATGGAAAAGTGCCAAAAATAGCGGTTTTGGCACTTTTTTTTTTTTTTTTTTTTTTTTTTTTTTTACCGTGTTAATCTGGGTAGTTAGGTCATGGGATATTGTTATAGAGGAGATTCTTACGGACGCGGCAATATCTAATAAGTCTACTTTTTTTACAATTATTTAGGTTTTTGACTATATTATCTTTTTTGATACAACATTTTTTTTGGGTATCGCTAAAGTCTAAGAGGCATTTTCTATTTTTTTTATTTTATCCGATTATCTTATGTGGGGGCTCATTTTTTGCAGGATGAGATGACGGTTTTATTGGCACTAATTTGGGGGCTATATGACTTTTTGATCGCTTGCTATTAAACTTTTTATTATGTGTCGCACTGAGTAGTCGTGTCCTTCCGTATCCCCCTCCTGTGACACACTCTGCACTTCTTTTGGGTTCGTCCCTTCTTTCCAGTATGGGGGACCACACCTGGAAAGTGTTGGCCAGGGATGATCCGGGCGCCTACAGTTCCCGAGGTACTCCGGCCTGCTCTTTCCCGGTCCGAAAAGATCAGGGCCTTGAGGACTGCCTCATAGAACTGGAGGAATGTCCCTGTGCTGCCAGCGCTTCGGGATAATACAAAAGAGTTGTACATGGCAACCTGTACCAAGTAGACCGCAACTTTTTTTGTACCATGCCCGGGTTTTGCGCATGGCGTTATATGGCTTGAGGACTTGATCCGAGAGATCAACTCCTCCCATATACCGATTGTAGGCGACGATACAATCGGGCTTGAGGACCGTTGCCGCGGTACCTCACACAGGGACAGGGGTGATGCCGTTACCATGAATTGTGGACAGCATAAGGACATCCCTCTTGTCCTTATACCTGACCAGCAACAGGTTTCCAGTGGTAAGGGCACGGGTCTCACCCCTGGGGATAGGTACCTGGAGGGGGTGGGCAGGGAGGCCGCGTTGATTTTTCCGCACGGTCCCACAAGCGGACGTGGATCTGGCGGCAAGGGACTGGAACAAGGGGATACTGGTATAAAAGTTATCCACGTACAAGTGGTAACCCTTATCCAGCAGTGGGTGCATAAGGTCCCACACAAGTTTCCCGGTAACACCATAGTGGGGGGACATTCTGGGGGTTGAATCCGGGAATCTCGCCCCTCGTATACACAAAATTTGTAAGTGTACCCTGAGGTACTCTCACAAATTTTGTATAGCTTCACGCCATACCTCGCCCACTTGGAAGGCACATACTGGCGGAAAATGAGTCTCTCCTTGAACGCAATGAGAGACTCATCAACCACGACCTCCCTTCCAGGCACATAGGCCTCCATGAATTTGGCCCCAAAGTGATCGATGACCGGCCGTATCTTATACAGACGGTCATGGGCAGGATCACCTCGGGGTGGACATGCTGCATTATCGGAATAATGCAGACATTTCCGGATGGCCTCAAACCGGGAGCGTGTCATAACCGTACTGTAAAGCGGGGTCTGGTATAGGACGTCCCCACTCCAGTACAGCCTGGCACTGGGTTTCTTGACCAGGCCCATATGCAGCACGAGGCCCCAAAATGTCCTCATTTCGACTGCACTTACCCGGCCGTCCAGCCACCGGGCCTGGCCAAAAAGGAGCCCGGTTGTTGAGCGACGAACTGTTGGGCGTACAGATTCGTCTGCTCCACCATCAGATTTACCAGTGGGTCACTGAAAAAATGACAAAAAAATTCATATTCAGTGTAGCCCACTGTGGAAATCTGGATTCCTGATTGGCCTACGAAATCAGGAATCACGGCTCGTATCACTCTGGGCTACACCAGACAAGTTCACCGGCAGGGTGCTCCGGTGGATTTAACTGGTGGGCCGGGAAACCAGTACGAGCCCCAGAGCTGCTCGTACTAGTGTGGGCCACACGGTCCCTAACATGGCGGTCCCCTTGCTCCGCCTGGCGGCGTCTCCGCCGCCTTGGGGGCTCATCATCATCGCTAGATGATGAGGAGGATGCGGATGACAACAGGAATGTGGGGTCATCCTCATCCTCACTGAGACTCTCGGAGTCGGAGGCAAGCTGGGCGTATGCCTCCTCGGCCGAGAACGTCCGGCGGGCCATAGGGGAGTGTGTGTCTGCGTGTATATGTGCGTGTGTGTAACTCTTTATTTGGTGTGCGTGTGTGGGGGCACGGGTGTTCACGAACTCACCCTAAAACTAACAGAAAAAATATATAAACTAACAAAAAAAAAGGGCAAAAAATGTGGGAAAAAAAATTCAAAACTGCTGATCAACCGTCCGAAGTTGATCAGCGGTGGGGTGTGCGATGCGCTAACAGTGGCCGGACGCTAAGTGCCGGCCACAGTCACCGTACACAAAAAAAAAAAAAAAAGGTGTGGGGGGGGGATGGGGGGGCAAGTGGCAGCACCCCTGGGGGGTCTAGGGTCACACAGCTGTGCTGTGGACCCCAGACACCCTAACTGGGGTGATGCAATAAAAGTTCAAAAAAAACTACCTTTCCCTTTTTTTTTTCCCTGCCTAACCCAAACTTTCCCTAGCTGTCCCTATGTACCTGATGGGGTGCTGGGGGCAGAGATCGGGTCCTGGGGGCACAGATCGGGGTGCAGGCAGCGGTGACAGACACAAGCAGGCAGCTCCTCTCTCCTCCGGCTCCGGAACACAAAAGGAGGAGGAGAGGAGCGCCTGCCTCTTTTGAATCTGCCGCCGGACCGCCCACAGACCAATCAGAAAGCGATCCTGAGTGGTGATGTCACCATCACCACTCAGGATCGCTGGATGGTGATTGGTGGAGTAAAATCACACCACCATCACAATCCTGTTCCGGGTTATCGGGTCTTCAGAGACCCGGAAACGCAGAAAACCGCAGGTCTGAATTGACCTGCGGTTTTCTGCGATCGCATACATGGGGGGTCACCGGACCCCCCGACGCATTTTCCCCAAGTGCCTGCTCAATGATTTGAGCAGGCACGGGGTTCCAATCGCCGCCGCCCGCGCGGCGGTGATTGAAAATACACAGGGCGTACATGTACGCCCTGTGTCCTTAAGTACCAGGGCACAAGGGCGTACCTGTACGCCCTGTGTCCTTAAGGGGTTAAGGGTGTATTACACAGCCCAATGTGGCAAACGATTGTCGGTATTGAATCGTTCCCTCCCGGCAATCACCTGCTCGCTAGCGGAGGAGACTGCTGCTATTACATGCAGCAATCTGCTCCACAGCATGGGGAGGAGCGATTTCTATGGCATTGATCGTCCCCATGCTGTATAGTGGTTTGCTAGTGGCAGATTGTGATTAGATACCACGATCTGCCATCTTAAAACGATAATTTTTTAACATTGCAAAAGTTTTGGATTGCCCAATGATCGAGCTTGCTCGTTCATGGGACAATCACAGGCAGAATTTCACTGCAAGATGACAGTCATGATTAAATCCTGATGCAAAATACTGATTGTGTGATAGAGGCCTTGTGAATGCTCTAAAGAAAGTATCTGTTATGTTTTTCATTTTTCAGTGATGTCCATGTTTGGCCTTGTTGACATTAGTGGCTCCGTCACAGAATGGATCAACACAGGATGAGCAGCACTACAGTTCCCAATTTGGGATAGACGGACCAGTGATGAGATTAGTGGTAATGGTTCTCGCGGGTAGAAATCCTTGCTGGGGGTCCCATCATATAACAAGAAATCTGCAGCACTCGCCAATTAGATGAACAAATCCGGTTACTTTATTTGCACCAGCAGCATAATAACAGCGACGTTTCGACCACCTCTGGTCTTTCTTAAGCAGTGAAATCACAATACAAAATGTGCCTTAAATAGTGGGTTTGTGGGTGTGTACATCACCTCCCCCCAAGGTCGGAGTGTAAAATCAATACCAAAATACACATACAGTGGATATAAAAAGTGTGCACACCCCTGTTAAAATGTCAGGTTTCTGTGCTGTAAAAAAAATGAGACAAAGAAATAATTTCAGAACTTTTTCCACCTTTAGGGTCCATTCACACATCCGTTGTTACTTATGCAACCATATTATTTTATTTTTATATTTTTTCTTCCCTCTACCTAAAATATTTCAGTTTGTTTTTCAATTGAGTTGTACAGTTTATAGGTCACATTAAAATGTTCTGAAATGATTTATCTCTATTTTTTTTACAGCACAGAAACCTGACATTTTAACATGGGTGTGTAGACTTTTTATATCCACTGTAGCTAAATTAGTTTGCTTATAGTATATAATATTGTACCATAAACATTGCCTTATACTTTCACCTGTGTGCCATATTTTAATAAGAGCATACTTACAGGTAGTAGATATCCATGTGAGGTCCTGTGCTGTACTCTGTAATTGCTACAAGTGTGCGCCAATGCCCAGCGTACTCCAGATCCAACTGTTTATGCACCGAAACTCATCGCGTAAAGAGAGAATCGTGCAGCAGCCAGTAGGAAAATTAGGTGTCATAGGCACCAGTGATATCCGTTGTTGCTAAGGGGAGAGGGCGATCCCAAAAATAACAGAATCGCTCCCTGCTCATAGCATCCAATCAAAATATAACCAACAACTAAAAGGAGACAAGGGGTTTACTAAGGGACCATATTAATAGATTAGTTGCCCGAATCTGTTGGATACAAGAGGGGTGTTGAATCGGCTGGTGTCGTCATTTAGGTGACTCCCAGTCATGTCATGAATCCCCAAAATTAGCTGTGGTCTCTGCAAGGACATGATCAACATTTAGTTGACCATCAGTCCTCAAATGAGAGACCACAGTAACCATACATTCATCCTCAATATGTACAGTGTGGACAGCGTATCTAAATAAGCGCGTCCATAGATGTAGAGGTAATAGGGTCGCATATAGATGCCCCCTGACGGATCATTATTTAAATGATAATCCAGTCACAAGGGTTGAAACATGCTTACCCTGAAATTCACACCAGCAATTTGGACCAACCTTTCGAAGAAACAACTCACCCCTTCTGTGTCTGTAATAGTTGCTGGATATTTCCAGGAGGAATAATAGAGGCATAGGCTGGAAAAAGTCTGTACAGGAGCAATTGGAGGAGTCAGTGGGCAAAAAAGGATGGTATAGTTATGGATTTCATAAGGAGTACTACCTGAGGAAAAGAAAAGTGAAGTTAGTGATGTAAGTAAAAACAAACACAACATATTCCCTTACGTCCTCAACAGCAGCACAGATGGGGTTAACTGCCCCTGTGGACTGGTAGGACCGGCGGAATTTTAATGAGCCCAAGAACCAATAAACGATCTTCAGCTCCCTGAAAGGGAGGAGATCACCCCCCAGCCCACCGTGTTTTTTTCTGTCCTCTGGACAGGTGGACTGGCGTGTCGCTCCCTCTTTGGGAGCTGAAGATTGCTTAGGGGTTCTTTTTTCCCTCCTTAAAGCTTAGCTCGCTTTCTATGCATCTCAGTGCCTTTATTTTAGGCCTGATCATGGCGATTTCGGTCTGGGGTACCGTTGGGGAGGGGGGCGTCCCCTCCCCTCTTCTTTCATCATCTGTAGACGGTGCTCCGTTCCTCCGTTACCGCATGTGTGCGGCGCTATGGGCGCCGCCATTTCCCGGAAGTGACGCGCCTTAGGTGCGCTACGTCACTTCCGGTTTTCCGAAGCGATGCGGTGATGTATAAAACTCACCTTTTCTTAAACTGGCTCCCTAGAATGACATCCTGGACTTAGGATTAGTCTGGGGAGACAATTTTTCGTTTAGGTAGAGCCAGTATAGGCTCTGGTTTTTCTGAGTGCTTGCTTTGGCAGCACATATACAAAAAAAAAAAAAGGGAGTGGTGCTGATCTCGTTTCAGGAACCCGCCCATTGGGCGGGGTTTCCTCCTTTTAAGCGCCCAGAGCCCATCAGTCAGTGCTCTGGTTGCGTTGCTTTCACAAGTTAGCTCCAGAGCTCTCCTGTGCTTTGTGATATTCCTGCAGTATTGCTTTGCTTGGGTTTTGTACTTCCTCTTCTTTCAGCTCTATTTCTTCTAGTGCTGGTGGGCCCCCTTAAGGTCTGGTTTTCTCCACCTCCTGATGTTGTAGGTGTTATGACCTGTTTTGTTTCTTCCATTACAGACTATGGCTTCCCCTAAGGAGGATCAGCGGAAGGCTGGGGCCAAGAGGAAGCATTTGGCATGTTACGAATGTAACACACCCCTAGTTGACAGCTGTCCTTACTCCAGATGTGAGAGTTGTCGCACGGCATCCACGGAACCCACGATGCAGGAGATGTTCCAATGGACCAAGACATACGTGGATGATTCCATCAAGGGAGTAGTTCAGCTACTTAATGAGAGGCTACCAGGTCCCTCTCAGACTCCCATGGAGGTGGTCGCACCGGTCGAAAGACCTACCCCCTGTTCAGTGGGGTCTTCTTCTTCTGAGGAAGAAGAATCTACTTCTTGCTTTTTTCCTCCAGAAAAGACGCAGAAGTTACTCAAGTCCATCAGGTCGGGGGACCAGGATGTTGACATGGGGGAGTCCTCCGATCCCGCCGGTCGGACACAGCGTGTCTTTAGAGCGGATGAGACCCTCCTCTCTGTGATGCGCACAGAGTGGAAGAAGCCTGAGAAGGGTCCAGTGCTTACCAGAAAATTCAGACTCATGTACCCGATGGCTAAACCCTTGGTGGAATCGTGGGGTTCCGTTCCCAAGGTGGACATGGCTATAGCCAAGTTGTCCCGGCGCACTCTAGTCCCTGCAGACGATGGGTCTAGCCTGCAGGACCCCCTAGACCGGAGGGCAGAGTGCACCCTTAGGAGGGGTTACGCGGCGGCCGCCGCCTCCGCATCTACTTCCATTGCGGCCACTGAGGTAGCCACCTATCTACGCTCTAGGCTTAATCAAATCCAGACGGATGTGGACCAGAGCGTATCAAGAGACGACATCCTGGCAGCCTTCAAGTCAGCCAACCTGGCTATGGACTTTTTAGTTGATTCCTCCCAGATGCAGCTAAAGCTGGCCGCCAAAACTATGGCCCTAGTTTCAGCTGCCCGCAGACCACTCTGGCTGAAACCGTGGATTGCGGATAACGCATCCAAGTTTAACCTTTGTGGGCTCCCCTTCGAACCAGATAGGTTATTCGGGTCCGAATTGGACAAAATAATGGAGGGGCTCTCCGATAAAAAAGGGAAGAGCCTCCCCCAGCAGCCCTTTCGGGGACGCCCCAGACAGGAAAAGAAGGGCGGAGGTCGTTCTGGGCAGCAGTCTAGGCGCAGAGATTGGGGGGGGCCATCTCGTAAATATCCGAGACGCCCCCGCAAACCCACCAGGGAGGCAAAACCCTCCTGACTATGGGCCTCCTCGAGGCTCTTGGATAAGCCCTGCTGCCCCTGCAGTGTCTCCTCTAGATTTTCCCGTACCCCTCCCCCAGATTCCCGTGGGGGGCCGTCTTACCCATTTCAAAGACTCTTGGAGCCGGTTGATTGCAGACCCCTGGGTCCAGGACATAGTTTCCGCCGGGTACCGGGTAGATCTTATCTCTCTCCCTCCAGAGAGATTCATCGCCACACGAAGCTTCGGGTCTGCCAAACAGGTGGTCCTAGAATCTTACATTCAGGACTATATTTCAAAGGGAGCCCTGGAGGAGGTACCGGCAGGGGAGAGGGGCCTAGGGATTTATTCACCAGTGTTCCTGGTTCCCAAGAAGACAGGAGATCTCCGGATGATCATCGATTTGAGATCCCTCAATCGATTTATAAGGAAAACAAGGTTTCGCATGGAAACCATAAGGTCAGTCAGCCATATCCTCAATTCTGGGGACGTCATGGCTACTCTGGACCTCAAGGATGCGTACCTTCACATTCCGATCCATTCCGCTTCCCGGAAACTCCTCAGGATCGCGGTCCAGATCTCAGGGGTTTGCAGGCACTTTCAGTTCGCCGTGCTTCCCTTCGGAATCTCTTCTGCCCCCCTCATCTTCACCAAGGTGGTGGTTTCGGTGGTGGCAGCTTTGAGACTCCAAGGACTGACTATTATTCCTTATCTGGACGATTGGCTTTTCATAGCCTCTTCAGTTCCGATCCTTACCCACCATCTTCAGGTCGCAGTCTCCTTTCTCTTCCGCCTAGGCTGGATTATCAACTGGCAGAAGTCGAATGTGAGCCCATCGACTTCAATCCATTATTTAGGATTCGTGGTCGACTCTGTGGAGATGTCCCTCCGGTTGACTCCAGAAAGGAGAGCGTGGATTCAGGACCTGGCAAAGGTCCTTTATGTCCCTCGTCGAGTCTCTATCCGGACTCTCATGAAGATGCTGGGGCTCATGTCAGCGGCTGCGGATGCGGTCCCTTGGGCGTTATGGCACCTCCGTCCTCTTCAGTCGGAGGTCTTACACCTATGGAACGGCAGCCCTGCGGGGCTAGATTCCCTGTGCTCCCTGTCCGGTCAAACCCGAAATTCCCTCAGATGGTGGTTTCAGCTACCAGCAGAGAAGTCTATGACCCAACCAGCTTGGGTCATATTGACTACAGACGCGTCCCTTGTAGGCTGGGGCGCTCACCTGGACGGATCCCCAATTCAGGGATCTTGGTCTCCTCTGGAGCGGCATCTTTCCTCCAATCTTCGCGAGATGCGAGCTATCCGGCTAGCCCTCCTTCACTTTGCGCCTCAGATCCGGGGCAAAGCAGTGAAAGTCCAGTCAGACAATATGACTGCTGTCCTCTATATAAACAAACAGGGAGGCACAAGATCATTGCCCCTTCTGTCAGAGATCGGGGTAACTCTTCGGTGGGCAGAGCTGAACCTTTCCCATCTATCTGCCGTTCATATTCGAGGCTCCCTCAATATGATAGCGGACCGCTTAAGTCGAGGATTACCGACCATGGAGTGGTCTCTGCATCCGGAGATCTTCAGGCAGCTAGTTCACAGATGGGGTATGCCAGAAGTGGATCTCATGGCAACCAGGTTCAACGCCAAGGTGATGAGGTTCTGTTCCCTCTACAGGGAAGACAACCCCCTGGCGATAGATGCTCTGTCAATACCGTGGAGGTTCAGGCTGGCTTACATCTTCCCTCCCTTTTCCATGATACCGAGGGTATTGATGAAAATCCGTCAGGATCAGGCCTCGGTAATAGCCATCATACCGTTTTGGCCCAGAAGATCCTGGTTTACCCAGCTCATTCAGATGAGTCGGGGACAATACTGGAGACTCCCCCCGGAGCAGACCCTGGTGTCGTGGGACACTCACCTCTGCCCAGATCTGCACAGGTTCAACCTGACAGCCTGGAGGTTGATCAGTCCCTTCCCAACATAGAAGGGCTTTCCGAGTCGGTCCTGAGAACTTTGTCGCATTCCCGAGCAGAGTCTACAAAGAAGGCCTACTCCAGGATCATGAGAATCTTCGAGGCATGGTGTGATTCCAGACAGGTGGCGTCTGCAGATCCGCCCCTTCCTGCGATACTTCAATTTCAGGATGGATTAGATAGAGGCCTATCTCCAGCTACCTTGAAGGTACAGGTTTATGCCATCTCGGCCTGTCTCAACAGGCCACATTCTCGGGACCCACTCATCAAACGCTTCCTGAAGGGAGCTGAAAGACTAAAGCCTACTATACTGAAACCTATCCCCCAGTGGGATCTTTCAGTAGTGCTCAGGGGGCTAGCATCTCCCCCCTTCGAGCCCTTGGAGGAGGTAAATTTTAAATTTCTGACTTTAAAGATGGTCTTTCTTCTGGCTATAGCTTCAGCCAAAAGAGTTTCTGAATTGCAGGCTTTTTCCGCAAATCACCCGTACATTATTTTTCTACAGGATAGAGTACTCCTGAAGTTTTTACCTTACTTCAGGCCTAAGGTGCCTACTTTCCAGAACATCAATCAGGTAATATCTTTACCAGTTTTGTTTACAGCCTCCTCCTCTGATACTCCAGCTAGAGACCCGCTGGATATTTCAAGATGCCTCCAGATCTATGTGGATAGATCTAGTGAGTTCAGGAAAGATGAGAATCTTCTTATCCTGTTTGCCGGTAAGTCTAAAGGCCGTAAAGCGTCTAAAGCCACCATTAGTCGCTGGATCAAGGAGGCCATTTTGGAAGCTTTCGTCTCCCAATCCTTAGATCCTCCCGAGTTTGTGAGGGCCCATTCTACTAGGGCGGTCTCCACCTCGGTTGCGGAGAGAAGACTCCTCCCCTTAGAGTTGATCTGTAAGGCGGCCTCCTGGAGCTCTGAGTCAACCTTCATCTCCCATTATAGGATAGATGCTAGGATGGCAGAGTTTTCGGCTTTTGGGCAGACTGTTCTTAGTTCTGCCAGGCATGAGGACCCTCCCTAGGGGATTCTTCTTGCTATCTCCCCATCTGTGCTGCTGTTGAGGACGTAAGGGAATCGTTAATTTCTAACGATAATTTGTTTTCCCTTAGTCCTAACAGCAGCACACAAATATCCCACCCTAAATACATTATGCTTGTTAAAAACACGGTGGGCTGGGGGGTGATCTCCTCCCTTTCAGGGAGCTGAAGATCGTTTATTGGTTCTTGGGCTCATTAAAATTCCGCCGGTCCTACCAGTCCACAGGGGCAGTTAACCCCATCTGTGCTGCTGTTAGGACTAAGGGAAAACAAATTATCGTTAGAAATTAACGATTATTGATGGGCAATAAAATTGTGTTGTGATATTATATAGCTAATCCATACAGAGGAGGCATGGGAGACGTAACTGGAGAATAAATCACTAAATAAAGATACTCAAATTAAAGTCTCTGTTAAGTCGTTTTGGTTCCAGGGTATCCAATCTATGCGTTCAAGTTTCTTAAGAAAGGTCTCTCGATCACCTCCCCTACGAGGTTGTAAAATGTCATCAATTATCTGGAACCTCAGTTGGCAAATGTTATGTCAAAATTTTCTGGCACAGGGAGCTCCAGGGCTGAGTTGCGGATCTTTGATTTATGCTGTGTTAGTCTCTTTTTGGCTTCTTGTGTGGTTTCACCCACATATAATAGTCCACAGGGGCATTGTAAATATATAGATAACATACGAAGAATTACATGTGTAAAAATTTTTTATGAAATACCTAGTGCCTGTTCGGGGTTGCACAAATGAGTTCCCCTTGATCATGCTGCTGCAATGGCAACAGCCCAAGCATGGGAAACAGCCCATTTTTTTACTCGTTTGTTGTCGTGGAGGGACGGAGTCTGCATGAACCATTTTATCCCTCAGGTTAGTACCCCTCCTGTATGAAAAAAAACAGGGAATTCTGAAACTCAGGAAAATTAGGAAAGGCCTGGGTTAGTAATTTCCAGTTTTCTTGATGATTGTCTTAACCTTATTGCTAAGGGGAGTATATTTAGAGACAACTGGAATTCTACATGTTTCTTTTTTATTCTTTTCCTTCCTAATGAGTGTTTGTCTTGTCATATTTTGAGCTTTGACCTGATGTCTCATATACAGTTGTGGGGGATAGCCTCTTTTAGTAAATTTCTGATTCATTTCCTGTAGTCTAGTCTGAATATTTTGTTCTTCACTACTATCCTTCTAACCCATAAAAACTGTCTATACGGTAATTATTTGATCATTCCGCATGGGTGTGAACCGTCAAATTAAAGGATGCTGTTTCTGTCTGTTGTTTTTATGAAGAGGCCAGTGTTCAAAATGTTGCCTTGTGTGTAAATCATCATGTCCAGAAATTGTAGATTTTCAGTTGAGTAGACCCTGGTAAATTGTAGTTCCTGATGAATGCTGTTAAGATAGTCATTGAATTCCTGCAAATGTGATTCCGTTCCTGTCCATATAAAGAAGCTATCATCAATGTATCTCATCCAGTCCCTTAAGAATTGGAAGAAGCTGGATGGATACACGTACATATCCTCAAAGAACGCCATGTAAATATTTGCATAGGAGGAGGCCACGTTAGACCCCATTGCAGTCCCCCTGCATTGGATGTAGAACTCATCTTTAAATAGAAAATAGTTGCAGGTGAGAATGACTTCCAAGAGTGACAGAATAAATTGTGCCCTCCGAGGTGTGTGGTTGGGATTGTTTTGTCTGTGTTGTACTGCCTCTAAACCCTTATCGTGTTCTATACTGGTGTTTAGGCTAACAACGTCAAATGAGACCAGTAAGTTACCGTCAGTAAACTCAAGTTCCTCTAGCTTAAGTAGAAAATGGGAAATGCCTTTGACAAAGGAAGTGGCCGTGGTCGCAAACTCTTGGAGAATTTTCTCAAGAAAAATGGCTATCGGAGAAAGAATAGAGTTGATTCCCGACACCATCGGGCGTCCCGGCGTGTTATCCCTATTTTTATAAATTTTTGGTTAGGTATAGAGAACCGGAGTACATGGATGGAACTGTCAATGATATCCTCAGCATATGCGTCATCAACCAATAATTTAATTCTGCGCATGATCTAAAATTTTGGATCATGGTCAATCTGACGGTATTTAGGTGACTCCCAGTCATGTCATGAATCCCCAAAATTAGCTGTGGTCTCTGCAAGGACATGATCAACATTTAGTTGACCATCAGTCCTCAAATGAAAGACCACAGTAACCATACATTCATCCTCAATATGTACAGTGTGGACAGCGTATCTAAATAAGCGCGTCCATAGATGTAGAGGTAATAGGGTCGCATATAGATGCCCCCTGACGGATCATTATTTAAATGATAATCCATTCACAAGGGTTGAAACATGTATCACTGAGTTGACGTACAATTTCTTGTTCATATTTAACAGTGTCCATAATCAATATGGCTCCCCCTTGTTTGCTGGTTTTATGGTGATATCACTCCTACAGCTTAACTGTTCAAGTATCTCTCTTTCTGCTTTTGTGAGGTTGGATCTATATCTGAGCTGTGAGTTTGTTCTTTTAATTTATTAATGTCGCTCTGCACTAGAGAAATATATGCTTCTATCACATTGTTGTTAAGAGGTAGATAAAAGTTACTTTTTGTAGATAGATGTAGACCTCTAAGTGTCATGGTATCACTAGTTGTTATAGGAGCTACGTTTACTGAGCCTTCTGGTGAACAAATTTTACTGGACCTTCTGCTGAACAATTACTGAAGTAGGCCTTGAGCCTTAGTCGCCTAAAGTAAGCAAATGTATCTATTTCATAGTTAAACCAATCAATCTGTGTAGTGGGGCACTATGACAGTCCCTTGTTTAGGAAAGAAAGTTCTAGGTCAGAAAAGGTATATGAGGAGATATTTACCACCAGCGCATCTATCTTGGTTTGTTGGAGGGGGGGGGGGAGGAGTCCTTCTGTATGTTCACTTGTCCCATCCGGTTCAAGCCTATAGGTGGTTTCCTCAACCTGGTCATCATAGTGTTTCCTCCACCGTCTGTGTTTGCGTCCTCCTCTGTCGTTTCCACTTGTTTGTTGTGCTCCCTGTCTTTGTCCTAAAAAAGGAGAATCATCGCTGAGATCCTCAGAGGAATCTGTTGCTGTGACACCCATGTCCGCTTTCCTATTAGGTCATTTAGGTCTGGACTTTGTTCTCCTCGGTTGGTTTCTTTGTCGTCCTGTAGGTTGTTTTTTGTAGACGTCCCCTTTGGCGTAGTCATCCATATCTCTATGCCATTTCTGTTGTTTTGTAATCTTAATATTATTCCGTTACTTTGCCAGGTCAGTGTCCAGTTTTTCCTTTAGTGCTGAGACTTCAGCCTTTGGTAATAATGTCCCAATTTGGATCTCAAGCATGTCAATATGCTTCTTCTGTAGGTATTCCATATTTAACAGCATGATATCCATGGAATAACAATTGGATATCAACTCAAATTTGGCACAGACGTCTTTATTATTCGGTAAAAGTATCGGTCTAAGATGGGAATACGTTCAGCTTTATAATATTCCCGTAAAGTGGAAAGATGAAGTTCATGTGATATAAGCAATTTATTTTCTTGTTCTAATTTCTGTTTTATAAGATCTGTAGTTCGTGTATTTAAAAAAGAGCCATCTTCTGTAGTGTTCCCCAGTATTCGTGCTACCTCCTCCTCTGTATAGACAGAGCTACTAGCTGCCGCCATTTTCAGAAAAAAAGGTTGGAGTGTAAAATCCACTAATTTACATACAGTATACCACACATATAGCTAAATTAGTTTGCTCATAGTATATCATATATAGTATATCATTTGGATGCTACGAGCAGGGAGCGATTCTGTTATTTTTGGGATCCCCCAGTGGCGTGCCCAGGGGGGGCAATCCGCCCCGTGTGCTGGCTCTCACGGGGGTGCCACTGCTAGGCCCGGAAGCAATGAGCGCTTACATCAATTCAGATGGAAGCGCTCATTGCTGAAGCACTGACACCCACACACTGCGGCGAGCGTGGGAGCGGAGTGCATAGTTCCCTGCCCCGCCGCCGATCACCGCAATAGGCTTCAGGCCTAGTAGGCCTATGCGGTAGTGAAATCCCGGCGCAGGCGTGCGCGATGACGTCATAGCGCGTGCGCCTGTGCTGGGACTCAGCAGCACTGTGCTGGGTGAGTATTTAGCTTTTAGCTTTTTTTTTTTTTTTAGTGCCAACTTTGGGGACATGAGGGGGGGGGGGGGGTGCACGCAGGAGGACATGTGGGGGAAATTATGGTGGGATACTGTGTGGGGGCAAATTATTATGGGAGGGATTACTATGTGGGGGCAATAATTATGGGAGGGATTACTATGTGGGGGTCAAATTACTATATGGGCAATTTAGGGGAAACTACTGCGTGGGGGGCAGTGTGGGGTAAATTACTGTGTGGGGGACACTACTGTATGGGGGCAGTGTGGGGTAAACTGCAGTGTGGGGGAAACTACTGTGTGGGGGAAACTACTGTATGGGGGAAACTACTGTATGGGGGAAACTACTGTATGGGGGAAACTACTGTGTGGGAGGGCACTGTGGGGGAAATTACTGTGGGGGGCAGTGTGGGGGAAATTACTGTGGGGGCAGTGTGGGGGAAATTACTGTGGGGGGCAGTGTGGGGGAAATTACTGTGGGGGGCAGTGTGGGGGAAATTACTGTGTGGGGACAGTGTGGGGGAAATTACTGTATGGGGACAGTGTGGAGGAAATTACTGTATGGGGCAGTGTGGAGGAAATTACTGTATGGGGCAGTGTGGAGGAAATTACTGTATGGGGCAGTGTGGGGGAAATTACTGTGTGGGGGCAGTGTGGGAGATTACTGTATGGGGAAGTGTGGGGGGGGGGGGGTTACTGTATGGGGAAGTGTGGGGGAGATTACTGTATGGGGAAGTGTGTGGGGGGGATTACTGTATGGGGAAGTGTGGGGGGGTTGCTGTGTAGGGGCAGTGTGGGGCAAATGACTGTGTGGGGACAGTGTGGGGGAAATGACTGTGTGGGGACAGTGTGGGGGAAATGACTGTGTGGGGGTAGTGTGGGGGACATTACTATGTGGGGGCCGTGTGGGGCAAATTACTGTATGGGGGCAGTGTGGTGGAAATTACTGTGTGGGGGAAGTGTAGGGGAAATTATTGTGTGGGGCAAATTGCTATATGGGGGCAGCATGGGGGGCCTTGCTATTGGGAAGGCACTGTAGGGGCAATTCTATTATTTTTGGGGACACTATACAGGGATTATTACCTAGAGCACAATATAGGGTGTTATTATTACTGGGGGCACTCTAGGGGACATTATAATTGCTGTGGATACTATATGGACATTGGGTTAATTTATCAAACTGGTGTAAAGTAGAACTGGCTTAGTTGCATAGCAGCCAATCAGATTCCACCTTTCATTTTTGACAGCTCTTTTGGAAATTAACCTCAACTTTACACCAGTTTGATGAATTAGCCCAATTATGTCACTATTTTTTCATCAGTATAGTACCTGGAGCATTGGCGGACACAATGGGCACAGTATTGGGGTGGCAGCAGAATGACACTGTGGGGACACCAGGATGAAGGAGGATGGAAGGAGGTTGATGGAAAAACGGAGAAATCTAAGGTGTCTGTATTACAAACTCTGTAGAGACGAGATGTGGCTGAAAGAATTTCTCATGGTGGTCTAACGGAGGAGAAGAGGAAAGAGAAGGTCTACATGACAGGAGATGTCCCTGAATGTAAGAGGTATGTGGTCAAGTATTGGGGGGGGGGGGGGGGTGCCAGAGAAAAGACCCGCCGCAGGTGCCAAACACCTTAGGCACGTCACTGTCTCCGCCTTACCTTAGCAACAACAGACTTCACTGGTGTCTATCTTATCTTAGCGGCAGGGACCTATTCTGTTGCCTCCGGGATTGCCTCCACCCCTTAGCAACAATGGATGTAACTGGTGGCTATGATGCCTGCTTTTCCTACTGGCTGCAGTGCGATTCTCTCTTGACGCGCTGCATTTCGGTGCTTGCACAGTTAGATCTGGAGTACGTTGGGCATTGGCGCACACTTGTGACAATTACGGAGTACAGCGCAGGACCTCACATGGATTTTTACTACCTGTAAGTCTAGTCTTATTAAAATATGACGCAAAGGTGAAAATATAAGGCAATGTTTATAGTACAATATGATATAAACTCACTGAAAAAAGTGGCCTAAATGGGTGGAAATGCTCCATCCTTCATTGTATGCATTTTTTGCTGGGGATTTCCGTTATCTGCGGACTGCATGCGGAGGAATTGCTCCCTCGGTTATAGACACGCTACAGTGTCTGGGTTTGGAGCATTTCCACCCGTTTAGGCCACATTTTTCAGTGAGTTTTTGTCTTTATGTGTATGGAATGTGCCACTTTATTTTGTTGGTAACGTTCTATTGCACCTGGTAGCTTCTGTGTCACATGGTCTGTTGTAGGTGCGGCTCACAGCTTTAGGCTGCTTTCACACTAGCGTTCGGTATTCCGTTCGTGAGCTCCGTTTGAAGGAGCTCACGAGCGGACCCGAACGCAGCCGTCCACCCCTGATGCAGTCTGAATGGAGGCGGATCCGCTCAGACTGCATCAGTCTGGTGGCGTTCAGCCTCCGCTCCGCTCGCCTCCGCACGGACAGGCGGACAGCTGAACGCTGCTTGCAGCGTTCGGGTGTCCGCCTGGCCGTGCGGAGGCGTGCGGATCCGTCCAGACTTACAATGTAAGTCAATGGGGACGGATCCGTTTGAAGATGCCACAATGTGGCTCAATCTTCAAGCGGATCCGTCCCCCATTGACTTTACATTGAAAGTCTGGACGGATCCGTCCCAGGCTATTTCCACACTTAGCTTTTTTTTGCTAAAATAATGCAGACGGATCCGTACTGAACGGAGCCTCCGTCTGCATTATTATGGGCGGATCCGTTCTGAACGGATCCGCCCGAACGCTAGTGTGAAAGTAGCCTTATTCTACCTCACAGTGCATTGGTGATACCACTATGGAGACATGTGAGAGTCTGGCTGTGAGTTAATTTCTAGCTCTGTTCAGACGCTGTTCACACACCACGGGCAGTTTAGTGGTAGGACCACATGCATGCTGAGACACCGTGACATGGTGCATGAGGGGCTCTATGTTCCTGACTGGAAGATATTGGCAAAGTTCTCAGCTTTTAACATCGGCTTGAGGAATTAGCTAGTATTGTCAGTTGCGTATCATTTTGGTGCATTTTGTGCAGTGATTTGTGTATACAATATGATATACTATAAGCAAACTAATGGGTTGAAAGGGAACATATATGTGATATTTTGGTATTGATTTTACACTCCCACCTTGGGGGGAGTTGATGTACACTCCCACAAACCTACTATTTAAGGCACATTTTGTATTGTGATTTCACTGCTTAAAAAAGACCACAGGTGGTCAAAACGTCGCTGTTATTATGCTGCTGGTGCAAATAAAGTAACCGGATTTGTTCATCTAATTGGCGAGTGCTGCGGATTTCAATATACCAGTCACAGAATGGTGAGGATGGCAACAGCATGAGGAGTTAACATAGTGGACCAGCCACAGAGTGATGAGGGTGGCAACAGCATGAGGAGTAAACATAATGGCCAGCCCAGTCACAGAGTGGGGTGGGTGGCAACAACATGAGGAGTCAACATAGTGGCCTAATCACAGAGTGGTGACAATGGCAACATCATGAGGAGTCAGCATAGTGGCAAAGTCACAAAGTGGGGAGGTGGGGGGCAACAACAGTGGCAGTAAGAGCAAAAGATGGTGGCTAGAAGTAGGAGAAGATGGCACCAGAGGCAGCAGGTGTGTGGAATCAGGTGGCTGGCAGCATCAGAATAGTGGCTGAAGTAATGGGCCATTTTCACAATGTTCTGGTATGATCTAGTCTGATGCATGAGACTGGTGTGTAGAAATCCTGGCTGATCCATGCCTGACTCATCTTTAATAAGGTTAATTTCTCAACATTTCCTGTTGAAAGGCGAGTTCTCTTTGGGGTAAGTATGCCCCCCGCTGCACTAAACACCCACTCTAATGCCACACTACTGGCTGGGCATGAAAGCTTGCCCAGGACAAGCTTGGCAAGTTGCGGCCACAAATCAAGTTTGGCTGCCCAGTATTCCAGCAGATATTGTATCTGGGGTGGCAGAGTGCAGTCCATGTATACTGCCACCTGCTGGTTCAGGTTCTGTTCCATGTCCTGCTGCTGGTGGGTGTTTTTTTCAGTAGGTGGGTGAAGAAAAGTGCTCATTAGAGACTCCAGATTTAAGTTGCTGCTGATGGAGCTGGTGCTGCTCCTGCCCCCCACCCACCTCCAGCAATCATGGCAGTGGAGCCTGAGCACAGGGGGTTCCCCCAGTCAAACCTTCGTGAGGATGGGCAATGATGCACATAGGCAGTGATCAAATGACTACATAGGATGTTTCGATAGTAGTTGACTTTTTCATTCTTCTTAGCAGATGTAAAAAAGGCCCCCATTTTGGCCCGTAGTGAGGGTATAACATCGTGGAAAGCCAGTAGTCATCCCTCTACCGAATGATGATAATGCGGCTGTCACTACGCAAGCAACTCTGCATGCATCTGCCCATTTGCACAGGGATATCGGAGGGACTTCCTGCATTCCTCTCCACTGCATACTGCCATGGTCTATCGGGTCATCTGCCTGGTCTTCCTTATCTCCCTCCAGCTCCTCATGCTGCTCCTGTTCCTCTCCTGCTGCTCAAGACAGATAAAGCACCTATTTCTGTATACAATTCCTGGGCATTAATGTCCTCTTCCTACTCCTCCTCCACTAGTTCCACTCCACTGGGTTCAGGTGGCAGTGAGATGTAAGTGCCACGTCTCCTGTCCCTTGGCCAGCGAGATTTATCAGCATCTGCTCCAGGACGTGAAGGAGTGGAATGAAATCATTCATCCCATAGTCCTGGTGACTGACAAATAAAGTGGCCTTCTCATAGGGCCTGAGCAAATGGCAGGTGTTACATATGAGATGCCACTGTCTAATGTCAAAGTTACATAGGGGAGTACCCGTGTACGCTTGCATCATCAAGAAATTAGTCATAGCCTTCCTCTTTTTTTTTTATAGTGTTTATTTATAGAAAGCTTTTAAAGGGAGTCCAGTGCGTCTGCATCATATGCGTAGGCTCTCAGACCCCTCTTGTACTAGGTGTGGAGAGCCGACAACTTTATCTCACTGTAATTTCGTAGTAAAGAGATAACAGAGAGGCACAGAGCATTATCAATCATGTTAATGCTCTGTGCTTCTGCTGTCCGCATCGGGTCTTGGCTGTCATTCACGCAGTGGATGTCACGCACGGCATCCGCTCGTGTGAAACAGCCCTATATCATATGGTCTGGTCTTGTCCTGTTATGCAGTGGTACTGGAGTGAAATTTATAATTTTATCTCCTCAAAGCTGGGACTCCCGGGGATACTTTCTCCTATAGTCTGTCTGTTGGGACTGGTGACAGAAATAGTTCCTACCAAATATGGGAGAAAGTTGCTCTGATTACTTATGTTTTATGGGAGGAAAACAATTCTTTTGCATTGGAAACCACCAAAGAACCCCACCCTTGGTTCCTGGATCCAACTGATAAACGCTGACCTGCAGATGTAGAAACTCACTTTCGCAGCAAGGGGGACTCCTGATAGGTTCGAACAGATTTGGGGCCTTTGGTTATGTGCGCAGGGTACTATCTGATTTTATGTGTAGGACTCTGGGACTCCAGGATGTATGAGTGTGTGAGTGAATGGTTGTCTGGTCCTGTACTCATAAATATGCAATTATGTAACACGGGACAGCTTATTTGTTTAAGTAACATAATGTCATTGACATATTCTGATGTACTTCCCGGTCAGGGATTCTTGTATGAGTACTGGATTATGGACTTGTTGTCCTGCTGTCTTTGTTTCTAAGTTTGCAAATTTAAAGGGAGTCTGTCACCTCCATATGGCCATATACAGCGCTTACATGGCTCTGTAGCACACCTATACAGGATTGTAACGGTACCTTTGTCTTTAGACTTGCACCAGCAGGAAAAACAAAGTTTAATTCATATGCAAATGAGCACTCGCAAGTGCCCAGGGGCGGCGTTCAGTGTGTAAGTGACCAGGCTGCTCTGCCTTCTTTTCACTTTACTCCTCCGCAGCCTCTGCCTTTGTCCGCCCTCCAAGTCTCTTGCCTCATCGATAGGTCCGGACTTGGAGGGCGGGCAAAGGCAGAGGCTGCGGAGGAGTAAAGTGAAAAGAAGGCAGAGCAGCCTGGGCACTTACACACTGAATGCGCCCCTGGGCACTTGCGAGTGCTCATTTGCATATGAATTAAACTTCGTTTTTCCTGCTGGTGCAAGTCTAAAGACAAAGACAAAGGTACCATTACAATCCTGTATAGGTGTGCTACAGCCATGTAAGCACTGTATATGGCCATATGGAGGTGACAGACTCCCTTTAAATTTGCAAACTTAGAAACAAAGACAGCAGGACAACAAGTCCATAATCCAGTACTCATACAAGAATCCCTGCCCGGGAAGTACATCAGAATATGTCAATGACATTATGTTACTTAAACAAATAAGCTGTCCCGTGTTACATCATTGCATATTTATGAGTACAGGACCAGACAACCATTCACTCACACACTCATACATCCTGGAGTCCCAGAGTCCTACGCATAAAATCAGATAGTACCCTGCGCACATAACCAAAGGCCGCAAATCTGTTTGAACCTATCAGGAGTCCCCCTCGCTGCGAAAGTGAGTTTCTACATCTGCAGGTCAGCGTTTATCAGTTGGATCCAGGAACCAAGGGTGGGGTTCTTTGGTGGTTTCCAATGCAAAAGAATTGTTTTCCTCCCATAAAACATAAGTAATCAGAGCAACTTTCTCCCATATTTGGTAGGAACTATTTCTGTCACCAGTCCCAACAGACAGACTATAGGAGAAAGTATCCCCGGGAGTCCCAGCTTTGAGGAGATAAAATTACAAATTTCACTCCAGTACCACTGCATAACAGGACAAGACCAGACCATATGATATAAGGAACCTCTCGGTTCTTCACACCTAGTACAAGAGGGGTCTGAGAGCCTACGCATATGATGCAGACGCACTGGAGTGAGATAAACCCTGTGGACCCACTTAAGTTGAATGAACTGGTCACGGGCGCTTATTACCGTGCTCTTCCAGACAGAGCTCAGTTCCTCCAGGTGAGACGCCTCCAGATCCGGAATATCAACCCTCCAACGCTCGAAGGAGCGACAGAGCGGCGAATCCAGAATTTTCACAATTTCGACATAAACTTATGAAATATGTTTATATGGTTGTTTCAACCGAGCCACAGATTCAATGGTGCCACATTTCAAAGACACGGATAAGGATTTAAATTGGGCATTACAGGTGTGCCTCAGCTGGAGGTACCGGTAGAAACAAGTGTGGGGCAATTCGTATTCCCTGCGAAGGCTTTCAAATGAACAGAAGACCCCATCCACATACAATTGAGTAAGGTACTTCACATCCCTTTGAGGCCAAAATTCATAGGCGGGTAAATGAAACAGTTCTTGCAGCTGCCTATTGTGCCACAATGGTATATACGGGGACCAAGCATCACTCCCTTCACTCTCAATGTGCGTCACCACAAACTGCTTCCAAGCTATCACCACTGTAGCCATCGCTTCAGTGTAATGCAAGGCTGAAGTTTCTCCTCCCCGATATACCAAGTTGGCCAATGCCTCATAAGAGCCCACAAGAGCCGCCTCTAACACCACTGCAGGATTATTAGCATCAGCCCTGATCCACCAAGAGGCATACACTAATTGGGTAGCAATGTAGTACAAATACAAGTCTGGTAGTCTCAACCCCCCTTGATTATATAAGGCTTTCAAAGATTTCCTAGCAAGACGAGGGGACTGGTGTTTCCACAGGAAAGGGGAAAAATTCTTATCCAGGGAATCGAAGTGTATACGGGGGATCTTTGTAGGGGCTGCTCTATAAAGGTATAGAAGTTTTGGTATCAAAGCCATTTTTATCATATTTGTTCTACCTATTAATGTCAGTGTCAAATTTTCCCAAGCTTCCAGTTAACGAGTAATATACTCCATAGTGGGGACAACATTGAGCCGATAGAATTGCGAGGGATCTCTGTGAACCTTGATCCCCAAATACACAAAACATTCAACTACCTTCAAACGTGAGAGGGGCGTTATGTCTGCGGGGTCCATCTCATCTACTGAGCAGAGACTAGATTTACTCCAATTAACCCTAATGCCCGATTGCTTCCCAAATCCGTCTATGGTATCCAGAAGTGCTTCCAAGGAGGGACCTGTATCTGCCAGATACACCAGTAGGTCATCAGCATAAAGAAAAATCTCTTCCTGTATTCCTGCTATAGACGATCCTTCAATCAATCCCGATCCATTAACTAATTGGGGAAGGGGTTCCATAACTAGGGCAAATAACATAGGTGATAAGGGACACCCCTGCCTAGTACCTCTATGGAGGCTGAGTGTAGTCTAGGAGATGAAGGTGATATCTCCTCTGGGCCTCTTCCCACACTTCTCGAGTCTCTGGGCTAGGGCTCTGAGTAAATTCATATTCTTTATTAGCTATCTTCTCTTCCAGTTTAGTCCTAGTACTCACTAATTCTTTCCTATGCGAGGCAATGGCATGTATAAACGTGCCACGCTGCATCGCTTTAAAGGCCTCCCATTCAACAATAGGATTAGTTGACCCCTCATTAGAAGCCCAATAGTCTGTTGCCCCCTCTAGAGCTGCACAGGCCACAGGTAAGACCTCCAGCCATCTAGCATTGAGACGCCACTGCCTATCCGGGGGTGCCAGCGGCATAGCCAAGATCACGAGTAACAGGGAATGGTCGGATATACCCCGCGGGAGGTATTCCACCTTAGACAGCCACGGCAATAGCTCCTTGCTAGCAAACACCAAATCAATACGGGACAAGGTATCAAAAGAAGTCGAGTGACAGGAATATTGACGATCACTTGGGTGGAGAAATCTTCAACCTTCAGTCAGAGCATGCGCATCAACCCAATTGACCTATTATGCGAGACCTGGGGACGGAGTCTATCTGCAATCGGATCCAACACCGCATTATAGTCACCCATCATGATTAGAGGGTCAGTCGGCAAAGTTGATACCCTCCCCATAATATCATCTAGTACTCCTCTCTGAAAGGGGGGGGGTCACGGGTGAAGTTGCAGATAGCTGGAACTTATAAATAAACGACCGACTGGCTTGATCCCAAACTAAGGAGCATATAGGTGAGCCCTATAAAACCCTAAGAGCTCTCCCGGATTGCTATGCACATGCAAGGATCTTGATAGTAGACGATTGCATGCCCACGTACCTAAGACTGTGTGACACCTGAAAACCCTATAATAGTGAGGGGACACAACTACCGGCTCCCTGCACTTAATACGGACGGAGTCAGGGTCACCTAGAATCAAGCCAGCAAGGAAACACAATAAAGTAATAGACTTATCTGCGCAAACATCAGCAGCAGCCTCCAGCAGTGAACACTTCATCCAGGAAGTAGTATAAACTGCAAAGTGAGGTATTATGGGAGGGAATATAAAGGAAGACGATTAGTCTAAATAAGTGACACCTGGCAGAAGGAAAGGAGATGACAAAGTGAAACCAAAACAAAGAACATCATACAAGAGGTAGAGAAGAACGTGCATTAGTCAGCCCTTGGTGACCATGGTTCTGAGCTTCAGTTGGCAAGGAGACAGCCAGGATTTAATTTCTTGGTTGAGGACGCCAAAAGAGGCAGTTGCAGGACAGTTGAGGACCCAGTTGTTCCTAGGCCATGCCAACTAAGTATGGTGTCAGAGGAACCCACGACTCTTGGCTGTGGGTGTCTGATGTCAATTGAGATGATGTTGAAGACCGAGTCAACCATTTCAGGACAGCGGGATTGGTCGTCAAAACACGACCGCTTGACGACAGTGGCAGCTCTGGCCTGTTGCTGCAGCTACTGCTACCACAATCCTTTCTTCTGCTGTGACTCTCTCTCCTGGACTGACAGTCTGGGCTGGGCTCTTATCCCAGACTGATTGTGGCACCTGGTGCTGTCTCAGAACTGATGACTGACGGCGAAGATATGGAAATTCCTGCCTTGAATCTCCCCTAGCAGCCGTGAGGCCCGTCACCACCTCACAATACACAAAGTGTAACGAATCAAAAGTGGTTTACAATGAAAGTTGACTTTGATAACGGTTACCGCTTCCTACTTTCTTTTTATAAAAAATGCATTAAAAATAAAATTTTGGAATTTCGCAGTGGCTTCAACAATTCCACTGTAAACCATTTTTTTATTCCTCCAACCCTTTGAATATGAATAATAGCCTTTTAGTTTTTTTTCAGGGGCACAGACCACTACAAAAAGGACTACAATGAAGAACTTTGGGCCCCAAGTGGTTCAGGGGAAACCTCAAAGAGAGAATACAGCTATTATGACGTCTTGCGGTTACTAAAGGAGAACCTTGAAGTTGTGAAGGTAAGATATTCTTTACATAGCTTTTTTCTTATTAGTAATCCACTCTACATGGCTGACCCAGACAGGCAATCATTTGGCTACTGTCTTGTACATTAACATAAAGTGGTTTTGTTATAATGCTAGGTAAAATGTGTAACGCCCCCGAGTGTCATTACCACTCCTACGCCCTGCTTTTATCTGTGTATGCTAATATAATTTCATCTATGCATTTATTCCAAGTCATATTTCCTATTTCTATGCAACTGCTTATGTTCATGTACTTTACCTGGTTCACCAGTAGGTGGCAGCATACATGGCAGAGCTACAGCTAGAGAGAATGGAACCCTTTTTTCCATTCTAACCCTCTCTCTCTAAGGAATGGTGGAGACTAGTTAGTTAGAAGTCAGTCCCAGCTTACCCCAAACTAGGTGAAGGCAAAAACAAAATGAGTATATATAAATAAGATTACAAAATACGAGAGAATTGCGGTATGCAGGGATACATTTATAATAAAACAATTTACTTACAAAAGAAGCTATTCAGTCGTCTGCTGTGCCGTCCTTTGCTTGCTTCCGCAGATTATTTCCCCTTCTTTCTGTCTCTCGTTGTGCGCAGGCGCACTGTTATGGTGGATCTGTGGAAGACACACTGTTATGTGGGCATCTGGGGATGACACTGTTATTATGCCTCTCATTATCCCCCATTATGCCTCTCATTAGCCCTCATTATGCCTCTTATCACTCCCATATCAGCCCCCACGCCTCTCATTAGCTCCCATATCAGCCCTTATGCCTCATTAGCCCGATTATAAGCCCTTGTGCCTCATTAGCCCCCTTTATGCCTCTTATTAGCCCCCATTATGCCTCTTATTAGCTCCGATTATGCCTCTCATCACCCCCATATAAGGTAAGCCCCCATGCCTCTCATTAGCCCCCATTATAAGCCATTATGCCTCATTAGCCCCCATATGCCTCATTAGCCCCCCTATGCCTAATTAGCTCACATATGCCTCATTAGCCCCATTGTGTCTCTAATTAACCCCAATGATGCCTCTCATTAGCCCCATTATGCATCTTATTAGCCCCCATATGCCTTATTAGCCCTCATATGCTTCATTATCTCCCATATGCCTCATTAGCCCCATTATGCCTCTAATAGTCTAATTAGCCCCATTATGTCTCTAATTAGCCCAATTATGTCTCTAATTAGCCCCCATTGTGCCTCTCATTATCGCCCATATGCCTCATTAGCCCCCATATGCCTCTAATAGTCTAATTAGCCACCATTGTATCTCTAATTAGCCCCATGATGCCTCTCATTAGCCCCCATTATGCCTCATTAGCCCCCATATGTCTCATTAGACCCCATTGTGTCTCTAATTAGACCCCATGATGCCTCTCATTAGCCCCTATTATGCCCCCAGCAGCCTCATTTTTTATAAAATAAAAATACACTTACCTCTCCTGCTTCTGGACGCCGCCTGCAATTTTCTTTCTCCTCAGTCGACTGTGCTCTGAACTGGCACGCACAGCTTGAGGTCACAGAGCGCCCTCACGCTGTGCGGAGCCCTGCACAGCCGACAACCAAAGACCAGGAAGCGGTAAGTACATAGCGTTCAACACTTCCTGGTCCTTCGGTACTAATGAGCGCTTCCATAATGGAAGAGCTCATTAGTATTTACCTGGGGCTCAAGAGGCATCGCAGCTGCTTTGGGGAATCAGCGGGGGGCACCCGGGGGGGGGGGGGGGGGGAGAACAACATGGGGGGCAATTGCCCCCCCTCGCCCCCCTCTAGCAACACCACTGGGGTCACGTCTCTTCAGGACATACCCAAGCCCAAACCAAGCCAGCCAGAGCACCCTAAGCTCAGCTGGACATGGAGGCAGAAGCTTGAAGCCTCAGAAGCCAGGAAGAAAGTTCCCTGGTATAACTTCCCTGGTATAGACTACAGAAGGAAAGTGCAGCATACAGCAAAAGCTGAGTTATATAGTCAGGCTGTCAGTACAGCAGAGCCAGAGAGCAACAGATGTAGCAGAGAGGAGTTTGCCTGCCACAGTTTTAATGCTAAAGCCTGCTGGAACCAAGACAAAGTCTGTAAATCATTTGGAGAAATGTTTATTGAAAGTAAAGCTGCTTTTCAACTTCTTCACAAGGTCTGGACTCAATCATTTCTTCAAATCCCTCAATTATTCACCCTATTTGTCTGCTCCAGAGCCAATGCCTGGGGTCCAGTCGTATCCTGGTAGGAGCACCATGACCGACTCAACATAAAGGGACATTATAGGCCACCCTATACCACTCGGCCATTCCTACAACTGGGTACCCCTGTTCCACATCTAGTTGGGCCCTGGGAGGCGGCCCGTGGCAAATGGTCCCCAGAATATGAATTTCCCCCCATAGTGATCACGAACAGTTGTAATATGTCCCATAGTCTCCCCAGCATTAGTAATGTCCACCATAGTTGCCACCAATTATGTTTCCCATGGTGGCCCACAGCTGTTGTTTTTTTTTTTTTTTTTTTTTTTTTTAAAGTTACATTAAATTGAAGAAAACCTAAACTTGCATGTGGCGAGGCACTTGCTCCTCTCTAGATTGCTAAGGACCTGCACTTAGCATGATAACAGTGTGACACCACTATGCCTTCTTTTTCCAGGTATGTTCATAAGGTGCTATGTAACTGTTATTTATTGTATTTTGTGCACTGTACCTGGTTTACTAGAAGGTAGCAGTGTGTCTGGCAGTGAGCTATGGGTAGAATGGAACTAACCATTCCATTCTCTCCCCCTCCTTTGAGGAATGGGCTCACCAGAGGCTAGAAAAGTAGTGCAGTGCAGCCCTGACCTAGAATCCTGACAGAGCACAGCAGGCAATCTGCAGCCAGAGCGAATTCAGCTCTAACCAAAGGGTTGTAAGAATTTCAACTGAGACCTGACGGTCTATCAAAGTGTGGTCAGAAGCCCACCAGGCACTGAGCCTGCTATTAGTAGCATGTAGCCTAAATGAAATAGGCCCCTTACAAGATGCCAGAGAAGAGGGAGAGTTCAGTACAGAGGTAATAGAGTAGTTGAGACCCAGTTCACCAGCCAGTGCGCCCTAAAACCTGCTGGAGCCAAGAGTTTCTGTCTCTGTATGAGTTGCTACCTGTTTATGCCAGTATCGAGTACCGTATTTTTCGCCCTATAAGACGCACCGGCCCATAAGACGCACCTAGGTTTTTGAGCAGGAAAATAAGAAAAAAAGTATTTTGAACCAAAAGGTGTGCTTTTGGTGGGCTTTGAACTAATGGTAGCCTGTGAATGACACTATTATGGGAAATCTGTGGATGACGCACTGTTATGGGGGCATCTGTGAATGGCATGACACTGCTATGGGTGGGATCTGTGGATGACAGATAAATAGCATCTTATGCTATTTGACATCCACAGATCCCCCCATAACAGTGTCAGCCACTGTGAATGACCCTCCAATACAGGGGGTAGGGGCTGGCATCTACACTAGTTTTTAAATGGCAGTGGGGGCCCAGTGCAGTCATTGTATTCTATTGCACCGGGCCCCGCTCACTGTACTAATCATATCTACGGTAACTGCAGGCAATGTTTAACTATAGATATGTTCGATCCAGCATCCTGTACTTACGAGCATAGCAGGCAGGAGGCTTGGCGGGCGGGCACTGACAGCGCAACTCACTACGCCACGTGCCTGCGCTGCCTGCTTCATTCATAAAGTGGGCGGAGCAGGCACGTGACGTAGGAAGTTACGCTGCCAGTGCCCGCCCGCCCAGCCTCCTGCCTGCTATGCTCGTAAGTATAGGCTGCTGGATCGAACATATCTATAGTTAAATATTGCCTGCAGTTACCGTAGATCCGATTAGTACAGTGAGCGGGACCCGCTGCAATAGAATACAGTGACTGCAGCGGGCCGCGCTGCCATTACAAAACTAGAGGCTGGCCTCCAGCCCCTCCTCCTTCCTCGCTGATACACACATCGGCCGCGCTGTGCAGCATGCGGTCGGCGGTGTATCAGTGTAAACAGTGCAGCATTCACCCCATAAGACGCACTGACATTTTCCTCCCACTTTTTGGGGGGGGGGGGAAAGTGCCTCTTATAGGGCGAAAAATACGGTAATTCAACTCAACTTACATGAGTGTGGACCTTACTCATTTAAGTTCCTACCAATTACAAACTTTCTGTGTAGCTTCTACACGGCCTGACCTTGGAGATCCAGGTAGGAGTACTGTGACACCCTGCATTTTGGCATCCTAACCCTGGAACTAGTAGAGCCTCTTGTGATGGTCTTGCGGCGAGCTGCATATGTCGTGTGCACTTAGCCTTTGAACCAACCTCAATTTTATTTTATTTTTTTGTTTGCTTTCCAGAACAGGCAACACTCGGGCAGCCACAGTTCCTCCAGAAGTGGTCCCTGATAAGCCTGCCACTGCCGGCCCCTCTGGTCTTGGTCAGACAACAACTGGTCAGTACACTGATGTTCCCTTATCTCAACCCTCTGGCGACCAAACAATTCTGGCACATGTGTTCCAGGCCACTATTCATTATCAGAGGGCAGGTAGGAGCCATCAAGCGGACTAAGAGGATCTCACAAACTTCGTTTACAAAGCCTTGATGGGATTTTCGAATAAAGTTGGCACTTTAGAGGAAAGCCCTTCTTTGTCCAACCTGGCAGACAAAGTTCCACCCCCCACTCTTCCACAACTACTTATAGGCAAATGTAATTTTTTTTTTTTGTACTGCACTCACTGTTCTGCTGGTACAGTCACTGTAATGAACCTGAGTTACATCCTGTGTTATACTCCAGAGATGCACTCACTCTTCTGCTGGCGAAGGCATTTTTTTATAAATAAATTAATACATATATTTATTTTCAACAACTATGCTTGTCTGCTTTTCTTGTTGAAATGTGTGTGGAGTGTCTGAGGGTATGGGTTCGAAAAGAGCCGTTATAGTAAAAATCATTACTCTGATGGAGTAGCGACAGTTCAGTCGCTCCTTGAGTATGTAGCAAAGTACACACAAAAGGAGAGGGCGGTGTCACATAATCTCTCTACGCTGATAGAGCGATAACAGTTCAGTTGCTCCTCCAGCGTGGCAAGAATGTGTAGAAAGGTAAACACTTTGCACACAGGCCACTGCTACAACTTTTCACATGCAATCTTATACAATATATTAGAACCACAAAGAGTCATATTAGATGATTTAGAAAAAAATATATTAATTTAAAACTCTATTTGTAAACATTTCTGGAAAAAACAAAACAACAAAAAACAAACACCCGTAACAACTCTCCCCCCCCCCCATCCCCCCCAAAGAATCTAAAAAAAAAAGACTATTAGCAATTAAATCACAGCCAAAAAAAAAAAAAAAGATTTATTTTTAGACCATCTGGTCCTGCCAGTCCACCTTTCCAGCAGCAGAACTAAAGTATTCAGCAAACACATCTCTCATCAGGGAACAGCGACTGTGGTCCTTGGTACAACATTTTCAAGACTGGCCAAATTACTGTCTTCTGTCATCGGTTCCACATGGAGTGTTTCTTTCATTATGAGGTAGTTATGAAACAAAACACATGCCTTCACCACCTCATATATTGTTTCAATTTTAAGCTGTATGGGTTTTGTGAATATCCTCCATTTTGAGACCAGAATGCACACTCAACCATTCTTTTTGCTCTAGTCAGTCGGTAATTGAAAATTCGCTTAGTACGGTTTAGTCTTTGGCTGGAATATGGTTTTATCAAGTTGCCACACATTTGAAAGGCTTTGTCACCAACTAGGTCAAAGGGGGCCATTAGTACCTGGCAGAGGTTGGGCAGGTGAAAAAACAAGACAGTTTTGAAATTGGCACACTTCCCAAAATGCATCTGCTATATCAATCCAATGTTGCGTACTTGGGTGGGGTCTGAATTCTTTGTGCAATACACATAACTCCCACAAAGCACGGCAGATATCTTTGACAATAACAGAGACAGTCGAAATTCCAATACGGAACTGGAAGCGCAGGGATGTCAAACTTTCTCCAGTTACTAGAAATCTGAAGAAAAAAAAAATATATATAAATACACTGCACCAAATATGTCTTTTATAGCAGGTGGCCATGGGCCAATAATGCACCCAAAGGCAAAACAAAGCATATACACTATATTTTGAATATTTAATTTTTACTAGAACGTTGATATTTTAATAAATATAAATGGGATACTTTCTAGTAAATATATAAAAATTAGTATTAGTAATTACCTTATACAGTCCTGATCAAAAGTTTAAGATGAAGACTTGAAAAATTGCAAAAAATCATATTTAGCATAGCTGGATCTTAATAAGGTTCCAAGTAGAGCTTCAACATGCAACAAGAAGAAATGGGAGTGAGACAAAACATTTTTTGAGCATTCAATTTAATGATAACAACGAATAAACTGAAACAGGCTGTTTTTCAGCTGATCAAAAGTTTAGGACCACACCTCCCAAAAAAAACGAAACCCCCCCAAAACAGAAATCCAACTTCCAAACATGAACTCAGTAATGAGTAGCTCCGCCGTTATTGTTGATCACTTCAAAAATTTGTTTTGGCATGCTTGATGCAAGCGTTTCCATAAGGTAAGTGGGAACATTTCTCCAGGTGGTGAAGACGGCCGCACGAAGGCCATCTACTGTCTGGAACTGTTGTCCATTTTTGTAAACTTCCCTTGCCATCCATCCCCAAGGGTTCTCAATTGGATTTAAATCAGGGGAACACGCAGGATGGGCCAAAAGAGTGATGTTATTCTCCTGGAAGAAGTCCCTTGTCCTGCAGGCATTGTGTACTGTAACGTTGTCCAGTTGAAAAACCAAGTCATTACCACACAGACGAGGGCCCTCAGTCATGAGGAATGCTCTCTGCAACATCTGGACATAGCCAGCGGCCGTTTGACGCCCCTGCACTTCCTGAAGCTCCATTGTTCCACTGAAGGAAAAAGCACCCCAGAACATTATGGCGCCCCCTCCACTGTGGCGCATAGAAAACATCTCAGGTGGGATCTGCTTGTCATGCCAGTAACGTTGGAAACCATCAGGACCATCAAGGTAAAAAAAATTCTCATCAGAGAATAAAACTTTCTTCCACCTTTGAATGTCCCATGTTTGGTGCTCTCTTGCAAAGTCCAAACAAGCAGTTCTGTGTGTTGTTCAAGAAAACGAGGTCTTTAAAGACGTTTTTTGTTTTTGAAGCCCTTCAGTCTCAGATGCCGTCTGATGGTTATCGGGCTGCAGTCAGCACCAGTAAGGGCCTTAATTTGGGTCGAGGATCGTCCAGTGTCTTGACAGACAGCCAATTGGATCCTCCGGCTCAGTGCTGGTGAAATTTTTTTGGGTCTTTCACTTGACTTTTTGTTCCATAATACTCAGGATCATGTAAGAAATTCCAAATGACTGTCTTACTGCGTCCCACCTCAGCAGCGATGGCGCGCTGTGAGAGACCCTGCTTATGCAGTTCAACAACCCGACCACATTCAAAAAGGGAGAGTTTTTTTTGCCTTTGCCATCACAACGTGTGACTACCTGACAGAACATGACAATGAATTCACATCTTTGCACAGATTTGGCCTTTTAAAGGCATGTGGTCCTAAAATTTTGAAAGTTTCAGTTTAATCGTTATTTTCAATTAATTGAATGCTCAAAAAATGTTTTGTCTCACTCTCATTTCTTCTTGTTGCATGTTGAAGCTCTACTTGGAACCTTGTTAAGATCCAACAATGTAAAATATAATTTTTTGCCATTTTTCAAGTGGTCTTAAACTTTTGATCAGGACTGTAGTAACCATTAAACGTTTAGTCGGTGAAATACTTCTTCTGAAAGACATGTCATGCCTTTCTATTCGATGAGAGACCCTTTCCAGCAGATCATTAAAACTGTCAACGGTCATCCAGAGATAATTGAAAAAACTTGTCTGGATGCCTTATGAGTTCCAGAAAAAGGACTTCAAAAGCACCCCTTCTCATTCTGGCATATTTACCTTTGTGTCCTAGTTACATAGCAAGTGGCCAATTTAGGCTACTTTCACACTAGCAGGGTTCAGCAAAAATGCTTCTGTTACTGATAATACAACCATCTGTGTTCATTATGAACAGATCCGGTTGTATAATCTTTAACATAGCAAAGACGGATCCTTCATGGACGCCACTGAAAGTCAGTGGGAGACGGATCTGTTTTCTATTGTGTCAGAGAAAACGGATCCGCATTGTTCCGCATCCCAGGACTGAAAGCAAACCATAGCATGTTGCTGTTTGCTCTCCAGTATGAGAAATGAATGGAATGCATTTTGGAGTATTCCTTTCTGTTCAGTTACGTTTTGTTCCCATTGACAATTAATAGGGACAAAACGGAAACCTTTTTTCCCGGTATTGAGACCCTATGACGGCTTTCAATACCGGAAAATATAAATTCTAATGTGAAAGTAGCCTTATATATGAAATAGAAGTTATTGATCTATAGAATCCTTAAAAACTGATCCGTTTTTATATAGAAAATGGATAAGACCAGATGAAACGGATCCAGGTAACAAAATGGATCCAAATGCATACAGTTGCCAGAAAAGTCTGCTGGATCGTAGTACCGCAAGTTTGAAACAAGCCTTTAAGGGGTATTCCCATCTGGGATATTGATAACATGATCCTAAGATATACCATCAATATCAGATAGGTGGTTGTCCCACCTCTGAGGGTGAATACATTTGCACTAGATGCAAGCATGTTGCATATTTGGAAGCCCAGATCTTGGATCTAAATAGACAGCTTGCAACATGCAGGAGCATTTCAAACCTGGAGAGAGTCTTAGACCTCATTGTGCAAGCACTGGCTGGAGTCAGTGAAATGGAGGTGGAGTAGTTGGGTTAATGTTACAAGAAGGGGTATTCAGGGAGGGTCCTTTCCACGTCTCTGTCAGTGGCTGAGAAACACAATCTCCCTTAGCAACCGGATCAGCAGCTGATGTTAGTCATTTCCCTTCAAAATAGAGGGGCCTTTCCAGCGCTTCTTCCACTCTTCTCTGGAAGGATTTTTCTGGGTGGAAACTCAAAGGGGAAACAAAAGTACATATACCATAGGTAGAAATATCGGTTAGAAAGATACATTATTTCACTACTTACAAAATATAGGATAAAAAAAGGCCTTAAACATAAAATCATGTAACCTTACGCCTACCCGACCGGTTTTGCCTCACAGTTTCTTCAAGGGCTGTGGGTTCACAAACACAGTTCCTACTTTTAAAACTCCCACCCACCCCCCTTTAGGGATAGCTTTGACTCCACCTCAGATAAAACAATTAACATCCAGCTCAACATTTAGTCCCTTGTGGGTCAGTGTGTTCATAAGAAAAATAAACTCTGTACCTTTCAGGGATAAATTTCTAATAATACCCCCCCCCCCCCCACGCTTTTCATATTAACACATTCCTACAACTTTTAACCCTTTTGGGCTTTTACCATGCTTGTCGGCAAAAATGTGCCAACACACTATGGGATTTTACTCCTTTTTTAATATTTCTGATCTGTTTTCTAACTTTTCATTTTCTTTCTGTTCTCCCCACATATTGTTCCCCACACAGACACTCTGATATCAAGCATTCATGGACTCGCAAGTTATCATTTGTTCTATTTTCCATTTTTTTTCCTCTTTTGATTTAACACTGACTTGTTGCTTTATATTAAGGGGTTGACATACTACACATTTTTTACAGGGAAAATAAACTTTTATTCCCATACTTTTTTTTTTTTTTCTCTCTTCTAAGGCACTGTGTACTATATGATTCTTTATGGTCTTTGCACGTCTGAATAACAAGAGAAAGAAGCTGATATCAGTGGTGCCAGGGCTGTTAGTACATCCAGTAATATACTAAATTAACTGTAGATATGGTCCTAGCTAAGTTAAATAAAGTAAATGTGAAAAAGGGTCAAAGACACATCAAATCTGGTCAAGGATAGATATAATTTTTGGTAATAGAAAATTGATGGAAAGGAATATAACAAAGGTAAAATATATTCCTATGTCTATGTCAGATCATTGTGCAGTGGTAATGGAGATAGGGTATTTGACTAACCAGGGTCCATTGGTATTTAGAATGAATCCCCACTGGTTTAATTTGTTAAAAGATAAGGATTATATTTAGTTAATAGAGATTCAACCAATAAGCAAGTGGTTTGGGATGTGGCAAAGGCATTCTTGAGAGGAATATTGTATAAACAAGTAAGTAATTGGAAACAAAAAGTAAATAGTAAAATCCAGAGTGCAGAACAGAAGTTAAAGGAAGTAAAAGAACACTGTGCATATGATCCCTCATTAGAAAATTTGAGAAATTGGGAAGAGGAACAAAAGTTTTTTGAAGAGGGTGAAAGAGTGGGTAAGTTTTTGGCTAATATAATTAAAAATCAACAAAAAAAAGTTGGATAGGTGCAATAAAGAATAATAGGGGACAAATTGTAAAAACCACGGAACAGGTCAGTAATGTATTTAGCGTATTATCAAGAATTGTAGAAATTAAAAGTCCTGTACAAAAAGGAGGAATTGTCTCAATATCTAAATAATATTCCCTTGAGGAAGCTTACTGAAGCTCAGGAAAACCAATTAGAGGAGATTATACAATTGGAAGAATTAGTGACAGCTTTGAATTCAACTAGAGATAAAAAGGCTCAGGGAGGAGATGGGTTACCATTTGAGGTATATAAATAATTTAGTCAAATACCTCTCTGAGAATTAATGTACACCCTGATTGAGGCCAAGAGGTCAAAAAAGTTGACCGACTCAATGGACGAAGCTACTATTGTTCTGATCCCAAAAGCTGAAAAAGATTTATTAAAACCAGAGTCATATAGACCTATCTCATTGTTGAACACCGATATTAAGTTATTAGCTAGGGTATTAGCAGATTGGTTAACAAAAGTAATAAAAACAATAATAAATGAAGGTCAAACAGGGTTTATTCCCGGGCAATTGATATATTCTAATATCAGAAGAGTATTTATAGAGGGAAATTAAGATAAAAGTAGTAAAAAAGGGATATTGTCACTGGACACAACTAAAGCATTCAATTGGAAATATTTGTGGGAGGTTCTCAAATGTATTGGTTCTGGGGATTCTTTTATCATTTAGATTAAATTGATTTATTCACATCCTCGAGCGAGGGTGGCTGTGGATAGGGTGATGTCCTTGCCTTTTGCCCTCTTTATGGGCACTAGGCAGGGATGTCCTCTATCCCCGCTGCTCTTCGCAATTGCAATAGAGCCACTAGCGATAATTATAAGAGAGAATTGAGATATTAAGGGTTTTAAATATGGTAATGTAAGAAAGAAAATAATGTTGTATGCGGATGATATTTTATAATTTTTGGGTGACACGGATCTTGAGTTGGATAAATTGATGGGTATAATATTTTTTTTTTATATTATTCAGGACTGAAAATAAATTGGGGAAAGTCACATTTGATGTTACTAGGAGAGGGAGAAGGGGAGAGGTGTTTTGACGTACCCGTCCTGGATAGGGAAAGTAGTTTTAAGTATTTGGGAGTAAATATTGCACAGTGTTTGGGTGAATATGCCAAATTGAATGCATTCCCTCTTATAGATAAATTGAAAAAAAAATATTCAGATCTGGAGTAGGTTACCATTGTCAAGGATGGATCGAATTAACTTGATAAAGATGTTTTTTCTTCCTAAGATCCTTTATGTACTTCAGTGAGCTCCAGTGTGGTTGCCAGCTAGGGTTTTTAGTATTAAGGATAGGTTGATGAGGGAATTTATTTGGAAGGGAGGTACTCCTAGGATAAGAAATGAGATGTAGCAGTTTTCTGCAGTTTTCTGCAGTTTTCTGCACTTCCAAATTGGTATTTGTATTTTCTGGTTGTACAATTTGGGTATATGAGTGGGGGTAATGAAACACCTATACTGAGTTGGCATTTAAAGAAAATGTGGTTGAAGGATAACCAGCTTAAGATGGTGGAGCTATTAGAATCCGGAATACTGTGGAGCACAAATACTGATAATTATATTTTTAATTTAATGGATCACGTTTAGAGAGAAATAAAAACAAATATGGATATTAAAGGGTACACAGATTTTACCCCCATATGGAGTAATATTAATTTAAGAGAAATTCAGAAAATTAAGCATTATATAAACTGGAAAAAAAAGGGAATTAATTTGTTGTGTCACGTTTTTGTTGGGGATATATTAGAAGATTTTGAAATATTGAGAAAAGAATTTGGGAATTCGAATAAAGACTTTTTTTTTTTTTTTTTATATATTTGCAATTGAGGGATGCAATTAGCTCATCATCGGTAGATTTACAGAGATATAAAAATGCCCCCATAGAAAATATTCATCAATTTCTCGATAATAGAAAGGTAAAAGGTAGTATTTCGAGAAGATACCAATTATTGCCAAAGATTAACCAACGTAAGATCAAAATAGTAGCTAAATAGAAATGGAGGAAAGATATTGATGGGTTATCGGATGAGCAGTGGGAGGATGTATTGAGGAATAGACCTTTAGTCTCATTGAGGGCCTCGTACGAGGTCTCTCAATTTTTTTTATTCATACTACTACTAGTACTTCTACTACTTAAAAAAATGGGTTTGAAACCCACAGATGAATGCTTTAGATGTGGCATGGAACAATCTATTTCACTTAGTTTTGAGAAACTGTTCCGTTATTGGTCTGAAATAACGGATAATGTTAAAAAAAATGATGGGAGTACAAGTAGAGGAAGATCCAGTGGCCTGCATATTAGTTGGTATAATACATTTGGGGGTCTCTAAAATTGATAAACAGGTACTCTGTAAACTGCTTTCTGTGTGGGTAACTGCGCTTTCCAGATCACTAATGGTTGGGGACTGGTCTAATAACACAAGAGTCAGGAGGAGGAGGAGGCTGCCGCTGCTGCAGTTTGCCTAGCACACTAGCTGAGACGGTGCAGTGGTAAACCCTCCCCCGTCCCTCCTCCTACTTTAATATTAGACATATTCATTGGTGGCAGTGGTGCGGCGCCTCAGAGCCCGCTCATTGTATTGGGCTCTGCAGCGTCCGCGTCATCGGAGGGATTCCCTCCCTCCGTCCCTCCCTCCGTCTCCACTGATGTTGGCAACATGTACGCGTCGGGCGCGCATGCGCCTGGCGTCTGAGCTCCTCTCTCCTCTGCGGCCTGGCAACATATCTCCCAGGGCCCGGTTCTGGGCCATGGCCCGGTGGTTGGGGACTGCTGCTTTAAACTACCCACGCTGGTTAGGAGATTGATAAAGAACGTAGATAGAATACACTGGCTACATAGGTAAAAGTTACTATGCGCACGCCACTCCGGCCGGTAGCTGACACTCGGGTGAAAGAGCCGGCAGGTGAGAGGTTTGGGAACGTGCTGTGTGATATCACAGCAGTCCTACGGGTGCTTCCAAGGAGCAAAGTTCACCAGCGCATTTCAGAACCAACGGGTTCCTTCGTCAGGGATGGTATGAATTTCTTGTCCTGTGGATTAAATAGGCGTCCGGTTCCCATAGCAACACTTGCATAATTCACCATAGTTTTCACAAATGCTCCTCCATCTTTAGATGACATTTATACTGCAGTCAGTGTATTCCAATCCACATATAGAGTGCCCACTAATATGTAATATATAGTGTGATTTCCTTATATAAATGTTTATTACTGAAAAGTGAATAACTCAATCTCCTGATTCAAACCTTTTGGCGCTAGACAATTTAATCTAAATATCCACTTACTCTCACAACGAGACATTTGTTTAATAAAGTTCCCACCCCTTGTGTTCATTTTAACCTTATCAATGCCACCAAATGAAGAACCAGTGAATTTACCTTTATGATTTTCTGCATAATGGCATGATAATGGATGTTCATCAATTTTTTTATGTATATTTTTGATATGTTCCCCCGATTCTAGTTTTCATTATACGTTTGGTCCTACCTATATATATTTTATGACAGGGACATTTGATGTAGTACGGTATATTACTCCTTTCGGGTTGCAGGTAATATAATGGTCAATTTTATACACATGTGAATCTTCCCTTTATAATCTGCTGGTTGGCGAGCCTACAGTTCCTCCACATTTTACAGGGAATGAAACCGTTCTTGGTTTTATTTATATTAGTAGACTTTATTCTGAACAGATTTTTCAAAGGAGCTACTAAATTAGCTAGATTTGATGCTCTCCTGAATGCAAAGACAGGGGTATATCACTGTAAATAATAATAATAAGTGATAACCAACATGGGTTTACCAGGGACAGAAGTTGTCAGACTAACCTGATTTGTTTTTATGAGGAGGTGAGTAGAAGCCTGGACAGAGGGGCGGCTGTGGATATTGTGTTTCTGTTTTTTTCAAAGGCTTTTGATACTGTCTCTCATAGAAGTTTAATAGGTAAAACAAGATCTGTAGGCTTGGAAAGCATAGTTTGTAATTGGATTGAAAACTGGATAAAGGACCGTGCCTAGAGAGTTGTGATCAATGATTCCTATACAGAATGGTTCCAGGTTATAAGTGGATAGCTTACAGCTATTAGGGCATGCTGGGAGTTGTAGTTTTGCAACAGCTGGAGGGCCGCAGTTTGGACATGCCTGATGTAGAGCATCTGGATGTGCGATTCTTGTGTTTTTCTATTTTTTGCGGGCGTTCCTAAAATAGTTAAGCACTAGCTCGGCTATTTTGGGTAGTCCTTTTGTGATTAATGAAGAGTAAGCCTCACATGTGCTGAGGTGCAACCCACCCCTATCTGATATTAATGGCATATCCTAGCAATTAGTGATATGCCATTAATTTCCCAGATAAGAATACCCCTTTAACTCCTTCTCCCCTGTCTTCTACTCACTGGTTCCTCTTGTGCTCAAAGATGGTCAAATGGAGGATACAGGGGAGGAGATCCACATGGCACAGTGCGCTGCAATGTGTAAATAAGGCACCTATTTTATTTTAGTTAATACTCATATTCCCCATAAAATAACACTATTGGATCATCTATTCTTTTAACTAGGTATTGTGATTATTAGAGATGAGCGAGATTTAAAAAAAATCTATTTTGGACACAACATTTTTTCAAGAAATATGCCTCATTACGAATTAATTTGTCATGAAGCTCGTTAAATCAGCTTGCAGGGAGAATGTATCTCAGTGTACATCACTGTGCATTGCAGCAACATGCATAGGTAGTCTTTTATGGTAGTTGTGGCGAAACCAACCTCGCCACTGGGTTTTGGAGAGGGCTGTTTAAAAGCCTCTTGCCTCAGGATTATGGCCCATAGTAACTTTAAAGGAGAAAACAGACCGGCCGCACAGCTTAAATCTGTCTGTAGAATTGAATTTTATGTTATTATGCGTTCGGTTAAATTGTATGTTATGTGAGGGCACCCAGATAGCTAATATTATTGTATTTGTGTATTCTGAGTGCCATTCACCTAATGATATGCACTCAGACTTGAGCTATCTGGGGATATGTTAAATGTCTGTGTTTGCTGTGGGGGTGTGCCATTGTGTGTTTGGGTGGTGATTCCTGTCCTGTTGTCTCCACATGTGTATTGGTGATCTCCCCTTTGTCCTGAGACATAATTGGATTGTCTTCGGTCGTCTCCGGGACAGAGGGGAGGAAACCATGATGCATTGTGGGGATATGTTGTATCTGCAACAAACTGTAATAAAAACCAGGCTGGGTGTGCCAGCACTTCAGAGCACTGCTGACCCTCAACACGGAGCCTTGTCTCGTTATTGGGGGGATTCCCTGTATGCTGTTGGAGACTGATTGCCAGGAGTGTAAGCTGACTGAATGCTTTTCCTGTTCGCCTGCTGACAGCTACTTGCGAGGTTCCAGTTTGGAGTGCTATTTTGTATCCAGTTCGGGAGGTTGGTGTTCTGCAGTAGCTGTGCCTGTCTCTTGGAAAGGGGCATATCGCCTAAACGGATCTTAACCCCTTGTCTGCGGAAACGGTGCTGTTACAGTAGTGAAACTGTTACTGTGCGTCAGTATGACAGGAAGGTCTCCTACAGTATATGTACGTGTGCATCGTCGTGCAGGACATCAACAGTACTAGCTGACCCCTAGCTAAACCAAAGGAAAAGCATACAGCAGTCTTTAGTAAAAGAATAAAACAAAACACTGTGCACCCCTGCAAGATCTGTTTCCCAATCACTCTTTAGTGGAACAAAAGAAGGGCATAGAGGGAGTGCCAATAAAGTAATGGGGAAAAAAGACTCTTTTAAGCCATGTTGTAGCAGTGCAAACACATGCTTTTGAATCACTTTTGTTAGCTATAAAATGACTGTGCGTCATTAGGCTCAGTTCACAGTTCTCTTATTTGGTCAGTTACAGGTCAAAAACATAGAACAGGTGCATATCTTCTTATGATACCTTTTACTTAATCCCCCAAAAACCTTTCCACTGCATTTCATTGCTGTCATTAAAGGACCTGCTGAGATCATTTCAGTAATCGTCTTGTTAACTCAGGTGAGAATGTTGACGAGCACAAGGCTGGAGATCATTATGTCAGGCTGATTAGGTTAAAATGGACTTGACCTGTTAAAAGGAGGGTAATGCTTGAAATTATTGTTTTTCCATTGTTAGCCATGGTGACCTGCAAAGAAACGTGTGCAGCCATCATTGCGTTGCAAAAAAATGTCTTCACAGACAAGGATATTGTGGCTACTAAGATTGCACCTCAATCAACAATTTATAGGATCATCAAGAACTTCAAGGAAAGAGGTTCAATTCTTGTTAAGAAGGCTTCAGGGCGTCCAAGAAAGTCCAGCAAGCGCCAGGATCGTCTCCTAAAGAGGATTCAGCTGCGGGATCGGAGTGCTACCAGTGCAGAGCTTGCTCAGGAATGGCAGCAGGCAGGTGTGAGCGCATCTGCACGCACAGTAAGGCAAAGACTTTTGGAAGATGGCCTGGTGTCAAGAAGGGCAGCAAATAAGCCACTTCTCTCCAAAAAAACCATCAGGGACAGATTGATCTTCTGCAGAAAATATGGTGAATGGACTGCTGAGGACTGGGGCAAAGTCATATTCTCCGATTAAGCCTCTTTCCGATTGTTTGGGGCAACAGGAAAAAGGCTTGTCCGGAGAAGAAAAGGTGAGCGCTACCATCAGTCCTGTATCATACCAACAGTAAAGCATCCTGAGACCATTCATGTGTGGGGTTTCTTCTCATCCAAGGGAGTGGGCTCACTCACAATTTTGCCCCAAATCACAGCCATGAATAAAGAATGGTACCAAAACACCCTCCAACAGCAACTTCTTCCAACAATCTAACAACAGTTTGGTGAAGAACAATGCATTTTCCAGCACAATGGAGCACCGTGCCATAAGGCAAAAGTGATAACTAAGTGGCTCAGGGACCAAATGTTGACATTTTGGGTCCATGGCCTGGAAACTCCCCAGATCTTAATCCCATTGAGAACTTGTGGTCAATCCTCAAGAGGCGGGTGGACAAACAAACACCCACTATTTCTGACAAACTACAAGAAGTGATTATGAAAGAATGGGTTGCTATCAGTCAGGAATTGGCCCAGAAGTTGATTGAGAGCATGCCCAGTCGAATTGCCGAGGTCCTGAAAAAGAAGGGCCAACACTGCAAATACTGACTCTTTGCATAAATGTCATGTAATTGTCGATAAAAGCCTTTGAAATGTATGAAGTGCGTGTAATTATATTTCACTACATCACAGAAACAACTAAAACAAAGATCTAAAAGCAGTTTAGCAGCAAACTTTGTGAAAACTAATATTTGTGTAATTCTCAAAACTTTTGGCCACGACTGTATTTGTCTGCAAAAAAATTTATGAAAACTGATTACATTCATATAGAATTAACCACTACAGGACCGGCGCATGCAGGATTGCGTCCTGGCGGTGGCCCTGTTATTACTACTGGACGCGAGACGCGAGATTTCCTGTGAACGCGCGCACACAGGCCCGCGCGTTCAAAGCATCGGCAGGTAAACGAGTGGATCTACAGACTGCGATCATCAGGCTGTAGATGCGATTTTTTAAACCCCTAAAAGGTAGATTAGACACTGTTTTGATAACAGCATCTAATATACCTGCTACCTGGTCCTCTGGTGATCCCTTTTGCTTGGATTGACCACCAGAGGACACAGGCAGCTCTGTAAAGTAGCACCAAACACCACTACACTACACCCCCCCGTCACTTATTAACCCCTTATTAACCCCTGATCACCCCCCTGTCATTGATCACCCCCCTGTAAGGCTCCATTCAGACGTCCTTATGTGTTTTGCGGATACGCGAATCCACGGATCCGCAAAATACAGACACCATGGATCCGCAAAACACGGACACCGGCAATGTGCTTTCCGCATTTTGCGGATCCGCACATTGCCAGAACTACAGTATATAGAAAATGCCTTTTCTTGTCCACAATTGTGGACAAGAATAGGACATGTTATATAGGCTCTAGAAAAAACTCAGTGTTCACCCGATCAGGCCTGATCTTGTGCGCATACTTGCGTTCAGTCCGCCCCACCGCAGAGATAGAATTTTTTTTTCTGATCACTGCAAAAACACCATAAAATCGCTGCGGTGCTATAAAAAGATCACTTTTGAGGGGCATGGCGAGTTCATAGAAGATTTTTTTTTTGGCACAGGTTAGCGGAAATTGTTTTTTTTTCTTACAAAGTCTCATATTCCACTAACTTGTGACAAAAAATAAAATCTCACATGAACTCACCAGACCCCTCACGTAATCCAAATGCGTAATTTTTTTTTGACATTTATATTCCAGACTTCTTTTCACGCTTTAGGGCCCCTAAAATGCCAGGGAAGTATAAATACCCCACAAATGACCCCATTTCGGAAAGAAGACACCCCAAGGTATTCGCTGAGGGGCATAGTGAGTCCATGAAAGATTGAATATTTTGTCACAAGTTAGCGGAAAGGGAGACTTTGTGAGAAAAACAAATCTATTTCCGCTAACTTGTGCCAAAAAAAAAAAAACATCTATGAACTCGCCAAGCCCCTCACGGAATACCTTGGGGTGTCTTCTTTCCAAAATGGGGTCACATGTGAGGTGTTTATACTTCCCTGGCATTTTAGGGGCCCTTAAGCATGAGAAGAAGTCTGGAATCCAAATGTCTAAAAATGCCCTCCTAAAAGGAATTTGGGCCCCTTTGCGCACCTAGGCTGCAAAAAAAATGTTGTATCGCTGTACTCAGAAGAAGTAGGGCAATGTGTTTTGGGGTGTATTTTTACATATAACCATGCTGGGTGAGAGAAATATCTCTCTATAATGACAACTTTGTATAAAAAAATGGGAAAAGTTGACATTTAGAGAGATATTTCTCTCACCCAGCATGGGTATATGTAAAAATACACCCCAAAACACATTGCCCTACTTCTGAGTACAGCGATACCACATGTGTGACACTTTTTTGCAGCCTAGGTGCCTAAAGGGGCCCAAATTCTAAAGAGCACCTTTAGGATTTCACAGGGCATTTTTTACGCATTTGGATTCCAAACTACTTCTCACGCTTTAGGTCCCCTAAAATGCCAGGGCAGTATAAATACCCCACAAGTGACCCTATTTGGGAAAGAAGACACCCCAAAGTATTTAGTGATGGGCATAGTGAGTTCATGGAAGTTTTTATTTTTTGTCACAAGTTAGTGGAATATGAGACTTTGTAAGAAAAAAAAATATTAAAAAAATCATCATTTTCCGCTAACTTGTGACAAAAAATAAAAATTTCTATGTGCTCACTATGCCCATCAGCGAATACCTTAGGGTGTCTACTTTCCGAAATGGGGTCATTTGTGGGGTGTTTCTACTGTCTGGGCATTGTAGAACCTCAGGAAACATGGCACGTGCTCAGAAAGTCAGGGCTGCTTCAAAATGCAGAAATTCACATTTTTGTACCATAGTTTGTAAACGCTATAACTTTTACCCAAACCAATAAATATACACTTATTGCATTTTTTTTTAATCAAAGACATGTAGAACAATAAATTTAGAAAAAAAAATTATATAGAAATGTAGTTAAAAAAAATAATTTACAACCGAAAGTGAAAAATTTCATTTTTAAAATTTAAAAATTAAAATGTCAGCAGCAATGAAATACCACCAAATGAAAGCTCTATTAGTGAGAAGAAAAGGAGGTAAAATTAATTTGGGTGGCAAGTTGTATGACCGAGTAATAAACCATGAAAGTAGTGCAGTGCAGAATTGTAAAAAGTGGTCTGGTCATTAAGGGGGTTTAAGCTAGGGGGGCTGAGCTGGTTAAAGGGGTTTTGTGGGATCCTAAAAAATGCCATTTAATTGTGTAAACCTGGTCTCCTACAGAGCATAATAGTGTGACTGTCAACTTTTCCTAAGCCTTCACTTCAGTATCCATGCTCCTGCTGTGCTCCATTGTTTGCAATCTGAACTTCCAGGCTGTGGGTGTAGATGAGCTGCAGCCACAACACTTCCTATAGTGCTGTGTGCTGCAAGATCAACCATAAATGTACCTGCCTATTACATCCTTCCCTGGATCAAACACTCTGCCCACTACACCCTCCATCGTCCCCTTGCAGTCTCCTCCTACACAGCTTTGATATGACAAGCAGTGGACTTCACCTACTCTGCTTGTTGAGTGGGAGCATCGACCAGCCCATTCCAAGATCACATGGGTCTGACATCACGGCCATTCGAATGGGGATTCTGACAGGGGATAATGGGAGTCCTGGTTGTGATGTCAGAGAAAATCTAGTCTCAACAAAGGGCGCAGTCATGTGACCACTCTCCCGCTCTCTGGAAAAAAATTACTGAAAGCAGTAGGCAGGGAAACTAGAAGTAGGTGACGCCAGCAATATTTTAGTACAGCACAAAATACCGCTTCAGAAAAAGCAAATACCACAGTGCAGCATAAAATACCACCGCAGCAGAATCTAATACCACAGTGCGGCATTAAATACCATGGCCTCCACTGCAGTATTCAACTGTATCACCTTCCTAATGATAGCAATGCAGTTGAATTCAGGAGGGAATCTGCAGCTGCTGTCCAGGTGTATAAGTGCCTGATTCTCCTAGCATTAATTAATGCTGAGAGCTCTAGATCATTATGTAACCAGATGACGGCCATGAAGAGGGCTCAGCTGGCCCTCTCTGCATCGGCCTATTGGGAAATTTCCCTGTAAGTTCTATGGCCAGACACTGCAAAAGAAGAGAAAGGAGGAGGAGGCGGCCTCTTCTTAGACTAAAACTCTGGCCTCCAGCCCCCTCTAACTCCAGTTCTTGCCCTCCAGGAATATCCATCAAGAAATCTGTTAAAGTGGAGTCAAAAATCCCCAAAGGCCAAGCCAAATGATTGTAAGTTTTCACATGGTTTAGAGTATGTTTATGTTATAGACATATAGCATACACCATGCTGCACAATATAAAGTATACCCTACACACTGTGCATGGAGCAGGTGTTATATTGTCAGACATGGTGTAGCCTCCACACATTTGCTGTATAATATACATTAGAATTCCTGCACCATACTGTACAATATACAGTATAATTCATACACCATGCCATACAATACACAGTGGTGCAGGGTCTATACTGTATTGCATGGGATGGTGCTGGGGTTATACTGTATTGTACGTGTTGGTGCAGGCGTTATACTGTATTGCATGGAATGGTGCAGGGGTTATACTGTATTGCATGGGATGGTGCAGGGGTTATACTGTATTGTACGGGATGGTGCTGGGGTTATACTGTATTGTACGGGATGGTGCTGGGGTTATACTGTATTGTACGGGATGGTGCTGAGGTTACACTGTATTGTACGGGATGGTGCAAGGTCTATACTGTATTGTATGGGATGGTGCAGGGGTTAGGCTACTTTCACACTAGCGTTCGGAGCGGGTCCGTCTGATGTTTCATTAGACGGAGCAGCTCCTATAATGCAGACGTTTGCATCCGTTCAGAACGGATCCGTCTGCATTATAACTAAAGTGTGAAAGTAGCCTGAGCGGATCCGTTCAGACTTTACATTGAAAGTCAATGGGGGACGGATCCGCTTGAAGATTGAGCCATATGGTGTCATCTTCAAGCGGATCCGTCCCTATTGACTTCCATTATAAGTCTGGACGGATCCGCTCGCCTCCGCACGGCCAGGCGGACACCCGAACGCTGCTTGCAGCGTTCAGGTGTCCGCTCACTGAGCGGAGCGGAGGCTGAGCGCTGGCAGACGGATGCATTCTCAGTGGATCCGCCTCCACTGAGAATGCATTAGGGCCAGACGGCTGCGTTCAGGGCCGCTTGTGAGAGCCTTCAAACGGAGCTCACGAGCGGACACCTGAACGCAGGTGTGAAAGTAGCCTTACACTGTATTGTACGGGATGGTGCTGGGGTTATACTGTATTGTACGGGTTGGTGCAGGGGCTATACTGTATTGTACAGGATGGTGCTGGGGTTCTACTGTATTGTACAGGATGGTGCTGGGGTTCTACTGTATTGTACGGGATGGTGCAGGGTCTATATTGTATTGCATGGGATGGTGCAGGGGTTATACTGTATTGTACGGGATGGTGCTGAGGTTATACTGTATTGTACGGGATGGTGCAGGGGTTATACTGTATTGTATGGAATAGTGCAAGGTCTATACTGTATTGCATGGGATGGTTCAAGGGTTATACTGTATTGTACGGGATGGTGCTGGGGTTATACTGTATTGTACGGGATGGTGCTGGGGTTATACTGTATTGTACGGGATGGTGCTGGGGTTATACTGTATTGTACGGGATGGTGCTGGGGTTCTACTGTATTGTACGGGATGGTGCAGGGATTATACTGTATTGTACGGGATGGTGCAAGGTCTATACTGTATTGCATGGGATGGTTCAAGGGTTATACTGTATTGTACGGGATGGTGCTGGGGTTATACTGTATTGTACGGGATGGTGCTGGGGTTATACTGTATTGTACGGGATGGTGCTGGGGTTCTACTGTATTGTACGGGATGGTGCAGGGAATATACTGTATTGTATGGGATGGTGCAAGGTCTATACTGTATTGCATGGGATGGTTCAAGGGTTATACTGTATTATACGGGATGGTGCTGGGGTTCTACTGTATTGTACGGGATGGTGCTGGGGTTATACTGTATTGTACGGGATGGTGCAGGGATTATACTGTATTGTATGGGATGGTGCAAGGGTAATACTGCATGCTCTTTGATGTCAAAATTATCTTAGGTTTTCATCTCACCCATATGATAGAGCTTTGACCAGCTCTAAACCAACTCCGCTCAGCAGCTGCCAAGTTTTAGAGGGAACACTGCCCCTGGGTGCAAAATAGCACATCTTAGGCCATGCTGCATTTCTCATGAAGCCATATCCCTTTCTCTTAACCCATACCCCTTTTTTGGACTAGACACAGATAATTTCTCGAAACCTATATGTGCCGAATTGTGCGACAATTTTACACCATTTACATCTAAATCTAGGTGCCTTTATAATAGAATTGTCTCTTTAACAAATAAATCGCAACATTTTTGTCAAAACAAGCAAGCCAACCCAAGTGATGAATCATGACGTCATATAAAGGCTTTACTATGTTTTTCTTGTACAAACATAGGCTGAACAAAGCATTGATAGTGTCATTAAACAAGAAAACATTAAACAGAAAATGATTCTCTCCATACACACCCAGATAATGTCTGATATGAAAAGCGTGTGCGTTAATGAAATTGTTTCCTGTCCAAGTGGAAGACATTCAGATAACAGTACATGATTACATCACCTTTGCTTTTTCCATGGACAGAATACAGGCTATGGTTTCAAGACAGTATGCCATATATTATATTATACTATATTATACAGTACTATTCTATGGTATAGTAGTATCAGATTGAATGGAATGAATAGACATAGCAATTCATTAAGTTTTCCGTTGATTGAGAATGGGAGACAGTAAATAATGATTAGAGCTTATTCTATGCTACACTACTGGAAAATAAAGAAGAAAACCTGGAAAACTGAGAGTGACATCCAGTCCCAGACATTCTCAATGGGGGAAAGATCTGATGTTTGAGCTGGCCAAGGGAGTTGCACGATACCCTGAAGAGCAGTGTAACCCAGGCAGTTTTTGGACAGGTATTATCCTGTTGGAACATCTCCAGAGTCAATATATATATATATTTTTTTCCCTGTTGTCATCGCTCCCACACCAGTCTCTGCGCAGGGGCTGGTGTGGTTTTTCTTGCTTCTGAGGTCTTAGATCCGTTTTTTCCCCTTTTATTCTTTGTTCCCCCCCTCCTCTTACTGCGTCGTCCACCATTGCTTACCTTCTCTTCTCTTGGCTCCGCCTCCTCCTTTCTTCTTTGCACGCTCCCTGACCGCTCCGGTTCTGGTCCGCCCTCTGACGCGCCCGTACTCTCTCAAGACTTCGGGTGCTTCACTCTTTATCCCGGCCAGCAGTTGTGGACGTCGCTCCCGTAGTATAGCAAGACTTCGGGCGCCATGATATTCATTCCGGTCGGTGGTAACGGACGGCAGCACTGGTTCTCTGGCCTTTGGTATATATAAAATCTGCTCTTTGGCTAGTATTTTTGCCCCCTCCCTTGTTCTATATACCCTTGCTGCAGGAGGGATCCAGGGTCAGGCTGACCTGCTGCCCTCTATTAGTTCTTATAGGTACCTTAGAGGGATTCATTATGTCCAAGCATAGGGTGCCCCTTAGTCCTCCTTCCCTTGGGGACCTTACTTATGGAAAAACCCCAGCTAATCCTGCCTCCTTTTCCCCTGTGGGAGTGTATAATCCCCGGGTGGATGACTCCCAGGTCCTTGCGCTCCAGCGCTCTATGACAGACGCCATCATTGCGGCCATGGGGTCCATGTCCTCCACACTATCCAGGTCCATTTCTGAGGCCATTTTGGCCCAGCCCTCTACTTCCAGACTTCAGGTTCCCCATGCCACCCTTAAAGCTGGATCTTCAGCTCCTGACCCGTCAGCCTCCAGAAACGATGTGAGCGGTGTGACTTTTGCCACCCTTGATAGCGCGCCTATGTCGCACAAAAGGGCCTGTACGCGCCAGGCAGAAAGAGCGCACCCGTGGAAATGTGCCAGAGCACAACCAGACACTGAGTCCGAGCTGGACTTTGGTTCAGATGAGGAGTCTCCGACTGGCGCCTTTGGTGACGCGGAGGGGGATCTTGGGGATGTTCAGGTGGACCGACCCTTCTCAGCCCCTTCGCCCAGCGGCTCCCTAGCTGAGGCCACCACTGCCTCTGCCACCACCCTTATAGACCCAGTCGGTGAACCCCTTTTTAACCCGGATGCCCTCCACCATTCCAGATTGGCGGAGTGGCTCCCAATAGACCACGTGGCCAAGTACTTGGAGGCCTGTGTGCAGTGCCCCCTTAGTAAGGAGGCCTGAAATAAGCTACGGGCGGAATGCCCGAGACCCCTGGTACCTAACAAGGTCTGTGAGACTCCAGTGGTGGACCCTAAAATGGTACAATTTTTAGCCAAATCGGGTTGGAACCCTTGCAAGGGGCTAGAATCAGCCTTAAAAGGCTGCCAGGACAAACTCCTGGATGTCTTTGGCCCCTTAGCAAACATTTTCGAGCTGGCAGAGACCACTAGAGCTGAGGACAGGCAGGTGGACCTGGAGGAACTCCGGGGCTGGGTTCAATGCGCCATTTGTATTACCGGGAATGTTAATACTTCCCTTTCTATTGAGAGGCGCAAGGCCATCCTGTTTAAGATTGAACCCAAATTGGCCAACCTTGCCCTTACAGAGGCGGGCAGGGAGGCACAAGGTTTGCTCTTCGGTGATTCCTTTATCAAGGATATGGGCCGTTTTGTGGGCGCCTTTACGGCCTTGGACAAAGCCCAGTCCTCCATGAAACGGGTGTTTCAGAATAGGGTTTCTACCAGGGCTGGCAGTTCCAGGGGCCGTCTGTCTGGCCGGTCGACCTTCCAGACCTGAGGCATGGGTCGAGGCTCCTTCTCTCAGAGGTCCTTTGCTCAGAGGAACCCCTACCCCGAGGCGAGGAAATCTTTTTCCTTCTTCCCCACTCATGGCAGACCGGGCCATTTCAAAGGCTATAGAGGTTCCACAGGATCAGCAACACCTCCTCAGCATTTTTCGAATTGTTGTGTAGGGGGGCAACTCGGTCTTTTTTCTCATGCTTAGTCCAGCATCACCTCGGACCCGTGGTTTCTTTCTACTGTTCGGGAGTTCCACATAGAGCTGGTAGATGACCCTCTTTTCTTCCCCCCGCCGCACATCCAGGTCTGCTCCAATCAGGTGCAAGCTTTGGTGGATGAAGAGCTGTCGGAACTCTACCGGAAAGGGGAGGTGGGACGGGCATTCAGGAGTTGTCAGCAGCATTTTCCTAGTGGAAAAGAAAGGAGGGCATATGCGCTCAGTCATCAATCTCCGAGCTTTGAATGCATTTGTCAGGTACCGCCACTTCAAGATGGAGGGGATTCACGTCCTCAGAGATCTTCTTCTACAACAAGATTGGATGGTGAAGCTCGACCTCAAAGATGCGTATCTGACGGTTCCAGTGTTAGAGTCTTCCAGGGACGTTCTGCGTTTCCTCTGGAGAGGGGACATTTGGCGTTTTACATGTCTCCCCTTTGGTCTCTCTTCAGCTCCCTGGTGCTTCACCAAATTAATGCGTCCAGCTATGGCTTGGCTGCGCAGTTGAGGAGTACGGCTCATAGTCTACCTGGACGAAATCCTCATCATGGCTCAGGACGGATCCGTCCTTCTCAGTCATCTAGATTTGACGGTGCATCTCCTGTCCCGTTTAGGTTTTCTTCTCAACAGAGAGAAGTCTGTGCTCAGACTATCTCGCTGCATGGACTTTCTGGGCTTCATGGTGGATTCGACCATGTCTACACTACGCCTTCCTAGGGAGAAGATCCATTCCATCCATAAGGAGTTGCGCTGCGCCTTGGCGGCTCCTCAAATCTCGCTGTGCCATCTGGCCCGGATTATCGGCTTCTGGCCTCCTTTATTCAGGTGGTATTCCCAGCCCCGTTACATTGCCGAGCCTTGCAGCGCTTGAAGATTGCCCACCTACACACGGGGGCTTCATATGCAGATCTCATCTCACTGGACTCGGAGACCAGAGACGAGTTGTTATGGTGGATCCACAATCTCTCGGTCTGGAACGGCAAGGCGATTTTCGGGCCCCAACCGGACCTCACGGTGGAGTCGGACGCCAGTCTGCGGGGCTGGGGCGCTCATTGCAAAGGTGTGAATACCGGAGGATGCTGGTCGGAAGACGATTCCTACCTCCACATCAATGCTTTGGAGCTTCTGGCGTGATCCTTTGCGATCCGCAGTTTTGCAAATGGGGTAGCCAGGGCGTGCATCAGGCTGCGTATGGACAACGTCTCGGCGGTGAGGTACGGGGATGTTTGCCCCGTTTTAGGTGTAATTCTGCAATGTTCTGTTTTTCTTGATTTTGCAGAATAGAATCTTCGAGATCATTAGGAGCTTCGCAGTGTGGCTTCAGTGCTGAGTTCACCAGACCGTGGCGTTGTTTCCAGTTCTGAAGAGTTCAGTGGTTCATGCTGCATCGGTTGAAAAGGATTGTTCTGGATTGTTCCTGTTATTGAGTTTGTGTCACCTCGCTAAGAAAGAAGAAGGACTTATGGATGTGGGGTCTATTATAATGGCACAAAGGGGAGGGGATTGTTGCCATGGTTTCTTCCTTTATGTCATGTTTTTTCTTTGCTGCTATTGGTGGACAGTAAAGAAAGGGTTAAGCAATACTCGCCTCCATGTCCTTCATAAAATCATGACTTTACGTCATAAAATAGGAAAATCATGCAATTATTTTTTCTTTTGGTCTGAGGCGAAGATAAGAGGCAGGAATGACTAGTCTGTGATGACTGTTACAGGAGAATATGGTTTTCAGCCACAACCTCAGTCCTATTGCTGTGTCCTTACTGCAAAGCTTTGAAAATGTTAATGTCAATTTTATGTATCATGTCCCATAGGATGTACACTGACGAGCAAAACGGTAACAATGTTTTGAACTTTTGACTTTCAGGATCCATATCTCACCATCCACTACAGCTTTGAATGTGAGACTACCATCGTTTTATATACAATCATCTTGGCTAACGCATACATAAATAGAACATCCAACTATTTAGCATATGATTAGCTATGCAGATTCTTGTCATGTAACTGCATTATAACTGTTTTGCTCCTGGTGGTGGAACAATCTTTTTCTTCTTGTATACTACAAGTTACAACCTGTTCTTCACATTCTCTAATAGCTCAATGTGTTATTAGGTTGATTACCAAACACAAAGTCACTGGTTTGAATCCAGTAGCAGCCATGACGATTTCCCAAGAAAAGAGAAACAGCATCATCTAGCCCATCAATAGCGGTATCTCAGCCAAGAAAATTGCCAGATGCATCATGTGAGTGCCATGACAGTTGGAAGAATATAACATAAAGTCCGTCCATCCATTCCAAAGCCAAGAGGCAAAATATCAGAGTCAGCAAGTCAGCTCATCACAAGGTCTATCAGTTCTGCAGACAAACACGGCAGTGGAGGTGGCTCGTATGCTTCTTAATAGTAAGATCACAGACATCCATACATGCACCGAGCAACGCACATTACACAAGTTTGGAATGGTGGCCCTAACAAAGGTGAAGAAGCCTCGCCTTCAATATCGTCATAAGAAGCGTTGCCTCGAGTTTGCAAATAAAGTACGAACAGTAGAAGATTGGAAACGGGTGATTTCGAGCGATGAGACAAAAGTCAATAGACTGGGCTCTGATGGGTGCAAATTGGTCTGGAAGAAAAAAGGGAAAAGGGGGTTAACGGATAAAGAAATTGAAGGAACCATCAAGTTCGGTGGAGAAGGCCTGATGATATGGGGTTGTTGTTTCACAGCCAAAGGCATTGGATACTTGACTAGGATCGACGGTGGTCTCAATGCTGAGCTATATGTGAGTATCCTACAAGACGAGTTACTTTGTACACTCAAGTATTATGGGAATGAAAAGGACGACATAGTGTTCCAGCAGGACAACCACCTGAAGCATACGTCGAGATTGTCAAATAAATAGTTCAATAAAAATGAAGGAGAGGTGCTGGATTGACCCCCACAGTCCCCAGACCTCAAACCAATCAAACATTTGTGGGTAGAGTTGAAGAAAAAGCTGTATTCGTACCCAATTGAGTCGACCAGTATGCACTAACATTGGGAACATGTAGAAGAGACCTGGGAACAGATTTCGGTCGAGACATGCTTAAATCTGATCAAGAGTGTGCCCAGAAGGAATCAGGTAGTGTTGAAAGCCAAAATTGGATTGACAAAATACTAACAAAATGATAAAAATTACAATTAAAAATTATAGGAGCAAAACATTACTGCCAGCACTATATGTACATAATGGGGAGGGGAACATTGATGGGGCAGTGGGTAGGGTGATTACTGGGGGCACTGTAGGGACATTAATGGGGACACTATAGAGGACATTACTTAGGGCACTGTAAGGGACATTACTGTGGGCAATGGAATTATTGTTGAAGGCACTATGGGGACATTATTAATACTGGGGCACTATGGGTGGTTTAGTATGGTATTTGGTTCTGCTGGGCCAGTATATTGTGCTGCGTTATGCCACACTGTAGTATTTGGTTCTGCTGGGGTAGCATATGGTGTTGTACTGTAGTAGTTGGTTTTGTTGGGGTAGTATACTGTATTACACTGCACTGTGGTGTTTGGTTCTACTGAGGTAATATTTTGTTGAATATGGTTCTGCTGAGGTAATATTTAGCGCTGTTCTGTGGTATTTGGATCTGCTGGAGTAATATTTTATGGCATTTTGTTCTGCTGGGGTAGTATGTTTGCTGCACTGCGGTATTTGGTTCTGCTGTGGCAGTATATTTTACTACACTAGGCATTTGAATCTGCTGGGGTAGTGTTCTGTGCTGTGCTGTGGTATTTGGATCTGCTAGGGTAATATTTGTTCTGCTGGAGTAGTATTTTTGTTGCACTGTGGTATTTGGTTCTGCTGTGGCAGTATATTTTCCTGCACTGTAGTATTTAGTTTTGCTGTGACAGTATATTGTGCTGCACTGTAGTATTTGGTTTTACCGGGCAGTATTTTGAGCTACATTGTGTTATTTGGTTCTGCTGAGGTAGTATATAGTGTTCATTGCCAATTTTTGTATCGTGAATTTTCCAATTGCCGGTTTTCACAATCAAGAAAATAATGACGAGATTGAGAATTCTCGAATATACGACGAATATTCGCCCAAATATCTGCGAAACATCATGAATTTGAATATTGCCCCTGCCGCTCATCACTGGTAGTATATTGTGTTACATTGTGGTATTTGGTTCCGTTGAATCAGTATATTGTGCTGCAATTGTATTTAGAACTGCTGAGGTAATATTTTATGTAAAAATGGAAACAACAGGACATAAGGTCCAGCTCACCACTCCACCATGTAAGTCTTCATAGCCACACACACAAGAGACGGTGCCCAGAAAAGTCTGTGCATTAATTGATCCAATGATGAAAAAAAAGTGTGCTCTGGTAGCTTGTCTTATAAAATCACAATAAAATAATAATATAAGCAGTGCATAATGGCCTACACATTTTGGACAGTCCCTTGCTGTCCTTAAACAAGACAACATTTTGTAACAACACCAAATTTAAAATTACTTATAACCACACCCTGTGACGTAAAAATTCAAGGCACCTCCCGGATTAACTTCTTCAATACCACGTCTTAGCAAATGCTGGTCACAATCACATATCAATTATATTGTGATCAGCTTTGCTAAGCTGTAGTATTGAAGGATTTAATCCGGGAGGTGCTTTGACTTTTTAAGTCACAGGTTGTGATTATGTGTCGTTTTAAATTTGGGAGAGCTTTACATCTACCTTTGGGTCATTATACTGAGATAAAATCTGCAAAAATACAAGTGAAAAACAGGTAGCCAAAGAGAGCAAAACGAATCCCAAAACATTCTTGAAATATATAACTTCTAGAAAACCAAGGACAGGTAGGGCTCCTAAATAATGGTAACAGGGAGATGGTGATTCGGGATCAGGAAAAGGCATAGCTACTAAATGTTTTTTTTTTTTTAGCTCAGTATATACAAAAGAAGAGAAGCTGATATCAGTGGTACCAGGGCTGTTAGTACATCCAGTAATATACTCTATAGCAGGGGTACTCAACTGGCGGACCGCGGTCCAAATACGGACCGCGTCCGCCAGTTGACCGGACCCCGGCCATTCTTCAGAGCGCTCCTCCTCTCCTGCACACTGTATCGTGCAGGAGGAGGAGCTTACGGCGCACTTCTTCCTGTCCCACTCCCAGAACGCTGAGCGCAGTGAGACATGTAGCGCTCCTCCTCTCCTGCACACTCTGGTACGGAGGAGGAGCTTACCGGCGCACTTCCTCCTTCCCAGGGGCGCAGTGAGAGACGGCTCCCTCCACATGCAGGCACCAGCGCTTTAATCCGGCACATGCACGTGGAGGGAGCTTTCTCCCTCAGTGCGCTCACAGGTCCCTCCTCCCCTGCAGCAGCGGCAGCACGTAAGGGAGCTCCAAGCTCCAAAGGACACTTACGTGCTGCTGGAGAGGGGAGGGACATCACCACTGCCACCAATGGAATAAACGTCCCATTGGGAAAGGGAGGGGCGTGGAGAGGGCTACAGAGAGGCGGGAACACGTCACTGACTGCAGGAAAGGACTCCAGTCAGTGTCGTGTTCCCATCTCTCCTGGGCCATCTTCTTTAAAATTAAAGGTAAACTGATAAAATGAAGTGGTTAAGCCCCATCAAACCATGATAGTTTTGTTCCGCATCCAATTCCCATTATTGGGGCATTGGATGCGGACCCCTTAGTTTCAATGGAGCGGAAAAAGATGCAGACAGCACACAGTGTGCTGTCTGCATCTCTTGTGGCCCCATTGTAATTAAGGGGTCCGCATCCAATCCCCCATAAATGGGAATTGGATACGGAACAAAACTATCATATGTCTGTTCTGTGGCTTCGGTTGCCACCCGGCCAGTAGTTCACCAGCAAGGCTGGTATTTTAGTTCCCTTGCCGGTGCCAGAATTTTCCTGTAAGGACTGTTAGGGTACTTTCAGACTTGCGGCAGGACGGATCCGACAGGCTGTTCACCCTGTCAGATCCGTCCTGCCGCTATTTTTCCGGACTGCCACTCCCCATTGACTATAGCGGGAGTGGAGCTACGGCGCAGCATGGCAGTGCACGGTGTGAGGTCGCCAGACGAAAAAGTCGGACATGTAGTACTTTTAGTCTGGCGGCCTCTCACCGTGCTGCGCCGTAGCTCTGCCCCCATCCCCATTATAGTCGATGGGCACAGAGCAGCAGCATGGCGAAGTAGTGGCAAGATGGATCTGACAGGGTGAGCAGCCTGTCGGATCCGTCCTGCTGCAAGCGCTTCCATCATGGAACACCCATTAGTACAGACTTTACCTCCACCGCTACTTGTGCTAGTAAAAAAATAAATAAAATTACGGTACCTCCACCTCCATTTGCTCACGCTGTGGAGAACACTCCCTGATGACTAGAAGCTCAGGACAGGACCTACAAGACGTCATCACGTTGGAGCACCGGTCCTGAGCTTGCAGTCAGCAGCGAATGTTCACCGCAGCCAGGTGAATGCAATTTTTTTTTTTATGCAAAAGCAGAGAAGGGGGCACTAATGGGGGCATTACTCTTACTGGGGGCACTAATGGGGACATTATTCTTACTGGGGGCATTATTCTTACTGGGGCACTAATGTGGCCATTACTAATTCTGGGACTTACCCGGGGCGCTCCACTATAACATCAGAGCGCCCCACACGCATGGATCACATGATCGCATGGATCACGTGATCCGTGCGACGTAGGGGCGCTATGACATAATTCTGGAGCATCCCGGGAGCGGCACAGACGGTAAGTATCTTCTTCCCCGGCTCCCCACTACTTTACCATGGCAGCCGGGACTTTAGTAGCGTCCTGGCTGCCATGGTAACACTGAAAGCATTTTTAAGACTGATCGGTCTTCAAATGCTTTCAGGTGTGTGGCGTTGTGACGGATCCGGCGGGCATTTCCGGCGACGGAAGTGCACGCCGGATCCTCACAAAAAACGCCAATGTGAAAGAGGCCTTAGGGTACTTTCACACTGGCGTTTTTCCTTTCCGGCGTAGAGATCTGTCCTCGGGTCTCTATGCCGGAAAGAAACTGATCAGGATTATTCCCACGCATTCTGAATGGAGAGAAATCCGTTCAGGATGCATCAGGATGTCTTCAGTTCAGTCTTTTTGACATTTCAGGACGGAGATAATACCGCAGCAAGGTGCGGTTTTATCTCCGTCCTGAAATGCTGGAACACATGACTGAACGCCGGATCTGGCATTAAGAAAAGACTGAAGGACGGATCCGTCCATCCAGTCTGCGCATGCACAGACCTTTAAACCAGTGAAAAAAAATACAAGACGGATCCGTCTCTCCGCACGGCAAAAGGAGAGACGGATCCGCACTTGCAATGCATTTGTAGATGGATCCGCAAGCCGGATCAGTCTACAAATGCTTTCAGTTGTCATGCGGTGTGCCGGATCCAGCGGGACGGAACAGCCTGCCGGATCCTCACAACGCAAGTGTGAAAGCACCCTAAGTGCGTTTTTTTCCTCACAGATTTTCATACGTATAAGCCACAGCGTAATACAGTACCACCAGAGTGTAAATGAGATTACTCAAATCTCATTTACACTCTGCTTTAGGTGCAGAAATTGACCTAATCTGCACCATGTCGAACCACATACAAACTAAAACAAAAAATTCCCCAAAGCTGTAATAAACATCCTCCCCATTCACACTAGACTACATAAATATCAAAATGACCAACACAGAATAGGGAACCTATTTTAATTATTATATGGGTACCTACTAATTATTATAGGGTACCTACACAAGTGGCAGATTTTGTGGCAGAAAATTCCGTGACTGAAAACCAGTTCCACCTGAAGTCATGGAAAACGCCATGTGCTTGCCGCACCATTGAAATGAATGGAACTGATTTTCAGTCGCTAAATTTTCTGCCAAAAAATCTGGCGTGTTAAAGCACTGTTAGTGTCAATTTGCAAGCTAAGGGTATTTTCACACCTTCGGCATGGCTATCCGCCGGATCTGCCATGCCGCAATTACCCGTGCACTGCTGTGCTGCCGCTCCATCCCCATTGACTATAATGGGGGCGGGGCGGAGCTATGGCGCAGCACGGCAGTGATCGCCACACTAAAAAGTTGGACATGCAGGACTTTTAGTCCAGGAATCTCTGGCCGTGCTGTGCCGTAGCCCCGCCCCCTGCCCCTATTACAGTCAATGGGGACGGAGCGGCAGCACACGGGCACTTGCGGCATGGTGGATCCGGCGGGCTGTTCACCTGCCAGAACAGGTGTGAAAATACTCTAAAAGACATTAAAAATTCTTTGGTCTTCCCCCCCTGCAGGAAAAAAAAACCTGTGATAAAACTTAATAAAAAAAATAGTGTCACAGAAAATTGAGTCATGCAAAAATAAAAATAAATCCAAAATTATTTTGGCATCCCAAAAAATAAAAGTGGCCCATTACACCACCAAATCACTAAATCACAAAAAAGTGTCTGGCCATTAAATGGGCTGTTCGGTTTGAATAAGAAACCAGACAACACTTAGGAATAGGATGCAATAAAGAACAGAGCAGTACCTACCTAGAAAATCCAGCACTGCTGTTCTGGTTCTCCCTACTAGGCTCTGTTTACTTGGGTGCAACAGCAACTTCACAAGTGACCGCTGCAGCCAAGAGGCCAGTTTGGCTGCAGTGATCACATGTTATGGACATGACATCACCATCGCAGCTGAGAAAACAGTACCCAGATTGGAAAACTTGAGCGGCAGTTCTAGAGTTGCAGGGTAAGTACCATTCTATTCTTTATTCAGGCTAATCTTCAGTGTTGTCCGGATACTTTCTGAAACCGGACAACCTTTTTTTATTTGATTCATTGGAGATGTTTAAAATGCAGTATGCTCCAAGTCATACTTTTTGAAATTTTTGACATATCCGTTGTAATAGAAATGTAAGAACATATAAATAAACTAAAACATTTGTGAAAAACACGTGAAATCCATGGGATTCGCGAACCAAAAATAAAAACCACTATAAGCAAGTGTGTATTTTTAATGGAGACCTTAGGCTACTTTCACACTAGCGTTCGGCTAGCGTTCGATCGGATCCGTTCTGAACGGATCCGATCATAATAATGCAGACGGAGGCTCCGTTCAGTACGGATCCGTCTGCATTATTTTAGCAAAAAAAAGCTAAGTGTGAAAATAGCCTAGTACGGATCCGTCCAGACTTTCAATGTAAAGTCAATGGGGGACGGATCCGCTTGAAGATTGAGCCACATTGTGGCATCTTCAAACGGATCCGTCCCCATTGACTTACATTGGAAGTCTGGACGGATCCGCACGGATCCGCACGCCTCCGCACGGCCAGGCGGACACCCGAACGCTGCAAGCAGCGTTCAGCTGTCCGCCTGTCCGTGCGGAGGCGAGCGGAGCGGAGGCTGAACGCCACCAGACTGATGCAGTCTGAGCGGATCCGCCTCCATTCAGACTGCATCAGGGCTGGACGGCTGCGTTCGGGTCCGCTCGTGAGCTCCTTCAAACGGAGCTCACGAACGGAAACCCGAACGCTAGTGTGAAAGTAGCCTTAGTGTACTATTATCTCATTCTGTTGCAATATTTAAAGATCATCAACATTTTATTTTTAGGTCATATCATCCAGCCCTAGGCTTATGAGGGAGAGAATGTAGCCTAAGATAGAACACCAACGCTCAGACAGAAGGAGCAGGAAAGTTTCAGAGTGGCACAGTGCTTCCAGAGGGAGCAGAAGAGTATCAGAGTGCTGCCAGAGCAAGCATCAGAGTGCTGCTAGGGGGAGTATCAAAGTGCTGCCAGAGCGAGCATCAGAGTGCTGCTAGGGGGAGTATCAAAGTGCTGCCAGAGCGAGCATCAGAGTGCTGCTAGGGGGAGTATCAAAGTGCTGCCAGAGCGAGCATCAGAGTGCTGCTAGGGGGAGTATCAAAGTGCTGCCAGAGAGAGCATCAGAGTGCTGCTAGGGGGAGTATCAAAGTGCTGCCAGAGAGAGCATCAGAGTGCTGCTAGGGAGAGTATCAAAGTGCTGCCAGAGAGAGCATCAGAGTGCTGCTAGGGAGAGTATCAAAGTGCTGCCAGAGCGAGCATCAGAGTGCTGCTAGGGGGAGTATCAAAGTGCTGCCAGAGCGAGCATCAGAGTGCTGCTAGGGGGAGTATCAAAGTGCTGCCAGGGGGAGCAATAGAGACAAGACAGCTCAGGAAACAACTTGAAAATCTAGCAGCAGGTCTGTAGGAGACAACAATTGTTGCCTAGTTGAGCCAAGCATTGCCCTACCAGTCAAGCCACACTCTGGCCGAGGAGACTGGTATCCTCCAGCCATACATTACTGCCCCAGGCAAGATAGACACCACATTTGTCCACTGTTACAAACACAATATAATAAGCCATGGCTAGCACATCAAAAAAAAGAAAAGTAGACTCAGAAAATCGAGATTTCAAAGATGAATGTACTGCGAAATATTGTTTCAGTCTTATGAATGTTGCCAACCCAAAGCCAATGTGTTTAATATGCAACGAAACAGTGGCCCTTATAAAAAGTAGTAATGTAAAACGACATTATGAAACAAAACATAAAAGTTTTGAACAGAATTATCCACAAAATTCTGAGATACGAAAAAAAAAAATTGCTTCGTTAACTGCATCATATCAAGCTTCTATTAAGCGTCTTGTTAGTTCAATGTCCCAGCAGGAAAAAACAATTGAATCATCACTGAGGGTTGCTTGGATTTTAGGAAGACACAAAAAAACATTTTCAGATGCAGAGATTGTTAAAGAATGTATGGTTGAAGTTGTTGACGCCATGTTTGAAGGTAAACAGAAACAAGATTTTCAAGGAAAAATCAAACAAATTCCCTTGTCTGATTCCACAGCAGCACGCCGAACTGAAATAATTTCAGAAGATCTTCTCTTCCAGCTTGAGGTGAAAATGAAAAAGGCAGATTGCATTTCATTAGCTGTGGATGAATCATGTGATGCAACTGATAATGCCCAGCTCATGGTATTTGTTAGATTTTATGACGACGCACAAAAAGATTTTTGTGAAGATCTACTTGGCATGACTGCCCTCCATGCTCACACAAGAGGTGAAGATCTTTATGGAGCAATTACAGAAATGCTGAAGAAAAGGGACATTAACTTGAATTCAGTTATTTCAGTTGTAACGGATGGAGCTCCTGCTATGGTAGGAAAAGAGAAAGGGTTGGTGCCACGCTTGAAAGTGCTCAATCCTAGTTTGATTTCTTACCATTGTATAATACACCCGTCTATCTTGTGTGCTAACCTTGGAGAAAAATATGCAAATGTCATGGAAAATGTTATGAAGCTGATTAATTTTCTCCTGGCCTCTTCAGCACTTCAACATCGTCTGTCAATGCTGCCTTCAGTGATCTACTTGTCCACAACAATGTAAGGTGGCTTAGTAAGGGCAGAGTTTTAGAACGCTTTTGGAGTATTCGGAAAGAGCTGGAAAAGTTTTTAGCTGAACAGAAGACAGAAAAAGCAAAAGCATTTTTGACATTTATGAGTAACAAAGACAAAATGGAAATCGTTGCTTTCCTGGCAGATATTACAAGTCATTTAAATGCTTTAAATATAAAACTACAAGGCAAAGATCTAACTATTTTTGACCTTGTGGAAGCAGTGAGGGCTTTTCAGAAGAAATTAGAGTTTTTTCAGAGTGATCTAAAAGAGAACTTGCTTCATTTTCCAAAGCTTGATGAATATAGCCAACAAGATAATACCAAAGAAAGTGTATTCTCCAACCATGGGGACTTCATGCAAGGCCTAATTGACAATTTTAAAAGTCGCTTCCAAGACTTCACAATTGGCCAAGAAGTTTTGCTATGTATTAAAAATCCATATCTGGTAAAAAAACATTGGGCGTTTTGCTACTGAGGCCCATCATGCTTTTACCTGGGCAAATTCTGCTACCCTACAGATGGAGCTAATTGATCTGCAAGAAGATGCTGTTTTAAAAGTCAGTTGAATGATTGTGACCCCGTTTTCTTCTGGACAAAACTGGTTATTCCAGCTAAATATCCACTTATACAAAAAATAGCAATCCATGTCCTTACTATGTTTGGTTCTACATACACTTGTGAATCTGCATTCTCCACTATGAATCTGGTGAAGAACAGATACCGCACTCAGATCACAGATGAGCATTTGCACCAGTGTGTTCGAATGGCAGTCACCCCCTTTGTACCGAATTTCAAAGGGCTGGTGAAAGAGAAAAAATGCCAATTTTCACACTAAAAACAATTATAAATCTGAATGTAAATAGCTCTACAAAGTTTGCAAGACATTAAAAAGATGGCATCTTTACTGTTGGTGTTCAGCTCGGACCTTCACCTGACTGCAGACCCAGGTATGTGGTGGAGCTTTAATAAAAACTAGCTGAGTACCCCCGCTCTATAGGCTAACTGTAGATATGTTAACTTAAATAAGGTAAATGTGAACATGGCTTGTGCATACATACCTTCCTTATATGAGGTAGTTGAACTCTATATGCAGTAGAATGGTGTAGACCACGTATAATTTCTGTGTAATGTATCCGTGGCCTAACTGAAACATCCATGGAATAAGTCATGTGACACTCATCACATCATAAAACCCCTGGCATTCAGTAAGCAGTGTTACATGACAGACATGTGCTGGGTTAGTACTCAGGATGCATCCAGGTGATAAGTAAATAGGAGTAGTGTTGGAATAATGATTTTTATTATGGTTATTACAGTAACTACATCACTGTGTGTATTTACATGGCTGCCTGTCATTAGTTGATGTTGTTGTATATATATATATTAATAAGGTTTTGTGTAAAAAAAAAAAAAACACCACTCAGAGATCTGCTTCTACTCTGATACTGACAGAGATGACGTGGCAATGAGTAATACTGTATACACTTTATATATGTTGTGCTCCATAATACACTACTATCCACCTGTTAGATACTGGGGCAGTTAACTGAAAGCCAAGTCACATGATACTTGTGATTGTCACATGACTGATGCCTGACTGACTCCATCTTTAATCCTATCCAGCTCTCCTATGGTGTATTTTACAGGATAAAAAAAGGGCCATACCATTTTTTTTTTTCTTTAAGGAAAGGTTATTTTATGGATATATTAAAGGTCGGAGAGAAAATGTTTACGATGTATAGATGTATATTAGACATAGTTGTTAAGATTGGAAAAAGACAAAAGTCCATCAAGTCTAACCTGTAATCCTGCTATATTGATCCATAGAACAAATTCCTGGATCAATGTTCATCATTCTTTTAAGGAGGGGTTGAGCCAAAGGGAAAGGGTGTGTAGAACATGATTTCTATACATTATCATAAGCCTCAATGTTATTTTGTAATAAAAAGATCTTGAAGTCAATTTTCAATCCAATTACAAATTATATGTTCTAAGCCAATATACCTCAATTTACCCATGAGGCGTCTGTGGGACAATATCAAATGCCTTTGCAAAGTCTAAAAACACAATATCCATAACCTTCCCTCTTTCCAGGCTTCTCTTCACGTCCTCATAATAACAAATCAGGTTTGTCTGACAGCTTCTGTTCTTAGTAAAACCATGTTGGCTATCACTCATATTTTTGACAGTTAAATAATCCTGTACGTAGTCCTGTAGAAGGCCTTTAAAAATGTTTCCCACTATGAATGTTAAGCTTACTGGTCTATAATTTCCTGGTGAAGACCTAGCACCCTTTTGAAAAATGGGCGCCACCTTTGCCTTGTGCCAGTCCCTTGGTACAATGCCTGTCATTAAAGAATCAGTAAATATTATGAACAGAGGCAAAGCAATAACTGAACAGAGCTCCTTTAGAACTCTATGGTGTAATCCATCTGGACCCCAGGCCTTGTTCACTAGCTTTTTTTTAACATATCAAGGACCATATGTACAGTCAGCCAGTTAAGTATGTTATTTGAGGTATTTACACCAGTGCCCTCATGAGATGCCCTCTCTTCTTTTGTATATACAGAGCTAAAATAAAATCATTTAGGAGCTCTGCCTTGATCTCCAGTGACCAACGCTCCGTTACCATCATTTAGGGGCCTTGTTCTGACCTTGTTGTTTTTTTTTTGCATTTATATATTTGAAGAATGTTTTGGGGTTGTTCTTACTTTCTTTGGCAATCTGTATTTCATTGTGTATTTTCGCTAATTTTATTAGCCCCTTACATAATTTATGTAGTTCTTTAAACTTTTTAAAGGCTACAGCTGACCCCTCGGATATTTCTTAAAGGCCCTCTTTTTGTGAGTTATTGCCCTTTTTACACTATTTGTTAGCCATGTTGAGTTTAATTTTATTCGCTTGAACTTGTTACTTCTAGGAATGCATTTAACAATATACTTATCCAAAGTAGATTAAAGCACTCCCATTTAGTATTAGTGTCATTATGTCATTATGTGACAATAGTTGCTCCCAGTCTATGCCCTGAAGTGCAGCATTTAACCCTGAGAAATTTACCTTTTCAAAATTAAGTGTTTTTGCATTGCACGGATCCGTCTTGAACACCATTGAAAGTCAATGGGGGTCGGATCCGTTTTCAATTGCACCATATTGTGTCAGTGTAAAACAGATCCGTCCCCATTGACTTACATTGTAAGTCTGGATGGATCCGTTTGGCTCCTCATCGTCAGACTGTCACCGTTTTAGTGACCGTATAAAAAAACGCAACGCAGCCAAATTGGTGAATTCTGAACGGATCCTTATCCATTCGGAATGCATTGGGGCCTAACTGATCCGTTTTGGGCCGCTTGTGAGAGCCCTGAAACGGATCTCACAAGTGGACTCAGAAACGCCAGTGTGAAAGTAGCCTTAGTTGGAATATAATTATATTTTTGTCATTGTTACCAAGGTTTTCATAGACAGTGACATTTCCCACAAGCTCTGCATTGTTAGAAATGACTAAATCTAGAACAGATCTAGTAGGATCTTCTACAAACTGGCCCAGGGCCGGCGCTTCCAAATAGGCAAGAGGGGCAATTGCCCCCGAGTTCTTAGGGCCCCCAAGCCCACCACCCGACACCGGCCGGTCCCGATCCTATTTTTTTTGTGAGGCCCCGCACTGGTGGAGGTCTGTCTCTGGCTCCCGGAAGGGGGCCCGCGGCGGCAGGTCACAGGGAGATGAACGCTTCCATTGTGGAAGCGTTCATCTCCGTAGTCATCTGTATAGCCGTCCTCAGGACAGCAATACAGATGCCTGTGCTGTGGGGCAGGGGAGGAAGAAGCATCTCCCTCTAATGTTCCTCTGATAGGCTGCCGGCACAAGTTCCGCAGCCTATTAGAGGCCGGGGCAGGCGGCGCGATGACGTCATTGTGCCGCCTGAGCCGTACAGTGCAGGACACAGGCCCTATTTCTAAACAATTTTTTAAACTTTTTTTTATTTGAATTTGAACTTCATTTTTTTTTTAACTTTATTTAATTTTTTTACTTTTTTTTACACTTTCTTTTTTGTCCCACTCTGGGACTTCAACTTTTGGGGGTCTGATGCCCTTTACAATGCATCACAATTCTTCTGTATTGTGATGCATTGGCTGTAATACACTTACAGCCTGCTTGTCTGTGAGATCCAGGAGGATGGATCTCACAGGCTCTCCCGGAAAGCAGACACGATGCCTAAGGAAGGCCTCGGGCTGCCTTCCATGGCATCGGGTCCCTGTCACAGCAGCACGGGGGGACCCGATGACAGCTCCGATGCCCACAAGGACATCACATGTGCCACGGTCAGCGCTGACCGCGGCACATCAAGGGTTAATGCGCCGGCATTGGTGATTTCACCGATTCCGGCGCATGCAGCAGGGGTCCGGCTATCAGTGACTGCCGGACCCCTGCCGCGGAGATGCGCCCGCCCGATCACAGCGCCGTACATGCACTGCGCTGGTCCTTAAGTCACGGACATCTGCGCCGTACACGTACGGTGCGAGTCCTCTACGGGTTATTATCTTAGTTTTTTCTGTGATTTTTTTTTGTCTATGTGGTGTTTGCTTGAGGGAGTGGCACCTTCAAGTGTGAATGCGCACCTATTTTATCTTGGGAGTAGCATTCCTCTGCACTTTTGCCCTTCCTATCCAATAGAGCGCCTTGATTAGGTGGTACATATGGCTGTGCTTGCTCCTCCTCCCATTGGTTGCTTGATGCACATGGAGGTTACTAGGAGCAGCACTTCATATGTGCGGCATCTGCGCTCCTGAACATAGAAGCCCAATGGCTTAGGTAGGTTTAGCGTAGGACCCGCCTGACCTGAGACCACCTTGGCGCTTGGTAGGCGGGCTCAGATGTGTTTTGATCAAAATATATTGGCTAAGTGTCTCAGATATTATCATATCAGAGTGAGGACTTTGTCCATATATAATGCTTTCATCTACTTTACTAAATGCATTATTATCTTATTTCTGTGATTTTATTCAATAATATGGCAAGTGACATCAGCAGATTTGTATATCATGCCATGCAGCATGTTTTTATCTTAGTTTTTTCTATGATTTTTTTTGTCTATGTAGTGTTTGCTTGAGGGAGTGGCACCTTCAAGTGTGAATGCGCACCTATTTTATCTTGGGAGTAGCAATACTTTGCTCTTTTTCCCTTCCTATCCAATAGAGCGCCTTGATTAGGTGGTACAGCAGACCCTCACCCCTAATATTTTAGAGGGTCAGCTCAGCAGCAGACCCTCACCCCTAATGTTTTAGATGGTCAAATTAGCAGCAGACCCTTGCCCCTAATGTTTTAGAGGGTCACCAGCAGGCCATCAATCTTTTTAGGGTGTGTATAATGCCCTCCTTTATGTGTAATAAAGGGTGTATTGCAGTGCTGGTTCCTTGTAATTTTGGGCAGCCCTTTCACTTAGTGCATAGGCTTTATGAGTGTAGGAGTCCCACTACCTGAACAATTGTACCACAATGTGAATGAGGCCCTCCTTTATGTGATATACAGGTTGTATCGGAGTGCCTTTTAATTGTAACTTTTGCCAACACTTGCACTTTACATACAAGTAAATATACAGGACAGAATGTTTCCTAGCAATTTTTCCTCTAAAATCGATTTTATCTTCGGTTTTGTGCTTAATATTATCAGTCTGTAAAAGTGGCGTACTACTCGGACAACATCGTTCCCAGCAGCGACCTGCGAGTCCAAGATGCATCCAGACATCCTCCCTATGCTGTTCCCGAACCATTTAAGTGGTGTTTCCATCAATTTCTGACCTTTTCCTATGAACCAGACACCCTCCATCTCTTCAGAGCAGTGGGTGCCTGGTTTAATGCTCGGGTTCTCCCATTGACTTCCATTGTGCTTGGGTGCTCTGTAGAGCACCCGAGCATCCCAAGGTGTTCGACCCGAGCATCCGAGCACTTTGGTGCTCGATCAACACTAGTCGTTACCTCAGGTAATGACAGGAACAGTGGACAGTTAAAAAAAAAAAAAAAGATTAGATGAATTCTTAAAATTAACATTATTGCTTGTAAAAATGTGTAGAAGTCTTCACTCCCCATAACTAATTCCCATCAGTACCCATCCCTTAGTTGAACTTAATGAACTTATGTCTTTTTTCAACTGTACTATGTAGCTATAGTTTTCACTGCACTATGGTATTTAGTACTGCTGGGGTAATATTTTGTGATGCACTGTGATATTTGGTTCTGTGCCTGCAGTATACAGATATATACATATACATATGTTGCAGACTATACTGACCTTCTATGGTATTGCTGGCCCCGCCTGCGACCCTGCCTTCTCGTGTTGGCCTCGCCTTCTGTCGATCTTGGTCCAACTACAACATGGGGGCACTTTTATTTATTATTTCCCAGGCTAGTTTAAATGTCCAGTCCACCCCTGCCAAACATTGTCTGCTTTACCACATCTAGAAAGAAAATGCTTCTTACAGTGAACTCCTTTATATAAAAAAAATATATATATTTGGGGGGCACTCAGCTATTTAGCACTGCATGGAATTGCACAAGTCGATAGATATATGATAATAAAAATATATTTATTGAAACAATGATATACAAATGTACAAAAATGTGATCCGTGGATGTCGAGCTAGTCACCCTATAATGGACTTAGTCCAACCAAACGTCCACCACAGTAAAAAGAGAAAAGGGTCCAGCTCGATTAAAATGTTACCTTTATTTTTCAGTGCAGATAAAAGCCAGTTACAATCCAGTCTACATGTTTCGGATCAGGGACAATAGCGATCCTTCCTCATGACATACACATACTAAGGAGGGGGTTGGATATATAGCGCCTCCACCTCAAAGCAGGTGGACACACTAACTACAAGCTCCTCCTTTAAATGAAATTGACAACACGTGCTAAAAAGCATGATTAATTAAAACAAAAGAACACACACAAATCATGGATCAGAAATTCAATAGTGTAACATCAAGTCGTTGTTCCGATTAAGTCCACTTGGTGTGGTGGACACCATTTTGAAGATCCAAAACGACTCACGATTCAAAAGCTTCTTTTTGTAATTACCACCCCTTGATGGTGGAGTAACCCTTTCCAAGCCTTGCACAATTTAACCCTCTGTATCACCACCATGCATCACTGAAAAATGCAGGCTGACCGCAGACACATTTCTGGCATGTGAATGAGGAATGTCAGAGATGTGCCTGCACAGTCTAACCTTAAGACCATTGGTGGTGCAACCAATATACTGGAGGGAACAGAGAGTACATGAAATGCAATACACCACATGAGAGGTGTTACAGTTGATGTATTGTTTGATGGAAAAACTTTGATTCATGGCATACGAAAAAACTTCCTTGCCAGGTCGCATATGAGAGCAACACGTACAGATTTTATGCCCACATTTGTAGCTGCCAAGAAACCGCAACCACACTGGAGAGGCTCGTGCCCCCTCAGAATACAAAGAGGGGCAGAGTCTATTGCCCAGCGTGGGCGCTCTATGGGCTGAGCACAAAATGCCACCTTTAAAGACACTGCGCCATTAGTCATCTGTTGACAATACAGGTAAGTGCTTTCTTACTATATTACAGATCTGCGAGTATTGTGTACTACAGGTAGTGACAAAAACAGGCAAGCGAGAATGCTGTGACTGATTTAAGTTCTCAGAGCGACACGTGCGCTTGTGGTGAGTAAATAATAATGATTGTCCGGGTCTGGACAGGGCCTCCTTCTGGGCGTGTGCTAAACTGTGCTGGGAATATTGTCTCATGGAAAGGCGGAAGGCAGCAGAACGCATCTCCATGCGGCATGTTGCATCCTGAGTGCAGTTTCGTCTGATGCGAATAAACTCACCCTTGGGAATATTTTTAGCAACATGGGGAGGATGACAAGACGCCGCATGGAGAATTGTATTGCCCGCAGTTTCTTTGCGAAAGATGCGGGTATTAATTAAATTAGTGCACGCGTCGCCCTCCAGAGACAAATCCAAAAAGGAAATATAGGTAGCATGAAAGTGCACAGTAAATTTCAAATTGCACATGTTGCAATTTAAGGACTCCTCAAAGAGTGGTATGGCTGCCACATCGCCCGACCATATGAACAACAGGTCGTCGATGTAACGGCCATACCACTCCAGCGAGGGTGCCCAAGGATTGATCAGGGAGAATAAAAATGCCTGTTCCCACCAGGCCATATACACGTTGGCCAGGGAAGGGGAGAATTTGGCTCCCATGGAAACTCCCGATAATTGCAGGAAAAACCTGTCATTGAACATAAAAAAATTGTGTTTTAATAGGAAAAAAAACACATCGCACACGTAGCCCTGGAAGGGAATTGAAAAATCTGAATACACAGCAAGAAACCAACGTAGTGCCTTAATAGCCAAATCATGTGGAATGACGGTGTAGAGGGAAGTCACGTCTGCAGTGATCCATGCAAAACGTGACTCCCACTGCAGGCTGTGGAAAGCCTGTAAAACACTCCTTGTATCTTGCAGGAAACCTGGTATTTCCTGCACCAGTGGCTGCAGCAGAGAGTCAACCCAGGCTGAAAGATGTTCCGAAAACGAGCCAATGCCCGACACAATAGGACTCATAGAAGGAGAAAAACCTCCCTTGTGTATCTTGGGAAGGGAGTGGAAAATGGGGATCACTGGAAATTGGACAAAAATAAAATCCCTTTGACGTTGATCCAAATAACCACTTTCCAAACCCTTCTCCAAAAGGCATTGTATTTGTTGCTGAAAGAGGGGAGTGGGATCACGTGGAAGCTCCTCATAAACAGAGTTGTCTTCTAACATTGATACATTTTGTAATTTATAGATAGCTTTATCCAGGATGACCACCGCCCCCCCCTTGTCAGCCGATTTAATAGAAATGTCGGGCATTGACTCGAGTTCGGACAAGGCTTGTCGCTCTGAATATGACAGGTTGTTGAAAACAGTTGCCCTAGGCGATTGCATATCCCCTTGTAAAGCAAATAGATCCCGTATAACTAATTCCTGATAGTGATCCAGGGCAGGAGTGCGTGAATGAATGGGCTAAAACCCAGGATTATGAGTAGTGAACTTGTGTGCAAAATCACTGCCCGGATCAATGTCAAGAATAGTACGGGATTGCTGTAGAAAAGATAAATTGGACAATTCTTGAAAAGAAAAAGAGGACACAGGTGAATGACATAACTCATCAAAACCGTCTACACCAGCATCACACACACGGAAGGTAGGCTCGTTGGGGAGGGCTGGGTGGAATCCTGGCAGGCCGCAAAATGTTTTTTCACAGTCAAGCCCCGTGCAAATCTATTTAAATCTATAATGGTGCGGTAAATATCTGCCTGACAAGATGGGGAAAATGAAAGGCCCCTAGATAGAACATCTAATTGTGACTGTGAAAAAACCTTTGCGGAAAGATTGAGGACCTGGATATTCATCTCATTCTCCTGTTGCGTGAGGGATATCGGCCTTCCTTTAGAGTGTTTATGTCCTGCACGCCGTTTTTTGATTTCTTGGTAGAAAGAATATTGCCAGCAGCACCGGATGTATCATCTGATTCAAAATCTGGGGCTCCAGATGGTATGAGCTCCGAAACAGAGTCTGAAGATTCCGGGTCGGTGGAGCTGAAACGTCCACCACACATTTAGGACAAATACGATCCGTAAATGTACCTCTGGTCAATACTTGATTGTTTCAGCCAGACATTTACCACACATATGGAACGAAATCACACATGATATACATAATACGCATATATTTCAAGGAAACATAATGTAGTTGGCCAACTAAGAATAAAAATTAAAATTAAAATTAAAAATTGTAAAAAAATATAAAAATCCAAAAAGTATATGGAATGGTGAATAAAAACTGTTGGAGCTGTGGTATAGCTCCTTGTAGTTGTGCCAGTTGTTCAATGTATAATTCCCATATATAGAGTTTAGTATAGTGTCTTTAGTATATCTATGGTTAATACAGCGTCTATATGGTGTTCCAGATGATATTGTAGTTTTTAGATCGCTGTAGTAGCACTTTATACTAATAATTTGCCAATGTCCAGCCGTATTTATGATATAAAGCTAACATGGGAATAAGGACAACAAAATCCATGCAATGATGTATCTCAGAGATGCTCAACCTGTGGCCCTCCAGCTGTTGTAAAACTACAACTCCCACCATGCCCTGCTGCAGGCTGATAGCTGTAGACTGTCTGGGAATGCTGGGAATTGTAGTTTTGCAACAGCTGGAGGGCCGCAGGTTGAGCATGCCTGATGCATCTTAATCGCAGTTCCTCTTTATATTGTGCATAGGTAAGTAATCATAAGTTAAATCGTCAATGTAATATCTTCATAGGAGGACTCATATTGCTAATATTATTAAGGTGGTACATTACCGATCCTATAGAGGGCTAATCGTGCCTGCATTCGCAACTATGTTCTGTATGTATCTGTTGCTTTTATGAATTGGCTTGTCACATGGTGTCCTACGTGGTCCCGAGCCGTGGCGTTTGTACAGACAAGGAGCGCTGTTCAAACACAGGAGCGCAATTCAAACACAGGCGGTAGAAGTGAAGATAATAGTCAATTCCTGTGCATTGCAGCGGTGGGGGGAAGAGGCAGACGATCTTTATCAATTGTAGTTACTGCTCTATCATTGCTGACTGTTTTTTCACCAAACGCTTTTTGGAGCTAAATGCTCATTCTTCAGTGGCTTGCAGTAACGGATTTGCTAGCCCCTTATATAGGGCATTCCATCATTAGAGGGAGGTATCAGTAAAGGATCAGGTAGCAGTCAAAAATTGGACCGGATTGGTTGTTTGTGATCATGAACAACAGTATATATAAATTCATATATGTACTTTATATAGAATATTAATATTAAACATGAAATTTGGTGAAGCAGTCGAATCGAAATTTTGATACCTTCGCTCAATACTAATGGCAACTCATAATGTGACGTATTAGTGTGTATGGCCCCTATGTGTCTGTATGCATTCCTGACAACATCTGTGCATCCTCCTGATGAGACAGTAGATGGTGTCCTGGGGGGTTCACCTCCCAGACCTGAATCAGGACTTCAATGAGCTCCTGGACAGGCTGTGGCATTACACTGAGGTGCAAGATGCACTGATGCAGAATATCCCAGAGGTTTTGAACTGGAATGTCTGGGAAGGTGAGCTTCCGTCATTGCCATCAGTGCCTTTGTCATTCAGGAACTGCCTACACACTTTAGTCATATGAAGCCAGGCATTGTCCTGCACCAGGAGAAACCAACAGCCTCATGTACCAGCCTTAGGTCTGATAATGTTTGTTATGTATTAGGTATGCATATACAGCAGAAGTATCTTTTTATATATTTTTTTGTAATTGTAAATTAGCAATTGTAAAATGTCTGGCACAACATTAATATGTAACAACATTAATATATAATTACAAAAAAAATATATAAAATTATACCTCTGATTTATATGAATGCATAATACATGGGAAACTACTACTGAGGTTTTTAGCCATAATATATTTACAGCAGTGTAATGTCTTGCCTTTAATGTAGATGGTTGTGAGTTCATATCCAGGCAGAAACATTTCAAAAATAGAGGCTAAATAAAACTTAAATACACAAGGTGAAATGTTTGGTTCTATTAAAAAGAAGTGGAGTAAAATAACACCCATGTTAATCCATGCCAACTCGTGTAAACCAGTATTTTTTGTTGGGAAAGGTGACAACCCTAACAGAACACAATCTCAGCACCTCTATTGGCCCACTCACTGCAGCAAGCCCAGCCTCAATCAGTGCTCACTTTGGAAAAAAATATTTTTTTTATAGTTATGTCTATGGAGATGTGTGGGGGCTAATTTTTCGCCGGACGTTCTGTAGTTTTTGACAATTCCATTTTGGGGTATGTATGACATGATCACTTTTTATTAAATTTTCTTGGAAGATAAGGTGATGAAAAGACAGTGAATCGGCTATGGCTCATAGAATAGGGTGCTTTTCCCGATCTCCGATAAGGAAGGACAGAAAGCCCGCGCTTCTGGTTTTTAACACTCTCGGATGCTGTGGTGACATTTGAATATGGCATCTGAGTGGTTAAATGTCCAGGTGAGCATTACTGCAGATCGTGGACATTGGCCTTGGGTACCTGCTGTATGAAACAGAAGGCACCCGGTTGTTATGGCACCCACTCCAGAGCAGGCGGCATCTTTAAAGACCCAACATGTGCTGTAATTTTATAGCGGAAAGGGGTTAATGGTGCTCTCCTTTGCCCTCTGCTAAATCACGCAGGGCAAAGGCATTTTTTGGAAATCTGGTGATGTACCCAGGCTCTCTATGGGGCTTCCAGGAAGCCCGGTGACGTCACTGAACACACTGCCGGGTGGAAGTTTCCTCCCGGCAGTGTGTTATTGAAAAAATAGAGACCTTGCCCCAATTTAGCACAGGGCAAGGGAGTGCATCAGAGCATGAGATGCTCCGATGCTAGCCTCAGGGGAGCTGCCTGGGTGAAAATAAGGGTACCCGGACAACCCCTTTAAGTCTTTTTTTATTTCTTCTTGTTCTTCAGTTCAATCGACTGTTGGATTGTCTTTGAACCTCCGACTTTCGTTGTTGATTAATGAAAAGATTCTTGGCAAATGCTTTCGCTGTGGTTCATCTTGCGCTGGTCCAAGAATTTCACCTCTAGCAGCGCAATACGGATGCCACCGGCCATCCCTCTTAATCATGGCTCCAGTTCCGAAAACCAACAACATTTTTGGCAGAACTTGCATTTTATATACAAGTAAATATATAGGAAAGAATGTTTCCTAACAATTTTTCCTCTAAAATGGAATTTATCTTTGGTTTTGTGCGTATTATTGTCAGTCTGTAAAAGTGCCGTACTACTCGGACAACATCGTTTCCAGCAGCCCCATGGGAGTCCAAGATGCATCCAGACATCCTCCCCATGCTGTTCCCGAACCATTTCGGTGATGTTTCCATCAATTTTTTACCTTTTCCTATGAACCAGGAACTCTCCCCTCTTCAGAGCAGGGGGTGCCTGGTTTAACCTGTTACGGACACAGGGTGTACAGGTACGCCCTGATGTCCTGTTAATTAAGGACACAGGGTGTAACTGTATGCCCTGTGTATTTCCAAGCACCGCCGCACGGCGGGCGGTGGTGATCGGAACAAGGTGCCTGCTTAAATCATTGAACAGGCACCTTGGTACAATGCTCAGGGGGGGTCCTGTGAACCTCCCTGTGTCTGCGGTTTGCTGCGTTTCTAGGTTATTCGGGTCTCTGGTGACCCGATAACCCGGAATAGGACAGTGATCTGTGGTGTAATAATCCTGCGATCCTGAGAGGTGGCGGTCACACCACCTCTTAGGATCGCTTCTGATTGGTCGGCTGGGCACATGGTCGGGCAGAGCGGCAGTTTTGAATTGCCGGAGCTTCTCTTCCCGCTCATACCGGTCCGTGGAGCGGCAGAGAGAGGAGCTCGGCTGTTGTGTGAGTTTTTTTGTGCCATCAGGCACACATCAGTGTTTTTGGGAGATGTAGGGAGAAAGAGGGATACCCAGGTAGGTTAGGCAGGGATAGTAAGTTTTTTTTAATTGCAGTTTAGCACCCAGATCGGGTGTCTGGGGTCCACAGCACTCAGCTGTGTAACCCTAGACCCACCAGGGGGGCTGCAGCTTGCCCCCACCCCCAAATTTTTTGGGGGAGCAAGTGTTTTTATTTTATTTTTGTTAGTTTTTTGCATGCGCTGACTGTGGCTGGCACTCTTAGCATCCGGCCACTGTTAGCGCATTTCCCACCCCACTGCTTATCAGATTTGTACCGCTGGTCAGCGCGTTTGAATCTTTTTTTTTTCACTTTTTTGGTTTTTTAAATTTTTCGAGTTATTTTTTTTTTTCCAGGTGTAGGGCAAAGTCCGTGAACACCCGTCCCCCACACACACGCACACTGAATAAAGTTTTCCACGCACGCACACACACACCCCTATGGCCCGCCAGACGTTCTCGGCCGAGGAGGCATATGCCCTGCTTGCCTCCGACTCCGGGAACCCCAGTGAGGACGAGGATGACCCCACTTTCCTTTTGACATCCGTGTCCTCCGCATCATCTAGCGATGATGATGAGCCCCCAAGGTGGCAGAGACGCCGCCAGGCAGAGCAAGGGGACTGCCATGCTAGGGACCCTGTGGCCCACACTAGTACGAGCAGCTCTGGGGCTCGTACTAGTTTTCCGGCCTACCAGATAAGTCCACCTGAGCCCCCTACCGGTGAACTTGTCTGGTGTACCCCAGAGCATTTTGAGCCTGTGATTACTGATTTTGTTGGCCAAGCAGGAATCCAGATTCCCACAGTGGGCTTCACTGAATATGACTATTTTAGTCTTTTTTTCAGTGACCACTTTGTAAATCTGATGGTGGAGCAAACCAACCTGTACGCCCAGCAGTTCATTGCTCAACACCCGGGCTCCTTTTTGGCTAGGGCCGGTGGCTGGACTCTGGTCAGTGCAGCCGAGATGAGGATGTTTTGGTGCCTCGTGCTGCACATGGGCCTAGTCAAAAAACCCAGTGTCAGGCATTACTGGAGTGGGGGCGTCCTCTACTAGACCCCACTTTACAGTATGGCCATGACACATACCCGGTTTGAGGCCATCCGGAAATGCCTTCATTATGCAGCATGTCCCTCCCAAGGTGATCCTGCCTATGAACGCCTGTACAAAATCAGGCCGGTCATCGATCACTTTGGGGCAAAATATTTGGAGGTCGCGGTTGATGAGTCTCTCATTGCTGTCAAGGGGAGACTCATTTTCCGCCAGTATGTTCCCTCTAAGCGGGCGAGGTATGGCGTGAAGCTGTACAAACATTGTGAGAGTATCTCAGGGTACACTTACAAGTTTTGTATGTACGAGGGGTGAGATTCACGTATCCAACCCCCAGAATGTCCCCCCACTCTGAGTGTTAGAAACTTGGGAAACTTGTGTGGGACCTTATGCACCCACTGCTAGATAAAGGACCTGTACGTGGATGACTTTTATACTATTATCCCCTTGTTCCAGTCCCTCGCCGCTAGATCCATGTCCTCTTGTGGGACTGTGTGGAAAAATTAACACGACCTCCCTACCCACCCCCTCCAGATACCTATCCCCAGGGGTGAGACCCGTGCCCTTACCAGTGGAAACCTGTTGCTGGTCAGATATAAGGACAAGAGGGATGTCCTTGTAGTGTTCACGGTAACAGCATCACCCCTGTCCCTGTGCGAGGTACCGCGGCAACGGTCCTCAAGCCCGATTGTATCATCGACTACAATCGGTATATGGGAGAAGTTACTCCCATGATACTTTGGAGAGAGTTCAGAGAAGAGCTACTAAACTGGTACATGGATTGCAGGATAAAACTTACCAGGAAAGATTAAAGGACCTTAACATGTATAGCTTGGAAGAAAGACGAGACAGAGGGGATATGATAGAAACTTTTAAATACATAACGGGAATCAACAAGGTAAAAGAGGAGAGAATATTTAAAAGAAGAAAAACGGCTACAAGAGGACATAGTTTTAAATTAGCGGGGCAAAGGTTTAAAAGTAATATCAGGAAGTATTACTTTACTGAGAGAGTAGTGGATGCATGGAATAGCCTTCCTGCAGAAGTGGTAGCTGCAAATACAGTGAAGGAGTTTAAGCATGCATGGGATAGGCATAAGGCCATCCTTCATATAAGATAGGGCCAGGGGCTATCCATAGTACTTAGTATATTGGGCAGACTAGATGGGCCAAATGGTTCTTATCTGCCGACACATTCTATGTAAGTTGATCTCTCTGATCAAGTCCTCAAGCCATATAATGCCATGCGCAAAACCCGGGCATGGTACCAAATTTTTTTTGTTTCCTTACATCACAAAAAGTGAAATAGCAAGCGATCAAAAAGTCAAATGCCCCCCAAAATAGTGCTAATAAAACCGTTCTCTCATCCTGCAAAAAATGAGCCCCTACCTAAGATAATCGGCTAAAAACTTAAAAAAACTGACTCTTAGACTATGGAGATACTAAAATGTTTTTGTTTTTTTTGTTTATAAAAGGATAATATAGTGTAAAACCTAAATAAATAAAAAGTAGACATATTAGGTATCTCCGCGTCTGTAAGAATCTGCTTATAAAAATACCCTATGACCTAACCCCTCAGATGAACACGATCAAAAAAATAAAATTAAAAAACGGTGCCAACATTTTTGGCAAATTTTCCATTTTAAACCGTTTTTTCCAGAACCAAAGCAAGGGTTATCAGCCAAACAAAACTTAATATTTATTACCCTGATCTGCAGTTTACAGAAACACCCCATATGTGGATGTAAACTGCTGTATGACCAAACAGCAGCGCGCAGAAGGAAAGGAACGCCGTATGGTTTTTGGAAGGCAGATTTTGATGGCCTTTTTTGGGGGGTACCATGTCCCATTTGAAGAACCCCTGATGCACCCCTAGAGTAGAAACTCCATAAAAGTGACACCATCTAAGAAACTACACCCCTCAAGGTATTCAAAACTGATTTTACAAACTTTATTAACCCTTTAGGTGTTCCTCAACAGTTTATGGCAAATGGAGATTAAATTTCAGAATTTCTATTTTTGGTAACCTTGCCTCACAAAAATGTAATATAGAGCAACCAAAAATCATATGTACCCTAAAAATAGTCCCAACAAAACTGCCACCTTATCCCATAGTTTCCAAAATGGGGTCACTTTTATGGAGTTTCTACTCTAGGGGTGCATCAGGGGAGCTTTAAATAGGACATGGTGTAAATAAACCAGTCCAGCAAAATCTGCCTTCCAAAAACCACACGGCTCACCTTTCCCTCTACGCCCTACCGTGCACCCATACAGTGGTTTACGCCACATATGGGGTGTTTCTGCAAACTACAGAATCAGTGCAATAAATATAGAGGTTTTTTTGTTTGCTGTTAACCCTTGCTTTGTTACTGGACAAAATGGATTAAAATGGAAAATTTGGCAAAAAATTTAAATTCAGAAATTTTATCTCCATTTGCCAATAACTCTTGTGGAACACCTAAAGGGTTAACGACGTTTGTAAAATTAGTTTTGAATACTTTGAGGGGTGTAGTTTTTTAGATGGGGTCATGTTTATGGAGTTTCTACTCTAGGGGTGCATCAGGGGGGCTTCAAATAGGACATGGTGTAAATAAACCAATCCAGTAAAATCTGCCTTCCAAAAACCATACGGCGCACCTTTCCCTCTACACCCTACCGTGTGCCCGTACAGTAGTTTACAGCCACATATGGGGTGTTTCTGCAAACTAAAGAATCAGGGCAATAAATATTGAGTTTTGTTTGGCTGTTAACCCTTGCTTTGTTACTGGAAAAAATTGATTAAAATGGAAAATTGCCAAAAATGAAATGTTATCTCCATTTTCCATTAATTCTTGTGGAACACCTAAAGGGTTAATGACGTTTGTAAAATCAGTTTTGAATACCTTGAGGGGTGTAGTTTCTAGAATGGGGTGGTTTCTATTATGTAAGCTTCACAAAGTGACTTCAGACCTGAACTGGTCCTTAAAAAGTGGGTTTTTGAAAATTTCAGAAAAATTTCAAGATTTGCTTCTAAACTTCTAAGCCTTGTAAGGTCCCCCAAAAAATAAAATGTAATTCCCAAAATGATCCAAACATGAAGTAGACATATCAGGAATATAAAGTAATAATTTTTGTAGGTATTACTATGTATTATAGAAGTATAGAAATTGAAACTTGGAAATTTGCCAATTTTTGCAAATTTGGTATTTTTTTATAAATAAAAAATATTTTTTTTTACTCCATTTTGCCAGTGTCATGAAGTATAATATGTGACGAAAAAATGTCTCAGAATGGCTTGGATAAGTCAAAGCGTTTTAAAGTTATCACCACATAAAGTGACACTGGTCAGATTTGCAAAAAATGGTGAAAATGAGCCATATCCTTAAGGAGTTAATACTCGGGTTCTCCCATTGACTTCAATCCCGATGTGCTCGGCTAGAGCACCCACGCACTGTTTTGCTCGATCAACACTAATCTTTATGCTTTTGAGACTTTGATGGGAGACACAGTAAATCTTGCAACAGCATGTATGGAGGTGCCATCATGGAGGAGCAAGACTTCCTGTGGCCTGCAGATACCAACTTATGTTACAGGTAATGACAAGGACACTAGAAAAACATGCAAAAACCTATTGCATCAAAACAGGTGAAACTGAACAGATTTATATCTCTGAAGTTTAAGATTATTTCTTTTTAGCAATGTACTTAATAGGAAACTGAACCTGTTTGTCTAATAAAGAAAACAAACTACAGTACCTTTGACAACTGGTAAACAACGAAAAAGACAGGCACGTATAGAGTTAATATTAACCGACAGACATGATATTAAGTGTAGAGGTCAGTAGTACGTAGGTAACAGTGACCACAACGCTAAAGGGCAGAGTTTCTTATTCTGTCTAATACTTAGAAATTGTAGTCTAAAAATGATTAATCACAGTCACTGATGCTGGATGATAAATCCGGTGCACAGTCTTGTCTAATGTTACACCACCTATTTGTTAGCTTACTTTACTCCAGAATTTTGTGCCCAAATTTTGGCATATATTGGGGAAGATTTATCATCTCCCTGTGCCAGAAAAGTGGTGTTAAGAAGTTGCAAACTGCGTTTTTGAGAATATTTAAATTTTGCAACTTTTTAAACAATAGCCACAAGTGGCTTTTTTACTACATTTCCAAAAAGTGGAACTCCTTTAGCTTGTTCAGTTACTGTCCATTTTCCACACTCATCACGCATGTGATTTATTGAAACTTTGTGGGCACATTAATGCAGAGATATGGTGATATGGCCTTATCTGTACAGGTCCTTCTGCAATTTAAGAACACAGCTAATAGTGCTAAGATAGTGTTTGCCCTGCTAGGCCCCCCTAGCTATGGTTTGGCTTACCCCCTAGAAATGCCTCTGGTGTAACCACCACCTTTCTGCGTTGTTAAGTTGCCTGATTCAAACCCTCGAGTGACAAATTAGCAAAATGTTCATAAAGCAACAGCCAATAGTATTACATTGATACTTTCTTCCATATGTAGGTTATATCTTCAAACCTGGATTCCCAACCCTGTCATCCAGGTATAAATGTATCAACAGGCGCTAAGCTTATTGAGTTCTCTAAATATAATATTTTAATTATATGATGCGCATATTTTTTTCGCAAATATATGCAGCTTCACATTTTATCAGGTCTGAGTAGATATTACTGATTGGTGCCCTAAGTATTGTTGTGACATCACAGCACTATGGGCCAGATTTATCATTAGCTCATCAAAATAATAGAGTAAAAAGTCGCTAAAACCACAAAAATTTGCGACTTTTATTGGCTCTACTAAATCTATCATAAGGGGCTAAGCTTATTAAGTTCTCTAAATATAATATTTTAATTATATGTACCACTACAGAAAAGCCTACAGCAATGTGATGCCTAGTGATGAGCGGCATAGGCAATATTCGTTTTCGCAATATTTCGTGAATTTATGGCTTAATATTCACCATAAATTTGCAAATTCTAGAATTCGCGATCTCCAGTCATTATTTTCTTGATTGCGAAAATTGCCAATGTAGTTTGGTGCGTATTGCGCACGTAATACAGGTGTGGCTCACTTTTGCAACATTTGTCAAGCTGCTAGAAGTTTCCTGAGATTGGAGAAAATGGTTGGCAGCAACTTTCGTGAGTGTGAGGAAGAACTCCTGATCACTGTAAGTAATTTTACATTAGAGCACAGTTTTTTATTACATTTTGCATGCATGGCAGAAAAATAGCTTTATATGCAGATAGAGTGCTCCAATATATTCGTGATTGCGCAAATCGGCACTAATGATGCGCATATTTTTTTCGAAAATACATGCAACTTCACATTTTTTATCAGGTCTGAGTAGATATTACTGATTGGTGCACTAAGTATTGTGGTGACATCACAGCACTATGGGCCAGATTTATCATTAGCTTGTCAAAATAATGGAGTAAAAAAGTCACTAAAACCACAAAGATTTGCGACTTTTATTGGCTCTGCACTATGCTCGCCAGTTTTCTGAAAGTGGCCGTGTTTTCTAATGTAAATAAATCTCTAGACATATTTACTATTGCAACAATTGTAAAAAGTTTAAAAAAATTGCGCAATTTCACTCCAGTGAGGACCATGCTTATCGTATGCAACTTTTTAATAGAACATGCAACTTTTTCGTAAAGACTTTTGTAAAGCCGCTTACTGAAGGACAAACCACATTTATCACAGTATTAAAGGACCATTAATAAATCTGACTTAGCCAAAAGTGACTTTGGACATATGTAAAGGTGGAGTAAGATGTAAGTGTAATGAAAAATCTGACCCTATGTCTGTAGCATGTATGTATGGAAAGCAGAGAAACAGTAATTCCTATCACACTACCTAACACCCTGCACTGGAACCTATCAGCTACACTATATCAGGATATAACCTACACTGACTATTTCCTACTAACTATCTGTAAAATATATATATATATATATATATATATATATATATTAGCTAACTAACTATCTAATGTAATTAAATAAGGATCAAGATGAGTCTGCAAAGCACAGAGCACAGCAATGACACTGCTCTCTCTCTCAGAACTGAAAAAAAACTGCAGAAAATGGCTGCTGGGGAGTTTCCTACATAGTAAGGGGTAGGCAAGATTACTATTGGTTGCTAGGGATGTTGCTTGCGGCCTTCTTATTGGCCCACAAGCAAGAGGCAGTAGTACTGCTGGGAATTTTTTTTTTGAATATTCGTGATTACGAATATATAGTACTATATTCTATATTTTCGCAAATTCTCGAAGTGCCGATATTTGCGCTAAAAATTGACGATTACAATATTCGCGCTCAACACTAGTGATGCCTGATCTATAGCATTTAGATAATGTGGGTGCAACTACCAGGATGGAAGACGTAGCACAGGGTATGGTATCTGCCTATCTATCCATCTTTCTAGGGTTGGGCAGTTAGTTTATCAGAAAAATTACACATACGATTGCTGCAGATTTTATGCACCATAGTAATGTGAGTCACCTATGTGACAAAGGTAAATTCTGGTGAAAATCTGCAGCAGTTCACAAGTTCAATATTTCAGGCACACACACTGTATTCAGTCAATTAACCCATACCATACGGTATTTCATATGAATAAGTGTGAACTGTATTATGTAGTAGTGATGAGCGGCAGGGGCAATATATTCGAATTCACGATATTTCGCTAATATTTTGCAGAATATTCGTTGAATATTCGCAAATTAAAATATTCGTTATATACTATATATTTTTTTTTACTCTAAAATCGTCAAGGTAAGGATCGCGTAATACGTGAATATTACGCAATCAATACAGACGTGGGTCAAAAACTAATATATAGCACTATAGAATATAGTGCTATATATTAGTTTTTAGAATATTCGTCATTTTTTCCATCTGAACATATGATTAGCCCAAAAGCAATTTAAGCAGGGAGGAATCATGACTTCAGATGGAAAAAAATGATGAATATTCTAAAAAACGAATATATAGCACTATATTGAATATAGTGCTAAATATTAGTTTTTTAGAATATTCATACTACTGAACACTGTTCACTTCAGATGGAAAAAAAAGACGAATATTCTAAAAAGCAAATATATAGCACTATACTGAATATAGTGGGCATTTTACTTATGTAATTATACTTTCTTCGAGTCCGAAGGCAGCACAGAAGGGATTATTCCAATCCCAGAAACTCCAATCTAGGACGGCCCACCTAGAAATAATCAAACAATTAACAGAATTGATATTACATTAGGCAGCCTTATATAAGGAACCAGAGTATTGCACCAACTTGTGTAATAATATAGACCAAACTAATGTAAGTAAAATTTATTAGGAGGGTTAGTGTGCTGCCATCGGATTCGAAGAAAGTATAATTATGTAAGTAAAATAACCACTTTCTTCTTCGTCCTACAGTAGCACAGAAGGGATATACCATAGAAATTAAAGTGGGGGGGAGACTCTCTTTTACTGCCGACAATACTGCTGTGCTGAAGGCGGAGTTCCCGGTTTGAGTGTCAAGCCTATAATGCCGAACAAACGTGGAAGATGACGTCCAGGAAGCTGCATTGCAAATGTCAAAGAGATGAACTTGCTGTCTCTCCGCCCATGAAGTAGAGGTTACTCTGGTGAAATGAGCTCTTAAGGGATGAGGTGGCTCTGTTCCTTCTAGACTATAGGCTTCTGAAATCGCAGTCTTTATCCATCGACCCAGAGTGCCCTTTGAAGCCTTCATACCCTTTCTTGGGCCTGAAAACAAAATTAATAGATTTTCTTCTTTTTGAAACCCTTTTACTCTTTCTAGATAGCAGACTAATGATCTACGAATATCCAGATTATGAAATCTTCTTTCTTCATCTGATATTGGTTCGGGGTAGAAAACCGGAAAAACTGATTCTCTATTAATGTTACTAGCAGACTCAACTTTAGGAAGGAATAAATGATGGTACAGTTCAAATTCGGACACCATTTGGCAGAATCTTTAAATATGGTTCTCTTGAGGACAAAGCTTGTAGCTCCCCCAATCTTTTCGCACATGTAATAGCGATGAGAAAAAGTAACTTGTAGGACAACCAACTGAGATCTATTTCAGATATAGGTTCAAAGGGAGGAACCGTCAGCCTGCTTAGAACCAACGACAAATCCCAGATGGGAATAGGTGCTCTAATGGATTGTCTTAAATTCTTTAAGGCCTTAAAGAATTTTGTTATCAACGCATTTCCTGCATATAGGCCATCTGTTAAAGCATTAATTGCAGTCATGTGTACCCTTAAAGTATTAGGTTTTACCCATTTTTGGTATCCTTCTTGTAGAAATTGCAGAATAGAATTAACAGATATCTGCAAATCTTTCTCTTGTAACCATGACGAAAATCTTCTCCATAACTTGTAAACAGAGTTTGTAGATTGTTTCCTGGAAGATAATAAGGTAGTTATGACCTCATCCGATAGGCCTTTCTCTCTTAATCTTTCCCTCTCAGGTGCCAGACGGTTAGATGTAGCTTTTGAGCTGAGGATGGTAGAGGTCTCCCTGTAACAGCAGATCCAGGTACAGAGGAAAAGTCCAGTGATCGTTCCTCGATAGCTGTGACAAGACAGGAAACCAAGCCCTGCGGGGCCAGTATGGGGCTACCAGTATAGCTTCTGGTGCTTCCTAGATCAACTTGGTTATGATCATTAGCAGTATGGGAGGAAACAGGTATACAAACTTGTGACTCCAATTGAGAGAGAAGGCATCCAGACAGTCGGGCTTCTCTGTTCTCCTGAGTGAACAAAACTTCAATACTTTCTTGTTGTTCCTCGTTGCAAACAGATCCCAATCTGGACAACCCCATCTCTTCACTATTTGACTGAAGTATTTGGGGTTTAAAGCCCATTCTCCCAGACACACTCTTTTTAGGCTGAGAAGCTCTGCAGTAACGTTCTCGGAACCCCTGATGCGAACCGTTACCAGACTGTGTAGCACTGGTTCCATCCAAGCCATGATCTTGCTGCAAATGGTCTGGAGAGACAGACAACGAGTACCCCCTTGCTTATTCACATAGTATGTCACAGTAGCGTTGTCAGTCTGTACGAGAACTGCTTTCTTGTAAAGATGAGGTTCGAAATGCTGCAAGGCTAACTGAATAGCCTTCGGTTCCCTGAAGTTTGAAGATCTACCCTGTGAGCACCCCATCCCTTGCGGGTTGCATCTGTGGTTATCACCACTTTTCTCATGAAGTGAAATTCTCTTCCTTTCACTAGATTATCTTTCTTTGTACACCAAAGAAGGCTCTTGCTAGTTGCAGATGATATTTTCATTGTAGATGTTAAAGACTTGGGATTCTTGTCCCAACAATAGAGAATCTCCTTCTGTAGATCTCTCATATGAGCCTTCGCCCAAGGAACTGCTTCTATTGCAGCAGTTAACAATCCTAGGGTGCTCATCGCTTTCCGGGTAGATGTTTTTCCCGTAGAGATCAATGAGTGGACTCTCTGAATGATCTGAGACACCTTGTGGGAGGGGAGCAACACCTTCATCAACTTGGAGTCTATTAGAAGACCCAAGAACTGAATTTTCGTGGTAGGGATCAGCTGAGATTTCCTTAGGTTCACAATAAAACCTGCTTGCTGAATCAGACTCAAAGCAGTGTGCAAATGTGACTTAAGAACTTCTGGGGACGCTGCTATAAATAGCCAATCGTCCAGATATTGCCGCATCTGAATTGATAATGCTGCATCTGATGGTGAGTCTTGATCGCTACTCTGAGAAATCTTCTTGAACTTCTGTGAATTGGTACATGGAGATACACATCCCTTAGATCTATTGATGCCATTACTTCTCTGGGTTGCAGGATGCTTAAGACGGATCTTATCTTGAACTTTAGCTTCTTTAAATGGTTGTTTAAAAACCTTAAGTCTATGATGAGGTGCCACTTGCTTTCTGGTTTGGGTACTGGAAAGACTCTCGAATAGACACCTGAAAACTCTTCTTCTTCTGGAACTCTTTCCAGAGCGGCCTTCTGTAGAAATTCCTGAAGATAAGGCATCATTCTTAGATCTTCTGTAGTGTTTAGCAGGAATCTCTCTCTTGGAAGATGATTGAACTCGAGAGAGTAACCATTCTTGATGATGTTCAAAACCCAACTGTTTGAAATGACACCTTTCCATATCGCGGAAAAATTTCTCAACCATGCGCCTACAGTGAGTGCAGGCCTGAACTTTGAGCTAGCAGCAGGGCCGTCTTTGCCGCAGGGCAAAAGGGGCAGCTGACCTGGGCCCAGTTGCTCCTGGGGGCCCTCGCGACTCCCATCCACTGACTCTGACTGTCTATGCAGCAGCGCAGCAGTCTTCTTCACTAGAACAACTTGAACTTACAAGCGAAGCACTTCGGCGCCCATCACGTGATAAAAGGGGGTGTGTCACTCACCTCAGCCTGGTGAGTGGTGCCACGGCTGAGTAGCCAGCAGCAGGGACTAAGTCCCCGCCTCCGGTCCGGAGCAAAAGGGATTGGGTGGCGGTGGTGAGTCGCCTCACGTGACCACTGCCAGACAAGAACCAGACCAGACCAGTGACTCACTCACGTGACGTCACGTCACCGTCCTGACCTAATAGTAGTACCTTAAGTTACAGTCAGCCAGCCAGACCTGCGGCCTGCCACTGCCGCGCCAGGAGGAGAAGACTGAGGTAAGGTAAAGCAACTGCTGCGCATATATATATTGACTTTATTTGATATCTGAATGCGATTTAATAATTAACCCCAGATCCGACCATTCATAAATAAGTGGGAGATAAGGGATTATTATAGAGACAGACGGCCCCAGGAGACATAAGGGGTTGTGTTGGGTAAGGGTTCTTCTCTCTTTCGGACTCTGCTGCTGAACTGTGGCCTGGGGTCTTGGTCTATGTGCAGATATCTGATTAGAGCTGACTTAGTGACTTCTTTTTTTCTCTTTTGCACATAAACGGTTAAACTATATTCCTTAGAAAAAATGACAAGTCCACACCATGAGGGCCCCCCTGAGCAAAGATTAGTAAAAGTGGCCGGCCGGCCCCAGGCCACAGTTCAGCAGACAGAGAGAACCCAACCCCTTTGTCTCTAATAATCCCCCACTAATGGGGTTATTTAAATTACTGGTGGATTATTAGAGAGACTGGAGACAAAGGAGTTGGGTTCTCTCTGTCTGCTGAACTGTGGCCTGGGGCCGGCCGGCCACATTTACTAATCTTTGCTCAGGGGGGGCCCTCATGGTGTGGACTTGTCATTTTTTCTAAGGAATATAGTTTAACCGTTTATGTGCAAAAGAGAAAAAAAGAAGTCACTAAGTCAGCTCCAATCAGATATCTGCCACATTTACTAATCTTTGCCCGGGGGGGCCTGGGGGGCCCTCATGGTGTGGTGTGGACTGGACATTTTCACTAAGGAATATAGTTTAACCATTTATGTGCAAAAGAGAAAAAAGAAGTCAGCTCCAATCAGATATCAATCTGCACATAGACCAAGACTCTGGGTCTATGTGCAGATATCTGATTGGAGCTGAATTAGTGACTTCTTTTTTTCTCTTTTGCACATAAACGGTTAAACTATATTCCTTAGAAAAAAAATGACCATTCCACACCATGAGGGCCCCCCCTGAGCAAAGGGTGACACAAGCCATAGCAACGCCACTGCCTCTATCTGTAAGTCGCCGGAGTGCACGGCAGGCTCGCTTTTCTGAAGGACGTGGAACTGTGAACTGTCTGAACTCTGAACGGCTGTACAGTCAGTAGTGGCATGTGACACATGTGGCAATAATAATGTGTCTGCTGGCCTGCAGCCTGGTGAAGACCTGTGTCATGTCATGTGTGATGTGCATCCCAATTATGCCATACATACGTGTGCAGATACTGGTCCTGTACTCCTGTGAGGCTGCAAGGCAGGCGTGAGGTGTGAACCACTCCTGAGACTGCATGTGCTTAGGCCTCATGCACACGGCCGTTGTTTGGGTCCGCATCCGAGCCGCGGCTCGGATGCGGACCCATTCACTGTGTGTTGTGGTGGAGGGCGTGATTGCATGCTAGGGTGTGCCCAAGTAAAATCTTGCCCGGGGTCCAATCAATATTAAAGACGGCCCTGGCTGGCAGCAGGGGTATCTGAGGGCTTCTTCTTTCCTTTTTCTTGATAACGGGAACGAAACAGTCTTCCTGGTGGCTCCTGAGTATTCTGTCCCCGAAAGGACGCTCTTCCTCTTTGGCCCTGAAATCTTGAGGGTCTAGACCTAAAAGTTTGCGGAAATGCCAATGCTCTCTCCTTTTTATTTTCTTCTAAGATCTTGTCTAATTGAGAACCTATCAATCTACCAAGCTCGAATGGAAGTGAGCAAACATTTGACTCGGAGGTGGAGTCTCCCGTCCAAGGCTTCAACCATATCGCTCTTCTGGTTGAATTTGCTAAAGCCATGTTCTTAGCTGCAATCCTTATGACGTCCAGAGGAAAATCGCAGAGGAACTCTGCGGCTGTCTTTAGAGCAGATACTTGGTCTGACAATTCTTGTCTCGATACACCCGCTAGGATATCTCTTGAAAGTTCGCTAAGCCAGACCCTTAATGCTCTCGCAACCAGAACCGATGACATCGCCCCCTTTTGTAAGGATGCAAGATTACAATGGGATCTTTTAAGAAGGGTGTCAGCCTTCCGATCAATCGGATCTTTTAGTAGGGTAGAGTCTTCTGAAGGAAAAAAATGATCTCTTAGACAAACGTGCAACAGCCGGGTCAATTCTGACCGGCAATTCCCATTCTTCTGGTGCTGCAGGATCAAGCCTATACAGAGACTTGAAGCGAGGGCCTAAGTCCAGGCGTCTGTTTGGCTTTTTCCACTCTCTCTCCATGATAGTTTTTAAAATAATACAGATTTCCCTTATCTTGAACAGACTCTTGTTCCTCATTAGTTCAAGACAACGCTTCACACGTTTTATCAGCTTATCTGCTGAATCCTTCTTCAATAGAAAAAATTCCTCACTACCCACATCTGAGTCGGATGATAGCTCAGAAAGAGAACAAGTAGCTGAAGAATGATAGAAAAAAATCCTCACTACCCACATCTGAGTCGGATGATAGCTCAGAAAGAGTAGCTGAAGAATGCGACACTTCGTCTGTAATCTGACGATGATGATGACATTTAGTCTTCTTACTGCCAGAAGCAGAGGCAACATCCTGGATGTTATCTCTGAATCAAGCAAAAAACGTCTTCGCCTCTTCTGCTAATCCTCCATCTTGCGGACTACAGTCATTACAAATGTTAGACACTGCATCAGGCGTGAGGGGCTGAAGACAACTAATACACAAATTGGTTTTAGAAGGATGAGTAACAGGTGTGCGTAGTTTTTCTGCACACAAATCACAGAAGTCTTCTTGCAAAACATCCGGTATTGGTAATTAACATCCTGCACAAACGCGGTGCTTAGACTTTTGCCTTCTCTTCTTATGCTCATTTTTATGGCTCGACATCTGTAATAAGAAAAATATATAATGAGTATAATCCTTAGAACTTTAAATGACACCTCTGCCCAAAGATCAAGAAATACCTTAACAAACCAGAAACCCCGCTGCCTGGCACTCAGCAGCATGGTGCAAGGTTCCCCGGCTTTAAATAGTAACCGTAAAATAGCTCCTCCCACACCCGGAGCATGTACATACGCGCGCAGTACTATCACCGAGGCAGCGCATCATGAATGCCAGTCGGAGCTCCGGGCGCAAGCCAGAACAGAAAATGAGACAGAGTGAGTGCACGCACATTAAGACCACCAGGAAGAGAGCGACAAAAGTCCAGACAAGGGGCCCCACGCTCTGCAGATAAAGCAGAACACAGGTTAGCTGGAATATCTTTATTTTTTATTTTTTTATGGGTCTAAGCAGGAAAGAAAAGATAAGCCAGGCAATGCACTGGCCGACAGCACTTTTAAAACATATGTACCGCACTGCTGTCAAAGGCGTCCTACTCACAGGGACCCAGACAGGTGACCTGGTACAGACATTACTGGGCAACGCACTGGTAGGACAAGCCACCATACACTATACCAGGTCTAGGCCAGGAACATACTAGCCAAGCAGATGGAGCCTGACAACGCAAGGCTCTAAGTCCTATCCAGGTGGGCAGCAAGGTGAGGAACTGAGTGAAGGACTTAAAAAAACATAACTTGGTGCAGTACTCTGGTTCCTTATATAAGGTTGCCTAAAGTGATATCAATTCTGTTAATTGTTTGATTATTTCTAGGTGGGTCGTCCTAGATTGGAGTTTCTGGGATTGGAATAATCCCTTCTGTGCTGCTGTAGGACGAAGAAGAAAGTGCTATATATTCGTTTTTTTAGAATATTCGTCATTTTTTTCCATCTGAAGTAATGATTCCTGCCTGCTTCTTGCCTTTGGGCCAATGAGTCATTGGCCCACAAGCAACTTAAGTATTATAGCAGTGATACCTTTATTGGCTAGCCAAAAAATAATCTTCTATTTTCAAGCTTTCAGAGCACAGGCAGTATACAAATAAATGACTTGTAAGTGGAAGGCGCAACACATGACGTGTCTTATGTACAAATGTCTGTAACATATTTTAAGTCCAGTGCCTATGTCACAGTCCTTCATTTGTATACTGCCTGATGAAGGAGCCTCTGTGCTCTGAAAGCTTGAAAAAAAAGAAATAAAAATGTGGTAAATGTTAGACACAACGTTGGTTCATTACTGTACACCCCAGTGAAAGCATTTGCGTAGTAGAACAGCTGTACAAATATTTCACTCATGTTGTATAAGGAAGTCTTGGTGAAAGAATAGCAAATAACATTGTCAGTTCTCCTAGGATATCCTAGTAAAGGTTGCTCAATGTCTTCACGAGTCTCATTCTTTTTTTTTTTCTTTTTCTTCTTCTTTGTATCAGGAAATAAAAGCAATGCTGCTCCGTGGATGAAAAATTGCATAATCTTAAAGTGATCTGCAAATTGTCATTACAAGGACATGGGTTGTCAAAAAGAATCTATTTGTATAGTGGTCATAAATAATTGTAACATACAGCAGGTTAAGAAACATTGTATCTCTAAGTGCCTACAGTAGCAATTTTATTATAGAAAATACAATTAAAAGCAACATTCACATTGTCCATGATGGGTCTATATAATGTAACATAGTAACATAGTATACAAGGCCGAAAAAAAACATTTGTCTATCCAGTTCTGCCTGTTATCCTGCAAGTTGATCCAGAGGAAGGCAAAAAAAAAAAAGAAACTGTGAGGTAAAAGCCAATTTTCCCCACTTAAGGGGGGAAAAATTCCTTCCCGACTCCAATCAGGCAATCAGAATAACTCGCTGGATCAACGATCCCTCTCTAGTATCTATAGCCTGTAATATTATTACGCTCCAGAAATACATCCAGGCCCCTCTTGAACTCTTTTAGTGAACTCACCATCACCACCTTCTCAGGCAGAGAGTTCCATAGTCTCACTGCTCTTACCGTAAAGAATCTGCTTCTATGTTTGTGTACAAACCTTCTTTCCTCCAGACACAGAGGATGTCCCCTCGTCACAGTCACAGTCCTGGGGATAAATAGATGATAAGAGAGATCTCTGTACTGACCCCTTATATATTTATACGTAGTTATTAGATCTCCCCTCAGTCGTCTTTTTTCTAAAGTGAATAACCCTAATTTTGATAATCTTTCAGGGTACTGTAGTTGCCCCATTCCAGTTATTACTTTAGTTGCCCTCCTCTGAACCCTCTCCAGCTCTGCTGTGTCTGCCTTGTTCACAGGAGCCCAGAACTGTACACAGTACTCCATGTGTGGTCTGACTAGTGATTTGTAATACAGACGTTTTCTCCCAGTCCGAGCATTCTCATTTTATATACTAACCTTTTATGTGGTACAGTGTCAAATGCTTCTATCTAGAGTATGATTTTAGTCATTTAACCTGGATCCACACAATAATGTCAAGACTATGAATAATATTTGCAGCACATAGGCACCTCATTTGGCCTATGGCATGGCTGGCTGCATGCAGCCGAGCCACACACGTAAACGGCAGCCTATAATTGCGGACATTGACTGCGGTGGTTGAGAATATGTAACATTTTTGTAGCGCATAGACGCCTCTTGGCAGTTGAAGAAACTGTGTTAAGGTAAGGCTCCACACATAATTTTAGTATTAATTTTCTGTGATTTAGGGCTCAAGAATTAAAACAGATGATTCACGGTCTCTGAGATAAGGTAATATTAGTCTCTATGTTGAACTAATCACTGTAAAGTGTGACGCTAAAGCAAAATACTGTAACAATGCTTTATTAGGTATCTCAATAAAAGTAATTCATGGAGGTAGGGATTCCCTCAGTGATTGTCAACAAAAGCGGATGGTGGAAAATAAAAAATACACAGTGGGTACAGTATAATACCTGTGTATCAAATGAAACCGTTGTCCTGGCATGATGAACCAAGAAATGTAACAGCATATATTCCACCAATCCATGCTGTATCAGTGAACTAGCAGGTGTAGACCACGTGTGCACTGTTGGTACGTGTCAACACCCCTGTCCGCTGAAGCAGACTGTGCACCCAGTTTATTATGATACAGAGTGGTGCAGATATGGGGTATATGTCGCCTATAGGGCAGAAAGCCTTTAACCCCCTTGTTCGTAGCTGAGTGGTTGTAATGTGTCTAACCCTCAGGCCTCTTGCACACGACCGTATGGCTTTTTCAGTATTTTGTGGTCCGCAAAAAAACGGATCCGTAAAAAAATACAGATGACGTCAGTGTGCATTATGTTTTTTGCAGAACGGAACAGCTGGCCCCTGATATAACAGTACTATCCTTGTCCGTTATGCGGACAATTAGGCCTTTTGTACACAAACAGTTTATTTTTTCGTTTACGTTCCTTTTTTTGCATTCCGTATATGGACAGTATACGGAACCCTTCATTTCAATGTATATGCAAAAAAAATGGAATATACTCCGTATGCCTTCCGCTTCCTTATTTCCGTTAAAAGATAGAACATGCCCTTTTGTTTGCATAACGGACAAGGATAGTACTGTTCTATCAGGGGCCAGCTGTTCCGTTACGCAAAAAAACTGAATGCACACGGACGTCATCCGTATTTTTTGCGGATCCGTTTTTTGCGGATCGCAAAATACAGAAAAAGCCATATGGTCGTGTGCAAGAGGCCTAATAGGACATGTTCCATCTTTGAACGGAACGTAAAAACGGAAATACGGAAACTGAAGGCATACGGAGTACCTTTGTTTTTTTGTGGATCCATTGAAATGAATGGTTCCGTATACGGGCCGTATACGGAAAGCAAAAACGGAACGTAAACAAAAAAAAAAAACTTTAGTGTACATGAGGCCTCAGACTGTGTTAGGCCTCTTGCACACGACCATATGGCTTTTTCAGTATTTTGCGATCTGCAAAAAAACGGATCCGAAAAAAAATACGGATGATGTCTGTGTGCATTCGGTTTTTTGTGGAACGGAACAGCTGGCCCCTGATAGAACAGTACTATCCTTGTCTGTTATGCAGACAATAATAGGACATGTTCTATCTTTGAACGGAAAAACGGAAATACGGAAACGGAAGGCATACGGAGTACCTTTCATATTTTTTTTTTTGCAGATCCATTGAAATGAATGGTTCCGTGTATGGTCCGTATATGGAACGCAAAAAACGGAACGGAAACGGAAAAAAAAAAATTGTTCGTGTGCAAGAGGTCTTAATTGCATAATTAGTAAAAACAATTTAATTCAACTCTATTTCCCTGATGAACTTTCTGACATACAGCGAAGTTTCCGACCCTTGAACGGATAGAGTTACAATCAAAGTCTTCTCACCAGAGAATCTCTACACGGAGGGCCACTTCGCTCACACTGTTTCTGCTGAACCGCTACTAACAGGTACCGCTGCACCTGACTCCATTAGCCACGTGGGATGCCACCGCGTGCTATAGTCAGACAGCATCTTTACAACAGTGTGTGTTTTACTATACAGGGAATACTGACTGAAGTTAAATATCGAATTTAAGCCTGGACAATCATCCGAAATTTATCTTCATACATTTTCCTGCATATTTTTGAAGATAAAAGTATTGAGGTGTTATTGATCTCTTTCTCCTCTAATCAGGATATACTTTTTTTATTTTTTTTCCAAGTTGCATATTGCAATCTTTTGTATGCCACCGCAATTTAATTAGACTCTGAATCTGAACAGTTTCATTTATAATTATTTTTATGTATATTTTTAACAGAATATATTTTAATTGTGCATTTTGTTTATTTTATATTTTACATTTTTTATCTATATATTGGTGTAATAAATATAATCATTTTTGAATAGTCTTTGTGTGGTCCATTGGGAGAGTGCTCAGCCTTTCTATATACATTAATTGCATAATTGCCACCAGCCTTAGGGCTCATTCACACGACTGTGGTTTGATTCCACATCCGAGCTGCATTTTTTGCGGCTCGGGTGCGGACCTATTCCCTTCAATGGGGCTGCAAAAGATGCGGACAGCACTCCGTGTGCTGTCCGCATCCGTTGCTCCGTTCCGTAGCCCCTCTAAAATCATGTCCTATGCTTGTGCGTTTTGTGTACAAGAATAGGCATTTCTATAAAGGGCCGTCAGTTATGCAAATTGCTGAAGGCACAAGGGCGTTTTCCGTGTTTTGCGGATTGGCAAGTTGCGGACCGCAAAACACAGCACGGTCATGTGAACATGATATGCCCATGCGATACTGATTCTATCCTATAAAGACGTAGCTCAGCTAGCTAATACACTGATTCCCCACATTAGCATCAAGCTCGATGCATTTCTTCACTCAGCGGTGAATCAGCAGCAGCTGTCTAATATCGTGAAGCGCTAAGGAGCTAGATAACGCCGCCAGTGTGGCCATGAAGTGGCCACCGGAACAGCTGAGCTACAAGGGAGAAGAACCCACCCCTGGGTGGAGCTCGAACGGCTCCCTAGCCATGGAGCGAGAAGGAGGAGGGACATACCTTCAGAATCCCTCACTGTGCTCGATATGCCGGTTGTCTCCTATGAAGTTATAAACAGTAAGGGGGATTATTAAGGTGGTTTACATAGAAATGCTATTGTGGCACCAAATGGGGGATCATTATGAAACCAAACAAGAGAATGGCGTTCATAATAACATAACATAAAGTTAAACCTGTTAACTGGTAGCAAGATACCCTCAAACCACTGGGGTATAACAGAAGTATTTGTTCACACGACTACAGTTGCAAGAAAAAGTATATGAACCTTTTGGAATTATATGGATTTCTGCACAAATTGGTCATAAACGTGATCTGATCTTCATCTAAGTCACAACAATAGACAATCACAGACTGCTTAAACTAATAACACAAATAATTCAATGTTCTCATGTTTTTATTGAACACACCATGTAAACATTCACAGTGCAGGTTGAAAAAGTATGTGAACCCCTAGACTAGTGACATCTCCAAGAGCTTATTTGTCTGTCTTGCACTTAGAACAGGGAAAGTCGACCGGTTGCGGACTTGCCGGTTAGGGCTTGCACTGCAAGTAGGGAAGGAAAGCGGATTGGGCTCACTGTGTGCGTGTTTCCTGCCTACTTTGCTGACAATTGTATTTAGTAAAGGGTGCACAATGTATCAGTTTACATGTCAAACTACCATCATTGGCCTGCAGTACACAAACACCTGATATAAATATACCTTTTGTTTCATTAGCAGTTTTTCTATCCTGCAGAAAAAGAACTTTGATATGCTAAAGTTCTGGGGAGGGAGATGTTTTCAGCTTTGCAAGTGCCCACTTCTAACAGATTACAGCAACTTCCTCTATCTATCCTCCTTATACTTCCCTGGATTCGAATATCACGCAGGCGCAGATGATGTCAAGGTTCCAGATGGGGATTGCCGGGCTCCAGTCGGGGCACATAAAAAGTTTTGCAGTGTTCTTTATGTCTGTATATGACCGAAGTATTGATTTACCCAGTGTTTGCCTTTACAGCCTTTGTTTATTATAGTAGAATGGTTTGACCTCCGCTTTATTGAAGGAAGGAGCTCATCTGCCAGATGTTCACCATGTCCTTTCTCAGCGTTTCATCTGTCAGCTAAAACAATCATTCGTTGTTAAATTTGCCCCTATAAATGAGTGTTTTGGCTTTGTAAGGGATCGCCTCTTATTTGGGGGTCATTCTCACAGATACGACTTTAGGACACCAGGTTTCAGGTCCAAACCGTGCATTTATTGTGCACACTCCAACCAATACAGGTTATCATGAAGTCGCAGCTTCACCTAACACATGTGACATCCACATAAAATAATAAACACTTGCCCGGCTAGGCTCTAACTAACACAGAGTTTCTCAGCCAATGTCCCACAGCCTCCTGGCTGTACAGAGCACAGTACGCCCACTGCCTCCAGTCCAGTGTCTCAGCACACATGGGGAATCGTGGTCTCTCAGCCCTCCTGGCTTGGACCACACAGAGCCTCCAGGCCTCTGTCCACAGGCAACACACTCCCCCTTGCTGACACCCTGGGAGGTGCTTTGTGCCAGCCTGATTACTTCCAGCTGGTCTCACCTGTGGTGGAATAGGGGTGTGGACCGAACTATCCACCCCTTCCTTGCCTCTAACCTGCGTGAGACCTGTCACTGTCTCACATATCCCCCCCCTTTGTTCAAGCCCGTGAGGGTGAACACCTGCATAACCACGGGAGGCTGGTGAGAGGGCATCCACCTGGCCTGGACGTGGGGAACAGCCACCCACCCTGCTCTTTGGCTGCTCCCAATAAGAACCGGCCCAGATTGGCTTTACAGCGAGCACTAGCTGCCGCTGACACAGAAAATTACCGGTTCTTATTTCACTGAGGCCAGGAACCTCGGTGACACGTACCTTCCCTTTGTTCTGCCAGACCCACGCCAGCAGAGCTTGGTTTATCACCAAAACCAACATCTTGCCTAACCGAAACTGCCTAAAGGCCTCATGTGCCCATCTCATGACCAGATACTCTTTTCCTACTTTTTCCCGAGTGATAATGATGCGCAGTCGTATATTTTGATCTCTCTTTCTTTTTAGATCCTGTGGCTCCTGTACATGCGCCTCACGTCCTTTCTTGGACTGCTGCAGCTCTTGCCTGAACTGTTCCCAGTCATGGTCATATCCCGACACTTTCTCCTTTGTTTTGCAGGGCTCCTTCAGCAAAGCATGCTTGCCCCTACTTGCTTCTTTTACGTGCATTTGGGTCACTTCTTCCATCTGCTGTGCAGGAGCACGCTTAGGCTTCTCCACCTCATAGATGGAAGCTCTCATGAGCTCAAAAGATGCCATCTCTGCTCTGAGTTGCTTGTTCAGCCTCTCTAATTCATTTTGCTCCTCAAGCACTTCTTCAAGGGCTCTAGCCAAGGAGAGGGCCTTGGACTCTTTCTCCCGAGCAACAGCCTCCGCTCGGTCACGTTCTTCGGCATATCGAGCCGATATGTATTTCTCTTCAACCAAGAGCTGGTCAAACTTCTTTTGTTTCTTCTCCAATCTAGATACAGTTTGTCTCTGGTGGTCCAGGTCCACCATGCGATCACATAACTCTTGATCAAGTTGAGCCATCCTGGCTTCCAAATGTCTTTTCTCCTCCAAAAGAGCAGATTTTTTTGAGGAGCTGTTTAGAACCTCATCAGCCAGCTCATCTCTTTCCTGCTCTGCATGAAGTCTGGATCGCTCAGAGGCTGCAAGTTCCTCTTGAAGTTGGAGAATTTCCGCTTCTATTAGTGACTCTAGTTCCTTCAGTTCGTTCATCTCTTTCTGTGACTCCTCTGGAGATTCCTGCAGTTGCTCTGCAAGAACCTCTAGCCCCATCTCTAGTGTATCTAGGCACTGTGCAGAGTGAGCGAAAACATCTTCAAGTTTGTAGCTGTACTGTCCTGTCAGGTCATCTACAACTGTCAGGATATAAGCTTCAGACACTAGGCTGTCACCCGACTGAACTCTCGTCTCATCAGATATAACTGTCATCTGGTCGCTAGACTCGCTACTAGTAACCACTTTAGTTTTGCTGGGTCTTGACATGGTAGCCTCACTCTCGGAGTTGCTAACTGTCACGGCACATAGGCCACTTATACTGCTCGTGTCATTATTAACCCTGGCCTCTAGGGGCACCCCTGAGTCAATCCCCACCTGGGACATTTTATTAATCATAGAAACCTGTGGAGACTGCACATCCACCTCTGGTTCGTGTGGTACACCCTCTAGCCCCACCACATTGTCTACAATGGGGTCTCCTAGCGGTGTTTCTTCAACATTTATCAACACTTTTATATCAGACACATGTTTACCAACAGGGGGAGCTTTTTCCCCAATCACAGCCTGCAAAGGAAAAGGCATGTCATTATTATCACATATTTCATATGACATCACATTTTCCTTATGCATTTCCGCACTTTTGTCACCATCACTTTGCATTTGACCAGCACCATTGTTTCCAATGGTCAATATTCTTTCCCCATGCAGGTCAAAGTGCAGCTCCCTTAGATCCTCATTTAAAGGGACAGGTACAGGTTCTGCAGGAGTTTTTGCACTCTCTGCAGAAGTGTCTCCATCACTCCACAACTCCCAGCATAAGGGAAGATTACACCCCAACACTCCCTCATGCATAAGCTTATCTGTAACATCAAGTTCATCAGTCTCTGTTCTCATTGGAGTCTCACGCTCAGTGAAAATCAGTGGATAGTCCTTCTCCGCACGACTGTCCAGCACCTTTATTATTTTACCAGTCTCAGGTTTCAATATTGTGCTACCTCTTACCCGGGCTAGCATGGGATCCCGGCTCCTTGTCATCCCAAAACTAGCTTTGGTCATGGGCAACTGAGGTAACACAGAAACCTTCTCCTCTGTAGATTTCTGCGAGGGAGCAATCACAGCAGGCTTATCCGCCTGTTCAGACACAGTTTTTTCTCTGTGTGACTTATTACCTACCGGCCCAGCAGGTATCCCCTGCCGCCGGCTCACTGTCACTGGGTCTGCCACATAGTTAACAGGAACAGTCTTACCCTTTGTAATCAACCATTCTGGTAAAGCAGTGACATTCTCTCCCGCTGACTCATCAAGGTTGTGGTTGCTCCTAGCAACAACTTTACTGCACCTCCGCACTTCCTCTCTAGGACTCCGGACACAGTCGCAGGGAAGATATGCACTTCTGAGAACCGCACCGCTCTCCCCCTCTTTATCTTCCCAACGGTTGCCCTTGGCAACGGCATATCTTTGCTTTTCCCCTGATAGTCCCGGCACACCACCAACCTCTTGGAACTTTGTACAGGGTCCATACAGTGTTGAGAACCCATTTCTCAAGGCCAGCTGCAACTGTGCCTCCAAAGCCTCTCGCTCTGCATCAATTTTCGCCAATTCATTTTTAGTGTAGCCAATTGCTATGGCCATGTCTTCTGCCTGCTGTATGCACCAGCGCTGCCGGACATACTCTTCCCCGAGACCCATGGTAGCAGGAAAAGCTTTCATCCACAAGTCCACTTTTGCTGGGCTACTGGCCCTTTAATTCACTGCAGTTTTACTTGCACCACAGCAAAATAGTTCACACTCTTATGAGCAGCACCTGCTCCACTGGACAAAAAAAAGCTTCCGTTCCTTTAACGCCACACACGGCAAAAAATTGCTTTTAGCTCACCTGCAGTCTCAGCGTTGCCCCTAGCAACCGACCGTTGCCCTTCTCTCATGGACAACTTGCCCGCATCCGACACCAATTGTAAGGGATCACCTCTTATTTGGGGGTCATTCTCACAGATACGACTTTAGGACACCAGGTTTCAGGTCCAAACTGTGCATTTATTGTGCACACTCCAACCAATACAGGTTATCATGAAGTCGCAGCTTCACCTAACACATGTGACATCCACATAAAATAATAAACACTTGCCCAGCTAGGCTCTAACTAACACAGAGTTTCCTGACTCACCTAAGTCCCTGTTCACACCCTGTGAACACAAGCGGCTTTCTCAGCCAATGTCCCACAGCCCCCTGGCTGTACAGTGCACAGTACGCCCACTGCCTCCAGTCCAGTGTCTCAGCACACATGGGGAATCGTGGTCTCTCAGCCCTCCTGGCTTGGACCACACAGAGCCTCCAGGCCTCTGTCCACAGGCAACACACTCCCCCTTGCTGACACCCTGGGAGGTGCTTTGTGCCAGCCTGATTACTTCCAGCTGGTCTCACCTGTGGTGGAATAGGGGTGTGGACCGAACTATCCACCCCTTCCTTGCCTCTAACCTGCGTGAGACCTGTCACTGTCTCACAGCTTATATAGTCCACTAGCAGAATGACCCGGCTTTGCACGGGTATATTTCATTTAATGTTAGTGTGTGTCATTAAAGGATATCTACAGTATCCCCCATAACAGTGACATCTACAGCACCCCACCCCCTTGACAGTGACCTCCACAGGGGGTCCGCCCCCTTAACAGTGACCTCTTCCCCCTCCTACTCCTCCTCCCCCCAGCCACCATCCTCCTCTAACTCCTCTTCAGATTCCTGCTGACTTGTCTCAGATGGAGTAGTCCCCCTGGGAATTCATTCAGCATTGCGACTTCCTCATCTTCCAGCTCCTGCTCCTCGACAGCTTGATCAATGACACAATGCAATACACTCTCCAGAAAGAAGGCGTAAGGTACGATGTCACTGGTGGCGCCCTGGCTGCGACTGACCAATTTGGTGATCTCATGAAATGGCCGCAGAAGTCTGCATGCTTCGCGCATGAGCAGCCACTGGCGCGGTAGAAAAAAAACAAGCTCCCCAGAACATGTCTTGCTGCAGATTTCGTACAGGTAGTCGGTAACGGCGCATTTCTGCTGGAGCAGCCTATCACGCATATACAATGTGGAGTTCCAGTGCGTTGGGCAGTCACAAATCAGTTGTCTGACGGGCAAGTGGTGTCGCCGCTGAACGTCAGTAAGACTAACCATGGCTGTGTAAGATCTTCTAAAATGGCCAGAGAATTTCCTGGCCTGCCGCAAGATGTCCTGGACCCCGAGGTATTTGGCAACGAATCGCTGCACGACTAAGTTCAGGACGTGTACCATACACGGCACGTGTGTCATTTTGCCCTGTTTTAGGGCACTCAGCAGATTGGCATAGTTGTCGCACTCCACTTTACCAACTGTCAAATTGAGCGGGGTTAGCCACTGATCAGCCTGTGACCGCAGAGCTGAAAGGAGTGCAGGACAGGTGTGGCTCTTGGCTTCCAGGCACAATAGACGCAGCACAGCATGGCAACGTCTCACCTGGCACGTCGAATAGGTTCTGGGGAGCTTGAGGGGTGCAGCGGAAGAGGCGGTAGCAGTGGAAAAGGAGGAGTCAGCTGAGGAGGATGGAGTAGGAGGAGGAGAAGAAGAGGCAGGCCTGCATGCAATCCATGGCGGTAACACCAAATCCACATGGGTGCCATGGGTTACATGCTTGACGGCCATTAGAAGGTTCGCCCAGTGGGCAGTAAAAAATATGTACCTTCCCTGCCCGTGTTTGCTAGACCACGTGTCTGTGGTCAGATGTATCTTGGCACCGACACCGTGTGCCAGAGATATATTAACTTGTCGCTGAACGTAACCATATAGTTCAGGGATGCCCTTCAGGGAGAAATATTTCCCTCTGGGGACCTTCCATTGCGATGTGCCAATGGCCACAAATTTTCGAAAGGCCTCCGAGTCCACCAATTTATATGGCAGTAGTTGGCGGGATAGCAGTTCTGACAAGCCAGCTGTCAGCCTTTGGGCAAGAGGATTATCCAGCGTCATAATTTTTTTACGCTCGAACATTTCAGCCATGGAAGCCTGCCTTGTGCCAGATAAACGCGACGACGGCACGGTGGAAGGTGGAGTGGAGAACAAATGGGAGGAGAAGAAGAGGCAGGACGTGGAACGCCGGGAGGGTGGCTTTGTGAGTTCTGACGGTGTTGCTCCCACTGGGCTCGGTGATGGGAGGCCAGATGACTTCTTAAGGCGGTTGTCCATAGGTGAGTGTTGGGCTTACCGCGACTTATGCGTTGACAGCACAGGCTGCAGATGGCAATACTATTATCAGCAGCTGACACTTTAAAAAAATCCCACACTGTGGAGCCATGTGCCGGCATCCTGGGAGCGCAAGATGTGACCGTGCATGGTGGATGGCTCTCTCCAGATACATTTGCATCTGCTTTTTGCCTCCTGTGCACTGTGAGTTCTGCCTGCTTCTCCTCCTTCACCTCCCTATCTGCTGCTCTGTCTCTCCCTATGAACTGCCCTCCTCTTCCTCTCTTGTGGGCACCCACGTGACATCATCAACGTTACCTTCACCACCACTGACATTAGAAATCTTGGAGTAGGCAACAACCACAGGGACCACCCTCCTTGGGCTGATCTGGGTATTGTCGTCAGACCGCTGGATGGCGGCCGTTGCTATCTCCTCTTTCTCATCCGATGCCAAGAATGGCTGCACATAGGTAAGGTCTGGGAATGGATTGGAAAATAATTCCTCTGACTCGAGTGGAGGGACTATGGTGGTGGTGGTGGTGTCTATGGGGGTGCACACAGCAGAGAGTGAGGAGGGTGCAGATACAGAGGATAAGGAGGGTGAAGAACCGGAAGGCTGAGTGAGCCACTCAACCAACTCTGGTGCGCTCTTTGAAGTTATCACACGCGCCTTCTCCAACTTCCCACTGGGTGCACCTGCCCGACCCCTAGTATCCCTGCGGAAAGGTCTGCCTCTTCCTCTGCCTGTCATTTTCTAAATGACCCTCTGCCTAAGTCCGTAGAGAAGAGCAGTATTTGTGGAAGAAGGTATATCGCAGCCCTCAATCAGTATTTGGTGGAAATAGGTATATAGCAATAGCACCCCTCAATCAGTATTTTGTGGAAGAAGGTATATGACACCCTTCAATCAGTATTTGGCGGAAACAGGTATATGGCACTCCTCAATCAGTATTTGGCGTAAACAGGTATATGGCACCCCTCAATCAGTATTTGGTGGAAGCAGGTGTATCGCAGCCCTCAAATAGTATTTGGTGGAAAAAGGTATATAGCAACTGCACCCCTCAATCAGTATTTTGTGGAAGAAGGTATATGGCACCCCTCAATCAGTATTGAGTGTAAACAGGTATATAGCACCCCTCAATCAATATTTGGCGGAAACGGGTATATATCACCCCTCAATCAGTATTTGGCGGAAACTGGTATATGGCACCCCTCAATCTGTATTTTGTGGAAGCTGGTGTATCGCAGCCCTCATTAAGTATTTGGTGGTAGAAGGTATATAGCAATACTACCACTCAATCAGTATTTTGTGGAAGAAGGTATATGGCACCCCTCAATCTGGATTTGGCAGAAACAGGTATATATCACCCCTAAATCAGTATTTGGCAGAAACAGGTATATCGCACCCCTCAATCAGGATTTTGTGGAAGCAGGTTTTTTGCAGCCCTCAATCAGTATTTTGCAGAAGCAGGTGTATCGCAGCCCTCATTAACTATTTGATGGTAGAAGGTATATAGCAATAGCACCTCTCAATCAGTATTTTGTGGAAGAAGGTATATGGCACCCCTCAATCAGTATTTGGCGGAAACAGGTATATAGCACCCCTCAGTCAGTATTTGGCTGAAAAGGGTATATAGCACCCCTCAATCAGTATTTGGCAGAAACAGGTATATAGCACCCCTCAATCAGTATTTGGCGGAAACTGGTATATAGCACCCCTAAATCAGCATTTGGCAGAAACAGGTATATAGCACCCCTCAATCAGTATTTGGCAGAAACAGGTATATGGCACTCCTTAATCAGTATTTTGTGGAAGCAGGTGTATCACAGCCCTCAATAAGTATTTGATGGAAGAAGGTATATAGCAATAGCACCCCTCAATCAGTATTTTGTGGAAGAAGGTATATGGCTGCCCTCAATCAGTATTTTGTAGAAACAGGTATATAGCACCCCTTATCAGTATTTGGTGGAAACAGGTATATAGCACCCCTCAATCAGTATTTGGCAAAAACTGGTATATAGCACCCCTCAATCAGCATTTAGCGGAAACAGGTATATAGCACCCCTCAATCAATAATTTGTGGAAGAAGGTATATCGCAGCCCTCAAGCTGTTTTTTGGGGGGCAACAGGTATATCACACCCGTTGCAATTAGTTACTCCAATTGCGTTTGTCCTTCTATCTAGCTGCGGTATCGCAGCAGAACCGCACACAACTGCTGCACAATACAAATACACTATAATATTATTTATATGTTAGAAAGTATATTATAACTATATCACACCCCTTTATATCACACCTATCGATAGCACACCTAAACCAGTCCCTAAAAGGACATTTGTGGCCCTATTAGCTAGCGTTTGGTGTTCCTAACTGTCCCTGCTCCAAAATGCAACCTCTCCCTACACTGGCAAAATACATAGTGAAAAAATAGCTGCCAGATCGGGTTCTGTTATAGGGTTGGGGATGTGTCCATATGCTGAAACTTCATGGGTCAAAGTTAGGCGCTATGCAAAAAAATATGGCGCGTGCGAATATCACCATATGTTCGCATATTCCGCAAATCGCTAATGAGCAAAATTCACTGCGAAACGACCGCCGGGCGAACCGTAAGGCCATCTCTAGAAGCAGGTATATCGCAGCCCTCAATCAGTATTTTGTGAAAGCTGGTATATCAAACACCTTAATTAGTATTTTGTGAAAGTAGGTATATCGCAGCCCTCAATCAGTATTTTGTGGAAGCAGGTATATCAAACCCCTTAATCAGTATTTTCTGGAACCAGGTATATCGCAGCCCTCAATCAGTATTTTGTGGAATCATGTATATCAAACCCTTCAATCAGTATTTTATGGAAGCAGGTATATCGCAGGCCTCAATCAGTATTTTGTGGAAGCAGGTATATCATAGCCATAAATCAGTATTCTGTGGAAGCAGGTATATCAAACCCCTTAATCAGTATTTTGTGGAAGCAGGTATATAGCAGCCCTCAATCAGTATCTTGTGGAAGCAGGTATATCAAACCCCTTAATTAGTATTTTGTGTAAGCAGTTATATCACAGCCCTCAATCAGTATTTTGTGGAAGCAGATATATCAAACCCTGTAATCAGTATTTTGTGGAAGCAGGTATATCAAACGCCTTAATAAGTATTTTGTGGAAGCAGGTATATCATAGCCATTAGAGTTGAGCGAACACCTGGATGTTCGGGTTCGAGAAGTTCGGCCGAACTTCCCGGAAATGTTCGGGTTCGGGATCCGAACCCGACCCGAACTTCGTCCCGAACCCAAACCCCATTGAAGTCAATGGGGACCCGAACTTTTCGGCACTAAAAAGGCTGTAAAACAGCCCAGGAAAGGGCTAGAGGGCTGCAAAAGGCAGCAAAATGTAGTTAAATCCCATGCAAACCAATGTGGATAGGAAAATGAATAAAAATAAAAATAAAATAAATAAAAATTAACCAATATCAATTGGAGAGAGGTCCCATAGCAGAGAATCAGGTTTCATGTCACCCACCACTGGAACAGGCCACTGTCAGATATTTAGACCCCGGCACCCAGACAGAGGAGAGAGGTCCCATTGCAGAGAATCAGGCTTCATGTCATAGCAGAGAATCAGGCTTCATGTCATAGCAGAGAATAAGGCTTCATGTCATAGCAGAGAATCAGGCTTCACGTCACCCACCACTGGAACAGGCCATTGTCAGATATTTTGGCCCTGGCACCCAGACAGAGGAGAGAGGTCCCATTGCAGAGAATCAGGCTTCATGTCACCCAACACTGGAACAGGCCACTGTCAGATACTTTTAGGCCCTGGCACCCAGACAGAGGAGAGAGGTCCCATAGCAGAGATTCAGGCTTCATGTCATAGCAGAGAATCAGGCTTCATGTCATAGCAGAGAATCAGGCTTCATGTCATAGCAGAGAATCAGGCTTCACGTCACCCACCACTGGAACAGGTCATTGTCATATATTTTGGCCCTGGCACACAGACAGAGGAGAGAGGTCCCATAGCAGAGATTCAGGCTTCATGTCATAGCAGAGAATCAGACTTCACGTCACCTAAAACTGGAACAGTCCATTGTCAGATATTTAGGCCCCGGCACCCAGACAGAGGAGAGAAGTCCCATAGCAGAGATTCAGGCTTCATGTCATAGCAGAGAATCATGCTTCATGTCACCCAACACTGGAACAGGCCACTGTCAGATATTTTTAGGCCCCGGCACCCAGACAGAGGAGAGGGTCATTCAACTTTGGGTTGCCCCGCAATATAATGGTAAAATGAAAATAAAAAGAGGATTGAATGAGGAAGTTCCTGGAGTACAATAATATATGGTTAAGGGGAGGTAGTTATAAATGTCTAATCTGCACAAGGGATGGACAGGTCCTGTGGGATCCATGCCTGGTTAATTTTTATGAACGTCAGCTTGTCTACATTGTCTGTAGACAGGCGGCTGCGTTTGTCTGTAATGACGCCCCCTGCCGTGCTGAATACACGTTCAGACAAAACGCTGGCCGCCGGGCAGGCCAGCACCTCCAAGGCATAAAAGGCTAGCTCTGGCCACGTGGACAATTTGGAGACCCAGAAGTTGAATGGGGCCGAACCATCAGTCAGTACGTGGAGGGGTGTGCAGACGTACTGTTCCACCATGTTAGTGAAATGTTGCCTCCTGCTAACACGTTCCGTATCAGGTGGTGGTGCAGTTAGCTGTGGCGTGTTGACAAAACTTTTCCACATCTCTGCCATTCTAACCCTGCCCTCAGAGGAGCTGGCCGTGACACAGCTGCGTTGGCGACCTGTTGCTCCTCCTCTGCCTTCACCTTGGGCTTCCACTTGTTCCCCTGTGACATTTGGGAATGCTCTCAGTAGCGCGTCTACCAATGTGCGCTTGTACTCGCGCATCTTCCTATCACGCTCCAGTGCAGGAAGTAAGGTGGGCACATTGTCTTTGTACCGTGGATCCAGCAGGGTGGCAACCCAGTAGTCCGCACATGTTAAAATGTGGGCAACTCTGCTGTCGTTGCGCAGGCACTGCAGCATGTAGTCGCTCATGTGTGCCAGGCTGCCCAGAGGTAAGGACAAGCTGTCCTCTGTGGGAGGCGTATCGTCATCGTCCTGCGTTTCCCCCCAGCCACACACCAGTGATGGGCCCGAGCTGCGTTGGGTGCCACCCCGCTGTGAACATGCTTCATCCTCATCCTCCTCCACCTCCTCCTCATCCTCGTCCTCCAGTAGTGGGCCCTGGTTGGCCACATTTGTACCTGGCCTCTGCTGTTGCAAACAACCTCCCTCTGAGTCACTTCGAAGAGACTGGCCTGAAAGTGCTAAAAATGACCCCTCTTCCTCCTCCTCCTCCTCCTCCTGGGCCACCTCCTCTTCCATCATCGCCCTAAGTGTTTTCTCAAGGAGACATAGAAGTGGTATTGTAACGCTGATAACGGCGTCATCGCCACTGGCCATGTTGGTGAAGTACTCGAAACAGCGCAACAGGGCACACAGGTCTCGCATGGAGGCCCAGTCATTGGTGGTGAAGTGGTGCTGTTCCGCAGTGCGACTGACCCGTGCGTGCTGCAGCTGAAACTCCACTATGGCCTGCTGCTGCTGCTGCTCGTCTGTCCAGCATGTGCAAGGTGGAGTTCCACCTGGTGGGCACGTCGCATATGAGGCGGTGAGCGGGAAGGCCGAAGTTACGCTGTAGCGCAGACAGGCGAGCAGCGGCAGGATGTGAATGCCGGAAGCGCGAACAGACGGCCCGCATTTTATGCAGCAGCTCTGACATGTCGGGGTAGTTGTGAATGAACTTCTGCACCACCAAATTCAGCACATGCGCCAGGCACCAGGCAAGGGATGTGCGTCAAACCGGCTAGTCCTAGAGCTGCAACGAGATTTCGCCCATTATCGCACACCACCAGGCCGGGCTTGAGGCTCACCGGCAGCAACCAGTCGTCGGTCTGTTGTTCTATACCCCGCCACAACTCTTGTGCGGTGTGGGGCCTGTCCCCCAAACATATGAGTTTCAGAATGGCCTGCTGACGTTTACCCCGGGCTGTGCTGAAGTTGGTGGTGAAGGTGTGTGGCTGACTGGATGAGCAGGTGGAAGAAGAGGAGGAGGAAGCCGAGTAGGAGGAGGAGGCAACAGGAGGCAAAGAATGTTGCCCTGCGATCCTTGGCGGTGGAAGGACGTGCGCCAAACAGCTCTCCGCCAGCCGCCACTACATTTACCCAGTGTGCAGTTAGTGAGATATAGCGTCCCTGGCCGTGCTTACTGGTCCACGTATCTGTGGTTAGGTGGACCTTGCCACAGATGGCGTTGCGCAGTGAACACTTGATTTTATCGGATACTTGGTTGTGCAGGGAAGGCACGGCTCTCTTGGAGAAGTAGTGGCGGCTGGGAACAACATACTGTGGGACAGCAAGCGACATGAGCTGTTTGAAGCTATTTGTGTCCACCAGCCTGAATGACAGCATTTCATAGGCCAGTAGTTTAGAAATGCTGGCATTCAGGGCCAGGGATCAAGGGTGGCTAGGTGGGAATTTACGCTTTCTCTTAAATGTTTGTGAGATGGAGAGCTGAATGCTGCCGTGTGACATGGTTGAGATGCTTGGTGACGGCGGTGAGGGTGTTGGTGGTACATCCTCTGTTTGCTGGGTGCAGGTGCCAACATTCCTCCAGAGGCGGAGGAAGAGGTCGAGGCGGCAGCAGCAGAAGAGGTAGCAGGGGGAGCCTGAGTGAGTTCCTTGTTTTTAAGGTGTTTACTCCACTGCAGTTCATGCTTTGCATGCAGGTGCCTGGTCATGCAGGTTGTGCTAAGGTTCAGAACGTTAATGCCTCGCTTCAGGCTCTGATGGCACAGCGTGCAAACCACTCGGGTCTTGTCGTCAGCACATTGTTTGAAGAAGTGCCATGCCAGGGAACTCCTTGAAGCTGCCTTTGGGGTGCTCGGTCCCAGATGGCGGCGGTCAGTAGCAGGCGGAGTCTCTTGGCGGCGGGTGTTCTGCTTTTGCCCACTGCTCCCTCTTTTGCTACGCTGTTGGCTCGGTCTCACCACTGCCTCTTCCTCCGAACTGTGAAAGTCAGTGGTACGACCTTCATTCCATGTGGGGTCTAGGACCTCATCGTCGCCTGCATCGTCTTCCACCCAGTCTTCCTCCCTGACCTCCTGTTCAGTCTGCACACTGCAGAAAGACGCAGCAGTTGGCACCTGTGTTTCGTCATCATCAGAGACGTGCTGAGGTGGTATTCCCATGTCCTCATCATCAGGAAACATAAGTAGTTGTGCGTCAGTGCATTCTATGTCTTCCACTGCTGGGGAAGGGCTAGGTGGATGCCCTTGGGAAACCCTGCCAGCAGAGTCTTCAAACAGCATAAGAGACTGCTGCATAACTTGAGGCTCAGACAGTTTCCCTGATATGCATGGGGGTGATGTGACAGACTGATGGGCTTGGTTTTCAGGCGCCATCTGTGCGCTTTCTGCAGAAGACTGGGTGGGAGATAATGTGAACGTGCTGGATCCACTGTCGGCCACCCAATTGACTAATGCCTGTACCTGCTCAGGCCTTACCATCCTTAGAATGGCATTGGGCCCCACCAAATATCGCTGTAAATTCTGGCGGCTACTGGGACCTGAGGTAGTTGGTTCACTAGGACGTGTGGCTGTGGCAGAACGGCCACGTCCTCTCCCAGCACCAGAGGGTCCACTAACACCACCACGACCATGTCCGCGTCCCTTACTAGATGTTTTCCTCATTGTTACCGTTCACCACAATAAGAAAAAAATTATTTGGCCCAATGTATTGAATTCAAATTCAGGCCTTTTTTTACAGACATCTAACACTATCTGGCTATCTATTTAGGTACCGTATTACACTAATACAGCCACAACAGTAACGAAAGATTTAGCTGAATATAAATTGTAGGCCTAGTATTAAGGCGCTGGATGACAGGTATACGTTTACGGACAGAATTAGACTTGGAAATGCACGGTAGCGTGTGAAGTTATTGAGGATGACCCTATCAGCACCTTCAATCTAATATACCCTTTTATGGATAGATTTAAAGTTGGCCTGATACAGCAGAAACCACTGATTTAGGGAATTGCTAAGTTGCGAATTGTATTTCAACCCAGAACAAAAACTGTGCTTTGACGGACACCAAATAACTTGACCAGCCAAAGCAGTAATGACAGATTTAGCTGAATATAAATTGTAGGCCTAGTATTTAGGCGCTGGATGACAGGTATACGTTTACGGACAGAATTAGACTTGGAAATGCACGGTAGCGTGTGAAGTTATTGTGGATGACCCTATCAGCACCTTCAATCTAATATACCCTTTTATGGATAGATTTAAAGTTGGCCTGATACAGCAGAAACCACTGATTTAGGGAATTGCTAAGTTGGGAATTGTATTTCAACCCAGAACAAAAACTGTGCTTTGACGGACACCAAATAACTTGACCAGCTACAGCAGTAACCACAGATTTAGCTGAATATAAATTGTAGGCCTAGTATTTAGGCGCTGGATGACAGGTATACGTTTACGGACAGAATTAGACTTGAAAATGCACGGTAGCGTGTGAAGTTATTAAGGATGACCCTATCAGCACCTTCAATCTAATATACCCTTTTATGGATCGATTTAAACTTGGCCTGATACAGCAGAAACCACTGATTTAGGGAATTGCTAAGTTGGGAATTGTATTTCAACCCAGAACAAAAATATATCCTTTGCCAGACAGCAGACAGTATTACAATTGGCTAGCCACAGCTGAAACACCAGATTTAGGGTACTGCTATTTTGGCAATTGTATTTCACCCCTCAATAAAATAGCAAGCACAGCCAAGCCCCTGATGTAGGATATAGCAAAAAAAAAAAAAAAAACACTATTGATGGTTAAATGGACTTGGTGGCAGCTTGTGCTGGCGCACCATAAGACACAAAATGGCCGCCGATCACCCCAGAAAAAAGTGACTGAAAAACGCTCTGAGCAGCCTAAAAACTGTGAGCAATTGAATAGCAGAAGATGAATGATTCACAGCTGTAGATCGATCACTTCATTAAGTGTTTTTGCTGAGTAAATCCCTGTCTAGTGCCTAATCTCGCCCTAACAGCAGCAGCTGCATCCTCTCCCTACACTGATCAGAGCAGAGTGACGTGCGGCGCTACGTGACTCCAGCTTTAATAGAGGCTGGGTCACATGCTGCACTGGCCAATCACAGCCATGTCAATAGTAGGCATGGCTGTGATGGCCTCTTGGGGCAAGTAGTATGACGCTTGTTGATTGGCTGCTTTGCAGCCTTTCAAAAAGCGCCAAGAAAGCGCCGAACACCGAACCTGAACCCGGACTTTTACGAAAATGTTCGGGTTCGGATCTGTGTCACGGACACCCCAAAATTCGGTACAAACCCGAACTATACATTTCGGGTTCGCTCATCCCTAATAGCCATAAATCAGTATTCTGTGGAAGCGGGTATATCAAACCCCTTAATCAGTATTTTGTGGAAGCAGGTATATAGCAGCCCTCAATCAGTATCTTGTGGAAGCAGGTATATCAAACCCCTTAATCAGTATTTTGTGGAGGCAGGTATATCGCACCCCTCAATCAATATTTGGTGGAAGCAGGTATATTGAACCCCTTAATCAGTATTTTGTGGAAGCAGGTATATCACACCCCCCAATTTTTTTTTTTGTTACAACAGTTATATCACACCACCCTGTTTATTTGGGGCAACACGTATATCACATCCCTCAATCAGTATTTTGTGGAAGAAGGCATATCACACCCCTCAATCAGTTTTTTGGGGGGCAACAGGTATATCACACCCATTGCAAATAGTTTTTCCAATAGCGTTTGTCCCTCTATATAACTGCAGTATCACAGCATAACCGCACACAACTGCTGCACAATACAAATGCACCTTATACTTTCTATGTTAGAAAGTATATTATAGGTATATCACACCCCTCAATCAGTTTTTTTTTGGGCGCAACAGGTATATCACACCCGTTGCAATTAGTTGTTCCAATAGCGTTTGTCCCTCTACATAGCTGCGGTATCGCAGCAGAACGGCACACAACTGCTGCGCAATACAAATGCACTATAATATGCTTTCTATGTTAGAAAGTATATTATAGGTATATCACACCCCTCAGAATATTACGCCTATCGATAGCACACCTATACCAGTCCTTAAAAGGACTTTTGTGGTCCTATTAGCTAGCGTTTGGTGTCCCTAACAGTCTGTCCCTGCTCCACAAAGCAACCTTTCTTTACACTGGCAAAACACAGAATGTAAAATAGCTGCCAAATCGGGTTCTTTGATAGGGTGGGGGTGTGTCGATGTACTGAAACGTCTCAATTGGCTGTCCTGTCCCACCTGATGGATGTGTCATGGGTCAAAATTCAACGCATTGCAAAAGAATATGGCGCCGGCGTACATCACCATATGTCAGCATGTTTGGCGAATCGCGAACGCGCAAAGTTCACCGCGAAACGACCGCCGGGCGAACCGCAAGGCCATCTCTATATCTATATGTGAGTACAGTACAATAGCCCTGCAATCAGATCGTACTGACTGCATCATAAATCATTATGACATGGTCAGTGTGGGTCAGGGGAGCCGTGGTCCGTCCAGTAGATGTGGCTGACTGTCATGGTGCGGTTCACTCTGACAGTTTTGGCCGTATACGCTGGCTACTTGCCCTCTCGCGTACTGGCTGCAGGCTGTCTTCTGTGTATGCTAGTTGCTTGGGGCTGCGTGCTGGCTGCAGTATTTTCTGGAACTGCTGCCTGTGAATGTTTGCTCTCCCATGTCTGCTTCTCTGTGCAGTTCTTATCACTGTTAGGCCTCATGCACACGACCGTTGTGTGCATCCGTGGCTGTTGTGCCGTTTTCCGTTTTTTTCGCGGACCCATTGACTTTTAATGGGTCCGTGGAAAAATCTGAAAATGCACCGTTTTGCAGCCGCATCCATGATCCGTGTTTCCTGTCTGTCAAAAAAATATGACCTGTCCTATTTTTTTGACGGACAACAGTTCACGGACCCATTCAAGTCAATGGGTCCGTGAAAAAACACGGATGCACATAAGTTTGGCATCCGTGTCCGTGATCCGTGGCTGTAGGTTACTTTCATACAGACGGATCCGAAGATCGTGAAAACTCAGATCCGACAGTATATTCTAACACAGAAGCGTTCCCATAGTGATGGGGACGCTTCAAGTCAGAATATACTACGAACTGTGTACATGACTGCCCCCTGCTGCCTGGCAGCACCCGATCTCTTACAGGGGGCTGTGATCCGCACAATTAACCCCTTAGGTGCCGCACCTGAAGGGGTTAATTGTGCATCTCATAGCCCCCTGTAAGAGATCCGGGGCTGCCAGGCAGCAGGGGGCAGACCCCCCTCCCCAGTTTCAATTTCATTGGTGGCCAGTGCGGACGCCCCCGGCCCCCCTCCCTCTATTGTATTTATATCATTGGTGGCAGTGAGCGGCCCCCCGGCCCCCCCTCCCTCCCTCTATTGTATTTATATTATTGGTGGCAGTGTGCGACCCCCCGGCCCCCCTTTCCTCTATTGTATTTATATCATTGGTGACAGTGTGCGCCCCCCCCCGGCCCCCCTCCCTCTATTGTATTTATATCATTGGTGGGAGTGTGCGGCCCCCCTCCGGCTCCCCCTCCCTCCCTCTATTGCATTTATATTATTGGTGACAGTGTGCGGCCCCCCCGCCCCCCCTCTATTGTATTTATATCATTGGTGGCACAGTGTGTGCCCCCCGCCCCCCCTCCCTCCCTCTATAGTATTTATATCATCGGTGGCAGCGGTGAGTTCCGATCGGAGTCCCAGTTTAATCGCTGGGGCTCCGATCGGTAACGATGGCAACCAGGACGCTACTGCAGTCCTGGCTGCCATGGTTACTTAGCAATATTAGAAGCATCATACTTACCTGCTGGCTGCTGCGCTGTCTGTGACCGGCCGGGAGCTCCTCCTACTGGTAAGTGACAGATCATTAAGCAATGCGCCGCACAGACCTGTCACTTACCAGTAGGAGGAGCTCCCGGCCGGTCACAGACAGCGCAGCAGCCAGCAGGTAAGTATGATGCTTCTAATATTACTAAGTAACCATGGCAACCAGGACTGCAGTAGCGTCCTGGTTGCCATGGTTACCGATCGGAGCCCCAGCGATTAAACTGGGACTCCGATCGGAACTCACCGCTGCCACCAATGATCGGGGGGGGAGGGAGAGGGGAGGCCGCACACTGTGCCACCAATGATATAAATACAATAGAGGGAGGGGGGGCCGGGGGGGCCACACACTGTCACCAATTATATAAATACAATAGAGGGAGGGAGAGGGGGCTGGGGGGGGCCGCACACTGGCCACCAATGATATAAATACAATAGAGGGAGGGGGGGCGGGGGGGCACACACTGCCACCAATGATATAAATACAATAGAGGGAGGGAGGGTGGGCCGGGGGGGGGCCGCACACTGGCCACCAATGATATAAATACAATAGAGGGAGGGAGGGGGCCGCACTGGCCACCAATGATATTCAAACTGGGGAGGGAGGGGGGTCTGCCCCCTGCTGCCTGGCAGCCCCTGATCTCTTACAGGGGGATATGATATGCACAATTAACCCCTTCAGGTGCGGCACCTGAGGGGTTAATTGTGCTGATCACGGCCCCCTGTAAGAGATCGGGTGCTGCCAGGCAGCAGGGGGCAGTCATGTACACAGTTCGTAGTATATTCTAACTAGAAGCGTCCCCATCACCATGGGAACGCCTCTGTGTTAGAATATACTGTCGAATATGAGTTTTTACGATGTAACTCAAATCCGATAGTATATTCTAACATAGAGGCGTTCCCATGGTGATGGGGACGCTTCAAGTTAAAATATACCATCGGATTGGAGAAAACTCCGATCTGATGGTATAAAAGAGACTCCAGATTTTACATTGAAAGTCAATGGGGGACGGATACGTTTGCAATTGCACCATATTGTGTCAACGTCAAACGGATCCGTCCCTATTGACTTGCATTGTAATTCAGGACGGATCCGTTTGGCTCCGCACGGCCAGGCGGACACCAAAACGACTTTTTTTTCATGTCCGTGGATCCTCCAAAAATCAAGGAAGGCCCACGGAAGAAAAAACGGTCACGTATCACGGACCTACGGACCCCGTTTTTGCGGACCTGAAAAAAAAACGGTTGTGTGCATGAGGCCTTACCATGCAGGCTGGCTGCAGGCTCCCTCACGTACTGGCTACAAGCTAACACCTATGTATGCTGGTTGCTTGGGATTGCGTTCTGGCTGCGGTGTAGTGTGTGAACTATAGCTTGTATTTGTGGATTCCCGTGTCTGCATCTCTGTGGTTCCTGTCTCTGGTGCAGGCTGCTGCCTGCGCTTTGTGTACTGGCTGTGGGTATCCCCATGCATGCTGGTTCTGCGATGCGTGCTGGCTGCCGCCTTGTGTGTAAACATGGCCTTAGTATGGATGCATTTCTGTTGTGTCACGGGTTGTGCTCTGGCATACTGGACTCCGTGTATGCTGGTTGCCAGGGGCAATGTCCAGTACTGCAGCCTGTGTGTTCACTTCCCTGTTCAAGCAGGCTGCGCTCCCTGTTTGGTTCTGATGAGGTTAACTTCCCGTGGTCCGTTCCTGCGTATGGATTATCAGGTGTGCTCATTATGCAGATATATCTACCTGTGAGCTATGGTGCTTGGGGTCAGTCTATCTTCTGTCCTGTGCTTTACTGGGTGTAGCCCCTTGCTGCTGACCCAGTTATTTTTTCCCATCTGCCCTTGTTTGTGGTGTCACCTGGCTATGCATTATTGTTATTGCCTTCTCTGATCTCCTGTACCTGTCCTTTGATGTTGTTGATGTTATGTCCTTGCCTGTTCTTGTCCATGCCTTGCCTGTTCTTCTGTACCTGTTCTCTGTCTGGATCCTTGTCTGTCCTACAGTATGTCTAGCCTAGCAGTGCTCTAACTGCGTCTGATAGCCTGGCAGTGCTAAACTGCTTCTGATCCTGTCCTATGTCCAGCCTGGCAGTGCCTTACTGCTTTTGTTCCTGTCCTGTGTATGTCCTGCTTTTTTGAGAGGGCCCCTGGGTTCTCTGGAGGTAGAATCTCTAGTCTGTGTGCAGCTCTGCCTGAGACCGCCATGCTTCCATTCCGCTTGGGGTCCAGGCATCTGCCTCTGTGCTTGTTCCTGTTCGTCTTGTTGTCTATTCCATATCCTGTGTTTGCTTGGGTTCCAGTTTTGTTATCTTTCCGCTGGTGATTTCACCAGTGTGGTTCTCTGCAGGTAGGGGACAAGTAACCAGGACCTTCCTGGAGGTGTGACCAATGAACCCTCCGCCCAGTTCATCCCCACCACTAGAGTCTCTGTGAAGAACGGAGCTCACTGGCTCTCCCCTCTGTGGGTTTTGCCTCTGTTCTGCTGGTGCACTTGGTTCTGTGGCAGTGCTACCACTATTGCCTAACCTGCTTACTATCATGTGCTTTTATTACACTTGTAATAAAGTTCTCTGAGGGTCCTTGGTCTGTTTTGTCTGTGTCCTGTTTGCATGACGTCCCAGAGGTCTGTCTTGGGCCTCTGATACGTGACACTGACACATGGCTTGTGTTTACCGATCATAGCTTTGTGAATCGGCCCTTATGGATAGGTATGAAGTGACTGCTGGCTAGATGACTTTGTAATCCAGTCTTCACTGACTGGCACCACCGCTCCTCTTTCTGAACAGTTTATGCTAGTAGTTGATCCCTAACAGGGAGTGAACCCGAGCAGCAGGTTGAACATGCACATTGCCACTCAAATTTAGCAATCTGATTTAGCAATCTCTTGCTTCATTCTGGTAAAAAGGTACTTTGAATCCATATGCAAATAAGCAGTTAAGAGTACTGAGAGCAGGTCCAAGCTACTCTATGCACCCTTGCTCTTCCCACTTATTGATTGACAGCTAAGTGAGATGACTGTGCAGGGACCTCACCCTGTCATTTGCATATGGATTAAATGTACTTTTTCTCCAAAATAAAACCAATGATTGCAAAGTGAAAGGCATCACTACATTTAGCTGAGCTAACCCTATGTGTTGTGTCTGGTTTAACTGTGAATTTCCAGGTGACAGACTCCGTTTAATGTAGTACAACTAAATGTGGACATGATATATGTGTATAGGCAATAGTCATCAAGGTAGACAGCTCAGATTCCCTTTAAGGAACAGACAACTAAACATATCCTGTATGCTTCATTGTAAAATCTTCTATATGTAAGCTTGCATTGTTATTTTGTATTCATATTTTTATTCTAAGCATTAGATAAGGATTTGTTGTGTGTTCTAAGTATAGTTTAATAACTTTGGAGGGTTTTATAGGGAGTGTAAAATATAAGAAAAAGAACTGGATTGCACATCCTCAATACTATGCTTTTATCTAAAAACTGCTTCTCAACGTAATTAATATCGCTCCTCAGCGCAATTAATCGTATACCTACCCCTATGTTGCATACTGTACATGAGGCATTAGTATACAATTTGATCAAAAAGCAAAGGCCCACTCACCACGACAAGGTTGCCTCTTTGAATGGGACCCTATTCTAAATTTGGCGCAGCGCTGCACGGTGACCACAGACGCCGCAGCACCGCACCAGCAGGCAGCTGGACCCAGCAGTAAAGCAGCACCCCTGCTCTCTGGCAAAGCCACCCTGGCACTGGGCCCCACCAACACAGCACCAAAGTACTGCACCATGTGAACAGGTGTGGAACTCACCTTATCACATACTCTCATGAACTCCAACTGAGAGGTAGGAATGTATACCCTTATGCAGACTCCTGCATGTATAGCATGCAGCATAGGGGTAGGTATGTGATTAATGTTCGCCATGCAGCGCTGCACCAAATTTAGTATAGGGACCCATTCAAAGAGACAACCTTGTCGTGGTGAGTGGGCCTATGCTTTTTGATCAAATTGTATACTAATGCCTCATGTATAGCATGCAGCATAGGGGTAGGTATACTATAAATTACGCTGAGAAGCGATGTAAATTATGCTGAGAAGCAGTTATTAGATAAAAGGATAGTATTGAGGATGTGCGAGCCAGTTCTTTTTCTTATATTTTACATGTTTTATAGTGAGTGTCATCTAGAAGACATCAGAAATTAGATGATGTCATTTGACCCTTCCAATGCAAGGAAAATGATGATCAAAGGTTGAATATAAAAATGTGAATTAAGGCTACTTTCACACTAGTATATTACTGGATCCGGCAAGGTTCAGCAAAAATGCTTCCGTTACTGATAATACAACCATCTGCATCTGTTAAGAACAGATCCTGTTGTATTATCTTTAACATAGCCAATACAGATCCGTCATGAACACTATTGAAAGTCAATGGGGAACGGATCAGTTTTCTATTGTGTCAGAGAAAACGGATTTGTCCCCATTGACTCGCATTGTGAGTCATGCCGGATCCATTTTGCTTTGCATCCCATAAAGGAAAGAAAACCGCAGCATGCTGCAGTTTGCTCTCCGGTATAGGAAAGCAACCAGACGAAACGGAATGCATTTTGGAGCATTCCGTTCTGTTCAGTTCTGTTTTGTCCCCATTGACAATAAATGGGAACAAAAAAGCATTTTTCTCCAGTATTGAGACCCTATGACGAATCTCAATACCGGAAAAGAGAAACGCTAGTGTGAAAGTAGCCTAATTCAGTTAATGAAATTGTACAGGATTTTGATACTGATGGTCATTCCTTGGGATAGGCCATCAATATCAAATCAGGAGAGTTCAACAGCTGTTAGGTTCCATTCACACAACCGTATTTTCATATGCATCCAATCCGCATGTTTTTGCAGATCAGATGTGGACTCATTAATTTCAATGGGGTCACAAAAGACACAGGCAGCATGTTGTGTGCAGTATATATCCATATATCCATTCTGCAGCCCCACAAAAAAAATAGAACATGTCCTATTCTTATCTGTTTTGCAGATAGGGCGGAATATACGAGACTGCAAGATCCAGGATGCATGTGTTTTGCATATCTGCAATTTGTGTACCGCAAAACAGATATGGTTATGTGAATAGACCCTTAAAGGGGTTGTCCAAGTTTTATTTATTAATGACCTATTCTCAGGATAGGTCATCAATATCAGATGGGCTGGGGTCTGACATCCGGCACCCCGTCGATCAGCTGTTTGAAGAGAAGGAGTGCGCTGTGCCAGCGCTGCCTCCTCTTCACTGTTTACCTTCTCGCCGTTGCATCTGCAGTGTGTAATTACACCCAAGCCTTCCCATTCATTTCAATGGTACAGATCGCTACTATACAAGTGCATGGGAACAATCTGTCCCATTGAAATGAATAGGACGGCTTGGGTGTAATTACACCTGCTCACCGCTGCAGATGCAATGGTGAGAAGGTAAACAGTGAAGAGGAGTCGGCGCTGGCACGGCGCACTCCTTCTCTTCAAACAGCTGATCGGCGGGGGTGCTGGGTGTCGGACCCCAGCCGATCTGATATTGATGACCTATCCTCAGGATAGGTCATCAATAAATATAACTTGGACAACCCCTTTAACTTGTAGGTCCGTTGCCGGTGCGAGGACTACACAGCTCCATCCATTTTTTAGTGGAAGAAAGGAGATAGTAACTGTAGTACTGTTTCCACTGATGTGAATAGGAGCAACGATGCCGTTACACCACAACATAAGGCCTCATGCACACAAACGTATTTTCTTTCCGTGTCCGTTCAGGTTTTTTTTGCAGACGGTATATGGAACCATTCATTTCAATGGGTCCGCAAAAAAAACTGAAATTACTCTGTGTACATTACATTTCCGTATGTCTGTATTCAAAAATATGTAATGTTCAAAAAAATAGAACATGTCCTATTATTGTTCGCATTATGGACAAGCAGAGGACTGTTCTATTAGGGGTAAGCTGTTCCGTTCCACAAAATACAGAAGGCACACGGACTGCAAAAATACATATGGTCGTGTGAATGAGGCCTAATGGACAGAGCTGTGTAGTTCTTGTGTCAAGCTACAGGGGAGCAGCTGACTCACATGGATATGGGGTGTCTGACCGCCGCTGATCTGATATTAATGGCCTATCCTGAGGCTAGATCATCACTATCAAAATCCAGCACAACCCCTTTAAGACTTGCAGAATATAAATCACTGCATATTTGCACATTATACCATAAACACACATAAATTGCGCACGATTCTAACTAATGGTTTCTGGCAGAAACAAACATGGAGGTTAATGAGAGTGTTTATTGATTTACTGATACTGAATAATCTTTTGACAGGTCAGTATTTAATGTCTATGCCCAGCGGTTGTATTTGTTATGGCAATTATTTCTTTTTCTTTGTTTTATATAATACATTTTTATTTACACATACTTAAATGAACAAATATTAGGGATCGCATATCAACCTGAAAAATATCAAAGCTGTGGAGCTGGACCAATAGTGAAGAGCATTTAATATAGACAATGTATCTCAAAATGTGCAATCATCAAAAAAATCTTAAATCAGAATGAAAATAAATATTCCACATGTAGAATAATATTTGAGTTCTGTAAAGTACAGATAAAATTGAAACAACTGGACCCTAAACAAACAAAAAAGTACATGAGAGATACTTATAGTAACATTTCTTTTATCTTAACAAGACAAATACATTTGTGGGTTTTTAGAATGTCCAATGTATACCCAAGGAATTGTCCAAAAGTAGGGTAAACAAAGTATACATGAATCATTTAACTATAAAACAGGAAATAATTTAGCCTTATGTTTCTTGGTACATTATAGATCTATTTGAAAAACTGTTTTATGTCTTAAATATTCCTCAAGGCAATATATTGCAATGTTATCTACTTCTGGATCAAACTTGTTGGCCAACAAATGATGCTGCTTCACTATCCAGCTTAGATCTCCTGTGCCGTATACACATACAGCCCTTCGATGGATTCCTGCGCAAGGAGGGTAGGAAGCTCCTTTATGCATATCACCTTCGTTGTATGACCACTTTACCATTCTAGCCTTTGCATTCATGTCTGAAAGTTCATACTTCTTACTGTAAGGTGCTGAGCCTGGAACACCAGGAATTCGGTTTAACGTGGCCCAAAGATGTTCATCTGGACTATAAGTATCTTTGACCCAGTCTATAAATTTTTGTATTTGAGGGTCTTCAAATATATACTTTACAAAGGCTCTGCAAACCACAAAATAGGCATTTCCTGTAAACATGGGGGTGTTAATTGGTGAAGGTAGCTTTAAAGTCTGGGTCTCTGAAATATGGTCACCTACTTCATAATGATGTTTCCAACGATTCTTTTTGGCTTGTGATGGCTCTTCAGATTCCATAGTATTTTTTCCATTTAATGTTTTCAGAACTCTCACAATCTCAGCATTAGTTTTCAGTGGGAAGTCTGTCCCACATGTATTCAACAAATACCTCCATGAAATGTTTTTTTGCAACAGATCCTCCATACAGTTGAAATCAGCTTGTACTCTTGACCACGACGCATAGACCACGCTCACCAGTTTAGACGCCACAAACACATTGTCAAAGCAAGAGGTGATGGCTCTCACTGCAGCCTTGAACTGTTGTGTAGACTTTTCATCCACATGGACACAATAAATGTTTTGAGGGGCATAAATAGCACGTAAAAGTCGCTCAAACATATAGATTTTTTCATGGACTACCATGGAATAGGCAATAGGAAAGTCCTCTTCCTCCTTGCTCATAGGAATAGTAATATATTTTCTGAAACCTTTAAAGTACTTGCAGTCACGAGTCATATTGATATAATCTTGCTCATTTAAATGGATGTACTTTCCCTTCAAGGCTGCATTAATTTGAATCCCTTGTTTTATAGCATCAGAATTCCCTTCAATAATCTTTGAACAATTGAGCTCACCTTGTTCTTGTGGTCTCAGGCTGAGAAGATCATACATTTCATGTCTACAGCGTTGCTTCCTGGCATTGCCTGCTGGATCTTGAAGGTCTTTGAATGTGCATGAGTCAGGCATTTGCTTAATCAAAATTGTGCCAGACAATGCTAAAAGTGCAAAAAAGAGAATCCGGTGAATGTGAGCCCATCTGAAGCGCTTGAAGTCACAGAGAGACATAGTTGAGACTGTTGAAAGATTCAATTTGTAAAACTGCTGATTTCCAGTTAAACATTGGCAAACTGGTTGTACAAGCTAAAGAACCATTCCCTAAGTGTAGTGAAGTAAGCAATATTCAACCACTAGTGTCTAGATGCTCAGAGTATTAGATTACTAATTATCTTTATCTCTAGTGTTTGACCTAGCACACTGCAACTGCAAGCCTTTATATATATGGGTGCCAAGTACCTGAATGAGTCATTGAGATACGGTATAATCATTATCCTACAAGTCCTCAAACACCTGTTACATGTTCCCTCCCACATGGATGGGCACATTCATAGAGCTCTAGTCATCGTAATGTACAATACATACGCAGATAAAACTAGAAGATGACTAGAATGCTTAATAAGTTGTGGAACTGAAAATCTTCATCTTCTCAAAGAGATGGCCTTTTAGTGAGATCTTTATATTGTCAGTAAAATTCCAGGCAACAGATCAACAGGACATGTTACCTGCTAAATAATTTTATATGCTCAGGCTTGGACTAGCCCACAGGGGAACAGGTGAATCCACCTGTGGGAGCCTGAGCAAATTTGGACCCCCAGTCCTTCACCCCTTGTACAAGTGGCACATGCCACAGTAGAAGGACTGCATTATGTATTATACAAATAGACAGCTTATAGAATATAAACTAATTTATGTGTTTGTATAAAAAACAAACAAAAAAAAAACGGGTAGATTATTTAAAGTGCCACTATATTTTTATTAAACTTTTGATCTGTTATAGGGACATATCAAAAGTTTTGATTGGTTGGGGTCTTAGGGTGCTGAGAGCCCCACCAATCTCTAGAATGAGGAGCGATAAACATATGCTTAGTGTGGTCACGCTCTTCGCTGCATGACATGGGAGCGAAACGTGCCCATAGACTTTCTATTGAGTCTGTCTCGCTTCCTGCCCTGCAGGGAGGTTAGAGAAGAGGCTAAGGGCACGCTTCTAGCTCCTCGTTCTAGAGATCGGTGGGAATCTCACTATTCAAACCTTAACCAATCTAAGCTTTTGATATCTCCCTATGACGTATCAAAAGTTTAATGAGAGTACAGTGCCACTTTAAGAAGCCTTCTGCTACCACTCCGTAAAAAGGGGATGGAAGTAGTTGTTAAAACAGATGTGTCAGGAGAGGTAACAGGTTCTCTTTTACACTAGTGTAAAGCATACATACTGTACAAGTGACAGTGAAAGTGTTAAAGATTAAAAGCAATAATTAAAGGGAATGTGTGATCAGAAAATGTGTTTAAATTGTTTAAACACATTTTTAAAGAATTTTTTATGATATTTTTAATTTTCCTTGTCAATATCTATATTTAAACAAAAATCGCAAAATCCTGCAGTTTTCGCACTGGTCACTAAGCCTAATACAAGGTGCCATTCCTCAGTCTGTACAGATCCCTTTATGGCAGTTACGTGGATTTGCTTACTAGTTTTGGGCGCAAATGTTCAAATAGCGAATATTTATTGCGAATATCGGCACTTCGAAAATTTGCTAATATTTAGAATCTAGGGATATATATTCGGAATTCAGAAAATTCTCGATTCTTTTTCCATCAGTAACCTCCCTTCTTGCTTGTGAGCCAATGAGAAGGCTCCAATGTTTTTGTCTCAGCTTAGCAACATCCTACCCCTTACTATATAATAAACTCCCCAGCAGCCATTTTCTAAAGTTTTTTTAAGTTCTGAGAGATAGAGAGAGAGAGAGAGCAGTGTTATTGCTGAGCTCTGTGCTTTCCTGTGTCATTACATTAGATAGATAGTTAGATAGCTTATATATATAATACAGATAGTTAGTGGGAGATAGTCAGTGTAGGTTAGATAGTGATATAGTGTAGCTGATAGGTTCTGCTGTCCATACATACATAGTGCTGTGATGTCACAAGTTCACAACAATACTTTAGTGCACCAATCAGTAATATGTAGTCAGACCTGTTACAATGTGAAGTTGCACATATTGCGCCTACATATTCACATCATCAATGCTGATTTTGCAATCACGAATATATTGGAGCACTCTATCTGCATATAAAGCTATTGTAATGCTCTGCCGTGTCAACCCTTTTCTCCAGTCTCAGGAGACTTCTAGCAGCTTGAGAATGTAGCTATAGTGACCCACACCTGTATTTCACGCGCATTATGTGAATATTACATTGCCGGTTTTTCGCGATCAAGAAAATAATCTTGAATTTGCAATTTTGCGAATATAAGATGAATAGTCTACAGAAATATTTGTTAAATATTGCGAATTCGAATATTGCCCCTGCCGCTCATCACTACTGCTTACCTTTCCTTCCAAAGACCCCTTTACATGGTCCGATGTAGCAAGCGATGGTCGGGAAGGAAGCGATCATTCCCTGCTTGCTTGTCAGTGGAGGGGAAAACTGAATTCACATGCAGCAATCTCCTCCACAGTATGGGGAGGAGTGATCACTAGTGTCATTGCTTGTCCCCATACAGAATGATTATTTGCCGGCAGTAGAGTTCTTTTTAGACACCATTATCTGCTGCTGGCAAACAATGACTTTGGTGTCCTTAACAACGATCCTTTTATCTGATGAACAAGCTTTTTGCTCGTTCATCGGGTAATTGTCCAAAATTTACATAAGCATATTATTGCTAACATGTGCTCGTAGAAACACTCGTTAGTAGGGATGAGCGAACCCTTGGAAGTTTGAGTTTGCTGGTTTCGGCCGAACTCCAGGTCAAAGTTCGGGTTCGGGACCCGAACTTGACCCAAACTTGATCCCGAACCCGAACTTGACTTTATTATTTTCCGTTAAAACATGATTATATTGGAAAATAATAGCATTCTTAAGACAGAATGCAAAAGAATGTGGCCATTTAGGGTTAAAAAAAAAAAAAAAAACATTGCAGGTCCTTTGGCTGGTCCTGCTGAATGAAGATAGAAGAAACTGCTGCAGCACGATCAAGTGGATGAGGTGAGTTTTTTTGGTTGTTTTTTTTTAACCCCCTAAATGGCCATATTTTTGGGCAATCTGTCTTAAGGGTCCATTCACACGTCCGTAAGTGTTTTGCAAATCCGCTAATTGCGGATCTGCAAACCCGGACACCCGCAATGTGCGATCCGCAATTCACAGACACTATAATAGAAAATGCCTTTTCTGGTCCGCAATTGCGGACAAGAATAGGACATGTTCTATTTTTTTCAAGAACGGAATTGCGGATCCCGAAAAAACCATTGTGTCTATGGACCATGGGGCTGCCATAAAGCAATTTCTTTAATGCTGTGTAAATGCTGTTAAGAACAGCTGAGGCAAGATGACCGCCCCCATAATCATGATCAGGAAACAGAATACATAAATCTGTTATCAGAAAATAAGAATAGATTAGGAATAAAAGAATGTGAGTTGTTATCTGGTTTTAAAGGGCAGAACAAACCTTTTGTGACCCATTCCCTTTAAGCCATGGATGTCAAACTCATGGCCCTCCAGATGTTGCAAAACTACAACTCCCATCATTCCCTGATAGCTGTAGTATGCCCAGGCATGATGGGAGTTGTAGTTTTGCAACAGTTGGAGGGCCACGAGTTTGACATCCCTGCTTTAAGCCATTCACATACATTTTATCATAGCAATAACAGACCTTTAAACCTTAAACCAACTGGCCTCCAATAAATTATTACATTTAAAAAATGTAAAAAAAATTACATTTATATGAGCATAGCATTAGTACTAGTATATTTTTCCTATAGTGAGTATGGGATTATTTTGGTTTTTGTGCTTGCAGAGTGCTGTTTCATCATGTTTGTTTTTGTATTTTCAGCCATGGTGGCGTGCACCCGCGCATTGGGATGTGCTGACTCAGGCCTCATGCCCACGAACGTATATGGTGGCCGGGCCCGTGCTGTAGACCGCAAATTGCAGTCTGCAATGCACAGGCACCGACCATGGGGCCGCCACATGCGGATCCACATCCGACTATCCGCACCGCAAAAAAGTAGTGCATGCAACACAGGTTTTCTGTCTGTGCGGAGGTCCGTTCTGCACCGCATTTCCCAGATTGCGGACCCATTCAAGTGAATGGGTCCGGATCCGTGATGTGGGGTGCACACGGCCGGTGTCCGTGTATTGTGGACCCGCTGTTTGCGAGCCACAATATGGCCACGGCTGGGCAACGGCCGTGTGCATGGGACCTCACTTTGTTTTTTACTTTGCATGTCAGGATGTTGACAGATTGTCTATAAGGTGTCATACATATTAGATGGATGCTGGTTGACTAATGTGTATGGTGTATCCTGTCTCTATCACAATGGCCAATGTCAGGGGAAAGTATACCTTTCATATTGAATTTCAGGGAGGGTTCACATCAGCGTTATGGATTCCGTTAGCTCTTTCTGTTATTTTCAGCCAAATAACGCAAAGAAACGGATCCGTTTAAAATTACATAATTGTCAATGGTAACGGATCCGTTATTGAAATGCTTATATTTGCTTGCGTTATGGTCATTTCCGTAACGGATCTGTTTTTATAATGGAAACCAAAGTCCTGTCTGCAGTACTTTTTTTTCTGTTACATATAACGCATTCGTTATGTAAATAGTGGATATGTTGTCAAAACATAATGTAAGTCTATGTGAGACGGAGCAAACCGGATTGTATTTTATGTGTTTTCCGTTATCCTTTCCGTTTAATGATGCGTTTTTGCTCTAAATAAAGACAACATGTTTTCTGAGTTCTCTAGTGATTAAAGGAAATAGAGCTATTCACCTGACAGGAAATATAAAAGCGGCCATTTTAGACACTGTGAGTGTATGCAGCACCTATAGTCACCATCCAGGAGCTGTCCAGCGCTTATAAAATTGGTATTTATTCATCTTGCACACACATATCATCATTCTTTGTGCGCTTTTTTAGGTTCCCTGCCTTTACTACTCCTTCTACCTACACATTTTATTATACATGTGCAATGAGCAAGACACTGGTACGGTGGCCAATTATGCAGTGGGTCAGGATAGATGTTTAGAAGTCTATGAGTTGTTCGTGACGCCAATTGCAATGTGCGCAGGGTACTGTTGCAGGGCCCTTTAAGATGTTATAACTCACGTACCAGATGAGGAATGCCAGAGTGGGGATAGTGTCTCTGTGTAATGGGTATGGTGTCAACGGTGTCTCCTACCTGGGTACGGCTGGACTCCTGGATCCTGGCTCACTTGCAATAAAATGAGTGCTGCTAGTAGGAGTAATGGAGGAACTTGGTAGCAGTAAATGAGATCCAGACTTGTGATATAACTCAACTTGTCTTTACTGAATGCAGCATTAATCCAATGGGTGGCAGGTCTCTTCTGCTCCATATCATATGCCTGGAGAATCTGGCAGGTATCTATCTTCTGCTCTGTCTATCTTCTGCTTGGTGTGGGCCTGACTAGCTGAGGAGGAATTTGGCTTCTCCTGGACTCTGGATATGCACTCACAGCTTGGCTCACAGGGAATGCTTCTTCCCGGAGGCTGGAGATGGCTGCTTTTCTTGTCAACCAGCTGAGGCTGATGGCTCAGGCAGGGAAGGTTCTCTGGTCTCAACCGAGACAGGGTCCTGATTTGGGATCCCTATTTTCTAGGAGCTCCTACTAACACAGCCTTCCCCCAGCAGGGGTGGCTGATACACTAACTAGAACTTTCTTCTCCTCCCCATGAGACAGGACATGGGACCAGCCCACTTCTGCTCACAGGGGGGGAGGGGGGGCTAAAACTGGAATGAACTATTCCAGTATAGCAATACTAAACTGGCTATGGTCCTGATCACACATTGCTGCCACCTGCTGGTGTACATGGAAATTACAGCATAATATATGAAACAGGCCTAGAAAATACATAAAATGACATTAATAACAATATAATTACATAGACGGACAATAAAATTACACTTAACATGTTGTAGCAGGGAAAAAGAGTTTAGTAACACATGTTACACATGTACACATGATGTAGACAACACATATTATATTGTGCCTCGGTATTTTTACACACTTGCATTGAGTGTTTTAACTCCTTCTATAGCAACCATACTGTAACTTTCTGGAGCAATGTGCATTGTTTAAGGAGTATATTCGATTTCACACAAATATAGCCGTTTTATTAGCAGTTTGAAGATGTTTACAAGCTTAGAACTTTGTGCTCAGTGCCCACGAGACCATGACACGCTGTGTGATTTTCTTAAGCTGTCACATTCACATATTATGTGTCAGCACATTCCTCTACAGTAGATTATTAATAATGAGCTGTCCATATAAGTGAATGGGACGCCATAGTTGCAAGTACACAGCATGCCGCTGTGATGATTCTGGTGACCAATGATAAAGTGAAATGTCTGCTGGGACTTTACAAAGCTGCTTGGTTGTTGTGCCTGTCCCTCGTCAATGTGATATAGATGACATATCATGATGTAACAAACAAATAGGGCCAACACTGTATTTAAAGGGAGTCTGTCACTAAAATGTCACCTCCAGCGCTGCAGAGTGGAAGCTATCCCACACCTGTGCAGTTTACTGCGGTGCCTGACAGTGCCTAAACCTAGCAGAATGCTGTCTGCTGAGGCATGTGCATTGCTAGGAGTGAGACTGATGCCCACAGTGGTACCAACATTGCGCATGGCTGGCCTTGGCAGTGAAATCCATAGTTGTAATATCTCTTCCACTCAGCAGCATGACGCAGGGATTACAGGCCGCCCTAGACGAGAGGTTAGGGAGGATTTATGCAGCCTGGGCACTTACTGCCTAAACTCAAACCCTGGCCAAATGAGAGCCGTCATTTGCATATCAAGATAACACAAGTTTATGATGTGTATGATAGTGTAATACTAAAAAATCTATTTTACCATTTAAATTTATGTGTACATTAGTGCTACAGCATTATGTTAAAGCAGTGCAGGTGGTAACATTTTGTGGACACATTCCTTTTTTACATGACTTTGTGTAAAAAGTGTAAACCTAGTCCCTATACCCTAAATAGGAGAACCTAATATGTTGTGTTGTTCTGACCTCAAGGAAACCGCATAGTCCCCAGAACATTGAGTTAACATGGCAAGGCAGGGAAAATTAAATTGCCCTGTCCCTAAATAAATAAGCCCTCATGTTGTGGGAAGCTACAAAGCCGTTCTACCAATACTTGATATTTTGTTTAGAACACATATGCCTTTCATGTATGTTGTTAATATGAACGCTGTTGACCATTTAATATTTAGGAATTCTTTAGAACAACAAAACCCATTTTTTGTTGGCCGCCTTTATACCAACTTTGCCTTCAGTAAGTGTTTGGATTTAATACCGCATGTGAAGTACTTTAAATGTCATCAATGTGTGTATTTCCCCTTTTTTATTGTAGTCATGCCATCATCTAATAGTTCTACTCTACCACTGGCGATTGTGGTATGTATTTATATTTTGAAAACAAGTAGTACTTTGGAATATGATTAATCATTGAATGCAGCACTATATTTTTCCTAATGAAAACCGGAAAAAAAAACTCCATCCCCAGAAGGGCCCGAGGATCCAAATTGGTCCCCCAGGAATCTGGCCCATATGTCAGACTCTGTAAATTGTCTATAATGTGTATGGAAATGCTTTAACTCTGGCTTTTACTAATTTGCCTGTTTGTTACACAATAATAACATATTGTCTCTGTTGTCAGGATGTTTCCCCACAGGCAGGAGCTGGAGAATAAGGAATGGGACAAGTACAGCTTGCTCCGGAAACTGATTTGGTAGGTGTTTGTGGTTATTAATGTGAACTTATCGACATTACATTTATTGACCCCTTCCCCACCTTCGCCGTAATAGTATGGCGCAGCGGGACGTGACTTGCCGACCAGAGTCGTACTATTACGGCTCGCTGATCGAGCGGGTGCATTAACTGCAGTCGCCTGATCAGCTGCAGGGGACTGGTTGCTCCCGTTTCTTGGACCCCTGCTGTATGTGCCAGCATTGTAGAAAACACAGATGCCGGCATCTTAGCCCCTTCTATGCTGTGGTCAGTGCTGCCCATGACATAGAAGGGGTTTACTGCGGGTGAGGGAACCCATCGGGTCCCCGCGCTGCTGTGGCAGGAACCCGATGGGTAAGAAGGCAGCCCGATGCTGTGCAGAGGTTGCCCAATGCCTTGCATGGCATTGGGACCTGCTTTCTACGGGTGGCCAGGAGATTCATCCTCAGGCTGGGTCTCCTAGGCAACCTGTTAGTGTATTAGTCTGTGTAATACACTAACAGGCAATGCATTATACAGATGTATTGTAATGCATTGCAGAGAGGATCACACCCCAAAAAGTTAAAGCCAGAAATAAAGTAAAACGTTAAAAGGTTGTGACATATTTTTTTTAACCCAAAAAATAGGTTAATGTTAAAAAACGAAGAAAATGCCTGATTTTATAAGAAAAAATAGAACACAAAAGAAAAAACACACATATTATGTATCTGCGCATCTGTATCGACCGGCTCTATAAATGTATCACATGATGCACCACGTCCGATAAACACCATAGCAAATTTAAAATAAAAAAAGGAACCAAAAAAGCAATTTCTGTCACCTTGCATCACAAAAATTCCAACACTAAGCGATGAAAAAGGCATATACCCCCAATCAAACCGTCACATCATCAAACAAAAAATTAGATCCTACCTAAGACAATCGGTCCAAAAATGCAAAAGCTATGGGGCTCAGACTATGGAGACAATAAAACATATTTTTTTTGTCAAAAATGCTTTATTATGTAAAACTAAAACAAACAAGCAAAGAAAGTAGCCATATTGTATATAATTGCGTCCGTAACAACCTGCTGTATATAAATAGCACATGATCTACCCTGTCACATGAATGTTGTAAAAAATGCAAACGGTGCCAAAACAGCTATTTTTAGGTTACCTTGCATCACAAAAAAAAATTATATACAGCTATTAAAAATCATATGTACACCAAAATAGTACTACTAAACCTGGAACCTTATCCCCTAGTTTCCTTTCCTTCTGCGCCCTGCCGTGCGCCCTTACATCAGTTGATGACCACATGTGGGGTGTTCCTGTAACCCGCAGAATCATGGTAATAAATATTCAGTTTTGTTTGGCTGTTAACCCTCGATGTATTAACGTAAAAATGGATTTTTTTACATGGAAAATCACCCCAAAAATTGACATAGGAACATTTCATCTACATTTTTCTTTAATTCTTGTGGAACACCTAAAGGGTTAACAAAGTTCGTAAAATCATTTTTGAGTAGCTTGAGACGTGTAGTTTCTACAATGGCCTCATTTATGGGGGGGTTTCCATTATGTAAGCCCCACAAAGTGACTTGAGACCTGAACTGTTCCTTAAAAAGGTGGTTTGGGTAAATGTTAAGAATTGCTTCTACAATTCTAAGCCTTCTAGTGTTGCCAAAAACATAAAAAAATAAAATACATTTACAATATGATGCCAATATAAAGTAGACATATGGGGACTGTTAATTAATAAATATTTTGTGCGGTATCACTTTCTGTTTTCAAAGCAGAGAAATATACATTTTGCAAAAAGTAAATGTATTTAAATTTTATGGAAATTTGGGATTTTTTCGTAAATAAACTGGAAATATATTGCCTCATATTTATAACTATAATGAAGTATAATTTGTCACGACGAGAAAACATTTTCAGAATGGCAACAACAAAAAGAAGAGTATATATGATACCTTACATATGAAATATATTTTTTTTATTAATGATTAAAAAAGTGTACAAAACACTGTCATGAATAACATATAGTGTGAGTTTCCAAAGTTATTAATACAGCGTCCATGACGTCCAATAATTGATTTAATACATTGCATGGGTTACAATTCAATATGAAAGGGAAACACTATATGCGTGGCTTTGTAAACTGCAGGGTATGATAATTTCTGCTGGACTAGCAGTGTGATTCCCTAGTGTATTTTGCTTGTATTGTCCAAATGTTTCCAGACCCACAAGGCTAATTAGACTAAAAATGGCTCATTCAGACAGTTGTATAAATGAGTGCACATCCGTCCTTATATTTTTGGCAACAGTTGGGGAACCCTTCATTTCAATGGGCCCCAAACACTTGCGCACAGCACAGCGTTAGTTGTCTGTATCTGTGTTAATGGGTCTCTGGCTCAAAGGCAAAGATAGAGCATGTGCTATTGTTCTGAAAAATGTCAATACACATATTTCAGTTTTGATTATCTTTGTAGCCATCTGAGGTAGGATAATTGCCAAATGCAAATGGTCGCTTTCAATGTGTTCCCTTCACAACAAACACTATGGCCCTCTGAATGAGACATAACTATCATGTGTTGGGCATCTTTGCCAAATGAGTAGAAATGTTTGTGACATGTCTCCCCTGAAGGTGTGATAGCAGTACTACAACAAACTGAAGTATCATATCTAGTTAAAATATAGTGATGTAGCCTCCTGCCTACAATTGGCTTATTAACACGTCTATGGAACAGAGTCACATACTGGCAAATCAATTTGAAGGTTATGTATTGATTAGGCCTAGAATTATTTTTAATTTATTTTACAGGGTTCTCACACAAGGTTGGATGAGGAGCTGGAGGGGGTCATGCTTCCCTACATAGAGGGTGAACAGCTAATACAATTGGTACAAGAAAGACCAGCTCTGTGGGACCAGTCTGATCAGCTCCATGATCACAGGGCTACTAATAGCTTCTGGGAAGAGGTCTTTATTGCCATCATGCCTGATTGGAGGACTCCATCTAGTCGGACACAATCGGTTTGTGGTGAGTGATGTCATATTTATCAACATATTTTTTTGTATTTTTAATGATCCGCAAACATTTTGCATTTCACATTGTCTTGGAGCAGTCATTGTACTTAGATAAATACACTGCCTATCCCCAAAAAAAAGTCGCCACCTGGATTTAACTAAGCATATAGTTATGAGCCAGCAAGGAACTATTCATCTCTTCCTCCATCCTAACTTCTCATCTAATCGCTTGCACAAACCTGTTTGCCAACATAAAACACTTCCTTCCCAAACACACACAGATACCCCATGCCCTCTCTTATTCTCACCTATTAACACTGGCAAATCAAGTCACATACTGGCAAATCAATTTGATGGTTATGTATTGATTAGGCCTAAAATTATTTTTAATTTATTTTACAGGGTTCTCACACAAGGTTATATGAGGAGCTGGAGGAGGTCATGCTTCCCTACATACAGGGTGAACAGCTAATACAATTGGTACAAGAAAGACCAGCTCTGTGGGACCAGTCTGATCAGCTCCAGGATCACAGGACTACTAATAGCTTCTGGGAAGAGGTCTTTATTGCCATCATGCCTGATTGGAGGACTCTATCTAGTCGGACACAATCGGTTTGTGGTGAGTGATGTCATATTTATCAACATATTTTTTTGTATTTTTAATGATCCGCAAACATTTTGCATTTCAGATTGTCTTGGAGCAGTCATTGTACTTAGATAAATACACTGCCTATCCCCAAAAAAAATTCGCCACCTGGATTTAACTAAGCAAATAGTTATGAGCTAGCAAGGAACTATTCATCTCTTCCTCCATCTTAACTTCTCATCTAATCGCTTGCACAAACCTGTTTGCCAACATAAAACACTTCCTTCCCAAACACACACAGATACCCCATGCCCTCTCTTATTCTCACCTATTAACATTGGCAAATCAAGTCACATACTGGCAAATCAATTTGATGGTTATGTATTGATTAGGCCTAGAATTATTTTTAATTTATTTTACAGGGTTCTCACAGAAGGTTATATGAGGAGCTGGAGGAGGTCATGCTTCCCTACATAGAGGGTGAACAGCTAATACAATTGGTACAAGAAAGACCAGCTCTGTGGGACCAGTCTGATCAGCTCCATGATCACAGGGCTACTAATAGCTTCTGGGAAGAGGTCTTTATTGCCATCATGCCTGATTGGAGGACTCTATCTAGTCGGACACAATCGGTTTGTGGTGAGTGATGTCATATTTATCAACATATTTTTTTGTATTTTTAATGATCTGCAAACATTTTGCGTTTCACTTTGATTGTCTTGGAGCAGCCATTGTACTTGGATAAATACACTGCCTATCCAAAACAAAAGTTGCCACCTGAATTTAACTAAGCAAATAGTTATGAGCCAGCAAGGAACTATTCATCTCTTCCTCCATCTTAACTTCTCATCTAATCGCTTGCACAAACCTGTTTGCCAACATAAAACACTTCCTTCCCAAACACACACAGATACCTCATGCCCTCTCTTATTCTCACCTATTAACACTTTCTCTGCTTCTCCTTATTGCTGGTGAGATCTCTCCAAATCCATGCCCCCCTTAGCAAATCCCCACTATCACCTCCATGTCCCACTACAAATTTCCTTCTACAAATGTCTACAACCCCTTAAACCTAATAACCAAACTGTCCTACATTCAAAAACTTTGCTTTCTGGGTCTCACAGAAACATGGCTGACACCCTCTAACACCTCCTCCCCTGCTGCACTCTCATATAGTGGATTTCAATTCACTCATACCCCCCGGCCCGGGTGCAAACATGGTGCAGGAGTTGGTCTTATCCTATCAGACACCTGCTCCTACAGCCCAACTCCACTGCCACGTTCCTTTACGCTCATCTCATTTGAAGTACACTCTGTTCGCATCTACTCTTCCCTCCAACCTTCAAGTATCCGTCATTTACCCCCCCCCCCCCGGCCCAGCCACCATTCTTGACCACTTTAACACCTGGCTACTACACTTTCTTTCTGCCGACATCCCCACTATCATCATGGGTGACTTTAACATCCCTATTGACACCTGCCACTCGGCCGCCTCTAAACTTCTGTCACTCTCTTCCTCCTTCAGCCTATCACAGTGGTCTTCAGCTCCCACCCACAGAAATGGTCACACTCTGGATCTTATCTTTACCCGCCTCTGCTCCCTATCTAACCTTTCTAATTCGCCCCTCCCCCTATCCAACCACAACCTACTCACCTTCTCTTCATTGGTCTCTTCTGCAGCTCGCCCGGTCAATTCCACTAGCACAACCCCGCAGGAACCTTATCTCGACTTTCGCTTGCTTTCTGACTCTCTTCTCCCACTCTCTACCATCTGTTCCCTCCAAGACCCAGATGCTGCCACCACCCTATATAACACCACAATAAGTACAGCTCTAGACACTGTTGCCCCCCTCACACACAACAAAACCCGAAAAATCAGGTACGGTATAATGTTTAAATATAAATAGGACAATGGCCATGGAAATCATGTAATGATAGACATTATTGTTAAGAAAAACATATGTTTGCAGTCCCCATTCTTATTTGCATTTTCACACTAAAGGGTTTCTGTCATCAGAAATAACGTTATGTAGCTGACTGACATTAGCGATGTGCTAATGTCAGCAGTACATAACAGTATGTTTTATAACTCCTTGCCTGCACCGCGCCGAATACTAAACGGGACAGCGCAGGCGCGGGACTTAAGTGACGATGAGGCGAACTCGACAGTTAATCAACTGGACATGGGCGTGCCAAAGGGTGAGGAGAACGAGCCTCTAGGTGCTGAAGCAGAACCCCAGTAGCACCTATAGGCTCATTTGCATATTTTACAAGTCTTTATTTTAAGAGAACGGCGGCAGGTATAAATCATACTGTTATGTACTGCTGACATTAGCACATCGCTAATGTCAGTCAGCTTTATAACGTTATTTCTGATGACAGAAACCCTTTAAGATACATGTGACATTTGACTTTTTATTTAGGGGAATTGTTCCATCTTTGTATTATACATTGGCCTCCTTCTTGTATAACACTTGAATAGTAGTTTCATCTATATGAAAAAGACTCTGAGACAGATTGCTTACAAACGTTTTAGACAGCTGACAAATGTAGATGTGTTTTTCCAAACAACTACTGAAGAACATTATTATTCACACAGGCTATTTGGATTGTTAGCATCTCGGTGTCGGACATAAATATCTAGAGTAACTAAAGATCCAATGTTTGTAAAGTCCAGAGTGAACCATCCTAATTGTTATTAAAATGGTGCATCAGTTTTTTGAAAATATACAGACCATTGTAAATAACCTAACCTTGGACCATGATAAATAATACAAGGTAATATCCATATATATTGATTTCTTTTGACACAATAGTATCATTCTTATCCAATGCTTTCCCATCTCACAATCTCATCCGGCTTCTATGTTGAGGAGAAATTGCTATGCCCATTGCTGTGACACATATTAGTTTGGTTTCCACAAGCTAGTGGCGTCGCTAGAGGGGGGCGAGGGGGGGCAATTGCCCCCCCTATGTTGTCCCTTGCCCCCCCGGGTGCCCCCCCCCCGCTGATTCCCCAGAGTGAATACTAATGAGCGCTTCCATTATGGAAGCGCTCATTAGTACCGAAGGACCAGGAAGTGGTGAACGCTCTGTACTCACCACTTCCTGGTCCTCGGCTGTCGGCTGTGCAGGGCTGCGCACAGCATGAGGGCGCTCTGTGACCTCACGCTGTGCGCGCCAGTTTAGAGCACAGTCGACTGAGGAGAAAATGGCAGGCGGCGTCCGTCCAGGAGCAGGAGAGGTAAGTGTTTTTATTTTTTATTTTATAAAAAATGTGGCTGCTGGGGGCATTATGGGGGCTAATAGGAGGCATATAAGGGCTAATTGGAGCCATATGGGGCATTTGGAGGCATATTTGGGGGCTAATAGGAGGCATATGGGGGCTATTTGGGGGCTAATTGGAGGCATATTGGGGGCTAATTGGAGGCATATTTGGGGCTAATTGGAGGCATATTTGGGGCTAATTGGAGGCATATTTGGGGCTAATAGGAGGCATATGGGGCTAATAGGAGGCATATGGGGCTGATAGGAGGCATATGGGGGCTAATTGGAGGCATATGGGGGCTAATTGGAGGCATATGGGGGCCTATGGGGCTAATAGGAGGCATATGGGGGCTAATTGGAGGCATATGGGGGCTAATTGGAGGCATATGGGGGCATATGGGGCTAATTGGAGGCATATGGGGCTAATTGGAGGCATATGGGGGCTAATTGGAGGCATATGGGGGCTAATTGGAGGCAAATGGGGGCATATGGGGCTAATAGGAGGCATATGGGGTAATAGGAGGCATATGGGGGCTGATAGGAGGCATATGGGGGCTGATAGGAGGCATATGGGGGCTAATAGGAGGCATATGGGGGCTAATAGGAGGCATATGGGGGCTAATAGGAGGCATATGGGGGCTAATAGGAGGCATATCGGGGCTAATTGGAGGCATATGGGGGCTAATTGGAGGCAAATGGGGGCATATGGGGCTAATAGGAGGCATATGGGGTAATAGGAGGCATATGGGGGCTAATAGGAGGCATATGGGGGCTAATAGGAGGCATATGGGGGCTAATAGGAGGCATATGGGGGCTAATAGGAGGCATATGGGGGCTAATAGGAGGCATATCGGGGCTAATTGGAGGCATATGGGGGCATATGGGGCTAATAGGAGGCATATGGGGGCTAATAGGAGGCATATGGGGGCTAATAGGAGGCATATGGGGGCTAATAGGAGGCATATAGGGGCTAATAGGAGGCATATAGGGGCTAATAGGAGGCATATGGGGGCTAATAGGAGGCATATGGGGGCTAATAGGAGGCATATGGGGGCTAATTGGAGGCATATGGGGGCATATGGGGGCTAATAGGAGGCATATGGGGGCTAATTGGAGGCATATGGGGGCTAATTGGAGGCATATGGGGGCTAATAGGAGGCATATGGGGGCTAATAGGAGGCATATGGGGGCTAATTGGAGACATAATGGGGCTAATAAGAGGCATAATGGGGCTAATAAGAGGCATAATGGGGGCTAATGAGGCATAAGGGCTGATATGGGGGCTAATGAGGCATAAGGGCTGATATGGGGGCTAATGAGGCATAAGGGCTGATATGGGAGCTAATGAGGCATAAGGGCTGATATGGGGGCTGATATGAGAGGCATAATGAGGGCTAATGAGAGGCATAATGTGTCATCCACAGATGCCCCCATAACAGTGTGTCTTCCACAGATCCCCCATAACAGTGTGCCTGTGCACTGACGAGAGACAGAAAGAAGGGGAAAGAATACGTGGATGCAAGCAGAGGACGGCACAGCAGACGACTGAGTAGCTTCTTTTGTAAGTAAATTGCTTTATTATAACTGTATCCCTGCATATCGCAATTCACTCGTATTTTGTAATCTTATTGATATATACTTATTTTGTTTGTGCCCCCCCATTTTTGACTGTGGTATCTTTGTGCCCCCCCTATATATTGTTCCTAGAGTCGCCACTGCCACAAGCATATAATGTTTCCCTGTCTGAATCTTAAGGAGTTAAACACGTAGTTTGGTTGATGGTGCAAAATAAACAGGACAGACTGACAACACATTTTACACATTTAGCATGTAATGTGTGTCTAATTTTCAAAAAATTATTTTGGGGAGATAGTGTTACACTGAACACTCAATATATAGAATATGTATCCAATTTTATTGTATTGATCCATTTTAGCAATTTTCAGGAAAAACGCATTGAAGACGCAGGGAAACCTCACATGCGTTTTTTCAGTTTTATGCTATTTTTAGGGTCTATATGTTGTTTACATATGTCTTGACCAGTTTTACTTCATACTGCTACAAATATTATCAATGGACAGTATGAAAATTAACAATATGTGGGAATATAAGGACTTTAAGTTAATAACTGTCCTATGGACAATGTGATATATGAAAATCATAGAAACAATGTCGATATATTTATTAGACAGAAAAAGAACATCGATTTTAAGATTATTATATACACCGGAGAAAAAATCGTGGGTTCCAATCTTTGGGACAGATATCTGTGTTTTCTAGATATCCCTCACTGCCCCAGCATGCATTGCCCAATTATGGACACCATATAAAAAAGGACATTAGATCACCACTGTTTAAACCACTGAGGAAGGGGTTGTTTCACCCCGAAACGCGTTTGGTAATAACAGTGAGGGATCATCGAGAAGGAGCACTCCAAATAGCATATCTCAAATCGCATATTTCAATATTGGGGATATCAGCAACATCGGAATCGGCTAATTGCATTCACAGGTGATCCGATTCTCCGCTCGAAGATTTTAAAATCACATGACCGAACAGTGAACCACGTGTGACGCCACGCAGGTCCTGGCAGGTCACAGCGGCGAACTGTGCTTTACCGCTGCATCGCATCCGTAGGAGCGGGACATCTCACCTACAGGTCTGTTCGGACGATTATGAAGATACATACTACGCCATACAAAGCAACTGGCGATAACAGATGAAGATTTGGTAACGTAAAACAAACTAATACAATAGTATTAACTCTCTGCCCTCTATATTCCATGCGAGTATTTATGAATTTATGACCCTAAGGTCTAGCTCCATTGAACTGACACCAACTTTCACCCACCTCATACCATGTTATGGGCATTGGGACATTGTTTTGATAAGTGCGGTATTTTTAGCCTTTTATGATATGTTATAATTTGTATGTGATACTTTTATGTTTTATGCTTATTTGCTATAAACTTCATTGTGGATACCAATCAACCATGTGTATGCTTGATATTGAGTGAACCCCTACCAAAGTTTCTACTCCATTTTCTATTTACCAGCATTTGGGAGTGCTGTGGAGTAGTGCACCTTTCCAAAAGCGGAACAGCGGGAGAGCCACCATCTTTTTTAATTTTTCAATGATTGCAACTATTTGCAAACTTCGTCCACAATCATATTATGGGCCCCAAGTAGGATAAATTATTTAATGTAATTTTTAGTATTTTAACATGTCTCCCACAGTCACAATCCAAATACTCATAATGTTTGTTCTGTTTTGATCTTGTAATATGCTGCCATTTAATAAGGATGATTGTAAGTATTGGTCCGTATTTTACATGCAATATAACTTTTTCAGGTATAATCTTGTGTGTTTGTATTAATATTTAATGAAAAGGTCATTTTTGGGATTTGTTTTCGTCAAGTACAACCTGTTTTAACAATTTTACAAATGTGTTTGATATGTGTATTTTCCCGCATTATTTGAAAAACAAATTGTTCATATTACCAACTCCTAACAATCATGCTTCTTAATCAGGTTTCTCTAATGCTATGTTCTTCATGTTTTCAAAGGAGATTTCATCAGAACCCGCTGGAGGCCAATCCGTGACAGATTTATCCGGGACCTCAATAAGGCCCGGTTGGCCCCTAGCGGATCCGCTTGTCACTATCGATATGAGAGGGCTCTCCAGCTCCTTCGGAGCTCTGCTGAGCTAAGAAGGTATGTTCGATTCCCTGAAATTTTTTGGAGGCTAAGTAGCAACAATGTTGCCCACAATTACAATCAAAATGTTTGACCCTAAAAGCTGATAAGAAACTGACTTTGTAATATCAAACATTGCTGTTGGATCTTTGTTGGCCTGTTAAGTCTGTTTACATTATGTGTTGTAAGGGTATTTATAACAGACTGGTTGTCCCCTATAATTGTTTTTAATACTCAGTTTATGAGTTTATAAGTTTTCCTTGTAATGAGGTGGGTTATAGATAGTACCCATCCCTCATTGTGCTGATATGACCACATTCCAGAGTGATCGCAGATACATGGGTGCAGTCTGGAGGCTGCAGGTTGCCAATTTCGGACATTCATTCAGTATACTACACCCGGCCAGCCATGATAGTTAGGATGTCAGTATGATTTGGCCTATATCTTTAGTACACCATGGTGTGTTGGTCATGTGTTCTAATGGGGTAGACAGCCATGGGTTAGAGAATGATCGACTGAGTATGCAGTATATTGACACTAGTGATGTTTATATGACATTTATTATCAACTTACAAAATATATTTATTCACTTAGGCTGCATAAGTTTATTCCTTTAAAAATACTTTACATTCACATAACCTATACAGAACCATTCATTTCAATGGATCCGCAAAAAAAACGGAACGTACTCCGCATGCTTTCCGTATTTCCGTTTTTCCGTTCCGTTCAAAGATAGAACATGTCCTATTATTGTCCGCATAACTGACAAGGATAGTACTGTTCTATCAGGGACCAGCTGTTCTGTGCCGCAAAAAATTGAATGCACACAGAAGTCATCCGTATTTTTAGCGGATCCGTTTTTGCGCACCGCAAAATACTGAAAAAGCCATACGGTCATTTGCAAGAGGCCTAAGGTTTACAGTCACCTTTACTCACTCACTTTTTTTTCATTGCTGGTTTATGTTGTCTCCCTGTGAGCGCTGGGCTTGTGCTTAATGGAAATGTGTCATCAGAAAATGACCTATTGTTTAAATCATGGTTTTATGCTAAACATATTTTTAAAGAATTTTTTGTGATGTTACTTAAATTTTTCATGTCAGGATCAATATAAAAAAAAAGCCTAAGCCTAATAATACTCAAAAGACAGGGCTGTGTCGAGATAGGTGTGGTGCCACGTGCAATGGACTAATCCACAATGTACTGTATGTAAAGATAATAATCACTGCACACTAAAATCCAACCAATTAAAGGATTCAGCTTAATCCATATAAGCAAAAGGCTTGAAGAAACAATCAATCTACAACTAGTACGGATACAAAGCAATAAGGTTGATGTGACTTTGATCTGATGTATTGGTCCAAGAGTCACAATAGAAAGAAAGAACAAACAACATAAGTATACAGCACATAGGCAAAAAATCTAGAAACAATTATAGAATATAGAAATATATACTGGAACAATCATAGAGATGAAGGGCTAATAGAAAATGTGGGTCTTTATTAGCAAAAGTATTGCAAAATTAGCTTTTAGGCTGAGGTACTGTATATGCATAGCATGTAAAGCACAAGAGGGCCCAAGTTAACAAAAGGTTAAGGTACCACAGAGCAAATGATTAGTGAAGCTCAGACTCCAGAGTATATGAGCAGAGGAGCAACCCCATAATCAGTGATGGCCAGTTCGCAGTGTTCACCCGCAAACATATGCGGGCTGCCATCTTGACTCACAAGTCCGTCGATGCACAGGTAAGCCCTTACCTGTGCCGGGAGCCGGTCTGAAACAAATGCGGTCACCGGGAGCAGGCAGGTCCGAGAACAGCCCGATGAGGGCCCTCAGCGGCTGTTCTCGGAACCTTACCTGTGCATCGCCGGACTTCTGAGTCAAGATGGTAGCCCGCATGTGTTCGCGGGTGAACACTGCGAACTGGCCATCACTGATTATGGGGTTGCTCCTCTGCTCATATACTCTGGAGTCTGAGCTTCACTAATCATTTGCTCTGTGGTACCTTAATCTTTTGTTAACTTGGGCCCTCTTGTGTTTTACATTGCTGTGCATATACAGTACCGAGAACAGCCCGATGAAGGCCCCCGGCGGCTGTTCTCAGAACTGCCTGCTCCCAGTGACCGCATTTGATTTCAGAACGGCTCGCGGCACAGGCACAGGTAAGGGCTTACCTGTGCATCGCCGGACTTGTGAGCCAAGATGGCAGCCCGCATGTGTTCGTGGGTGAACACTGCGAACTGACCATCACTGCCCATAATAACTACCTGAAAGGAAGTATACAAGCAGCAAGGCCCTGAGGAACAGCGAGGACGCGCTATAGGGCTGTAGTATGCATGGATCAGACTGGAAGGAAAAGGGCAACGACATCTAAATAGAGACACAAGAGACACCCAGATTTAGGCCTGCTCCTAGGTAGGGAGACCAATCTTGCTGTGAACATTTCATTACATACATTGACACCTATTGAACTCCAAGTCATACAGTCATTGAATTCCAAGTCATCCTTTTGTGCTACCCCACATCTTAATGGTTTTCAATTGATCCATCAATCTCAATACACATTTTGGCAGCATGCCTGAGACAGAACAGACAATTTCATTATTGATTCAGAAAAGGCTACCACATCTTCATCTATTGACCATGTAGGCCTTCATAACCACAGTAGACTCAATATCCCCATGCAGTGGAGACGGTGATTGATCTGATAGACAGGGTCATACACAGACTGCGCATTTCAAGAAGTACCGCTTCTTCAAAAAGGAGGCGTGCTGCCGGACAGGGCACGCTTCCATCTGAAAGAAAGAACTAAACTGCCTCTAAAGGACTCTAGGATTGAGCCAAGCTATTGGAGCTTTTACCACATCTGGACTATTGAACAGACCCCGGGAGAAACAAAGCTAGGAATGATTTATATCATGAACCAACTGCACTATTCCTATAGGGAATATTGGATGTGGTGGAATCTCAGCAGGAGACAATTAAGATATTTATATTTGATAGTTTGTGCCAGGGCTGTCTTTAACAAAGGGCAAATGGGGCAGCTGCCCCGGGCCCATTTGCTTCTGGGGGACCCAAGGCAGCTGCCTCTTGAGCCCTGCTAGCCACTTCCCCGGGTGTCATGCTGTCAGCTACACAGGGGGTGCTGCCATGCCTGCCGGCACTGAGTCCAGGCAGCGTACTGTGAGAGCTGTGATTCTCTAGGACCATAGATGACATCATCACCATGTGAACAGTAACCTAGCAATATTACTGGTCACATGGCTATGAGGTCATCAAGGTCCTTTCTACCAGGAGAAGTTTGCCTTAACTGTGGAGCTTTTTTTGTGAAGATTACATCAGAAAAAGGTGACTGGGCTGTTATGCTAATGTACTGTAAACTACTGTATAGTGTGGGGGGCTGTATACTGTATACTGTGGGTGCTGTATAGTGTGGAGTGCTATACTGCTGTACTGTCTAGTGTGGGGGGCTGTATACTGTATACTGTGGGTGCTGTATATTGTGGAGTGCTATACTGCTGTACTGTATAGTGTGGGGGGCTGTATACTGTATACTGTGGGAGCTGTATATTGTGGAGTGCTATACTGCTGTGCTGTATAGTGTGGGGGGCTGTATGCTGTATACTGTATACTGTGGGTCCTGTATATTGTGGAGTGCTATACTCCTGTACTGTATACTGTGGGGGCTGTATACTGTATACTGTGGGTGCTGTATATTGTGGAGTGCTATATTCCTGTACTGCATATGTATACTGTGGGGATCTGTATACTGTGGGGGACTGTATACTGTGCGTGCTCTATATTGTGGAGTGCTATACTGCTGTACTGTATACTGTGGGAGGCTGTATACTGTGGGGGGCTGTATACTATATACTGTGGGTGCTGTATATTGTGGAGTGATATACTGCTGTACTGTATAGTGTGGGGGGCTTTATAGTGTGGGGTGCTGTATCGTGTATAGTTTGGGGTGCTGTATACGGTGAGGTGCTATACTGCTCTACTGTATACTGTGAGGTGTTTTATACTGTGGGGTGCTATACTGCTTGTGGGCTGCTATACTGCTCTACTATATACTGTGGCGTACTGTATAGTGTGGGGTGCTATACTGCATACTGTGGGTTGCTGTATACTATAGGGTGCTATACTGCATACTGAGGGGTGCTGGGGTGCACTGTAACACTAGGGTGAGCCGAGCCCTGGTCTCCTTCCTGCAGAGCGGTGCCCACTTCCAGCCTGAGCCCAGCTGCCCAGAACACTGATCCTGAGCCGCTGGAGTCTTCAGAACTGGAAGTATTTACACTCATTCACTGGACTCTACCAGATGTGTGGATTTTGTGTGTGTGTTGTGGTGGAGGGCGTGATTGCCTGCTAAAGTGTGGGAAGGCAGGATCCAGGGGGCCCAAGTAAATTTTTGCCCAGGGTCCAATCAATATTAAAGACAGGGGCTGGTTTGTGCAGAAACAATACTGTTTTCTTAGATACCTAGACCAAGAAGGTGTGGCAACAATAAGCAACGGGAATCCTTATGGATTTACACTCTTCTGAGCCTGGCACCTAAAGGACTCAATTGGGTATTTAATGTTCTTGTTTTACTTTTGTTGAGAGGTTGCATGAGATGACAGGTTGCCGGATCTAATTAACTTCCCTCTTTTTCTTCCTCAGACATGTTAATTTGGTTCCCAACGGCTTCTTCCAGGTAATATACACCACACCCGGCTGTTCACTTTTTCTCTTTATCTGCTTTTTTTTCTCCTTTCCCCTTTTCTTCCCCCTTTGCCCATATTGTTCTTTCTTATTACTGTTCCCTTTTCTCTTCCTCCTCCCCACCCCACCCTCTTTTGTTCTCTTTACTCTCCTCTCTTTTTTCTTAGTTCCTTTCTTCTTGAACCTTATCCTCTACCTGGCTCTTGCTAAACTTTATTCCTCCCTTCCTGTTTACTTATCTTTCTTTTCTTCTTTTGCTATACTCTTAATCTCTTCTCCCTTCTTTTCATGGCTGCCTCTCTTTTATACATTTCTTTATGTTTTCTTGTTTTTCCAATCTACACACTTTCTCATCCATTTGATTCCCATTTCTCTCTCTGGTTTATTCATTTATTTATTCAAATCACTGATTGCTAGTCCTGCCTTCTCAGTAGCACGATATCTGTACATCGATATAGGTAGCTGTCATCATACTGACACTGTGCTCTGTGCATTTGCCCGCACTATACATCTTTTGCTCTGTGCAGGCTCCTCCAACATGACTTCCTCCCTAGCACACTCACATGTGCAGTGGCTCTATTTAGATGTCATTGCCCTCTCCCGCCCAGCCTGTGCCACACATACCACAGCCCTGCAGCGCGTCCTAGCTGTTCTTCAGGGCCTCCACACTTGTTGCTTGTATTCTTCATTTCAGGTAAGCTTTTTCAGCCAGTTATTATGGTGTTGCTCCTGTGCTCATATATTCTGCAGTCTGAACTATACTCACCCATCACTTCACTAATCATTTGCTTTGTCGTACCTTTTGTTAACTTGGGCACTCTTGTGTTTTACATTGCTATGCATATACCTCAGCCTAAGGGCTCATGCACACAAACGTTTTTTGCGTTCCGTACAGGGGCGGACATACCGCCTGTGCAGCCGGTTCAGCTGCACAGGGGCCCAGCGTGGGAGGGGACCCTCCAATTAAGCTATCTATGCATCTACAGGACGCACAGACAGCTGATTGTAATGGTGAAGCAGAGAGCCACCCGCTTCACCATTTATCATCACACCATCCAGCATGTAGAAGGGGCCCACCTTACTATCTGACTTCAATCTCAGGATGTTCTGCATCCGCAGCTCTGAGGAGCAGGGCCAGGGCAGCACATCCTGAGCTGCATCTGCGATCGCCCCCCCCCCCCCCCCCATCCTCCATACAGCTCAGTCCTGTTGTGTAGTGGGTAGCGTCATGAAGCGTTTAACACCAGCTCAGCCAGGCCTGTGCTGAGCCACTTCACTGTGTGTAGCTCCGCCTCCCATCTGGTAATGTCAGTAGCGCCGCCCCCTGGTGGTAGCCCCGCCCACATGCGGTCCCCTCCTAGCGCTTCTGGTGCTTAAAGGGCTTCTACCACCAGAAATACTGTTATGTAGCTGACTGACATTAGTGATGCGCTAATGTCAGCACTACATAACAGTATGTTTCTAACATTAGTCCCTGCAGCCGTTTTTCTAAAAAAAGCACTTTTATTATATGCTAATGAGCCTCTAGGTGCTATGTGGGCATAAAATCAGCACCTAGAGGCTCCGTCTACTCGCGGTCTACTCCCGCCAAGGTCCCCTGTTCTGCCCGCCCAGCTCCTCTTGATTGATGGCATGGTCCACCGCATCGTTGACAAAATCCCGTGCCTGCGCCATTCACTTCTGTCTTCGGCGCAGGCGCAGTGAGTGAAGGCTGCTCTCCTGATGCAGGCTTCCTCACTGTGACGTAGTCGGCGCAGGCGCAGTGAGGAATCCGGCACCAGGAGCGCATCATTCACTCACTGCGCCGAAGACAGAAGTGAATGGCGCAGACGCGGGATTTCGTCAACGATGCGGTGGACAGTGCTATCAATCAAGAGGAGCTGGGCGGGCAGAACAGGGGACCTGGGTGGGATAAAGGGTGAGTAAACGGAGCCTCTAGGTGCTGATTTTACGCCCACATAGCACCTAGAGGCTCATTAGCATATAATAAAAGTGCTTATTTTACAAAAACGGCTGCAGGGACTAATGTTAGAAATATACTGTTATGTAGTGCTGACATGGGCGCATCGCTAATGTCAGTCAGCTACATAACAGTATTTCTGGTGGTAGAAACCCTTTAAAGTGTTATCTGAAAGCCGAAAGCTGCCCATATTCTTCTGCATGTGTCCTGCACCTTACAGATACACCAGTCCATTCTTTAGCAGTATACTGTGTATGCACCACACGGCAGTATGCCCATCAGGAGACTTTATAAGTGGCATCTCATCTCCATCTCATTTGACGGTGGCCCACACTGATTTTGAGTTCAGATGCCATTGAAGAAGTCCCAATGCATGGACCAGCTAGGCGCCGGTTGTTGTCTGAATTTAGAGGGACATTTATGAAAGCTTTTATACCACTACTGTGACATAAAAAAGTCACAAATTATGGTGCAACTTTTTATGCTTCAACACTTTTCTAAACTGTCAAGAAAAGGGAGTGGGGATTTCTAGGAGGGGCAGAGCTTAGCACAGCCAACCAGATTTACTATAATTTACTCTAGAAACACATGAGTTGCGCGACAATTTTTTTTTTTTTTCAAAAATTGCATAACATTTCATGTAATATAGGTCAACAGGCAACATGCTGCGACAGTTGCAAAAAATCTAGGCATGCTGGATTTTGTGTCGCAAGTCATGTGTGACATTCACTCCATTGACTTCTTCATGCCTGTAACTTAGCTCTAAAATAGTTGCTTGACAGCAGGTTTCTGACAAGTCACACTTTTCTGCAACCTGATGTTTTGCCTTTTCCTAAATTCAGCACTTCACCCTCAATAACAAGTAGGCAGTTGTTGGGAAGGAACGGAACGGTCATAGAAACGGAACAAACCTGATCTGTCACTTAAAACAAAGTAAGTCAATAGTGACAGATCCGTTTTTTTTAGGATCCCTCACCCATTGACTTTCAATGTATTTAGTGACGGATCCGGTTTGTTCCGTTTTGATTTCACACAACTGCCTCCTAACAGAACGGATGCATCCTGATGTGCAAAATCAAGATCCGTTTAATTCCGGTATTCAGATCCTCTGTCTGATCTCAAAACCGGAATTAACAACGCATGTGTGAAACAGGCCTAAGAAATGTGCAGTACGCCTCATAGTAAATTAGGTGCACCTAACTCCAGTGTACTTCTTAGTAACATTGGTGGAGGAGACAATAGCCTTGGTATAATCTGCCCCGCGTTGTCTTGTAGATTTTTTGTTGTTGCAGGCTTTCAGTTAAACATGCATGCATATGGGTAAGTTGTGGGAGCAGTCAGCTATCTAAATTGTATGGAAATCAATGGGAGTTATGAAAACAGTGTAGCACAGCCTGCACAAAAATGCCACTAAAAACCTATTTGTGAACACACCTTAACAGCCCTAAGTTCCACTGTGTTGTTTTTTTTTTTTTTACTGCAGATACATGATATTATGGTACTTTTCTAGGACAATTTCCATATTAGTGTATAGTGAGCCCCTGTGGGAGCCAGCACAGAGAATGGGAGATAGTAGCTCTGATGAAGTGTTGTAGTAGTGCCACGGTGCCCTACCTCAGGCCGTTGCTCACTGGGGTCTGGTGCAGAAAAAGTAAAGAACAAAGTGCAACGTAGAACTTAAAATACAGACAGTAGCAGCAGGCTTTAGTGCAATTTTTCTCTGGCACAAGCTGAGGAGGTATGGTGGCAGATTGGATGACTGCAGTTCTGCACTTAGATGTCACTGGCCTAGTGGCTGTTTAGTGGCCAAGCTGTACACCCTCACCCCACAGCAGTGTCTATAGATGCCAAAGCAGTAATTCACTCTACCATCTGGAATCTCAAGGAATCTCCTGGCAGGAGAGGGATATCTGGATCCTGAACTTCGATACAGTTCTTGAGAGTGGGTGCTCTATGAGCTACTTCCCAATCCCTCCACTATCAGGACAGGACCCCTCATGTCCCCTCTCCTTCTAGTACTCTCCTAGACTGAAAAAACAACTCTAGACTTCTCTCTCCTAGCAGGAAGTTGGACCAGCCCACTCTACCAGAAGGGGATGAATAGGGTGGTAAGCCCTGTTACAGTCAGCCATTGACAACCAGTACCTCCCCTGCTGGATAAAATTACATGGTACATACAAAATACAGGACATTATATATAAAACATCTAAAAAGGCAGCAATTAAAGCGGTTGTCACACGAAAAATATTCTACAGTTTTCAAACCAGCACCTGTATCTGAATGCTTTTGTAATTGCATGTAATTTAAAGGGGTTATCCAATACTAAAAACAACCCCCCATATGCCCGGGCCCCTCACAGGGAATACATTTACCCAGCTCCCCTGCGCCGCTCCTGGTCCCCGCACTGCCACTGCTGCTTCTCCCTGTGCCCGAATAAAAACATCCGGTGTTCGGACAGGAGCAGCCAATGGCAGACGGGGACGGGGAAAAGGGCTGGTTCTAGCTTTGTTAGAGGTTGTAATGCCCTGTATGATGTCTGATTTAAATTTTTTACATTAGTCATGGGATAACCCCTTTAAAGAACCCAATAGTAGTACCCCCAGGTCTAGGGTACAACAAGTGGACTTCCAATTAGTGGATTTCAGTAGCAGTTATAAGAGGAACCCAAGAACACATTCTGGGCTTTGGGTTACAGACTTTAGCAACCTTTAAAATGCAGCAGCGACATAAGTTTTTCAAAGAAAATGCTGGAAGGTTAAATCATGTCACAGGACATGGCCCACCACACGACACCTTCAAAGGTCTTGTGGAAATCATGCCTTAAATAGTATTTATTTCAACCTATTTAACGTTTTACTATTTCTTCACTAATCTCCATGCGCAGAGGTTTTCGTCTGCCCAATTCACGGCATATTTGCCTGGTTGCAGCCAGATCTCCGTCAGTCCACATTATAGTGAATAGGGCTAGTCTGAATTCTTGCAGCGCCCAGAAGTGACGGATCTGGCAGGCTGTTCCCGGCCAAAACAGCCTGTCTGATCTGTAAAACGTAGATGTGAAAGAGTTAATCAATCAGGAACATGTACTGTAGCTTTCAAGCTCTACCCTGAACATTTAGTGCCACCTTGTGTTTTCCACATGTACTGACTAATATAAGTGTGTAAGAGTTCTTCAAATTAGAACCACATTCCTTTAGGCTGGAATCACATATGCAGTTTTTTGACAGTTTTTGGTGCAGTCTTTTGGGCCAAAGCCAAAAGTGGACTTAAAGGGAACAGGAAATATAAAGGAAGGATTTATACATCTTGCATCTAAAACTGTAGGTGTGATTCCAACCACAGTCATTTATTTTGTGTATTAGTATTTCTAGCCATCTATCATGTGTTACTGGTAACAGATTCTGTAACCTATTCAAACAGTATTTCTTGTACTCTTTCTTAGAATAAAACACACAGACCTGCATAATCACTTTTAAAGGGGTTCTCCAGTTTTTTTTATTTTATGAAATCTGTCCTTTTTTCTATCCTGTGAAAGAAAAACAATTTAGTTAGTACTTACCCATCTGTCATGCCACTGATGCTGCCATTTCCACGGCACTCCCCCAGGCCGCGGGCTCTTCCACTCAGCTTCTGACAGGATGTGTGCCCTTCTCTTCCTGTTCAGATGCATAATAGTAAATGCCACCTTTAACAGTTAAAAAAACTGAACAATGTGACATGTTCATTGGAGGCTGTATGCCTCTGTATGTCTCGCTATAAAACCAGAGTGTTGGGTGGGATTTATATTTTTAACAACTAGCTTCTACAGTGTATGGAGCCTTGTTATTCCACTCTCCACACTGTATAGTTTCCGGTGTCATAGGTGCCCATAACAAGGTTCTGGGTGTTATATCCCCCACCAATCTGATATTGATAACATCCTGAGATTACACCAGCAATATGTGTACCCCCTAGAAGCCAGGAGAAAAGAGATTAAAGGGAACCTGTCAGCGGCAAAACCCATCCCAAACCGCCAGCAGTACCTTCAAGTTGCCGGCAGTGAGTTTCGAATGATGATTTTCTTACTGCATTCTGATGAGGCAGAAGTATGAAAAACGTTCTTTTATCCTCTGTCAGCGCTATTTTCCAGTCAGGCTTAAAGTCAAGGGGGCAGCGGCCTCTTTGCTTCAAATCAAGGTAACCGCGCCCCCTTCCCTGCCCCTTCTCCTGTGACTGACATCGCTTATGCCCGACAGCCGGATGGCTTTGCCGAACAGCCAGCTGTCAGTCACAGGTGAGGGGGCACGGAAGGGGGCGCAGTTACCTTGATTTGAAGCAAAGAGGCCGCTGCCCCCTTGCCTTTAAGCCTGACTGGAAAATAGCGCGGACGGAGGATAAAAGAAAGTTTTTCATACTTCTGCCTCATCAGAATGCAGTAAGAAAATCATCATTCGAAACTCACTGCCGGCTACTTGAAGGTACTGCTGGCGGTTTGGGATGGGTTTTGCCGTTGACAGGTTCCCTTTAAGATTATCTTTTCCTTTTTATCCTGATTTTTTTAACAACAAAAAAAATGCAGATGTAAAATAGCTGTGTACATAAGATAATGTCTTTGATGGTATTTGCACTGATACTGATACAAGAAAATAAGTTCATCCAGAGATAGTAGACACTGGATCGGCAGGGTCAAAATTAAGTGACATTTCTTCTTAGGCTAGTTGCAGGAGGGCACAGCTTGCTGGACCTCTGCGCACTCAGGCATTGCTGGAGGTTTGCAAGGCTCCATCCGGACCCATTCACTATGATGAGGATTGGCGGAGACCCGGCCGCATTCCAGCAAATATGCCGAGAATCGTTAGGAAGAAAGCTGCTGCGTGCAGGCCAGGTCTCCAGAATCGATAATAAAATAGAGATCATTTCCATAATCATGTCACAAAACGCCCATACTATTAAAATAAAAAATATATATATCCCATGCAGTCAACCACGTAATGGGGGGGGGGGGGAGAGTATCATCACTTCACCACCCAAAAAAAAATCGATAAAATCATCAAAAAGTCATAAACACACCAAATTGGTGAAAATAAAGACTACAGATCACCCAGAAAAAAATCTATAAATATAAAATAGTTACAGGGTGAGAATATGGCAATGTAAAGAAAACATTTTTTTTAAAGTATTTAACACCAGAAAAACGATATAAATGTTGGATCACTGTAATCGTACTGACCCGTAGAATAAAGGTAACAGATCAATTTACTGCATAGGGAATGCTGGAAAAATAAAACCCTGTGGTGGAATTACGTTTTCTGTTCCAATTCCACTCAATTTGGATTTTTTTTCCAGGTTTCCACTACATAGTATGCAATATAAAAAATGTAATTAGAAAGTACAACCTGTCCCACCACAAAAAAAAAAAGTTCTTATACAGTGAATCTGAACAGAAAAAATAAAAAAGTTATGGCTCTGGGAAGGCAGGTAGTAAAACAAGAAAACAAAAAATTGGCCCTGTCCTTAAGCGGGAGAGAGAAGAGACAGGGAAGAGGAAATAAAACAAATAACAAAATAATATCACAAACACTTAAAGGGATTCTGTCATCAGAATTTAGTCCTATAACCTAATCATATGGCTATGTCCCTAGTAATACACTGAATCCTAAAGTGACCTTATCAAATGCGCCGCCCTCTGAAGTGAAATCGCCGCCCTCCTTTTCATTAGATCCGCCTACCTCAGTCATCTACCTCTCTAACGTCCGCTCTCCTCAGCCAGATCCCTATACCTAGTGCGCGCGCGCAGGATCTGGCTGGAGAGAGCGGACGTTAGAGAGGCGGCGATGAACTGAGGTAGGCGGATCTAATGAAAGGTAGGGCGGCGATTTCACTTCAGAGGGCGGCGCTGGGCACCTAAACGAGATGGCTGCAGCCGGGCACCTTTCACCATGGGACGTCCCCTTGGACACATTTTGAAGTGAGTGACAGGTGATATAAACCTGTTTTATATGATTATAGAGCCACAGGCGCATTTGATAAGGTCACTTTAGGATTCATTGTATTACTAGGGACATCGCCATATGTTTAGGTTATAGGCCTCATTTCTGATGACAGAATCCCTTTAAATATCATTTCTTTCCTTCCAAGCTTTTCATAACCTAATAATTTTACCATCTGAGATTCTGTCTGCAATTTACTGAGTGTATCCAAGATCTATAGGTAGGTTGTTTCAGAGACCTGAATTTGCAGTGAGCTCCTGAGAAATCTGTGCAGAGGATGGGAGTGGTAGTGGCCCTGATGAGATGTGTCATAGTGTACTTAGGCTGTTGCTACCTGGGGAACGATGCAGTGGAAAGTTACAGTAGGCTCCTTTCACATCAGCGTGATTTCCGCACGGGTACAATGTGTGATGCGAAAGCATTGCACCCACACTGAATCCGGACCCATTCATTTCAATGGGTCTGTGTACATGAGCGTTGTTTTTCAACGCATCACTTGTGCGTTGCGTGAAAATTGCAGCATGTTCTATATTCTGCGTTTTTCACGCAAATCTGGCCCCATATAAGTGAATGGGGGCTGCATGAAAAACGTATTGCATCCGCAAGCAAGTGGGGATGCAATGCGTTTTTCACTGATGGTTGCTAAGAGATGTTATTTGTAAACCTTCAGTTTTTTATCACGCGTGTGAAAAACGCATCAATGTGCATTTCACCCGTGCGAAAAAAACTGAACCGCTGAACGCAATCGCAGACAAAACTGACTGCAATTGCTTGCGAAATGGTGCAAGTTTTCCTGAACGCATCCTGAACGTATCTGGACCTAATCTGGATTGTTCGTGTGAAAGGGGCCTTAGTTTGAAGAAGCAGGCCAGAAGTAAACGTATAGAAGTCTCTCTTTACTTAGTGCAAAATATAACTTGTGGCACATCCAGCAATATTAAATAGAAAATGCAGTTTCTGGCACCAGATGGGAAGGTATGGTGGCAGGTTATGTGGCAATTTAATGGCACTTGTGGTTATAGTTGTCAACTGTGTGAAACTGGCTTGATGTCTGTCTGGCCTGGTTGTTTTGGTCGATGGGTATATGAGCCGTAGTCCCTCATCTTACTGCAGTTCCTGTAAAGCTGTAATTTCACTGATCACTCTACTGTCTTGTCACACCGATGCTTTCTGGAAGCAGTGTTTTGGTTTCTGAAGATCTCTATGGAATGTTGGTCTCACAGGAGAAACCAGATATGGTTCCTAGGAGTAGGAGCTCAGGTATGTGCTTCCTCTCCCTTTACTGTCTACTCAGGAACTCCCGCTCCTGGCAGGAAGCAAGACTAGTCCACTCCTACCAAGAGGGGAGGAACTGGGTAGTTAGCCATGTTCCTGCCATCCACTGCCAACCATACCTTATGCTGGAATGAAAGGCCAAAACATATGGAAATACACAAAAATACATAACATAACACAATAAAACATTTGTAGATTTGTACAGTACAGTTCCTTACTTGGTATCTAATAGTAAAAAGATGCTCTTAACCACCTCCCGACCGCCGTACGCGTATATGCGTCCGGGAGGTGGTTGCTTTATTCCTCCTGGACGCATATACGCGTCTTCTCGCGAGACGCGAGATTTCCTGTGAACGCGCGCGCACAGGCGCGCGCGCTCACAGGAACAGAAGGTAAGCGAGTGGATCTCCAGCCTGCCAGCGGCGATCGTTCGCTGGCAGGCTGGAGATCCGAATTTTTTAACCCCTAACAGGTATATTAGACGCTGTTTTCATAACAGCGTCTAATATACCTCCTACCTGGTCCTCTGGTGGTCCCTTTTGTTAGGATCGACCACCAGAGGACTCAGGTAGGTCAGTACAGTCCCACCAAACACTACACTACACTACACCCCCCCCCCCGTCACTTATTAACCCCTTATAAACCCCTGATCACCCCATATAAACTCCCTGATCACCCCCCTGTCATTGATCACCGCCCTGTCATTGATCACCGCCCTGTCAGGCTCCGTTCAGACGTCCGCATGATTTTTACGGATCCGATCCATGTATCCATGGATCCGTAAAAATCATGCGGACGTCTGAATGGAGCCTTACAGGGGGGGGATCACTGACAGGCGGGTGATCACCCATATACACTCCCTGATCACCCCCTGTCATTGATCACCGCCCTGTCATTGATCACCCCTCTGTAAGGCTCCATTCAGACGTCCGCATGATTTTTACGGATCCGATCCATGTATCCATGGATCCGTAAAAATCATGCGGACGTCTGAATGGAGCCTTACAGGGGGGTGATCAATGACAGGCGGGTGATCACCCATATACACTCCCTGATCACCCTCTGTCATTGATAACCCCCCTGTAAGGCTCCATTCAGACGTCCGCATGCGTTCTGTGGATCCGATCCATGTATCCATGGATCCGTAAAAAATCATGCGGATGTCTGAATGGAGCCTTACAGGGGGGGTGATCAGTGACAGGGGGGTGATCACCCTGATTACCCTGATCACCCCCTGTCATTGATAACCCCCCTGTAAGGCTCCATTCAGACGTCCGCATGCGTTCTGTGGATCCGATCCATGTATCCATGGATCCGTAAAAAATCATGCGGATGTCTGAATGGAGCCTTACAGGGGGGGTGATCAGTGACAGGGGGGTGATCACCCTGATTACCCTGATCACCCCCTGTCATTGATAACCCCCCTGTAAGGCTCCATTCAGACGTCCGCATGCGTTCTGTGGATCCGATCCATGTATCCATGGATCCGTAAAAAATCATGCGGATGTCTGAATGGAGCCTTACAGGGGGGGTGATCAGTGACAGGGGGGTGATCACCCTGATTACCCTGATCACCCCCTGTCATTGATAACCCCCCTGTAAGGCTCCATTCAGACGTCCGCATGCGTTCTGTGGATCCGATCCATGTATCCATGGATCCGTAAAAAATCATGCGGATGTCTGAATGGAGCCTTACAGGGGGGGTGATCAGTGACAGGGGGGTGATCACCCTGATTACCCTGATCACCCCCTGTCATTGATAACCCCCCTGTAAGGCTCCATTCAGACGTCCGCATGCGTTCTGTGGATCCGATCCATGTATCCATGGATCCGTAAAAAATCATGCGGATGTCTGAATGGAGCCTTACAGGGGGGGTGATCAGTGACAGGGGGGTGATCACCCTGATTACCCTGATCACCCCCTGTCATTGATAACCCCCCTGTAAGGCTCCATTCAGACGTCCGCATGCGTTCTGTGGATCCGATCCATGTATCCATGGATCCGTAAAAAATCATGCGGATGTCTGAATGGAGCCTTACAGGGGGGGTGATCAGTGACAGGGGGGTGATCACCCTGATTACCCTGATCACCCCCTGTCATTGATCACCCCCCTGTAAGGCTCCATTCAGACGTCCGCATGCGTTCTGTGGATCCGATCCATGTATCCATGGATCCGTAAAAATCATGCGGACGTCTGAATGGAGCCTTACAGGGGGGGTGATCAGTGACAGGGGGGTGATCAATGACAGGGGGGTGATCAGGGAGTCTATATGGGTGATCACCCCCCTGTCATTGATCACCCCCCCTGTCATTGATCACCCCCCCCTGGTAAGGCTCCATTCAGCCATTTTTTTTGGCACAAGTTAGCGGACATTTTTTGTTTGTTTTTGTTTTTTCTTACAAAGTCTCATATTCTACTAACTTGTGTCAAAAAATAAAATCTCACATGGACTCACCATACCCCTCACGGAATCCAAATGCGTAAACATTTTTAGACATTTATATTCCAGACTTCTTCTCACGCTTTAGGGCCCCTAAAAAGCCAGGGCAGTATAAATACCCCACATGTGACCCCATTTCGGAAAGAAGACACCCCAAGGTATTCCGTGAGGGGCATATTGAGTCCATGAAAGATTGAAATTTTTGTCCTAAGTTAGCGGAAAGTGAGACTTTGTGAGAAAAAAAACAAAAAAAATCAATATCCGCTAACTTATGCAAAAAAAAAAATATTTCTATGAACTCGCCAGGCCCCTCATTGAATACCTTGGGGTGTCTTCTTTCCAAAGTGGGGTCACATGTGGGGTATTTATACTGCCCTGGCTTTTTAGGGGCCCTAAAGCGTGAGAAGAAGTCTGGGATCCAAATGTCTAAAAATGCCCTCCTAAAAGGAATTTGGGCCCCTTTGCGCATCTAGGCTGCAAAAAAGTGTCACACATCTGGTATCGCCGTACTCAGGAGAAGTTGGGGAATGTGTTTTGGGGTGTCATTTTACATATACCCATGCTGGGTGAGAAAAATATCTTGGTCAAATGCCAACTTTGTATAAAAAAATTGGAAAAGTTGTCTTTTGCCAAGATATTTCTCTCACCCAGCATGGGTATATGTAAAATGACACCCCAAAACACATTCCCCAACTTCTCCTGAGTACGGCAATACCAGATGTGTGACACTTTTTTGCAGCCAAGGTGGGCAAAGGGGCACCTTTCGGATTTCGCAGGCCATTTTTTACACATTTTGATTGCAAAGTTCTTCTCACACATATGGGCCCCTAAATTGCCAGGGCAGTATAACTACGCCACAAGTGACCCCATTTTGGAAAGAAGACACCCCAAGGTATTCCGTGGGGGGCACGGCGAGTTCCTAGAATTTTTTATTTTTTGTCACAATTTAGCGGAAAATGATGATTTTTCTTTTTTTTTCTTTTTTCCTTACAAAGTCTCATATTCCACTAACTTGCGACAAAAAATAAAAAATTCTAGGAACTCGCCATGCCCCTCACGGAATACCTTGGGGTGTCTTCTTTCCAAAATGGGGTCACTTGTCGGGTAGTTATACTGCCCTGGCAATTTAGGGGCCCAAATGTGTGAGAAGAACTTTGCAATCAAAATGTGTAAAAAATGCCCTGCAAAATCCGAAAGGTGCACTTTGGAATATGTGCCCCTTTGCCCACCTTGGCAGCAAAAAAGTGTGACACATCTGGTATCGCCGTACTCAGGAGAAGTTGGGGAATGTGTTTTGGGGTGTCATTTTACATATACCCATGCTGGGTGAGAAAAATATCTTGGTCAAATGCCAACTTTGTATAAAAAAATTGGAAAAGTTGTCTTTTGCCAAGATATTTCTCTCACCCAGCATGGGTATATGTAAAATGACAGCCCAAAACACATTCCCCAACTTCTCCTGAGTACGGCGATACCAGATGTGTGACACTTTTTTGATGCCAAGGTGGGCAAAGGGGCACATATTCCAAAGTGCACCTTTCGGATTTCACCGGTCATTTTTTACAGATTTTGATTACAAAGTACTTCTCACACATTTGGGCCCCTAAATTGCCAGGGCAGTATAACTTCGCCACAAGTGACCCCATTTTGGAAAGAAGACACCCCAAGGTATTCCGTGAGGGGCATGGCGAGTTCCTAGAATTTTTTATTTTTTGTCGCAAGTTAGTGGAATATGAGACTTTGTAAGGAAAAAAGAGAAAAAAAAAATAATCATCATTTTCCGCTAACTTGTGACAAAAAATAAAAAATTCTAGGAACTCGCCGTGCCCCTCACGGAATACCTTGGGGTGTCTTCTTTCCAAAATGGGGTCACTTGTGGCGTAGTTATACTGCCCTGGCAATTTAGGGGCCCAAATGTGTGAGAAGAACTTTGCAATCAAAATGTGTAAAAAATGCCCTGCAAAATCCGAAAGGTGCACTTTGGAATATGTGCCCCTTTGCCCACCTTGGCAGCAAAAAAGTGTGACACATCTGGTATCGCCGTACTCAGGAGAAGTTGGGGAATGTGTTTTGGGGTGTCATTTTACATATACCCATGCTGGGTGAGAAAAATATCTTGGTCAAATGCCAACTTTGTATAAAAAAATTGGAAAAGTTGTCTTTTGCCAAGATATTTCTCTCACCCAGCATGGGTATATGTAAAATGACAGCCCAAAACACATTCCCCAACTTCTCCTGAGTACGGCGATACCAGATGTGTGACACTTTTTTGATGCCAAGGTGGGCAAAGGGGCACATATTCCAAAGTGCACCTTTCGGATTTCACCGGTCATTTTTTACAGATTTTGATTACAAAGTACTTCTCACACATTTGGGCCCCTAAATTGCCAGGGCAGTATAACTTCGCCACAAGTGACCCCATTTTGGAAAGAAGACACCCCAAGGTATTCCGTGAGGGGCATGGCGAGTTCCTAGAATTTTTTATTTTTTGTCGCAAGTTAGTGGAATATGAGACTTTGTAAGGAAAAAAGAGAAAAAAAAAATAATCATCATTTTCCGCTAACTTGTGACAAAAAATAAAAAATTCTAGGAACTCGCCGTGCCCCTCACGGAATACCTTGGGGTGTCTTCTTTCCAAAATGGGGTCACTTGTGGCGTAGTTATACTGCCCTGGCAATTTAGGGGCCCAAATGTGTGAGAAGAACTTTGCAATCAAAATGTGTAAAAAATGCCCTGCAAAATCCGAAAGGTGCACTTTGGAATATGTGCCCCTTTGCCCACCTTGGCAGCAAAAAAGTGTGACACATCTGGTATCGCCGTACTCAGGAGAAGTTGGGGAATGTGTTTTGGGGTGTCATTTTACATATACCCATGCTGGGTGAGAAAAATATCTTGGTCAAATGCCAACTTTGTATAAAAAAATGGGAAAAGTTGTCTTTTGCCAAGATATTTCTCTCACCCAGCATGGGTATATGTAAAATGACAGCCCAAAACACATTCCCCAACTTCTCCTGAGTACGGCGATACCAGATGTGTGACACTTTTTTGCTGCCAAGGTGGGCAAAGGGGCGCATATTCCAAAGTGCACCTTTCGGATTTCACCGGTCATTTTTTACACATTTTGGTTGCAAGGTACTACTCACACATTTGGGCCCCTAAATTGCCAGGGCAGTATAACTACGCCACAAGTGACCCCATTTTGGAAAGAAGACACCCCAAGGTATTCTGTGAGGGGCATGGTGAGTTCCTAGAATTTTTTATTTTTTGTCGCAAGTTAGTGGAATATGAGACTTTGTAAGAAAAAAAATAAAATAAAAAAATCATCATCATTTTCCGCTAACTTGTGACAAAAAATAAAAAGTTCTATGAACTCACTATGCCCATCAGCGAATACCTTAGGGTGTCTACTTTCCGAAATGGGGTCATTTGTGGGGTTTTTCTACTGTTTGGGCATTGTAGAACCTCAGGAAACATGACATGTGCTCAGAAAATCAGAGCCGTTTCAAAAAGCGGAAATTCACATTTTTGTACCATAGTTTGTAAATGCTATAACTTTTACCCAAACCATTTTTTTTTTGCCCAAACATTTTTTTTTTATCAAAGACATGTAGAACTATAAATTTAGTGAAAAATTTATATATGGATGTCGTTTTTTTTGCAAAATTTCACAGCTGAAAGTGAAAAATGTCATTTTTTTGCAAAAAAATCGTTACATTTTGATTAATAACAAAAAAAGTAAAAATGTCAGCAACAATAAAATACCACCAAATGAAAGCTCCATTAGTGAGAAGAAAAGGAGGTAAAATTCATTTGGGTGGTAAGTTGCATGACCGAGCGATAAACGGTGAAAGTAGTGTAGTGCCGAAGTGTAAAAAGTGGCCTGGTCATGAAGGGGGTTTCACCTAGCGGGGCTGAAGTGGTTAAAGAGGTTATCCAGGAAATAATATTTCAGCTCACAGAGCACTGGCCTCTTCTAACAGCTAATCGGCAGGGGTCCTGGGTGCCGGACCCCCACCGATCTGATATTGATGACCAATCCAAAAGAGAGGTCACCAATGTTAAAGGGGTTGTGTCACTTCAGGAAGTGACATCATGGGGAGATAGTTAATACAAGATACTAACGTATTGTTATTCTCCATATTGCTTCCTTTGCTGGCTGGATTCACTTTCCCATCACATTATACACTGCTCGTTTCCATGGTTATGGACATCCTGTAATTCATCAGCAGCAGCCTGGCTTGCACACTATAGGAAAAAGCGCCGCCCTTGCCGGTGGCGGAGACCGTGGAAACGCACATAGGCAATTTTTTTTCCCTTTAGTGTGCAAGCACGACCAACTCTGCTGCATTGCAGGGTGGTCATAACCATGGAAACGAGCACTGTATAATGTGATGGAAAAATGAATCCAACCAGTAAAGGAGGCAATATGGATAATCACAATACATTACCTTGTATTAAACTCTTCAACATAATAAATGCTATTTGCTGAAGTGAGACAACCCTTTTAAATCCCTGATAACCCATTCAAATTGATGCCTCCGCTTACCTACTGGGCTGTAGTGCAATTGCACAGGATGCACATACGTATCTAGCCCTGGTGGCTGCAATTACTGCTCTATCTTTGGCCATTTCCAAAAAGTATTTGGTCAGTTTTTTTCATCAATATTTGTAAGCCAAAACCAAGGTGAGGGCAGCATAGTATAGTGACAAACCTGCTTAGCTCAGTGATCTGTCACTTTTGAGCTGTTCGTCAGTATTTTTATATTACTGACATGCGAAAGCAACTGCCGATCACAGTGTGTACCAGAGCTGCTAGGGAGGTGAGTCTGATGAGACTCGCTGTCCCCGCCCAACCCGCCTCCTGAATATGTCTGGTAGGTTTCTTTCCTGTTACATTCAGGGTCCATTCACACGTCCGCAATTCCGTTCCGAATTTTGCGGAACGGAATTGCGGACACATTAATTTCTATTGGACCGCACGATGTGCTGCCCGGATCCGGAATTGCGGATCCGCACTTCCAGGTCCGCAATTCCGTTCCCGAAAAAAATAGAACATGTCCTATTCTTGTCCGCAATTGCAGACAAGAATAGGCATTTTCTATTAAGTGCCGGCGATGTGCGGTCCGCAAAATGCGGAACGCACATTGCCGGTGTCTGTGTTTTGCGGATCCGCAAAACACTTACGGACATGTGAATGGACCCTAACTCTGGAGGTATAGTAAGGTAGGGTCAGAGACTCTCATCTGACTTATCTCCCTCACCGCATGTCCGTATTATAAAAGCACTGACTGCTAGCTCAAAAGTGACAGACTGCTGTAAACAGTCGGTCTGTCACTATACTATGCTTTCCTCCGTGAGGATCGTATAGGTGACCGGTTCCCTTTAAAGAATTTATGAAGTGACTGAGATACCTGTGGAAGTTATACTGTAAGTCCTGTTAGTGGTCACGAAAAGACACATTTTATCAGAGGCTTAGTTGCAGTGGCGTACACACAATCCATGGGGCCCCGGTGCGAAACTGATCCATGGGGCCCCCTTCCCGTCGACGCCTCCCCCCAACCCGCTGCCGCGCGTGTATGCATATGTGTGTGTGTATATATATATATATATATATATATATATATTATATACTGTATATTACTATATACAAGAGGATGATATTCTGTATAACCCACGGTATTCCCACGTAAAACCAGCTCTGCTACATTATGTAGCAGTGCTGGTTTTGTCATGCATTTCTTTTGCCTTCATATAGTAAAATACTTAATTGGCCTATCAATGGCTTTATAACTAACTCTGCTATATTTCTGTAGCCTACAACCTCTGACTGCCCAGTTGAAACTACTACACCCAACATGTTCTGGCAGTAATAGTAAATGGATATTGGTGCAATTCTGAGCTACTAGTCTATATAATAAATATGTAGGCTACATATGTATTATATAGACTAGTAGCTCAGAATTGCACCAATATCCATTTACTATTACTGCCAGAACATGTTGGGTGTAGTAGTTTCAGTCCAACTGAGCAGTCAGAGGTTGTAGGCTACAGAAATATAGCAGAGTTAGTTATAAAGCCATTGATAGGCCAATGAAGTATTTTGCCATATGAAGGCAAAAGAAATGCATGACAAAACCAGCTCTGCTACATCCAAGCATATACTAGAAGCTCAATAGAAGTGCCTACACAAAAGAGCTGCACCCCAAGACAACAGAAAAAAAACCATTACTTCATAGCACAAGTCACCAGTCATAACTTTACATACATTGCCCAACTCTCAGCCCCCATCAGACCTCACTCACTCTGAAAGCCGGACCGGCTTCTTTGCGCAGCGCTCTCCCTCTCCCTTTCTTTTCCGGCGCCTTCTCCCTGTCCCTGCATCTCAACGTCATGTCCGGCACGCCGCACTGCCGGCCGGGGAGGAGACTCAGGGGTTGATGATGTACATCAGAGAATACCTATAACATTTTACTCTATGCTCTGTGCTATTGCAAAAACCGGCCAGTAGAGCATAACACCTAAAATGAATAAACAGAGCTTATGAGTGGAAATGTAAAAAATCACTATCACTGTACTGTATCTTTTATAGGACTGACTGTAATCTGTAATTACATAATGGGATTTACAATTTGCTAAATATCTGATCTGAAAGATAGTGTGAATGAGCCATCCAGTCCAAAACATAGTCCTCTTTGTCCTCGATAATAATAATGTGGCACCTATCAGAAGCCAGGGAGAACTGTGGCCAAACTACTACAACTACTACTACCCATATTCAGATTTTTGAATGAAGAAGCATTAGTCTTTGGTTTTGCATTCTTCCATTTACCAGACATTTTATTATGAGGCCTATACATGAAAAGATAGGTTTGGTAGACAGAAATATTAAATGGTAATAGCAAAATTTCAAGTGTTTTTTTTTTTATTTCAAAGACAGAGGTGCAATTCAATGTCCCCCCTTCAGACTGCCAGCTACTATTGACAATTTACAATGGTAATAATAAAGTTTTTGCAGTAAAATGCTTTTTTACTACAGGATATCACAAACTAATACAACATGTTCTCTTAAATGAGTATAGTCATGCAGTTTTTTGGCGGTAAAACGCGGTCACTAACATGGATAGAGTAATATAGTTTTTGGTAGTAAAATGCTTTTTCTGTAATTACAAGGCATGTTACAGAGATACAATGGATTCACCACCAACACGGGTTAACTAATGGAGTTATTGCAGTAAAATGTGTTTGCTGTGACTGAACAGCACCTTGTAGTCATACAATGCGTTCACTAGCACAGGCACACTAATGACATTATTGTAGTAAAATACCTTTGAAGCTTTGCTGTAATGGAACGCTATTTTGCAGTAATACAATGCATTCAATAACACAGGCATATTGATGTACTGAAAATGTCCAATTAGAATTTAGAATAGATTATCTGATCTCTAGCACAGGGGTGCATTGCTTATAGGCAGAGGGGCTATGGCCAAGCTCGGACTAGCCCACAGGGGTACAGGGGAATCCTCAGTGGGCTCCTGAGCAAGGTGGGCCCCATAGTCTCCCACCCCCTGCACAAGTGGCACATTACACAGTAGACTTCCTGCACTATGTACATGTATTCAATATACAGCACCTCAACCAGCCTATGTTCATGTACAAAACTTGATATTAAAGAAACTCCCCAGTTTATTACTATAGACACGATCATAGCTGAGATTACTTCTATGTATAGAGGAAAGCTGGCAATGTCCTCTTCCCCCCAGACCTACCGTCTCAAAATTGCTGCAGGGACCACCACATCTGGTAACATCTTGATGCTGTTAAAGCATGTAATATTTGAATGGATACGTATGGTGGGCCCCCAAAATAGATTTTACTGGTGGGCTCTAGGCACCCCAGTCCGACACTGGCTATGGCGTAATGTGTGACACTATGTGCCAAAATTGCACCATTTTGGGGGAAAATAATGCATCCGGTAGGTGGTATAAAGTTAGACAAAAGTGTCTAAAGAGCATGCAGTATTTGTCTGGCTGAAAGCTGGTAGGGTCCCCTACCCCTCTGTACCAGTCTGTTAATAGTTTCTTGTTTATTGTATTTTTATATTTGTGTAACCCGTCTGGATGTACAGCGCCATGGAATCAATGACGCGGTAAAATAAATAATTCGAAAAATAATAATAATAATTTATGCCAGAAAGCTGCCGGATCCCATTATAGTCAACTGGGATTTGGTGAAGTGCTACAGTATCTGGTTATAGTCACTCTGGTAGTCTGTTCCCCTGCCAGAACAGACAACTGGAGTTAGGTGCTGGATATGTGAACCTAGCCTTGGTAAATCTGACCAAATGTCTGACAATAATTTGACTATATTGATGAATCTATTTAATGTTTTAAAAAATTGAACTATAAGAAACTGGATCAATTAAGCATTATTATAATATTTGTTTTAAGAATACATTCTATCATCTAGTATTAGACTATTAGTGGAGTTTGTCATTTTCCTATTAAATGATATACCCTTACATCTCCTTCATAAATAAAGCCTTATACCTCAGATACTCTTCCAGACATTGTATTGCTATATCATCCACTTCAGGATCAAACTTATTGGCAAAGAGATGATGCTGTTTTAACAACCAGTGCAGATCTCCAGACCCATAGACACAAACATAGTGCCTATGGGTGCCTGTGCATGGGGGGTATGAAGCACCTTTAGACACATCTCCTTCCTCATATGACCACTTCACAAGCCTTGAAATAGAATTTAGGTCAGAAACATCATATTTTTCATTATGAAGAATACCGCCAGGGACTCCAGGCATACGGTGCATTGTTGCCCAAAAATGTTCATCAGGGCTATAGGTGTCTTTTTCCCACTCAATGAATTGTTGTATCTCTGTGCTTTCAAATATGTATTTCACAAAATCTCTGGTAACAACAATGTAAGCACCACCTGAAAACATTGGGATATTGATTGAAGGCAATCTCTTCAAAATATTGGTTTTTCTGACAAATGTCCCTACTTCATAGTGCAAGAGCCATCTTACTGTTTTGTGTGGTGGGGATTTCATGGATTCCATATTATTTTTCCCATTTAATAACTTAAGGGCTTTCACAATATATGCATTGGTCTTTAGTGGAAAGTCTGTCCCACAAGTATTTAGTAGATACTTCCAGTGAACATTGCTTTTCAGCAGATCCTTCATACAGTTGAGATCAGCTTGTACTCTTGACCATGATGCATAGACCACATTCTCCTGTTTAGATGCCACAAACACATTATCAAAGCATAAGGTGATGGCTCTTACCGCCTGTTTAAAAATGTCTGGAGACTTTTCATCCACATGGATGCAGTATATATTCTGAGGAGCATAAATTACTCTTAGCAGTCTCTCAAACATTTCAATCTTCTCATGAATCACCATGGAATAAGCAATAGGAAATTCTTCTTCTTCTTTGCTCAATGCAAAAGAAATATACTTTCTGATGGTTCTAAAATTTGCACAGTCTTGGGTGATATTCAGATAGTCTTTTTCACTTAAAAATGTCCTTTCCTTCTTGTACTGAAAATTGTATAATTGTGCTTTTCTTAAAGCCTCCATGTCTCCCTTGATAACCCTGGGGCAGTCAAGTTTGATAGCAGACTGGTGCAGGTTTAACAGATCTTCTTGTAGTCTCTTCATTCTCACTTCATTCAAGACTCTGTATATTTCATTTTTGGTGTAGCTCAGCAGGAGACCAGTAAGAAAAATCAGAGAGATACACTGCAAGGAAGTAATCCAAAAAAAAACACGACGAGCCATTTCTAAAGTGAGTTTGAAGAGCCTTTTTCCTATACTACCATTGCAAGGTAGAAATGTGCCTCAAATTGAGATGTTAATTGTTGAAATGCTTCAGAGACTTCTGAACAACTAATAATTTGGTCACGATCACCTTGCTCAGTGTAACAAAACAAAAGGTAATAAACGGAGTGTAAATATACATTAGTAGAAAATAGTGCTATCAATCATTGCTGCATAGTATTTGCAGAAGGTTTGCAGCATTGTAGAGTAAGCAGCCCCTAAGACTTCTACCTAAAATAGATTATGGACTTTTTACAGCAGTATGTAAGCATTTTATATGCATTTAGGAAGATGATATTTTTATTTTTTGGTTGTACTTAATCAGTGAAACCTCATTAGGCTGACCATCCAAATTTGCACAGAGAATGACATATAGAATGCAGATTAAAGTGTATAATGGACTCCGAAAACTTGTGCAGCAGACAAATAATGGAAAAGCCAAAATGAAGCCAAGGAACATAACTTTGGGAGGCAGGACACCATATCTTCTGTAGGTTTGTATGTATAGTTTTGAGATTTAAAGGGTTATCCATGAATGATTTAAAATGGCCACCAGCAACCTGTTCTAGAATGTGAGCAGAACAGAGCTAACTAGATGGGTGAGGTGGGGGGGGGGGGGGGGGGGCATCACCGCACAATATTCTCTGGCACTTGTATATACTACATATTGGTGAGTTTTCATGTCAGGCTGTGTAGTCATGATGGCATATTATAGGTAAGATCACATCATTACCATCTATTGTAGAGCTGTGTAGCAAAGCCACACCCTCTCACCCCCCCACGCGCGCAAAGTGGTTGCAACCAGTCTCGCTCATATACTAGGACAAGTTGCTGACGGCCATTTTAAATTATACCCAGAGAACCCCTTTTTAACTAAGAGTGATTTTGATTTAAGCGGAAGGAGCATGTGTATGCTTAATGTTGTACTGTGGTTCAGATTGGGGTTTAGGAATAGATGTATTTCCTGTTTTATCTGTTCTCACCAGAACAACAGAAGCACACATGTATTCCGCCTCAGGGAGTATACAGTAGTACTGGGGTTTATCACTGTGATAATAAAACTTCTGAAAAAAGTTGTCCATTTATCTGTGTATGTTTTTATATTTATGTTGTGTGACTCTATATATTTTCATGCCATACTGTAAGATTATCTGTATGATGCAATTCAGTATGGACCAGTAGGAGCTAATACACACTCACCTTTGATAGAATTTAAATTAGCATCCTCTTGCTAACAAAAGTAGTGGTAACGAGGTTTCCTGGATGGGACACTAGAACCTCATGGTAATGCCTGACACGTCAGACGTATTGGCACCGGTGTACAGCAGACATCCAGAAGCTTTTCAGATGGACTACCAGAAGATGGAGAAAATATATCATAAGCGATAACTCATCTCTGGTACAACTCACATATTAAATATTGTAATAATAGCAGTCCATATAATGTGAGCATCGTATGGAGTCCAAACATTCCCCCTGACAGCCAGCATTCCCGGGTAATGAGAAACTCTCATTTTTGGACCCCTACACCGGTCATATTTGTTATCAGGATGATCAGCGTGATGAAATATGTGTAATTAAAACATGCCAGGGCCCAAAAATCCAGTGTGGAGAGAAGACATGTTTTATTAATATTTTGTGCTTGCCAGCCGACAGATAGGGGTGGAGCATGCTCCCATAATGACAGGGGCAGGGCCAATAATTTGGCATTTGCCCCTCATGGTGTTATTGAGACAGGGTATTGTTTTTGTGGCTCCTTTCTCCCCCCTCCTTTTATCCTTCCTTTTTATTTCTCCTCAGGTAATTCTGAATGTTAGCCAGCAACAGGACCAAAAGGTGATTGGCCTAAGGTGTTGCTGGCCAGTTGCTGGGCAAAGGGCTATTTTTAACTGAACTGTGGATTGCAAGGGCAAGTTTCGGTGGGAATTTCGAGTATTTATAGTGGCCACTCACCTTTTGTCATCTGCTGAAGAAAGATGAGAGAAGAACGTGTCATCCTCTGCGGGTCAAGCAGCGGCAACAGCAGCGGAAGAAGCGGCGTGGAGTCTGGGAGAAGATTGGCTGGCGGCTGGGCTGAAGTGGCGGAAAGGGGAGCCTGAAAAGAAGAAGTGAATCGCCGGCGAGTGAGAATCAGCGGAGCAGGGGCGACATCCAAAGGACGGCCAGCAAGTCTTCAGTGCCCGGGGGAAGCAGAGAGCCATGGAGGATCTGCTCAGCTAGCTTCTTGAAAGAGCTAAAACCTGTGGTGGTGAGGCTGCGCAGATGCCTGGCTGTAGCAGTGCTGGAGTCTCTGGAGGTGGGACCTTCTCAAGTGGCAGCGGAAGAGGCAAGCGGCGTGACTCAAGGGGAGAAGCAAGGCAGTGGATGCCATCGGAGGCCGGAGCACTGTGGAGCATGCGCAGTCGGTGCAAACCCGGAAGTAAGGCAGCAACTTGGACTGCGTCATCAAGAGGCGACGGTCCGCTCTTCCAGAAGAGGCAGAGGATCGCTTATTCTCCATCAAGGGAGCAAGGCAATGGATTAGGTGGGCGCCAGTGGTCCCCACCCAGGCAGGCGATCTCGCAGCCTGGTGTTAAGGGGATAGCTAGGCTGCCTGCTGAAGACCTGACAGAGCATTGCTGCCTACCAACACTGTATTTAATAATAATACTGGTGCTTCTTTTTTGCAGGGTTTGGCCAATTTTTTTTGTTGACTTGGCCAAAGGAGCAGTGCAGTGTCCCAGGGGGTCAGTAGTGTGTGCTGGGCTTTGTAGTGCAGATTGACCACTAACCTGGGATCCACTGTCGTCTTCAATTGGGGCAAATACTGGAACAGGCAGGTAGTTAAAGAGTTCGTGACGCCAGTGTCAATTAAACTGTGACACGCCGTGTAAAGTATGGTGGAAAAATGAAGCAAGCACAGGATAGCCAACAAAAACTGGAACTTTTACTGAATATCAGTCAGGATAATACACGGACACTGGTAGTGCACAGTTCCATAAAAGACGGTTGGTTTTAGAAGAATACAGATGGTTCTTGACATTACAGAATGGCCGGTCTTAGCGATGAATTATACAGAGTGTTAATTACAGGAGATGCAGTACAGGCGGCTTGCACACTATTCCTGACTGGTCCCGCTATATGTGAATTTCCTCCAAGGTCTAATGCCCTTTATCTGGCGTACCCTTGAAGCTGTCCTTATCTAGTACCTCCTCTGTTATCTTGAGTACCTCTCGCTTTATCTGATCGGCCTCTGTGGTAATCTGTGTCTTGGCTTGTGGCTCACTTATGCTGCTTCAGCTGAACGGATGGTGACTCAGGAGGGGAACCTTTTCCTTGGATCCGGAACCCGGTTACAGGGCCTTTACTACCCTCTCCTAGCCGACAGGCTTCAGGCCTGCTATGCTCTCACAGGCCCATAGCCTTGCTTTCTCTCAGACACAGGATCATCTCTGACCTCTGCTCCCACTGTCTGTCTCTCCACTCCCTGCTACTACTTCCTGACTGGGCCTTATATAACCTAGGGTTCCCTAGCTCCCTCTAGTGACTCAGAGCTGGAATGACACCCTAGCCGGCCTGCATAAGCACGTTTCACAGTAACAGGAAAATACATAGCATGACATTACAAGATGTTTTTACCAACCTCCCCTTAAAGGGGGAACGACAACACCCAAGTGACCCTTCAGTAGTGACGGGCATCTCGCTCCTGTACACTACATACCCCGCTGCTTTAAGCTGAGTACGACCTCGTACTCCATCAGGGCCCGTCCAACTGGAATCATGACCTGCAATAGAGGAAGACACATGCATGCATACAGATATGTCATTTACACTCTTATCAGACCCAATTGGAAATGGCGAAGTGCGGTGACAAGGGGCGTCGTTCTCTTTTTCACAGGATAGTGAGTGGAACGGGGGCGCTGACCTGGCACAGCGGATGTTGAAAGAACCAGGATAGTCCATGACAATAAATAAGTCCATAGCAATATTAACATCTCAGAGGCTTGCACATAGGAAGTCCATCTCTGGGCACATATACTTGAATAAGAAAACCGGTTATTAAATACTGTCAGCAGCACATATATAAAATGACAATACAGGACTCTGACAATACCAGGGCCTTGTTATCCTGGCAAGTCCTGCTTACCCTTTAAAATATTGCTGACATAAAAATGTCTTTTCAACCTGAAATGGGGGTAAAAGGGGTAAAATTTGTGCAAAAACTTCAAGGCACAACCGGGAATTCAGCAGCAAACCGGATGTCCCAAACAAAACAGAGGCAGCTGGAAGCCTTGGTACACAGTGGCACGTTATAGAATTAGAATGCCATCGGCCGTGGGTAACTGGCAGCGAGCTACACCAGCTCTGCCAAACTGGAGGGACAAACGGCCATTAAGGAAAGGAACAAGAGGGCAAAAGTACTCACAGATGCGTATCATAGTCTTCTTCAGATAAAGATTCAATGTCGTATCCCTCTTTTGATGAAGAGTCGACGTCGTCCCCTTCTCCTGATACAGAGTCAATGTACTGGACTTGCAACAATTGTTCTGGCAAGGCCGGCCACATTTGAAAACCGTCACCTCTTACAATCTTCAGAGGGGGAGGCTTGTCCTTTACGGCCTCCATTTTGGCTTCCGTCCTCGGGAATGGAAACCATCTTATGCCTCCTGCGATACCGAGGTCCGCCACCCAATACACCCTCTTTCTCAGAGCCTTTAGTTCTGCCTTGGTACAGGTGGTCGGATTCACCGGAGGTTCAGGGGGTCCGGCCGCTGGGGGAACGATGGCAGCGGCTGCTTGGCGCCGGGCCTCAGCACTTTCCTCGGCTCTCCGGTAGCTGTCATGCCGCTCCTGCTCTTCCTCTCGTTTCACTGCAGCCGGAGGGGGATACCGCTCCTCCAGGCCCTGCAGCACGATCGGCTCCCAGAAGACATCTGTATTGAGGTATGCCTGATTTTGCAGATGGGTGGTCCGGCCCTTGTCCACATGCGCTCTCTCTATCGCAACTGGCTCTGACCTTTCTTTCGCCGAGTCCCAGTTCTCAGCCGGCGCCTTCGGGCGAGTCACTGCGGTGGCGTAGGGGCCTCTTAAACTTTCAGCGGGAGTGTATTCCACTATTTCCCCTATGGTGAGATTGTGGAGATGTTCTGGGAGGTAATGCCTTTTTACCGATCGCCGGTTGACATAAAAGTCCCGGCCAGTCCCCAACTCCTGGATAAACCCATAGCCTTTTTCCTTGTCAAAGGACACCACGATCCCGCGGCGCCTTTCTAGCTGGGGCTTACCCGGAAAGGAGTCTCCCTGTATGGACTTAGCCATCTCCTCGAACCGCTTCTTCCGGCTGGTGTTCTTTGTCGCCACCGCGGCTCTCAGCTCCTCCATAATAGCCGGCCATTCTGCATGCCGGCGACGGATCGGTGGGGACTCAGGTCGGGCGATGCTTAGATCCATGGCCTGGGCCCAGGGGGTCGCCGTCCAGGCTAGAGGATCCCACGGCCCCAACTCCGGAAAGTCCGGTGGAGTGGCGCCCCACTCGCACGTGGTCTCAGCCTCTCTCTCTGCAGCGCACGCCATCTCTTCTCTTCCGGATTGCTGCATCACTTCTGACTCCTCCCACGCACTGGGCCAGTCTATCTCCATCGGAGCCCCGCCTCCCAGGCGTAACTTTTCAAAGTAGTTAGCCGCTTCGCCACTCCTCAAGGTGGGCGGCGCTCCAGGGCAGTCGTCTCCTCCTTCCTCTTGGAAGGTTTCGGCGCCAATTTTTCGCGCCTCTGCACATCCTGATGGCGCAGTAAAAAGCCTCATGGCGCCGGCGGCCATTTTAGATGTCCTGATGCTGCAATTCACTGACAGCAAGCAGGATGATGAAAAGTCCAGTAAAACACAGTCCACAAATGCGATTTTCTCTCTGGGGGTAGCGCAACACAGTATAGCGTCTTTGATTCCTCCCAGGCGCAATTGTAATCCACAAGTTAGGAATAAAGGTTTACAGTCTTTGTAATACGGTGCTGGAATGGTTAAAGCACACAGTTCACACTTCTCTGCACTGTAGAAGCATGCGTATCCTGTTCGTGACGCCAAAAAGAGCGATGCAGTGTCCCAGGGGGTCAGTAGTGTGTGCTGGGCTTTGTAGTGCAGATTGACCACTAACCTGGGATCCACTGTCGTCTTCAATTGGGGCAAATACTGGAACAGGCAGGTAGTTAAAGAGTTCGTGACGCCAGTGTCAATTAAACGGTGACACGCCGTGTAAAGTATGGTGGAAAAATGAAGCAAGCACAGGATAGCCAACAAAAACTGGAACTTTTACTGAATATCAGTCAGGATAATACACGGACACTGGTAGTGCACAGTTCCATAAAAGACGGTTGGTTTTAGAAGAATACAGATGGTTCTTGACATTACAGAATGGCCGGTCTTAGCGATGAATTATACAGAGTGTTAATTACAGGAGATGCAGTACAGGCGGCTTGCACACTATTCCTGACTGGTCCCGCTATATGTGAATTTCCTCCAAGGTCTAATGCCCTTTATCTGGCGTACCCTTGAAGCTGTCCTTATCTAGTACCTCCTCTGTTATCTTGAGTACCTCTCGCTTTATCTGATCGGCCTCTGTGGTAATCTGTGTCTTGGCTTGTGGCTCACTTATGCTGCTTCAGCTGAACGGATGGTGACTCAGGAGGGGAACCTTTTCCTTGGATCCGGAACCCGGTTACAGGGCCTTTACTACCCTCTCCTAGCCGACAGGCTTCAGGCCTGCTATGCTCTCACAGGCCCATAGCCTTGCTTTCTCTCAGACACAGGATCATCTCTGACCTCTGCTCCCACTGTCTGTCTCTCCACTCCCTGCTACTACTTCCTGACTGGGCCTTATATAACCTAGGGTTCCCTAGCTCCCTCTAGTGACTCAGAGCTGGAATGACACCCTAGCCGGCCTGCATAAGCACGTTTCACAGTAACAGGAAAATACATAGCATGACATTACAAGATGTTTTTACCAACCTCCCCTTAAAGGGGGAACGACAACACCCAAGTGACCCTTCAGTAGTGACGGGCATCTCGCTCCTGTACACTACATAAGCTTGTAGTGTTAATGCAGTGTCACCTTCGACGGCTGCGGTCTGGACTGACCCTCCCTCATCGGCGACAGTCGCCCCTGATGGGGGTGGACCAGTTTTGGCCAATGCAGTGGGAGTGTCAGAATCTTGTTTAAAGGAAGCAATGACATGTGAGATCTCTCCTCTGGGGTTTCATCTGCCCAATTCGGCTTAGGAAAAAAATTGGCGTAGGGAGTATATCAACATTCTTTCATTGCTTCCATCATCAAAAGAAGCATTTAAAATAGATAAAAGGGCTGATGAAAAATCAGAGGAGGATAGAAAAAGGACTGTTCCCATTTAATAATTTGCTTCAGTCGTTCTGTATTTATGCATCTATTTTGGGGGCTAAGTATCCTCAGTTATGTTCAGGCTTGTTTAAACATATTGATACCATACTTGAGGCCTACCGTAATTTGGAGGTTTGTCTTGGTTTCAGTATGATGAAATATTTAGGCAGAAATTAGCTGTGCATCCTTCTTTTAAAAGGGGCACTAAGGATGTAGGTTTGTGGTTAAGTTTAATGCTTCCTCAGAAATCTGGCAGAGTGATTAGGCAGCAAGTTAATCTGTCTCAGAATGTTATGAAGAAGAGACTATGTTTTGCCTTCAATGAGTCGGCCTGTAAGTGGTTAAATTCTTGTAAATATAAGCATGAATGTTCAGTTTGCTTGGGTCCGCACCCTATGTTTCGTTGCTTCAAAAGAGTTTCTGGATCCCAGCAGGCTGCTACCAATCATGAGTTTCAAAAAAGCCTTGATGTCAGTGAAGCTGGAAAACATGGTCCCATGTTTACACATGTACACAAATCAGGAGAAAGCGGAGCTAATTTGTAATGGTTTTGAGAACATTTTTTTGTTCCTAAATTTAAAGGTTACGGGAGTACGTGGATAGAGAATTTAAGTTCAATTAAGTTGAATGAGGAAGTGGTTCGGGCAAAGATAGAGAAGGAGGTTTTGGCTGGTAGGATGGCTGTCCCCTTTATTCATCCGTCATTTCAGAATTTTCATCTATCTCCTTTGGGTTTGGTTCCTATAAAGGCAGTTAATGAATTTAGGTTAATTCATCATTTGTCATTTCCAGAGAAGCTATAGTTGAATAATGAATTAAATAGAGAATTATTTTCAGTTTCTTACAGTTCATTTGATGAAGCTTACAGCTTGTTGAACAAATTTGGTCAAGGTTGTTTAGTGGCTAAGGCTAATATAAAGACGGCTTTTCGTTTGTTGCCAGTATGTACTGACGGCTTTAGTTCATTGGGTTTTCAATTTGACGGGATGTAATATTTTGATAAGTGCTTGTCGATGGGTTTTTCATTATCATGTTCGTATTTTGAGTCTTTTTCTTCATTTGGTCATTGGGTTACTATGTTTTCGTTTAAAGTTGGTGGTTTGTTACATTATTTGGATGATTTTGTTGTTTATAAGTAGGGATGAGCAAACCCGAATTGTAAAGTTTGGGTTCGTACCGAACTATAGGATTTTTGGACCCCGGACCCGAACCTGAACATTTCAGTAAAAGTTCGGGTTCGGTGTTCGGCTATTTTATGGAGCTTTTTGAAAGGCTGCAGAACAGCCAATCAACAAGCGTTTAACTCTGTGCCCCTAGAAGCCATCACAGCCATGCCTACTAATGGCATGGCTATGATTGGCCAGTGCAGCATGTGACCCAGCCTCTATATAAGCTGGAGTCAGATAGCGCTGCACGTCACTCTGCTGTTACTAGTGTATGGAGAAGATGCTGCTGCTGTGAGGGAGAGAATAGGAAAGAATCTTTAATCTGAAGTGCTTGTTAACTCAGCGATCTACCTAGATTTAGTTTTGTGGGTGCAGTACACAATCTTTTTACCCTGCCCTGACCCCAGTGACACATAAAAATACATTTTATCCATCTGTTAGTTAGGCGGGCGGCGGCTGCCATTTTATGCAAGCTCAGTGCACCAGCACTGCATATGTGCTTTTGTGACATTCAAATCCAAGCTTGAAATACTGCAATAATAATCTGGGTTAAAAAAAGCACCCATTTTTGGCAATATCCTACATCTGGTGCTTTTGCAACATTTGTCAGTGTGCAATTTAAGCTAGAAATACAGCAATAATTTTCTGGGTTTTAAAAAAACACCCTTTTTGTGCAAAATGCTCAATTTTACAGCCCTTGCTCCATCTGTACATGTGAAATTCAAGCGTTATATACTGCTGTCATATTCTGTTAATAGAAAAACACCCATTTTGGGCAAAGTACTTAATATTGCAGCCTTTGCTGCATCTGTGATTGTTCAAAACAAGCTTGAAATACTTCAATAATTTTCTGGGTTTTAAAGAAACACTCATTTTTGGCAATACCCTCCATCTGGGGCCTCTGCCACATTAGTCAGTGTGCAATTTAAGCTAGAAATACAGCTATAATTTTCAGGGTTTTAAAAAACAACCTTTTTGGTCAAAATACTCAATTTTACAGCCCTTGCTGCATCTGTACGTGTGACATTCAAGCGTTGTACACTGCTGTCATATTCTGTAATTTAAAAAAAACACCCTTTTTGGGCAAAATACTTATTTTGCGGCCTTGTCTGCATCTGTACTTATGAAATTCAAGCGTTATATACTGCTGTCATATTCTGTTATAAAAAAAAAACACCCTTTTTGGGCAAAATACTTGATTTGCGGCCTTGTCTGCATCTCTCGGTGTGAGATACACGCTTTAGATACTGTTGTTCTAGTCTGCTATTAAAAAACACCTATTTAGGGCAAAAATCTTAATTTTGCAGCCTTTGCTGCATCTGTCATTGTGAGATACACCCTTTAGATACTAAAACACCCAAAAAGTAATTGTCATAAATATCTCGCATGGGGTAAAATGTTCAAAAAGCTTCCACCCAAATAATTATAATCAATAAGTTCCTTTATTAGACATCCATTAATAGTACATCAATAAAACATACACAAAAGCAGCAGTCATGGGAACACGACAGTGTATAAATATATCAGGGGTCAGTACAGAGATCTATCCCGTCATCTATTTATTCCCAGGACGGTGACTGTGACGAGGGGACATCCTATGCGTCTGGAGGAAAGAAGGTTTGTACACAAACATAGAAGAGGATTCTTTACGGTAAGAGCAGTGAGACTATGGAACTCTCTGCCTGAGGAGGTTGTGATGGTGAGTACAATAAAGGAATTCAAGAGGGGCCTGGATGTATTTCTGGAGCGTAATAATATTACAGGCTATAGCTACTAGAGAGAGATCGTTGATCCAGGGATTTATTCTGATTGCCTGATTTGGAGTCGGGAAGGAATTTTTATTCCCCTAAAGTGAGGAAAATTGGCTTCTACCTCACAGGTTTTTTTTGCCTTCCTCTGGATCAACTTGCAGGATGACAGGTCGAACTGGATGGACAAATGTCTTTTTTCGGCCTTATGTACTATGTTACTATGTTACAAACAAATGTATAAAAACAGAGAGAGCTTCAGACCATAAGGGACTAGTATCCCCCCCACACAAATGAGTCAGTAACAGCTGAATGGGGCTCGTATAGCAAGGTGCACCCAGAGCATCAATAGCAATACATTGCAACCATATAAAGCGGTGTAAGCCTGCGTGCATCCCCACACAACAGAGACTGCAGGGGGAGAAAAAAGTACAAAAATACACAGAGTGCAACAAATCACATTCCTTACGGACCCTGGTCTGAAGCAGCCGCCCGACGATCGTTTCACTTCATGCTTCCTCTTGGGGCATACTCCACTCATCCACAATACCCTCCTATATACTCCTTCAGTTTAACCTCAGCCACTGGCTACACTCCTACACAGCCGTCCACAATCATCCTATCATGCAAATCAGTCACTCATATGGACCAGGAGGCAATGCGTGTCCTACAATCCAATCAATGTCATTCTTACCACTGCCACGTCATCCGTCACGTGACCCGTCCGCCAAAAACAGCCAGAATGCCTATGTCAGTGCCGTGCGCCAGCCGCATCTGCATAACACAGCGCAGGCCATCCGGTGGCGGGCGAGTCACATGATCGGCCACATGACTAATATCGGCATACACATAGATACTCCATTTGTGCATAAGTGTCCGCACGTCTCAAAGTGATCATCCCGGCGTCTATTGCCAAACAGGGGGAATACGTTTTGTTGAAAATCCAATCCCATACCGTTCATGCAGTGGCGACTCTAGGAACAATATATAGGGGGGGCACAAAGATACCACAGTCAAAAATGGGGGGGCACAAACAAAATAAGTATATATCAATAAGATTACAAAATACGAGTGAATTGCGATATGCAGGGATACAGTTATAATAAAGCAATTTACTTACAAAAGAAGCTACTCAGTCGTCTGCTGTGCCGTCCTCTGCTTGCATCCACGTATTCTTTCCCCTTCTTTCTGTCTCTCGTCAGTGCACAGGCACACTGTTATGGGGGATCTGTGGAAGACACACTGTTATGGGGGCATCTGTGGATGACACATTATGCCTCTCATTAGCCCTCATTATGCCTCTCATATCAGCCCCCATATCAGCCCTTATGCCTCATTAGCTCCCATATCAGCCCTTATGCCTCATTAGCCCCCATATCAGCCCTTATGCCTCATTAGCCCCCATATCAGCCCTTATGCCTCATTAGCCCCCATTATGCCTCTTATTAGCCCCATTATGCCTCTTATTAGCCCCATTATGCCTCTTATTAGCCCCATTATGCCTCCAATTAGCCCCATATGCCTCCAATTAGCCCCCATATGCCTCCTATTAGCCCCCATATGCCTCCAATTAGCCCCCATATGCCTATTAGCCCCCATATGCCTCCTATTAGCCCCCATATGCCCCCATATGCCTCCAATTAGCCCCCATATGCCTCCTATTAGCCCCCATATGCCTCCTATTAGCCCCCATATGCCTCCTATTAGCCCCCATATGCCTCCTATTAGCCCCCATATGCCTCCTATTAGCCCCTATATGCCTCCTATTAGCCCCTATATGCCTCCTATTAGCCCCCATATGCCTCCTATTAGCCCCCATATGCCTCCTATTAGCCCCATATGCCCCCATATGCCTCCAATTAGCCCCGATATGCCTCCTATTAGCCCCCATATGCCTCCTATTAGCCCCCATATGCCTCCTATTAGCCCCCATATGCCTCCTATTAGCCCCCATATGCCTCCTATTAGCCCCCATATGCCTCCTATCAGCCCCCATATGCCTCCTATTACCCCATATGCCTCCTATTAGCCCCATATGCCCCCATTTGCCTCCAATTAGCCCCCATATGCCTCCAATTAGCCCCCATATGCCTCCTATTAGCCCCCATATGCCTCCTATTAGCCCCCATATGCCTCCTATCAGCCCCCATATGCCTCCTATCAGCCCCCATATGCCTCCTATTACCCCATATGCCTCCTATTAGCCCCATATGCCCCCATTTGCCTCCAATTAGCCCCCATATGCCTCCAATTAGCCCCCATATGCCTCCAATTAGCCCCATATGCCTCCAATTAGCCCCATATGCCCCCATATGCCTCCAATTAGCCCCCATATGCCTCCAATTAGCCCCCATATGCCTCCTATTAGCCCCATAGGCCCCCATATGCCTCCAATTAGCCCCCATATGCCTCCAATTAGCCCCCATATGCCTCCTATCAGCCCCATATGCCTCCTATTAGCCCCATATGCCTCCTATTAGCCCCAAATATGCCTCCAATTAGCCCCAAATATGCCTCCAATTAGCCCCAAATATGCCTCCAATTAGCCCCCATATATGCCTCCAATTAGCCCCCAAATAGCCCCCATATGCCTCCTATTAGCCCCCAAATATGCCTCCAAATGCCCCATATGGCTCCAATTAGCCCTTATATGCCTCCTATTAGCCCCCATAATGCCCCCAGCAGCCACATTTTTTATAAAATAAAAAATAAAAACACTTACCTCTCCTGCTCCTGGACGGACGCCGCCTGCCATTTTCTCCTCAGTCGACTGTGCTCTAAACTGGCGCGCACAGCGTGAGGTCACAGAGCGCCCTCACGCTGTGCGCAGCCCTGCACAGCCGACAGCCGAGGACCAGGAAGTGGTGAGTACAGAGCGTTCACCACTTCCTGGTCCTTCGGTACTAATGAGCGCTTCCATAATGGAAGCGCTCATTAGTATTCACTCTGGGGAATCAGCGGGGGGGGGCACCCGGGGGGGCAAGGGACAACATAGGGGGGGCAATTGCCCCCCCTCGCCCCCCTCTAGCGACGCCACTACGTTCATGTAACTGCCACATGATCCGCCAGAAGCGATAAGGCCTCATGGTGACGTCATGCAGTGCAGCCAAGCCGCGTCGGAACAGCGCGGCTCGTCGCCTGGCGACCGGGTCACATGGTCAGTTAACCAACGCTAGGTACCCTGTGTGCTGTACTCCAGTCATTCAGAAAACCTAGACATTGCGCATTGCCCTGTCTACATTCCATAATCAGACTTCTCAGGGGAGATAAATCAGAATTAGAAAAAATTATTAAAACAGACTATTATCAGCTATTAATCAATGTATATATAATCGGAAACCCCATGATTAACAGAAGACGTACATGAATCAATATCAATATAATGCAATGTCAATGTAATGCAATACTGCTCCATACAGTTCATAATGTGAAAAACCCATAATTGAATACAAATTACAAAAAATATATATACAGTCATGGCCGTAAATGTTGGCCCCCCTGAAATTTTTCAAGAAAATTAAGTATTTCTCACAGAAAAGTATTGCAGTAACACATGTTTTGCTATACACATGTTTATTCCCTTTGTGTGTATTAGAACAAAACCAAAAAAGGGAGGAAAAAAAGCAAATTGGACATAATGTCACACCAAACTCCAAAAATGGGCTGGACAAAATTATTGCCACCCTTAACTTAATATTTGGTTGCACACCCTTTGGAAAAAAATAACTGATATCAGTCGCTTCCTATAACCATCAATAAGGTTCTGACACCTCTCAACTAGAATTTTGGACCACTCTTCCTTAGCAAACTGCTCCAGGCCTCTCTTATTGGAAGGGTGCATTTTCCCAACAACAATTTTAAGATCTCTCCACAGGTGTTCAATGGGATTTAGATCTGGACTCATTGCTGGCCACATCAGAACTCTCCAGCGCTTTGTTGCCATCTATTTCTGGGTGCTTTTCAACGTATGTTTGGTGTCATTGTCCTGCTGGAAGACCCAAAGATCTCGGATGCAAACCCAGTCTTCTGACACTGGGCTCTAAAGTGTGACCCAAAATCTGTTGGTAATCCTCAGATTTCATGATGCCTTGCATACATTCAAGGCACCCAGTGCCAGAGGCAGCAAAACAACCCCAAAACATTAATGATCCTCCACCATATTTCACTGTAGGTACTGTGTTCTTTTCTTTGTAGGCCTCATTCCGTTTTTGGTAAACAGTAGAATGATGTGCTTTACCAAACAGCTCTATCTTGGTCTCATCTGTCCACAAGATGTTTTCCCAGAAGAATTTTGGCTTACTCAAGTTCATTTTTGCAAAATGTAGTCTTGCTTTTTTATGTCTCTGTGTCAGCAGTGGGGTCCTCCTGGGTCTCCTGCCATAGAGTTTCATTTCATTTAAATGTCGACGGATAGTTTGCGCCGACACTGATGCTCCCTGAGCCTGCAGGACAGTTTGAATATCTTTGGAACTTGTTTGGGGCTGCTTATCCACCATCCGGACTATCCTGCGTTGACACCTTTCATCAATTTTTCTCTTCCGTCCACGCCCAGGGAGATTAGCTACAGGGCCATGGGTTGCAAACGTCTTGATAATGTTGCGCACTGTGGACAAAGACAAATCTAGATCTCTGGAGATGGACTTGTAACCTTGAGATTGTTGATTTTTTTCCACAATTTTGGTTCTCAAGTCTTCAGACAGTTCTCTTCTCCTCTTTCTGTTGTCCATGCTTAGTGTGGCGCACACAGACACACCACACAATGCAAAGACTAAGTGAACTTCTCTCCTTTTTATCTGCTTTCATGTGTGATTTTTATATTGCACACACCTGTTATTTGCCCCAGGTGAGTTTAAAGGAGCATCACATGCTTGAAACAATCCTATTTATCCACAATTGTGAAAGGGTGCCAATAATTTTGTCCAGCCTATTTTTGGAGTTTGGTGTGACATGATGTCCAATTTGCTTTTTCCCCTCCCTTTTTTGGTTTTGTTCCAATACACACAAAGGGAATAAACATGTGTATGGCAAAACACGTGTTACTGCAATACTTTTCTGTGAGAAATGCTTCATTTTCTTGAAAAATTTCACGGGTGCCAACATTTACGGCCATGACTGTATATATATACATGCCAATTAGTACTAGTTATTCACAACCAAGATCTGTGCCATTTTAACCGTGCCTACAAAAGACACCCTACAAAAAGTGAGCATAACTATGCCCATAAATAGTGTATGTGTCTGGGGAAGACCAGCTGGGCATGTGCAAAAAGTAATGCATCATGCCTTGTTGGTCATACTTCATCCTGATACATCCTAATATATACCAGGGAACAGGGGGGTTCCCCATTCATCTTCTCCCACTCACCCCATGGAATCTCTCACAGAACACATTTCTAAGATGATGTCAAATGTGTATTCTGATACCGTCATTTCATAAGGTGCGAGTGCATGTGAAAACAGAAGAAAACAAAAGAAAATGAGGAGAAAAACGTGATGAAGTGCTGTGTGCAAGTGCTCAGTGAAGAAAGAATGATGGTATCAGAACCCAAGTGCACCCTTTTTAATTCATAAATTGAATCATATATATGCCCTATAGCTGTGCCACAAGATACATTGACAGAGTCCACATATAGTTCCTATAACCCAAAAGCATGATGATCAATATACATCTATGATCTCAAGCTTCCATGAGTGGGAGGTGACAGAACCACATCAAACCTCCCCACTCCTCTTCCAACTCCTGATGCTGTGTATGTATGATGCCATGAGGTCTGGTCACATCAATCCATCGGTCAATCGATCCATATTCTGAGGTGAGTACTATTATGATATTCAGAACAAACTGAAAAGCAAAGAAAGACATATGTGGTAATCAATAATTATGTAAAATAGAACCACCATATGAAAAGGAGAGCTACACAGAGGGGGCAACTGTTAAAAAAGACACAGTATTTAATCAACAGACAACAATCAACAGTTAAAAAGAACCCATCCTACCTGGTGGTTCTATGATGATCCTGGTCATTCGAAGCAAAATGGGTGATAATCTATAAAAATGGAACATAGCTGTTATAGTCATTCAATCCCAAAGGGGCCATTGTTTTCAAAGTGTATATCCAGCGTGTCTCTCGTTGGGTCAGCAGTTTCTTCCAATTACCACCTCTTTGGGAGATCATTACATGATCAATCCCTCTGAAGCGTAAGGCTGATCCATCACAGGCGTGCTCTGCTTTGAAATGCCTTGGTATTGTTGTTAGCAGTTGTACATTGGTCACCTCCTTGGCGGCTTCAATTGATAACACGTGCTCACGGATCCACTTTTTGAACTGACGAGTGGACATCCCCACATAAATTTTCTTGCAGGGGCATATGGCCCAGTAGATCACCCCTATCGTTGTGCAGTCAATGGGATATGTGATTTTATATTCTTTCTGATGTGTCCCATCCCAAAAGATCTCGCTTCTGTCCATATATTTACACAAGCTACGCATCTCCCGCATTGTTTGTTTCCCCACCGTGGGCCTCTTGATCCAAACAAGTTTGGAGAGCGTGCTACATAGTGGCTCTTCACTAGGTGGTCTCTTAAGTTTTTTCCCCTTCTAAAGGTGATACACGGATGTTCTTTTAGTTTATCTTTCAGACATGGCTCAAGCTTTAGAATCTCCCAATGTCTGGCTAATATGTTGGTAATCTCCTTGTGTCACAGCAGACAGGATCTCAGATACACAGACAACCAAATACACAAGTGTCTAGGCTAGATGCTAGGGACAAGTCACCTCCTAGCACATCCCTGACTTCTCTCCCTATGCTGCTAAGCCCACATTCAGACCTTGATGGTAGGAATGACGTGTCCTCGTGCCTGGACTGCTAACACCCTAGAATCCCTGAGATGGTGAAAGGGGAGAAGGGGCAGAAGACACACAAATAGCCTAGACCGCAAACAACACAAACAGAAATCAAACTTATCTGAGCTGGAACAGACAATCCTTCCTTCCTTGAATCCAAGGCCAGACTAAAATCTATAACCCGCACGGCCCTCTGGGATTGAAGGCAATTTAAGCCAATGACCCCACCCAGAGCACCTGAAGGCGGATCCAGCATGATTCCAAAACAAACAAAAGGTTAGACACGTGCTGCCAATCTGACAGACCTCCGCACACCGTCTGAGCAGGGCATGACACTCATGTCTTGTCGTCAGCACATTGTCTGAAGAACTGCCACGCCAGGAAACTCCTTGGAGCTGGCTTTGGTGAGCTCGGTCCCTTGCTGCAGTGGGCAGTAGCAGGCGTACTGTCTAGGGGACGGCCGCTCCGCCTTTGCACCCTGCTCCCTCTTCTGCTGTGCTGGTGGCTCTGTGAGACCACCGCCTCTTCCTCCGAACTACAAAGGTCACTCGCATGACCTTGATTCCATGTGGGGTCGAGGACCTCATCATCCTCCACATCATCTTCCACCCAGTCTTCACCCTTGCCCTCCTTGGCGGTCTGCATACTGCAGAAAGCCACAGCAGTTGGCACCTGTGTTTTTCGTCATCATCTGAGACGTGCTGTGGTGGTTCTCCCACGCACTCATCATGAAACATAAGTGGTTGGGCATCGGTGCACTCAATCTCTTCCACTTCTGGGGCAGGGCTATGTGGATGGCCCTGGGAAACCCTGCTAGCAGAGTCATCAAAAAGCAGAAGAGACTGCTGCATGACTTGGGGCTCAGACTGCTTGGCTGATTTGCAAGGGGGTGAGGTGAAGGACTGATGGACATGGGCTGCAGGTGCCAACTCTGATCTTTCAGCAGGAGACTGGGTGGGAGACAATGTGAAGGAACTGGAGGCACTCTCAGCCACCCAATTTACTATCGCCTGTACTTGTTCTGGCCTCATTCGTAGAGCCGCATTCGGCCCTACCAAATAACGCTGAAGGTTCTGTCGCCTACTCGCACCTGAGGAAGGTGTTTCACTTCTGCGTGTAGCTGGCACAGATCGACCATGTCCTCTGCCTGCAACAAGAGCTCCCCCAGCAGCACCACGACCAGGGCCATGTCCCTTGTTTGACCCTCTCCTCATTCTCTGCATTCACCCACCAAACTAGCAGATGTTTTTTGTCAGGCGACAATGTAACCGCCAATAGTCAACAATTAAGTTCACTGAGAGTAAGGCAGTGCCAGTGTCATAAAGAGGAAACATCTCTTGAGGTCACACAACAGTGTGACAGGCGAATTTTGTACAATTAGTTCTCTGTCCCAAAAAATGTTAGTTTGTCAACCAACAATGTAACTGCAGTATTGACTGGTTGTATTTGATTGTGAGAGATGCAGCAAAGGCCCCAGATGTAGGGTCTTGCAAATAATTGGTGTTTTTTTAAACCCAGAATATAACAGCAGTATTTAAAGTTTGAGAAGGTGGTTATTAATGGTACACACTCAGATTGGGTCACTGTCACTAGTGGGGTACCTCAGGGGTCAGTATTGGGCCCTATTCTCTTCAATATATTTATTAATGATCTTGTAGAAGGCTTGCATAGTAAAGTATCAATTTTCACAGATGACACTAAACTGTGTAAAGTAATTAACACTGAAGAGGACAGTATACTACTACAGATGGATCTGGATAGATTGGAGGCTTGGGCAGATAAGTGGCAGATGAGGTTTAACACTGACAAATGTAAAGTTATGCACATGGGAAGGAATAATGCAGGTCACCCGTACATACTAAATGATAAAACACTCGGTAACACTGACATGGAAAAGGATCTAGGAATTTTAATAAACAGCAAACTAAGCTGCAAAAACCAGTTTCAGGTAGCTGCTGCCAAGGCCAATAAGATAATGGGTTGCATCAGAAGGGGCATAGATGCCTGTGATAAGAACATAATCCTGCCACTTTACAAATCGCTAGTCAGACCACACATGGAGTACTGTGTACAGTTCTGGGCTCCTGTAAACAAGGCAGACATAGCAGAGCTGGAGAGGGTCCAGAGGAGGGTAACTAAAGTAATAACTGGAATGGGGCAACTACAGTACCCTGAAAGATTATCAAAATTAGGGTTATTCGCTTTAGAAAAAAGACGACTGAGGGGAGATCTAATTAATATGTATAAATATATCAGGGGTCAGTACAGAGATCTATCCCATCATCTATTTATCCCCAGGACTGTGACGAGGGGACATCCTCTGCGTCTGGAGGAAAGAAGGTTTGTACACAAACATAGAAAAGGATTCTTTACGGTAAGAGCAGTGAGACTATGGACTATGGATGGTGGTGATGGTGAGTAGAATAAAGGAATTCAAGAGGGGCCTGGATGTATTTCTGGAGTGTAATAATATTACAGGCTATAGCTTCTAGAGAGGGGTCGTTGATCCAGGGAGTTAGTCTGATTGCCTGATTGGAGTCGGGAAGGAATTTTTTATTTCCCTAAAGTGGGGAAAATTGGCTTCTACCTCAGTTTTTTTTTTTTGCCTTCCTCTGGATCAACTTGTAGGATAACAGGCCAAACTGGATGGACAAATGTGTTTTTTTCGGCCTTATATACTATGTTACTATGTATTGGACTGTCAGAAATGCAGCAAAGGCCGTAAATTTATTATCTTGCTCAAAATGGGTGTTTTTTTAATACAAGAATATAACAGCACTATCTAACGTTTGTATTTCACTGTGACAAATGCAGCAAAGGCACCAGATGTAGGTTATTGCAAAAAATTGGTGTTTTTTTAAAACCAGAATATCATTTCAGTATTTCAAGTTTGTTTTTCACTGTGACAAATGCAACAAAGGCCGCAAATTGAATACAAGAATATAACAGCACTATCTAACGCTTGTATTTCACTGTGACAAATGTAGCAAAGGCAAAAGATGTAGGGTATTGCAAAAAATTGGTGTTTTTTGAAACCCAGAATATTATTGCAGTATTTCAAGCTTGTATTTCACTGTGACAAATGCAGCAAAGGCCCCAGATGTAGGTTATTGCAAAAAATGGGTGTTTTTTTAAACCCAGAATATTATTGCAGTATTTCAAGCTTGTATTTCACTGTGACAAATGCAGCAAAAGCACCAGATTTAGGATATGGCAAAAAATGGATGTTTTTTGAAACCCAGAATATTATTGCAGTATTTCAAGCTTGTATTTCACTGTGACAAATGCAACAAAAGCACCAGATGTAGGGTATTGCAAAAAATGGGTGTTTTTTTAAACCCAGAATATTATTGCAGAATTTCAAGCTTGTATTTCACTGTGACAAATGCAGCAAAGGCCCCAGATGTAGGTTATTGCAAAAAATGGGTGTTTTTTTAAACCCAGAATATTATTGCAGTATTTGAAGCTTGTATTTCACTGTGACAAATGCAGCAAAAGCACCAGATTTAGGATATGGCAAAAAATGGATGTTTTTTGAAACCCAGAATATTATTGCAGTATTTCAAGCTTGTATTTCACTGTGACAAATGCAACAAAAGCACCAGATGTAGGGTATTGCAAAAAATGGGTGTTTTTTTAAACCCAGAATATTATTGCAGTATTTCAAGCTTGTATTTCACTGTGACAAATGCAGCAAAAGCACCAGATTTAGGATATGGCAAAAAATGGATGTTTTTTGAAACCCAGAATATTATTGCAGTATTTCAAGCTTGTATTTCACTGTGACAAATGCAACAAAAGCACCAGATGTAGGGTATTGCAAAAAATGGGTGTTTTTTGAAACCCAGAATATTATTGCAGAATTTCAAGCTTGTATTTCACTGTGACAAATGCAGCAAAGGCCCCAGATGTAGGTTATTGCAAAAAATGGGTGTTTTTTTAAACCCAGAATATTATTGCAGTATTTCAAGCTTGTATTTCACTGTGACAAATGCAGCAAAAGCACCAGATTTAGGATATGGCAAAAAATGGATGTTTTTTGAAACCCAGAATATTATTGCAGTATTTCAAGCTTGTATTTCACTGTGACAAATGCAACAAAAGCACCAGATGTAGGGTATTGCAAAAAATGGGTGTTTTTTTAAACCCAGAATATTATTGCAGTATTTCAAGCTTGTATTTCACTGTGACAAATGCAGCAAAAGCACCAGATTTAGGATATGGCAAAAAATGGATGTTTTTTGAAACCCAGAATATTATTGCAGTATTTCAAGCTTGTATTTCACTGTGACAAATGCAACAAAAGCACCAGATGTAGGGTATTGCAAAAAATGGGTGTTTTTTGAAACCCAGAATATTATTGCAGAATTTCAAGCTTGTATTTCACTGTGACAAATGCAGCAAAGGCACCAGATGTAGGTTATTGCAAAAAATTGGTGTTTTTTTAATCCCAGAATATAATTGCAGTATTTCAAGCTTGTATTTCACTGTGACAAATGCAGCAAAGGCCCCAGATGTAGGTTATTGCAAAAAATGGGTGTTTTTTTAAACCCAGAATATTATTGCAGTATTTCAAGCTTGTAGTTCACTGTGACAAATGCAGCAAATTTATTATCTTGCCCAAAATGGGTGTTTATTTAAAACAAGAATGTAACGGCAGTATCTAACACTTGTATTTCACTGTGACAAATGCAGCAAAGGCCCCAGATGTAGGGTATTGCAAAAAATTTGTGTTTTTTTAAAACCAGAATATTAGTACAGTATTTCAAGCTTGTATTTCACTGTGACTGACAAATGCAGCAAAGGCCCCAGATGTAGGGTATTGCCAAAAATTTGTGTTTTTTAAACCCAGAATATTATTGCGGTATTTCAAGCTTGTATTTCACTGTGACAAATGCAGCAAAGGCCCCAGATGTAGGGTTTTGTCAAAAATGGGTGTTTTTTTAAACCCAGAATATAATTACAGTATTTCAAGCTTGTATTCCACAGTGATAAATGCAGCAAAGGCCCCAGATGTAGGGTATTGCCAAAAATTGGTATTTGCAGTATTTAAAGCAGTATTTCAAGCTTGTACTTGACTGTCACAAATGCACATATGCTGTGCTGGTGCACTGAACTTGCATAAAATGGCCGCCGATGCCCACCTAACTAACACACGGATAAAAGTTATTTTTCTGTGTCACAGGGTAAAAAAAATTGTGCACTGCACCCACAAAACAAAATTGCTGTAGATCGCTGGGGTAACAAGCACTTCTGATAAAAGATTATTTCCTATTCTCTCCCTCACAGCAGCAGCATCCTATCCCTACACTAATAAGAGCAGAGTGACATGCAGCGCTACGTGACTCCAGCTTATATAGAGGCTGGGTCACATGCTGCACTGGCCAATCACAGCCATGCCATTAGTATTCATGGCTGTGATGGCTTCTAAGAGCACACGAGTTAAACGCTTGTTGATTGGCTGCTCTACAAACTTTGAAAAAGCGCCATTAACTTGCCGAACCCAAACTTTTACTGAAAAGTTCGGGTTCAGGTCCGGGGTCCAAAAATTCTAAAGTTCAGTACGAACCCGAACATTCGGGTTCGCTCAACTCTAATCATGATCTATAATTTTATGCAAGAGAAATGATTGGAATTTTATGGAGAAGGTTTTAAATGTATGAACATAAGGGAAAGGGTGTGCTACCCGGCTCCCTCAGTGGTATACTGGAACGCCCAAGGAAGGGTGCGACATTCGCCTATGATGAAGCTATTCTGGCGAAACCCGGGTCGGGCGGTGCTACAGATTTTATTAAAAAGCATCTAAGAGATTAAAGGGAACCTGTCACCGGGATTTTGTGTATAGAGCTGAGGACATGGGTTGCTAGATGGTCGCTAGCACATCCGCAATACCCAGTCCCCATAGCTCTGTGTGTTTTTATTGTGCAAAAAAACCAATTTGATACATATGCAAATTAACCTGAGATGAGTCCTGTCCCTGACTCATCTCACCTACAGGACTCATCTCAGGTTAATTTGCATATGTATCGTTTTTTTTACACAATGAAAGCACACAGAGCTATGGGGACTGGGTATTGCGGATGTGCTAGCGGCCATCTAGCAACCCATATCCTCATCTCTATACACAGGTTCCCTTTAAGATTGGTGGAACTTCACTATGTGCGGCATAATTTTGTAATCCACAGGAGTAACTCGTTTGTTAGAGATTGCCTGCTGGTGGAAGTCTGTGTCATAGCTACACGAAAAAAGCTGCTGTTTTTCCTAAATTTTGCCCTCTCACACTTTGAAGTATACCCGGCAGAGCAACTATCTTTGAATTTATAAAAAACATATTGTTGAATCTCGAATAACACGCCCAAATATCACACTCCGCATTGTAGAAGGATCAGTTTTATTAATTTATGAATTTACTGTGAATATATTTTGGGGGATGTATAATATACTGTTCGATTAAAAGTTTTTATGTATATGGTTTGAGTAAAAAGCCATTGTGCCAGCCATTTTTTTAATCCGTTTGTTGAAATCTTTTGAAACTGGTGTGTGGCCAGGAGGCCGGGCTCCAATAAGACGGGGAGCGTCCTCAATCTCTCTGCATGTTTTTTTTATTTTAACCCCTGATTAACCACCTGACAGGCTGAATGTGACTCTCAGATGCCACGATCAGTGTTGAACGCCATCTGAGGGGTTAAATGATGGGGGGGATCAATCACCAATCCCCATTTGTCACTAAATTTGCCGCGACAGGTGGCAGGAGATCGGTGAGACTGGCAACATGTGGTTTGATCTGACATGTTTTCCGTTTGGATCAAATTACGTCTGTGTTGTTTCAGGTGCTTGCCTTACCTTGTTTCCCCAGGTGTGGCTATTAGGATCATTTTACCTTCTCTTTTTATAGTTGCTTCTCCCACAATTCTGTGTGGTTTATAGCTTCTGTTTGGACCTTTGGATAGATTGTGGTTGGATCTCGGCTGAGTTTCTGGTGCTTCCATTGCTCCTTTGAAGTTAAGTCTTTCCTTTCCCTTTTATATATTTTTGGGGTTTTGTATGTTGCATTTCCCTATTGTTTGAATTAGGCCTGAAGGAAACTCCTGTTCGTCCTTCATTTTGGAGGAACAGGTAGTCTCGTCCCTGCCATTAGTACCAGGGTCCTATAGGGCTAGATAGGACTCTAGGTATTCCTGCATATTAACTCACCTACCTCTGGGGTCTGTTTATACTGGTAGTCAGTCAGGATTTTGGTTAGAGTTTTCACTAGGAGGTGTTTCCCTCCCACACCGAAGCGTGACACCATCATTGTGCGTTTCATACAATGGAATGCGATTTGTTATAAAGTAAGTTTTAGCAAATCGAATTTCTTGTTGGAGTTTGGAGAAGGAGCTGAATGGAATTCTATTTCAAGACACGGAGGCTCATATTGCTTAACCCTTTCTTTACTTCTCACAAATAGCAGCAAAGAATTAAACAACAAAATCCACCAATGGGCACACAGCCCTCCCCTAGTCAGGGTATAAAGGGACCACCCCTTAAGTCCATCCTCCTCTTTCTTTGCTGCTGCACAAGTTAAGTATTCCACCCTCCTGCTTGCAGGGGTGGTGGTTTATGTCTAAATGTAATTTTTACTGGTTTTTATCCCATTATAGGGTGTTTTCTTTCGCCCTGATGTTTCATGCCCGATTTTAACTGTTAGGGCTGTGGTGCCATAGTTTTCGGCCGCCGTTTTTTCCTTACAGGTTCCCTTTATTCCCCCCCCCTGCCCTTAATTGGGATCGGGAGTCTCTCTCTGTTGTTTCGGTGCGCCTGCTTGATCGGGTCGGCGATTACCTTTTTTCGCCGCCGCTCCGTTCGCGTCCGAGATCTCTTGCTTCTCGCGGGATCTCGGCCGCCATCGCGTCTTCCCCAGCTCGTTTCCCGCCGCTCCGGCTGCTACGTCCGAGATCTCGCGATATTGGGCGGGATCTCGGACGTCTTCTGTGGTAAGCCGCACCGCTGTACTCGTGCAGCGTACGGTCTCGCTCTGCATCTGTCCGGAACGGCGGCTCCTTCTGCAGCACAGAGTGACTAACTCTGCTTGCTGTTTTCTCATCTAGCTGGGTTTAGGGTTAGTTGTTTAGCGGTGCTCAGTTTCTTCCCTGGGGTTATATAGATTATATAGAGTGTATGAGTATGTCTGCCCAGAAGGCCCCACCATCAGTACTTGGGACTCCTTCCCTTGGAGACTCCCCTTGCCCTCCTCAAAATATGGGTGTTACCCCAGCTGCAAGGGGGCCTGCTCCGGTCCCGGCGGATCCGCAGGCACTTACCCTGCAAAGGTCTATCTCTGAGGCCATTATCTCTGCAATGGGCTCTATGTCCTCAGTATTGACTCACTCTATATCCCAGGTCCTTATCGCCAATACCTCATCTACGGTGGCCCCTAACCCCATGCCTTTGCCAGCCCCTGTTGCCTCCAGAAGTGATATGACTGATGGCGTTGTTCCATCCAATGACAGCGCGCCTCGGCCGCGCAAAAGAGCCTGTCCGCGCCAGGCAGAAAAAGCACGGCATTGGAAATCTGCTCGGTCCCACCCCGAGCTAGTTTCTGATTCTAATGGAGAATCTGATGAGGAGGCTTTGATTGATTCATATAACGATTCAAATGAATATGACGATGATGATATGTCACCTGCTCAGGGGACGTCTGTCTCCTTTTCGTCAGCGCCTCAGCGACCGTTAGAGGTCGATCCGGTGAACCCGTCCCAATCCGTTTCCCTTTTGGATCCGGCAGGGGAGGCGCTCTTTGACCCGGACTCTTTACACCACCCCAGGTCCGCGGAATGGCTCCCGGCTCCCCACATCGCTAGTTACTTGGAGTCCATGGTCCGTAAGCCCCTTAGCAAGGAGGCGCGGAACAAACTCCGGACAGAATGCCCCCGCCCGGCGATACCTAATAAGGTATGCGAGACGCCGGTTGTGGACCCGAAGATGGTCCAATTCCTGTCTAAAACGGGATTTAGCCCAAAGAGAGGCCTAGACTCGGCCCTAAAAGCTTGCCAGGACAAGTTACTTGATATTATGGGGCCCCTGACAAAGATTTTTGATTTGGCGGAATCCGCCAAGGCTGAGGGCCGAATGGTCGACCCGGAAGAGCTCCGTGGTTGGACCCAAAGAGCCATTTGCATGGCAGGTAATGAAAATACCTCCCTCAATATTGAAAGGCGTAAAGCCATATTGTTAAAAATTGAGCCAAAATTGACCAATATGGCCCTGTCGGAGTCTGGCAAGGATGCCCAAGGTTTCCTATTTGAGGATCCCTTCATTAAGGAACTAGGAAAGTTTGTAGATACCTTCACCGCATTGGATAAAGCCCAAACGTCGATGCGTAGGGTTTTTAGTGGTAGGGTTTCCACCAGGGCCGGCAGTTCAAGGGGCCGTCTGTCCGGCCGTTCCTCTTTCCAGACCCGTGGTTCGGGTCGAGGCTCCTACTCATCATACCGTCCTCCTGCCAATGAACAAAGACACCAGCCGTCTTTCTTCCCTACCCGTGGTGCTTCCGGACGGGGAAGACCTTACAGAGGGAACCCGAACCTCAGACGTCCATTTGGTAAGTCTACCGCCCCTTCACCCTTTTTCGGAAAGCTATGTAGGGGGCAGACTCCAACATTTTATGCATGCTTGGGAGTTCATTACCAACGACCCCTGGGTGCTGTCCACGGTTCGGGGTTTCCACATAGAGCTTGTCGCCCCTCCGGGGCTTCCAGTCCCGCCCCCTCCCACGTTCCGTTCACAGGAAGCCCAGAAGCTAATAGATCTAGAGCTTCGGGCTTTGTACCTCAAGGGAGCTATAGAGCCGGCTCCTCTCGACCACGAAGGGGTAATCAGCAGTATTTTCTTGGTGGAGAAAAAGGGAGGTCAGTTACGCCCCGTTATCAACCTCAAGGCTCTGAATGTATTCGTCAAATACAGGCATTTCAAGATGGAGGGCATCCATCTCCTGAGGGACATGCTACTCCCGGGGGACTGGATGGCCAAGTTGGATCTCAAAGATGCCTACTTGACTGTTCCGATTTCTCCTCCTTCCAGGGATCTTCTGCGCTTCCATTGGCGGGGAGCGGTTTGGCGCTTCTCTTGTCTCCCCTTCGGTCTTTCGTCCGCCCCCTGGTGTTTCACCAAACTGATGCGTCCAGTGGTGGCGTGGCTCCGCTATCGCGGGGTGAGACTCATAATCTATCTGGACGATATTCTGATTATGGCGGAGGACCGTCCCTCTCTGCTGTCGCACCTGCAGATGTCAGTTCATCTCCTCTCGGCTCTGGGCTTCATTATCAATCGGGAGAAGTCTTGTTTGATTCCTTCTCGGTCCATGGAGTTTCTCGGATTCCAGTTGGATTCTCTGTCCTTGACTCTCAGTCTCCCTCCTGTGAAGGTACGGTCGATCCGCAAGGAGTTGCGTCGCACTCTTACCCTTCCGCGGATTTCTCTGCGTCATTTGGCCAGGGTGATAGGTCTCTTGTCATCCTCCATTCAGGCGATCTTTCCGGCTCCCCTTCATTATCGGGCCCTTCAGCGCCTCAAAATCGCTCACCTGCATGCCGGGGCTTCTTATGCGGACCTTATCTCTCTGGATCAGGAGACGAGAGACGAGTTGGAGTGGTGGATTGCCAACCTCTCTGCCTGGAATGGCAGGGCTCTGTTTGGCCCGCGCCCGGATATTGTGATCGAGTCGGACGCCAGCCTTCACGGTTGGGGCGCTCATTGCGAGGGCGTTTCCACGGGAGGTCCGTGGTCCACGGTGGAGTCCCGCTTACACATCAACACTCTGGAGCTTCTGGCGGGGTCGTTTGCTGTCCGCAGCTTCGCCAGCGGGAGGGCCACGGCCTGCATTCGCCTTCGCATGGACAATATCTCAGCCGTCCGTTACATCAATGCCATGGGCGGTACCCATTCGAGGATGTTGACGCACCTAGCCAAGGATTTTTGGGAATATTGCCTGTCCAATGGAGTTTCGGTAGTGGCGGAATACCTACCGGGTTTACACAATACGCTGGCCGATTGGAGCTCTCGCTACATCTCAGACGCCAGCGACTGGAGATTAGACGGGGAGATATTTTCCTCCATCGAGTCTCTTTGGGGCCCGTTTTCGATCGACCTTTTCGCGTCCCGTTGGAACGCCCAGCTGCCCAGATACTTCAGTTGGAGGCCGGACCCGTCCGCAGAGGCAGTGGATGCCTTTCTCCAGTGCTGGTCGACGGACGTGATGTATGCATTCCCACCGTTCTCAATGATTCCTCGGACCTTGGCCAAGATACGTCTTCAAGCCTCGGAACTGGTGCTGATTCTTCCTTTCTGGAGTGCGCAGTCGTGGTTCCCACAGCTGTTGGAACTTCTGGTGGAGATTCCCAGGTTGCTTCCTGTCCGGACATCGCTGCTACTGGATCCGCTGAACCATCCTCACCCGCTGATTCTGGAGGGGTCCCTGCGTCTTCTGGCTTGCAGAGTGTCGGGTTGTCCTGGCAGACCGAGGGACTTTCGGAGACGGCTATTTTCCTTTTGGAGAGCGCGTGGGCCCCAGGGACCAGGAGAGCCTATAGGTCGGCTTGGCGATCCTGGGCTGATTGGTGCTGCCTTCGGAACTTGGATCCCACTACGGCCGCTGTAGGCAATGTGGTTCAGTTTCTTAGTACTCTGTATGAAGATGGTAAGGCCTATCGGACTATAAATGTGTTCCGGTCCGCCATTTCCTCCGGTCTTAGGGAATTTGATGGCTGTTCTGCCGGTCGGCATCCTTTGGTGTGTCGATTACTTAAAGGCTCCCGCTTTGCTCATCCCCCCAGGCCTCGGTTTTCTAGTTCTTGGGACGTTTCGTCCGTATTGTCTTTCCTGTCGGCTTGGCATCCTAACGAGGATTTATCCCTTCGCCAATTGTCAGCTAAATTGGTCACTCTTTTTTGCTTGATCTCTTGTAAAAGGGTCTCGGACGTCTGTGCACTAGATTTTGACGCTCGGTCGTTTACACCGGAGGGTGTGACGTTCAATATTTCCCGGCGTACTAAGACCGGTATCACTTCGGTTTCTTACCCTGTTTTTCCTTCTTCGGCGGCGCTCTGTCCTGTAGCGTGTCTGAAGGAATACGAATCCAGAACTCGCCACTTGCGGTCCTCTTCGGCGACCCAGTTGTTTATTTCCTTCCGCAGGCCTTTTGCTCCGGTTGCCGTGGTTACTTTGTCGCGTTGGGTGAAGTGGATTTTGTCTCTCTCGGGTATAGATACTTCCATTTTTACGGCGCATTCTGTTCGCGGCGCTTCCGCGACTTCCTTGACTCTGTCGGGTGCGCGCCTGGAGGACGTCATGAGATTGGCGGACTGGTCGCGTGTCTCCACATTTAGGGAATTTTATTTTAGGCCGGATCCGCATGTTTTTGCTTCTATTGTGGATCGGCTTTGAACTAGCAATATGAGCCTCCGTGTCTTGAAATAAAATTGTATGATTTTCCTAAAATATGACGTAAAGTCATGATTTTATGAAAGACACGGAGGCGAGTATTGCCCCACCCGTGTCTTCTCCCTCCCTGGGGTGCTGTTATTTCAATTTATATTATGGGTCATGTGCATGTATTTTGTCCTTGTTGTTATTCGGCCTGTTGAGAATATGTTTAAATTATTTAACTTTCTTGCCTTGTTTACCGCTATGTCGCTGCTATGATATTTCCGCATGACGTTGCTGGAGGTTATCTGTGTGTTTCTCTCTTTTAAGGTTGATCTCATCCAGTTCGGTGGAAGGTGGAGTGGATCTCCTGCGCTCCCTGTTTGCTGTTTTTTCTTCGTGTCCATGGTTCACAGCGTGTTGTTCTTCCGGTTGATGTTTCTCCTGGTTCCGGTTGTTCCTGTTTGATTCGTGGATGGAGTTATGAAGACAAAGAAAGAGGAGGATGGACTTAAGGGGTGGTCCCTTTATACCCTGACTAGGGGGAGGGCTGTGTGCCCATTGGTGGATTTTGTTGTTTAATTCTTTGCTGCTATTTGTGAGAAGTAAAGAAAGGGTTAAGCAATACTCGCCTCCGTGTCTTTCATAAAATCATGACTTTACGTCATATTTTAGGAAAATCATACAATTTTTAAAAACTTCACTCATCACTACTTATCACCAGCCCTCCCCTGTCCTCCTATTCTTCCCCTCTCCTTCCCTCCCAGACACTTCCCCATCAGGCCACTGGGGTTTTTCATTGGTGGCAGTGGCCGGCCGTGTCACAGTGAGGAGGGAGGGACGCTCTCCATCCTTCTCCACTGTGCGACTCTACAGCTTAGAGGTGCAGTGTCCTGAAACACTGCTAGACACTGTAATTGTGTTTCATGAAAATGTGATATCTGTAATGTAAAGTAAAGTCACCAATGTAATATGTAACGCTACATGCACACGACCGTACCGTTTTTTGCAGTCCAAAAACCACGGATCCGCAAAAAAAGGAAGCCGCCCGTGTGCCTTCCGCAATATGTGGAACAGAACAGGCGGCCCATTGTAGAAACGCCTATTCTTGTCCGCAAAACAGACAAGAATAGGACATGCTATATTTTTTTTGCAGGGCCACGGAACGGTGCAACGGATGCGGACAGCACACAGAGTGCTGTCCGCATCTTTTGCGGCCCCATTGAATTGAATGGGCCCGCATCTGAGCCGCAAAAACTGTGGCTCGGATGCGACCAGAAAAACGTTATGTGCACGAGGCCTAAAGCTGTAAATTCCTATTAACAGGCTGGTAACCAACACTTCACATTAGTCACCACTAGATGGTGCTGGTACATTCCTGTATAAAAGAGACAGGCTAGCCACAGGAAGAGAGGAAGTGTATAGTGAGAGTGAGGAGAGAAGTCAGTTCAAAGTGAGGAAGTCAGAGAGAAGTCTACCATATAGCTATCACTTTAGTCCACTTAGCAGTGGCCAGGCTAAGGGAGGTTAGAAGAAGAAGAATCATTAGAAGCTACCCAGCACAGACCAGTGTAGACTTGGTAATAGAGCAAGTGTAGTGTAAAGAGCAGTCTTCTTTAGCTTATGGACTCCAAAGCACCTAGTGACCGGGAAAAGCCTGGTCATAGCATTAAAACTAAGCGCAAAGTTGTGTTTTACCACATTCCTCTATGGACCGTTTGGAACCGTTTCTATTAGCAACCAGTACAAAGAATGGAGCAAAAGTAACATGCCTGCCATTAGGGAACTAGAGAGCACCTTAATCAGTGTGAGGAGACTTATAGGCCATACATGCTCTGATTTTCATTTTTTACATTAGTAATGGGACAACCCCTTGTAAGGTGTTTTTAATTAGCAGTAGGTTGTGTAAGGATCAATAAACTTCTACTCGTCTTCAGTATAGGTTTCTGAGACCACAGAGGTGAGCTTTTGAGATCTGTTCACATTGTGCAGTGTTGCATGGTGGCTGTTGTTGCTGTGATGCTGTACTTATCGGCTGGTGGGGCTCAGTGCCATGGTGGCTTAGCGGTGCTGTTGGGCTGATGGGTCTGAATGTGTTGTGGTGGCAGAGGTCACTATGTGCTACTGCATCAATTTAGAGTAGGGACCCACTTAACAGAGACCAACTTGACATAGGTTCTATGCATCTTGATCAAAATGGATACTAAGAGGGTAATTTATTAAGACCGACATTTTAGACGCCGGCCTTAATAAACCCTATATCTGGCAGCGTATCTACTGAAGTTATGAACAGGTGCTGACTAGTGTTGATAGAGCACCAAAGTGCTCGGGTGATTGAGTAGAACACGTCGGGATGCTCGGGTGCTCGGTAGAAGTCAATGGGAGAACCCGAGCATTAAACCAGGCCCACCCTGCTCTGAAGAGGGGAGGGTGTCTGGTTCACATTAAAAGCTAAGAAATTGATGGAAACACCACTGAAATGGTTCAGGAATAGCATGGGGAGGATGTCTGGATGCATCTTGGACTCCCAGGTCGCTGCTGGGAAAAATGTTGTCCGAGTAGTACGCCAATTTTACATACCGACAATAATACGCACAAAACCAAAGATAAAGTCAATTTTAGAGGAAACATTATTAGGAAACGTCTATGAAGGTTCTCATTTATCCAGGTCATGGTATATCTATAAAGAATAAATCAAGGCAACTGGACGTACTGTGCGTTTCACTCGTTCTTCTAACGAGCTTTCTCAATTGTGAGTGACCGTACAAGAATTTTCTGGGAATAAATATGTAACTGAATCAACATCTGGTAATTATACCCAGCATGGGGTCAGAGGTCATTATACCCAGCATGGGGTCAAAGGTGTTGATTCCATCATCCTAATTGGGGTCAGTAGGTGATAAAGACTTCTCAGAAAAAGGTGTCAAGACAGCATTGTATGTGGCAGACAACAGATGTCTAACCCTCCCGCCTCTATTCAAGCTTGGCTACTCCATTTTTTTACGTAGATGGCCTTGTCACGGATGATCCGCGAGAATACTGAACCGTCCTCCCAATATTATCAATATCCCTATCCCTTATTGATCAATGGGTCTATTAAACAGTATTTATTTCCATAGGCCCCAGAACCTACAATCTGATTACTCAGAGCGTCGCCTCCTGTGTACCCAGAGAACAAAATAGTCCTTTTGTTCAAGTCAGTCAATAGATGCCCAGCAGATAACGCAGTTACAGCTGGTTTCCTTAACCCCTTCACGCAACATCACGTACATGTACGTGGGGGAATGTGGTGCCTCACCGCATCCCCACGTGCATGTACGTGATCGGCTTTCACTGTCAGCGCAGGGACCTAAGCGCTGAAGGTTCAGTGAAGCCGGCGTGCTGGGGTTGCTAGGCAACCAGAGAAGCCGGAAGGAACTGTATTGGAGCCCTGACCCGCCCACGATCGCTGTGATTGGTCCAATACTGCAGAGGGACCAATCGCAGCGCATCGGGGCAGGTAAGGGGGGGTTAGGGAGGGACTGTGTGCTTCTCCTTCTCTGATCGTCCCAATTCCTGTCAGGGAAGCGATCAGAGAAGGAGATAGTGTGACAATCTGCTGTACCTATGACATGTATACTAGTCATGGAGCACTGCTACTTAGCGCTCCATGACTAGTATACTCGTCCTGGCATGCAACTGTCACCATGTCTGCAGACATGGTGACAGCGCTGAGTGCCGGCTGTTACACACAGCCAGGCACCTTGGGTCAATGCCGAGGGGGGTCCTGTGACCCCCCCGTATCGGCGATCGCTGCAAACCACAGGTCAATTCAGACCTGCGGTTTGCAGCGCTTTATGTAGTTTCTGATCAGGGATCAGAAACCTAAAAATTGCCAAAAATCAATTTTTTTTAACCCCCCCTGCACCCCTGAATTCATTTATGTGGCGGGATGCAGGGGGGCGGTTTGTGGGCGGTGCGGGGCGGTGCGGCAGACGGGCGGTGCGGCAGGCGGGATCGCGATCCCCCGCCTGCCTCCCATTATAATAATCGTTGGTGTACAGTGGTATACCAGGGTGTCAGCACATTGCTGACACCCTGGTATAAACGGCTGACATCGGTGATGCGATGTCAGCCGTTTAACCCTTTCCATACCGCGGTCCGTAAGGATCGCGGTATGGAAAAGGTTAACAGCTCAGGGAGCTCCCTCCCTCTCCCATCGGAGGGCTGCTGTACCTTTGCAGCCCCCCGATGGAGAGGGAGAGAGCTCCCAGACAGCCCCCCGAAGCCCCGTCCTTACCCTTCCCCGTCTGCGCAGTTCTGACCACTACTGAGCAGACGGGGAAGGCTCCCATGGCAACAGGACGCCTTCTCAGGCGTCCTGCTGTCCATGGTGCTGAACAGATCTATGCTAAAAGCATAGATCTGTTCAGTGTAAGTAAAATATTGTACAGTACAATATATATTGTACTGTACTGTATTATACAGACATCAAACCCACTGGATCTTCAAGAACCAAGTGGGTCTGGGTAAAAAAAAAAGTGAAAAAAAAGTAAAAATCCAAAAACACATTTATCACTGATTAAACATGAGAAAAATAAAATTCCCTACACATGTTTGGTATCGCCGCGTCCGTAACAACCTGATCTATAAAACGGTCATGTTACTTTTCCTGAAAGGTGAACGCCATAAAAATAAAAAATAAAAAACTATGATGAAATTGAAATTTTGCCCACCTTACTTCCTAAAAAAAGGTAATAAAAGTGATCAAAAAAGTCGCATGTACGCCAAATTTGTAACAATCAAACCGTCATCTCATCCCGCAAAAAATGAGACCCTTCTTAAGATAATCACCCAAAAACTGAAAAAACTATGGCTCTTAGACTATGGAAACACTAAAACAATATTTTTTTTTTTTCAAAAATGAAATCATTGTGTAAAACGTATATAAATTTAAAAAAAGTATGCATATTAGGTATTGCCGCATCCGTATCGACCGTCTCTATAAAAATATCATATGACCTAACCCCTCAGGTGACCACCGTAAAAAAATAAAAATAAAAACGGTGTAAAAAAAGCAATTTTTTGTCATCTTACGTCACAAAAAGTGTAATAGCAAGCGATCAAAAAGTCATATACACCCCAAAATAGGGCCAATCAAACCGTCATCTCATCTCGCAAAAAATGAGACCCTACTTAAGATAATCGCCCCAAAACTGTAAAAACTATGTCTCTTAGACTATGGAGAAACTAAAACATTTTTTTTGTTTTAAAAATGAAATCATTGTGTAAAACTTACATAAATAAAAAAAATTGTATACATATTAGGTATCGCCGCGTCCGTGACAACCTGCTCTATAAAATTACCACATGATCTAACCTGTCAGATGAATGTTGTAAATAAGAATAAAAAAAAACGATGCCAAAAAAGCTATTTCTTGTTACCTTGCTGCACAAAAAGTGTAATATAGAGCAACCAAAAATTATATGTACCCTAAACTAGTACCAACAACACTGCCACCCTATCCCGTAGTTTCTAAAATGGGGTCACTTTTTTGGAGTTTCTACTCTAGGGGTGCATCAGGGGGGTTTCAAATGGGACATGGTGTCAAAAAAAACAGTCCAGCAAAATCTGCCTTCCAAAAACCGTATGGCATTCCTTTCCTTCTGCGCCCTGCCGTGTGCCAGTACAGCAGTTTACGACCACATATGGGGTGTTTCTGTAAACTACAGAATCAGGGCCATAAATAATGAGTTTTGTTTGGCTGTTAACCCTTGCATTGTAACTGGAAAAAAAAATATTAAAATGGAAAATCTGCCAAAAAAGTGAAATTTTGAAATTGTATCTCTATTTTCCATTAAATCGTGTGCAACACCTAAAGGGTTAACAAAGTTTGTAAAATCAGTTTTGAATACCTTGAGGGGTTTACTTTCTTAGATGGGGTCACTTTTAGGGAGTTTCTGCTCTAGGGGTGCATCAGGGGGGGTTCAAATGGGACATGGTGTCAAAAAACCAGTCCAGCAAAATCTGCCTTCCAAAAACCATACGGCGCAACTTTCACTCTACGCACCGCTGTGTGGCCGTACAGTAGTTTACGGCCACATATGGTGTGTTTCTGTAAACGGCAGAGTCAGGGCAATAAAGATACAGTCTTGTTTGGCTGTTAACCCTTGCTTTGTTAGTGGAAAAAATTGGTTAAAATGGAAAATTTGGCAAAAAAATGAAATTCTCAAATTTCATCCCCATTTGCCAATAACTCTTGTGCAACACCTAAAGGGTTAACAAAGTTTTTAAAATCAGTTTTGAATACCTTGAGGGGTGTAGTTTATAGAATGGGGTCATTTTTGGGTGGTTTCTATTATGTAAGCCTCGCAAAGTGACTTCAGACCTGTAGTGGTCCCTAAAAATTGGATTTCTGAAAAATTTCAAGATTTGCTTCTAAACTTCTAAGCCTTGTAACATCCCCAAAAAATAAAATATCTTTCCCAAAATAATTCAAACATGAAGTACACATATGGGGAATGTAAAGTCATCACAATTTTTGTGGGTATTACTATGTATTCTTGAAGTAGAGAAACTGAAACTTTGAAATTTGCAAATTTTTCCAAATTTTTGGTAAATTAGGTATTTTTTTATGCAAAAAAAAAAATTTTGGGACTTAATTTTTCCAGTGTCATGAAGTACAATATGTGATGAAAAAACAATCTCAGAACGGCCTGGATAAGTCAAAGCGTTTTAAAGTTATCACCACTTAAAGTGACACTGGTCAGATTTGCAAAAAATGACCTGGTCCTTAAGGTGAAATAAGGCTGTGTCTTGAAGGGGTTAAGTTGGCCCTACACAAAAGAGCTTCCCTTTCTGCAGAGATATTACAGCTAGGTGTGGACTACACCTGGGGGGAGCTATTTGGTGTTGCTGCCATAAGGGGCTTGTAAGATAGCTTGAGTCAGACAGGCCGGCACCAAGGTTCCCAGATTGAAACATGAATCTGAGATATGATTTTTACCTTTTTAAGAGAGACCATGCATCTTACAGACGTAAAAATTACATCATCGTGTCACTCAGAATTCACTGGACATTTACATATGCCAAACATAACTCTAGGAGATGCCCAGGTAAAGTTATGGTGTTTGGTACAATTTATATCGTGGCTCACCCTTATCTTCCAATATGGTAAAGGTGCACTGTCTTTTGGATGAGTCACCTAATCATCCAGTATAAAGAGTAGGAAAAAACATAAAATAAAAGACAGGCACACACCAGCTGGTACGTCTATAGTAAATACTTTATGTTCATTAATATTATTTGGTTAAAATAGCATATAAAATATAATAAAACTTAAAATATTAATAGTTATTGAGGTATCCGCTGGTATGGATAACTTGGTAACAGAGGTTACGTTCTTGTAAGAAAACAAATAAATACCAATCTATACGCAAAATAATAAGTGTCTTATGATATCATATAAAGTTCTCCTCTCCAAAGGTGCTCCTGCAGAAAGTCTTTGATAAAGACCAGTGAATAAAGTTTATAATGAAAGATTATAAAAAATGCAAATAATGCAAAAAGTGAAAAAGTGAAAAAAATGTGGAAAAAATGTGCACATATACAAAAACTTGCAACACTTAGTTGTTTTCCGGCACCAGTAGTTGGTTTTGTATATCCAGTGACGTTACTATGCTCATACAAATGTTTCCAGATACCCAGTCCACACTCGCAATGTTCCAAGGTATAGATTGATAGCTGAAAATCGGGTTAGGTGAACGGGGCGTCCCCCTCTACCTCCACCCTCTTACCTTGTCTTCAGAGTGTGCTTGGACTTGTAACGTTACTTTATAACGCTTGTTGGATTTCCTTGTATAGTTTGTCCCGATACTTTGTGTCTGCTGGCTCTCAGCGTTCCACGTGGTGCAACGGCTTCTCAATTTCCAGGAAGCACTTGGCTGAGGTCGCGTAATCTCGCGATGGTTTCGGCTAGTTTCTGTTTCACTAACATTCAAAACCAGCAATCTCTGAATTTTCGGCACAGGTTCGGGTGGGTAGTATGTCGCTCTTAAGACCAGCCAGACGCGTTTCGAGGGGTCTCCCTCTTCCTCAGTGGACACTTATTATTTTGCGTATAGATTGGTATTTATTTGTTTTCTTACAAGAACGTAACCTCTGTTACCAAGTTATCCATACCAGCGGATACCTCAATAACTATTAATATTTTAAGTTTTATTATATTTTATATGCTATTTTAACCAAATAATATTAATGAACATAAAGTATTTACTATAGACGTACCAGCTGGTGTGTGCCTGTCTTTTATTTTATGTTTTTTCCTAAAGTTATGGTGTTACCCTATCATAGAACCAGGTATAATAGTCATATTTGGTATCCCTGGACTCCATATTTTGTGGGGAATGTGAATCTGTGATCGTTACTTATGTACAGCGGAGACATCCTGAGATATGGCACATACCCTATTTCAGAACTGGCATTCATCTCAGAAATACAGCCGGCCCCAGCAGGCGGACTCTCAATTCCCCGCCTTGATTCTGGGACCCTTTATAACAAAGACCTAGAATCTGCTAAAGAAGTTCTCCACTTTTAACAACACCTGAAGAGGGCCTCAGTCACATTTGGATTGTAACACTCTGGACAAAGGCTTTCTTGGACTTTATCCCTGCAACGGACTATTTCACCAACAGACATCTCTTCTGCGGAAAATAAGTATTTTCTTTCTTTTCTCCCTTTTTGTTTATTGGACTGTACTTTCCTTGATTATTGTTTTAATAATTACTGTACATCTTGATAATTTGTATTATATATATATATATATATATATATATATATAATAAATGACCTCCAAGTCATTTCTCTAGCCATATGCCTGTTTTCAAACACTGAAAAAACTTACCCTAGCCTCTCCGAAGAGAAAGCTACTTGGTTCTGTTATCCAGATAGTGGGTTCCTTGCTCCCATAAATTGCAAGGTGGTGGCAGTTAAACTACCCTGTGTGTGGTTCCGGTCCGGTCGCTCACACGCTTACTGGTGGTCAATCGGCGGTCCAATCCCTGCGCTTTCAGCCTATCGACTGTACAGAGTCAAGTTAGACTGTCGGTGTGCTGAAAGTGGCTGGGAGGCCTGTTTGCGGATTGACCACTAGGGGCGCTGTGACGGTTTCGTGACGTATTGTGGCCGCGGCGGTCGCAGTTCGTCACAGGCCTCCTTCACACCTTGTTTGTACCAATCGGCCTCCTTATCCAAAACACATACTTGACTGTCTTCAAAGGTGTGACCTGTTTCTTTTAGATGTAAGTACACGGCTGAATCTTGACCAGAGGTTTTGGCTCTTCTATGCTGAGCCATACACTGATGTAGTTGTTTTGTTTCACCGATATACAGTTCTAAGTATTCCTCATTGCACTGGACTGCGTACAGAATGTTGTCCATCTTGTGTTTAGGCATTGGGTCTTTTGGGTGAACCAGTTGTTGCCTCAGTGTGTTGCTGGGTTTAAAGCAGACAGGGATGTGATGTTTATTAAAAATCCTTTTGAGTTTCTCAGACACCCCAGCTACATATGGAATAATCATGTTCTTGCGTCTGTCATGCTTCTCGCCCTCACTGGTAGTCTTGGTGCTCTTTCTTCTCCTTCCTTCTGTTTTGACAAAGGCCCAAACTGGATACCCACATTTTTTAAGTGCCCCTTTGATGTGCTTGAATTCCTTCGCCTTGGCCTCTCTGCTCTATAGCGGCGAAACAAAACAACAACTACATCAGTGTATGGCTCAGCATAGAAGAGCCAAAACCTCTGGTCAAGATTCAGCCGTGTACTTACATCTAAAAGAAACAGGTCACACCTTTAAAGACAGTCAGGTACGTGTTTTGGATAAGGAGGCCGATTGGTACAAACAAGGCGTGAAGGAGGCCATCTATGTAAAAATGGAGAAGCCAAGCTTGAATAGAGGCGGAAGGGTTAGACATCTATTGTCTGCCACATACAATGCTGTCTTGACACCTTTTTCTGAGAAGTCTTTATCACCTACTGACTCCAATTCGGATAAGGGAATAAACACCTTTGACCCCATGCTGGGTATAATGTCCTCTGACCCCATGCTGGGTATAATTACCAGATGTTGATTCAGTTACATATTTATTCCCAGAAAATTCTTGTACGGTCACTCAGAATTGAGAAAGCTCGTTGGAAGAACGAGTGAAACGTTTTCAAGAAATCTACAGTACATCCAGTTTCCTTGATTTATTCTTTACAGATATTGTTAGAATACATTCTTTCCTGTATATTTACTTGTAAGTAAAGTGCAAGTGCTGCCAAAAATTACAAGGAAGTGGAACTCCGATACAACCTGTATATCACATAAAGGAGGGCCTCATTCACATTGTGGTACAATTGTTCAGGTAGTGGGACTGCACTCATAAAGCCTATGCACTAAGTGAAAGGGCTGCCAAAAATTACAAGGAACCGGCACTCCAATACACCCTTTATTACACATAAAGGTGGGCATCATACACACCCTTGAAAAATTATGATTGATGGCCTGCTGGTGACCCTCAAAAACATTAGGAGCAAGGGCCTGCTGGTGACCCTCTAAAACATTAGGGGCAAGGGCCTGCTGCTGATCTGACCATCTAAAATATTAGGGGTGAGGGTCTGCTGCTGAGCTGACCAGCTAAAACATTAGGGGTGAGGGCCTGCTGCTGAGCTGACTCTCTAAAACATTAAGGGCGAGGGCCTGCTGCTGTGCTGACAATCTAAAACATTATGGGCGAGGGCCTGCTGCCAAGCTGACCATCTAAAACATTATGGGCGAGGGCCTGCTGTTGAGTGGACCATCTAAAACATTATGGGCAAGGGCCTGCCGCTGAGCTGACCATGTAAAACATTATGGGCAAGGGCCTGCTGCCGAGCTGACCATCTAAAACATTATGGAAGAAGGTCTGCTGCTGAGCTGACCATCTAAAACATTATGGGCGAGGGTCTGCTGCTGAGCTGACCATATAAAACATTATGGTCAAGGGCCTGCTGCCGAGCTGACCATCTAAAACATTACGGGTGAGGGCCTGCTGTTGAGTGGACCATCTAAAACATTATGGTCAAGGGCCTGCCGCTGAGCTGACCATGTAAAACATTATGGGCGAGGGCCTGCTGCCAAACTGACCATCTAAAACATTAAGGGCGAGGGCCTGCTGCCGAGCTGACAATTTAAAACATTATGGATGAGGGCCTGCTGCCGAGCTGACCATATAAAACATTATGGCGAGGGCCTGCTGCTGAGCTGACCATCTAAAACATTATGGACGAGGGCCTACTGCTCAGCTGACCATCTAAAACATTATGGGCGAGGGTCTGCTGCTGAGCTGACCATCTCAAACATTATGGGCGAGGGCCTGCTGCTGAGCTGACCATCTCAAACATTATGGGCGAGGGCCTGCTGCTGAGCTGACCATCTAAAATTTTATGGGTGAGGGCCTGCTACTGAGCTGACCATCTAAAACATTATGGGTGTGGGCCTGCTGCTGAGACTGACCATCTAAAATATTATGGACGAGGGCCTGCTGCTGAGCTGACCATCTAAAATTTTAAGGGCGAGGGCCTGCTGCTGAGCTGACCATCTAAAATATTATGGGTGAGGGCCTGCTACTGAGCTGACCATCTAAAACATTATTGTGTAATATGCAAATTTTCGGATTCGAATTTTCGGATTCGATTTTTTATTGCGAATTTTTCAACTTACAACTATTAGACAAAGAAGATTATAGCACTATATTAGCTAAATTGCTCTATATTAGATTTTTTTTCGAATATTTACTATATCGCTATAACATATAAATTATTCTAAAACAAGAATATATAGCAATATAGCGAATATTCGAAAAAAACTAATATAGAGCAATTTAGCTAATATAGTGCTATAATCTTTTTTTTTATAGTTGTAATTTTTTTCCAATCTGAACTTCAGATGAGAAAAAAATTACAACTATTAGAGAAAGAAGATTATAGCACTATATTAGCTAAATTGCTCTACATCCGTTTTTTTCGAATATTCGCTATATTGCTATAACTTCGTTTTTTCGAATATTCGTAATATTCTAATACAAGAATATATAGCAATATAGCAAATATTCGAAAAAACGAATATAGAACTAAATTCGCAAACACTACTACTCCTAAAGTCAAGTATATTGCAGCCTTCTTATTGGCCCACAAGCTAGAAGCAGGAAGGGATCATGTGTACTGATTAAAAAAAAAAAAAATCTAAAAAATTACGAGTATATAACTATCCGAAATATTCACGAATTTTCGAAGTACCTATATTTGCAATAAAAATTCGAAATTCGAATATTCGTGATCAACACTACTGACCATCTAAAATGTTATGGACGAGGGCCTGCTGCTGAGCTGACCATCTGAAACATTATGGACGAGGGCCTGCTGTTGAGCTGACCATCTAAAATTTTATGGGCGAGGGCCTGCTACTGAGCTGACCATCTAAAACATTATGGGCGAGGGCCTGCTGCTGAGCTGACCCTCTTAAACATTAGGAGCGAGGGAAACCTAATAAGCATGTTGATATGATGGAGGAGGAGAACGAGAAAAGGAAGATTGAACCATATACCCTTTTTTGTGGTGGAAGGTGTGCATTGGAATACAGTGTATTCAATACACCATAAAAGCCACATTTAAAGTGCCTTTATGTTCAGCCACTTTCGTCTGATGGAGTAGAGCAGTCAGGGGCAATCCAGGCCTTGTTCATTTTTATAAGAGTCAACTGGTCAGCATTTTCAGTTGACAGACGGATGCGCTTATCAGTTATTAAGGAGGAGAAGGGGTCGATGCAGCCACTAATGTAGGTGGTGGAAGAAATCCTGATGGAAGTTGGGCCCACAATCCTTGGAGTCGGTAGCACCTGTGCCATCCCAGGGTACGACTCGCTCCCGGCCTCCACAACGTTCACCCAGTGTTCCATCAGGGAAATGTAGCGTCCCTGGCCACAAGCACTTGTCCATGTGTTAGTCGTTAAGTGGACCTTCCCAATAACTGCGTTGGTCAGAGCACGGGTGATGTTATGGGACACATGCTGGTGTCAGGCTGGGATGGCACACTGGGCAAAATAGTGGCGGCTGGGGACTGAGTAACGAGGGGCGGCCGCTGCCATCAGGCTGCGGAAAGCCTCAGTGTCCACAAACCTGAATGGCAACATTTCCAGGGCCAGCAATTTGGAAAGGTGCCATTCAGTGCTATAGCCTGTGGGTGGATGGCTGGGTATTTGCACTTTCGTTCAAAGGCCTGGCTTATGGACATCTGTACGCTGCGCTGGGACACAGAAGTGAATGTGCTAGCTGATGGTGCTTGCGAACGTCCAGGTGCAGGGCAGGATGCATCCGGGCTTGCATCTTGGACAGGAGATTGGCCAGCACGTAACATAGGGTAAGAGGAGGCAGTGGTGTGACCTGCAGACACTGATTGCGGACCCAGGCGTTGGCCCACCTATCAGGGTGCTTTGGTGCCATGTGGCGGATCGTAGTGGTGGTGAGGTTGCTAGTGTTCATGCCCCTGCTCATTTTGGTATGGCACAGGTTGCAAATGACAATTCCCTCCCCCTCTGTACTGCTGTCCTCGCTCGGCTTGCCACCTTTCCAGGTTGGGTCAGTGATTTCATCGTCCACCACGTCCTCTTCCACTTTCTCACTCTGGTCATCCTCCTGACTTGTTGACCTAACAAGAACCTCACTTTTTGACAACTGTGTCTCATCCTCATCATGAACCTCTTGAGACACTAATTGCGGTTGACTTATTGGCAAATGTGTCTCATTGTCATCATCCACCTCGTGAAACACTAATTGCTGTTCCCCACCGTCATCTTTTTCTGACTGTGGATGCTCAAGAGTTTGGGAATCAGTGCACAAGATCTCCTCATGTCCCTCTTCAAGCGGGCTTGGCAAGAGGGCCAAATCAAGGAATGGCGATGAAAAGAGCTCCTCGGAATATCCGAGTGTGGGATCACTTGTTTGCCAAGATTCTCCATGGTTGGAGGATGGAGGATCAGGGTGAGGATTCTGTTGACCAGACTGTTGGTTACTGAGACTGGACTTTGTGGAAGACAGGGTGGTGCTTAACCGACTGGAAGCATTGTCTGCTGCAATCCAACTGACCACCTGGTCTCACTGGTGTGACTTTGAGAGTGGTGTCCTGCGCCACCCTGCAAACTGGGACATGAAGCTAGGTATCGTGGATGAGTATGTTTCTTGTGCTCTAGCAGCAGGCACAGTTTCACAGCGCCCAGGGCCACAGCCTCTGTGTGCACCATCAGCAGCACGGCCACTTCCTTCCCCGTCCCTTACTGCTCGCCTTGATCATATTAAATGGTATATATGCTTGCAAGTATGTCACATGTACAGTAGCGCAGGTTTTGTAAGTGTATGCGCAAATAAATTTAACTAAATGTCACAGATATTTAGGATGCACAAACGTTATACAAGAGATGTAGCACAGGCAATGTCGCTGTCACCAGAGGCAAATAAATTTAACTGAATGTCACTGATATTTAGGATGCGCAAACTTTATACAGGAGATGTAGCGCAGGTAATGTCGCTGTCACCAAACAGATTTTTTTTTTAACTGAATGTCACTGATATTTATGATGCGCAAATGTTATACAGGAGATGTAGTGCAGGTAATGTCGCTGTCCGCAGCGTCTATGGTAAAAGTACACTGGATGTCACAGATATTTTTAATATGCGTAAACGTTATACAGGGGAAGCTTTTGAGCCAGAAAGAAACACGTTGTATTTTGATGTTAATTACTGTTTCACCACAAGGTTTGAATGATGGCAACAGTTTTGCTCCGTTCCTCTAGGCCAGTGATAGGCAAACTGCGGCTCTCCAGCTGTTGCAAAACTACAACTCCCACCATGACCTGCTGTAGGCTGAAAGCTGTAGGCAGTCTTTGCATGCTGGGAGTTGTAGTTCTGCAACAGCTGGAGAGACGCAGTTTGCCTATCACTGCTCTAGGCGACCTGACAGCTCCTCTGTATATCAGATCATCAGACCACTAGGTATACCGTATATGCCGGCGTATAAGACGACTGGGCGTATAAGACGACCCCCAACTTTTACACTGAAAATATAGAGTTTGGGATATAGTCGCCGTATAAGACTACCCCTTTTTCAACACACAGCAGTACATTACTGCATCCCACCACCATCCCTGGGTACCTCTGCCATCCCTGAATCCCACCACCATCCCTGGGTACCACTGCCATCCCTGCATCCCACCACCATCCCTGCATCCCACCACCATCCCATGGTATCACCACCATCCCTGCATCCCACCACCTTCCTTGTCCTCCCTCCCTGCCTCCCAGACCCTAAACATGTGCCACCTATACCCTGAACATGTTTTTGTTATGTTATTCTTCATATTCACATTCACATATGCACATCTGCGCCGCACTTAGATACGCCGCACGGAGATCTCGCACATGCGCAGGCGTGAGATGCGAGCGGCCGTGAGGATCCCGTGTATCCACGCTCGCCGCATGAAATCTCGCACATGCGTAGGAGCGAGATGCGACTGGCCGGGAGGATGGCGGTACAAGGAGCATACAAGGTACAGAGCAGGGGGGAGGCATACAAGGTACAGAGCAGGGGGCGTTATACAAGGTACAGCGCAGGGGGGGCATATGCCGTGGGTTACATCGCAGCTCTCAGCTGCTGGGGATACAAGGCAATAGCCCGGGCTCTCTCTGTTGATAATTCGGGCGTTCCGGCACTGCAGCGCCCGCCATACCCGGCGTATAAGACGACCCCCCACTCTAGAAAATATTTTCTAGGGCTCAAAAGTCGTCTTATACGCCGGTATATACGGTAATTCCTATTTTGACTGTGATCTTTTAATAATGATTGCTCAAGTATGGATGATTGTTTTTAACAGTTTTTTGTGGTCTTTGGTTTACTTACTGTTTTATCTCACTCCTTTTATAGAACTATATACCTTTCAGATTTAAGTTGATGAACTGCTGCGATATTTTGTGGACTGCCACACCACTCTTGATGACTGGATGAACCAATTGGGAGACTATTTACAACAAGGGATTATTATTTCCCTGATCTTATAAAGACATTTTTAAATTTGGCTTACACTCACCTAAAGAATTCTTAGGAACACCATACTAATACAGTGTTGGACCCCCTTTTGCCTTCAGAACTGCCATAATTCTACGTGGCATTGATTCAACAAGGAGCTGATAGCATTCTTTAGAAATGTTGGCCCATATTGATAGGATAGCATCTTGCAGTTGATGGAGATTTGAGGGATGCACATCCAGGGCACGAAGCTCCCGTTCCACCACATCCCAAAGATGCTCTATTGGGTTCAGATCTGGTGACTGTGGGGGCCATTTTAATACAGTGAACTCATTGTCATGTTCAAGAAACCAATTTGAAATGATTTGAGCTTTGTGACATGGTGCATTATCCTGCTGGAAGTAACCATCAGAGGATGGGTACATGGTGGTCATGAAGGGATGAACATGGTCAGAAACAATGCTCAGGTAGCCCGTGGAATTTACACAATGGCCAATTGGTACTAAGGGGCCTAAAGTATGCCCAGAAAACATCCCCCACACCATTACCGCACCACCACCAGCCTGCACAGTGGTAACAAGGCATGATGGATACATGTTCTCATTCTGTTTAAGCCAAATTTGGACTCTACCATTTGAATGTCTCAACAGAAATAGAGACTCATCAGACCAGGCAACATTTTTCAAGTCTTCAACAGTCCAATTTTGGTGAGCTCGTGCAAATTGTAGCCTCTTTTTCCTATTTGTAGTGGAGATGAGTGGTACCCGGTGGGGTCTTCTGCTGTTGTAGCCCACCTTTCTTTCCCATTCTGACATTCAGTTTGGAGTTCAGGAGATTGTCTTGACCAGGACCACAATCCTACATGCATTGAAGCAACTGCCATGTGATCGGTTGACTAGATAATCGCATTAAAGAGAAATAGAACAAGTGTTCCTAATAATTCTTTAAGTGAGTGTAATTTGATATTATGTTACGTATAAGGTAGCATATGTAGTTTAGTACAATGTCTTTCTCCTTTTACTTGCAGTTTTGTCACACTCTATTGCTTTGCATGGCACTTGTCACTTTTTTTATTACTTTGTTTCATCACTGCAATGGCACTTTTCACTGTTTGCTTTTTGCCTCACTAGGTAGTCACTATTACAGGTTTATGTATATGAGTTTTATATATTTATATATTTTTATATCTATATTTACTTAGACAATAGGGATTTGGTTCCCCCATTGATCACTCTTTCATTGTCATCAATTTCACTTGTGATTATGATTTGTAGTTATGTATCAGATTATGTACACTTTTTATCCTGCGTATGCATATAAGTGATTTTTTTTTGCATTCCCTTTTTAATGTTATTGTTTTGGTATTGTAATTGGTCCTACAAATGGCTTCGCCAGTGAGGGTTGAGTTGCGGCCCAGCCGCTTTTTTATGTATATGGCCCATATCTATAGGCTCCTAATGTGTTGTTTTATTATTCTTATTTTTGTATTTATCTTTACTTGTACCAGTTTGATGCACCCCCTGTAGGTAATCCATTTAGTCTGATGATGTGTTTAGGAAGCGTGGTTTACCTGCGCTTCCTCACTATGAAGTTGATAGAGTGGAGACCTGCTGTGAAATCACGTGTTTGATCATGTGACATAGTCACGTGATCTCACATCATAGTCTCGCGGCACTTGGGCCGTCACAATGAGTAATTTTGAGGCTGGTCTCTGGTGCCTCTCACGCTGACAGTGGGAGATTTCTCATTGGTCAGTGATTACAGGGGAACGCTCGCAGGGTAATTGGCAGAAGTTCAGGTTAAGTATAAATAGGTGGATTAGGAACACAGTAAGCTAGGCCCCCTGGAAAAAGCTCACTAGCGAAACGTACGTCAGGCTTCCAGCCTTCCCCAAAGTGGTTAGTAACCCATGTTTATATGATATTACCTGTGCCTGTGCCGGGAGCCGGTCTGAAATCAAATGCAGTCACCGGTAGCAGGCAGTTCCGAGAACAGCCCGATGAAGGCCCCCGGCGGCTGTTCTCGGAACTGCCTGCTCCCGGTGACTGCATTTGATTTCAGACCGGCTCCCGACACAGGCACCGGTAAGGGCTTACCTGTGCATCGCCGGACGGGTGAGTCTACCTTACTAAAGATGGCAGCACGCATGTGTTCGCTGGCGAACACTGCAAACTGACCATCACTGGATATCACTAGTCAGCTTCATTTATTTATTTGGGTTCTAGGTTATGGTCAATAACCCCTTTCCATTACAACAGCTCTTTGTGGGCTTGTAGGTATTTTTCCTATGATGTTTAATCACATTATTTTACTGTAACCATCTGATCTCCTTTAGTTACCTCTTATTCCATGTCACTGGCAGTGTAATTAATATATTAATTAATATATAGTGTAATTAATATATTAATTAATATATATTAATTAATATATATAGGTGGGTGTACCACTGTGGATGATCACCCATTATTATTACTTATATATCTATTCCTGTGTATTTCCTTCATTGCCACTACATTGCTGTCACGGCTGAGGATGGGGAAAACCCTCAGCCGTGCGATGCCAGAAGATGGATGGTCGATGCAAGGCCAGGACAGGAATCCGGGGACAGGTCACCTCCTATCAATCCCTAATTCAGACCCTGTCTCCTAGCCGTATGAGCCGACCCTGATGGTAGGAGGGCTCATACTCCGTAACCTAATATTCCTACTAGCCCTCAGGGTGGCCCTGGACTAGGAGCAGGGTAAGACGACCTGTTCTTCCTAGACATGTAGGAACAGGAGTCTCACTGGCCAAGCTACATAAAAAGGGAAACATGAACAGCTTATGGCAATGGCAGGTAAATGCAACAAGTAACACCTACCTGCCACAGACACAAAGCCTGGAACCCATGCAGAAGCGCTGCTGTCCACAAGATATGGCGGACACAGCACACACCACACATCACACAGGAACCCAGGACCATAAGCTGCAATAACAAGGAGACCAAACACACACCTTCATAACACCATGTAACATAACTTATGACCACAAGGGTGGCCCCCACTGGCAGATGGTATATCACAGGAGGATGACTCCAGCTAGCCATGGCTGAAGTACCCCTCAGACTACTGATCACAGCAGAGGCTAAATAGCCCATGTAGCCACACCCACACACAGACACACCCAGTGCACACACACTAGGAAGGAAGTTAACCCTTCCAACACAAGGCAAGGGAAGATGGCCACTTAAAGGGGAATTACACACATAAAGATCACACTCCACCTGTTACCGTGGGCAACGGCATGCGTGGCAACCATGTCCTGGGGATCAGCCAGAAGGCCGAGACACTGCACCACATGCACACAACACCAAACGTAGACACGGGCAACCAAGTGAAGGAAAATGTCACTAAGCACATCATAGGCCGTGACAATTGCCTGTAATTGGATTGGTAATTGATTGGGAGATCACACGTGACACAGGTGGGTTTTCCATCAATTCACATAGCTGCCACCAAATGTATGGTTGCATTTTGTGATTATTGACCATAGTATCCTTTTTTTTTGGGGGGGGGGGCCTTTTTGTTCTACATTTCAGAATTTTCAGCAATTTTTTTGTAATTGTCTTTGATATGCAATTAAAACAATAAAGATGTAATGTTTGTACAGATGTAATGTTTATGTGTGGCAATATATTTTTTTTTTTATAGAGATATAGAGATATAGTGCAGGTAATGTCACTGACCGCAGCGGACACCGTCTACGGAAAAAGTACACTGAATGTCACAGATATTTCTAATATGCGCACATGTTAAACAGGAGATGTAGCGCAGATAATGTCGCTGTCTGCAGCGGCCAAACAATTGCACGCAATTTAGCGCAGGTTGCGCTAATAATATATATTGTTGCCATATACAACAATCGCTCTTAAAAGGTCTTTTGGGTCTCTACAATTGCACGCAATTTCACGCAGGTTGCGCTAAAAATATATATTGCTGCCAGGCACAACAATAGTCCTTCAAAGGACCTTTGGATCTCTAACACCAACCCTGCCTAACAAAAAAATAAAATTCAATTCCCTACACTATCTGTCCCTTCTACAGCACAGTTCTCCCTGACTAAAATTGAGCCAAACCACGTGTCATCGGGTGTTATATAGCACCCAATGACGAGTTCTGGCCAGCCAATCACTGTAATGCCAGTAATGAACATGGCTACGGCATTACAGTGAGTGGCAGTACTTACCAGCACATTTATTGACTGCATAGCAGCCAACAAACGTGTGGGGAGGAGACTTGAGCATCGCACTCGAGCACACGCGGTATTCGGCCAAACACCGCAAAGTGCCAAGCATCGCGATGCTCGAGCCGAACTGGTGTTCAGCCGAGCATGCTCGCTCAACACTAGTGCCAACCTCTACATAACTTTGGCGTATCCACCGCCAATCTAAATGTAAGTCAGCTTCCTTGCCAAAAACAGGCATAGAAAATGATGAATGAGACAGGCCTGCCAGCTCGCCCCCTTCCCCTCCCATATCACACCCACTTTTTTTAGACCTGGCGTGACGAATCGGGCAATAATGCCGATTGTAGACATTTAACCCCTCAGATGCTGTGGTCAAAAATTACCATGGCATCTGAGAGGTGAAAAACCAGGGACCGCGTGCTCCAGGGACACAACTGGCTCTCTTGTGTTTGGCGATTAGTGAGCCGTTGGTTGAACTTGAAAGGGCTGGTCTAGCTGAAGAAACCAGAGCTTTCAGAGTTGTAGTTCCTATGGAGCCATGCTGGTTGCAGGGCTTGATAAGAACATAGCAATAGGGGGGGGGGGGGAATACGGCAAAATACGGCAATAAAAATAAATAAAACATTTTTTCCAAAGTTTTTATTTTGTTTCAGTATGAAAACACAAGATACTATACAAATGTGGTATGGCCGTAATCGTTCTGATCTGGAGAATGAAGGTCAGTTTTATCGGTAAGGGAACACTATTAAAACAAAACTTATAAAAGTGTGGGGCAAAAACTGACCACATAGCTAAAGTATGAACTCAGCCTTACAGGTTAATGTTAGCGCCAAGAAGAAAGGCACATAGATGTCTACAGAACCTGTTCTATTAAACACTTACAAGTAGAGTGGAGAGGGTGTCAGCAGCAAGTTTGTGTTGACGTCACTGATTATTTTGCCCTTCCTCTGCCAGAACAATAACCCACAAAAACGGATCCTGTCTGTGGAGCATCCGCCTTCACTCGGTCAGCATTTGGCCAGTAATCCATCAGTATTGCTAATGCCCCAAAAAAACAGGAGTGGACCAAAAACAGATATGACACGTGAACAGAATATTTGCAAGTCTTCTGTGTTTTGTACCCACTCCTGCTTTTGGCTACCAAAAAACAAGCCAATTCTGATGGGACCATACAGACTTTACAGCTGATACAAAGACAGGCTCCGTTGTGCGTCTCATTTTACCTTCCTTCTGACAGATCAGATAAAGGGTCAAATAAATAATGATGTCAGCCAAACCAAAAGGCTAAATAGTGGCCCGGCCATGAACTAGGTAGGGTGGGAACAGCATAAGAAGTCCACAAAGTGGACCTATGACATTGTGGTGAGGTGAAAGCAGCATGAGGAGACCACAGAGTGGCCCAATGACAGAGTCTATAGGTGGCGGCAGCATCAGGAGGCCGCAGAGTGGCACAATGAAAGAGTGTGGCGGTAGCAGCAGCATCAGGAGACCACAGAGTGGCAAGGTGAAATAGTGTGGAGGTGGCAGCAACATGAGGAGACCACAGAGTGGCCCAATGACAGAGTCTGAAGGTGGCGGCAGCATCAGGAGGCCACAGAGTGGCCTAATGACAGAGTCTTTAGGTGGCGGCAGCATCAGGAGGCCACAGAGTGGCTAGGTGACATAGTGTGGAGGTGGCAGCAGCATAAGGAGGCCACAGAGTGGCAAGGTGACATAGTGTGGACATGGCGGCAGTATCAGGAGACCACAGAGTGGCAAGGTGACATAGTCTCGAGGTGGCAGCATCATCAGGAGGCCACAGAGTGGCCCAATGACAGAGTCTCTAGGTGGCGGCAGCATCAGGAGGCCACAGAGTGGCCCAATGACAGAGTCTGTAGGTGGCAGCAGCATGAGGAGGCCGCAGAGTGGCAAGGTGACATAGAGTATAGGTAGGAGCAGCATGAGGAGGCCACAGAGTAACAAGGTGACATAGTGTGGAGGTGGCAGTAGCATCAGGAGACCACAGAGTAGCCTAATGACAGAGTATGGAGGTAGCATCAGGAGGCCACAGAGTGGCCCAATGACAGAGTCTGTAGGTGGCGGTAGCATGAGGAGGCCACAGAGTGGCCCAATGACAGAGTCTGTAGGTGGCGGTAGCATGAGGAGGCCACAGATTGGCAAGGTGACATAGTGTGGAGGTGGCAGCAGCATCAGAAGACCACGGCAAACTGGGCTGTAAAATATGTCACCGCTCCGCTGAACGGCAATTAGGCCCAAGTTTTTTCTATTTTTCCACAAAAGGCTTTTCTACAGATAAGTACAACTATGAACGGCGAATATATTTGTATTTCGCCACTAATACAGGGCAAAGTGGGTTGTAAAATATCTCACTGCACCTCTGAACGTCGATTAGGCCCTAATTTTCTTATATTTTACACAAATGGCTTTTCAACAGATAAGTACAACCAGTGCAGTTTCTAGGTAAAATTTCTCTCAGGGCGAGTGTCAAAAAAACTCCCCCCCCCCCCATCAAAACTGCTCAATGAAAACATATCAGAAGAGTACTTGCTACCGTCTCACCATATATTATATATATTTTTTTTTATTATGCTTGACACAAGATTTATTGAGATCAAAAGAAAATCATAAATTACTGCTTAAACTGCTAAAAGTTGCAGGCAGAGTGGTACAGGAGAACTGCAGTATAAAGGAAGGCAATACCCTTAGAAGAGTAGTCATGAAATACAATCATCAATAATGTGCAAAACCAAAAAACTGTCATGTTAGCATTTAATAGCTAACTAAAACCCAATCACAGCAGGTATCAACTAGCACACGCAAGTAAATGTACAAAAACCAAGTAACATATAAAACCAGATTCAAAGCATAGATGGCAAGGCGGATTACTGTATACTGTACATAAAATGTATGGAGGTTACACCATGCCTGACAATATAACCTCTGTGCCATGCTGTACAATAAACAGTATAACCCCTACACAGTGTAGAGGTATACTGTATATTGTGTGGCACAGTGTAGCGGTATACTGTATATTGTGTGGCACAGTGTAGGCTATATGTGTATAACATAAACATACTCCACATGAAAACTTACAGTTACTTGGCTTGGCTCTTGGGGATCTCGGACACCACTTCAACACTTTGGCCGGGGGCTCGGCGGAGCTGATGTTGTGCTTTATCCTAATGAGAAAGATTTTATAATAAGGATTTGGAGAAAGGGCAGAAGGCTAGCAGAGCAGGGAGAGGCTGGTGCTGCTACTAGGGGGTCATACCATGGGGGAGTAATAAAGCCCACCATAATGCCCCCCAGTAGAAATAATTCTCCTTATAATGTGCAAAACATACCCCCTTGTAATGCCCCCAGTTGATCTAATGTTCCCATAATGTGCCAATATAAAATACCCCTTCTAAGTGCCCCAGTAGATGACCCCATAGTGCTCCTCTCCCCCTTCCCCATAGTACCCACCATAATATGTGTCCCAGTATAAAATGCCCCTATACAGAGCCCCCCATATAAAATACCCCTTCTTTTTAGCCTCAGTAGATGCCCCTATAGTGCCACCCAATAATGTGCCAGTAAGATGTGCCCCCATAGATGCCCCCTAATTATGTGCCAGTAATAAGAGCCCCCATAGATGCCCCCCAATCATGTGCCAGTAATAAGAGCCCACCCACCATCATGTGCCAGTAGCCAGAGTGACCCCCCTATCATGTGCCAGTAGCCCCCTTATGTGCCAGTCGCCCCCTCTATCATGTGCCAGTAGACCCCCCAAGTGCCGGTAGACCCCCTTATGTGCCAGTAGCCCCCCCTCTTATGTGCCAGTAGCCTCCTATCATGTGCCAGTAACCCCCTTATGTGCCAGTAGCCTCTTATCATGAGCCAGTAGCCCCCCTTATGTGCTAGTAGCCCCCTTATGTGCCAGTAGCTCCCCTTATGTGCCAGTAGCCCCCCTTATGTGCCAGTAGTCCCCCCCATCATGTGCCAGTAGCCCCCCTTATGTGCCAGTAGCTCCCCTTATGTGCCAGTAGCCCCCCTTATGTGCTAGTAGCCCCCTTAGGTGCCAGTAGTCCCCCTTATGTGCTAGTAGCCCCCCCTTATGTGCCAGTAGCTCCCCTTATGTGCCAGTAGCCCCCCTTATGTTCCAGTAGTCCCCCTTATGTGCCAGCAGCCCCCCCATCATGTGCCAGTAGCCCCCCTTATGTTCCAGTAGTCCCCCTTATGTCTGTGCCAGTAGTCCCCCTTATGTCTCCTCCAGGATGCGAGGCAGCCTATCAGAGTAACAGGGAGGGGACACACCTCTCCCTCCCCTGCCGCAGCACAGACATTTGTATTGCTGTCCTGAGGACGGCGATACATATGACTATAGAGATGAGTGAGCGCTTCCATAATGGAAGCGCAGCGCTCATCTCCTGCTGTGCCCTGCCAGCGCCCCCCTTCTGACAGCGCCCCGGGCGGCCACCCGGCCCGCCTGGTCCAAGAAACGGCCCTGAGTACAACTATGAACGGCGAATATATTTGGATTTCGCCACTTATACACGGCAAAGTGGGCTGTAAAATATCTCACTGCACTGCTGAGCAGCAAAGATATTTTTCCTTTTTCCACTAATACACGCAAAAAAGGCTTTAAAACAGATAAGTGCACAGCTGAACGGCAAATATATTTTACTTTTGCCATTAATACACGAGAAAAAGGGCTGTAATTTTTGCACTTCACTACACAATGGCTAATAAGCCCTTTTTTCCCACTAATAAAAGCCAAAAAATGCTTTTGAACATATAACTGCACCGCACTAAGGCAAATAAAACATAGAAATATTTCTTTGTAATAAACCCTTTTAATGCCTGTATCAATCAGCACTTGCACCCTAATAGGAACGGTTTGCTGGAATTAGAGCTGTATAATGGCAATTTGGATCCCCAATCAGTGCAGCAAGGTGTAATCTGATTGTTTCACCCAGGCTGTAACCTCCCTACTGAACCCTATTCAACAGAAATCCAGTGAAATGATTCCTCCCTATCCTTTCCCTACACCTTGAATAATCTTTCCCTGCACTTGTAAATCGTTTTTTTTTTTTTAGCACTATGACAATTTTTCTATCACTGTCCCGAGCGCCTGCAAACACGTCTCTCCCTGCACTAAGTACACTGGTAAATGGCAGAACCTAAGATGGCTGCCGTATTTATACGGCTGTGACATCACAGGTCTGGCTGGCTGCTGATTGGCTGAATACATGTCAGTATGGGTGATCCCGCCTTCTCAGACTTCCTTTCTCCATGTCCTCACACGTGCAGCCGCCATTTTAGGAAAAATGTGATTTATTACTATGAAGCGCGAGGAAATTCGCATTCGGTGTGAATCAAATTTTTCCTGAAATTCGTAACAGAATAAACTTCGTCAGCTTTGATTTGTTTATCTCTAGTCAGGAATTAAAAACTGAAACGCAAAATCGGAAAACTGGCCGGTAAGGAAGCAGTTAGTTATATTTAATAAAAACCGTTGATAAGAGGAAATAAACAGTTAATGGTTATATTTGCAACAGTTACATTTAATAAATTATTATTAGAACAGTTTCATTTATACAATTTTCCCATAGAACAACTTGGATCTCAGATATTCCTCCAAACATTGGATGGCATGATCATCAACTCTAGGATCAAATTTATTAGCAAAGAAATGATGTTGCTGCACCAACCAGTGCAAGTCTCCAGTTCCATATACACACACTTCTCTTCTGTATTTTCCATTGCACACAGGATAAGGCGCTCCATGTTTCATGTCTCCTTCTAGGCTCTGCCATTTCACCAGTCTGACCATTGCATTTAAGTCTGATGTATCATATTTGGAGTGACTGGGTACAGATCCGGGCATCTCAGGAAGCCTTTGAAGTGTAGCCCAAAGGTATTCATCTGGACTATATGTGTCCTTAGTCCATTCCATAAATTCTATTGCTATGGAATTTTCAAATAAGGATTTCACAAAGTCTCTGGTGAGCACTACATAAGCATTACCAGCAAAAATTTGAATATTAAATGGTGGTGTCATTTTTTTAATATTGGAGCGCACTATACCATTATTAATTTCATAATGATATTTCCATCGACTCTTCTTAAAGGAAGGTGGTTTCTCAGATTCCATGTTGTTCTTGCCATTCAAAAGCTTTAATGCTTGGACAATTTCAGCATTTGTCTTTAAAGGGAAATCTGCTCCACATGTGTTTATAAGGTACTTCCAGTCAACACTGCTGTTCAACAAGTCCTCCATGCAGTTTAGATCAGCTTGGACACGAGACCATGAGGCATAGACTACAGACTCCCGTTTAGATGACAAAAATACATTGGGAAAACATGAAGTTATGGCTTTCACTGCCTTAAAGAACGTGTCAGAAGACTTCATGTCCACATGTATGCAATACACATTCTGAGGCATGTAAATAGATCGTAATAGCCTTTCAAACATCTCAATGTCATCATGGATCACCATGGAATAAGCAATGGGATAATTTCTTTCCTCATCACTAAGACTAAATATGACATATTTTTTCAGTTTTTTAAAATGTGTACAGTCTTCGGTTTCTTCTAAATAGTCTCTCTCTGTGGCGAGTACCCTTCTCTTCGTAACAATCAAATTGTGGATCATAGTCTTTCTTACCTCATCTGGGTCACCACTGATGATTCTGGAGCAGTTCTTTCTCCCAGAGGCTATGAGCTTTAAATCCTGGTAGTAAAGACTCCTGCAATATTCACTCCTTAAATCACCATTCAGATTGTTATAGTCCAGATTGCAGTCCAGATAAATATATTTCACCACCATTGTAAGGAAAAACACCATGCTTCCAAAAATAAGACACCAGTTTGGATTTAGCCTTCTCCATAGCTTTTTCTGTAATATGTTGAGCATGGTCTGTAATCTTATAGGTGATAAAAATGTCTTCATAAGAAACTATGTCTTCATCATATGCTTCAGCTGCAGTACTTCCTGCTTGTCAGTGTGTTTACAGAGATAGGTCACTTATAAAATATGAATAACTGCAAACACAACTTCGTTTATAAATTAGCCAATCATTAAGCAGATGGAATGTTTCCTGTTGTAAAGGACCTGCAGATCCTGCTTTGTTAGTTTACACAATTTTTTGACAATATACAGTCAGGTCCATAAATATTGGGACATCGACACAATTCTAACATTTTTGGCTCTATACACCAACACAATGGATTTGAAATTAAACAAACAAGATGTGCTTTAAGTGCAGACTATCAGCTTTAATTTGAGGGTATTTACATCCAAATCAGGTGAACGCTGTAGGAATTACAACAGTTTGCATATGTGCCTCCCACTTGTTAAGGGACCAAAAGTAATGGGACAGAATACTAATCATAAATCAAACTTTCACTTTTTAATACTTGGTTACAAATCCTTTGCAGTCAATTACAGCCTGAAATCTGGAACGCATAGACATCACCAGACGTTGGGTTTCATCCCTGGTGATGCTCTGCCAGGCCTCTACTGCAACTGTCTTCAGTTCCTGCTTGGGGCATTTTCCCTTCAGCTTTGTCTTCAGCAATTGAAATGCATGCTCAATAGGATTCAGGTCAGGTGATTGACTTGGCTATTGCATAACATTCCACTTATTTCCCTTAAAAAACTCTTTGGTTGCTTTTGCAGTATGCTTTGGGTCATTGTCCATCTGCACTGTGAAGCGCCGTTCAATGAGTTCTGAAGCATTTGGATGAATATGAGCAGATGATATTGCCCGAAACACTTCAGAATTCATCCTGCTGCTTTTGTCAGCAGTCACATCATCAATAAATACAAGAGAACCAGTTCCATTGGCAGCCATACATGCCCACGCCAAGACACTACCACCAACATGCTTCGCTGATGAGGTGGTATGCCTAGGATCATGAGCAGTTCCTTTCCTTCTCCATACTCTTTTCTTCATACCACTCTGGTACAAGTTGGTCTTGGTCTCATCTGTCCATAGGATGTTGTTCCAGAACTGTGAAGGCTTTTTTAGATGTCATTTGGCAAACTCTTATCTGGCTTTCCTGTTTTTGAGGCTCACCAATGGTTTACATCTTGTGGTGAACCCTCTGTATTCACTCTGGTGAAGTCTTCTCTTGATTGTTGACTTTGACACACATATACCTACCGGTTGTCATCCACCACAGTTGTTTTCCCTGGTCTTCCGGGTCTTTTGGTGTTGCTGAGCTCACCTGTGCTTTCCTTCTTTTTAAGAATGTTCCAAACAGTTGTTTTGGCCACGCCTAATGTTTTTGCTATCTCTCTGATGGGTTTTGTTTTGTTTTTTCAGCCTATTCAGGGCTTGCCTCACTGATAGTGACAGCTCTTTGGATCCCATCTTGAGAGTTGACAGCAACAGATTCCAAATGCAAATGGCACACTTGAAATGAACTCTGGACCTTTTATTTGCTCATCATAATTGGGATAATAAGGGAATAACACACACCTAGCCATGGAACAGCTGATAAACCAATTGTCCCATTACTTTTGGTCCCTTAACAAGTGGGAGGCACAATTCCTACACTGTTTACCTGATTTCGATGTAAATACCCTCACATTAAAGATGACAGTCTGCAGTTAAAGCACATCTTGTTTGTTTTATTTCAAATCCATTGTGGTGGTGGTGTATAGAGCCAAGAATGTTACAATTGTGTCGATGTCCCAATATTTATGGACCTGACTGTAAATGTCAAATACATATGTTTAAAAGAACAAAAAATATAAAACTGGATTAAAAACATGGCTAATGAAATCCCCCCTCTTCAATAAACCCCAAATGATAGTAGGTGAAATTCGATAACACGTGGTCGTCACAGGTGTTGAATTCCTCCGAGGCCCCAACAATTAGGCATTCACTGTACAAAAAAAATCATGTGATTATGTGGCTGGAGGTATATTAGACGGTCATTGGATAACAATTAGAGTTGAGCGAACCCGAACTGTAAAGTTCGGGTTCGTACCGAACTTTAGGTTTTTCAGCACCCGAACCCGAACATTTACGTAAAAGTTCGGGTTCGGTGTTCGGCACTTTCTTGGTGCTTTTTGAAAGGCTGCAGCCAATCAATAAGCATAATACTACTTGCCCCAAAAGGCCATCAAACCCATGCCTATTATTGGCATGGCTGTGATTGGCCAACTGCAGCATGTGACCCAGCCTCTATTTAAGCTGGAGTCACTCTGCTCGGATCAGTGTAGGGATAGGCTGCAGCTGCTGTGAGGGAGAGATCAGGGAAAAATCTTATGAAGAACTGCTTCTTTACTCAGCGATCTACAGCAAATGTGTTTTGTGGGTTCAGTGCACAATTGTTTTAAGCCTGCCCTGAGCCAACTACTACTGAAAACTAACTTTTTTCCCTTCAGTTAGTCAATATCAATACATAATTGGCAGCCATTTTATGCAACGATAGTGCACCAGCACAGGATATCTGCACGTCTGCAAGTCCAGAAATACTGCTTTGAGACACTGGAGTTAAAAAAAAAAACATTTTTTTTTTATATAGTGCACATCTAGGATTAGACATGCATAAGTGAGTGTCACATTTAGGCCATAAATACAGCTTTTTGCTTACTGGGGTGAAAAAAAAACCATCTGTGTCATATAGTGCACATCTAGGATTAGACGTACATAAGTGAGTGTCACATTTAGACCAGAAATACAGCTTTTTGCTTACTGGGGTGAAAAAAACCCATCTGTTTCATATAGTGCACATCTAGGATTAGACGTGCATAAGTGAGTGTCACATTTAGGCCAGAAATGCGGCTTTTTGCTTACTGGGGTGAAAAAAAACATCTGTTTCATATAGTGCACATCTAGGATTAGACGTGCATAAGTGAGTGTCACATTTAGGCCAGAAATACAGCTTTTCGCTTACTGGGGTGAAAAAAAACCCATCTGCTTCATATAGTGCACATCTAGGATAAGACATCCATAAGTGAGTGTCACATTTAGGCCAGAAATACAGCTTTTTGCTTACTGGGGTGAAAAAAAAACATCTGCTTCATATAGTGCACATCTGGGTTTAGACGTGCATAAGTGAGTGTCACATTTAGGCCAGAAATACAGCTTTTTGCTTACTGGGGTGAAAAAACCCTCTGATGTACTGCACGTCTGGGATTAGACATGCATAAGTGACTGTAAAATTTAGGCCACAAATACGGATTTCTCATACTGGGGCATACTGGGGTGAAAAAAAAACATCTGTTTCATATAGTGCACATCTAGGATTAGACATGCATAAGTGAGTGTCACATTTAGGCCAGAAATACAGCTTTTTGCTTACTGGGATAAAAAAAAAAAAATCTGTTTCATATAGTGCACATCTAGGATTAGACGTGCATAAGTGAGTGTCACATTCAGGCCAGAAATACAGATTTTTGCTTACTGGGGTGAAAAAAAAAACATCTGTGTAAGCCGTGCACCGGGGTGGGCTCCCCAGGATACAGCAAAGTCACAGACAAGAAAAGCGACACTGACACCAGCGTAATATGCAAGAACTGAAACTTTACTTTAACAATGGTGAAAACACAATATAAATATACACAGACTAAGTTATACCCCAGGCCCACAGTCACCGCCCCTGTCCGAGGGACAGGCCTTGCCCGATGACGCACACAGCAGAGCCTGCAAGTCGTGCCGTGCCGCTAAAGAGGACACACCTAGCCAGTGGCGGACTCAGCAGAGCCTGCAAGTCAAATACTGCGCTGCAGTCCAGTACAGTAAGGCCTAGCAAACATATAACCAGGGGTCGAGTCGAGGGGGAACGGGTGGGAACGGGTGGGAACGGCGTTCCTGCACTTTTTTCACAGCAGGAACGCCGTTCCCGTTCTGGGCCGGTGCTTCCATAAGGCAGACCAAGCGGCTGCCTTAGGACGCACTCTGCACAGAGAAAGGGGTGGGCGGAAAAACAAACTTTTTTTTTTTTAATCACTTACTTGCCACTTGCCAGCAGCGCTGCCGGGCGCCCTCCCCTCCCCTCCCCAGCCAGTGTTCACTCTGTCTAAGCCGCAGATAGGAGCAGGAGGCTGCTGATTGGCCAGTATCAGCTAGCTGCCCTGCCATTGGTTTATCCTTTCACACCCCCTTCTCTCTGGAGCTGAACACAGCAGGAGGCAGGCGTTCTCACAGTGGATCATGTGACCATGAAGGAGCATGTGACCAGTGACGTCACAGACCTCCTTCTAACAAATCCATTCTAGCATCTACCCAGCATGTATGGCAGGACTCTGCTGAGCAAAGACCATGTGCCCAGGTGAGGTGACCACAGAAGTGCTCTGGCATCTGTCTGCTGCTGGAAGCTCAATGTGGAGCTTTATGAATGTAAAAACTAATAGCCAAGAGGCTAAACAAACCCCTGCTTGTCTGCTTCTGACCCTAATCTTAACACATAACGTTAATTTGATTGCAATCTACCCTAACACCTAAAGGGATTTTTTAAAGCCTGTTGTTTCTGTAGATGACCTTATGCTGATAGTAGTGTTAATAGAGTCTCAAAGGTCTGTAAAAATAGGGTAACTGCTTTTATAGACCCTTGAGACTCTATTAACACTACTATAAACATAAGGTCACCTAGAGAAAGAGCAAGTTAAAAAAAAAAAAAAAAAAAAAAAAAAAAAATTCCCTTTAGGTGTTAAAACATAACTTATTTGATTGCTTGAACACCTAAAGGAAAACAAATTAAAAACCTGCTGCTTCTCAAGATGACCTTATGTCGATAGCAGTGGTAATAGAGTCTGAAAGGTCTATAGAAGCAGTTACCCTATTTTTACAGACCTGTTACAGCAATCAAATGAAAGTTATGTTATAACACCTAAAGGAAAAACATAATTTAAAAAAGATGCTGTTTCTCTAAATGACCTGATGTTGATAGTAGTGTTAATAGAGTCTCAAAGGTCTGTAAAAATAGTGTACCTGCTTCTATAGACCTTTGAGACTCTATTACCACTACTTTTAGCATAAGATCATCTGGAGAAACATCAGGTTTTTAAAAAAAAAAAAAATTTCTGTAGGTGTTAGAGCAATCAAATGGAGGGGGAGAAATGTGACATGGGTGCATCTTATAGGGTGAAAAATACGGTACTTGCTTGCTCCTCCTCCCAACCTCCCCTGCCCTTTGCGTACGCCGCGCGCCGTGACGTCACCAGAAGGAATTTGGGTGAGTTCCCACACTTTTTTTCCCAGGACTTGACCCCTGCATATAACCCTATCTATCTAACTACTATAAGGCCTAGGCTAGTCTCTGTTACTTCAGGCGCCACACAGTAGAATACAATCAGTAACCAGATGTACTGACCTGCGTCCGTTCTGGACCAGAGGATGCCGCTTACCCGGGATGGCCACCAAACGCTCAGCAACCGTGCGGCCTTCCTTGATAATAAGACTTCTGCCCACATGCTGTACACTGTCTTCCTGGAGCAATCTCTCTTTCAAAGAGCTGGTTCCAGTAAGGGGACAACAGCTAATCTCCTTCCTTTGCGTGTCCATTCACTCCTGGACAGCCGCAAGCCAGGATGGAATCGGATTCAGTCTCTCAAAGAACATTGCTTCCACCATGTCAGATCAGCACTTCCTGGTTTTCAGAAAAAGCTAGCATGAGTCATCATCTGCTTTGCATATGCAGATCCCAGAGTGTGCTGACTGTGCTGCAAAACAGTGGCCGCTAGTGCCCGGAATGCCAAATGACAGCTGCAATACAATTTAAACATAAACATTTACAGGCAGAGTTTATGCACAATCTCACATCTGTTTCATATAGTTTAGACGTGCATAGGTGAGTGTCACATTTAGGCCAGAAATACAGCTTTTTGGTTACTGGGGTTATAAAAACCCTCTGATATACTGCACATCTGGGATTAGACATGCATAAGTGAGTGTCACATTTAGGCCAGAAATAAGTTTTTTGTTTACTGGGGTGAAAAAAAAACATTTGTTTCATATAGTGCACATCTAGGATTAGACGAGCATAAGTGAGTGTCACATTTAGGCCAGAAATACAGCTTTTTGCGTACTAGGGTGAAAAAAAAACCAAAACATCTGTTTCATATAGTGCACATCTAGGATTAGACATGCATAAGTGAGTGTCACATTTAGGCCAGAAATACAGCTTTTTGCTTACTGGGGTGAAAAAAAAAACATTTGTTTCATATAGTGCACATCTAGGATTAGACATGCATAAGTGAAGTGAGTGTCACATTTAGGCCAGAAATACAGCTTTTTGCTAACTGGGGTTAAAAAAAACTCCGATATACTGCACATCTGGGATTAGACGTGCATAAGTGAGTGTCACATTTAGGCCAGAAATACGGCTTTTTGCTTACTGGGGTTAAAAAACCCTTTGATATACTGCACATCTGGGATTAGACGTGCATAAGTTACTGTGAAATGTAGGCCACAAATACCGCTGTCATATAGAGTAAAAAAATAAATAAAATTGAGTGCAATACCCTACATCAGGGTTTTTATTGGCGGTTAATTATTTTTAACAGACTTAACCACTTTTTACTTTGCTTGGTGAACGCTAACTATGAGGCAAACATCTAATAAGGGACGCGGTCATGGTCGTGGTGGTGGTGTTGGTGGAGCCTCTGGTGCAGGGAGAGGACGTGGCCGTTCTGCCATAGCTACACGTCCTACTGAACCTACTACCTCATGTCCCAGTAGCCGCCAGAATCTACAGCGATATTTGGTCGGGCCTAATGCCGTTCTAAGGATGGTAAGGCCTGAGCAAGTACAGGTGCTAGTCAATTGGGTGTCCGACAGTGGATCCAGCACATTCACATTATCTCCCACCCAGTCTTCTGCAGAAAGCGCACAGATGGTGCCTGAAACCCATGTCCATCAGTCTGTCACATCACCTCTGTGCATATCGGGGAACCTGTCTGAGCCTCAAGTGTTGGGCTTAGGGCCTAGGCGAGTGTTGGGCTTACCGCGACTTATGCGTTGACAGCGCAGGCTGCAGATGGCAACACTATTGTCAGCAGCTGACACATTAAAAAAAGCCCACACTGCGGGGCCATGTGCCGGAATCCTGGGAGCGCCAGATGTGACCATACATGGTGGATGGCTCGCTCCAGATATATTTACAGTCTGCGTTTTGCCTCCTGTGCACTGCAAGTTCTGCCTGCTTCTCCTCCTACTACCCCCTATCTGCTGCTCTGTCTCTCCCACTGATTTTCCCTCCTCTTCCTCTCTTCTGGGCACCCACGTGACATCCATCGACACATCATCATCGTCACCTTCACCACCACTGATGTACGAGATCTCGGAGTAGGCAGCAACAGCGGTGACCTCCGTCCTTGGGCTGATTTGGGTACTGTTGCCAGACCGCTGGATGGTGGCTGTTGCTACCTCCTCTTCCTGATCCGATGCCAAGAATGGCTGCGCATTGGTAAGGTCTGGGAATGGATGGGAAAATAATTCCTCTGACTCGAGTGGAGGGGCTATGGTGGTGGTGGTATCTTTGGGGGCGCACACAGCAGAAAGTGAGGAGGGTGCATATACAGAGGATGAGGAGGGTGCAAAAGCGGAAGGCTGTGAGCCACTCAACCAACTCTGGTGCGTCCCTTGACGTAATTGCACGCACCTTCTCCAACTTCCCACTTAAGCTCCGGCCTGGTGCACCTGCCCGACTACTAGCATCCCTGCGGAATGGCCTGCCTCTTCCTCTGCCTGTCATTTTCAAAATGACCCTGTGACAAAGTCCCTATAGAAGAGCCGTATTTGTGGAAGCAGGTATATCGCAGACCTCAATCAATATTTAGTGGAATCTGGAATATCAAACCCCTTAATCAATATTTGGTGGAAGCCATTATATCAATCTCCTCTATCAGTATTTTGTGGAAACAGGTACATAGAACCCTTTAATGAGTATTTGCTGGAAGCTGGTATATCAAACTCCTTAATCTATATTTGGTGCAAGCATATCGCAGTTCGCAATCAATATTTTGTGGAAGCCGATGTATGACAACCCTCAATCAATATTTTGTGGAAGCAGATGTATCACACCCCTCAATCAGTATTTTGTGGAAGCAGGTATATCGCACCCCATAATCAGTATTTTTGGGGGGGCTACAGGTAAATCACACCAGTTGCAATTAGTTATTCCAATAGCATTTGTCCCTCTATCTAGCTGCAGTATCTCAGCAGAACCGCACACATCTGCCGCACAATACAAATGCACTATAATATACTTTCTATGTTAGTAGGTATATTAAAGGTATATCACACCCCTCAATCAGTTTTTTTTCTAAAGTGAATAACCCTAATGTTCATAATCTTTCAGGGTACTGTAGTACTGTAGTCCTCCCATTCCAGTTATCCTCCAAGATAGCATCTCTTAGAAAACCTTCAAACAGAATTGTCATGAATTGAAAGAGATTGGGTGTTATTTTCATGGCCATTGAAATGATGTAATATTAAGGGAACTGTTTAGCTGTTAGTAGCCAAGCCTGTGATTATCCAGAAATGGTAAAATGGTGATTGTATTTGGCCTCACAGCTATTTAAACCGATATATGACCGCTTAACATTGTAGCCCGTGTCCATAATAGGCTCCCTATCTTGAGCCTTGAATATTTACACACCTGTAGTGAATAATTGGTTATGGTAGGTGGTTGTAGATGGTGTGACCTAGTAGTTTCCCAACAGCAATTTGTATGATTTGTATTTTACAATAATTAATAAAGATTGTAATATTTTAGAAGGACCGTAGTAGTACTCTTGTTTTCTTGTTGAATATGTTAGTAAAATAGAGTAGTCCTGTTACTAATAGGAGTTACCACTTATTGGATCAATAGTTGTATTCATTTTAATATGTTGTAGCCATGCCAGAACAATATACCAGAATTTGGCTGTAAATAAGAACCCATACTAATGCCTCATTTAGACTACCAAATTGTCAGGCAGATTAAGATAATCTACTTGCGTAAAGGTGCTGCAAATCACCCAATGAACAAGCAAAACACTCGTTCATTGGGTAAAACAATACTTTATGAGGACATCTAAATTATTGTTTCTGGGCAGCAGGTCTTGTTGTCTAAACAGCAGAAAATTCCCCCCCAAAAAAATTCTATAAATATTGAGTAAAAAAGCTCTTTCCAATATAAGTATCTCTTTGAGGGAGTTCATGGAAAGGATAGAAAGACTTTAAAAATAATAAATAAGCAAGAATTACTCAGTGAGGATCAGTGTAGGTGAGTGATGGTTCTTTTCAAAATATTGAGCCATTCTGTCACAAAAGGCTAACTGTTTTTCTAACTGTGTGACTGGTACTTTGACTTTCACTTTGTTCTGGTCATCTAATAAATCTTATCCTTTTTTAGACCTGGCATGAGCGGGAAAAATATGCAGATTGCGGTGCTAAGGACCTTTGTGCCACAAACTGTGTCAGAAATACGCCTAACATAGACGTATTTCTATATGATAACTGATCCCTTAATTGTATTATCATTCGGGGGTAGGGCTAATATCTTTATATTATATAGATTCAAGTGTATTATACTGTGCCCTGTATTTTCCAGTAGAAAATGATCCTTGGGAAACACAGTCCTCATCCCTGACCACCAGGACCAGTTAGTGCTCTGTCAGTACATGGCGGCCTCCCCTTTCTACAAAGATGTTCCGCTGTGTACTGGTGTTTATTCTGACACTAGGGCTGGGTTCACATCCTATTATTGCCATCCATTTAATGCATACCAAAAATGTATGTGTTATCAGATGACTCAGACTGAGGCCGTACAGTGGCGTCCGTTCCCCATACAGTTCCATGGTAGAAATAAAATTTACGTTAACTTATGCATTTTTTTAAATAGACTCTGCAGGATACAAAAACGAGTGCTGCACATTTGTATACATTAAACCGATAGGAAATAAAAAATTTCTAGGCTCCAGCAGGGCACATTTTTGAGAGTTTCCCTTTAAGGCGCATAAAAATGTACCCTGATTAAAATACATATTTTTGTGGGAATATTTTGCCAATGATCCCCTTCTAGTATATGACTGTCCATATTGTGGGACTATTTGTGTATTTCTAGTAAGTGTTTGCTGGCTGCAAATATGAGCTGAATGATTTTCAAGTTCGCCTGCCATTAAAGTGAATGGGGCCCGCCGCGAACTCGCGGTTCACGAACATTTGATCGCGTTCGCAAACCGTCCTGGCCGATGTTCGTTCATCACCAGTCACTAGATCATCAGGAGCCTCAGATATGAATAGGCGACACTGAGAGTTGCTTGTGAATATGATCTGATTAATAACTGATACAATGTGTTGGTGTCTAGTACACAATGTACCAAAGTGGTGCTGCAAGTAACACGTGGCAGAGAACACGATACTCCCGGAAGTTGGGAGATCGCGCCACCATTGATTGTTAATTGCCAAAAAAGGCGCAACCCCTGATAAAGGTGAGGGGCCGCGCAGACTGAAAACAAGAAATCAGAACAAAAGTAAGCAATCACACTGTCCCTACTGGTGATGATGGACAGCGCGTCCGGGCTCTGGTATGGCTGTTGTGCGCGCGCGGCAGCGTGTGTGTTGTAAGCAGATGGCTCCGCCCACTACAGAGGAAGGAACCTATCCAGCACGGGGGCCATGCAGGAGATGCGGGGTTGTGGTGCATCCTCCGTCTGAATGCGGTCCTCGGCAGTGATGATCGGTTCGTGAGATAACTAATATGAGGGGTGATATTGTGGTATTTCATAGGGAAGGGCATTATATGTGGGGTTGTCAGTTTCTCATATACAAGCCCAAGTCACCAAGAGCCTATGATTGATATAGCAGGATTATTTGCCTGAATTTTGAAGATTTCATTGCAATGTGTCATCAGTCACATGGCTGTTTTGTGACTGTGACCATAATGGCGAAGGACCAATAGTGCCATTGCGATGTTTGTCTTAGGTGGTCCAAGAATCTACCATATTAAAGGTTTGTCTTATGATGTGATTTAGACAGATGTTTTAGTCAAGGATGTACCCCCAGAGATCCTTTATTCAATAAAGCAGGTAAAGAAAATCTGGTCATTCAAACCTGTTGGTTTAACTGTACCTAGTCTGAAAATCCACGTTTAATTGCCTCAATCCCCTAAAAATTTCAGGGCATTTGGATTGGCATTATGAAATTGCTTGACATGTTTGGTGACTGGAGTGTCATTCCTGACATCTCCATGGTGTTCACCAATGCGCCTTCTGAATTTGCGAGTGGTTTTGCCCACATATTTAATTCCACATGTACTTGTTATTAAGTAGACCAGTCCAGAGGTCTTACAATTGATAAAGGATCAAATGTCAAATGTTTGGCCTGTATGTGTGCATGTGAATTGTTTGAATGGTAAAACAAATCCTCATGCTACGCAGGTGCCACACCTGAATGTCCCTGTAACGGTACTTCTAAGCTAAGTGGTGGGCCTCAGTGTTTGAAAGAAGCTGTGAACCAACCGATCATTGAGGTTATGTCCACGGCGATTTGTGATGGCTGGGGCATTGCCAACCTGTGTACCTATATCGGTGTCCAACTTCAAAATATCCCAGTGTGTGTTGAGAACAGGTCTTACTTCGACATGTGCTGTATCAAAGGTTCCAATGATAAGTGCCATATTCTCTCCTTCAGATTTGGATCTGGGATTCAATAAGGTGTCTCTGTTTCTACATAAGACCTTTGGTGGGCCTCATGGAGCACCTTACGTGGGTAACCTCATCTTAAAAATCTGTCCTGAAGGTCCTTTGCTGCCACATGATATTTATCAATTGAGTTGCAGTTGCGTCGTATTCTTAGGTATTGACCTTGGGTATACCTTGTTTCAGGGGCTCAGAATGCCAGCTATTCCAGTGCAATAAGGTATTAGTTGCATTGGGTTTTAAAAAAAATATTGCTGACAATATTTAAATTTTTTTCCTGTCCAGCAATGTGATCTCATCCCTGTGGATTTCAGCCGCAAAGAATAGGCCAAGTTCGTTGATGTTGAGTGCACTTACAAACTCATGGAGCTGATGTGCAGTCCCTTTCCACAGGATGTAAGGTTTCAAAAGACCCACTAAACCCAGGAGGTCAAATATACAAATCCAATAGTCAGCGACTATAATTCCTGTTTTCGGTCAAGTTTTAAAATATAACTTTTATTTGACTTTTATTAAACGAACATTAGCACAAAAACATATAGGTGAGAATGTAAAACTACATATGGAGGGCTGTACAGTGGCGTACATAGAGAAGTAAGGGCCCCATAGCAAGGATCAAACCAGCCCCCCCCCCCCCCCCCACACACACACACAGAATAAAAGGGTTTCTGCCTAAACCCTTTTCAATGACCCTTGCACCATTTTTTCCACTGCCTCATTTGCTAAAAGCTGTTCCTTTATAGCAGGTTTTCTCAACTCCAGTCCTCAGAACCCTCCTACCAATAATGATTTCATGACTTCCTTAGTATTGAGCAGGTGATATAATTAGTGTCCATGCATCAGGACTTACCATAGGTATTTATTCTGTGGGATATTCTCAAATCCTGACCGGTAGATGGTTCCCGCGGACTTGAGTTGAGAAACCCTGCTTTAGAGGGTAGAGTCCTGACCAAGTTTTAACCCCCAGTAGAAGAGGAGATGATCCCAACTGGGCCCCCTCTTGCCCTGGGCCCCATAGCAGTGGCATGGTCTGCCACTATGGTAGTTACGCCCCTGGGGCTGTATATATGGAGGCTTTTTTTTAGGGTATATTGTCTCTACTAATTAAAGGATCAGATGATATTAATGCATATCTCTCTGATAATAGAGTGCAGACAATATCATATACTTTATGTCTGTAATGTCAGCTGACATCAGACACTTTGTAGCTTTATCTATACTGCTCTCTATTAGCTCATTACCCTGCCTGGAGTGCTGTTAGCGTCATATCTAGCATCTGCCAAGATACACTTAGTAGCTCTGCTACTGGCACTTAATTTTCCGGCACTGCCCCTATGTTATAATGTGTGCTCAGCGTCTGCAGTTTGCCGTTCGCCATCTAATTATTTTTTTGCCCTGACATAATTTTTAAAAACAAAAAGAATGCAGCTCCCCCTTGCATTCTTTTTGTTTTAAAAAATTATGTCAGTCAAATAAAAGTTATATTTCCACAGGATGAACACATCATCTATGAAACAAAGCCATGGTAAGATGTGTTGGGGCAAGTTCGAAGTGGGTTCCTCAAAAACTACATTCTGTTCCCAACAGCACAGGTAGAGATAAGCAAAACTGGGGGCACAAGGGCTCCCCACCGCCACTCCCCTGAGCTGGTGGTAAATCTGTCTGTCAAAGAGGAAAATGTTTTTGATTAAGATGAAATGTCGAAGGTACAATACGAATTTGTTGTGCGGATATAGATGTTCACCCCTTTATTGTAGGAACTGTGGCACTTTTTCACAGCCCTTTTCTTGGGGGATACTTCTGTATAGTGCCTCTACATCAATGCTGTTTTTTCAAGACATCCATCGAGTCCCTAGTGTAAGGTTGGAACGCAAACACAAGGGGTCTTAAAATGGTATTTATATAGATCCCCCAAATGATGAGTAAGGTTGCCTGTGCCAGAGACTATTGGCCTTCCCTTTAAAGAGGACCTTTCACCAGAATAAAACTTCTAAAGTAACTATACAGGCATGTAGAGCGGCGCCCAGGGACCCCCCTGCACTTACTGTTATACCTGGGCGCCCCTCCGTTCTCCCGTTATTGCCTCCGGTATCTTCATAGTTAGGCTCCACCCAGGGGAACCTGCCGGCACCTCCTTCTCCCATGCTGTAGCGCTGGCCAATCACAGCGCTCAGCTCATAGCCTGAGAGGCTTTTTTCTCTCTCAGGCTATGAGCTGAGCGCTGTAATTGGCCAGCGCTACAGCATGGGTGAATGAACCGCCGGCAGGTTCCCCTAGGTGGAGCCTAACTATGAAGATACCGGAGGCAATAACGGGAGAACGGAGCCGCGCCCAGGTATAACAGTAAGTGCAGGGGGGTCCCTGGGCGCCGCTCTACATGCCTGTATAGTTACTTTAGAAGTTTTATTCTGGTGAAAGGTCCTCTTTAAGGGGGACAGACCCTTGCGGGCTTTTGGTAAGCAATAGAAGCAGGCCGTTTGGGGGTATGAAGGTAGAAGAAAATTATATTCTGTGCTGCTTATTAGCTCCTGTTGTTGAGCCTTGTCCAATATTGTTTTTAATTACCCTCTAAACATCGTGGTTGGATTGGTATCCAAAACGTTGTAACATTCCCCATCATCTAATATCCTGTGGCACATCTCCTTGTATTGTGCAACATCCATGATAACAATGTTGCCCCCTTTGTCAGAGGGTTTGATGACAATGGAGTCATCTGTCTCCAATGTCATCAGGCCCCTAATCTCTTCAGGTTCAAGATTGTTTCTGCCAGCCTTATTAAAGGCTATATTAACTAGTTGATCTGTTACCACCTTGAGGAAGATGTCAATCGGAGTGTTATCACTCATTGGTGGGTATTTATTAGATGGTAGATGTAGGTTAGTAAATGGTCCTGGTCCTGGTGTTCTATCACCCTCTTCTAGGAGATCTGCCAATACTCGAACGTCGTATAACTCATCCACCTCTATACCCAGTGCCATAGCTTCCTGTTTGTCATGGGTGGCAAAGAGTTTTTTCCACTTAAGTTTTCTACAGAACAGATGTATGTCTTTCGCCCATTCAAAGTGGTTAAATTTATGGGTGGGGACGAATGATAATCCCCTACCCAACAGGTTGAGTTCTGATGCGGAAAGCTGTTTATGAGACAAATTTAGAACCTGAAGATTATCAAAGGGCATTTCGGTTGCGTTTGGGGTTAACTACTGTTCTCCCGATTGCGTAGTGGGTATTCGATGGTAATGGGCGGGTTCCCTAAAAAAACACTACCTCTGGGTCTCCCCCGAGCACAACCCCTCTGATTGGGACATCTACCTCTGGTTGTAGGATGTCTAAAGCAGGCAATATTGGAGATCTTCGGTCCTTCACTCTCACCCTCAGAGGATGACGGTTCAGTTTTGACTTCAAGGGCCTTAGAAATATGAGCCCCGAAGTCTAGAACTCATCCTTCTCTGAAGTTGTTGATGTCTCTTATGAACTGCAAGTGTTTGTGTTCTTTTAATTCCGCAGTGTATTTTTCTACTACCTGGTGTAGTGCGGTTTCTTTTTTAGTATAATCTGGGTGGGTACTGAATTTTCTTGTGGCCTCAATACACTCTTCAGGTTCAGTTTTACTTTTAGTGAAGATTGTTTTTTACTCTTCTAACAATAAGGACATAAGTCTTAATGAAGACTCTACAGACTCCTTCTCCCAATTCTTGTTGAATTCAGTGAATCTCATTCTAGTTGCTGGTAGGAGTGAGATGCGGAGACCTCTTGGAAATATTTTATTTTTTAGATAATGCTCCAGGCACTGCAGCTCCCACCAGCTTCTGATGTGGCCTTTGTATTATTTTCATGTGATCCGCTGCTAACGGCAATCCCCAGCAAAAATGCATACAATGGAGGATGTCAGCAGCGTACCACATGCACCACAAAAACATCCTACACAAGATGGAATAATGTGTGGATGAGAATATAGAAATCCATAAATCACTGCAAAAGGTGCACCACAATAATATGCTACTGACAATACTGGCCAAACCCTCACGCCGATGTTAAAAACGGAGACTTTGGCCAATATATTCCAGTCAGGAACATATTGGAGGCCAAAGCACCGCGTCAAGGTATCTCAGTGTGGCATGGGTCCTACTGCTAACCTACCTACAATGTGTGAATACAGTCCGATAGGTGCTGAGGTCTGACTCACAGCCAAACTCCCACATACCTCCATAGTAAGATCACTAATACAATGGAAGGGTAGAAGGAGGCTGCGAGCCCCACCTATAACAGGCCACGTGGCACAGGCTACCAGATGCACAGAATGTTACCAATGATAAACTATGGCTGGGGATTGCCCTTAGCAGCGGATCACATGTGGAGGGTTTGCAACCCCGGGTATAAACACGCTACAGTGTTTGGGGTCTTGAGCCCTTCCTCCCATTTAGGCGACTTCATTATGTGATTTTTTTTCTTGATATATATGGAATGTGCCATAGTTTATCATTTATAGTTTTTAGGTTGAAACAGCAGCTCTATAGAAGATGGCTGTCCCCATAAAATGAATAAAAAATTAAATTAAAAAAGATACAATCATAAAATGAAAGGTCATAAAAGTAAAAATATATATATAATTTTACAAACAGCTTTAATCTGTAATTAAAACAAAAAATGACACATTTCCTTTAACTTCTTCCTTCTCCACTGGCAAATTAAACAATGAATCACAGTCACTCCACCATGGATAGCATGCCAAGCAGTCAATCAAGCTTTTCTTTCACCAGAAAATATTTCTATAGGCGGACTAGCTTTCACTGTAATGCCTTATTCACACTGTCACTGTTCGGTCAGTGATTTCCATCAGTGATTTCCAAAAATTTGCCCCAAAAGGTGTACATAGCCTTTAAAGCCTTTATGATGTTTTCTTTTAAACATAATTATCTGCATGGAAGCACTCTTTAGGGAAGTGCATCTCATGTAAGAAAAAATATCACACCCTCTATTCTTTTTAGTCAAGTGTATGTAAGATGGCATTAGACAATCTGAAATGCTAAACCAGTTTGTCTGCTGACAGAAAAAGGATTGCTGGTGAGTGGGTTAAGGAAAGCATAGAGACACACACACAGGCAAACTAATACACCAATTATCCCACAGCATAAGCCCCAGTTATGCCGTATTCACACGTCAGTGTTCGGTCTTTTCCATTGGTGTGTATGTCCGTATTTCCGTTCCTCCCAAAAATAGAACACGTCATATTATTGTCTGCATTACAGACAAGGATAGGATTGTTTTATTAGGGGCTGGCCATTCTGTTCCGCAAAATGCGGAATGCACACGGACGGTATTTGTGTTTTGCGGATCTGCAATTTGTGGACCACAAAACATCCAACGGTCATGTGAATGAACCCTAAGGCTGGGTTCACACCTGAGCGTTTTACAGCGCGTTCCTACGCGCTGTAAAACGCTCAACAAGGAGAAACCAATGATTCCCTATGGGAATGGTTCACACTTGGGCGTTTTACAGCGCGTACGATCGCGCTGTAAAACGCCCGACGCTCCAAAAAGTACATGAGCGACTTTTGGGGCGTTTGTGGCCATAGGACACTGTAGTGAATCACACAAACGCGCGTCAAACGCGCGTTTACTATTACAAAAACGCGCATAAAAATGCGCGTCAAAAACGCGCGTAAAACGCGCGTTTGCGCAACGCTCAAGTGTGAACCCAGCCTTAGGGAAAGATCTGCACTTGTGTGTTTAGATCCGCACCTAGTTTTAGCTCAGAATCACTGACCGAACAGTGACAGTGTGAATAAGGCATTACAGTGAAAGCTAGTCCGCCTATAGAAATATTTTCTGGCCAAAGCCAAGCTTGATTGACTGCTTGGCATGCTATCCAGGGTGGAGTGACTGTGACTCATTGTTTAATTTGCCAGTGGAGAAGGAAGAAGTTAAAGGAAATGTGTCATTCTTTGTTTTAATTAAAGATTAAAGGTTTTAGTAAAATGATATATTTTGTTTTAAATTTTATGACCTTTCATTTTCTGATTACATCTTTTTTAATTTTAGTTTTTATTCATTTTATGGGGACAGCCATCTTCTATAGAGCTGCTGTTTGAACCTGGAAACATCAGCTCAATAGATTACCTTACATGCCTCGCAGGAGTCCCAATGACTATTCAGTGGAACAAAATAAGAACATGGAGGCAGCGCCAATAAAGTAGTGCAGAAAAAAAAGGTTCTTTTAATCCATGTTGTGGCAGTGCAAACACATGCATTTAAATCCCTTGCTGTAGAATGACTGTTCGTCACTATTAGGCCTCGTTCACACTTCAGTGTTTGGTCAGTGATTTCCATCAGTGATTTGTGAGCCAAAACCAGGTGCAACTCTAAACACAGAACAGGAGTAGATCTTTCCCTTCTACCTCATGTCTGTGGAGGCTCCACTTCTGGTTTTGGCTCACAAATCACTGACCAAACACTGAAGTGTGAACGAGGCCTTAGGCTTAGTTCACATTTCACTTATTTGGTCAGTTATTCTCATCCATTATTGTCAGCCCAAATTCGGTGCAAAACCACAGAACAGGTGCCGATCTATTCATGATATCAGAGAGTAAGCTTGGCTCCTGAATTTATGTGAACTCAGACTTATGCGGTGTGCCAGACCTTGCAGGGGTATTATGTGTGAGGTCACGGTGTGAGCAATAGGTGGGCCGAGGTAAATACAGTTCTGGTTACTCACGGTTATGTCGTCCCTGGGCAGGCTCACATAAGTGAAAAGGAGAATGGCACAAGGATTCTCTGGGGCACACTCTGGTGTAAGGGACACTGGCCAGATGTGGGTTTGAGGTGCCCTTGGTGGTCTGTATTAATGTGCCAGTGGCAAGGTCCCTTGTAGTCGTGACGCCAGTACCTTTTGTATGGAGGTACAACCATTTACTGTTGTATTAATAGAGGAACTGAGTCTGAGGCAAGCAGGGTGAAACTCAAAATGGCACTTTACTGTAGATGACTCTTGATAACAACACATCCAATGCATTAAGGCTACTTTCAAACTTGCGTTCAGAGCGGATCCGCCAAGACGGATCCGCTCATATAATGCAGACGATGGGATCCGTTCAGAACGGATCCGTCTGCATTATAGTGTAGAAAAAATTCTAAGTGTGAAAGTAGCTTCAGACGGATCCGTCCAGACTTTACATTGAAAGTCAATGGGGGACAGATCCGTTTGAAAATTGAGCCATATAGTGTCAAATTCAAACGGATCCGTCCCCATTGACTTACATTGTAAGTCTGGACGGATCCGTTTTCCTCCGCACGGCCAGGCGGACACCCGAACGCTGCAAGCAGTGTTCAGGTGTCCGCCTGCTGAGCGGAGCGGAGGCCAAACGCTGCCAGACTGATGCATTCTGAGCGGATCCGCGTCCACTCAGAATGCATTAGGGCTGGACGGATGCATTCGGGGCCGCTTGTGAGAGCCTTCAAACGGAACTCACAAGCGGAACCCCGAACGCAAGTGTGAAAGTAGCCTTAAACAGTCTCTTGATACAATCCGGCATTAAGCACAATCTCCCATGCATATGGGGAAAGGGAAATGCAAATCCTCAATGAAGTAGAGGCTCTTGTAATACATAAGAAAGCTACTGCTCAGACTAGGCTGGTAACATAGTAACATAGTATATAAGGCCGAAAAAAGACATTTGTCCATCCAGTTCGGCCTGTTATCCTGCAAGTTGATCCAGAGGAAGGCAAAAAAAAACTGTGAGGTAGAAGCCAATTTTCCCTCCTTTAGGCCCCATGCACACGGCCGTTGTTCACGGCCGTGTGCGGGCCGTGGAACCGCGGCCTGGATCCCTTCCTGTGAGCTGGAGCGCACGGCGTCACTGGTTGCTATGACGCCGTGCGCTCCCTGCTGCCGCCGCAATACAGTACTACACTGGTATGATCTATACCAGTGTATTACTGTACTGTGCCGGCAGCAGGGGGCGCACGGCGTCATAGCAACCAGTGACGCCGTGCGCTCCAGCTCACAGGAAGGGATCCAGGCCGCGGTTCCACGGCCCGCACACGGCCGTGAACAACGGCCGTGTGCATGGGGCCTTAGGGGAATAAAAAATTCCTTCCCGACTCCAATCAGAATAACTCCCTGGATCAACGACCCCTCTCTAGTAGCTATAGCCTGTAATATTATTACGCTCCAGAAATACAGCCAGGCCCCTCTTGAACTCTTTTAGTGTACTCACCATTACCACCTCCTCAGGCAGAGAGTTCCATAGTCTCACTGCTCTTACCGTAAATAATCCTCTTCTATGTCTGTGTACAAACCTTCTTTCCTCCAGACGCAGAAGATGTCCCCTCGTCACAGTCCTGGGGATAAATAGCTGATGGGATAGATCTCTGTACTGACCCCTGATATATTTATACATAGTAATTAGATCTCCCCTCAGTCGTCTTTTTTCTAAAGTGAATAACCCTAATTTTGATAATCTTTCAGGGTACTGTAGTTGCCCCATTCCAGTTATTACTTTAGTTGCCCTCCTCTGGACCCTCTCCAGCTCTGCTATGTCTGACTTGTTCACAGGAGACCAGAACTGTACACAGTACTCCATGTGTGGTCTGACTAGCGATTTGTAAAGTGGTAGGACTATGTTCTTATCACGGGCATCTATGCCCCTTTTGATGCAACCCATTATCTTATTGGCCTTGGCAGCAGCTGCCTGAGACTGGTTTTTACAGCTTAGTTTGCTGTTTATTAAAATTCCTAGATCCTTTTCCATGTCAGTGTTACCGAGTGTTTTACCATTTAGTATGTACGTGTAAAGGGGGAGTATTATTCACCAATATTTATTCAAATATCGGTAATTAATATTCATAAATAGGAGGAGCCGTCAAGTGATGACTCCGCCTATTTATACCTTTATATTATTATTATTATAATAATAATAATACAATACTTTTACTATATTTTGCCTTATGCTAATAACTAAACTAGCTCCATGCGCCTTACTAACTGCCGCTAGTAACCACACGTTACACATTAGGTACAAATAACACACAATATTTATTAACACCTACAGTACACAACGCACGCAATGCACTAACAATACAGTACTAAAAATAGAACACTAAACTACACTAGACAATCCCAAATTCCACCCCACACACTAACTATACAATACAATAATACACTTACATACACACAACTATTGGTAACCCACCCGCCTGGCTACTTACTGTCCCTACGGGGTACAAGGGGTTAAGCACAATTGTGGCACTGCACGGATAAACACATGCAGGCCAAGGAACTGCTGCAGAGGTCTGCCAGGGTGCAGGAGCTCAGCAGGGGTTAATGCTGAGACAGGGCAGCCTGCAGTGAAGGGGTTAATGGTCTGTAGGGCAATGCAGGGGTTAATGCTCTGCAGGGACTTGCAGGGCAGAGACTGCAGGGTTGATGCAGGGGTGACAGGGCAGAGCAGGGCTAATCAGGGCAGCAGACTGCAGGCTGTGAAGGGGTTACTGCTGAAGAGGTCTGCAAGGGTCTCAGAAGGGGTTAATGCTGAAGCAGGGCAGCATATCAGGGGTTCTGTGCTGCAGGGGTATCAGGGCAGCAGGAACAGGGGGTTCAGGGGTTAACAAGGAAGCGATACCCAGCCAGCTGGCATTCGGGGGGGTTAATTGCTTCGTACAGCCTGTGTGCTCTCTCCTCCTGGGGCTGGCTGCTGTTTTCAGAGCGTAGTGCAGCTCATTGCTACCTGCGCCCTCTTCCTTGCTGGAGGTGCCGCTTCTGTGAGGGGTAGGTGCCGGGGATCAGCGCTATGCTGTGCGCTCTCCTGGGTTAGGGGTTCTGCCGCTCCGAGAGCCGGCTGCGCTCTCTTTCATCTGGGGGGGGGGGATCTTGTCTGAGCGCTGGCCGCGCTGCTCTTCAGGGAGACCGGTCGGGGTACCCAACTCTCCAGAGCGCAGTGCCGCTGGGGTATTTAAACCCCGCGGCGCTCGCTCCAGTTTTCCTGCCCTGCAGGCGTGCGCACGCATGCCTGCAGCCAGGTCCACGTGGGCTGGCGCGTTGATATGACATCACCGCACCAGCCCGCGCTCCCAGGCAGGGGGATCCTTTGATCCTCCCACCTGTGGAGATATCGCACATCTCTGGCGCTGTAATTACAGCGCTGGAGGTGAGCGGCACACAGGGGCATGGGAACTTTTTGTTCTCATGTCCCTGTTAGGCATACCAGCGCCGGAGATGGTGACAAAGGGCAGAGGATCTTTATTGATCATCTGTCCTTTGAAGTGGCCGAAACTGGACATAATTGTCCAGTTGTCGGCCTCTCCTCAGCTGGGGAGGGCACCATTCTTGGGGGTCATTCTTCGGCCAGCATTTGAACTAATATATTATATATATATATATATACATCCATAGATGCTTGGGGCACATCTATCAATGTATATATACATACACCTACATAGATATAATGGAGGTATGGATGGGCAGCAATAAGCCCACCCACACATATATATTTTATATACATAGAGATGTATGCTGACAAGGGGGCATACATACATCTCTATGCATACACATACTTGGGCCCATACTGGCCGTACAGTGCCAATATATATGTATATATGAAAAGGCATGCATACATATATTAATAATAATCCTTCCCTCTACAATCCCCCTGTTGTCGAGTACACGACAATAAAGCTTGAGGGAAGGGTAGGAATATCTTTTCCCCCCTCAACCCCACTCTTGGAGACAGTTCAGGAAGGACTGAAGTAATTTGTCCCTTAGGTACCTAGACATCATCCATTGCGCACTAACATCTCCGACCTGCCCTTCAACGTAACCAGGCGTCTCCATCCACAGAGTACACCATCTTCTTCTCTGGAACTTTCTTGGTCTGTGGTCTGTCAGTGTCGATCTTCAGGTATCAGCCACTCCCAATGACTCTGGAATGGCTTCACCCTCACAGTCTATGGGTCGATCCATGTAGCAACCGTGGACTGGCCTCCTTTAGTTTCCGCTGTCAGTGTCGATCTTTAGGTACCCGCCGCCACCAGTCAGACTCTGGGATAGGTTCACCCTCACGATCTCCAGGTAGTACGGTTAACCGTGGAATGGCTTCCTGTTAGTAACGGCACAACTTTTCTTCGGACACTGCTTCTTCCATCTTGATTGAAGAATCAGTTGTTGGAGAGGTTCTCCCATGGACGGATACGTAGGTCTTTACAAGGCAGGTCAGAATTTCTGGTAAGAAGTGATGTGATGGTACCTAAATTCTAACTGCGGGGAAGAACACCACACTCACTAACATTTAGTCCAACCCTTACAAACATCACCGTTCTTGGGGCTAAAGTGGCAAATGAACTTGGTAAAGGAGGGGGCCTGTCCCTAGGGAATCTACTCTTCCCCATTCACACAAAAACAGGTCACGTCCCTCCCAACACCACCAAATTCCATTAAATGTGTGTACCCATAGAGACTCATGCAACCTGGCCTATCTCTCTACACCTCCAAAGACACAGGTAGGTCGTAGACCCACGTGTCAATGGGAAACGACTATAGGATGCAAATGTGTACAGCCAAGTTATAACTCACCATAGTGCGTTGGGAGAGTTTCCCTGAGTATAGGCTGTCACACATTTGTACCTAGAGTGTCCATGGGTACACAATCAACAACAAACAAAATCAATATATGTACATAGTGCTATGGGGTTTCAGGATAGCACAAGTTATACGTCCGGAACCTTCATAGGAAACAAAGTGTGTCCATAAGATATTTGGCTACAGGACTATGTTGGAGTTATGTCCTGAGCCTCCTCCTCCGGTTAGTTCGGTAGAGTTCTGTCTGGTTCTGGTGCTTTTGGTCAATAAGGCCCTTGACCCTCCAATACACAGTCTATTGTAGATGATGATGACCAGAACCAGAAGAAGTTTCACTGGGTGAAACAAGAGATCGTAGCTGAATAAGCTCTTCCACCCGAACATCTCCAAGTCTCTCCAGAGCCTGAGATAATGCTCCCTCTGGATTGTGGCACAGTCCTCCATCTCTTGAAAACCTCTGGAGCCCCACAAGAGTGTCAGGGGGGATACCTAGTTTCTTCTGTGGCGTCATCTGGGTTTTTCCTCTGCTCCATAGTGAACACACCTATGACAGAAGAAAATGCCAGGCGCTCCTGGGGGATTTCCCCCCTCCGGTGCAATTAGTTGCACTACCCCAGCCCCTATACCTTTGACCCATGAAGAGAAAGGCATCGGGCTGACCTCCATCTCACAGGACCCCTCGTTATCCCAACACCGGTGTGAGAACACCCTACTTGCGTCTCCCCATCCCTCTGTACCAACAGATTAGGAGGGGTACCTTACTAAGTTAGGATAGCCGAGAGGAGCTGCAGATGAAGCACCATCTTGTTATTGATGGCACTGCATCCCTGTCCACTCATTTGTACTCAGGCTGATTTCCCCCTGTGATCCTGTCTTGTGGAGGCCTGCAGAATCAATGGCCTGGTCATGCCCTGGCTCCCCAGGACTCCACAATACAAGAACACAGTCCACAATCTGCTGCCAATCATTCCGTGTCCAATCCCCATCAGAGCTGTGTCCCCTGTTCGGACTAGAATTAAGTGCGCAGCACAACATTACACCAATGTTGTCTGTCCGCCCCAGTCCCCAGTGTAACACAGCCCTCACAAAAACCTTGAGCACAACAGTGTTATCCATATCGATCAGAGACCTTGGTTGCTCATCGGGACATCCCACTTAACTGTGTTCCAATGTCACCCGTTCCGCAATCCAACAATTTTCTCGATCCACAGTATAACACTGTTCCACTCCAAGGGGAAGCAAGAATGAATCAAAACAGCAGCGACCGGACTCACAGCAAGGAATGTAACTGCAAAAATCAGCATGGTGGAATACATTCGTAGACAAGGACTACCACCATCAACATCAAGAAAAACTTACTAACAGATAACAAAAACACACAACATGGACATACACAGGGAACAAACGGTGAAACAAATAGTACAGGGGTGTCAAATGTTGCCTAGCCTAGCTTGGCCATTCTGACCCCTCAGCACCTAGTGAGGCGTATGCCGCTGAGGTGTAACTCCTTTATGGCCAAGCTGACTAGACCCCACTGCACAATTTGTTACCTGGATAATACTACTGTTGGACACATTGCAATTACTTGCACAAGGGCAATTCCTTGCAATGTGTCCTTTGTTCCCACACCTGAAACACGTGACTTGGTTTCCTGTCCTGTGTGTTATGTTCCTATCTGCGTTGCAGTGTCTCGCTATGTGACCTAGGCCACCACATGCAAAACATCTGATGTTTGCTCTATATGGCCCAGGTCCATCTACACTGCAGCCGTGCTCCCTTCTCCTGAATTGTTCATCCTCAGGGACGCACTCTTCACAACAGTTCTTTTTCCCAAAGTCAGGGAAAAATCTCTGTTAGTCTGGACCGGCTTGATCTGATGATTTGACTGGTCACAGACTACTCTCCCCCCTTTTTGCCCTGCACAGGGCAAACTTTTGGGAGATTCCGACCCTGACTTTACGGAAAAAGAAATGGCCAGCACCAGATTGGTGATAACCTGTTGCATGCCAGACATTAGCTGGGACCTTACAGCAACCTCAGCCTTCAATTTGGCTACCGTCACGTCAGTAGAGGCAGTCCGCTCCTTAAAGGCTTTGACCTCAGTATAAGACTGAGTCAACTTAGCCTCAATTTTCTCCTTCCGCCTCTGCAGCTCTACTAACTGTGATTCTAACCTAGCCACCTACGCATCTCGGTCCACGGTAGACTGTACATTCTCTGCCAGCTGTGCCCGCAATGCCAAAACCTGGTTTGAATTACTGGCACAGCACTGGCAGTGAATGGTCGGAAAAATTTTCTCCGTTGACTGAGACACCAGCGCAACTTCCTGTTCCTGGAAACGGCTGCTACTCCTATTCTCCCCGGGTGTCGGGGTGAATTGTAGCGACCGGTCCATCTGTCCCCTAGTATCTACCACTGCGGATGTGTTATCCGCTGAAGACCTTGGCGCTGTTGCCGCTGTCTCCCCCTGTGCCATTCCCGAAACACAAACCTGTTTCGTGGGCACCATACCGTTAGTACTAGGTCTGGACCAATTGGAGATTGCCCGCTGCAAATGCGCAATGCTTTGCGTCTTTGCAGCCAGGTCCTCCCTCATTTGAACAATCAGGGCATCCGTAGATGCCGCCTTGTTCCTGTACTGATTATTTTCAGTGTACAGCCAGAGTAGCTCTCTGTCCATGTCAGAGCAGAAACCCTCCTCATCCGAGAGTCTGGACTCTTTCTGCCCTTTTCGACTGTACCCTGGGTTACTTCTTGTAACCGAGCCTCTAGTGTGTATATTCTTCTAATGTTGTCAACACAATAATTGCAGTGGAAGTTTGCCTTATCAGCAACCTCCCCTGCCTTTCCTGTGTTGGCGAGTGTCTCAGTGTGTTCTGTCTTCCAAATGGCATCCTCAAAGGTGAGAACCAATTTGGCTAACATTTGGAAGCGTTTGTTTGTCTTGTTGAAGACACTCCTACTGATACAAATCCGGTTATGAGCGTAAGCCTGGTCCAGCAAAGCAGACCATAGCAGCTCAGCGGATTTGTATGTAGTGGGAATAATGGGATTGAAAGAGCTGTGTTTACTCAAGTGTTGCAGTGTGGAGAAGTTCATGCTCACTTTTTGCTGAGCATCCATCTTCTCATTGGGGCCGTACTTCTTTGTTCTACGTAGCTGCTTGGAAGAAGTCCTTTTTCTACCGGATTGCTTCTTCCCGACCAGCCGGACTTGTACGCTGCTCCAATGAAGATGTATCTTCTCCAGGGACGTGTCTTCTTCTCCCTTGCAACACTCAAGCGACATGGTGATTATGTAAAGCAAATATAAAAATATTAATACACAGATAGATTATAGATTCTCTGCTAAAGATTTTGATCTGCGTTTGGTACTATATGGAAGAGTTGCGTTACCTGTCCGAATGATCAGTTCCTAGACGCACTGCGCATACTGATTGAGGGGTGCTATATACCAGTTTCCACCAAAATACTGATTGAGGGGTGTTATATACCTTCTTCCACAAAATACTAATTGAGGGGGTGCTATTGCTATATACATTCTTCCACCAAATACTGATTGAGGGCTGCAATACACCTGCTTCCACAAAATACTGATTGAGGGATGCCATATATACCTTCTTCCTTCAAATACTGATTGAGGGCTGCGATACACCTGAGTCAACAAAATACTGATTGAGGTGTGCCATATACCTGATTCTGCCAAATACTGATTGAGGGGTGCCATATACCTTCTTCCACAAAATAGTGATTGAGGGGTGCCATATACCTGTTTCTTCCAAATACTGATCGAGGGGTGCTATATACCTTTTTCCACCAAATACTGATTGAGGGCTGCGATATACCTGCTTCCACAAATACTGCTCTTCCCTATGGACTTAGGCCTCATGCACACGACAGTTGTTTTTTGCGTCTGTAAATTGTGTGTCCGCCCCAAAAAACGGATGCAGCATCCATTTTTTGGGGGAGAATACGTTTTTTCCCACAGATCCCTTGTAATAAATGCCTATCCTTGTCCGCAAATGTGAAAAAAGTAGGACATGCACTATTTTTTTGCTGAAGGTAAACACGGACAACGGACGCGAAACACAAACGGATGAACTATCAGCATTTTTTTTGCTGACCTATTGAAATTAATGGGTCCTCCTCCAATCCACCCAAAAAACTGAACGGAGGCCGAGAAAAACAACTGTCGTGTGCATGAGGCCTTAGGCAGAGGGTCATTTAGAAAATGAGAGGAAGAGGCAGACCGCTCCGCAGGGATGGTAGGGGTCGGGCAGGTGCACCAGACTACCAGGCTAAGTGGGAAGTTGGAAAAGGCATGTGCGATAACTTTCAAGGGTGCACCAGAGTTGTTTGAGTGGCTCACTAAGCCTTCCACTTCTGCACCCTCCTCACACTCTGTTGTGTACAACCCCAAAGACACCACCACCACCATAGCCCCTCCACTCGAGTCAGAGGAATTATTTTCCCATCCATTCCCAGACCTTACCAATGCACAGCCATACTTGGCATCAGATGAAGAAGAGAAGGTAGCAACAACCACCACCCAGCGGTCTGATGACAGTACGCAGATCAGCCCAAGGAGGGTGGTCCCCGCTGTTGCTGCCTACTCTGAGATCTCTAATATCAGTGGTGGTAAAGGTGATGATGATGACATGTCGATGGACGTCACGTGGGTGCCCACAAGAGAGGAAGAGGAGGGGAGTTCAGAGGGAGAGAGAAGAAGCAGCAGATAGGGAGGAGAAGCAGGTAGAACTCACAGTGCACAGGAGGCAAAAAGCAGACTGCAAATGTATCTGGAGCGAGCCATCCACCATGCCGATCACATCTTGCGCTCCCAGGATGCCGGCACATGGCTCCCCAGTGTGGGCTTTTTTTAACATGTCAGCTGCTGACAATAGTGTTGCCATCTGCAGCCTGTGCTGTCAACGCATAAGTCGCGGTAAGCCCAACACTTACCTAGGGACGACCGCCTTAAGAAGGCACATGGCCTCCCATCACCAAGCCCAGTGGGAGCAACGCCATCAGAACCCACAAAGCCACAATCCCGGCGCTCCACGTCCTGCCTCGTCTCCTTCTCCTCCCATTTGTCCTTCACTCCACCTTCCACTGTGCCGTCGTCGCGTTAATCTGGCACAAGGCAGGCTTCCGTGGCCCAAATGTTCGAGCGTAAAAAAATTATGACGCCAGATAATCCTCTTGCCCAATGGCTAACCGCTGGTTTGTCTGAACTGCTAGCCCGCCAACTACTGCCATATAAATTGGTGGACTCAAAGGCCAATAGAAACTTTGTGGCCATTGGCACACCGCAATGGAAGTTCTCCGGAAGGAAATATTTCCCCCAGAAGGGCATCACTGAACTATATGGCCATGTTCAGCGGCAAGTTAATATATTTCTGGCACATAGTGTCAGTGCCAAGATACATCTGACCACAGACACGTGGTCTAGCAAACACGGGCAGGGAAGGTACATAACTTTTACTGCCCACTGGGTGAACCTTCTGACGGCCGTCAAGCATCTAACCAAAACACCCGTTTGGATTAGATTTTACCTCCACGGATTACATGCAGGCCTGCCTCTTCTTCTCCTCTTCCTACTCTATCCTCCGTCTCCTCCTCATCTGACTCCTCCACTGCACCCCCCAAGCTCCCCAGAACCTATCCGACGTGCCAGGTGAGACGTTGCCATGCTGTGCTGCAGTTGTTGTGCCTGGAAGCCAAGAGTCACACCGGCCCTGCACTTATTTCAGCTCTGCGGTCACAGGACAATCAGTAATAAATACAGTAATTCCAGTCTGTAATTTGATGGAATGTGCAGCGAGTCTCCAAAGTGATGTGGGTTCGATTCACACAGCGCATTTATATGTGAGTGAGACTGCGTGTGTTTCAATCCTCCTGAATACAGGTATAACCACTCTCACTACGCCAAAGAGAAGTCATGTTCCACAGACGTCCTCTGCTTTAAATCATCCTGTGGAATATCAAAGTGCGCTAATAGTGAAGCACATCTAGTTTGATCTTAGTTTAAAGTGCGCTATTATACTCACAAGCGCATGCAGATCATAGGCACATCATGTGAATTCAAGTCTCCTTTAATCTTCAATATCAGCTCATACGGTATTGTCATTCTAGAAAAAAGGTTCCTTCCATAGTGAAATACCATCAATCACTGTATATAAAAGGGATTTATTGTACAATAAATTGTACAACACTGGGTCTCTGGGGTTTAAAGTAACTAGGGCCTGCCGCAAACGTGAATCGTCCCGGCTGATGTTCATCCATTACTACATGGCACACGTGTTCAATCTGGTTGTCAAGCTATTCCTGAAGTCTTCCACCCATCTGCAAAACATCCTGAAATGTCCAGGAAACTTTGCATTCACTTCAGCCACTCGTACACCGCAAAGCACACCCTCCTTGAGCTGCAGCGGCAGAACGGCATCCGCCAACATAATCTGATATGCAACGTTTCCACTCGTTGGTATTCCACCCTTTACAGTGCTGCTCATAATTATTCATACCCCTGGCAAATTTTGACTTAAAGTTACTTTTATTCAACCAGCAAGTACATTTTTGACGGGAAATGACTTAGGTGTCTCCCAAAAGATAATAAGACGATGTACAAGAGGCATTATTGTGAAAAAATAAAATTTCCCAGCTTTTATTTACATTTGAGCAAAAAGTGTCCAGTCCAAAATTATTCATACCCTTCTCAATAATCAATTGAAAAGCCTTTATTGGCTATTACAGCAATCAAACGCTTCCTATAATTGCAGACCAGCTTTTTGCATGTCTCCACAGGTATTTTTGCCCATTCATCTTTAGCAATGAGCTCCAAATCTTTCAGGTTGGAGGGTCTTCTTGCCATCACCCTGATCTTTAGCTCCCTCCACAGATTCTCAATTGGATTCAAGTCTGGACTCTGGCTGGGCCACTCCAAAACGTTAATGTTGTTGTCTGCTAACCATTTCTTCACCACTTTTGCTGTGTGTTTTGGGTCATTGTCATGCTGAAATGTCCACTGGTGCCCAAGGCAGAGATGCTGGTAAATCTGGCTGGTGCTGGTCAAGCGACTGGAGATGTGGCGCCTAGATCTCACAGCCACATGAGCCCTGTGGGGGCTGAACTGGAGGAGGAGGAGGACATTGGAACACAAGCACATTCTAATTAAATGGGTGGTTTCTACACACAGGTGACAGGAGAGGATGAGCAGGAGCAGCCAGAGGAGCTACAGGGCAATGAGGAAGACGAGGCAGAGGGCCCAAACACAACGTGGCAGTATGCAGTGGAGATGGAGGCAGGGAGTCCCTCCGAGTCACTTGAACAAATGGCCTGATGCATGCTCACTTGCTTGCGTAGTGACAGCCGAATTGTCACTATTCGGAAGAGGGATGACTTCTGGCTCTCCGCCTTGTTGGACCTACCGGTTGAAAATGGGGGGCCTTTTTCACACCAGCTGAGAGGGAGGACAAACTGAACTACTATAGAGATATCCTATGTAGTGAGTTGGCCGCTGCCTATCTGCGCTATGGTCCATCCTCTCGCAGGTATGACCGGGGGGGGGGGGCCCTCTGCCCTCATGTTCCTCTACCATGGCTGCTGTGGCAGGCAACTTGAGTAGAGTCACTGATGACCTGCCTAGTGAAGAAACTACTCACCATCAGCAGCAGCTAGACCTGGAGCAGGACCTGAACCAGCATGTGGTGGCATACTTGGGCAGTAACCTGCCACCCCACATTGAAGATCCGCTGGACTACTGGGCAGCCAAACTGGATTTGTGGCCACAACTAGCAGAGTTTTCCCTGGAAAAACTGCTCTGCCTGGCCAGTAGTGTGGCATCAGAGCGGGGGTTTATTGCGGCAGGTCCATAGTTCTCCCAAGTAGAACTCGCCTGTCGACGCCAAATATGGAAAGACTGACCTTTGTCAAAATGAATCAGGCGTGGCTCAGCCAGGAGTTCTATCCACCAATGCCTGATGCATCAGACTAGATCATCCATGGTGCCACACCAACACTTTGACAAAAGAGACCGTTTTTTTTCTGGCTACCTGCCTCAGCTACTATTCTGATGCTGCCACCTGCCTGATGCCACACATCTGATGCCAACTGCTCCTCCTTCCACCCACCATCTTCAGCTGCTAACCGTATTTCCACCCACCTCCCCACTCCCGACTCTGTTACCGGGTCACTCTGTTGTCTCCTCCTGATGCTGCTGCCACCTCCATACTATATCACCTTGGCACTCTGTGGTCTCCTGATTCTGCTGTCCCCTCCACACTATGTCACCTTGCCACTTTGTTTTCTCCTGATGCTGCTGCCACCTCCATACTATGTCACCTTGCCACTCTGTGGTCTCCTGATGCTGTTTCCACCCCCGCCCCCACTCTGTCACTGGTTCATTTTGTGGTCTCTTGATGCTGCTGCCACCTCCACTTTATGTCACCTTGCCACTTTGTGGTCTCGTGATGCTGCTGTCACCTCCACACTATGTCACCTTGCCACTCTGTGGTCTCCTGATACTGTTGCTGCAACCTCCACACTGTCACTGTGCTACTCTTTGGCCTCCTCTTGATGCTGCTGCTGCCACCACCTCCACACTCTGTCATTGTGCCACTCTGTGGCTTTGAGATGCTGCCACCACCTCCACACTCTGTCATTGTGCCACTCTGTGGCCTCCTGATGGTACAGCCACCTCCACACTATCATTGTGCCACTCTGTGGCCTCCTCCTGATGCTGCCGCCACCTCCAGACTCTGTCATTGGGCCACTCTGTGGTCTCCACATGCTGCTTCCACCTCACCACTATGTCATAGGGCCACTCTGTGGACTTCTCATGCTGTTCCCACCCTCCCCACTTAATGACTGGGCCATTATTTTGCCTTTCAGCCTGGCTGACATAATTTATTTGACCCTTCTTCTGATCTGTCAGAAGGAAGGAAAAATGAGACACACAACAGATCCTGTCTGTGTAGCAGCTGTAAGGCCTGTATGGTCCCATCAAAATTGGCTTGTGGTTTGGTAGCCAAAAGCAGGAGTGGGTACAAAACACAGAAGACATGCAAATATTACATTCAAGTGTTTTCTCTGTTTTGGATCCACTCCTGTTTTTTTTTTTGCATCAGAAATACTGATGGATTACTGACCAAATGCTGACCGAGTGAAGGTTATTGTTCTGACGGATCAGAGGAAGGGCAAAATAATCAGTGATGTCAACACAAACTTACTGCTGACACCCTCTCCACTCTGTCGGGGGCTCTCCTTGTAAAAGCGTTTAATAGAACAGGTTCTGTAGACATCTATGTGGAATCAGCTGACGATGGTGTAAAAGGAGTGCGCTTCTTCTTGGCGCTAACATCGACCTGTAAGGCTGAGTTCATACTTTAGTTATTTGGTCAGTTTTGGCCCTGTGACTGCCCAAATAAATGAAGTGTGCAGTGATTCTAAGAGCGACGCCTGTCATCTGCATGTCATACTGACTCACAGTATTATTTCACTGCAGACTCCCTATGCATGTTACTGCAAAGCACAGTGCTCTACACCACTATAAAGACTCTCTGCAGTCAGGAAATAGCTGTTTTTTAACACGATTTGCCACAAATACATTAGGAACTAACCAATTTTTATTTTTTTTATTCGGCGAAGCGGCCGAATCACATTTTTGAAAAATTCGCTCATCTCTAATGCCCACGTTGTGCCCCCAGTAATATGCCCACATTGTGCCCCTCGCAGAATGCTTCATTATGGCAACTGTCTCTGCTTCCTATAGATGCAGAGACTGCTGCCAGAAAGCGGGACATACCTCCCCCTTACCGGGACAGTGGAACAGCCACTGAAATCCGGGACTGACCCGCCGGATCTGGGACGGTTGTGAGGTATGGTGTACTGATATGTGAGGTATAAATTACACCTCGTACACTGTTGTATATACTATATGTCTACTATACCCACTGCATTTATTATATGTATATGTGTTTATTATACATGCAATGTGTGTGCATATGTATATATATATATATATATATATATATATATTTATGTCAGGTATAATAGATGCAGTGTCTACAGAGATATAGTATATACAGCAGTGTACTGGTATTTTAGGTACAAGGTAGAATAGCAGGGATCTCAAGTCTCCCGGACGTTCAGGGACTCTCCCGCTATTAGATAGCGGCTCCCTGACGCCCGCAAGTAAGACAATAGGTCCCGGAAAGGTTTACTCGCAGTAAACCTTTCTGGCACCTGTAGCAGTGTCTCGGTGTGTGCGCACTTACAGTGCAAGAAGAAGCCAATGCAGTCCGCAACGGCGCATCTGAGCCTGTGCGCACGCGCGGGATAATCTCAAAGAAGGGGAGGGAGGAGTGGGAGGAAGGCGGGGAGAGGCGGCACAGTCCTTTCCGGCACCTGTAGCAGTGTCTTGGCGCGTGCGCACTGTACAGTGCAAGAAGAAGCCGATGTGTCCGCAACTGGATGTCTGATCTCAAAGAGGGAGGAGGGGGAGGGAGGCGGGGAGAGGCAGCACTTAAGAATCAGTCACTGACTGTTTGCCAAAAGAGAGAGTGTGGTGAGTCAGAGTGACGCAGTGACGATCTGATCACTCAGCAGTGACAGAGCTCAGCACCATGGCAGAATCTGCAAGTAAAAAAAAGAAGTACAAAACGCACTTCACCCCTGACTACACTAAAGCGTACCCTTGTCTAATAGGGGTAAAAAATAATGAAAGTGTGGCTCGCTGCACTGTTTGCAGCAGTGATTTTTCAATTTCCCGTGGTGGGTTATTAGGCAAAAAAAAGGAAAACCTCCCTGAAATGAGAAGTGCACCTCCCTGAAATGAGTTTTTGCAGGTTGGGATGTCTGGAATAGATGCAGGGTGTGCAGGTATATATGGGTTCATTTATCAAAAGAGCTGTCAAAAATGGGCAACAAAGCCAGTTGTACTTTACGCGATTTTGATAAATGACCCCAACAGCAGTGTACTGACGTGAGGTACGAGGTATAATAGATGGAGTGGGTACAGATATATAATATATACCGCAGTGCACTGACATGTGAGGTACGAGGTATAATAGATGCAGTGGGTACAGATATATAGTATATACAGCAGTGTACTGATATGTGAGGTACGAGGTATAATAGATGCAGTGGGTACAGATATATAGTATATACAGCAGTGTACTGATATGTGAGGTACGAGGTATAATAGATGCAGTGGGTACAGATATATGGTATATACAGCAGTGTACTGATATGTGGGGTACGAGGTATAATAGATGCAGTGGGTACAGTTATATAGTATATCCAGCAGTGTACTGACATGTGAGGTACGAGGTATAATAGATGCAGTGGGTACAGATATATAGTATATACAGCAGTGTACTGATATGTGAGGTACGAGGTATAATAGATGCAGTGGGTACAGATATATGGTATATACAGCAGTGTACTGATATGTGGGGTACGAGGTATAATAGATGCAGTGGGTACAGTTATATAGTATATCCAGCAGTGTACTGACATGTGAGGTACGAGGTATAATAGATGCAGTGGGTACAGTAATATAGTATATCCAGCAGTGTACTGATATGTGAGTTATGAGGTATAATAGATGCAGTGAGCTAAGATATATAGTATATACAGCAGTGTACTGATATATGAGGTATAATAGATGCAGTGAGCTAAGATATATAGTATATACAGCAGTGTACTGATATATGAGGTACAATAGATGCAGTGTGTACAGGTATATAGTATATATAGCAGTGTACTGATACGTGAGGTACATGTGAGGTGCTGTTATTTGTAACTTACACATCAGTACATTGCTGTATGTACTATATACCTGTACACACTGCATCTATTATACCACGTACCTCACGTATCAGTATACTGCTGTATGTACTATATACCTGTACACACTGCATCTATTATACCACGTACCTCACATATCAGTACACTGCTGTATGTACTATATACCTGTACACGCTACATCTATTATACCACGTACCTCACGTATCAGTACACTGCTGTATGTACTATATACCTGTACACACTACATCTATTATACCACGTACCTCACGTATCAGTACACTGCTGTATGTACTATATACCTGTACACACTGCATCTATTATACCACGTACCTCGCGTATCAGTATACTGCTGTATGTACTATATACCTGTACACACTGCATCTATTATACCACATACCTCACGTATCAGTATACTGCTGTATGTACTATATACCTGTACACACTGCATCTATTATACCACGTACCTCGCGTATCAGTATACTGCTGTATGTACTATATACCTGTACACACTGCATCTATTATACCACATACCTCACGTATCAGTATACTGCTGTATGTACTATATACCTGTACACACTGCATCTATTATACCACGTACCTCACGTATCAGTACACTGCTGTATGTACTATATACCTGTACACACTGCATCTATTATACCATGTACCTCACATATCAGTACACTACTGTATATACTATATACCTGTACACACTGCATCTATTATGCCTCTTTTGTATGCCAGGGCTGTTTTGTAATCCCAGTCAGGTCCTGATGGCATACAATATAACATGCAGCAAGCAAAGTTCATGGAGCAAAAGGAGAGACCAGAAATGGGTATTTGCATGTGCTATAAATGGGTGTGGGGCCCAATTTAGATTCTTGCTGTGGGGCCCAGTGATTTCTATGTACGCCCCTGACACTAGAAATTGCTGGCTTGTGTCTGTAATTGCTTTTTGTGCCAGAAACATCCAACACACACCCTCTCAAATGGAAAGCTGCGCTCAGAACGGTGCTTGTGCTTCTGAGCAAGCCGACAGACTCAAACACCTGCACAAATCCTGCCCACTGATTAGCTCACAGGCTGTATCTCAGCCCTTGAGCCATTCCCCCCCCCCCCTCCCCCTCCCTGGGTCAAGTGATTGTCCATCTTCATCATATATCTAAAGTATTAACAGGCACTCAATCATCAGGAATTGTACCGAAAACAGATATTTATTATATCAAAATATAAATAAGCCAGTATAAGCACAATCATCTAGAAATTATATTATATTACATAAAATACAAAATAAAATAAAAAATAACTAAAGTAATAAAATATGAAAAATGAATATACAAAGATCAGCTGTGTGTTTGCCTGTCAAACTCAATAATGAGCAGAGAGCTGCTGATGGCACATGTATCTATAACTGAGGAAGACAGGAACACATCTGATCAGTGTGTATATATATATATATATATATATATATACCATATATATAATGGAATCCAAGGAAGGGAAGCTCAGTATAGACTTCATCTATCCAAAAGTATGCAGATCTAATTGAAATACTGTCCTTTTTATCTCCAGAACAAAGGTCAATATTTGTTAATTACAGCGAGGAACAGAAGTATTTGAACACCCCACTTAGAAATCATGGAGGGGCGTCACATTGTAGGTGCATTCCTGAGAGACAGAATAAAAAAATTAATAAATCAGGAAATTACATTGTAGGATTTTTAAAGAATTTCTTTGTCTTGCACTGCTGAGCATAAGTATTTGAATACCTGAGAAAATCAGTGTAAGGCTACTTTCACACTGACGTTTCTGGGTCCGTTTGTGAGATCTGTTTCACGGCTTTCACAAGCAGCCCAAAACTAATCAGTTCAGCCCCAATGCATTCTGAATAGATAAGGATCCGTTCAGAATGCATCAATTCGGCTGCGTTTAGTCTACATTGTGCTTTTCGGGCGGACACTAAAACGAAACGTAGCTTGCAGCGTTTTGGTGTCCACCTGACGATGTGGAGCCAAACGGATCCATCCTGACTTACAATGTAAGTCAATGGGGACGGATCCGTTTTCACTGGCACAATATGGTGAAATTGAGAACGGATCCGTCCCCCATTGACTTTCAATGTAAGTCAAGACGGATCCGTTTCGACTTGGACTTTTTTTTAATGAATAATGCAAACGGATCGTTTGCATTATCGGGGCAGATCCGTCTGTGCAGATACAAGATGGATCCGCACCAAACGTGAGTGTGAAAGTAGCCTTAATATTTGGTACAGAAGCCTTTGTTTGTGCTCGGATCGGCTCATTACGAGAGAGTCCCCTACCTAAGCCTATATTCCCCCCCCTACCTAGAAGCAGCAGAGTTATGCCGGAACTGCTTATCGAAGGGTAGCCTAAAGGGGGCCACACCAATGATGAGTCCTGAGAAGAAGGGAGGGCTTCTGGGTGGGTCGAAAGCATTCGAACCGACAAGTGGGGGCAGGAGAGCCAGGTTTAAAAAATTAAAGCCCCGCCTCCCCTCACACAAACACGGCACTCTTTAATTGCCTACCACTTGTGCTCGGATCGGCTCATTACGAGAGAGTCCCCTACCTAAGCCTATATTCCCCCCCCCCTACCTAGAAGCAGCAGAGTTATGCCGGAACTGCTTATCGAAGGGTAGCCTAAAGGGGCCAAAAGAACCATGCATAGGAGTTTTGAAAGACTTTGATAACAGAAACTACAAAACCAAAACTCGGAAAGCCAGTGACATTTTGTATTAAGGATCCGGGATATAACGCATGGAACACGCGGAACTCCAACGACCCAACCGTTTGATTACATGTACTGGTACCTTATGCATGGACGCCGCAGCTGCTGCGCCCCTGTGGAAGGAATGTCCTGTGATCGAGAGAGGATCGACCCCTGAACCTGTTAACTAAACCCGAATGTGCTGAATACCTGCCAGGTATAGTTAACAGTGCTATAGGACAGGTTTAATTGAGAGTGGCAAAAAACCTGACGAAGCCCAATAGGTGAGTGATAGTCCCCCCGGCCAGCAGCCGGGTAGGTGTTCATATTTCTGAAACAGGCGCCAAGCTGTCTTGTAAGCCCTCAGGGTATTACTGGCCAAGGAATTGGCCATCAGTCTGTTAGCTATGGTGAGATGAGAGACTAGTCCCAGCGTAGCTGGGCCTGGTGAGGAATTGGCATTGGCAACCGATCTGCCCCTGGACAAACCTGAAAGAAAAGTGGAAACCTTTTTTTTTTTTTTTTTTTTTTTTTAACGGAGAAGCCATGCGTGACACTATAATGGCAGAGTCATATGTGTAAACCTAAAACTGAGAAGCCATGCGCGAGAGACTCTAATGGCGGAGTCATATGTGTAACCTAAACGGAGAAGCCATGCATGAGAGACTAATGGCGGAGTCATATGTGTAAACCTAAACGGAGAAGTCGTGCGTGAGAGACTCTAATGCCAGAGTCATCTGTGTAAACCTAAAGCGGAGAAGCCATGCGCGATAGACTAATGGCGGAGCTATGCGCGAGAGACTAATGGTGGAGTCATATGTGTACACCTAAAACGGAGAAGCCATGCGTGAGAGCCTCTAATGGTGGAGTCATATGTGTAACCTAAAACGGAGAAGCCATGCGTGAGAGACTCTAATGGCGGAGTCATATGTGTAACCTAAAACGGAGAAGCCATGCATGAGAGACTCTAATGGTGGAGTCATATGTGTAAACCTAAAACGGAGAAGCCATGCGTGAGAGCCTCTAATGGTGGAGTCATATGTGTAAACCTAAAACGGAGAAGCCATGCGTGAGAGACTCTAATGGCGGAGTCATATGTGTAACCTAAAACGGAGAAGCCATGCGTGAGAGACTCTAATGTTGGAGTCATATGTGTAAACCTAAAACGGAGAAGCCATGCATGAGAGTCTCTTACGGCGGAGTCATATGTGTAAAACTAACACGGAGAAGCCATGCGTGAGAGCCTCTTACGGCGGAGTCATATGTGTAAACCTAAAACGGAGAAGCCATGCGTGAGAGACTCTAATAGAGGAGTCGTATGTGTAAACCTAAAACGGAGAAGCCATGAGTGAGAGACTCTAATGGCGGAGTCATATGTGTAAACCTAAAACGGAGAAGCCATGCGTGAGAGACTCTAATGGTGGAGTCATATGTGTGCACCTAAAACGGAGAAGCCATGCATGAGAGACTCTAATGGCGGACTATATGTGTGCACCTAAAACGGAGAAGCCATGCATGAGAGACTCTAATGGCGGACTATATGTGTAAACCTAAAACGGAGAAGCCATGCATGAGAGACTCTAATGGCGGACTATATGTGTAAACCTAAAACGGAGAAGCCATGTGTGAGAGACTCTAATGGCGGAGTCATATGTGTAACCTAAACAGAGAAGCCATGCGTGAAAGACTCTAATGGCGGACTATATGTGTAAACCTAAAACGGAGAAGCCATGTGTGAGAGACTCTAATGGTGGAGTCACATGTGTACACCTAAAACGGAGAAGCCATGCGTGAAAGACTCTAATTGTGGTTTGAAATTATTATTATTATTTTTTTTTTTTTTAAACTATAAACCACTTACGCAGCTCCAGTATGGGCACAGCTCTGAGTACGAGCATGAAGAGCATGGTATAACGCAGGTCACCTGCACGGACTAACTAACATCCTGTGCCTAAATTACCCCCTTGGAACCTTCTGTACGGCCGGCAGCAGGAAGCCAGCCACCGCCTATGATCTGCTCCCCCTGACCGAGCCTGGTACTCCTTCCCCCGATCCCTGCCTACCTAACGGCACGGCGGCCCGTGCCAGACTTTATTGAAGATGAGGAGCGGGGAAACGGTGTCCTGCACCTTTACCCCCAGCCGCGTGGGGAGCTCACGCTGCTCCCTGGCAGAGTGCACCAGTGCGGGGGAGCCCCCCCCCCCCTCAGCCAGGGCCGACCCACCGCCGGCTGGACACTCGTACCACGTGGGGAGCAGCGCCGCTCCCTGGCGATGTGCACCGGATCAGAGGGAGCCCTTCCTTTACCGTGAGCCCCGGCCCTCGCCGGTTTGAATCGTGTGCCGCGTGGGGAGCCACATAGCTCCCTGGCATTATGCGCCGGTGCGGGAGTGCCCCCCCTAGGGGCTGGTTATTGTGACTGGAACCCGCTGGGAGACTGAGGTCTGACCGGACCTACCTGTGACCAAGAAGGCTGACCCCCCAGGCCGTGGCTGACCCGCGTGCGTAGACGTGACGCAACTACCTGTAGATGCCCACCCAGTGCCTGTAGTCAAAGGGAGTGCGACCGAGTCTGTGGATGTGACCGACTGGCCCCTGTAGTCGTGAGGGGACCCTACCTCGGGAGTAGCGGTAACGGACCATCGCCTGTAGACGTGGTAGTATTACCTCACGAGTCTGTTGACATGAGACTAATGCCTGCAGTCGTGGCAGGGCTTTATAACGAGTCTGTAGTCGTGACAGACTGTTGCCTGCAGTCGTGGCAGGGCTTTAGAGCGGGTCTGTAGTCGTGACAGACTGATGCCTGCAGTCGTGGCAGGACTTTATAACGAGTCTGTAGTCGTGACAGACTGATGCCTGCAGTCGTGGCAGGGCTTTATAACGGGTCTGTAGTCGTGACAGACTGTTGCCTGCAGTCGTGGCAGGGCTTTAGAGCGGGTCTGTAGTCGTGACAGACTGATGCCTGCAGTCGTGGCAGGGCTTTATAAGGAGTCTGTAGTCGTGACAGACCTGGCAAAGCAACATTCCTATCTATACCATTTTTTTATTTATTTTTTTCTCCCCCCCACCAAAGGCCACGACTGTAGGCGCCACCCTGTAAGAGATGCGCCAGAGGCCTGGCCATAATAGTCCACCATCCCCCGTTCCCCAAGGCTATGCAGGAGAAAAGGAGGGGGTTGGCCCACGCCTGCACCACCCCTGACTCACCTGGCGGCCATGACAGCCACAAACCCCACAGTATCGTAAGTTAGCCAACCACCTGTGGACCTGAATAAACAAGGACAGACATGTGAGTGAGCGCACGGTGGCTGGGTGACCCTTCACTCCTGCCACCGCTCCTTAGCTGTCTACCGGATTATTGCGACTGCGCCCGAACCAACCCCCTGACTCGCCGTATGGGCTTGCGGGCGGCCCGGCTGCGTGCGCAAAGTGACGTGGTCAGCCCCCCTTTTTGGAGCCCTCTTTATATTTGATCCTTAAAACATATCCCAAATATATAATTTTTTTTTTGTTTGTCCTGCCTTAGTACCTAGCCACTGTGCCTGAGCAAGGAGCCCTGTACCTGGACTGCAGTACCAGTATGGGCCTGTAGGTGTGGCCCTCTATCAAGCCAGGGCCTGCTGGAGCGCAGCAAGCCAGTGAGCTGCGCTGAGGAGCCGACGGCCGGCGTGACCGCTGCTCTGGGTATGTGAAGGACGTGTGACCCGTCGCTGCTGAGCCACAGATGAGGGGTGCCCGCCTGGGGGACGCTGCACGTGGGAGCGGGGGTGCTTGGCGCGGGTCCTGGAGCGGATCGGGGTGCCTGGAGCGGGGTGCCGGAAGCGATCGGGAGTGCGGGCAGTCGCCAGCGCGGCTGGGGCCCGGCGGCACGCTCGCCAACCCCCCATGTTATACATAGCGAGACGGGTGTGCAGCCACCCTGCCTACCTAATCACCGAAGCGACGAGCTCGGCGCAGCCGACCACCCGATTCTCCAGTGACGCACGCACTTCTCTGGCACCAACCCACGAGCCGATTCAAAAGCATTCGAACCGACAAGTGGGGGCAGGAGAGCCAGGTTTAAATAATTAAAGCCCCGCCTCCCCTCACACAAACACGGCACTCTTTAATTGCCTACCACTTGCAATTACAATGGTCAAACATTTCCTGTAGTTCTTGACCAGGTTTGCACACACTGCAACAGGGATTTTGGCCCACTCCTCCACACAGATCTCCTCTAGATCTGTCAGGTTTTGGGGCTATTGCTGAGCAACACAGAGTTTTAGCTCCCTCCAAAGATATTCTATTGGATTTAGGTCTGGAGACTGGCTAGGCCACTCCAGAACCTTGATATGCTTCTTACGGAGCCACTCCTTGGTTATCCTGGCTGTGTGCTTCGGGTCATTGTCATGTTGGAAGACCCAGCCACGACCATCTTCAATGCTCTGACTGAGGGAAGGAGGTTGTTGCTCAAAATCGCACAATAAATGGCCCTATTCATCCTCTCCTTAATACAGTGCAGTCGTCCTGTCGCCTTCGCAGAAAAGCACTCCCAAAGCATGATGTTACACCCCCATGCTTCACAGTAGGGATGGTGTTCTTGGGATGCAACTCATCCTTCTTTTTCCTCCAAACACGACAAGTGAAGTTTAGACCAAAAAGTTCTACTTTGGTCTCATCTGACCACATGACTTTCTCCCATGCCTCCTCTGGACAAACTTTAGACAGGCCTGGACATGTGATGACTTGAGCAGGGGAACCTTCCGTGCAATGCATGATTTGAAACCATGACGGCGTAGTGTTCTACCGAAAGTGACCTTTGAAACTGTGGTCCCAGCATTGACGTGCGCAGCCTATTGCATTAGAGTGTGCATCCTAAAGCACAAACTCAGACACCGCGTGCGCGTGTGTATGTATGTGTATATATATATATATATAGCCTTTATGCCTTTAGCCCCATTATCAGCCCTTTTGCCTTATTAGCCCCCATTATGCCTCCTATTAGCCCCCATTATGCCCCTCATTAGCCCCCATATGTCTCATTAGCCCCCATTATGCCTCTCATTAGCCCCCATTATGCCTCTCATTAGCCCCCATATGCCTCATTAGCCCCCATTATGCCCCCAGCAGCCTGCTCCTGGATGCCGCCGCTCCAAATGGAAGCGCTTCATTAGTATTCGCCAGCCAGCAGGGCTCAAGAGGCAGCTGTCGGAGGTGACAGAACCTCAATTTTGAGCCTTCATTAGGGTGTGCCCAGGCACACCTGGCACACCCGGCACACCACTTGTGCATGCCTATGGGTCCCAGCAATCTTCATGTCATTGACCAGCTCCTCCCTTGTAGTTCTGGGCTGATTACTCACCTTTCTTATCATCAGCGATACCCCACAAGGTGAGATCTTGCATGGAGCCCCAATCCGAGGGAGACAGACAGTCTTCTTTAGCCTCTTCAATTTTCTAACAATTGCTCCAACAGTTCATCCATTTTCACCAAGCTGCTTAGCAATTGCCCCGTAGCCCTTTCCAGACTTGTGGAGGTCTACAATTTTGTCTCTGGTGTCTTTTGACAGCTCTTTGGTCTTGCTCATGGTAGTAGTTGGCGTCTGACTGACTGTGGGGTGGACAGGGGTCTTTAAAGAGCTCAGACAGGTGCTACTAAGTTAGATTAATGAGTGGAGTAGAGATGGACTTTTTAAAGGCACAGTAACAGGTCTTTGAGAGACAGAATTCTTGCTGTTCAAGGTGTTCAAATACTTATGTTCAGCAGTGCAAGACAAATAAATTCTTTAAAAATCATACAATGTAATTTCCTGAATTTAAAAAAAAATTCTGTCTCTCAGAATGGGAATGTACTTACAATGTGAATTTCAGACCCCTCCATGACTTCTAAGTGGGAGAACTTGCAAAATCGCATGGTGTTCAAATACTTCTGTTCCTTCTGACCTTTGTTCATGTAATCAACAAATATTGAAACTGTTGACACAAGGATCTCATAAAGATATCTTGTTCAGAATGAAAAAGTTGGTTTTAATTCTATCAATAAATTATTGATAAGTAACGAGCACAATGTAGGCCAAAAGGCATACATGTGAATTGAAGTAAGCCATGTGGAAAAGCAAAAGCAGATTGTGGAAAATCTATCATCCCTCCCTATGCAAGTTTTCTGGTGTACCAAAAAGTCACAAATGCTGCATTTGCAACTTTTAAAAATGTAATTGTCACAGTTTCCCCAGCCGCGGCTGCCTGTTAGGTGGCAGTGTCTGGTTGGTGGAGAAACCAGGGCAGCTGGATGGCCTTTTCTGATGTTGGAGCCCTGGGCCAATAAGATGGTGCACCAGGTCTCCAAAGCATCAGAACGTGCTGCTGGCAGATTCACCCATTGAACAGGCATGCCAGCGTGAGCTGACCTCTCCTCTGCATAATAGGCTGGTGCCTATTATCCTGCATGTGCAAATGCCGGTGAATTTATTTTCCTCTGGCTCCCCCTGCTGTTCCCTTGCTTGAAATGAAGAATCCTTTGGCTTTGGATTCTTGCATTTGGTATTCTGACTACATTTCTTGGCTTCTGGTGATTTGGTATTGTATTGATCTGCTGGTTCTGACTTTTTGGCGTGTCTGGTTCTCTAGTTTGCTTCTGGCGTTTTTGTACTTCTTTATCCTGCTGGCATTTGACCTTTTACTGTACAACTTCTCTTTGTGTTTGTCTATTTGTTGTTCCCTGTTTGTGTGTCGCCCCTTTACGTATTACAGTAGAGGGACTGTCATCCAGTTGTGGGTCACTGCCTAGGGTGACCATGCAAGTAGGTTGAGATAGTTTTAAGGCTGCACTATCCCTGTTTATGTGTGATGGTAGTCGTTATCGTGTCATTGTGTCTAAGTCTAGGTGCAAGTGCCATTTCTACGTCTTCTTGCCGCTTTCCAAAAAGGTGGTGTGATGATGCAGGGGAGGGGGGAGAGCAAGGCCCACAGGCCCATCACATTTATTTTCTTTTATGCCAGTTTTCTGGTGTAAAAGCAAACTTAAATGTACATCAGCTCGGAGCTAACATAAATTAGGAGCATTCTCAGTCTATGATAAATTTTACTGATAGCCATTGGCCAAATTAAATATCAGACTTCACCCAACATAGTGATCAGAATTGTAAAAAATAAAAAAATAAAACATAAAAGTATTAGAAAGTTAAATCACCCGCCTTTGCCAAATTTACATATAAAAATTAACAGTAAAAAATAAACATAACAGGCATTGCCGCATCCAAAAATGTTTGAACTATTAAAATCAAGGGGGGTGATTAATGACAGGGGGGTGATCACCCCATATAGACTCCCTGATCACCCCCCTGTCATTTATCGCCCACCTGTAAGGCTCCATTCAGACATTTGTTTGGCACAAGTTAGCGGAAATGTATTTATTTATTTTTTTCTTACAAAGTCTCATATTCCACTAACTTGTGTCAAAAAATAAAATCTCACATGAACTCACCATACCCCTCACGGAATCCAAATGCGTAAAATTTTTTAGACATTTATAATCCAGACTTCTTCTCACGCTTTAGGGCTCCTAAAATGTTAGGGCAGTATAAATACCCCACATGTGACCCCATTTCGGAAAGAAGATACCCCAACGTATTCCGTGAGGGGCATATTGAGTCCATGAAAGATTTAATTTATTGTCACAAGTTAGCGGAAAGGGAGACTTTGTGAGAAAAAACAATAAAAAATCAATTTCCGCTAACTTGTGCCAAAAACCCCCCGAAAAACTATGAACTCGCCATGCCCCTTATTGAATACCTTGGGGTGTCTTCTTTCCAAAATGTGGTCACATGTGGGGTATTTATACTGCCCTGGCATTTTAGGGGCCCTAAAGCGTGAGAAGAAGTCTGGGATCCAAATGTCTAAAAATGCCCTACAAAAAGGAATTTGGGCCCCTTTGCGCATCTAGGCTGCAAATAAGTGTCACACATGTGGTATCGCCGTACTCAGGAGAAGTTGGGCAATGTGTTTTGTGGTGTCATTTTACATATACCCATGCTGGGTGAGAGAAATATCTCGGCAAAAGACAACTTTTCCCATTTTTTTATACAAAGTTGGCATTTGACCAAGATATTTATCTCACCCAGCATGGGTATATGTAAAATGACACCCCAAAACACATTGCCCAACTTCTCCTGAGTACGGCGATACCACATGTGTGACACTTTTTTGCAGCCTAGGTGGGCAAAGGGGCCCACATTCCAAAGAGCACCTTTCGGATTTCACCGGCCATTTTTGACAGATTTTGATTTCAAACTACTTTGCACGCATTTGGGCCCCTAAAATGCCAGGGCATTATAACTACCCTACAAGTGACCCCATTTTGGAAAGAAGACACCCCAAGGTATTTCATGATGGGCATAGTGAGTTCATGGAAGTTTTTAATTTTTGTCACAAGTTAGTGGAATATGAAACTTTGTAAAGAAAAAATAAAATAAAAAAAATTCATCATTTTCCGCTAACTTGTGACAAAAAATAAAAAGTTCTATCAACTCACTATGCCCATCAGCGAATACCTTAGGGTGTCTACTTTCCGAAATCGGGTCATTTGTGGGGTTTTTCTACTGTCTGGGCATTGTAGAACCATAGGAAACATGACAGGTGCTCAGAAAGTCAGAGCTGCTTCAAAAAGCGGAAATTCACATTTTTGTACCATAGATTGTAAACGCTATAACTTTTACCCAAACAATTTTTTTTTTTACCCAAATTATTTTTTTATCAAAGACATGTGGAACAATAAATTTAGAGAAAAATGTACATATAGATGTCGTTTTTTTAGAAAAAATTTACAACTGAAAGTGAAAAATGAATTTTTTTTGCAAAAATTTCGTTAAATTTCGATGAATAACAGAAAAGCAATGACATACCACCAAATGAAAGCTCTATTAGTGAGAAGAAAAGGAGGTAAAATTCATTTGGGTGGTAAGTTGCATGACTGAGCAATAAACCGTTAAAGTTGTGGAGTGCCGATTTGTAAAAAAGGGCCTGGTCACTAGGGGGGTATAAACCTGTGGTCCTTAAGTGGTTAAAGAGCCACTGTAATTTCACACAATTTCGAATCATTTAATGGAGAATGGTGTAAATAGCAAATTTCTACATCACTTCATTTAACAAATCTGCCTGCATCCACCTGAAAAAAGTTGTAATGTCATGGCCACTAGGGGTCTCACTTCCATCTAATTTGCAGGTCAATGCCTGTTGTCAGGCAAGATCTGTCCCTATTAACAGAAGACATTAATAAGACATAGAAGATGGCAGAGAGGAAGTGGTGGCATGTCAGAGCTAGCTGAGATCCGGAGCTTGATAAAAATAATTGATTCTACACTACTTCTGAAGATTACAGGACCATCCTTTGTGTATGTGTGATCTCCCCCTCCTTATCTGTTCTCCTTAGCTGAAAACAAACATAGTGGGAAATAGGAGAAAGGACATCACAGCAGTACAGTACAGGTAGATTCCACAGAAGGGATATGCCCCCTGCTTCTGAGAGAAATGTTTATAGCTGTGCAGCTGAAGAGAGAAATGTTTAGCCAGACAAGCCCAAATAGACCGATTCTTTCACCTAAACTTTTTTTTTTTAACTCAGGTACACTTTAAGGGGTTAAATAACTGCATCTGTACCCTAGGGATCAACTGGAGGCACTTTTGAACTGTCTTTCCTAGGCTGAAGGAGTGAATTGACCGCTCGTTATGTATACTGTACATGTGGTGCTACTCACATACTTACCATGGTCCACCATCTTCTCCTTTCATCTGCTGCATCATTGGGTCTCTAGTGTGGTTCTGCAGTTCATCAGCAAGTGTGGATCTATGGCCTCTTGGTCTGCATCAGAGGGCTCAGGAAAGAAGGTGGGCCTGCGGATGGTGTGCTTGGGCATGGCCAGGTGTCATTTGTGTTTCTCTGCTCACTGATGGTGCTTTCATGTTCAGGTACTGTCTGGAATTTTACACCAACCTGTCTGTGGAGGCAGTGAGAGTTGTTTTAATATTACCACCTCGCAGTGGCGATTTTTGGAACTTTGTTTCTTTATTGAATCTCTGCATATACCAAAGAGGTATTCCAGTTTAAATGATTATAACACACATTTTATTGCTTTTGCAATAAAGATTGTATTTTACTGGATGGGCAGTGTCAAGTATTCTGTTATCTTCACAGACTCTGGCTTTAACCTCTCGTGTAGTGCATTCACCGTATTTGTCTATGACGTTATTTTGAACTTGCTTGCTGACTCCTCTATTACCTAACAGGTCATTCTGAAAGGTATGCTACTAGTGTGCCCACACCAGTATTCTGTTATCGTGCTCCACAGATGTATTCTGTGTCCCTAACAAATCCACACTGTCAGGTCTCTTTCACATGACCGTGTGTCCCCCATGGCCGTATTGTGGCCCGCATACGGCGGGTTTGCAATGCACGGGACACCGGCCATGTGCATTCCGCATCAAGGATGTGGACTCATTCACTTGAATGGGTCCGCAAACCCGGAGATGCGGTACGGAACGGAGCCACGAAACGGATGCACTATGGAGTACTTTTGTGGGGTTCCATTTGCGTCTTTCCGTTCCGCAAAAAAGATAGAACTTGTTCTATCTTTTTGCGAAAACGGATGGATGGCGGACCCAATTCAAGTGAATGGGTCTGCAATCCGCATGCGACTGGCCCACGGTTGGTGCCCGTGCATTTCGGACAGCAATTTGCGGTTCACAGCACGGCTACGGGAGACACACGGTCGTGTGAAAGAGGCCTTAAGCAGCAGGCTCGTTAAATACCTAGGGGTAGCTTTAGTTTCATACTACCTGGAGAGTTTTCAGAAGGCTGGTAGCACATTTTGGGTTCACTAGGGGTGGTCTGGATGGTGACTGTAGTACTCCCTAACAGTAGACTTCTGCTTAAGGCTTGATTCACATTACGTTTTTGACATCCAATTAACAGATTAAAAAAATGTATACGTTAAGGAATGCCACAGACAGGTGCCATATAGTGGCATCCATCACATAACATAGTAACATAGTATATAAGGCCAAAAAAAGACATCTGTCCATCCAGTTCAGCCTGTTATCCTGCAAGTTGATCCAGAGGAAGGCAAAAAAAAAACTGTGAGGTAGAAGACAAATTTCCCCACTTAAGGAGAAAAAAAATCCTTCCCGACTCCAATCAGGCAATCAGAATAACTCCCTGGATCAACGACCCCTCCCTATTAGATATAGACTGTAATATTATTACACTCCAGAAATACATCCAGGCCCCTCTTGAATTCCTTTATTGTACTCACCATCACCATCTCCTCCAGGCAGAGAGTTCCATAGTCTCACTGCTCTTACCATAAAGAATCCTCTTCTATGTTTGTGTACAAACCTTCTTTCCTCCAGACACAGAGGATGTCCCCTCATCACAGTCACAGTCCTGGGGATAAATAGATGATGGAAGAGATCCCTGTACTGACCCCTGATATATTTATACATTGGGCCAGATTTATCATGACTCTGACAGCTCACTCCACTTTAACATATGGCTAAAGTCAGTTTTAGCCAAGTCAGATTTATGATCGGCCCTTTAAGACTGTAATAAATGTGGTTTGACAGTAGCAGTTTATCCGTCAGTAACAGCTTTACAAAAGTCGCACATCTTTACGAAAAAGTCGCACGTTTTTATGAACAAGTCGCATGTTCTATTAAAAAGTCTCATAAGATAAGCATGGTCCTCACTGGAGTGAAATTGCAACTTTTTTGCGACTTTTTAAATAGTCCCAATAGTAAATCTGTCTAGAGATTAATTTACATAAGAAAACACGCCCACTTTCAGAAAACTGGCGAGCATAGTGCAGAGCTGAAAAAGTCGCAAATTTGTGCGCAGTTTTAGCGTTTGGGACTTTTTGGGGGACTTTTTCACTCCATTATTCTGACCTGAGCTAATGATAAATCTGGCCCATAGTAATTAAATCTCCCCTCAGTCGTCTTTTTTCTAAGTGAATAACCCTAATTTTGATATCATCTTTCAGGGTACTGTAGTCCACCCATTCCAGTTATTACTTTAGTTGCCCTCCTCTGAACCCTCTCCAGCTCTGCTATGTCTTTCTTTTTCACAGGAGCCCAAAACTGGACACAGTACTCCATGTGTGGTCTGACTAGTGATTTGTAAAGTGGTAGGACTATGTTCTCATCACGGGCATCTATGCTCCTTTTGATGCAACCCATTATCTTATTGGCCTTGGCAGCAGCTGCCTGACACTGTTTTTAACGGCTTAGTATGTTCACTTTTCCATGTCAGCCACGGGGTTAATGATGGCTACAATTTTGTAAGGACCAATGAACCTAGGACCCAGTTTCCAAGAGGGAACCTTTAATTTAATATTCCTAGTAGACAACCACACATAGTCATTCACTCCTAGGTCCGGACCTGGCGACCGTCTCTTATCAGCCATGCATTTGTATTTACCTCTCATATTTTTCAAGTTAGCTTGCCATACCGATGAAAGAGATGACGAAAACCGTTCCTCTTCGGGAACCCCAGAAGACCCCCCCTCTTTGAAAGTACAGAATTGGGGATGAAAACCATATGCACCAAGAAATGGTGACTTGCCAGTGGATTCCTGACGACGATTATTTATGGCAAACTCAGTTAACGGTAAATATGATGACCACAACTCTTGGTTTTCAGACACAAAACATCTTAGATATGTCTCAAGGTTTTGGTTGGTACGCTCAGTCTGTCCATTCGACTGAGGATGGAAAGCTGAGGAAAATGACAAGTGTACCCCTAAACGGGAACAAAAAGCTTTCCAAAATTTAGAAATAAACTGGGTACCCCGATCCGAAACAACATCGGAAGGGACCCCGTGAAGCTTCACGATTTCACTGATGAATACCTGAGCAAGAGTCTTAGCATTAGGTAGTGCGGGTAACGCAATGAAGTGTACCATTTTGCTAAACCGGTCCAAGACTACCAAAATAACTGTTTTACCCGCAGACAAAGGTAAGTCAGTGATAAAATCCATTGACAGATGTGTCCATGGCCTATTGGGAATGACAAGTGGCAATACAGATCCTGCAGGATGTGTATGAGAGACTTTCGCGCAGACACAAGTAGAACAAGAAGACACAAAATCCATTACATCCTGACGCAACCTTGGCCACCAAAAACGACGAGACAATAGCTCCAAGGTTGCTTTACTACCCGGGTGCCCAGCAAGTGCCGAATTATGATGTTCCTTTAATAATTCGAAACGCAGGTTCAACAGTACAAACAATTTCTCTGAGGTGCAAGAGACCGGGGCGTCCCCCTGGGCCTCTAACACCTTCCCCTCCAGAGCAGAGTGTACCACAGAGACAACCACTCCTCTTTGTAGAATGGGTACCGGATCACTCACATTACCCTCTCCAGGGAAACAACGAGATAATGCATCAGCCTTGGTATTTTTTGCCCCAGGACGATAGGTAATAACAAAGTTAAACCTGGTAAAAAATAGCGACCACCTAGCTTGTCTAGGGGTGAGACGCTTAGCTGATTCGAGGTACAGAAGGTTTTTGTGGTCCGTAATCACAGTGACGGGGTGGATTGCCCCCTCTAAAAAGTGACGCCATTCTTCAAACGCTAGTTTAATAGCTAATAGTTCCCTATTGCCAATATCATAGTTCTTTTCTGCTGCAGATAGTTTTTTAGAAAAGAAAGCACAAGGACGCCATTAGCCAGGAGACGGACCCTGAGACAGCACAGCCCCCACTCCCACCTCTGACGCATCGACTTCAACAATAAAAGGCTGGGAGACATCAGGTTGGACTAGTACAGGTGCCGAGGTAAACCTCTCTTTTAGAGAGGAAAAAGCAATTTTAGCGGCGTCAAACCATTTAGAAAAATCAGTCCCCTTCCTAGTCATGTCAGTAAGGGGTTTTACAATAACTGAATAATTTTTTATGAATTTCCTATAGAAATTTGCGAAGCCCAAGAACCGTTGCAGTGCTTTGAAGTTCTCTAAAATTGCCTGGACCTTCCTAGGATCCATACGGAAACCTGAAGCAGATAATAAATAACCTAGGAATTGTATTTCCTGAACGGCGAAGACACATTTTTCAATTTTAGCATATAATTTATTTGTCCAAAGGACCTGCAGTACTTGTCTGACATGCACCTCATGTGTTTTCAGATCAGACGAATAAATTTAAATATCATCTAGGTATATTACCACAAACCTGCCGATAAGATGACTAAAAATGTCATTAACGAAATGTTGGAAGACAGCAGGAGCATTGGTCAGACTGAAAGGCATGACTAGATTTTCATAATGCCCCTCAGGGGTGTTAAAAGCCGTCTTCCACTGATCCCCCTCCTTGATACGAATCAGATTGTAGGCCCCCCCTAAGATCAAGTTTTGAGAACCACCTAGCACCCGCAATCTGATTAAACAGGTCAGGAATGAGAGGAAGAGGGTATGGGTCTCGGATGGTTATCCGGTTTAATTCGCGAAAATCTAGGCAAGGACGCAGGCCCCCATCTTTCTTTTTAACGAAGAAAAACCCTGCAGCCACGGGTGAAGAGGAGGGTCTGATGTGTCCCTTAGCCAAGCTCTCGGAGATATAATCTTTCATGGCTTGTCTCCCCGGACCCGAAAAATTATATAACCTGGTCTTGGGTAATTTTGCGCCGGGAATAAGGTTAGCCGGGCAATCATAAGGACGGTGAGGTGGTAACTTCCGACAACCCTTTTCAGAAAAAATGTCCTCAAAGTCCGAAACAAATGTAGGTAGGGTAGCTATGGAGGCGACTGAGCAATTGCTATTTAAGCAGTTTTCTCTGCAATGTTCACTCCACTCCAGTATCTCCCTGGCCTGCCAATCCACCACTGGATTGTGCGCTACCAACCACGGAAGGCCCAGCACCACCGGAGTGGGAAGCCCCTCCAGAACATAACATGAAAGCATCTCGTTATGGTGGTCTCCTACCCGAAGGTGTAAGTTATGGACAATGTGGGTGAGGTTTCTCTGAGACAGAGGAGCAGAATCAATAGCGAAAATGGGAATAGGTCTCTGTAGCGTACAGAGAGACAAACCCATAGTGTGGGCAAAATAGGCATCTATCAAATTTACTCCTGCTCCACTGTCTAGAAAAAAAGAAATAGTCTCCGTCTTAACGCTAAAAACAACATCCGCTGGCAACACAAATTGCGATGTTCGTATGGAGGAAACATATACCCCCCGGCTGACATCCTCCACACAGCCTGGGGTTAGTCGTTTTCCGACGGTCTTTTGTTTTTGAGGAAAGAAGGACAGACATTAATGAAATGACCCCTCTCCCCACAGAAAAAACAAACCCCACGCCTACGGCGAACCTCAGGAGGATGGACCTGACGAGTAGTTCCTCCTAGCTGCATAGGCTCATCTAAGTCCGTACAGACTAACTGCTGCTTGGGAGGGGTAACCAATTGCTCCGGGTCTTTCAATCTATCCCTAAGACGTCTATCTATTCGGATAGAAAGGGACATAACCGCATCAAGGGAAAAGGAGGTCTCATACAGCGCAAGCGCATTCTTAACCCTTTCGGATAACTCAGAGCAGAACTGACTCCTGAGAGCCGGGTCGTTCCACTGGGTATCCGTAGCCCACCTACGGAACTCAGAGCAATACTCCTCTACTGGCCGCTCTCCCTGTAGGAGTCTCCGTAATTTTGATTCAGCCAGTGCGACTCGGTCAGGGTCGTCATATATGAGACCCAAGGCCCCAAAAAATTCATCCACTGACCGGAGAGCCTGGGAATCAGTGGGTAAAGAGAACGCCCAGGATTGCGGGTCCCCCTGCAGCAGGGAAATAACAACCCCCACCCGCTGTTCTTTATTACCAGAGGAGTAAGGGCGCAGCTTAAAATATAATTTACAGGCCTCACGGAATGTCACAAACTTGTCCCTTCCTTCAGGGAGAGCAACCTTGGGTTCCGCAACAACCTGGTTACCTGTAGCAACCGCTGGGCTTGCGGTCAGTTGTAATTGCTGCTGTTGCTGGAGGACCGACACCTTCAATCCTGCCACCTCCAAAGACAGGCCATGAAATTGCTTTGACAAAGCAGCAATTGGATCCATACTGGATTCTAAGTAGGTAAAAAAAAATATATATATATATATATATTTTTTTTTACCTACACAAAATAAAGGCCAGATATAATGTAATGACCGGCGTCACGCAAAGGGAGGGAAAAGGGAAGGCCCTGCCCAAGGGAGAGGGAAAGGTGGTGACCCCTGACTCACCTTGCGGTTGGCACCTGACTGCCCTGACGTCCCTAGACAGGTTCCTCACCCGTACGCCGATCACGTGCCTAAACCCTGGCTTTCCCTAAGATGAGCCCTAGGTAGTGAACGGGGCGGTGGGATCACTAGTCCACACCCCTGACACTAAGAGGAAAACACCAAGGAGAGGACAGACAATACAGACAAACATATAATCCCAGGTGGGCGACAACAGCAGACCACAAAGGCCCAACAGGGATCCGGAGGGTAACGTTCTGGAACAACAACCAGGGAACGCAGCAACACAGCTCCAGTGGGTCAGTATAGAAGTCCAGGCAGGAAGCTCTATATCTGGCAACCAGAGAAGTGGGAGAGGGGAATATAAGGAGGTTGGGAGTGCTGGACAAGGAACAGCTGAGGAGAAGGAGCTACGGATCCCTGAGTGAGCCAAAAAGGGTTGCAAAGCAAACCCAGAAAGCTACCATAAAGAAACAGCCCTATCTTTCTACATAGAGCGCGCAGCCAACCGCTGCGATTTCCTGACCCCGGGTATAACGGAGTCAGGCGTGGTTCTTGACACCCTCGTGACATGTGTTTTGTATAGCTTTTTTTTCCCCAACATATATGTTAAACCCAACCACAAGGCAATGGACCAGTATTGGGTCGTGGATAATCTGGTACTGGTCTGCAGGGAGCACTGGATTGGGCGTTAGGAAATATTGGTTCCTGTGTCACGCCATTTAGAATCATACGGTGAAGGCTTCTGGGCCTGAGGCCTACGAGGCTGTGCTAATGGTCAGGAGGTCGCAATTACATCATTGCAACCTCCTGAGCTGGGTCACAGGTGGCGTGATCATCACCAGAGACCCAGCGCAGGAGGTCATAATGACGTTCGTGAGCGCCTGTACCGTAGCGAGAGGTAGCCAGAGCAGCAGGCCAAAAGAGGCCTGCATCACAGACAGCTGGAGAAAAGTGAGTATATTTGTCATAGGCGTGACAACATCATCATACCACTAGCGACCCAGTGCAGGTCACCTGTGCCGTAATGCAGGCAGCCTGAGCAGCAGCAGCAGGCTGGAAGAATGATGTGCGCAGACAGCAGGAGCAAATTGAGTATTTATTTTTTATTTTTTATTTGATTTGTAAGCACTACTGGGGGCACTTTGGGGGAGAGGTTGCTGCATTATTTACTGGGGGGTCCTATATCTAAATAGGCACTACAAGGAAGTCATCTATATTTAAAAAGACCAATACTGTGGCCGCACTATATATAAAGTCTCCACTACTAGGGGGCACTATATTTAAAGAGGCCACTACTAGTGGTTACTATATGCAAAGGGCACCACAAAAACAGATCAATGGGACCAATATACCTAGGGATGGATATATAAAGATATGAATTGCATATAGGCTGCGGGTTAGGACTAATAATGTGTGTACAGAGGGCCTTGCGGTTCGCCCGGCGGTCCGTTCGCGGAAAACTTTGCTCGTTCGCAGTTCGCCGAACATGCGAACATATGGCGATATTCACGCCTACCATATTCTTTTACATTGTGAATAACTTTGACCCATGACACATCCATCAGGTGGTACAGGACAGCCAATTCAGACATTTCAGCATATGGACATACCCCCTGCCTTATAAATAGACCTGATCTGGCTGCCATTTTACATTCTGTCTTTTGTCAGTGTAGGGAGAGGTTGCTGTGTGGAGCAGGGACAGACTGTTAGTGACACAACAGAGTGACAAACACAATTCGAAAAAAGTATTATAACTGGTATGATAGACCAGTGGCCCCCCAAAATGACAGATTGAAGCGGAGTGTTATATACTAATATACTTTCATAATAGTGTATTTGGGTACTGCAGAATTTTTGCCTGTTTTGCTGCGTTTTCTGTGCTACACAGTGAAAACGGTACTGGAAAAAAAGTATTATAACTGGTGTGATAGACCAGTGGCCCCCCAAAACTACAGATTGAAGCAGGGTGTTATATACCATCTTCCACATACACTGCGCTTCTCTAGAGACTTTTGTCACAGGGTCATTTAAAAAATGACAGGCAGAGGAAGAGGCAGGCCCTTCCGCAGGGGTGGTAGGGGTAGGGCAGGAGCACCAGGCCGGAGCGAAAGTGGGAAGTTGCAGAAGGTGGGTTCGATTATGTCAAAGGACGCACCAGACTTGGTTGAGTGGCTCACTCAGCCTTCCGCTTCTGCACCCTCCTCATCCTCTCTATCTGCACCCTCTTCACTCGCTGCTGTGTGCACCCCCAAAGACACCACCATCATATGCCATCCGCTTGAGTCACAGGAATGATTTTCCAATCCATCACAAGACATTTCCGATGCGCAGCCATTCTTGGCATCGGATCAGGAAGAGGAGGTAGCAATGGCTGCCACTCAGCAGTCTGACGACAGTACCCAGATCAGCCCAAGGAGGTTGGTCCCCACTGTTGCTGCCTACTCCGAGATCTATAATGTTAGTGGTGGGGAAGGTGATGTCGATGATGACGTGTCTATGGACATCACGTGGGTGCCCACAAGAGAGGAAGAGAAGGGGAGTTCAGAGGGAGAGATGGACCAGCAGATAGGGAGGAGAAGCAGGCAGAACTTACATTGCACAGGAGGGAAAAAACAGACTACAAATGTATCAGGAGCAAGCCATCAACCATGTACAGTCACATCTGGCGCTCCCAGGACGCCGGCACATGGCTCCGCAGTGTGGGCTTTTTGTAATGTGTCCAATGCTGACAATAGTGTTGCCATCTGCAGCCTTTGCAGTCAACGCATAAGTCGCAGTAAGCCCAACACTCACCTAGGGACGACCGCCTTAAGAAGGCACCTGGCCTCCCATCACCGAGCCCAGTGGGAGCAACGTCGTCAGAACCCACAAAGCCACACTTCAGGTGCTCCACATCCTGCCTCTTCTCCTTCTCCTCTCTCCTCCCAATTGTCCTCCACTCCACCTTCCATCATGCCATCCTCACATTTATCTGGTAAAAGGCAGTGTAACGGTCACGTACACACACACACATGGCCCTGCCTACTTGCCTCACGAGTCCAGGGGACAACTGGACGGCAGTCCCTAACTTAGGATACGTGCGGGAAGGACAGACAAATAACGGATAGTGAACGGACCAGGTCAAAACCAAGAGGACAGCGCAGTACAGAGGGATAAGCAAAGAATGGTCAGGAGAAGCCGGGGTCATAAATACCAGGAGAGTCGAGAAGTACCAAAGGAGTCAGCAAAGAATAGTCAGGTGGAAGCCGAGGTCAAAATACCAGGAGGGATGCGCAGTATAGGAGGAGCAGGCAAAGGATCGTCAGGGAACAGGATCAGGTAAGTATACAGGTATCCAACAAACGCCAGGAACCTAAATTAACAGGCAACCTGTGGCCAGCAGGCTGCCTGTATTTATAGTAGGGAGTGAGGGTCACATGACCGACAGACCGACCAGTCGAGCACCTTGTGATCAGCTCGGCGCTCAAGGCAGACCTAGGAGCAGGGAGCCTCCCAGCTAGCAAATGGGAACGAGGTCAAACACAGATCCTGGCTGATGGGAGACCGAGTGCGCCTTCGGCACCCCGTTACAGGCAGGCTTCAGTGGCCCAAATGTTCAATTGTAAAAAAATGATAACGCCGGATAACCCTCTTGCCCAACGGTTGACCGCTGGCTTGTCTGAACTGATAGCCCGCCAACTACTGCCATATAAACTGGTGGACTTGGAGGCCTTTCGAAAAATTTTGGCCATTGGAACACCACAATGGAAGGTCTCAGGAAGGAAATATTTCTCCCAGAAGGGCATCCCAGAGCTATATGGCCACATTCAGCGGCAAGTGAATGTATCTTTGGCACACAGTGTCAGTGCCAAGATACATCTGACCACAGAAATGTGGTCTAGCAAAAATGGGCAGGGCAGGTATATAACTTTTACTGCCCACTGGGTGAACCTTCTGTTGGCTGTCAAGCATGTAACCCGTGGCACCCGTGTAGATTTGCTTTTACGGCAATGGATTGCATGCAGGCCTGCCTCTTCTTCTCCTCCTCCTACTCCATCCTCCCTCTCCTCCTCGGCTGACTCCTCCTTTTCCTCTGCTATCGTCTCTTCCTCTGCGCCTCCCAAGATCCCCAGAACCTATTCGACCTGCCAGGTGAGACTTTGCCATGCTGTGCTGCGTCTGTTGTGCCTGGAAGCCAAGAGCCACACCGGTCCTGCACTCCTTTCAGCTTTGCGTTCACAGGCAGATCAGTGGCTAACACCGCTCAATTTGACAGTTGGTAAAGTGGTGTGCGACAACGGTGCCAATCTGCTGAGCGCGCTGAAACAGGGCTAAATTACACACATGCCGTGCATGGCACACTTCCTGAACTTGGTCGTGCAGCGATTCGTTGTCAAATACCCTGGGGTCCAGGACGTCTTGCGGCAGGCCCGGAAAATCTCAGGCCATTTCAGAAGATCTTAAACGGCCATGGCTCGCCTTGCTGACATTCAGCGGCGACACAACCTGCCCGTCAGACGTCTTATTTGTGACTGCCCGACATGATGGAACTAAACCTTGTATATGCTTGATAGGCTGCTCCAGCAGAAACGTGCAGTTAACGACTACCTGTACGAACTCTGTCGCAGGACAGGTTCTGGGAGCTTGTTTTTTTTTTCACCGCGCCAATGGCTGCTTATGCGCGACGCATGCTTCTGCGCCCATTTGATGAGATCACCAAACTGGTCAGTCGCAGCGAGTGCGCCATCAGTGACATCGTACCTTACGCCTTCTTTCTGGAGCGTGCATTGCGTCGTGTCATTGATCAAGCCGTCGAGGAGCAGGAGCAGGAAGATGAGGGAGTCGCAATGCTGGATGAATTCCCAGGGGGGCTACTCCATCTGAGACAAGTCAACAACAGGAGCCTGAAGAGGAGTTAGAGGAGGATGGTGCCGGGGCGGATGAGGAGGAGCGAGAAGAGCATGCTTTAAACCTTTCTGGGATCCCTGGTGTTGTCCGTAGATGGGGGGAGGAGAACGAGGACGACATTATCCTGGATGATTAGCAGGAGCCAGGCCACTACACCGCTTCCAGTTTAGTGCAAATGGGGGCCTTCCTGCTCCAGTGTTTTAAGATGGACCCCCTTATAAAAAGCATAAAGGGTGAGGACTAGTACTGGGTGGCAACGTAATTAGACCCCCGGTACAAACAAAAAATGGCGGAAATGTTACCACCATCACAGAGGGCTGTTAGAATGCAGCACTTCCAGGCCTTGCTTCGAGAAATGCTGCATTCTGCTTTTGCGTGCGCTGGCAGAGGAATTTCCACTCACAGAGAAACAGTTGCCGGTACCAATCCAACAGTGCCTGCAAGAAGAGGGCGGTTTGAAGATGTGTTGGTCACTTCTGATATGAGATCATTCTTTCAGCCGACCCATCGACAGCTGTCCTCCGGATCCAGCAACAGGTGTCCAACTTCATCGGGTTAACGGCCGATGTGGACGCTCTGAGAAGTGATGAACCCCTGGACTACTGGGTGGGCAGGCTTGACCTCTGGCCAGAGCTGGCACAATTTGCAATGGAACTGTTGGCTTGCCCCTCGTCCAGTGTCCTGTCTGAAAGGACGTTTAGCGCAGCAGGGGAGATTGTGACCGATAAGTGCACTTGCCTAGCTCACAACAGTGTTGACTACCTCACATTTCTAAAAATGAATGAGGCATGGATCTCGGAGGAATTCAACACATGTGACCAGTAGACCATGTTTGATTCAAATTCCTCATGACAGCCCACAAATATCCGCCACCACCCATAACAATTCATGGTCCCTGTCTTAGGTAAATACAGCAGCCTAAAATGCCTTTGTATGTCCATTGAATGCCTAATTTTTGGGGCCTATAGTGGCCGACAATTACTTATTTATCCTGTGAATGCCTAATGTACCTCCAGCCACAGAATACAAAGTTATTTGCTGTCAGGTGAACGCCTGTTGGCTAATTTTTGGGGACTGTACTGGCCGACACTTACTTATTTATACTGTGAATGCCTAATGTACCTCCAGCCACAGAATACAAAGTTCTTTGCTGTCAGGTGAACGCCTGTTGGCTAATTTTTGGGGCCTGTAGTGGCTGACTATTACTTATTTATCCTGTGAATGCCTAATGTACCTCCAGCCACAGAATACAAAGCTCTTTGCTGTCAGGTGATGTCACAGATGGTGTAACAGAAAACAAGAAGTTACAAATAAGGATCCGACTGGCTTGATCCGAAACTAAGGAACAAAAAGGGTGACCCCTATTTAAGCCCTGAAACTCTCCCTGTCTTCTCAGCTCATGCAAAGATCTCTATGATAGAAAATTGCATGCCCTCGTGCCTCGACTGTATGACACCTGAACACCCTATAATAGTGAGGGGACACGACCACCGGCTCCCTACACTCTGAAGAACGTCTGTCAGAGCTTCTCAGATGTCTGGTGGTGACAGGTGAACGCCTGTTGGCAAATTTTTGGGGCCTGTAGTGGCTGACAATTACTTATTTATCCTGTGAATGCCTAATTTACCTCAAGCTACAGAATACAAAGTTCTTTGCTGTCAGGTGAACGCCTGTTGGCTAATTTTTGGGGACTGTACTGGCCGACCCTTACTTATTTATCCTGTGAATGCCAAATTTTTCTGACTGGAATTGAAAATCAATGGGTCTGCAAACGTTCCGCTAAATTGTGGAACGGATGCGGACCCATTTTACAGATGTGTGAATGGACCCTATATTTATTTGACATATATTTACCGGCAGTTCTGGCTGATTTAGGCCGGGCTAATACACTAAAACAAAGCAATATTACAAAAACAAAATACACGTTATAACTGTATAAACGATTTATATAACTTATTAGAAAAATAAAAATACATTTTAAGGCATCTTTTCCAATAGCAGTAGCATCTCCTGCACCCCCTTCATGGCCTGGCATTGCCTCTCCTCCATGGCTTTCATCTGCACATGAATGGCCCGCATATCCTGGCAGTGCTCCTTCTACATTTTGGCCAATTTGGCTTGCTATTACACCTTTTTGTGATAAAAGTTGTCAAAAAAATGCCTTTTTGGAGAGTTTTACATTTTTGTTTTGAAAGGTGTCCACTAGAGGGGTTATTTGGTATGATATTTTTATACAGCTGGTTGTTACAGATGTGGCAAGACCTAATATGTTTCCTTATTTTTTTAGTTATTTCTGTTTTACACAATAAAAGCATTGTTGAACCAAAAATAATTCATGTTTTAGTGTCTCCATAGTTTGAGATCCATATTATAATTTTTGGGGGGCGATTGTCTAATGTTAAGGTCTCATTTTTGGCCAAATGAAATGACCATTTGTTAATATTTTGGGTGGCATATGCCTTTTTTGATAGCTTGGTGTTGCACTTTTAGTGATGTTAGTTGACTAAATTAGTATTTTTTTTTAATTGTTTATTTATTTTTATTTTTACAGTGTTGACCTGAGGGGTTAGATCATAGGATATTTTTATAGAGACGGTCGATATGTACACGGAGGTACAAAATATGTCTGTCTATTCTTTATCTTTTTTTTTTTCATTAAAAGTCTTTATACATATTGACGATTTAAAGGGGTTGTCCGGGTTCAGAGCTGAACCCGGACATACCCTTATTTTCACCCCGGCAGCCCCCCTGAGCCTAGCATCGGAGCATCTCATGCTCCGATGCGCTCCAGTGCCCTGCGCTAGATCGCGCAGGGCACAGGCTCTTTTGTTTTCAATAACACACTGCCGGGCGGTAACTTCCGCCCAGCGGTGTGTTCGGTGACGTCACCGGCTCTGAGGGGCGGGCTTTAGATCTGCCGTAGCCATTTTACTGGCTAGGGCAGAGCCAAATCCCGCCCATCAGTGCCGGTGACGTCACTGGGGTTCCTGTCGGACCCATAGAGAACCCCGGTACGTCACCGGAACTCAGAAAAATGCCTTTGCCCTGTGCAATTTAGCGCAGGGCAAAGGAGAGCATCGGAGCATGAACTGCTCCGATGCTCATGTCAGGGGGGCTGCCTGGGTGAAAATGGAGGTATGTCCAGGTTCAGCTCTGAACCTGGACAACCCCTTTAAATCTCAATACGTTTAGTTAGTGATATTTATGATGATTATATAGTTTATTAGTTAGTGATATTTCAGTACAGTATAATTTTATTTTGTTTCTTAGTTAGTGATAGTTCTATAGAGTTTTATATTATTTATTTGTTAAGTTAATGGTTTTAATGTACAGGGTGGGCCATTTATATAGATACACCTTTATAAAATGGGAATGATTGATTATATTAACTTCCTGTTTGTGGCACATTAGTATATGTGAGGGGAGAAACTTTTCAAGATGGGTGGTGGCCATTTTGAATCCAACTTTCGTTTTTTCAATAGGAAAAGGGTCATGTGACACATCAAACTTATGCTGTGAAGATACGAGATGTGCAGCACCTGAAACTACGGATACTGGAAGCCTGTGCTAGCATTTCTCCTGCGGTGTTGCTATCAGTGTGTGAAGAGTGGGAGAAGAGGGTTGCATTGACAATCCATTGACAATCCAACACAATGGGCAGCACATTGAGCACATTTCAGTCCGTCACTTGTCTGGCACAAAGCCAACACATCACATCACCCAAAGAACACCATCCCTGCAATGAAACATAGTGGTGGCAGCATCATGCTGTGGGGATGTTTTTCAGCAGCCGGGACTGGGAAACTGGTCAGAGTTGAGGGAAAGATGGATGGTGCAAAATACAGGGATATTCTTGAGAAAAACCTGTCCCACTCTGTGTGTGATTTGAGGCTAGGACGGAGGTTCACCTTCCAGCAGGACAATGACCCCAAACACCCTGCTAAAGCAACATTTGAGTGGTTTAAGGGGAAACATATAAATGTGTTGGAATTAGTCACAGCCCAGATCTCAATCCAATAGAAAATCTGTGGTCAGACTTAAACATTGCTGTTCACAAGCGCAAACCATCCAATTGGAAGGAGCTGAATCAGTTTTGCAAGGAGGAATGGGCAAAAATCCCTGTGGTGAGATGTGGCAACTGCTCATAGAGACTTATCCAAAGCTACTTGGAGCTGTGATTGCCGCAAAAGGTGGCTCTACAAAGTATTGACTTTAGGGGGTAAATAGTTTGTTGTATGCTTTACAATTAACCAATTTAAAAGAAGGTCTAAGTTGTGGGCATGTTCTACAAATTAAAATATGCAAATCCCCAAATAATCCATGTTCATACTAGGGGGTGAGGCAAAAAAAAAAAAAAGAACGAAGTCAAGGGGGTAAATACTTTTACTTAGCTCTGTATACATTACAGAGTGTTGGCAAAACATACAAAAGTTTTTTACACATCTACCTGGGCATTTTTCGTCCCGTATTCTTTTTTTTTAACTGGGGTATCTTTGCTTTATGTCTGACCATTTTTTAATGATGGCCAGATGGCGGTGTTTGAGACCCGTTTTGCGCCAGATCTCAAATGCCAGTTCCCGTACAATCTGCTGCTTCTCGGCGTGGGACCGGGTGCGGTCATATCGCCGCCCCAACATCCGCTGCAAGATAAAAATGCAAGCATATAATCCCAATTTTTGACAATTATAGTATTAAAAATAATTTACTCAAGTAAACTGAAAAAAGTATTTAATGCTTTGAAGTGGAAATATTAGATTTAGGCCACCTGCACACGAGCGTGTTTTTTCACAACTACAGACCGTACAAACCCAGCCTGCCGTCCTGCAGAGTGGACAAGCGCACGGCGTCATTGGTTGCCATGACGACGTGCACGTTCTATACCAGTGTATTACTGTACAGCGGTGACGGCAAGAAGTGCACAGCATCATAGCGAGTTAGCAACCAATGACGCTGTATGCTCGTCCACTCTGCAGGACATCAGCCTGGGTTTTTACGGTCCGTAGTTGTGAAAAAACACGCCCGTGTGCATGCGGCCTTACTGTTACGGTTAGAAGATGGGATTGTATTACGACTGTATGTGGGTGGGGTCTGAGCTATCAGATACTGTCCAGCTAAGCAGAGATGTACCTGACTAGTGAAGTGACGGTACGGTATGGGGTGTATAGCTGGTTCGCCTCCCTGTGGTGCACCCTGGGTAACTCTAAATGAACCAGCAAATACTGGCGGTCTGACAAAGAAAGCTTCTCCTGAGTCCTGACCAACAGGATACAAACTATAATCTATAGACTATGTGTGTGTGTGCGGTATATAGTGTCTGTCTGTGTGTGTGCGGTATATAGTGTGTGTGTGCGGTATATAGTGTGCGGCATGACAATGGATGTGCAATGTGCATGTGAAATATATTTCTCTGCTTTCCATACAAATATGCTTCTACCATAGTGGGTGTGATGTCACACGAATGCTTAGTGCAAAAATCAATAATATCTAATGAGACCTTATAAAATGTGAAGGTTTGTGCACTTAAGAAAAATTTGAATCACAGAAGGTCGCACTGGCGATTTTTTTATAACACTCTTTATGCATATAAAGCGATTGTTCAGACATGCAGGTGAAATGTAATCAAATACACTACTTTAATGTAAGATTACTTACAGTCACCAGGTGTTCTTCCTCTTCGTCGCTGAACTTGGTTCCAACCATTGCATCCATGTAATTTTTAGTTGGTGCAAAGCAGTTGCTGTAGGCCACGCCTTCCTAGCTCATGTGTTCTTGCGATTAATACTTTTCCCAAAAATTTATTTAAAAAATAATGCTTGTAAATCGCAGATTCGCTTAATACTTCTGGTATGTCAGTGTCCATGTTGTGGGACTATGTGTGCACATCTAGTAAGTATTTTGTGGCTGCAAATATGACCTGGAGGTTTTTCAGGTTCACCTGCCATTAAAATGAATGGGACCCAGCGTGAACCTGCGGTTCGTGAACATTTGATCATGTTCGCGTGATCGCGTTCGCAAACCGCCCCAGCAGATGTTCGTCCATCACTATCTGTAGCCACTTGTAATTTCTTGCAGATTTATTGATCTATGAAGGTGACGTCACTCTTGGCATCCAGTAGCGCATAGGCATGTACCTTCTTGTTCCTCCTTTTAGGATTTTAAATGCACACTGGTATAACCATTGATGTGCCATTGCTTTCTCCTTCCGTCACTCTGCAAGAGAATACCAATACTTTCTTTCCTTCCTCAGTATCTTTAGGTATTGAGGATTTATCTTTCTTTTTGGACGTTCTTCATGTAGTGGTGTAGGATGGCGTCCTTTGAAAATGCTGCACGTGGCCTTTTTCGTACACTCCTTAGTAACATGGCCTTTCTTTTCTTAGACATCTAAAACACAGTTGGTTCTCAAGTACAAACCTTTTCTTTTTATCTGGGGGCTTCTCCTTCAATTGTTGGCACTTGTGTATGGAGTGGTTCTCTCCACAGAACATACATTTGAAGGTAGTCTGAAGATTTGTCGGTTCTGTCTCTCTACTGATCCCAGTAGTGACTTTGAACTTGCTCTTGTAGGTATCTGGACCTTTTAGCTGCTGCGTTGGTTGCAAAGCTAGTTGCTCTTGCGTGTCTTATCTCTCTTGCAGGCCTTTCTTCTAAGGATTTTAAGACATAAAATGATGTTACTGGATTACATGCTATCCGTGCTTCCTTATTGACGAACTCAGAGAACTCTTTAAAACTTGGGAAGTTCTTGCCTAGATCTAACTGTTCAGTCACATAGTGATTCTATCTAGAAGCCTCTTCTTCAGGTAGCTTGGCTAGCATTCTGTGGTTTTCTAGATAGTCGTTCAGTACTTCTAGACCTTGAACATGTGGGATGGCATTGCTGCATGCTTGCAGGAAGTCACCATACTTTTGGAGTCTGAAGTGTTCTTTAGGACCTATTTAAGGCCAGTGATTCAATTTCTCTCTAAAAGCTCTTTGTACTAAGAAAGGGTGACCATATCTTGCATTTAATTTTTCTCAAGCTTGCTTGTAGGCTTCTTCATTTTTTCTATAGAAATTACCTTCAAGAACTTTCTTTTCTTCCCCACCAACATATCTCTCAAGGTAGAATAACTTGTCGACTGAAGCAATGATGCTCAATGATCATTTCAAAACCTGCCTTCCACTCTATGAACTTCAGTACGTCTCTTGAAACTACAGTAGGTTCTGGAACGGGAAGTCTAGCTAGGACTGTTCTCTGTGGTCTTGCTGGGACAATGGTTGTAACATTCTTCTGAGCATTGCCGTGGCATCTAGGAATTGAATCATCCGGTTCTATTTTCTCACTTAGTTCTGAATTAGGTGAGTCCCTTTCTTCTTCTTTTCCGGTAGAGATAGAGGGTAAATCCACACACCTTTTTCTTAACACTGGACTAGGCCTCTCTTTGTCTTTCTGAGCAGGGATGGAAGGATAACTTATTTCCTCACTACATGCTGGAGATTCCCTTCCATCCTCCTGGGCATATGAAGGAAAGTAGGAGTCTGTTTCTTCACTTGGTACAGATTTGAACCTATGACTACTCTGATTCATATCCTCTTCGTGTACTCTGAGTCTGGCTTCTATGATCTTAACTTCATTCTGCCTTTCCAGACTTTTCATCTGTTGGTGCTGTGCCTCCATTTCAGCTTCCATTTGATGGCGCTGTGCTTCTATTTGACAGCGCTGTGCCTCGATGGCAGCCTCCATTTCAATTTCTGCTCTCTTGACAGCAAGTTATTCAGCTAATTACTTTCTTTTGGCTGAAGTATTTGAGGACTCATACTGTATATGGGTGGCACTTCTGCTAGCGAAGAAAGTCACACTTGAGATTGTGGTTCCCCCTAAGGACCTAGCATAGTCTCATCATAATTAGCTGCAGATGAAAGTTCTCTCATGAGCTTTACTACATTTTTAGTGACTGCAGTACATGTGTCAATGTTCCTTACAATATCCTGGGAAGGTTGAATAAACAACTGCAGGTTGACATATGCTGCCATAAGCTCTGATTCAGATTCTTCTACCGTCTCTACCATATCACTCAAGTTCCTTTTTATACTTTCTAAGCTTTAGCTTTCTAGGAATATCTTTAATATATGATTTCCATCTATCATACATCCGGGCAAACTTTTTCTCTTTTAATGCTGCTTCTTGCCCCAAATTTTCCAGTATCTTTGAGGTCGGTTTTCTGGCACGTGATGAACGTCTTAGTTCATCTGTTTGTGCTATATTTGTTTGAGGCAAGAGTAATGCTGCATCAGACTCTTCTACCTCAAACAGGTTCCCTTGCTCTTCAACTTCTCCTCTATCTATCTTTGTATCCTCTAAAAGTGGCATGGTAATACTAGGCTCAGATATTTTACTTTCAATGCTATCACAATTTGTCACGGCTGAGGATGGGGACAACCCTCAGCCGTGCGATGCTCAGAAATGTCCAGTCGCTACTCGGTCAGGGCAACAGAATTAGGGAGCAGGTCACCTCCTATTGCGTCCCTAACGCTGACCCTGTCTCCTGTCCGTATGAGCCGACCCTGGTGGTAGGAGGGCTCATACTCTGGAACCTAATAGTCCCTGCAAGCCCTCAGGATGGCCCTGAACTAAGGAGCAGGGTAAGACAACCTACTCCTCCTAGGCACGGAGGAGCAGGAGTCTCACTGGCCAAGCAGCATGAAAGAAGGGGAACATAAACAGAACTATGAACATGACAGGTGAACCCAAACAGTTCCACACAAACCTGCCACAGCCTTGCTGACTGGAACCCGTGCTCTGAAAACGCTGTCCACACAAACATAGGTAAACAGCACACACATAAAGACACACAGGGACCAGGACATCCATAGCTGCAATAAAAACCAAAGGTAACGGACATAAACAAAACATCAGGGGTTAGGATATTTAGGCCCTTACTGGAAGATGGTATTCACAGGAGGCTGCTCCAGCTAAGCATGGCTGAAGCAACCTACTGAGCCCTGCCAAACACAGAGGCTTTATAGGCCTAAGTGGCCACACCCACACAGACACACCCAGTGTCTCACACACACACAGAAAGGGAGTTAACCCTTCCATCACCAGGGAAGGGAAAACACCACTAAACGGGGAAGTGCACACAATAACATAAAACACAGTGCACACCATACACACACACCTAACAGAGGTAGTCAGGTGTAACCGCATGCCACTGCAGCAAGCTGCCTAGCACCGCTCAGGCTGCTCTGCTGACACATACACAACACAACTAGTTGCCCGCGGCAACCACAAGTGAGGCCACACACCAGCGGCCCTCATCTGTGGTTGAACACCCAAACTAAACCGCAAGCAACCGCATGCGGTAAAGGAGTCACGGTCATAGCCATGGCCGTGACACAATTAATACAAATAATAAGATGCCTTTCACTTTAAACGCAATACTAACAAAATGCAGAAATAAAGGGCTTTCACTTTAAATACTTTAGAGTCCATATGCTACAAACTGTCCTTTGTTTTTACTTTAAAGTCTCTTATTTTTGAACACAAAAAATATCTCTTTATGCCAAAGCCTAAATTCAATGATAAGTAATAAAATGAAAGCTCTGACCTTGTGTCTTTTCTTAATATGATGCGATGCTCTGCGCTGGTTTGCGATGATCTGTGCAGACTTGCGATGCTCTTTGCAGACTTGCAATGCTTGCGATGCACTGGCTTGGATAGGCTGCTTGCAATGTTCTGTGCTAACTTGCGATTATTTGTGCTGACTTGGATACGCTGCTGCACAAGTTGGGCCTAGTGACATGAAACTAGCAGGCTGCAGTACGTGCTCTCTCCGTGGATAGCGGTGCGGGCACTCTAGCTCTGGACTGGTATGGTAGATATATTTCTCTCTTTAGTATCTGTACTCTGACTTTAAGTTATTTAATCATTTTATTATCTCTCTGAGAGGTATATCTGAGGTCTAACTAATAGTTCAGTTGCTGAATTTGGTCACAATTTGCAGTACGCAGTTAGCAGTAACTATTTGCAGATTGGTTGAGTATGATCTGGTATGGTTGCAATTTGGATTGAAATATGGAATTTGAATTTGGATTGTGAACTTGTAGTTTGCAATTGGGGGAACTGTAAGTAAACACACATATAACTGGTTCAGTATACAGTTATGATCACTATTAACAGTAGAATAGAGAGTAGAAGTAAAATTATATAACTGTTTTAAATACCTATTTTGGCCTCTCTGCTTCAATAAAACACAGCTCTTAGTGGAGTGAATGTCTGTTCAGCTTCTCTCTCTGGTGAATAATGATTTCTAGCAGTTCCTGCTAGGGGAATTTCCCAAACAGGCTGTGTATTAGGCTGGCTGTGATTGGTCAAAACTCCTGGGATGTGTGAGGCTGGCTAGGATTGGTCAATACTCCTGCCCAGCAACAACAGTTTAACTCTATGCTTTCTGTTGTTTCTGCTGTGTCATTGAGCTTACCTTACATTATATAAAGAATCTTAAAGGCACATTATCTTTTCTGCTTTTGTAAACACAATATATAACAGTTTTATGACATCCAAACATGAAGTCACTGTAAATAACTCTGCTTTTGTCTTTAAAACACAAACATAGGAACTGTATTAAAGTTATTGTCAGGTTTAGCTGTATAAACATATAGGCTATATTAGCAACCTAGGATAGGTCTTAGCTGGCAAGCTAAAAGCACGTTCAGCTTCTGCGCCGTTGGATGCGTACATGAAAAGTGCTGTCTCTTGGCAATTGCTTTGGTGATTGATTGCTGATGGAATGACTGACGAGGAGTAGGAGCAGGAACATCTGGACCAGCAGAAGATGGGATTGACAGACCGCTCCCTTCGGCTGAGGTGGTGGAGCCTTGACTGGCTGAAACTGGGTGTGTGCCACTGGGTGATGTAGCGGTAGCTGCGGCAGGCCTGACCACCACATCAGAGCCATGGTTCTCCCAGGCCATTTTATGGTGATGCTGCATATGTTGACGCAGGGCCGTGGTGCCAACATTTACACCCTGCCCACGCTTCACTTCTGCCCACATATTCTACATATGGCCATGTTGACCTCCTCTGGCGGCTTCACAAAAAAACTCTGTGTACTTGATTTCCCCCCAACACTACTCACTGGCTGACTGCTGCAACCTCTGCATCCGTGAACCCCTGCACCACTCCTTTTCGGGCAGGTAGACTGCTGCAAAGTGGGTGTTCTATCCTGTGCCTGTTTGACTTCCAACCTCCCTCTGCTGCCACCCTGCTGACTCCCGGCCACGCTAGCGACTTGCTGGCTCCGCCGCTGGTTCATTGGCAAGCTGCCAAACTCTTCTTCTTATGCTGATGAAGCCCCTTCTTCACCCGGCATCCAAGTGCGATCGGCTTCATCATCATCGAGTAGTGTCTGCACATCACTGATGTCCTACTCAACGGTCTCTGGGTCAGGAACCCGACCGCTCGCAACACAAGCTCCCTCACCGCTCTCCTCATCACTACTTGCCTGCCTAGCGGAGGATGTGGCGGATGTCTCCTCCAGATCTTGGCTGGTTAGTAGCTGCTGACTGTTCTCTAGTAGCTGTTCCTCACTGAAAAGTGGAGCTGTGCTCACAGCATGTAGTACTTCTCGAGGTGAGGGAACAAAAAAGACCAGAGGCAGGTTGAGGACAGGTGAGGGCACAGGGCCTGCTCCCAGGCCATACCAACTAAGGGTTTTGTCTGACGAACCCACCGACTGTTGGCTGGGGGTGTCTAAGGTCACTTGGGATGATGTGGATGACGAGTTAACCAATCAAGAACCGCTGGGTTGCTGGTCAAGACACGACCGCTAGATGACACCGGGAGCTCAGGCCTCTTGTTGCAACTCCTGCTGCCATGCCCCCTTACTCTGCTGCGACCTCTGCTTGCGCGAGAAACATTCAGGCCTCTGCCACTCCTCTGTGGCACTTCTCTGCCTGACATACTTGTAGCTGAACTAAACAAATTAAACGGAAATTAAAACACCCCTAAAAGTGAAGAATATATTCTTCTTTCTGTACTAAAATAGTCCACTAAATGCTTTTACCAGAATTAACTGCAGAAATGCACTGAGAATATTTTTTCTTGTTGTACTGAAATACGACCCTATATTTTTTGACCAGAAAAAACTCAAAGAGCAAAGTGCGTATATAGTTTTCTTGAAGTAGTGAAATATGCCCCTATACACTTTCAAAAGAAATCACTGCAGCAATGCACTGAGAATATATATTTCTTGTCGCACTGAAATTGGCCACTATACGCTTTGACCAGAAAAAAAATAAGTTAAGTGCGTATATAGTTTTCCTGAAGTAGTGAAATATGCCCCTATACACTTTCACCAGAAATAACTGCAGCAGTGAACTGAGAATATATATTTCTTGTTGGATGGAAATAGGCCACTATACACTTTGAACAGAAAAAAATATTAGAATCTGATTTAAGTGTGTATATATATATTTCTTAAATACACAACTATACGCTTTCAACAGAAAATACTGCAACAGTGCAGTGCGTATGTATACATATATATATATATATATATATATATATATAAATATTTATATACAGTACAGACCAAAAGTTTGGACACACCTTCTCATTCTAAGAGTTTTCTTTATTTTCATGACTATGAAAATTGTAGATTCACACTGAAGGCATCAAAACTATGAATTAACACATGTGGAAATATATACATAACAAAAAAGTGTGAAACAACAGAAAATATGTCATATTCTAGGTTCTTCAAAGTAGCCACCTTTTGCTTTGATTACTGCTTTACACAGTCTTGGCATTCTCTTGATGAGCTTCAAGAGGTAGTCACCTGAAATGGTCCTCCAACAGTCTTGAAGGAGTTCCCAGAGATGCTTAGCACTTGTTGGCCCTTTTGCCTTCACTCTGCGGTCCAGCTCACCCCAAACCATCTCGATTGGGTTCAGGTCCGGTGACTGTGGAGGCCAGGTCATCTGGCGCAGTACCCCATCACTCTCCTTCATGGTCAAATAGCCCTTACACAGCCTGGAGGTGTGTTTGGGGTCACTATCCTGTTGAAAAATAAATGATGGTCCAACTAAATGCAAACCGGATGGAATAGCATGCTGCTGCAAGATGCTGTAGTAGCCATGCTGGCTTCAATTTTGAATAAATCCCCAACAGTGTCACCAGCAAAGCACCCCCACACCTCCTCCTCCATGCTTCACGGTGGGAACCAGGCATGTAGAGTCCATCTGTTCACCTTTTCTGTGTCGCACAAAGACACGGTGGTTGGAACCAAAGATCTCAAATTTTGACTCATCAGACCAAAGCACAGATTTCCACTGGTCTAATGTCCATTCCTTGTGTTCTTTAGCCCAAACAAGTCTCTTCTGCTTGTTGCCTGTCCTTAGCAGTGGTTTCCTAGCAGATATTCTACCATGAAGGCCTGATTCACACAGTCTCCTCTTAACAGTTGTTCTAGAGATGTGTCTGCTGCTAGAACTCTGTGTGGCATTGACCTGGTCTCTAATCTGAGCTGCTGTTAAACCTGCGATTTCTGAGGCTGGTGACTCGGATTAACTTATCCCCCGCAGCAGAGGTGACTCTTGGTCTTCCTTTCCTGGGGCGGTCCGCATGTGAGCCAGTTTCTTTGTAGCGCTTGATGGTTTTTGTGACTGCACTTGGGGACACTTTCAAAGTTTTACCAATTTTTCGGACTGACTGACCTTAATTTCTTAAAGTAAAGATGGCCACTCGTTTTTCTTTACTTAGCTGCTCTTTTCTTGCCATAATACAAATTCTAACAGTCTATTCAGTAGGACTATCAGCTGTGTATCAACCTGACTTCTCCACAACGCAACTGATGGTCCCAACCCCATTTATAAGGCAAGAAATCCCACTTATTAAACCTGACAGGGCACACCTGTGAAGTGAAAACCATTTCAGGTGACTACCTCTTGAAGCTCATAAAGAGAATGCCAAGAGTGTGCAAAGCAGTCATCAAAGCAAAATATGACATATTTTCAGTTGTTTCACACTTTTTTGTTATGTATATAATTCCACATGTGTTAATTCATAGTTTTGATGCCTTCAGTGTGAATCTACAATTTTCATAGTCATGAAAATAAAGAAAACTCTTTGAATGAAAAGGTGTGTCCAAACTTTTGGTCTGTACTGTATATATATTTGTTTACTGCAATACACCCCTATACACTTTCAACAGAAATAACTGCAGAAGTGAACTCAGAATATATTTTTCTTGTTGTACTGAACTACGCCCCTATGCGCTTTCATCAGAAATAACTGCAACAGTGCAGTGCGTATATATTTTTTATTTTTTTACTGTAATACACCCCTATACCCTTTCACCAGAAATAACTGCAATAGTGCAGTGTGTATATATTTATCTTTTTTACTGTAATGAACACCTATACGCTTTCCCCAGAAATAACTTCAACAGTGCAGTGCATATATATATTTTTTTTTTTTTACTGAAATACGCCCCTATTAGCTTTCACCAGAAATAACTGCAACAGTGCAGCGCGTATATATATATGTATCTTTTTTTAATGATATATGCCCCTATACGCTTTCAACAGAAATCACTGCAGCAGTGCACTGAGAATATATATTTCTTGTTGGACTAAAATTGACCACTAGACGCTTTGACCAAAAAAATAAAAAATCTGATTGAAGAGCATAAATATATTTCTTGAAGTACTGAAATACGCAACTATATGCTTTCAACAGAAATAAATGGAACAGTGCAGTGCGTATATATATTTTTTTACTGTAATACACCGCTATATGCTTTCACCAGAAATAACTGCAACAGTACAGTGCGTATATATTTATATTTTTTTTACTGTAATACGCCCCGTGGGTTTTTGCTCTGGTAGACAGGCTAGCGGATGCAGTATAGAAGCAATCACAAAGTCTTTAACTTAAATAGTTCGGTATTTATTCACACATAAGGAAACACAAAATGACCGTTCACAGTCTTGGTGTTTGTTCACACTATGCAATGTCCATAGAACAAAATCTTCACCTGGTCCTGGTTAGCAGTCTTCCCCCCAGTCGTCCACAGCAGGCTTTAGGTGCCTATTTCCCAGCATGCGGATTTCAAGCCTTTAGCACGGCACCAATTCACAGATCCCAAAACAGAGTCTCCACAGCTTCCCTGTCAGATGGAGGATCATCCACACCCAGCTGAGACTGCTGGCTGGGTACTATATAGGCCAATGAAGAACCGGCCTGGAGCGTGGGGAGAGGCCACCCACCCAGCACTTTGGCTACTCCCAGTAAGAGTTGGCCCGGAACGGCTTTACAGCCATACTAACAACAAACAGTGTCAATCAGCACTAGCTGCCACTGACACTTAAAACTACCAGCTCTTATCTCACCGAGGCCAGAAACCTCGGTGACACATATCTTCCGTCAATGACGGCCCCTTGCGCCTTTCTAGAGCCCCTATGCGCTTTCACCAGAAATAACTGCAACAGTGCAGTGCGTATATATTTTTATTTTTTCACTGTAATACGCCCCTATACACTTTCACAAGAAATAACTGCAACAGTGCAGTGCGTATACATTTTTCTTTTTTTACTGTAATTTGCCCCTATACGCTTTCACCAGAAATTACTGCAACAGTGCAGTGCGTATATATTTTTCTTTTTTTACTGCAATACGCCCCAATACGCTTTCAACAGAAATAATTGCAACAGTGCAGTGCGTATATATTTTTCTTTTTTTACTGTAATATGCCCCTATATGCTTTCACCAGAAATTACTGCAGACGTGAAATGCGTATATATTTTTCTTGTAGTAGTGAGTAAGATACTAAGATATGAGCCTCTAAAGGCTTTTAACATAAGACTTGCAGCCCAATAACAAATAGCTGGAATGACAGAGCTGTCTAATGACTATTTGGAACCAGTGATGAGCGTCAATGGCAATATTCGAATTTGCAATATTTCAGGAATATTTGGGTGAATATTCATCATATATTCGTGAATTCGTGATCTCCAGTCATTATTTTCTTGATTGCGAAAATCTGCAATCGGAAAATTCGCAATAAAAATGTTGCAATAAAAATATTCGAGATCAATACTGCTCCTAAAGTCAAAGATATTGCAGCCTTCTCATTGGCCCACAAGCAAGAAGGGATCATGGGTACTGATGAAAAAATCTAGAATATTCACGATTACGAAGATACAGCACTATATTCTAGATATTCGCAATTTCTCGAAGTGCCATGATCGTTAACTACACTTGTAAATTACTTTCCTATCAATGTCCCTAGCGCCTTCTGACGTCTTTCTCTGCATTAAGATGCTGTGAAATGATTCCTCCCTATCCCTTTCCCTGCACTTATAAATAGTTTTTTCTGCCTTTTTTTTTCCACAATCGTTTTTCCACTTGCTGTCCCTAGCGCCTTCACACGTCTGTCCCTGCACTCTGAACGCTGGGAAATGGCAGAATCTAAAATGGCTGTTGTATTTATAGGGCTGTGACATCACAGGGCTGGCTGGCTGCTGATTGGCTGCATGCAGGCCTGTCAGTCTGGGTGATCCCACCTTCCCAGAGTTCCTTTCCCCATGTCCTCAGTCCTCACACGTGTAGCCGCCATTTTAGGAAAACTGTGATTCGTTACCACGAAGCGTGAGAATATTCGCATTCGTTGCGAATCAAATTTTTCCAGAAATTCTAAACGAATTCCACTTAATCAACTTCAGTTCGCTCATCTCTAATCAGGATGTCTACAGTTCAGTCCCTTTTATGGTATTTGGCCAGAGAAAATACCGCAACATGCTGGGGTATTTTCTCCGGCCAAAATTCCGGAACACTTGCCTGATTGCCGGATCCGGCATTAATTTCCATTGAAATGTACTAATGCCAGATTCAGTACCAAGTGTTCTGGAATAACGGATCCGGCTTCCCGGTCTACGCAGACCTTTAAGTCTGTAATAAAGAGAAATACTGGATCCATTTTTACGGATGACACCAGAGAGATGGATCTGGTATTGCAATGCATTTGTCAGACGGATCCAGATCCGGAAACAAATGATATCCGTTTGCATACGGATTTCGGGATCGTCTAACTCTAGTGTGAAAGTACCCTAATATGTTTCCACGTGTTTATTTTGGAACTTTAATCACATTTTCGGCATTGCATTATCTACCTATCTTGTATATCTTGTATATCTGTCCTAACTTGTATACCACAATCTTCTCCAAAGCCGTGAGTCACTGTTTGCTCACCACTAGTGATGAGCAAAGTTTTCAAAAATTCTATTCAGCTGCTTCACCAAATTCAGATTCATTACAAAGTGCTTTATCACAAATCGCATTCCACTGTAGGTAGCGGGTGCAATAACAGGGAATGGCGATCATGCCCAGTATCATTGAAACCCTTAGATGCCACATTCAATGCTGATCGTGGCATTTGAGAGTCACATTGAGGCCTATCAGAGATAAAAAAAATACATACCCATCTCATCCATTTGATTGCAGAGAGGTCATTGAAGCCATCTTAATTGAAGAAAATGTGGCAAATCTGGTGCGCACTGCCGTGATGATGTCACCACACCAGGCCAGCACGCTATTATAATGGGTACTATTAAGGCATTATGATGTTTTCACTGCCTGGCCCAGTCAATTAAAGTGCAGGGACACAGTTGCAGGGAAAGCTGAGCCTCTGGGTGTAATGGCACCGCTCCTACAGGCTAATTTACATATATTAAAACATAATTTTTCGCAGCAATGCGGGCACATATGTGACACCAACACAGATGCCTTTAGCTGCCAAGTGCACATGTGACAGGTCAGCCAGTTTCACAGGTACAAATCTGCTTGTAGTAGAAATTGAGGCACTCAGATTTTTGTTGCGTTTAAGAGGAAATGTATTCATACATTATTATCATATTCCAGTTGCCCAATTATCACCAAAATCTGAAAATAAAGAAAGCTGACCGAATGTTTCGGTCTCAAATGGACCTTCCTCAGCGGTCAAAATTTTTATCTGTAAGGCATGCGAGGTCAGTGGCGGATCCAGAGCCTGATCTCGGGAGGGGCACTTCCAGGTTATTTTCTGTCCGCCGCCACAAAAAAATGGTGCTTATAAAACAGACTACACAGTGTAGAGGTATACTGTATATTGTGTGGCACAGTGTATGCTATATGTGTATAACTAACATATTTCACATGAAAACTTACAATTACTTGGCTTGGCCCTTGGGGATCTCGGACACCACTTCAACACTTTGGCTGGGGGGCTCGGCGGAGCTTAAGTGTTTTATCCTAATGTGAAAGATTTCATAATAAGGATTTGGAGACAGGGCAGAGGGATAGCAGAGCAGGGAGAGGCTGGTGCTGCTACTAGTGGCTCATACCATGGGGGAGTAATAAAGCCCACTATAATGCTCCCCAGTAGAAATAATTCTCCTTATAATGTGACAGTGCAAAAAATACCCCCACGTAATGCCCCCAGGTGAGCTAATGTCCCCATAGTGCCCCCATAATGTGCCAGTATAAAATACCCCTATATAGTGCCCCCAGTAAATGCCTCCATAGTGCTCCACACCCTCCTTCCTCCTAGTGCCCCCCATAATGTACCAGTATAAAATGCTCTAGTAGATGCCCTCAGTGTACCCCATAATTTGCAAGTATAAAATACCCCTTCTTAGTGCCCCCCGTAGATGACCCCATAGTACTCCTCTCCCCCTTCCCCATAGTACCCACCATAATGTGTCCTAGTATAAAATTGTACTGTACAAAGCACCCCATATGTGCCAGTAATAACAGCCCCCCATGTGCCAGTAATAACAGCCCCCACATGTGCCAGTAATAACAGCCCCCCCATGTGCCAGTAATAACAGCCCCCATGTGCCAGTAATGACAGCCCCACCCCCATGTGCCAGTAATAACAACCCACCCCCATGTGCCAGTAATAACAGCCCGCCCCCCATGTGCCAGTAATAACAGTCCCCCATGTGCCAGTAATAACAGCCCCCCTATGTACCAGTAATAACAGCCCCCCATGTGCCAGTAATAACAGCCCCCCATGTGCCTGTAATACCAGCCCCCCATGTGCCAGTAATAACAGTCCCCATGTGCCTGTAAATAACAGCCCCCATGTGCCAGTAATAACAGCCCCCATGTGCCAGTAATAACAGCCCCCCATGTGCCAGCACCAACAGCCCCCCATGTGCCAGCACCAATAGCCCCCCGTGCCAGTAATAACAGCCCCCCCCCCCCCAAAATGCCAGTAAAAGTAATGTATATATAAAAATAAAATAAAAAACATACTTACCTTCATGTCAGCGATGCGATGCAGGCCTCTTCCTGCCTGTGTCCCGCGCTGTACGGCTCAGGTGGTGCGATGAGGTCATCGCGCCGCCTGCACCAGCCTCTGATAGGCTGCCGGCTTAGTGACTGAAGCCTATCAGAGGAAGAGAAAGGGACACGCCTCTCCATCCCCTGGATCCGCCACTGTGCGAGCTAGGCTATTTTAGCCTTTTGCTGGCACAGGAACTTTCAGAGTGCGGTTCTCCATTTCTCTTCAAAGGTACAAATCTGCTGAATGTCCTTTAAGGCGCAGAGTCAAACTTTTAGTTTTAATATATAATGAACTGAACAGCTGCAAATGTGTAGTGTACAACAATGCTTCAATCCCTCAAAAGTACATTTTCAGCGAATGGTGGGGACTTTAAGCTAGCCATTCTCGTGAGATAGCTGTAGTATTATTTTTAATAATAAAATGACTGACATCTTGATGGAAACTGATAAGTCAAAAGACTCTTTCAGGCATCCCCTGATGTCCATTGTGCACATGATTCAACACAGCGTTGTGGCTTCCGTTATCAAAGTAATTCATAACAGAAATATGAGCAGAGCCTATCCACTGCCTGATACCTCCACCAGCAGCTAATCTCTTATGAGAACTTAGATTCGGGCATGTTAAAATCCTATATGCTCAAGCCCCTTTGAAGCAAAATAAGCTCTCTGAAGCATCTTACGTGGTTTGCTGGGCGGTCAGGTGACTTACAATTCCAGGCAGGGTTTTCGAATTTCTTTAGCCTCCAAATGTGGATATGTAGTTATAGATGTTTTCCTTCTTAGTCGTCCCTCACTGTCATTTACCATACGCGTTTCGGGGTGAAAGAACCCCTTCCTCAGTGGTGACACCAGACCGCCCAGCAAACCACGTGGCACGCCACAATAGGTCCTGGCAGGTCATAGCGGTAAAACCGCTACAACGAACATCCAGGAGCAAGGGGAACTCTATGCACAGACCCGATCCACAGGTCCTTGCAGCTCACAATAGAGCACTGCATTGAAAAATCCTGGTGTACAAGCGGACCGATCATAAAGTACTTTGCATATAGTACAAATCTGATTGCTTTATAAATTGTGGATTTATCAAAGGCTTTTCCATTAACTGTGTGACGTACAGTTACTATACAATCTGTGGATTTATTACTACATTTGTCTTTGGACTATAGTTTTTGGGGACATCTGACAACAGTTACGGCCAAATAGCCCCTCAGGGACTCAGTGCTATTGAATTTTAGCTATTTTATGAGATTTTTAACACACGTGTTATTTTTAATATGTATTGATTTTTTTTATTGATTTATGCAAAATGTTGTTAATATTTTGAGTGTGATATATAAAAATTTCTTATACAATCCAACTGGTCTATATAGTTGCCTGATATTGAGTGACGCCCAACTCAATCCAATTTCTTCTACCTTATCAGCAATAGGGAGTGCTGTGGGGCAGTGCACCTTTTCCATTAGTGGAACAGTGAGTGAGCCACCAATTTCTGGTATTCGCTTTCTTTCTAAGATATGCTAACTAGTTACTAGTTATATATTAACACAAACATTGTAAAATGGAGACAACATACTTCCTTATACTGTACATTCTGTATTTATGACACCCAATAACATGTAATAAAAAAATAAAAAAAAAGGAAATATAAGCTGTCTATGCCAAGTAGCTAAAGGGTACTTTACAAGGGCCAAGAATAGCACATAATCACTAATGGGAGTTCTAGCATTATAAAATGGACCTGTCACCAGTCCTGACATGCCTGTTTTAATAGCTTCATGTATTCCCCATGTAATAACAATTCTGGAGCATCTATTCTTGCCAGCTGTCTGCAGTAAGGGTACAGAAGGGAGGTGTCCCTGCACAGTCTGAAAATGGCAGCACTGATTGGATAGAGTGAGTCTGTGCAGATACACCCCCCAACTGGTTACCTTACCACCTGTTAAGGGGGATATTAATTATTGAAATTTAGGGTAATCTCAATAATTAATATTCATAAATAGGCATGAGTCAAGTAGTGATGACTCTGCCTAATTATACTATAAAATATAAATAGCTCTATTTAGCTATTTTACTAATTAACTAGCTAATTGTCTAACTAGCTACCTCTGTTTCCTATACATTCCACTGAACTAAACTACATGATCTCTGCCTCCCTCCTCCTCCCTTCTTCCTGCGCTCTTCACTGGAGCAGCTTGGCTGCTCGGTCTTCCCCTCCTGCTCTCCTCTGGGCTGGTGGAGATCCTGCTTCTAACGCAGCGCAGCCTGCCAGTGCTGCCTGCGCTCTTCTTCTGGTCGAGGGTTAGGGGGTGCGGGGGTAGACTCTTCTGAGCGCAGTGCATCGCTGTCTGTGCTCTCTTCTATGGGGGAAGCTAGGGGTTCTGTGTTTGAGCGCCGGATGCGCTATCCTTCTTCTGGGACACGCCGGTGTTCTCTCTTCTAGCGCAGCGCAGCCCAGGGCATGGCTGCCTGCGCTCTACTCTGCGGTATTTAAACCCAGCGGCGCTCGCTCCCGTTTTCCCACGCTGCAGGCTTTCACACGTATGCCTGCAGACAGGTTTACGTGGGCTGGCGCCGTGATATGACGTCACCACACCAGCCCGCTCTCCCAGGCGGGGGGGATCCTTTGATCCTCCCACCTGTGGAGATATCGCAAACCCCTGGCGCTGTAATTACAACGCCGGAAGTAAGCGGCACACAGGGGGATGGGAACTCTTTGTTCCCATGTCCCTGTTAGGCATAACATCTCCGGCAGCACTGGAGATGTTAACAAAAGGCAGAGGATCTTTATTGATCCTCTGTCCTTCGAAGAGGCCGAAACTGGACATGATTGTTCAGTTGGCGGACTCTCCCTCCTGCAGGCACATTCCAGGGGGGGGGGGGGCATCCATGACTTGGGGGAATATGCTGCATTATAAATGCATATATATATATATATATATATATATATATATAGATGCTTGGGGCACATCCATATACATATATATACCCAATATAAACCTGGGGCACAATATATAAACATATATACAGATGTATGCAATAACTGGGGCATACATACATCTATATATATATACATACACCCAGACATACCTGTGGCAATGCATGGCCAGAACCTGGGGGAATGAATGGGCAGTAATAAGCCCACATATACAGTCAGGTCCATAAATATTGGGACATTGACACAATTCTAAATTTTTTGGCTCTATGCACCACCACAATAGATTTGAAATGAAATGAACAAGATGTGCTTTAACTGCAGACTGTCAGCTTTAATTTGAGGGCATTTACATCCAAATTAGGTGAACGGTGTAGGAATTACAACAGTTTGCATATGTGCCTCCCACTTGTTAAGGAACCAAAAGTAATGGGACAATTGGCTTCTCAGCTGTTACATGGCCAGGTGTGTGTTATTCCCTCATTATCCAAATTACAATGAGCAGATAAAAGGTCCAGAGTTCATTTCAAGTGTGCTATTTGCATTTGGAATCTGTTGCTGTCAACTTTTAAGAAGAGATCCAAAGAGCTGTCACTATCAGTGAAGCAAGCCATCATTAGGCTGAAAATGATGGGAAAAAAAACATCAGAGAGATAGCAAAAACATTAGCCGTGGCCAAAACAACTGTTTGGAACATTCTTAAAAAGAAGGAACGCGCCGGTGAGCTCAGCAACACCAAAAGACCCGGAAGACCACAGAAAATAACAGTGGCGGATGACCGAAGAATTCAATTCAGAAAACACTCTTCACAACAGTTGGCCAGATCAAGAACACTCTCCAGGAGGTAGGTGTATGTGTGTCAAAGTCAACATTTAAGAGAAGACTTCCCCAGAGTGAATACAGGGGGTTTACCACAAGATGTAAACCATTGGTGAGCCTCAAAAACAGGAAGGCTAGAAGTTTGCCAAACAACATCTAAAAATTCCTTCACAGTTCTGGAACAACATCCTATGGACAGATGAGACCAAGATCAACCTGTACCAGAGTGATGGGAAGAAAAGAGTATGGAGAAGGAAAGGAACTGCTCATGATCCTAAGCACACCATCTCATCAGTGAAGCATGGTGGTGGTAGTGTCATGGCATAGGCATGTATGGCTGCCAATGGAACTGGTTCTCTGAAGTGTTTCAGGCAATATTACCTGCTCATAGTCAGCCAAATGCTTCAGAACTCATTGGAAGGCGCTTCACAGTGCAGATGGACAATGACCCAAAGCATACTGAAAAAGCAACCAAAGGGAAAGAATTGAATGTTATGCAATGGCCAAGTCAATCACCTGACCTGAATCGGATTGAGCATGCATTTCACTTGCTGAAGACAAAACTGAAGGGGAAATGCCCCAAGAACAAGCAGGAACTGAAGAAAGTTGCAGTAGAGGCCTGGCAGAGTATCACCAGGGATGAAAACCAGCGTCTGGTGATGTCTATGCATTACAGACTTCGGGCTGTAATTGACTGCAAAGGATTTGCAGCCAAGTATTAAAAAGTAAAAGTTTGATTTATGCTTATTATTATGTCCCATTACTTTTGGTCCCTTAACAAGTGGGAGGCACATATGCAAACTGTTGTAATTCCTGTTGCAATTCCTGTTCACCTGATTTGGATGTAAATACCCTCAAATTAAAGCTGACAGTCTGCAGTTATAGCACATCTTGTTTGTTTTATTTCAAATCCATTGTGGTTGTGTATAGAGCCATAAATGTTAGAATTGTGTCAATGTCCCAATATTTTTGGACCTGACTGTATATTATATACCTGGGGGAAAGCCCATATATATATATATATATACATATATATATATATATATATATATATATATGGGCTTTCCCCCAGGTATATACAGTCAGGTCCAAAAATATTGGGACATTGACACAATTCTTGAGACATTGGGACATTGACACAAGCGCTTGAGAAAGGCTCATGAACGAGCCGAAACGTCGCTTTTGCCACCATATGGGTGAATAAATACACACTGTTTTACTGAAGATTCATCTGGATTTTTTGTTCCATATAAGTGGGTAAGCACCAGTTACCATACTTGGACATTGCACCCATCTTTTCCATTTATACTGTTTGGGTGGTGCTGCCAGTAGTTTTTTATATATATATATATATATATATATATATATATACCTAGGCCCATACAAAGCAAATATATATGTATATATTAACCCCCCAGGGCCTTATTTCACCTTAAGGACCAGGCCATTTTTTGCAAATCTGACCTGTGTCACTTTAAGTGCTGATAACTTTAAAACGCTTTGACTTATCCAGACCATTCTGAGATTGTTTTTTCGGCACATATTGTACTTCATGACACTGGTAAAATGAAGTCCAAAAAAATTTTTTGTTTGTATAAAAAATACCTAATTTACCAAAAATTTAAAAAAATTTGCAAATTCCCAAGTTTCAATTTCTCTACTTCTGTAATACATAGTAATACCCCCAAAAATTGTGATGACTTTACATTCCCCATATGTCTACTTCATGTTTGAATTATTTTGGGAATGATATTTTATTTTTTGGGTATGTTACAAGGCTTGAAAAGTTTAGAAGCAAATCTTGAAATTTTTCAGAAATTTACAAAAACCCAATTTTTAGGGACCACTACAGGTCTGAAGTCACTTTGCGAGGCTTACATAATAGAAACCACCCAAAAATGACCCCATCTAAGAAAATACACCCCTCAAGGTATTCAAAACTGATTTTACATATGTTGTTAACCCTTTAGGTGTTGCACAAGAGTTATTGGCAAATGGGGATGAAAGCAAGGGTTAACAGCCAAACAAGACTGTATCTTTATTGCCCTGACTCTTCTGTTTACAGAAACACCCAATATGTGGCCGTAAACTACTGTACGGCCACACAGCGGGGCATAGAGTGAAAGGTGCGCCGTTTGGTTTTTGGAGGGCTGATTTTTATGGACCGGTTTATTTACACCGTGTCCTATTTCAACCCCCCTGATGTACCCCTGGAGTAGAAACTCCCTAAAAGTGACCCCATCTAAGAAACTACACCTCTCAAGGTATTCAAAACTGATTTTACATACATTGTTAACCCTTTAGGTGTTGCACAAGAGTTATTGGCAAATGGGGATGAAATTTGAAAATTTCATTTTTTTGCCTAATTTTCCATTTTAACCCATTTTTTCCACTAACAAAGCAAGGGTTAACAGCCAAAAAAAGACTGTATCTTTATTGCCCCGACTCTGCCGTTTACAGAAACACCCAATATGTGGCCGTAAACTACTGTACGGCCACACAGCAGGGTGTAGAGGGAAAGGTGCGCCGTTTGGTTTTTGGAAGGCTGATTTTTATGGACCGGTTTATTTACACCGTGTCTTGTTTCAACCCCCCTGATGCACCCCTGGAGTAGAAACTCCCTAAAAGTGACCCCATTTTTTGGGGGATTATTTTTAGGGTACATATGATTTTTGGTTTCTCTATATTACATTTTTGTGAGGCAAGGTTAACAAAAATTGAAATTCAGAAATTTCATCTCCATTTGCCATTAACTGTTGAGGAACACCTAAAGAGTTAATAAAGTTTGTATAATCAGTTTTTAATATCTTGAGGGGTGTAGTTTCTTAGATGGGGTCACTTTTAGGGAGTTTTTACTCTAGGGGGCATCAGGGGGGCTTCAAAAGGGACATGGTGTGAATAAAAAAGGCCATCAAAATCGGCCTTCCAGAAACCATGTCGGTCCTTTCCTTTTGCGGCCTCCATTTTACTGATACAGCAGTTTACGACCACAATTGTGGCATTTTTGTAAACTGCAGTATCAGGGTAATAAATATTAACTTTTGTTTGGTTGTTAACCCTTGTTTTGTTACCGGAAAAAACTGATTGAAATGGAAAAGTGCCAAAAATAGCGGTATTGGCACCGTTTTTTTGCAATTATTTATGTTTTTGACTATATTTTCCTTTTTGATACAAATATATTTTTTGTATCTCTAAAGTCTAAGTGTCGTTTTTTTTTTTAAATCCGATTATCTTGTGTGGGGGCTCATTTTTTGCGGGATGAGCGGATGGTTTTATTGGCACTATTTTGGGGGCTATATGACTTTTGCTATTAAACTTTTTGTATTGTAAGGTGACCAAAAATTGTTTTTTTGCACCTTTTTTTTTTTGGACCGTGTTAATCTGGGGGGGTTGGGTCATGGGTATTTTTTATAGAGGAGATTCTTACGGATGCAGCGATACCTAACAAGTCTACTTTTTTTACATTTATTTCAGTTTTAGACTATATGATCCTCTTTGATACAAAAAAAAATCTTTTTTTTTATCTGATTATCTTATGTGGGGGCTCATTTTTTGCAGGATGAGAGGACTGTTTTATTGGCACTATTTTGGGGGCTATATAACTTTTTGATCGCTTGCTATTAAACGTTTTATTATGTAAGGTGACAAAACCAAATCTTTTTTTGCAACTTTTTGTTTTTGTTTCCTGGACCGCGTTAATCTGTGGGGTTAGGTCATGGGATATTTTTATAGAATAAATGATCGGATGATCGGGGCACGTATCGCACTGAGCAGTGGTGTACCTGTACGCCCTATGTCCGGAAGAGGTTAAAAGGGGATATATACATATATTATCGTAATACTCCTTCCCTCTACACCACACTTCTGTATCCTTACTGCAGACTGCTAGCAATTCATTCATAATTTCTAATAGGAATAATAAAGGAATGGCACAACATAGAGACAGCAGATTAGATGCTCCAAAATTGTTATTACATGGGGAATGCATGAAGCTATTAAAACTGACATGTCAGGATGGAATGGTGAAAGGTCCTCTTTAATGATAATGATGAAAAGTGATCTGAACCACCTACAGTATTAAGCTTAGTGCAAAACCTTCAGGATTGGAAAAAAAAAATTAAAATAGAGAGTGACATGGAAAATGTAAAAATAACATCACCAGAATTCTTTAAAAAAAAATGTTTAACATAAAAACCACATCAGGACTTCTCTACCTCCCCCTACCCATAGGTGCGAGTGCGCCTGCACTAGTTTTTAAAGGGCTAGTGTCCATCCATCTCAGGCTTCCCCAGTTAATGACTAGCCACCTTAGGGTATTTAACCCCTTAAGGACTCAGCCCTATTTCACCTTAAGGACATTTTTTGCAAATCTGACCAGTGTCAATTTAATTGCTGATAACTTTAAAACTCTTTTACTTACCCAGGCCGTTCTGAGATTGTTTTTTCATCACATATTGTACTTCATGACACTGCTACAAATGGGTCAAAAAAGTAAAAAAAAAATCATAAAAAAATACAAAATTGACAAAAAATCTGGAAAAAATAGCAAATTTCAAAGTTTCTGTTTCTCTACTTCTGTAATACATAGTAATACCCCCAAAAAGTGTGTTGACTTTACATTCCCCATATGTCTACTTCATGTTTGTATCATTTTGGGAATTATATTTTGGGGCTGTTACATAGCTTAGAAGTTTAGAAGCAAATTTCGAAATTTTTCAGAAATTTTCCAAATCCCACTTTTTATGGACCAGTTCAGGTCTGAAGTCACTTTGTGAGGCTTACGTAATAGAAACTATCCAAAAATGACCCCATTTTAGAAACTACACCCCTCAAGTTATTTAAAACTGATTTTACAGACTTTTTTTCAACCATTTACGTCTTCCACAAGACTTCATGGCAAATGGACATAAAATTTAAGAATTTCGATTTTTGGGAGAATTTTCCAATATAATCCATTTTTTCCAGGAACAAAGCCAGGGTTTACTGCCAAACAAAACTCAATATGGGTTGCCCTGATTCTGTAGTTTACAGAAACACCCCATATGTGGTCGTAAACTACTGTTTGGCCAAACGGGAGGACATAGAATGAGGGGAACGCCGTATGGATTTTGGAAGACAGATTTTGCAGGACTGGTTTTGTTTATACCATGTCCCATTTCAAGCCCCCCGTTGCACCCCTAGAATAGAAATTCTAAAAAAGTGAGTCCATCTAAGAAAGTACACCCCTCAAGGTATTCAAAACTGGGTTTACAAACTTTGTTAAGCCTTTAGGTGTTCCACAAGAGTTAATGGCAGATGGAGAAACAATTTTGGAGTTTCTATTTTTTGGAAAATTTTCCATTTTAACCCTTACTTTATTACTGGAAAAAATGGGTTAACAGCCAAACAAAACTCAATATGGGTTGCCCTGATTCTGTAGTTTGCAGAAACACCCAATGTGTGGTCGTAAACTACTATTTGGCTAAACGACAGGACATAAGAAGGGGAACACCATATGGTTTTTGGAAGGCAGATTTTGCTGGACTGGTTTATTTACACCATGTACCCTTTCAAGCCCCCTGATGCACCCCTAGAGTAAAAACTCCATAAAAGTGACCCCATCTAGGAAACCATGGGATAAGGTGGCTGTTGTTTTGGGACTATTTTAGGGTAAATATGATTTTTGGTTGCTATATATTACACTTTTTTGAGGCAAGGTAACAAAAAATTTAAATTCTAAAATAGTTTCTACATTCGCTATTTAGTTTTGTGGAACACTTAAAGGGTTAACAAATTTTGTAAAGTAACTTTTGAATACCTTGAGGGGTGTAGTTTCTTAGATGGGGTCACTTTTTTCTGAGTTTCTAGTCTAGGCTACATCAGGGGGGGCTTCTAATGGGACAAGGTGTAAATAAACCAGTCCATCAAAATCTGCTGTCCAGGAAACCATATGGCGTTCCCTTCATTCTATGCCCTGCCGTGTGGCTATATAGCCATTTACGACCACATATGGGGTGTTTCTGCAAACTACAGAATCAGGGCAATAAATATTTAGTTTTGTTTGGCTGCTAACCTTTGCTTTATTACCGTAAAAAAAGGATTCAAATAGAAATTTTGCCCAAAAATTTGTGTTTTGGCACCGTTTTTATTTTATATTTTTAACGCTGTTCATCCGAGGGGTTTTGTCAAATGTTATTTTTATACGGCAGATTCTTACGGATGCGGCGATACCTCATATGTCTACATTTTAAAATTGATTTAGATTTTACACTATATTATCATTTTAGGAACCCAAAAAAATTATTTTAGTATGTCCATAGCCTGGGAACTACAGGTTTTTTGTTAGTTTTTTGGGCGACTATCTAATGTAAGGGGCTCATTTTTTGCGGGATGAGATGGCGGTTTTATTGACACTAATTGGGGGTGCATATGACATTTTGATCGCTCGCTATTACACTTTTTGTGATGTTAGGTGACAAAAAATGGATTTTATTTACACTTTTTTTTTAACGCTGTTCATCCGGGGGGGGGTCGGTTAGATGTTTTTTTTATAGAGAAGATTTTTACGGACGCGGGGATGCCCAATATGTATGGCTCTCAGACTTTGGAGACACTAAGCAGGCATCCTCAAACTGCGGCCCTCCAGATGTTGTAAAACTACAATTCCCACCATGCCCTGCTGATGGCTGTAGGTTGTCTGGGCATACTGGGAGTTATAGTTTTACAACATCTGGAGGGCCGCAGTTTGAGGATGCCTGCACTAAAACTAATGTTTTTGGGGGGGAAAATGGTTCCGTGTGTCCAAAGTCTGAGAGCCATAGTTTTTTATGTTCTCTAGGGCAGTGTTTCCCAACCAGTGTGCCTCCAGCTGTTGCAAAACTACAACTCCCAGCATGCCTGGACAGCCTTTGGCTATGCGGGCATGCTGGGAGTTGTAGTTTTGCAACATCTGGAGGCACACTGGTTGGGAAACACTGCTCTAGGGGACTGTTGGGGATGATAAAAATGTAGTACTCCATGGAAGTGTGATACTCTCTGAAGCAATCGATAACGCAGAGGCCCGGATGATCGGGGCAAGTGTCACATTGAGTGGTGGTGTCCTTCCATATCCCCCTCTTGTGACACACTCTGCATATTTTTTGGGTTCAGCCCTTCTTTCCAGTACGGGGGACCACACCAGAAAAATGTTGGCCAGGGACGATCCGGGCGCCTCCAATTCCCAAGGTACTCCGGCCTGCTCTTTCCCGGTCTGAAAAAATCAGGTCCTTGAGGACTGCCTCATAGAATTGGAGGAATGTCCCTAATGCTGTGCTGCCAGCGCTTCGGGATAGTGCAAAAGCGTTGTACAAGGTAACCTGTACCAAGTAGACCGCAACTTTTTTGTACCATGCCCGGGTTTTGCGCATGGCATTATATGGCTTGAGTACTTGATCAGAGAGATCAACTCCTCCCATATACCGATTGTAGTCAACGATACAATCGGGCTTGAGGACCGTTGCCACGGTACCTTGCACAGGGACAGGGGTGATGCTGTTACCGTGGATTGTGGACAGTATAAGGACATCCCTCTTGTCCTTATACCTGACCAGCAACAGGTTTCCACTGGTAAGGGCACGGGTCTCACCTCTGGGGATAGGTACCTGGAGGGGGTGGGCAGGGAGACGCACTGATTTTCCCACACTGTCCCACAAGCGAACGTGGATCTGGCGGCAAGGGACCTGAACAAGGGAATGCTAGTATAAAAGTTATCCACGTACAAGTGGTAACCCTTATCTAGCAGTGGGTACATAAGGTCCCACACAAGTTTCCCGCTAACAACCAGAGTGGGGGGACATTCTGGGGGTTGAATACGGGAATCTCGCCCCTCGTACACACGAAATTTGTAAGTGTACCCTGAGGTACTCTCCCAAATTTTGTACAGCTTCACACCATACCTCGCCCGCTTAGTGGGAATGTATTGGCGGAAACTGAGTCTCCCCTTGAACGCAACGAGAGACTCATCAACCTCCCTTCCAGGTACATAGGCCTGCGCAAATTTGGCCCCGAAGTGATCGATGACCGGCCGTATCTTATACAGACGGTCATAGGCAGGATCACCTCGGGGGGGACATGCTGCATTATCTGAATAATGCAGACATTTCCGGATGGCCTCAAACCGGGGACGTGTCATGACCATAGTGTAGAGTGGGGTCTGGTAGAGGATGTCCCCACTCCAGTATTGCCTGACACTGGGTTTTTGCACTAGACCCATGTGCAATACGAGGCCCCAAAATGTCCTCATCTCGCCTGCACTGACCGGCGTCCAGCCACCGGGTCTAGCCAAAAAGGAGCACGGGTGCTGAGCAACAAACTGTTGGGCGTACAGGTTCGTCTGCTCCACCATCAGATTCACAAATGGGTCACTGAAAAAAAAACTTAAAAAGTCCATTTCAGTAAACCCCACTGTGGGAATCTGGATTCCTGGATTGCCAACAAAACGGGGCTCCGGTGGGCTTATTTGGTTGGCCGGGAAACCAGTACTAGGGCGGCCCCAGGGTGGCTCGTACTAGGGTGGGCCACAGGGTCCCTAGCATGTGGGGCCCCTGGCTCCGCCGCCTTGGGGGCTCATCGTCATCAGATGATGATGAGGAGGATGCAAATAACAAGAGGAACGTGGGGTCATCCTCATCCTCACTGGGGCTCTCAGAGTCAGAGGCAATCTGGGCGTATGCCTCCTCCACTGAGAACATCCGGCGGGCCATGGGTATGTGCGTGTGTATGTGCGTGCGTGTAAAACTTTATTGTATGTGCGTGTGGGGGCACGGGTGTTCGCATACTAAAAAAAATTAAAAAAATGGACAAGTGTTAGGAAAAAAAGAAAAAGTTCAAAGTTGCCGATCAGCGGTAAAACGCTGATCAGCGGTGGGGCGGGCGGTGCGCTAACAGTGGCCGGACGCTAAGAGTGCCGGCCAGTCAGCGCACGCAAAAAAAAAAAGTGGGGGGGGGGGGGCTGGTGGTGGAAGAGGGCTGGTGGTGGGGGGGCAAAGTTGCAGGGGGGGGTCTAGGGTCTCAAAGCTAGAAAATAATAAGTTTAAATAAAGTGTTGTTTTTTTTTGTTTTTTTTCCTAACTTTTCCCTTCTATTCCTGCTTAACAGTGCCTCTCCCTCACTGACCCTAACCTACCTGGAGGGTGATGTGTGCAGGAGGGTGATGGGTGCCAATGGGGGGGATCGCAGGAGCCTGGTGAGGACAGTGCTGGACGGTGCAGCTGCTGAACAGGAAGAGGAGGGGAGAGAGGAGCGCTGGAAGTTTGAATCTCGCGCCTCTCTCCCTGCACCAATCAGCACCCTGGACAGCGGCATTCGGCAACACGGCCAGCACCGCCTCTCCCAAATGCTCGGACTGTGATTGGTGGTGTGTAATCACACCACCGATCACAGTCCTTTTCTGGTTCATCGGGCGACCGGAGACCCGAATGGACCGGAAACGCAGAAATTGACCTGCGGTTTGCTGCGATCGCCGATATGGGGGTCACATGACCCCCCCCCCCCCCCGGCATTGTGGGGATCCTGTTCCGATTAACCCCCGCTGCGCCGCAATCGCGTTTTAAACCCATGACTTACCGTTACGTCATGGGTCCTTAAGGACTCGGGAAACATCCCGTATCGGTACGCCATGCGTCCCTAAGGGGTTAAAGCACCTTCCCTTGTGAGAATGTCCCTGAGTAATAGGTTCTAGTTGTTTCGTTTCCTGCAAAAATGAACAAAATGTGGTGTTCACTCTCTCCCATGTGTCCACTTCTGCCTGTCTCCAGGATTGACCCATCTCTGCCTGACTTGACGTCTGCCTAATCTCTGTACTGACCATGAGCTGCCTGCCATGACCAAGAGATAGTAGTCTAGTGCTTTTCGAGCAGCTGAGTCCAGATCGTTGTATAGGGGTTAGGCCTATCACACAATCTTTTTTTTGCGAATGTACGGGCCGTTTTTTTGTGTTCCGTATACGGTCCGTATATGGAACCATTCATTTCAATGGTTCTACATTAAAGACGGAATGTGTTCCGTAAGCATTCCGTTTCAGTATTTCCGTTTTTCCGTTCCGTTGAAAAATAGAACATGTCCTATTATTGCCCGCAAATCACGTTCCGTTGCTCCATTCAAGTCAATGGGTCCGCAAAAAAAACAGAACACATACGGAAATGCATCTGTATGTCTTCCGTATCCGTTCTGTTTTTGCAGAACCGTCTATTAAAAATGTTATGCCCAGCCCAATTTTTTTCTATGTAATTACTGTATATGCCATACTGAAAAACGGAACGGAAAAACGGAATGGAAACGGAAACACAAAGGAAATCAAAAATGGAACAACTGATCTGTGAAAAACGGACCGCAAAAAACTATAAAAGCCATACGTTTGTGTGAACTAGGCCTTAAAGGGTAAAGAATAGGAGGTTCACTCAGGAGTAGCCACAAGGAAAATGTGTTCATAACACACAGCGGATCTACATCCGCTTCATAACAATATGGACTGCTAATCTTTTGCCCTTAATTGTCCACAGAAATAAGAGCAACGGAGAAAGCGCAGCATAGCGTAGTGTAGCCTGACAGGGGGAAGTTGAAGGCAGGAAGGGGTTAATGTGTTATCTGGTAGGATAGGGTTGGGACTAGGGATTCGCGGGCTGTATATAATCCTGGGGGGAGGAGGCACCTCCCACCGGCGTACAGTATTATTCAGTCAAGTTTGCAGGTCAGTCGCATCATGGCATCTTTGGATGATTTATTGATGGTAGTGAGGGCAGCAGCAGAACGCCATGGTTCTGAATGGCTGCAGGATAGTCTACGGGTGGCTTTAGCGGGTCCGGCCGGGCTCCCAGTGGCGCCTGCAGTTAGAACTAGGGCCAGGAGCTCGATGCCACCCGAGCGCTTGAGCCCAGAGGCGACCCCTCTTGGGCGGCGGTGCTTAAGGAGTCCCGTTCGGGACCCTCCGCTGCCGTCGGCTGGGGCTGAGCTGGTAAACCCCTGCCGGCGCAGCGGGAGGAATCTTGCGCAGCACCGGGTACCGACAGGAGAAGAACTCACTATCCCATGTCCTTTGTCTTCAGTTCCACGAAGGGGGATGAGTTCTAGGGCGGTGTTCCCCCCGCCAGCGATTTTTGGTGTGGAGCAAGCCGGTGGACGTACCTTACCTGTTCAGTCGGCGGGTAGCGTCCGGTCCGGGAGAGTGGTGGAGCGTGCGGCCTCATCTGTGGACGGTGGGGGCCTTCCTGGGAGTGCAGCTGCGGTGGGGGAGCACGTCGCGGCCTGCATCCTCTGGCCGGCAGCAGTCTTCATCTGTTCGGTGAGGGAGCACGAACCGGGGAACAGCGCCGGTGGAGAGAGGCGGTACTGCAGGCCAAGGTTCTTTGGTTCGTGCGCTGGCTGTGGATGCAGGCTTGGCTCTGCCCGCAGTGCAGCAGGGGGGGGGGGGGGAGACAGCAGTGCCGGAGATGGATGTGGCTATCGGTTTTCAGGCCGAGGAGCCGGTGATTACGCAGATGTTTGAGGAAGGCGGGGGTGCGCAAGGTCAGCGGCCATCTGGAGGTGGGCCTAGCTTCTTTGACAATTGTGAGTTGCAACCAGGCCAGGATGACGCTGGGCGGGGTTCCCAGTACTACCAGGCCTTGGAAGAAGGTGAAGTGAGTCAAGATGAAGGGGAGGCGGACGGCGGCCTTGAGGACGCGGCGGGAGCCGGTCCTTTCACATCATCAGCACAGAGCGGATCGTGGACAGGAGGACCTACGGGGCGGTCGGCGGCTGCTGGGAGGACACCCCAGGGACAGCCAGGTGAGCGATCTTCGTGTCAGCGTCAGACCTGTGTTGGGTCGGGGTTGGGGGGTGACTTGGGGGGGCTGTCTGGGTCTGAAGGTTTAGCGCAGGAGTTTTTGTCGGGTATGCTAGCACTGTTGGCACGCTTGGGTTATGGTTCTGGGGTGTCCCCGGCGGCTGTATGGGCGCCTGCGCCAGTGGTGGGCGGGGGAGTATGTGCTATTGCGGATGCCGTTGAGGGCACGCCGACTGTCACGGTGGGTGCTTTGGCGGGGGAGATGGTGGCGTGCGGGGGTACTAGAGTCAGGATGGGAGAAGACGTCAGGCTGGCGGACTCTGCGAAAGGGGAGGTGCATGTCTGTTTTGAAGGACCTTTGGGGGCCCATTTTAAGGTTGAGGTCAGGGAAAGAATTTGGAAGGACGAGTATGTTGAGATATTCTCGTTGCTTCCGCTGGAAAGCAAAAAGGAGGAGGAGGAGAAGCGGTGGTATAGGTTGATTCAGAGGACATTTTTGAACTGGCTTCAGGCTTTCACGATTTTTGCGAGTGTGGTGGGTGAGAATGCGCCGGAGAATTGTTCTGCCTTATTTTGTTATATGGATGCGATTAGGGAAGCATATAGGACATATGGTGGGGTAGCATGGCTCCGGTATGATGAACAGTTTAGACAGAGAAAAGCGGTGCAGTCGAGTATCAGGTGGGATCACAAGGACATCAGCTTATGGATGCGGCTGATGTCGGCTCCAAAGGGTGTTAGCCAGCCCTTTCGGTCAGGGGCCGGGGGTTCCTCGATGTCAGAGTTCAATAGCGGGAATAGAAAAGGGTGCTGTTGGCAGTATAACGAGGGTTACTGTAAATACCTCGCCAATTGCCAGTTCAAGCACGAATGTTCAGGTTGCGGGGGGTCCCACAGCTTGTCGCAGTGATTTAAGTGCGGAAAAGGCAGAGGATTTGAGGCTGCGCACAAAGGGGGCGACTCCCGTGATAGTGGAAGAGATGGTACCGTGGTTAAAGACATACCCAAATAGGGAGGCTGCAGAGTTGTTATCGAAACGGCCGTCGCCGAAGCACATCGTGGCCATCCCGCTCCCCTGCCTGCGCAGCATGCCGCTTGATTTGCAATAAAAGCAACCAGCATAACCATCGGTGAGTGCCGCGTCTCTCTCTACTTACTCATTTGTTCCTAAGAAGGAGCCAGGCAAGTTCAGGCTTATTCATCACCTGTCTTTTCCCGCGGGGTGTTTGGTTAATGATGGTATTAGCGATGAGCAGGGCTTTTTTTCTGGCGGAACGCACCGGAACGGCGTTCTGCCACCTTTTGACATCGCAGCCTGCCATGCTTCAGCATCGCAGGCTGCGATGTATCAGCGGGGAGGGACTGGGAGGAGGAGCTGGGGGCCGGTTCGTTCACTGTGCTCCAGCCCCGCCGCTCCAGTAGTTATAAAATGTGTAATTCAATTAATAATGATTCATGCTGCCCCCTCTGTAGTATAACATTCAATATATCCTACTCACAGGGCTACTGTTTCATCGTAATGCAGGTCGGCCGGGCAGACGAGCGGCAGCGTCACTGACTGACGTCACGTGCCTGCCCGGCCTACTTTATGAATGAAGCAGGCGGCGCAGGCATGTGACGTCACCCGGCCGGCCTGCATTACAATATAACAGTAGCCCTGTGAGTAGGATATATTGAATGTTATACTACAGAGGGGGCAGCATGAATCATTATTAATTGAATTACACATTTTATAACTGTACTGGAGCGGAAATGGGGGGGTCTGTGGATGACACTGTTAAGGGGTGGGGGGGTCTGTGGATGGCACTGTTATGGGGTGGGGGGGGTCTGTGGATGGCACTGTTATGGGGTGGGGGAAGGTCTGTGGATGGCACTGTTATGGGGTGGGGGGTCTGTGGATGACACTGTTATGGGGTGGGGGGGTCTGTGGATGGCACTGTTAAGGGGGGGTCTGTGGATGGTACTGTTATGGGGTGGGGGGGTCTGTGGATGGCACTGTTATGGGGTGGGGGGGTCTAAGGATGGCACTGTTAAGGGGGGGTCTTTGGATGGCACTGTTAAGGGGGGGTCTGTGGATGGCACTGTTATGGGGTGGGGGTGGTTTGTGGATGGCACTGTTATGGGGTGGGGGGGTCTGTGGATGGCACTGTTAAGGGGGGGTCTGTGGATGGCACTGTTATAGGATGGGGGGGTCTGTTGATGGCACTGTTATAGGATGGGGATCTGTGGATGCCATCCACAGATCCCCCATAACAGTGCCATCCACAGATCCCCCATAACAGTGCCATCCACAGATCCTCCACCCCATAACAGTGCCATCCCCATCTGGGGGGTTTCTTTGCTGGGCTGGACTTTTATAGCCCCCCCCCCCCCCAAATTTTACTTGCATCTAGAGCTGCAATGATTAATCAATGTAATCGATAACTGAATTCGTTGTCGACTAATCCAGTTATCGAATAATCGCTGATCTGTTGCTATGCGGGCGGGCGGTTTACTTTGTCACTGTATCTTTTTTTTACCTTACAATCGTGACGCTCCAGTAACAAATAACAGGCAGAGCGGAGGGCAGCGTAACGTCACTTACTCATGTGACGCGCCTGCTCCGCCTACTTCATTCATAAAGTGTGCGGAACAGTGCGGAGCAGTGCGTCACGTGAGTAAGTGACGTTACTCCGCCCTCCGCTCTGCCTGTTAGTCGTTACTGGAGCGTCAGGATTGTAAGGTAAAATAAAGATACAGTGAGTGATTAGTCTGCTGTGAGTAGCAGGGCCTGGGCTGTTATGGGGAGGGGGAAATCTGTCTATGGCACTGCTATGGGGAGGGGGAAATCTGTCTATGACACTGCTATGGGGAGGGGGAAATCTGTCTATGACACTGCTATGGGGAGGGGGGATCTGTGCACTGTTATGGGGAAAGGGATCTGTGCACTGTTATCCCCATAACAGTGCACATATCCCCTTCCCCATAACAGTGCACATATCCCCCTCTCCATAACAGCGCCACCCACATATCCCCCTCCCCATAACAGCGCCACCCACATATCCCCCTCTCCATAACAGCGCCACCCACAGATCCCCCTCTCCATAACAGCGCCACCCACAGATCCCCCTCTCCATAACAGCGCCACCCACAGATCCCCCTCTCCATAACAGCGCCACCCACAGATCCCCCTCTCCATAACAACGCCACCCACAGATCCCCCTCTCCATAACGGCGCCACCCACAGATCTCCCTCTCCATAGCGGCGCCACCCACAGATCCCCCTCTCCATAACAGCGCCACCCACAGATCCCCCTCTCCATAACAGCGCCACCCACAGATCCCCCTCTCCATAACAGCGCCACCCACAGATCCCCCTCTCCATAACAGCGCCACCCACAGATCCCCCTCTCCATAACAGCGCCACCCACAGATCCCCCTCTCCATAACAGCGCCACCCACAGATCCCCCCTCTCCATAACAGTGCCACCCACAGATCCCCCCTCTCCATAACAGCGCCACCCACAGATCCCCCTCTCCATAACAGCGCCACCCACAGATCCCCCTCTCCATAACAGTGCCACCCACAGATCCTCCCCATAATAGTGTCATCCACAGATCCCCCATAACAGTGCCATCCACAGATCCCCCTCTCCATAACAGCGCCACCCACAGATCCTCCCCATAATAGTGTCGTCCACAGATCCCCCCATAACAGTGCCATCCAAAATTTGTTTTAATATGGCCTTTGAACATAATTTTTCAAGTAAAATCATATAAACCTCTATGTTTTGTAATTTTGTCGTTTTTCCCGATTAATCGATTAATTGTAGAAATTAATCGGCAACTAATCGATTATTCAAACAATCGTTAGCTGCAGCCCTACTTGCATCCCTGTTCTATTGCTGACTCACTTTCTCGATTTCAGTAGGATCGTTTTCACAGGCTGGTGCCGGACGCGGATGCAAAGGGTTTGCCTTATCCTCAGTGGCTCTGGAGCGTGGCCTTGGGGTCTCCTCAGATCTGATCGGGCGGTTTGTGAGTAGGGATACATGGTCGGCTTATGCATCTGTTTGGACTCAGTGGGAGTGGTTGCGGGTCGGCCCGATGTGTCTAAGAGTTTTTTGGTGTGCAAGGCCTTTAAAGGCTATCGTCGTAGTGTTATAAGACGGGATTCTCGCCGGCCGGTCTCGTTTGCTGTGTTGCAGAAATTGTGGGAGCAAGCTAGTGTGGTGTGTTCGTCTGGGTTTCAGGTGAGTCTGTTTAGAGACGCTTTTTCTTTGGCCTTTTTTGGTGCCTTTTGGGTCTCGGAGTTGGTGGCTAGTAGTCAGTTCGGTGGGGGCGGCTTGTTACATGAGGACATTTCCTTTGGTGAAGGGAGGTTGCGGTGTGTGTTGCGCAGGTCTAAGACTAACCAGGATGGCAAGGGGGTGAGTATTGTGTTGCGTGCTTTGAGTGGGTGGGTCTTGTGTCCAATCAGGAGTGTGGAGGAATTTTTGAGGGTTAGGCCTGATGTTCCCGGTTTCTTATTGATGCATCGGGACGGATCAGCGTTGTTCCGTTTTCAATTCATGGCAGTATTTAGAAAATGCCTGTCTGCTGCGGGATACCCGACACAGGAGTTTGCGTCTCATTCTTTCAGGATTGGCGCTGTGACTGAGGCGGCTAGATGGGGTTTGGGTGAGGAAGCTATCAAGCGGATAGGCGTTGGGAATCGGCATGTTATCGCTCGTACATTCGCCCTCACATGCTGTAATTCTGGCATGTGATCGGTATTGCACTGTTCCCATTGTTGGTGATATTCAGTTCAGCAGCTGTAATTGTTTGTTTTAGGTTCATCACCGTGCTTGGCGTGGATTCTTGGACATTCCTACGTTCATTGTGGCGCTTTGCGCGCGGACGTGCGGAGGAAATGAAGGCAATTGGGTTTCCGACCCGATGAATTGCAAGTGCGATTGATTGGTTTGCAGGGGCTCTTATGGGGATGGGTGCTTCAGGAATTTCATGCCTCGGTTTCTTTTGACAGGGCACAGGATATTTTGGTGTTGCATGTGGTTGGTAACAATTTAAGGGTTCGTAGTTCTAGAGAGGCGATTCGGGATATTAAACTGGACTTGTTGCGGTTATGGTGTGATTTTCCTGGGCTGCTGGTGGTGTGGTCGGAGGTGGTTGCTCGGAGAGCTTGGCGTTTCACGCGGTCGGTTGACTGGATTAATAGGGCGAGGGCAAAGCTAAATAAGGAAGTGGGGCACTTTGTGCGGCGTCATGGTAAAATAGTGGTGCGCCATAGAGAATTGGAGGCTGCTTCGCCTCAGTTCCTGAGGGATGGCGGGGTTCATTTCAACGATGTGGGTACTGACATGTGGGCTTTGGGGCTTCAGGAGGGCTTGGAGACGGCTCTGAGGGTGTGGCAGGATGCCCACAGGTGAGGTGTCACCTCAGGTCGTTTGTGGCATGTTAATGGAGGGTCCTGGAAGGCAATGCAAGGATTAATAGGTGCATGACAAGTTGGAGCATGCATCGCATGAGGTTCGGTAAGCTGGTGGATGGGGCCCCTGTTTGGGCAAAATGGGCCCACAGGGGTAGATGGAACTATAATTTGGCGGATTTGGTGCACTTGGGTCGCGGCCAGGTGGTATGACAAGTGGAGGAGAAGAGTGAAGAGAATGGCTTGCCTCGTTGCCTTCTAGGATCCTATTATTCTATTACTAGTTTTGGAATGTTGTTACATTTTGATATGTTTCTGTGTTCATTTCTATTATTGGAAAAGTTGGTGAATATGTACTGTTTAATAAATTAGGCCATGAAGGCCTCTTTCTCCAAGAAGGTATCCTTGTGTCTTAATTTGGGTAGAAGGGTGGGGTAAGTAGGAAAGTACTGTGGATGACTGAAGGGATCTTTCATCCTAGTAAGTCATGCTCATGCCTGATAATTGGAGCATGTAATTGTGTGGCCAGTCATCCACAGATGAGTAAACGCTTGTTTATTGAGTGATTGCGTCTTTCATTTAGAATGAAGGATACTATTACTATGTGTAATGGATGGAGTAATATGTAAGGGATGTGTTGCTGATAAGCAATAGGACTGAATGGGGAGGAACAATTGCTGTAGCAATTATTCCTTTCCCAATTACTTTGCATCAGCCAGTGTAATAGGTCAATGCAAATGACTACAGATAAACATGTTTTTTGTCAATCAGCAAACACTGGGCAGTGTAATAGCACCCCTAAGGTACCTTTACACAAGGCGATGATTGGTACGACTGAGCTGTGAACGAGTTGTTTCATGGTGTAGTGAACATTTCAACAATGACCCTTTAGACGCACCAATTATTGTTAAAAAAATTGTAATTTTGATCGCATATTCTATTGTATCTAAAGCAGAAAGTATTTTTTTAGTTTTTTTTAGTGACCTGCTTAGACAAATCCACGGTGTAATCATCTGTAATCATGCGTGCAGTGAACGATTCCTGTTTACACGTATGAAATCGTTATCATCCAACGATAATTTGTTATTTTAATATAATATAATAATTGTGCACACACAAACCGATTGTCGGTTGTCGCTCTGTCATTCATTGCTGTTACACTGCTCGATAATGGTGCAGTTTTGCACAAGTTAATGATAACTTACACGATAATCAGCTTGTGTAAAGGTACCTGTAGATGCAAAACTCCACTCTAAAATAATGGAAGACCACTTAGCTGAAAGTTTACCATATTTATTAGCCCCAACACTGGTTGGATTTATAAATGTCAGAACAACCAGTCAGCACCATGTTCTGTACAGATGAAGGTCAAGAACCACAAAACAGTGCTATTCACAGATGGGTCTCTGGTTTGGCTAATCAGCTAATCTGCATACCATGGAACATTGCCTGAGAATAGGGGGTACTGTCTCTCCTTGGGAAGAGTGCCTTAATCTTTGTGAGGAGACTTATAGGCCATACATGCTCCTTGATAATTCTGGGAAGCCAGTAGCAGACCGCGACAGAGACAAGCCTTCCTAGGGTCACCCACACTAGGGAGGCTCACAAAATAGAGCAAAATAAAAGAAATTTTAAAATGTTACTTTTTTGTGCAGATTTTCCATTTTTATCCAGTTTTTTTCCCTGTAACAGAGCAAGGGTCAATAGCAAAACAAACCTCATTATTTATTATCCTGCCTCCTGCAGTTTACAGAAACATCCAATATGTGGTCGCAAACTGCTGCATGACACATGGCAGGGCTAAGAAGGAAAAGAGCAAAATATGGTTCTTGGAGGGCAGATTTTACTGGAATGCTCTTGGGTGCCATGTTGTTTTTGAAGACACCCTGAGCCATCCCTACAGCATAAATCCTATTTTTGGAAACTACATCCTTCATGGAATTTTTAAATGGATGTAGTGAGTGCTTTGACCTATCAGGCATAGAATTTAGACTTAGTTGTAAAAATGAAAAATGTAATTTCTTACAATAAAATGTTTTTTAGCTACAAATTTAAAATTTTCACAAGGGGTAACAAGAGAAAAAAAATCCTATAATTCCTTAGCACCCTATATGTGGCCATAAACTGCTGAATGGGCACATGGCAGGTCTCAGAAATGAAGAAATGCCATATGACTTTTGGAGGACAGATTTTGCTGGAATAGTTTTTGGGTACCATGTCACATTTAAAGAGACTCTGGTGTACCCTTAAAATAGAGACTAGTGTTCCTGGGTTGGGTGGTATTGGGAGGGGGGAGGGAGTTTGGGTCAGGGGAGGGGGGGTGGGTGGGAGATGGGGATAAATATATTGTAAAAAATGAGTGGGGAACTATGCAGTAATATTTGTCTGTACAATCCACATATATTGTCCTGTACCATGTATGACATCTGCTGGCATGTTTATTGTATGGTTTCTCTCACTTCAATAAAGAGACGTTTAAAAAAAAATAATAAAATAGAAACACCCCAAATTGACCCCATTTTCAAAATTACACTCTTATGGAATTTTATGAAGGATGCTGTGAATCATTTGACCCAAAAGGCGTTTCATAGAATCTAGAGACATTTGCCTATGAAAATAAAAAAAACATTTATTTCTTCCAATAAAATGTTGTTTTAGCCCCAAATGTTATTTTTTCTCCTGTTACCTTTGTGAAAATGAATCCCACAATTAGTTAAATGGGTTTTCCCATCTCAGACAATGGGGGCATATCGCTAGGATATGCCCCCATTGTCTGATAGGTGCGGGTCTCTTAAATGCAACATGGCGCCTGAAAACCTTTTCAGCAAAATCTACCCCTGAAAAACAAATGGCGCTTCTTCTCTACTGAGAGCTGTCGTGTGCCCATAGAGCAGTTTCTGACTATATGTAGGTTATTCAGGAAAAAAAATTCTTAAAGTGGTATTGCCATCTCAGACAATGGGGGCATATCACTAGGTTATGTCCCCATTGTCTGATAGATGCGGGTTCCACCGCTGGTACCCACACCTACAATGAGAACGGAGCCTGGAAATGAACGGAGGGCACACTGCGCATGCGCAGCTGCCCTCCATTCATTTCTATGGGGCCACCAAAAATAGCCGAGCTGCCGTCTGCCCCATAGAAATGAATGGGAGCATGGGCCGCGCACTTCTATTGGAAATCCCGGGGTCCTCCAGCCAGAACGCTCCCCGCTTTGTTCTCGTTCAGAAATATGCCCCCTTTGTCCGAGATGGAAATACACCTTTAAGCATTTTTTCCTGAATAAGGCCTCATGCACATGACCATGCTATTTTTTGCGGTCCGCAAACCGTGGATCCGCAAAAAAACGGAAGCCGCCCGTGTTGCCTTCCGCAATTTGCGGAACGGAATGGGCGCCGGCAATATAAATGCCTATTCTTGTCCGCAAAGCGCGGACAAGAATAGGACACGTTATATTTTTTTTAGAGGGGCCGCGGAACGGAGCCACGGATGTGTACAGCATGCGGAGTGCTGTCCACATCTTTTGCGGCACCATTGAAGTGAATGGGTCTGCATCCGAGCTGCCAAAACAGCGGCTCGGATGCGGACCCAAACAACGGTCGTGTGCATGAGGCCTAACCTACATGTAGTCAGAAACTGCTCTATGGGCACACGGCAGCGCTCAGTAGAGAAGAAGCGCCATTTGGTTTTTAGGGGTAGATTTTGCTGAAATGATTTTCAGGCGCCATGTCGCATTTAAGAGACCCTCCTAAGCTACACCTACAGTGGAAACCACCAAAATGTGACCCCATTTAGGAAACTACACTCCCCAAGGAATTTATAGAGGGATAAAGTAATTGACTTGACCCCACAGTTGCTTTATATCATTTTTAAGATTGGGACGAGAAATTAAAAAGTACATTGTATTTTGTTTATATTCAGTTTTAGCCTGAAATGTTTCATTTTCACAAGTTGTAATAGAAGAAAAGGCACCTCAAATTTTGTTACATAATATTTCCTGAGTACAACAATACTCCCTATGAGGTACACTGCAGATTTCTAGCACCATGTGCATTCGAGACCTAGTTTGGTGATTTATACAGTACTGGCCGGCAACTGCAATTGAACCAAAAACAAAAAAAAGAAACCGCAAGACGAGACCCATTTTATAAACCACAGCCTCACAGAATTCACCTAGGGGTGTTGTGATCAACAATCAGGTGTTCTGCAAAAATTAATGCATATCAGATGGTGTAAAATGAAAAGTGCAATTTTTAAATACCATTCCAGTGCCCAATATTTTGTGTCCAGCATGTGCCAGTGCGAAAAGTCAGCCTTCTTATTATTATGCTGTACTTCCTGATTTCATAAACTTGCGACATTTGGCCCTTTTCTCTTTCCTGAACATATGAGAGGGCTCAGTATGTGCATTTTGTGGCCCAATGTGGTTATTTACACTGCTTGTGCTGACAATTGTAAAGGCTTTGGGGTGCAATAATAGTACCCCTGAGAAGTGACCCCATTTTAGAAACTCCGCAGCTCAAGGTATTAAGGGGTGGAGTGAGCATTTTGATTTCGCAGATATTTTGCAGAAATTAATGCGCAGCTATGAGTGCAACAATGATAAAAGTGCATTATATTATATGTTGTGTCAGTACTAACTTCCTTCTAGAATAATATTCTTCTGTCTTCTTTGGCCTTGAGATACTCTGCAGAGTATTTGCAGACTATCTAGTCATAACTCTGGGAAGAGCGCCAGTTCTGGTAATGCAGCCAAAGAGTGAACAAACAGGCAACATAGATAAGCATGAGGGGACTACAAGGGATCGCCCCTCTTCTGTACCAATCAATGTAAATGTAAAATGTTATGTGTATGGTTTATGAAGGTTGGCATGTATCGCAACCTTTATCTGTATAATATAATCTTACACACTGTTTCATTAAAGTGGAATGATCTTGTTGGACATATACTGTTTGTGTCTCAAGTTATTCTCCGTGCTACGAACTCTCTACTAATTTGGATTTCACATGATAATCAGTGGAACCCGATTAAGGTTCGATAACACATCGGAAGGTGCAAAACAAAAATTGTAAATTTTCCACAGATACGATATTTCAATGAACATTATATTGTTATGTTGTGCCCATCTGGTGCCATTTGAGACTTACAGCGGCAATTCTGCCATTGCTTTTTGGGTACACTGTGCACTGTGAGAAAAAAAAAAACAAGTAAACTTTATTGTGCTGGTCAGTATGATTACAGAGATTTTAGTAATAGTTTTGCTACTTTTACACAATAAATCAATACTAATAGTAGTCGAATATAAGAAACTTTGTAATATATTTTAGCAGAGAATAATGTCTCTTTCTTCTCTTATTTCATGTTTTGCCTGTTCCTCCCCTGCTTCCTAAACTAACATTCTCTCTGGACTTTTCTGCTACTTCTGTCTCAGGAGATGAAGACGGACAGTCGACTCATTGATGGATCAAATTATAACAGACTGTAGAAGTCTATGGAGAAGTGAAGGGGAGGAGGAGTAAGCTGTAGAGAAACAGACATGTATAGGCTGCAGCTAATAGTATATATTATATCTCACTGAAGTTGCTTTCTTCACATCACTACTGCTCAGTATTTCTCTACAATGATCTATATATCGCTTTTGAATTATTCTGAATAACTAAAAGTTGGGAGAGTTAGAAATCATTATCTTCATTCTCTATGTGTGTTCTATGAGGGACATCATACCAACTAGTGTCCACCAGATTAAGTGAAGGTTATGTTCCCCTGTATTATACATTTTAATTTAATTTATTTGACTAAATTCCTTCATGAAATATAAAAGCAAGTAATAAACTGTGTACATCAATCCTGAATTATTTGTTAGCACTAAAAATATTGTCTGGTGTTAAGAAATGTAGTGAAATAAATTAAAATTAATAACCCAGGGGGACAGAATCTTCACTTGATCCTGTCTACCTACCATCTCATTGACAACTGAGAATTAGACATGAAGCATGTAAAGGGGAAACTGCTGATAGACTTCAATTAGATACGCTACAAAATGTATTCAAGATAAAAAAAAAAAAAGAAAAGTGGCTAATAAACTATATACATTTAATATTGTCACCATTACAAGTAGTTCAGTAGTGCATGAATGTTTTAGTAGCAATCTGTATCTGTGATTTATTTATTCTTTATACACAGATAGTGTTTAGGCAAACTTGTGTTTTAAGTTCGGCATCTAAAGTTCGGGTTCGGGTTATCGAAGAATCGCGTTATGGATTCCGCTACCACGGACCATAACAGAATTTAGAATCCATAATGCGATTCTTCGATAACCCGATGCCGAACTTAAAACACAAGTTCGCTCAACATTATACACAGAGAAGTTATATAATAATTGTCACTGCAAGCATAAGAGAACAAAAATGTGTATTTAAAGGACATTCAAAAAAAGAATATGTTACTTACGATCTGAAATATTTGTTAAAATACAAAAAAGAACAACTTTAGGGCACATGCACACATGCGGCTCAAACTCAGAACCAAATAACGTTCATTTGCATGAGCCCTTATAAATATAGTAAATGTTGCCAGCATATAGCTCCAAGTTATGCTAACATGCTGCCATCTTATGGCAAGTAACTTAACAGCAATGTTCTTCAATGTGAAACATCGTTACATTGTATTGTGTTGCAATAGTTTTCTTTTAAAGCCGTTTTGTACACATGAAATTAAGAATGGAACGCTGACCTGTAGTGAACATTGTGCTATCACCTCCTCTGTGACATATTGCAGTACATGTAAAACACTGTCTTCAAAATCCCTTGTGTTGCTGCGTGGAGTGTCTAGGAAGCAGTGAAGAAAACTAGGAAGAAAGACCACTGATCAACAGCCCCCTTTGCCATCCTTAATCTGCCCTTTTTGGGATTAACAGTTATTTAAAAAACTAGTCTTCTTGGCACATCCCATATCTTCCAGATTTTCTCAGAAAAAGTAATTTGCAGGCCTAATAATACATGCAATGGTGACAAAAAAACAGATGTGTGACGTGTCCAGAAATTTCAACCAGACACAAAATTTGTACTGTGCTTGCTATAAAAGATGTCCACTGATGGATCATACTAACAGTATCTACTATACATTGTTTATACAATCCAGCTCATTCAGTAGATCATTTTCAGCTCTGTGTAGCTTGAAAGGAAGCTTCTTATACACAGTCCCATCTTTTGTACTATATACTACATCACATTCATCTAAACTTTCCTCTTCGGCATCATATCCATGTTTACTGTCTTCTTCTTCACATGACACAGCTTGAGGACTACATTCTAGTCTTTCATAGCTCTGCTTCCAGCAAAGCATCTTCTTGGATTTGGCCTGCCACATGCTGATGAGAGCAATTGTGCTTATCAATAGTAATGAGACCAAAACAGGGGCTGCAACGGAAAAATGTGAAACTTTGGAGCTGGCTGGAAACTTTAAGTTCTTCAGAGCAACTTGCTCAGCTTCAAACTGTAGATGCTTTATGCAAAGTACTGCAATGAAAAACATATCATCACTGCATATTCTTTCATCACCTTTTTTCTAGCTCATGTACAGAAGGCTGAACTCTTAAGAGTACACATATAATGAGATGAATTAATCCTGGGCAGGACTTTGTGTCCAAAAACCATGCTGATATGCGGCTTTACCAAAAATCACCATTGTTTTCAAATTGCTTGTCTGTTTATCTGCAAAATTGCACCATTTTGCCCTAAAATGCTTTCTGATGCACTTTTTGGCCATACTGTAGCTGTTGCATGTGGGCTCACCCTTTACAGGATATGCCATGAATATCATATGTAAGCTGTCCACTTCCTGCCCACAACTCCATATACTAGTTTATTAAAGTGTTTTGGAAATGCAGAATGCATTTTATTGGTCACCTGTATGTACTCCATTCTGACAGTGATTGTGTACCGCAGCTAAGGGTCCATTCACACGTCCGTTTTTTCTTTCCTGATCTGTTCCGTTTTTTCAGGAACAGATCAGGACCAGATCTGGACCCATTCATTTTCAATGGGTCCTGGAAAAAATCGGACAGCACAATGTGTGCTGTCCGTTTCCGTTGTTCCGTTCCGCATGTCCGTTTAAATATAAAACATGTCCTATTCTTGTCCTGAAAAATCGGATCCTGGTACAATACAAAGTCAATGGATCCGCAAAAAACGGATGACATTCGGATGTCATTCCGTATGTCATCCGTTTTTTGCGGATTCCGTTCCTGGAAACACATAACAAATTTTTTTTTTTTTTTTTTTTTTCAATTTTTTTTCAAAGAAATCCAAACAACTTTATTTGATTATTGAAATGTATACATGTGTCCGTTTTTTGCGGATCCGCAAAAAACGGATGACATACGGAAACATTTTCAGGAACAACGGATCCGCAAAAAACGGACCGTTTTTCAGGATGAAAAAAAACAGGACGTGTGAATGGACCCTAAAGGTGTTTTTTGTTTTTTATTAGTTAGACCATTAAAGATAGCTGTCAGCAACCACTAGGTCCCTCAAAGGTGGCAGGAAATCTGGTCAGAGTTGTATGATGCAGCTAAATATAGTGTGCTATCCATACATACCTGAATTTAGGTCACAAAAACAGCAGTCATTTTGATCAGTCTGTGAATCACAACAGTTAATACATCTCATTTCTTCAGGAGACCATGCAGTATTACTTTCACAAGATATACAGTGATCAGATCCAGGACCAGAGCAATGTCTACAGGAAGAATCACATGGCTGACACACACCCTGCAGCAAAAATAAAAAACAGAATGTCATTTTAAAGTTTTAAATATTGAAGTTTGTCCTCAATGCATTTATTTCTATGAAGAAACATAAAACAAATCAAAAGCCATATACTGTAGAACATGAAAAGAATGGCCCCTTAACAGAACAGTAAAAAGTTATATAACCTGTTTTTTATATATACAGTATATATATATATATATATATATATCTTATATAAATAAAAATGAGTTTCTGTCTGTACGTTCTTTATGCGCGAACCAAACGACTGGACCGATTTTTACCAAATTTGGCACACAGATACATCAGGTGTCCGGGGAGGTTTTAGACTGGATCTCAGCTCTTTAGGACGTACCGTTCCTGAGATATTCCCCAAAACTGACCTGCATTAGCCAATAGAAGTCAGGAAGCCTTTCACTTAAATCCGAACTGCCATTTACACGGTCACATGTCCCTTATTAGCCAATAGAAGCTTGCAGGTCCTACTCCTGGTTGCCATAAGAACTGATCATAGGTTTTAGCAGTTCGCAGATCCTTAAATATTCAGTCATATGACGTATTACGGCACAACTACACTGCTACATGCATGGAGGGCAGGGGCCACTATTAAAGGGACGGGCGCTGTGGAGTTCACTGTCAAAGGGGCAGGCACTGCGGAGGTCACTGTTAAAGGGGCAGGAACTGTGGCATTCACTGTTAAAGGGGTGGACACTGTGGAGTTCACTGTTAAAGGGACGGGCACTCTGGAGGTCACTGTTAAAGGGGCGGGCACTGTGGAGGTCACTGTTAAAGGGGCCAGCACTGTGGAGGTCAGTATTAAAGGGGCAGGCACTATCGAGGTCATTGTTAAAGGGGCGGCGCTGTGGAGGTCACTGTTAAAGGGGCGGACACTGTGGAAATCACTGTTAAAGGGAATGGCATTGTGGAGGTCACTGTTAAAGAGGTTAGCACTGTGGAGGTCACTGTTAAAAGGGCGGGCACAGTGGAGGTCACTGCTAGAGGGGCCGGTACTGTGGAAATCACTGTTAAAGGGGAAGGAGCTGGGGGGGGGGTCACTGTTAAAGGGGCGGGTGCTGTGGAGGTCACTGTTAAAGAGGTGGGCTCTGTGGAGGTCACTGTTAAAAGGAACGGGCGCTCTGGAGGTCACTGTTAAAGGGGCAGGCGCTGTGGAGATCACTGTTAAGGGGCAGGGTACTATGAGGTCATTGTTAGGGCAGCGGGGTACTGTGGAGGTCACTGTTAAGGGAGTAAGGTGCTGTGATACTCACTGTTAAAGGGGCGGGCTGCTGTGAAGGTCAAAGTTAAGGGGATTGGCTGCTGTGGAGGTCCCATTTTAAAGTGGTGGGGCACTTTGGGGGGGGGGGGTGCTGCAGATGTCACTGTTATGGAGGATACTGTCGATATCTTTTAACGACACACAGAAACATTAAATTAAATAGATTAAGTATATCGTGCGAAGATGGGTGCTTCTGCTAGTATGTTATAAATTCAGAAGACTGAAACAGATGCTGACAACTGTGCAACAAATCTGCACATATAAATTCTCCCTAACTATTCTGCTTTGTGCAGCCTATCATTCAGTTCATTCACAGAAAGATAAAAAACAGTGGGATTTAGTCTCATTACTTTGTACAGTGTGCCATCTAGTGGAATAATGAAAGTATTGCTAGCTATAGAGTTTATTAAATGTGACTGTAGTGTCTACAAGAGTTTTTTTTAAATCAAGTTTTATGTACATAAAGTCTTAGGCTTCCTGCACACGAACGTGTGCACCCCATAGTCATGCTGCGGCTCGCAAAATGCGGGCCACAGTGCACAAACACCATCCATGGGGCTGCCGCAGCGGATTGCAGACCCATTCACTTTAATGGGTCCGCGATCCGGCCGTTCCGCATGTCCTATCTTTTTGCAGAACCGAAGTACGGGATGAAACCCCTGTGTAAGGGCTATTTGACCATGAAGGAGAGTGATGGGGTGCTGCGCCAGATGACCTGGCCTCCACAGTCACTGGACCTGAACCCAATCAAGATGGTTTGGGGTGAGCTGGATCGCAGAGTGAAGGCAAAAGAGCCAACAAGCATCTCTGGGAACTCCTTCAAGACTGTTGGAAGACCATTTCAGGTGACTACCTCTTGAAGCTCATCAAGAGAATGCCAAGAGTGTGCAAAGCAGTAATCAAAGCAAAAGGTGGCTACTTTGAAGAACCTAGAATATGACATTGTCACGGCTGAGGACGGGGAAAACCCTCAGCCGTGCGATGCCACGTGATGTTAGTCGATGCTCGGCCAGGACAACAGAATTAGGGAGCAGGTCACCTCCTAACGCATCCCTAATCCGACCCTAACTCCTAGCTGCATGAGCCGACCTTGAAGGTAGGAGGGCCCATGCTCAGGAACCTTGGATTTCTACTCACCCTCCGCCGATCCCTGAACTAGGACCTGGGTAGACCACCTGTTCCTCCTGGATGCGAAGAAACAGGAGTCTAAACTGGCCGAACTGCAATGGGATATAACTATAAACAGACTATAGATATGGCAGGAGAGTGAAAGACTTCCACCTCTACCTGCCACAGACACACTGACTGGATCCCTGGACACAAGTGCTGGCTGTCCACACACAAACATTAAAGGACACAGCACACAAACACACAGGGACCCAGAACCATAGCTGCAATAATAACAGACACCACATAGACATAAACTTAACATCACATAAACATATTGTATCACAATTTATGACCACAAGGGTGGCCCTCACTGGCAGATGGTATATGGTACCAGGAGAGTGCCTCCAGCTTACTACAAGGCTGGAGTACCCCTCAGAACTCAGGTCTCAACTGAGGTTAAATAGCCCATGTAGCCACACCCACGCAGACACACCCAGTGCTTACAGACTAGCAAGGGAACTAACCCTTCTCACACCAGGGAAGGGAAAACAGCAACTAAAAGGGGAAGTGTCCAAATGAACATCACACTGCAGCTGTTACTACAGGCAACGACATGCGTGGCAACCATGTCCTGGGAGTCAGCCAGAAGGCCGAGACACTGCCACCACATGTACACAATACCAAACGTTGCCACGGGCAGCCACAGTGAAGGGAAGTGTCACAGTGCACACCTACATAAACCTCGTGCACATCAGACATACAAAGTGCATACATACACACACACCCAACCAGGTGTAACCGCATGCACTTGACAGCAAGCTGCCTAGCAACAGCTCAGGCTGCTATACTGCCAAGTACAATCATGTTACCAGCGGCAACCACACGTGAGGCAACATACCAGCAGCCCTCACCATGTGATTGACAATAAAACCAAACCGCAGGCAACTGCATGCGGATCCTGAGTCACGACCATGACCATGGTCGTGACAGACATATTTTCAGTTGTTTCACACTTTTTTGTTATGTATATAATTCCACATGTGTTAATTCATAGTTTTGATGCCTTCAGTGTGAATCTACAATTTTCATAGTCATGAAAATAAAGAAAACTCTTTGAATGAGAAGGTGTGTCCAAACTTTTGGTCTGTACTGTACATACATGACTGCAGAACCAGTTAACAAAAGTTGGCAGGGTCCACATGACTGTAGGTGCTGGAGCTATGGGATTTTTACAAGGTGTTTTTTGTTTGTCTGTTTTTAATATAACATTCCCTATAGTTATGCTACATTTACAAACTTCTTCATTTAGGTCATATGCACAAATGCACCCATTTGCGTCCAGATTGACGGATCCGGCAGACAGTTCCGGCGACGGAACAGCCTGCTGGAATCCTCTGCCGCAAGTGTGAAAGTACCCCAATTCTCATATAAATAATAGCAGTGCATGGCAAAAAATAAATAAAAAAAGACTAGGGATAGGTTGATATATGGGGGGAAACTTATCAAAGCTGTACGCCAGTTTTATGGTGTAAAAAAGTAGACTTTTGCACAGTTGTGACCTTTGAAAATTGGGATAAATTATAGGTCACATTTATTCCAACACAGAGATGGCATGGACAGAAGGATAGCCAACAAAATTAATCAGAGGTATATCTTACTTCAGGCTTTAGACTAAGACTGGTGTATGAATGCCAGACTGAGTAAATCTACCCCTTAAAAAAAAAACTGAGGGAGAGTAAAATTAAAAAATATATATTTTAGTTGTCAATAGCAGCTAACCACAGGGCAGCGCTCATGTTTTATTTTGCTTTTGAAAAATGAAAGCTGCTCTGTGATTGGTTGCATTGGGCAACAAAGACAATTTTATTTTTTAGACAGATTCCTAGCATTATTTTTTATTTTTTTTAAATGCTCCGGTCAGATGTTATATGAAAACTAATAGTAACTTCTGTGTATTTTGTGTGCCATTTTTCTTTGCTTTTTGGTTTCAGCTATGTCTTTTCTAAAATGCAGCATGCTCTAGGTGTAGGGTTTTTCATAGGCTTCTCTATAGGACTGCTAGAAAAATGCTGAAAAATAGGCATGTCAAAAATGTATGAATAAAAGAAAGCCACGTGTGAAAAATTTATGACATTCATGCAGTGGCGCACATAAAGAAGTTAGGCCCCTTTCACACGGGCGAGTATTCCGCGCGGGTGCAATGCGTGATGTGAACGCATTGCACCCGCACTGAATCTGGACCCATTCATTTCTATGGGGCTGTGCACACAGGCGGTGCGGATGCAAGTGCGGATGCGGTGCAATTTTCACACACGGTTGCTAGGAGACGATCGGGATGGGGACCCAATCATTATTATTATTTTCCCTTATAACATGGTTATAAGGGAAAATAATAGCATTCTGAATACAGAATGCATAGTACAATAGCGCTGGAGGGGTTAAAAAAATAATAATAATAATTTAACTCACCTTAATCCACTTGCTCGCGCAACCAGCATCTCTTCTGTCTCTTCCTTTGCTGATTGCAGTCAAAGGACCTGTGGTGACGTCACTCCGGTCATCACATGATCCATCACATGATCCATCACCATGGTAAAAGATCATGTGATGGACCATATGATGACAGGAGTGACATCACCACAGGTCCTTTGACTGCAATCAGCAAAGAAAGAGACAGAAGAGAAGCCGGGCTGCGGGAGCAAGTGGATTAAGATGAGTGAAATTATTTTTTATTTATTTTTTACCCCTCCAGCGCTATTGTACTATGAATTCTGTATTCAGAATGCTATTATTTTCCCTTATAACCATGTTATAAGGGAAAATAATACAATCTACAGAACCCCGATCCCAAACCTGAACTGAAAGAAGTTCGGGTTTGGGTACCAAACATGCCGATTTTTCTCACGCGCGTACAAAACGCATTACAATGTTTTGCACTCGCGTGGAAAAATCGAGCATGTTCCTGCAACGCACCCGCACCTTTTCCCGCAACGCCCGTGTGAAAGAGGCCTAAGGGCCCCATAGCAAGGATCAAACCAGACCTTCACAGAAGGTAGAAAAAGCAGAGATATAAATGTATAAATTATAGGTTTTACTGAATCTTTTCCCACAAAAAAAAATATATATATATATATATATATACAGTACAGACCAAAAGTTTGGACACACCTTCTCATTCAAAGAGTTTTCTTTCTTTTCATGACTATGAAAATTGTAGATTCACACTGAAGGCATCAAAACTATGAATTAACACATGTGGAATTATATACATAACACAAAAGTGTAAAACAACTGAAAATATGTCATATTCTAGGTTCTTCAAAGTAGCCACCTTTTGCTTTGAGTGCTGCTTTGCACACTCTTGGCATTCTCTTGATGAGGTTAAAGAGGTAGTGAACGGAGTGAACGGAGCTTAGCCGCGCACAGGCCAGTTGATACTAGTCGTTACATCACTGGGCCTTAGGTAAACAGTGAGAAGGCCGTGGTGTGCCTTCTCAAGCAGCTGATCGGCGGGGGTCCCAGGTGTGGGACCACCGCTGATCAGATGCTGATGATCTATCCAGAGGATAGATCATCAGTTTAAACAAACTGCAGAACCCCTTTAACACCAACTATCGATTGGCTTGGTTTTACATAATGGGCCATGCCCCCTTTACCGCAAAGCTATTCCTCCTTGTCGACAAAGAAGAAACTTTAAACCTAGAAGGACAACATTACAATTTATACCAAAATCTAGGTGCACTCACATTAGTAAATATGGGTCTATGTATGAAATCACACTAACTCCTCCTTTGTAGCAGCAACACATGATAAATCTGCCCTACTTTCATTTATGTAAGACTGGATTACTGTACTGTGCTCTTACATCATCATCTAGGTAACGATGCTCCTCACACTGTGGGTAGCAGATTCCTCCTTTAAAGCTGCTGCCTCTGTCACAAGTCTTGCATCCTTGCACGGAAGAGTCTGTATAAAAGATAATATCACGTATGTGGGTTATACTGCGCATAATCTTTCCATTAATACAAATTAATACTAATACACAGGGAACTCAATAATCAATACAGCTATATACAACCATACTATAATATACAACTTGTCATGTATAACCATTAATGGGTGAAGAATTGATGTTCTCAGTTCCCATATGACAGGTTTACGCTTCTTTGTATGTCTTTTGTTGCATATATTTCAGCCAACAGTAGGATCAATTGCCATGACTCTTTTAGCTGAATATTTTTTTCATATTAGTTTCATAGAAAATCATAAAAAGTTATGGGGCTACATAGCAATTTTGGCGACAACACCTGTCACATAACCAATGATTGCTGTGTAGCAATGCAGCCATTAATCTGAATGTGGTTGGATTATTACTTGCAAGTTGCTGTGACCTCGAGCACAGAGTTGAAAAAAAGAAAAAACTGAGATGAGTGTCATGGTCAGGACTGGGTGTATCTCAAGCATTATAGAAAGCATTATAGAGGGAGTTTAAAGTGGCAGCGCACGGCGAGAGACTGCCGGACTAAAAGTACTGCATGTCGTACTTTTAGTCCGGCTGCCTCTCGCCGTGCGCTGCCGTGCTGCCGTGGGAACTACGCCCTCGCCCCCCATTATAGTTCCATGAGTTCAGCTCATGCAAAATAGGAGCAAAACCGAAAGTGTTGCATTTATATTTTTGTTCAGTGTAGCATTCATGAGAGGATATTCATTTCTTGTGGTTCATCATGTGTGGCATTAGTAAATTATCTTATGTGCCATTTGGGCTCTCCTGGGTACCAAGCTCTCAAAATACCCATGGCCACCTAAATCTCTTAAAATTTGATGCACACTGTTAATTTGTCAAGGTTTTTGGTGCGAATCTATGCTTGTTTGTACAATGCTTTGTGCAGTAATACCTGGCCAAATGAGTGCAGGACGGACCTGCACAGATAAGGTCACATGACTTGAATCACAGGGCAGTTGGAGAGTATGTTGCTATGTGTCTGTATTTACGGGGGCAATGCAAAGGTTGAAAGAAGCAGAAAAAAAGGGTTATTCAACCCCAATAATGACCCCCCCCCCCCAATGCCTGTACCCCTCACATAGGTTGTACTTGCCCTGCTCCACGGACCCGTGTCGCTCCTAATCCGCATGCGGCTGCATCTCCTCGTCGCGCGGATCAAAACATCTAGCTACTGGGGGATACAGCCAATAGCAGGTTGCGATGGGTACAAGCCTCCCTAGCGTCACCTTCGATGCAATGTGGGTCCGGGATCGGGGTAAGTATAACCTACAGTGCTGCTCATAATTATTCATACCACTGGCAAATTTTGACTTAAAGTTACTTTTATTCAACCAGCAACTAATTTTTTAATAGGAAATGACATGGGTGTCTCCCAAAAGATAATAAGACGATGTACAAGAGGCATTATTGTGGGAAAAATACATTTCTCAGCTTTTATTTACATTTGAGCAAAATATGTCCAGTCCAAAATTATTCATACCCTTCTCAATAATCAATAGAAAAGCCTTTATTGGCTTCCTATTATTGCAGACCAGCTTTTTGCATGTCTCCACAGGTATTTTTGCCCATTCATCTTTAGCAATGAGCTCCAAATCTTTCAGGTTGGAGGGTCTTCTTGCCATCACCCTGATCTTTAGCTCCCTCCACAGATTTTCAAGTGGATTCAAGTCTGGACTCTGGCTGGGCCACTCCAAACGTTAATGTTGTTGTCTACTAACCATTTCTTCACCACTTTTGCTGTGTGTTTTGGATCATTGTCATGCTGAAATGTCCACTGGTGCCCAAGGCCAAGTTTCTCTGCAGACTGCCTGATGTTGTCGTTAAGAATCTGCATGTATTGCTCTTTTTTCATGGTGCCGTTTACTGTGATTAGGTTTCCTTGTCCATTGGCTGAAAAACACCCCCAAAGCATTAGGTTCCCACCACCATGTTTGACAGTGGGGATGGTGTTCTTTGGGTTGAAGGCTTCTCCTTTTTTACGCCAAATGAAGGAAACATCATTGTGACCAAACAATAAAATTTTTGTTTCATCTGACCATAACACAGAAGACCAGAAGTCTTCTTTCTCCAGATGAGCTTTTGCAAAGGCCAAGCGAGCTTTTGTGTGCCTTATCTGGAGAAGTGGAACCCAGTAGTGTGCAGTGTCCGTTGGATTGTCTGCCTTGAGACATTGCCACCAGCAGAGCCCAGATTCACCAGGATGGCCTTGGTGGTGATCTTTGGATTCTTTTTCACCTCTCTAACTATCCTCCCGGCCAGCACAGCTGTCACTTTTGGCTTCCGACCACGTCCTCTGAGATTTTCCACAGTGCGGAACAACTTGTATTTTTTGCTCAAATATAAATAAAAGCTGAGAAATGTTTTTTTTTTTCCACAATAATGCCTCTTGTACATCGTCTTATTATCTTTTGGGAGACACCTAAGTCATTTCCTGTCAAAAAGTTACTTGCTGGTTGAATAAAAGTAACTTTAAGTCAAAATTTGCCAGGGGTATGTATAATTATGGGCAGCACTGTATATGAGGCGCCCGGGGGTCATTATAGGGGTTGGATAACCCCTTTAAAGAGGAACTGCCAATAAGACTATACTGACATGTCTGTTTTAGTAAATACTTGTATTCCACAAAAAATGTATTTAGAAAGTATCTATCTCCCAACATTACAGACATAATAGCAGCAGGAGATCCTTACCATTGCAGGTTCTACAGCTTGGGTGGCACTTCCTACACTTGTTCCCATGCAGATAAAATCTCTCTGGGCACTCACTAACACAATGGGTGGTACCCTCCACTTGGAAAGTGCCTGAAGGACATTCTAGACAAGCATCCAATCCAGGACCAGAACAGAGCTGACAGTGAGGGTCACATTTATCACACTGGTTATTTCTTTTATAATATCTGTTGACACAAAGAAAGTTACAATTAAACAATAAGTCTTCCAAAAAGTTGGATTTAAAAAACACAAAAAACAGTTGCACCTTGTGGCATAATAGTGAACGTTGCTGAATTATTGTGTGCAAAGAGTGTCATTATCTTGGAAGTGGGTGTGTTCTGCAGCATTCATGTAAGGCCGAATGCACATGGCCGTTGTTCACGGCCGTGAGCGGTCCGTGGAACCGCGGCCTGGATTCCTGCTGAGGGCAGGAGCGCACGACGTCATTGGTTGCTATGACGCCGTGCGCTCCCTGCTGCCGCCACAGTACAGTAATACACTGGTATGATCTATACCAGTGTATTAATGTACTGAGGCGCCATCAGGAAGCGCATGGCATCATAGCAACCAATGACGCCGTGCGCTCCTGCCCTCAGCAGGAACCCAGGCCGCGGTTCCACGGACCGCTCACGGCTGTGAACAACGGCCGTGTGCATTCGGCCTAAACCAGTATAACCAGTCACCATGTTTTACAATATATTGTAATTACACACCAGTAATTAGTTTCTTGGAAGTCTTCACAACAGCACCTATGAAAGATTGCCCCACCTCTGTAATGGACAGGAAAAACACATCCAGAGAAATAAAAATACAAAACTCCCCTTCCCACTCCCTTAGTGATTTTCCAAGAACCAAGCTCAAGTAACATCACAAAAAATACATTTTACTTTTAATCAATCCACCAAAAGAACCCCATAGAAAGAGGAATGAAATGATAATGTAGGGAGGGAAATTATAGGTGCTGTCGTGGGGACTTCGAAGAAACCAAATAGCGGTAAGTGTAATTACACTTTTCCCTCAGCCGTCTCCACAACACCATCTAGGAGAACTAACAAAGATGTATCAGGGAGGGACCACAACCTGGTTGACTGAGCGTCCAAAGTGACAGTCCAGACTAGCTTTAATGTCAAGTCTATAATGTTTAGTGAAGGTATGTATTCTTTCCAAATTTACAAATCTGCCATTGCTCTAGCAGAATGAACCTTTAACCCTTTGAGGACCAAGGGACATATTTGTCCCATGTTTTTAATTGCCTGTATCGTTTGATTAAGAACTTAAAATACTTTTTTTTTTTTTGTTTGAGTCAAAATATTAGTTCTTATCAACAAATGGATCTAGCTTTTTGCCAGTTATTTCATGAAATGGCTTAGTTACAGCAACTGAAGTGTACGAACTTCAGTTGCTGTAACAAAAATGTTTTAGCTTCTTTTGGCCTTCCATTGAAAGTAATGTAAAAAAATGAAATGGTTTTATTTATTGTTCAAATACATTCTTAAATTGAAAAAATTATAATTATTTTTATATTGATGACGGTAATCTTATGGTCCTCAAAGGGTTAATTCCACTCGAACTTCTTTCTGCATAGATATGTAAGCGTCTACTGCGAGTTGTCTTATCCATCTAACTACTGAGCTTTTTGCTGCTTTGTTTCTCTATTTGGACCAGCAAATTGCACAAACAAATTATTGCCCTTTCTTCACGTCTTCGTAATTTGAATTACTGAAGTACTGCTCGTCTGATATCTAATTTATGCATTTCTTTCCTCAGGCCTCTTTCCCACGAGCGTTACAGATTGGCTCCGGATGCGTTCAGGGTGCATTCAGTGAAACTCGCACCATTTTGCAAGCAAGTTCAGTCAGTTTTGTCTGCAATTGCGTTCAGTTGTTCAGTTTTTTCTATGTGGATGCAATGCATTTTGATGCGCGTGATAAAAAACTGAAGGTTTACAAACAACATCTAGCAACCATCAGTGAAAAACGCATTGCATTTGCACTTGCTTGCGGATGCAATGCGTTTTTCACTGAAGCCCCATTCATTTCTATGGGGACAGGGCTGCGTGAAAAATGCAGAATATAGAACATGCTGTGTTTTTCACGCAATGCAGAACTGATGTACACAGACCCATTGAAATGAATAGGTCAGGATTCAGTACGGGTGCTATGCATTCACATCACGCATTGCACCCGCACGGAAAACTGTTCGTGTAAAATGGACCTTATTGTTTGGATTGAGGCAGAAGGATTGTATGATATCCTGAGATCTGTGAAAAAATGAATTCACCTTAGGCATGAACGAAGGATACAATTTAAATATAAATTTATCTTTAAAGTCCTAAGAAAATGGAAATTAAATAGACAACTCTTGAAGTTAACCAACTCTGCGAGCTGATGAGACAGCCACAAGAAACATCGTCTTAAGGGTGAGTACTGTTATAGATAAAACCTCAATTGATTTGAAAGGCTGACAAGTTAAAGTTTTAAGAACCCAGTTCAGGCTCCAAGGAGGGATTCAATTCTTAATTGTAGGTCTCAATCTATCTGCTGCTCTAAAAAATCTAGCCACCATACTATTGTCTGTTAGTTTAGTATTATAAAGGAAGCTTAGCGCTGACACCTGAACTCTAAAGGGTATATAAGACTGTCAGACTTTTTACTCGATGATTGGTAATGAGTGTTCCTATGAACGCTCGTTACTGATCATCTGGCAGTCTAACACTGCCTCTAAATGCCTGATGAATGAGCAAACGCTCATAAATCGGGCAGTCCAGATCTTTCAGCATACCGAAAGATCTGGATTTGTCGGTGGCAGATTGTGATGTCTAATAACGATCTGCCACCGGCACTCGTTATCTTGTGTTATATGGTAATTTTTCTTACGATTCCTAAAATTAGAATCTAACCAATTTTTGTGATGCTCCAAATTATAATGTTCCCTCCAGGTGTAAGAGTGTATGACCGGTGTGGGGTTTCGCTCTGATATACAGGATTAGCGGATTCAGTATAGAGGCAACAACAAGTTCTTTGGATCAAACAGTTCAGTGTTTTATTCACACTTTAGGCAAGTGACAAAACAAGCAGTCATACTCAAACAAAAAGTCACCATGAGGTGTTGGTGTTAATTCACACCATGCGGCAATTCTGCCTCAAAGAGTCCAGGCTGATAGCAGCACCAACCTGTTTTCACGCCAAACAGGTAGCAAGCCTTCATCCAGACACAAGTCTCCCAGATCACAACACAGAGACCTCGCTTCTGAGCCCAGCTGCCTATTTAAGGATAGCCAGGTGCCACCTAAACCTGGAATGGCACTTAAAATCCGGTCTGGTATTTGACCTCATCTGGCTGTAAATCAGCCCAGCAGCACATGCTGGGAGGAAAATACCTGCCTTGCCAGACAAAACCTCTGACTGTGTCACACCGGTCATCAAAAAAACAAAAATCACACATAGACAGGACATGTGCGATACCTCTTCTGGCCTCCCTCTGCCCTGGGTGTTTACATCTTACAACAGGGATTTCAAATGAAACAATGAGATTATTCCAACTGGAGTAACGAGAACCTAGGTGTCTCAATAGTATAGCATCTGGAATCAATCAAGATAAGTCAGTGCATTTCTTTGTTTAGACAGATACAGTTGGTATCTATATACCGTTTATACCAGATACATGATAACTTTATTCATTTAAATCAGTACGATTACAGCGATAATAAAACCCCCTTTAAAAAAAATGGTTTTGGATCGCCTCATCCAAAGACCAATAACTTTTTCATATTTCTTTCTATGGAGCTGTGTTAGAGCTTGAGTTTTTCAAGACAACTTGTAGTTTACATTAGTATAATTTTTGGTATATAACACTTTTGATTGCTTTTTATTCCTTTATTTGGTGGCAAATTGTTTTTTGAATTTTTATCCAGTGCGGGATAACTCATGTGATAATTGTATAGTACAGATCGTTACAGACACAAAATACCAAATGTGGAGGAGATTTTTTCTTACCAACTTTTTTCATTGAAAGGCTTTTTTTCTTTTAACCCGGAGTGTTTTTTTTAAAATAAAACTTAACTTCACTTTTATTTTTACATTTTGACAGGAGATCAATCTAATACACTGTACTGTTTATATAGTACAGTGTATTATACTGTCAGTAACATACTGACAGGCATTAACAGGCTGTGTCCTTAGATGCCACGCTATTGACCACAAAATTGGAAGGGTTAAACGACTTGGATCAGTACTTCTGCCAATCTGGGCCATTACAGCAGGAGGCATGGTCTCATGTAAAAGGCAAGCACCTGCTGTAGGGCAGATCGTTACGGATGCGGTAATGCCAAATATGTGGAGATTTTATTTTTATAACCTTCTCGATGTTACTGTGGATGTCTCCATCGCCAATCATCTTACAGCTTCTTGGTGCTGTATGAGGCCTGCTTCTGCCCGCAGCATGCCACTGCGTGAGCATATCTCCCTGGCTTTCTCAGCCCCTTTTCCAAGGCAAGAGACTGCTGAGAGGGCCTCCAGGACAAAGACAGTCTGAGACAAAGGCCACACTCAAGGCTACTACTGAAAAAACGTGTTTTTAAGCTGTTTGTAGACGGTCATGTAGTTTGCAGTTAACACAGCTATTTATCTGCAAAACTGTGTAGCCATTAACAATCAATCTAAAAACTGTGCTGGTAAAACTACATGGCAGTCTGGTTTTCAGCCACACTGTTTACTCTCTGCGTGATCTCACTTTTTACAAGATATGCATAAATGCCACCTCTGGGATCCTCACTTAACGGGTGAATGGGAGTCCACCAATTTCCAGCTGCCACATTCTTCATATACTTCAGCTGACACATGACCACAAACAAACACAGCCACCTTTCCACTGATATGCGGAAGCCAAAAGATTACGAATGGGTGTGATGTAATATTTGTATCTATCTCTACAGTTGAACCCAGAATGAATTTTACTAAAGGGCCCTTGATAATCCAGTATGACACTAATATTGGTGTCTTCTTATTTGGTAGAGGGGCCATTGGACCCCTACTGCAACATGCTCTGTTGCACATCCTATAGGTATGCCCATGTCTGCTATAGAATTACAGTAAGTGGCTCACTGCTGCCAGCTACCATTCTCAATAAACCCTTTGCCTACAATCTAAAGGACTTGAAATGCTCTCATTTGCTGTCTTGGAAGCACAAGCTTTCTAATTCACTGCTATAAATACCAGCATAAATACAGTAGCTGGTGCATACTGTTCTTTGATTTCCAGTCCATCATGAAGACAGTACAAATGGTGGGTATCTTCCTCTTTAGTATACTATTTATCTGACCTTTAGCTAAAGTAAATGGGCAATTCCGTGGCTGTCCACCATGTTTACTAGTGTTGATGGAGTACCATAGTGCTCCGGTGCTCAGGACGAACACATGATATTCGGGTGCTCGACCGAGCACCCGAGTATAATGGAAGTCAATTGGAAACCCGAGCATTAAACCAGGTACCCCCTGCTCTGAAAAGGGGAGGGTGCCTGGTTCATAAGAAAATGTCAGAAATTGTTGGTAACACCACCGAAATGGTTCTGTAATAGCATTGGGAGGAATTATGGATGCATCTTGGACTCACTGGTTGCTGCTAGGAACTATGTTGTCCGAATAGTAAGCCACTTTTACATAATGACAATAATACACAAAAAAAAACAAGAAAAAAATAATTGATTTTAGAGGAAACATTTATAGAAAACATTCTCTCCTGAATATTTACTTGTATATAAAGTGCAAGTGCTGCCAAAAATTACAAGGAAGAGGCACTCCGATACACCCTTAGTTACACATAAAAGAGGGCATCATACACACCCTTTAAAAATTATGATTGATGGCCTGCTGGTGACCCTCAAAAACATTAGGAGCATGGGCCTGCTGATCTGACCATATAAAACATTATGGGCGGTGACCTGCTGCCGCTTTGGTGACTCTAGTTAACCTGGGTCCGATGGCACGTCCCCGTGACGGCGACGATCTATTCGGATGTCTGGCCTATCAACTTTCGATGTAATTGTCAGCTCAAAACCATTGTAAACTATGGGTAACAGGGAATCAGTGTTTGATTCCGGAGAGGGAGTCTGAGAAACTGCTACCACATTCAAGGAAGGCAATCACACAGTACCGACTCGTGGAGGTAGTGAGGATAAATAACAATACAGGACTCCTAACATGCCCTGTTATTGGAATGAGTAATACAAATTACAGGGAATGTCACTGCATATTTTGGATGAGGAAACGTTATACAGGAGAGGCCCTGCTGCCGCTTTGCTGACTCTAGATAACTTCTGCCTGATCGCACGTCCCCGTGACCTCCACGTTCCATTTTGATATCTTCCCTAACAACTTTCGATGTTCTTTTATGCGCCTAACATGGTGACCACCGGTAACGGGGAATCATTGTTCGATTTCGGAGAGGGAGCCTGATAAACGGCTACGGCTACTACTTCAAAGCAAGGCAGCATAAGTTGCGGTCCTGCAGGTGAGCTGACCCTGTAAAAGATTTGCGATGCCGGTCTGCAGGTGAGCTGACCCTGTAAAAGATTTTAGGTGCGGGCCTGCTGGTGAGCTGACCCTGTAAAACAATATAAGCGAGTGCCTGCGGGTGAGCTGACTCTGTAAAACATTATATGCAAGGCCCTGCAGCTGATTTTGGGTGCGGGCCTGCATGCGTGCTGACCCAGTAAAAGATTTGAGTTGCGGGCCTGCAGGTAAGCTGGCCCAGAGCTTTGCCGCAAAGTGGGGGCGCTGTGTGACTACTGGATCCCGTCGCCTGCTGATGAGGGGGTGCCAGTGGTCGCCGCGCAGTGCCGCGCCAAAGTTAGAGTAGATCCCCACTTGAAGAGGCAACCTTGTTGTGGTAAGTGGGCCTATGCTCTTTGATCAAACTGTATACCAATGCCTCCTTTTAGTGCATAGCATAGGGTTATATTTATTATAAATTGTGCTGAGAAAAAGTTGGCATATCAAAAGCATAGCATTGAGGATGTGCAATCTAGATTCACTCTCACATGCGATACACTCTTCAAGCATGCTTGATGAGAGGGCCAAATCAATTAATGGTGAAGAAAAGAGGTCCTCGGAATATCCGAGTGTGGGATTACTTGTTGGGCCAGACTGTAAATGGTGGGAGAATGGAGGATCAGGGTGAGGATTGTGTGGACCAGACTCCTGGCTACTTAGACTGGACTTGGTGGAAGTTGGTGCTTAACCAACTGGAAGCACTATCCAACCGACCACCTACTCGCACTGGGCTGACTTCAAGAGTGCACCGCCCTGCAAACTGGGACATGAAGCTAGGTGTCTTGGATGATTGTTTTTCTTGTGCTCTGGCAGCAGGCACAGTTTCAACACGCCCAGGGCCACGGCCTCTGCGTGCACCATCAGCATCACGGCCACTTCCCCGTCCCTTAATGCTCGCCGTCTTCATATTAAATGTTATATGCACACTTGACACACAAGATGTGGCACGGATGTCACCGTTCACAGCAAGCACAGTAAATGGAAAAAGTAGTTAAAAGTAAGGAAAAAGTAAAATAGATTTCACTTATATTTTTACTATCTCTTGTCCTGACACACATACGCTATTGCAGCGCAGATGTGACAATTCACTGCAGACACTGTTTAGAGGCAAAGTGTGGATAAATTATGGAAAAAATATATTTGTTGTCACTAATATTTTTCCCAATATCTGGCCCTGACACACACAGACGCTATTGCAGCACAAATGTGACAATTCACTACAGGGACCGTTTAAAGGAAAAATGTGGATAAATTATGGAAAAAATATAATTGTTTTCGCCAATATTTTTCCCAATATATGGGCCTGACACACACACGATATTGCAGAACAGATGTGACAGTTCACTGCATGGACCGTTTATAGGAAAATTATGATTAAATTATGAAAAATATATATTTGTTGTCAGTAATATTTTTCCCAATATCTGGCCCTGACACACAGATGTGACAATTTGGATAAATTATGGAAAAAATATAATTGTTTTCAATAATATTCTTCCTATCTCTGCCCTGACACACAGAAGGTATTGCTGAACAGATGTCACAAGTCACTGCAGACACCCTCTATAGAAAAAGAATCGCAAAGTATGGAAAAAAAATCGAATACTACTTTGCAAGATTAAATTGCTGCCACCACAGACTTTTGGGTCTTTGAAATGTTTTAAAATTAAATAAATTGCGATCACAAACTCGCTACACTCGCTCTGTCCCTTCCTAAGAGCAGCTCTCCCTGAATTGCAATGAGCCGAACCCGCATCATCGGGTGCTATATAGCACCCGATGACGCTTTCCGGCCAGCCAATCACTAATGCCAGTAGCCAACATCGCTACTGGCATTACAGTGATGGCAGTACTTACCTGCACGTTTATTGGCTGCTTAGCAGCCGCAAAACGTGCGGGGAGGAGACTCGAGCATGGTATTCGAGCACATGCGGTACTTGACCCCGAACCGCCATGTGCTGAGCATAGCGATGCTCGAGCCGAACAGGTATTCGGACGAGCATGCTCGCTCAACACTAATGTTTACCCATCATTATATTGCCATAATTTTCAATTAAATAAAATCAACCTTAGAATTTGACAGAACACTTATATAAGGCTTGTAGCACTAATGGTGTCTATTTATGAAGGATATAATACTAGTCTATATGGTTTACTGCAGGTAATGCTATATAATAAAGTGTCTCCTTTATAACAGATCAATATTAAATTGTACAGGATCTAAATCAGTCAAACATATTTAGACTATGCAAAAATAGAGTGCATTGTGCAACCTGGGAGCTACACATTTTCTACCTGAACTAGAACTTTCCAATCAAATTTTTATTTCATATAACAAATTCCCAAGAATGCTCAATGTGTGTCAGTTTTCTATGTAACAGACACCTATGTTAAGGAATCTGGAGGGGCTTGAGTGCAGAAGGAATTTTATATGCCACTATTTTATTACAGTCTGATAGCTTTATGCATGCTCTAATGAGATCATTTTAGCGAGGACTGATGCAAGGTTCTCATATTATCTGTGTATTATTTCCAAATATACTGTGTGCTATAAATGAGATGCTGAAAACGTTATGGCTTTTCGCAAATGATTTGACATTTCTTCATTTTTGCTCTTTTTTCTTCTGTCACTCCAGGGGAAGTTGCATATATTTCAGAAAGAAGCTAAACTGCATAATGGCAAATCTTTTACATTTTAACACTTTAGATCCCTAGATATTAACATTTATTTGCTTGAGGTAGGAGAAGTAATGTTTTGTGAATGGTAAAAAAAATGCATACAAGCATGTAAACCCTAAGGATACTTTTCAGCCTCTCATGTCCCCCTCAATTTCAATTTCCATTCACTTCTTCTACAACTATTTCCCCATCCTCCTCTGTGCGTGCTTCTAAGGGCTCATGCACATGACTGTGTTTTTTGTCCGCATCCGATCCGCATTTTTTGCAGATCCGATGCAGACCTATTCACTTCAATATATTTCCATTCTGTGGCCCAGCAAAAAAAAGTTGAACATTTCCTATTCTTGTCCATTTTGCAGACAAGGATAGGACAGTTTTACAGAGGGCAGGACATTCCATTATGCAAAATGTGGAACACACAAGGCCAGTATCCATAGTTTGCGGATCTGCAATTTGCGGAACCACAAAAATGTCAACGGCCGTGTGCAGGAGCCTTAACAGAAAATTTACCAGTAGCTCAATGGACATCAGTGGTACTGGCTATGAGAGGAGGCCTATACTCTTGTTCAGGGTAAATATATTTAAATCTAAATTTTGTTGTTATCTAAGGCAGGATTGGGACAAGGAATCACAAGCTAGGTATCTATTTGTATGTGTAGGAGGGGCAAAAATCGGTAGTTAGTCTTACCGGTAACGTTCTTTCCAGGAGTCCAACATGACAGCACATGGGAGGATGTCCAATCCAATCACTGTTGGGACAGGAAGTGAAACAGATTAAAAGCCCCCCCCCCTTCCCTCCAATCTCCAGTGTCTTCTAAATTACTACACCGGATGGATGCAACACAATTTTATTACTAATATGATAAGCAATGTTAACATCACACTGAATCACATATTAGGGAGGGAATAAGTAGTGCTGTCATGTTGGACTCCTGGAAAGAACGTTACCGGTAAGACTAACTACCGATTTCCAGGACGTCCCCCATGACAGCACATGGGAGAGTTACCAACTTAGCCATCAGGGAGGGACCACAGCCTGTAGAACCTTACGCCCAAAGGAAAGCTGACGATTGGACGGTAGGTTCAACCTGTAATGTCTACAAAAGGTGTTATAACTTGTCCAGGTGGCAGCCTGACAAATCTGATCTATAGAGGCGTTCGCCTTCTCCGCCCAGGAAGCTGCGACTGCCCTAGTAGAATGTGCCCTGATAGAGATAGGACAGGGACTATCCTGAAGACGGTATGCTTCCATAATTGTTGACTTGATCCACTGTGTCAGAGTCCTTCTAGTCACCTTCTTCCCTCTTCCTGCTTTACCAAATTGTACAAAGAGGTTTGAGTCCTTCCTATCAGGCTCTGTTCGGCGAAGGTATTCAAGGACTGCTCGACGGACGTCCAGGCAGTGGAATTTCTCCTCTTCCGGATCTCTAGGAGAGGCGTAAAAAGAAGGCAAGAATATTTCTTGTTCCCTATGGAAAGTAGAGACGACTTTAGGGAGGAATGCCGGGTCTAACTGAAGAATTATTCGATCCGGGCAGACTCTTAAGAAAGGTTCCTTCATGGATAAGGCCTGAAGTTCACCAATTCTGCGTGCTGAAGTGATGGCTACCAAGAAGGCCGTCTTCCAGGAGAGCAATTTTAACGGAATGGTGTCCAAGGGTTCAAAGGGCATCTTACAGAGGGTATCTAGAACTATAGATAAGTCCCAAGGAGGAACGGTCTGTCTCAGAGTGGGTTTTAGTCTGGATATAGCCTTTACGAACCTCTTTATCCAACGATGCTCTGCTAGTGGGTAGTCCAGGAAGGATGATAAGGCTGATATCTGCACCTTGATCGTGCTAGGGCGTAGCCCTAGGTCAAAGCCCTTCTGTAGGAAGTCAAGAATCTGCGCGATGGAAGGAGTTGATCTGGACGGATGTGTATCAGCCAACCAGGAATTAAATCTGTTCCAGATCTTCCTATATATAGCATTTGTCACTGGTTTCCTACTTTTTTGTAGAGTGGAGATTACGGCATGTGACAAGCCCTGCCTGCTCAGCATTCTCCTTTCAGGATCCAGGCTTTCAGATTCCACTTTTCCAGATCCGGGTGGAGAAGGGACCCCTGAGTGAGAAGGTCCGGCTTCAGAGGGAGTGATATTGGTTCTTCTACCTTTAGCCTGTCTAACAGGGGATACCAGCTCCTCTTCGGCCAGGCTGGGCCTATGAAAATGAACTTCCCCGAGCTCTCGCTGATCTTCCTCAAGGTGGCCGGGATAAGCGGGATTGGCGGGAAGGCATAAGCTAAATCCATGTCCCATGGTTTTGACATGGCATCTATCCCCAGAGGATCCCCGCTGGGATCTAGGGAAAAGAACTGAGATGCCTGGGCGTTTTCTTTGGAGGCTAGGAGATCCACCTGGGGGTACCCCCATTTCCTGCAGATCTGGTGAAAGACTTGCCTGTTCAGCATCCATTCTCCCAGATGGAATCTTCTTCTGCTCAGGTAGTCTGCTGTAGCATTGTCCTTCCCTCTGATATGGAGGGCTGAGATAGATAGGATATTTTCCTGTGCCCAAAGGAAGATTTTTTCTGCGACCTCCTGAAGGCCTGGGTTCTGAGTTCCCCCTTGATGCCTTATATAGCAGACTGTAGTTATATTGTCTGACAGAACTTGAACGTGGTTCCCTTTTAAGAGAAGTTCTGCTGCTTGGAGAGACCTTAGTACCGCCGTTAATTCCCTTACGTTTGAGGAACGCTGACTCTCTGTCAGGGACCATGAACCCTGAAAGAGATGGTCTTCTATGTGTGAACCCCAGCCGGTCATGCTGGCATCGGTCACCACCGTCAAACAAGGTCTTCTCAACCAGTGAACCCCTCTCTGTAGGTTGCCGGGAGTTATCCACCAGTTCAAGGACTCTTTTATGGACATTGGGATCCTGATCTTCCTGTCTAGAGACCTCTGGTCTTTGTCCCACTTGGTGAGGACTAGACCCTGAAGTGGCCTTGAGTGGATCTGGGCCCACTGGACCATCTGTATACAGGATGTCATCAGGCCTAGTATCCGCATAGCCTCTCTGATGGAGCAGAGGTTTTTTCTTTGGAAGGAGGATATTTCTTCTATGAAAGCGTCGCGTTTTGAATCTGGAAGGAAGGACATCTGTCTCTGGGAGTCCAGAAGGGTGCCTAGGAAGATCTTCCTTTCGCTCATGCAAAGATCTGATTTCTCTAGGTTGATAATCCAGCCTAAATCTTGTAGAACCCGTAACGTTGTCTGCAGATGGTTCCGCAGAAGGACCTCTGAGGATGCTGTCAGGAGGAAGTCGTCTAAGTACGGGACTATTGTTATTCCCTGTTGTCTCAGGAACGCCATTATCTCTACTATTAGTTTCGTAAAGATGCGTGGAGCACTTGAAATCCCGAATGGAAGACATTGGAACTGGAAGTGATGCACTATGCCGTCTAACGTCACCGCGAACCTGAGGAACTGATGATGGCTTGGATGAATGGGGACATGATAGTAGGCATCTTTGAGATCGATGGTGCACATCAATGCCCCTGCTGGAATCAGTGGAACCGTTGAACGTATTGACTCCATCTTGAACCTGAAATATTGGATCCATCTGTTCAGGAACTTCAGGTTTATGATAGTTCTTAGTGAACCGTCTGGTTTTTTTACCCAGAACAGTTTGGAGTAGTGACCTCTGCCCTGTTGGGGTCTTGGAACAGGAACTATTGCTTCCATTGCGCAAAGTTCCTCCAAGTCCTGAACCATCTGGTTCTTTAGAGACGGAGACTGGGGAGTGGTAACACAGAATCTCTGAGGGGGAGGACGACAGAACTCTATTTTGTACCCCTCTCGTACCGTCTGAAGTACCCAGGGGTTCTGAGTTACTAAAGGCCATTGATGACTGAAGAACCGAAGTCTCCCCCCCACTGGTCTGGCGTCATTTATTCTGGTAAGAGGAAGTGTTGGGTTTGAGAAGGAACCCCCTCCCCTTCCCACCTTTGGGGTAGCTCCACCTGCCCGATTTGCCTTTCCCTCTACCTGAAAAATTCTGTGACTGTCCCTGGCCTGAATCCCTCCGAAAGGACTGAGTCTTCTTAGACCTCTCTTCCGGAAAGCCCTTTTTCCTGTCCGCGGCACTCTCAAGGATTGTATCTAGGACTGGGCCAAACACGTGTGAACCTGAGAAAGGGATCGAACAAAGTTTATTCTTAGACGCTACATCCCCTGACCAACTTCTTAGCCAAAGGGCCCTTCTAGCCGAATTCGCCAGGGTGCTGTTTCTAGCTGAAATCCTGATGGATTCGGCCGAAGAGTCCGCCAGGTAGGCCGTAGCCATCTTAAGAAGGGGAATGGATTCTAGAATGTCCTCCCTTGGGGTTTTTAGTCTAAGGTGGTTCTCTAGCTGATTCAGCCATAACCCCATAGACCTGGCTACCGAGGTGGCAGTAATGTTGGCATTAATAAGAGCAGATGAACACTCCCAGGCCTTCTTAAGTAGCCCCTCCGCCTTCCTATCCATAGGGTCCTTTAAGTTTGAGGAATCTTCGAAGGGGATGGTGGTCCGAAGAGCCGGAAGCAGAGATGGTGTCGTCCTCAATCTCTCCGTCCGAGACTTCCTGATTATCAGAATCAGAGTCCTCCTGAGTCCTCCTTTTTTTGGGGGGAGGGGAGTCAGGTTGAGAAGGAGGTGGCGGAGGGTTTAGAGAAGAAACCGTAGCCTGTACTTCTTCACGAACGATATTCCTAAGTTCTGTGAGAAAGGACGGCTGCTCCTCCTTCATTAATCTGGCAATGCAATCAGCACATAGCTGCTTCTTGTAAGATATGTGCATCTTTTCCCCGCAAGTCGCACACTTTTTCGGTTTCCTTCTGGGGTCTTGGGAAGCCGACTGCCCAGAACTCTTTTTATCCTAGGAAGAAATCCGAGAAACCGTGCTAAATGACTGGGGAGAGTACACCAGGGTATAAGGATAAGGACACTTACATGGGCTGCAGCAGAGGGGTCAGACAGAATCTCGGATTTAGCTGACGCTTGGGGCTCCATGGTGGCTAAGCAAACACACCGCCGCTCACAACTTCCCCACTGGGGCTTACCTCCACCTCTGCTGCCGCGCTGCTCCGTTCTTATAAGGGGAACTCAACCCCCCCGGGGGGAGGGAGTCAACCCCTGAGCGCGAGGCCGGGCTTCCAGGCCTCCAGCGCTTGTGCTGGGCGCCGCCATCTTGTTTCCGGCTGACCCGGAAGTGACGTCATGATGATGCGACGACGACGCCCTGGGAGCGCGCCGCTGAGCCCAGAGCTCCCGGAGGAGAAGCGGCATCAGCGTCCCGCCTGCCGCCGTCCCAGGCAGGTCGGGACAAGCTAGAGAACCCCCGGAGGGGGAGCTAGCGGGGCCGTACGGGACGCCGCCCGACCTGGCCTGAGAGGGGAGTACCGGACCCCCGACCCGACCTGGCCCCCTGGTGCCTAGGTAAGCACCCGATTCTTAGTACTATAACCTGCTTCACTCCTATCCCAGTAGGGACAGGAAGACACTGGAGATTGGAGGGAAGGGGGGGGGCTTTTAATCTGTTTCACTTCCTGTCCCAACAGTGATTGGATTGGACATCCTCCCATGTGCTGTCATTGGGGACGTCCTGGAAATTAACATATTAGACACAACTGTTCCTACTACAGACAAATGCTCTGCATTTTGATTATAACGAATCACTAAAAAACTATGCTAAAACACATCATGATAAAAATGTGTATGGCTGTGTAAACTGACAAAACAATTGCCCGAATCACTCAACAGGGGGTGGGGCATAGCGGGAAAGGGGCATCATCTAAGATGCAAATTTTGAGCCAAAATTGCACCACAATTCTGGGGTAAAGTTCTTTCTCAAAGTAAGCCAACCAATAGTTGCTATAGAGTTAGAGAAAAGTGTCTATCCCTGCAACAGATTTATCATCCAGTATGAGCCCCTGTGATAAATTTGTTCATGGTCTAGACAGCTTAAATTTATGCCATCAGGATTAGTAAATGTGCCCTAATGTCTTTGTTATCTCCATATTGTTATATCACTATGTCCATTTTCTTTGTGCAGTAACACCTCTGTGTGCATTATCTCTGCACTGTGACATAATGTTGTGCATATTGTTGGCTATGAGATTACTGTGTTTGGTAACACTATTACTTTGTTTTTCACCCTATAAGATGCACCTAGGTTTTAGAGGAGGACAATAAGAACATTTTTTTTTTTTATTAGACCTCAGATCAGACCAGCAATCAGATACCCAATGTTAATCAGACCACAGCCCTAATCAGACCCCCAATATCATTAAGACCCTCAAATCAGATCCCAATGTTAAGACCCCAATAAGACCTCAGCTCAGACCCGGATGTGAATGACCTCCAATCAGATCTCAGATGAGACCCCCATGCCTCATATCACAAAAAACAACAACATTTACCTATCCTGCTCCAGACTCCGCTGCTCCTCACCTCCAGCGCACTCTCTCTCTCTCTTCTTCATGCTACGGTTGTCACACAGCGCCCTCACGTTGTGCGCAGCCACAGGACAGCTGAGGACCAGGAAGCGGTGAGTACAGGGCCTTCATCGCATCCCAGCTCATTAGTATTCGCCCCATAAGACACAGTGAAGTTTTTCCCTCACTTTGGAAGCGAAAAATGCAGTATTGTATATTATTCCTGTGCTGTGATATCATTGCAAAGATGCAGAGAGAGCAGAGCATCTAGGTGTAACAGCAACGCCTCTATTGCTCCTAGAGGCTCATTTGCATATATTGAAACATTTTTAACAGCAATGCGAGCAAATATGAACACGAGACCAACAAAGATGTCTTCAGCTGCCAAGTGCACATGTAACAGGTCAGCCAGTTTCATAGGTACAAATCTGCTGATATATGCCCTTTATTGTGTACCTTCATATAAATAACTTTCTATAAGATAATAAATTTGACTCGGTCGGGTTTGCTGAATTTTACAAGAAGATTCAATTTGATCCGAATTTATTTGTGGTGAATCGCATTAAAAACAGCTATTTCCTGGCTGCAGAGAGCCTTTATAGTGGTGTAGAACACTGTGCCTTGCAGCAACACGCATAGGGAGTGGTAGGGAAACAATACTGCGAGTCAGTATGACACGCAGATGACAGGTGTCGCTCTTAGAATTACTGCACACTTCACTTATTTGGGCAGTTACGGGGCCAAAACTGACCAACTAACTCAAGTGTGAACTCTTCAGGCCTTACAGGTCGATGTAAGTGTCAAGAAGAAGCACACTCCTTTTACACCATCGTCAGCTGATTCCACATAGATGTCTACAGAACCTGTTCTATTAAACACTGATACAAGTAGAGCCCCCTTGACAGAGTGAAGAGGATGTCAGTAGTAAGTTTGTGTTGATGTCACTGATTATTTTGCCCTTACTCTGATCCGTCAAAACAATAACCGCCCAAAAAACGGATCCTGTCTGTTGAGCATAAGCCTTCACTTGGTCAGCATTTGGTCAGTAATCCATGAATAAAGCCCAAAAAAACAAGAGTGGCTCCAAAACAGAGATGACATGTGAATAGAATCTTTGCATGTCTTTTGTTTTGTACCCACTACTGCTTTTGGCTACCAAATCATAAGCCAATTTTGATGAAAAATAGGGACCATGCCATACAGACCTTACAGCTGCTACATAGACAGGATTCGTTGTGTGTCTCATTTTTCCTTCCTTCTGACAGATCAGTAGTTTCTTCAGTAGGCGGGTGAAGAAAACTGCTCATCAGCAACTCTAAACTTAAGTTTCTGCTTATGGAGCTGGTACTGCTCTTAACCCCCCCCCCCACACACACACACACACACACACACACACACACACACCCCAGCAGCCATGGCAGTGGAACGTGAGCACAGAGGGCCCCCCCGGTCAGACCTGCATGAGGATGGGACTGACGACATAGGATGTCTCGATAGTAGTTCAGTTTGTCTTCCCAGTCAGCGGGTGTAAAAAAGGCTCTTGTTTTGGACCGGTAGCAAGGATATAACATGGTGGAGAGCCAGTAGTGATCCCTCTGGCGAATGGTGACACTCCGGCAAGTGAGCATGCATCGGACCATTTGTGCAAGTGACTCAGAGGGACTCCCTGCCTCCAGCTGCTCTGCATACTGCCACGATGTGTCTGGGTCCTCTGCCTCATCTTCCTCATCACCCTGTAGCTCCTCTAGCTGCTCCTGCTCCTCCTCTCCTGTCACCCGTGTAGAAAAACCACACCTTTCTCTACACATTGCTTGTGCTTGAATGTCCTCCTCCTCCTCTAGTTCAGCCCCCACAGGGCTCATGTGACCGTGAGATGTAGTCGCCGCGTCTCCTGTCCCCAGGCCAGCCAGATTTAGCAGCATCTGTTCCAGAATCAGTGGAATGACATTGTTCATCCTGTAGTCCTGGCAACTGACAAATAAAGTGGCCTCCTCAAAGGGCCCAAGCAAACGGCAGGTGTCACACATGAGCTGCCACTGGCTAACATCAAAGTTACACAGTGGAGTACCACTGTCCGCCTGTATCATCAAGAAATCGTTTATGGCCTTTCTCTGTTCATATAATCGGTCCAAAATATGGAGGGTGGAATTCCAACGTGTGGAAACGTCGCATATCAGCCCATGTTGCGGGATAACGTTCTGCCGCTGCAGCTCAAGGAGGGTGTGATTTGCGGTGTACAAGTGGATGAAGTGCATGCAAAGCTTCCTGGCCATTTTCAGGATGTCTTGCAGATCGGCGGAAGACTTCAAGAAACACTTAACAACCAGATTGAACACATGCGACATGCAGGGCACATGACTCAACCATCTTTGACGCATCGCTGACACCATGTTCTTCCCATTGTCAGTCACCATGGTTCGGATTTTGAGTTGGCGAGGAGAAAGCCAGGATTCGATTACTTGATGAAGGACATGGAGCAGTTCTTCCCCTGTGTGACTCTGATCGCCCAGGCAAACAAGGCGCAGAATAGCATGACACAGCCATTGCCCTGCACATGTGGTATGCTGGTGAATCACTGTGAATTGTCCCTGCAGTGAAGGCTGAGGACACAGAGGATGAGGAGACAGAGGTGGACATTGTCGCAGGACCAACAGCGTGAGAACGTGGAGGCGGAAGCGGTGTCACCTGGCCAAGTTGCTGGTGTGGCTGGGCAGGAACCACATTTACCCAGTGGGCCGTAAAGGACATATATTGTCCTTGACTGTAGTTACAGCTCCACACGTCTGCGCTGCCGTGCACTTTGGCAGATGCCGACAGGCTCAAGGACTGGCCCACCTTCTGTTCTACATGTATGCAGGGCTGGTACTGCCTTTTTGGCAAAGAAATGATGGCTTGGGACTCACCACCTTAGCTCGGCACAAGCCATCAGTTCTCTGAAAGGTACAGAGACCACCACTTGGAAAGGGAGGGAACAACTTGGCCAGGAGCACATTCAGCTTCTGCGCCGTTGGATGAGTGCACACATACTGTTGTCTCTTGGCAATAGCTTCGCTGATGGAATGCTGATGGAATGACTGACGAGGAGTAGGAGGAGGAGGATTAGGAGCATCTGGACCAGCACATGATAGGAAGGACAGACAGCTCCCTTCGGCTGAGGTGGTGGAGCCTTGACTGCATGAAATTGGAGAGCCAGTAGTGATCCCTCTGGCGAATGGTGACACTCCGGCAAGTGAGCATGCATCGGACCATTTGTGCAAGTGACTCAGAGGGACTCCCTGCCTCCAGCTGCTCTGCATACTGCCACGATGTGTCTGGGTCCTCTGCCTCATCTTCCTCATCACCCTGTAGCTCCTCTAGCTGCTCCTGCTCCTCCTCTCCTGTCACCCGTGTAGAAAAACCACACCTTTCTCTACACATTGCTTGTGCTTGAATGTCCTCCTCCTCCTCTAGTTCAGCCCCCACAGGGCTCATGTGACCGTGAGATGTAGTCGCCGCGTCTCCTGTCCCCAGGCCAGCCAGATTTAGCAGCATCTGTTCCAGAATCAGTGGAATGACATTGTTCATCCTGTAGTCCTGGCAACTGACAAATAAAGTGGCCTCCTCAAAGGGCCCAAGCAAACGGCAGGTGTCACACATGAGCTGCCACTGGCTAACATCAAAGTTACACAGTGGAGTACCACTGTCCACCTGTATCATCAAGAAATCGTTTATGGCCTTTCTCTGTTCATATAATCGGTCCAAAATATGGAGGGTGGAATTCCAACGTGTGGAAACGTCGCATATCAGCCCATGTTGCGGGATAACGTTCTGCCGCTGCAGCTCAAGGAGGGTGTGATTTGCGGTGTACAAGTGGATGAAGTGCATGCAAAGCTTCCTGGCCATTTTCAGGATGTCTTGCAGATCGGCGGAAGACTTCAAGAAACACTTAACAACCAGATTGAACACATGCGACATGCAGGGCACATGACTCAACCATCTTTGACGCATCGCTGACACCATGTTCTTCCCATTGTCAGTCACCATGGTTCGGATTTTGAGTTGGCGAGGAGAAAGCCAGGATTCGATTACTTGATGAAGGACATGGAGCAGTTCTTCCCCTGTGTGACTCTGATCGCCCAGGCAAACAAGGCGCAGAATAGCATGACACAGCCATTGCCCTGCACATGTGGTATGCTGGTGAATCACTGTGAATTGTCCCTGCAGTGAAGGCTGAGGACACAGAGGATGAGGAGACAGAGGTGGACATTGTCGCAGGACCAACAGCGTGAGAACGTGGAGGCGGAAGCGGTGTCACCTGGCCAAGTTGCTGGTGTGGCTGGGCAGGAACCACATTTACCCAGTGGGCCGTAAAGGACATATATTGTCCTTGACTGTAGTTACAGCTCCACACGTCTGCGCTGCCGTGCACTTTGGCAGATGCCGACAGGCTCAAGGACTGGCCCACCTTCTGTTCTACATGTATGCAGGGCTGGTACTGCCTTTTTGGCAAAGAAATGATGGCTTGGGACTCACCACCTTAGCTCGGCACAAGCCATCAGTTCTCTGAAAGGTACAGAGACCACCACTTGGAAAGGGAGGGAACAACTTGGCCAGGAGCACATTCAGCTTCTGCGCCGTTGGATGAGTGCACACATACTGTTGTCTCTTGGCAATAGCTTCGCTGATGGAATGCTGATGGAATGACTGACGAGGAGTAGGAGGAGGAGGATTAGGAGCATCTGGACCAGCACATGATAGGAAGGACAGACAGCTCCCTTCGGCTGAGGTGGTGGAGCCTTGACTGCATGAAATTGGGTTTTTGCCACTCGGTGATGCAGCAGTTACTGCGGCAGGCTAGACCACCACATTGGAGCCACAGTTCTCCCAGGCCACTTTATGGTGACACTGCATGTGTTGACACAGGGTGGTGGTGCAACATTGGCACCCTGCCCACGCTTCACCTTCTGCCCACAAACTTGGCAAATGGCAATGTTAACCTCCTCCGGCGGCCTAACAGAAAATTGCCACACCGCTGAGTATGGCATTTTCCCCCCAACACTCCGTACTGACTGCCTGATACCGCTGCTTCCGTGAACCCCTGCACCGCTACTTCCCAGGAAGGTAGTCTCCTGCGAAGTTGGCGGCCTACCCAGGGCTCGTTTGGCTCCCGACCTCCCACTGCTGCCACCCTGCTGACCCCCGGCCACGCTACCACCTTGTTGGCTCAGCCGCTGCCTCACGTGCAAGCTGCCACCCTCCTGATGATGATGAATGGTCTCAGGGTCAGGAGCCTGACTCCTCGCAACATCAGCTCCTACATGACTCTCATCATCACTACTTGCCCGCCTACCGGAGAAAGCAATGGATTTCTCCTCCAGATCTTCATTGGGCAGTAGCTGCTGACTGTCCTCGCTGCAAAGTGGAGCGGAGCCTATGGCATATAATACTACTCTAGCAGAAGGAACAGAAAAGGACAAAGGCAGTTTGAGGACAGGTTAGGGCACAGGGCCTGCTCCTGGGCCATGCCAACTAAGCGTTGTGTATGAAGAACCCACTGACTCTTGGCTGAGGGTGTCTGATATCACTTGCGACAAAGTAGAAGACCGAGTCAACCATTCAAGCACCACTGGGTTGCTGGTCAAGACACGACCGCTAGATAACCGCTAGATAACACCAGGAGCTCAGGCCTCTCGCTGAGACTCCTGCTACATCCCTCCCCCCCCCCCCCCCCCCCTTATTCTTCTGCCTGCGACAAAAACATTTTGGCCACTGCCCGTTCGTTTTGAATGGCCTGTCACTTGTCTGTCTGACATACTGTTAGATAAAATAATTAAAAGGAAATTAATACACCCCAAAAAAGCTGTAGAACAATGTAACTTGACTGCAGAGCGGCAAATAAAACGTTCTTGTTTTTTCCACTAATACACCCCAAAAAATGCAGCACTACAATGTAACTTCGCCACAAATGGCAAATAACATATACTTTATTTTACTATGACAACACCCCAAAAAGTGTGTAGTACAATTTAACTGCACCGCAGAACGGCAAATAAGATATACTTTTTTAACACTTACACACCCCAAAAAATGCAGTAGTACAAAGTAACTGCACCGCAGAACGACAGATAGGATGTACTTTTTTACACTTATACACCCCCAAAAAAGCTGTAGTACAAAATAACTGTACCGCAGAACAGCAAATAATACGTACCTTTTTTTTCACACTTATACACTCCAAAAAAGGCTGTAGTACAAAGTAACTGCACCGCAGAATGGCAAATAAGACGTACTTTTTTTGCGCTTATACATCCCCAAAAAAGCTGTAGTACAAAGTACTGTAACTGCACTGCAGAACGGCATATAACATGTATTTTTTTAAACTTATACATCCCAAACAAAGCTGTAATACAAATTACTGTAACTGCACCGCAGAATGGCAAATAATACGTACTTTTTTTTACACTTATACACTCCAAAAAAAGGCTGTAGTACAAAGTAACTGCTCCTCAGAACGGCAAATAAGATGTCCCTATTTTTACACTTATACAGCCCAAAAAGGCTGTAGTACAAAGTAACTGTACCTTTTTTAACCGCCTCCGGACAGCCTAACGCAGATGTGCGGTCCGGAGGCGGCAGCGCTGCGCACAGTCACGCATATACGCGTCATCTCGCGAGACGCGAGATGACGCGAATATGCGGCCGCGCATGCGCAGTTCGCGCCGGCATTTCGTAGCGGGGGGTCGGGTCACCAGCCTGCCAGCCAATGATCGCGGCTGGCAGGCTGGCGATTTTTAAAAAAAACAATCAGAGGCCATATATCAGATCATATTAGTAAATATGATCTGATATATGGCTGCCTGCTCCTCTGCTGGTTCTTTTCGTCGGTTGGATCCAGCTGAGGAGCAGGCTACACTGTGAGTACACCAACACTACACATACTAGCCCCAGATCACCCCCCTGAACCCTAATTAACCCTTTGATCACCCCTTTGATCGCCCCTGTCAATCACTAGTGAAAGGAAAAAAGTGATCAGTGTAAACTGTCACTTTTTTTTTTCACTGGTATTGACCAGGTTTTAGGTATAGTTTAGGCCCCTTGGTTAGGTAGTTAGCGATCAGTTAGCGCCCAGCCCACCGCACCGCAGTCCGTTATTCGCTGATTAGCGTATCGCTAATCAGCATTTGTACTTTTATAGTATCTGGAAGTGATCAAAACTGATCACGGTCATATCTATAATAGTACTAGTGTCACTTTAGTTCGCCCTCCACCCAAAATGCAGTGTTTGCCCGATCAGGCCTGATCGGTCGCCCACACGTGCGTTCGCCCACGCCCGCCCCACCGCAGTGACAAAAAAAATTTTTTTTTTGATCACTGCACAATCACTTTACACGCACTGCGGCGATAAAAAAATCTGTTTTGATATTTTTTATCAACCGCAGCGGCCTCCGGTACTTCGCTAGCCTCCCCTTTGTAAGACAGGCTTGCTTTTTTTTTCTTGGGTAGTCTCAGGGAATACCCCTAAATTTAGTTGCCCAAAATGTCAAACAGGGGGTATTCCTCTGAAGAGGCCTACAGGCTTCTGACCCAGTCGGATGAGGAGTGGGAACCCTCATCTGATGAATCCAGCGGGTCAGAATACGAACCTGTAGAAAGCAGTGGCTCTCTGACCCAAAGTTCGGACGAGGAGGCTGAGGTCCCTGATACCACCAGGCGTACCCGGCCCCGTGTCGCTAGACCACAGGTTGCGCAGGATCCGCTTCAAGAGCAGCAGAGTGGGGCTGGTGCTGTCGGATTACGTGGTGAGGCATACACCAGCAACCCAGCCCTCCCTGGACCTAGTACCAGCACTGCCGTACAACCTGGTGAAGTAGCGAGCACCAGAAGGGCAGTTGAAGCTGGTATGGTGGCACGTGCAGTAGTGACCCCGTCGCAGCCACCGCAAAGACGTGCCCGTAGAGCCCCTAGAATCCCAGAGGTGCTGGCAAACCCTGATTGGCAGTCCCCAACTTCAGCCGCACCTGTAGTTTTCCCTTTCACTGCCCAGTCTGGAGTTTGGGTTGAGACAGCTCAGATCGGTTCGGCCCTGGGATTTTTTGAGCTGTTCTTGACTGCGGAGCTCTTAGACATTGTGTGGCATACCTGTTTGTTTCGGCCACAACTATTTATCACCGCTAACCCGGGAAGCTTTTATGCCCAGCCTTTCCGGTGGAAACCAGTCCAAGTTTCCGAAATTAAAACTTTTCTGGGCCTCCTCCTCAACATGGGCCTGACAAAAAAGCATGAATTGCGGTCATATTGGTCCACGAACCCGATTCATCACATGCCCATGTTCTCTGCTGCTATGTCCAGGGCACGTTTTGAGGCCATCCTGCGTTTCCTGCACTTTAGTGACAACACCGCCTCCCGTCCCAGAGGCCACCCTGCTTTTGACCGGCTCCACAAAATTCGGCCCCTCATAGACCATTTCAACCAGAAATTTGCAGATTTGTATACCCCAGAGCAAAACATCTGCGTAGACAAGTCCCTGATACATTTTACCGGGCGCCTTGGCTTCAAACAATACATCCCAAGCAAGCGCGCCCGGTATGGGGTCAAATTGTATAAGCTCTGTGAAAGGGCCACAGGCTATACCCACAAATTTCGGATCTATGAGGGAAAAGATCAGACCCTGGAGCCGGTCGGTTGCCCTGACTACCTGGGGAGCAGTGGGAAGACAGTTTGGGACTTGGTGTCACCCTTATTCGGCAAGGGGTACCATCTTTATGTGGACAATTTTTACACAAGTGTGGCCCTCTTTAGGCATTTGTTTCTAGAACGGATTGGCGCCTGTGGTACCGCGCGAACTAGTCGTGCGGGCTTCCCCCAACGGCTCGTTACCACCCGTCTTGCAAGGGGGCAGAGGGCCGCACTGTGTAACGAAGAACTGCTCGCGGTGAAATGGAGAGACAAGCGTGACGTTTACATGCTCTCCTCCATTCACGCAGACACGACAATACAAATTGAGCGAGCAACCCGTGTCATTGAAAAGCCCCTCTCAGTCCACGACTATAATTTGCTCATGGGAGGGGTGGACTTCAATGACCAGATGTTGTCTCCGTATTTAGTTTCCCGCAGAACCAGATGCTGGTATAAGAAGGTGTCTGTATATTTAATTCAATTGGCTCTGTACAATAGTTTTGTTCTCTACAGTAAGGCTGGGAGAACTGGATCCTTCCTCAAATTTCAGGAAGAGATCATCGAGAACCTCCTGTACCCAGGAGGTTCCGTGGCCCCATCCACCAGTGTAGTTAGCCGTCTACACGAGCGACATTTCCCCAATGTCGTTCCTGGTACCTCAACCCAACCGTCACCCCGAAAAAGATGTCGTGTCTGTAGCAGGAGTGGAATAAGGCGTGACACCCGCTATTTCTGTCCTGACTGTCCTGACCACCCTGCCCTATGCTTTGGAGAGTGTTTCCGGAAGTACCACACACAGGTACACTAAGCATAGGGATTGCATCTCACAGGACAGGCACACAGGGCTATTAGGGCCCATTCACTCACTGCTGCTGCAAACGTCTCCTTTCACATGGGACAAAGTGCATAACGCACTTCGCCACATCTTTGGGCGATTTGCGCTTTGCACATTGACCCATGGGGAAGGAGAGGTTTGTTCTATAAAGGTAAAAAAAAAAAAAAACACCAGTAAGCAAAAAGGTTAATGTTCAGTTAAAAAAGTTAAAGTTTATATGTTCTGTTGCAAAGTTAATAAAATTATTGCGTTGCGGCCTGGTTTTTTCTTTTTTTTTTGTTTCTTTTTTTACCTTCCAGGTGGACCAACCGATTGACTAGCTGCAGCACCGATGTGCATTCTGACAGAAGCATTGCGCTGCTGTCAGATTACACGCAAGTCGGTGTATGCGGCGCTGCAAGACCAGATTTTCTCCTCTGCAGTAACAGATACGTTTGCCGAGGCATACGAGCTGAGGAGGAGGCAGCGTTCCAATGCTTTGGCAAACACTTTGTATATATATAAAAAAAAAAAAAATCCCGGCAATGATTTATTCATCCACATCGATTGATGTGAATGGAGAAATCTGGTTTGCCAGGGCATACGAGCTAAGTGGGTATGGATGTAGGGCGGAGCTCCTATGTCCTGGCAGACGCCTTTCCCCTCCATTTTTTTTTTTTGGCAGAGATTTTTTCATCCACATTGATCGATGCGAATGAAGAAATCTGTGCCGTTCATTTTTTTCTTTCAACCCAGAGGCCGAACGGAAAAAAAAAATCTCATTACCTGTATGCTCAATATAAGGAGAATAGCAGAAACTCCTAATGCTGGCCATACATGTAATGATTGCGGAGACCCTCAAATGCCAGGGCAGTACAAACACCCCACAACTGACCCCATTTTGGAAAGAAGACACCCCAAGGTATTCGCTGAGGGGCATATTGAGTCCATGAAAGATTTAAATTTTTGTCCTAAGTTAGCGGAAAGTGAGACTTTGTGAGAAAAAAAAAACAAAAAACAATTTCCGCTAACTTATGCGAAAAGAAAAATTTCTATGAACTTGCCAGGCCCCTCATTGGATACCTTGGGGTGTCTTCTTTCCAAAGTGGGGTCACATGTGGGGTATTTATACTGCCCTGGCTTTTTAGGGGCCCTAAAGCGTGAGAAGAAGTCTGGGATCCAAATGTCTAAAAATGCCCTCCTAAAAGGAATTTGGGCACCTTTGCGCATCTAGGCTGCAAAAAAGTGTCACACATCTGGTATCGCCGTACTCAGGAGAAGTTGGGGAATGTGTTTTGGGGTGTCATTTTACATATACCCATGCTGGGTGAGATAAACATCTTGATCAAATGCAAACTTTGTATAAAAAATTGGAAAAGTTGTCTTTTGCCAGGATATTTCTCTCACCCAGCATGGGTATATGTAAAATGACACCCCAAAACACATTCCCCAACTTCTCCCGAGTACGGCGATACCACATGTGTGACACTTTTTTGCTGCCAAGGTGGGCAAAGGGGCACATATTCCAAAGTGCACCTTTCGGATTTCGCAGGCCATTTTTTACACATTTTGATTGCAAAGTACTTCTCACACATTTGGGCCCCTAAATTGCCAGGGCAGTATAACTACCCCACAAGTGACCCCATTTTGGAAAGAAGACACCCCAAGGTATTCTGTGAGGGGCATGGCGAGTTCCTAGAATTTTTTATTTTTTGTCGCAAGTTAGTGGAATATGAGACTTTGTAAGGAAAAAAGAGAAAAAAAAAAAAGCATCATTTTCCGCTAACTTGTGACAAAAATAAATAAATTCTAGGAACTCGCAGTGCCCCTCACGGAATACCTTGGGGTGTCTTATTTCCAAAAAGGGGTCACTTGTGGTGTAGTTATACTGCCCTGGCAATTTAGGGGCCCAAATGTGTGACAAGTACCTTGCAATCAAAATGTGTAAAAAATGGCCTGCAAAATCCGAAAGGTGCACTTTGGAATATGTGCCCCTTTGCCCACCTTGGCAGCAGAAAAGTGTGACACATCTGGTATCGCTGTACTCAGGAGAAGTTGGGCAATGTGTTTTGGGGTGTCATTTTACATATACCCATGCTGGGTGAGAAAAATATCTTGGTCAAATGCCAACTTTGTATAAAAAAAATGGAAAAAGTTGTCTTTTGCCAAGATATTTCTCTCACCCAGCATGGGTATATGTAAAATGACACCCCAAAACACATTCCCCAACTTCTCCTGAGTACGGCGATACCAGATGTGTTACACTTTTTTGCTGCCAAGGTGGGCAAAGGGGCACATATTCCAAAGTGCACCTTTCGGATTTCACCGGTCATTTTTTACACATTTTGATTGCAAAGTTCTTCTCACACATTTGGGCCCCTAAATTGCCAGGGCAGTATAACTACGCCACAAGTGACCCCATTTTGGAAAGAAGACACTCCAAGGTATTCTGTGAGGGGCATGGTGAGTTCCTAGAATTTTTTATTTTTTGTCGCAAGTTAGTGGAATATGAGACTTTGTAAGAAAAAAATAAATAAAAATCATCATCATTTTCCGCTAACTTGTGACAAAAAATAAAAAGTTCTATGAACTCACTATGCCCATCAGCGAATACCTTAGGGTGTCTACTTTCCGAAATGGGGTCATTTGTGGGGTTTTTCTACTGTTTGGGCATTGTAGAACCTCAGGAATCATGACAGGTGCTCAGAAAGTCAGAGCTGTTTCAAAAAGCGGAAATTCACATTTTTGTACCATAGTGTGTAAACGCTATAACTTTTACCCAAACCATTTTTTTTTTTTGCCCAAACATTTTTTTTTAATCAAAGACATGTAGAACAATAAATTTGGCGAAAAATTTATATATGGATGTCGTTTTTTTTGCAAAATTTTACAGCTGAAAGTGAAAAATGTCATTTTTTTGCTAAAAAATCGTTACATTTTGATTAATAACAAAAAAATGTCAGCAGCAATAAAATACCACCAAATGAAAGCTCTATTAGTGAGAAGAAAAGGAGGTAAAATTCATTTGGGTGGTAAGTTGCATGACCGAGCAATAAACGGTGAAAGGAGTGTAGTGCAGAAGTGTAAAAAGTGCTCTGGTCATGAAGGGGGTTTCAGCTAGCGGGGCTGAAGTGGTTAAGCATAAACAAACATGTTTTTCCAGCTCACCATATCTTTTCCCATGCACGGAACAGACCAGACCAGTCCTTACTTGTAACACGAAAAAAGAGAAGTTCCAGCATTCAGGATAAAACCTACGGTAGATGTTTTCTTTATTCATAATGGTCACAATTCACATACATGGACAGCTTCTCCCTCCACCGCTAGGTTGACATGTTTCAGACTTGTTAGTCCTTACTCGTAACCTCATGTGCACACATATTACATTTATTTTACCCCTTGTGCAAACAGTAGATATAAAAAAATCATTAAAACCACAAATTCATATGAGTACTTGAATGGCTGCGATCCAAAACAGCATTGGTTCAAACTTGCAAATATGTGTATGTATATGTAATAAAACGCACTGTGTGAAACGAACCCCATCCACCCCGATCCCGCATATGATGTTACCGTGGAACCGAAGTGGATAAATATCCAAACTCACAAGTAAACAAAAACCATACCGCCGGATCTGCCTATTTAGACCTTTTTCTTTATAGCAAATACCACAAAGAAGTAAAAAAGTGGCTATGTTACATGTTCCACAACAACTTAGGCTACTTTCACACTAGCGTTCGAGCGGATCCGTTCTGAACGGATCCGCTCATATTAATGCAGACGGTGGCTCCGTTCAGAACGGATCCGCCTGCATTATAACTTAGAAAATTTTTCTAAGTGTGAAAGTAGCCTGAGCGGATCCGTTCAGACTTTACATTGAAAGTCAATGGGGGACGGATCCGCTTGAAGATTGAGCCATATGGTGTCATCTTCAAGCGGATCCGTCCCCATTGACTTACATTGTAAGTCGGAACGGATCCGCTCGCCTCCGCACGGCCAGGCGGACACCCGAACGCTGCTTGCAGCGTTCAGGTGTCCGCTCACTGAGCGGAGCGGAGGCTGAGCGCTGGCAGGCGGATGCATTCTCAGTGGATCCGCCTCCACAGAGAATGCATTAGGTCCAGACGGCTGCGTTCAGGGCCGCTTGTGAGCCCCTTCAAACGGAGCTCACGAGCGGACACCTGAACGCAGGTGTGAAAGTAGCCTTAAATAAACATATGTATTATCTGAAGTTTATTTTGTGTCATAATTAATGTTGTTTGTATTTCTTATTTTATTTTATTTTTTGGTCCCCAAATTCTTCCGTTCATGCATTTGGGGACTAACAAAAATAAAATAAGAAATACAAACATTAATTATGACACAAAATAAACTTCAGATATTGACTCATATTGACAGGTTTAACCATGTTCACTTTACCACCAACTTTTTAAAACTGGAGTGGAGTAGAAATAGAAAGTTTCACAAAATTATTTTGTTAACAAACCCACAAAGTCACAAATCTCCCCCCCCCCCCCCCCCCCCCCCACACAAACAAACACCCACATCCACACAATGACTTTCTCAGCACTTTTTGTCTTAGAAATACTGTAGGACATTTTCAAATATACACAGTATGTTAGTTCATGTGGCAATCTTTATGTCAATTTAATTGCTCTTCAATTTTGTAATAATAGGGGTGTGTCATTATCCACGTTAATTTGCCAAGCCACTTCAGCCACTTTTCCTTATACCTGCCTACTGCACTAATTATTCATTAATTTATCCTTATTTCACAGATCAGGCTAGAGCAACTACAGAGAGAGAGAGAGAGACACAGACACACTACTTATGTCTCTATTAAGTGTTTTACTATCTCACACCAGTCAGTGCTTGATTTACAGCAACTGATCATTACTGCTGCATTTCTCCATGCTGCAGCTGCTTCTTCTGAGTGTGTATATATGTATGTGTGTGAGAGAGAGAGAGAGAGAGAGATAAGAGAACAGGATCTCCTCTTCTCAGAGTGCAATGTAGGGAACACATCATAACAGCTAATCTCCTTCTACTACTCAACCCAACTCGTTCAGGACCCAACTAGAGGGACGGCCATACTAGACTTAGTATTAACCAATAAACCTGACAGAACAATAGATGTGCAGGTTGGGGGACACCTGGGAAATAGTGACCATAAAGCTTCCAATTATCATTCAAAAGAGTGTTACCAAACTTCATAAAAGCAAAATTTATCCAACTAAGAGAGGTCATAGGCTTAACTAACTGGGACAAAGTCTTCAAAAATATAAATACAGCCACAAAATGGGATATTTTTGCAGATGACACTAAAGTGTGTAAAGTAATTGACAATAGAAAAGGACAGTATACTGCTACAAATGGATCTGGATAAATTGGAGGCGTGGGCAGAGAAGTGGCAGATGAGGTTTAGTACTGACAAATGTAAGGTTATGCACATGGGTAGGAATAATGCAAGTCACCCGTACATACTAAATGGTAAAACACTGGGTAACACTGACATGGAAAAGGACCTAGGAGTTTTAGTGAACAGCAAACTAAGCTGTAAAAACCAGTGTCAGGCAGCTGCTGCCAAGGCCAATAAGATAATGGGTTGCATCAAAAGGGGCATAGATGCCCGTGATGAGAACATAGTCCTACCACTTTACAAGTCACTAGTCAGACCACACATGGAGTACTGTGTACAGTTCTGATCTTTTGTGAACAAGGCAGACATAGCAGAGCTGGAGAAGGTTCAGAGGAGGGCAACTAAAGTAATAACTGGAATGAGGGAGCTACAGTACCCTGAAAGATTATCAAAATTAGGGTTATTCACTTTAGAAAAAAGACGACTGTGGGGAGATCTAATTACTATGTATAAATATATCAGGGGTCAGTACAGAGATCTATCCCATCATCTATTTATCCCCAGGAGTGTGACGAGGGGACATCCTCTGCGTCTGGAGGCAAGAAGGTTTGTACACAAACATAGAAGAGGATTCTTTACGGTAAGAGCAGTGAGACTATGGAACTCTCTGCCTGAGGAGGTGGTGATGGTGAGTACAATAAAGGAATTCAAGAGGGGCCTGGATGTATTTCTGGAGCGTAATAATATTACAGGCTATAGCTACTAGAGAGGGGTCGTTGATCCAAGGAGTTATCTGAATGGAGTCTGGAAGGTATTTTTTTCCCCTTAAGTGGGGAAAATTGGCTTCTACCTCACAGTTTTTTGTTTTTTTTTGCCTTCTTCTGGATCAGCTTGCAGGATAACAGGCAGAACTGGATATACAAATGTCTTTTTTCGGCCTTATATACTATGTTACTCCCACCTCCTCCGCCCCCTTCATAAATGTCTATGGGCAGCAGCTGTCACATGATCCCTCACTGAAGCTAAACTCTTTCTCTTCTGTGGTTTTTATAATAAGATACAGTATATTACAATTTGTACTATTGATTTATGGATAGTGTTTTGTATTTGCAGGTACACTAAATAAATAAAAATTATTATTATTCCAATATCCAAGTATCAGACTTTTCATAATTTACATTTCATAATTTAGAACAAACTGAGAGTCCCATATCGCATTAGGAGGATGAATGAAATACATAGCAATTAGCATGCATGACAATACACATGAGCTACTAAAGCATGGCAGCACATCAATGTAGCGTACTTACCCAGGAGGGCAATGCAGAATACATAGGTGAAGAAGCTTGTAGTATCCAAAAGCACAAATATCACAGTCCTTGGCTGATCCTCCATGACATGTTGTGCATACGTGGTGGCAAACTGAACAGAACCCAAGTGTCACCCCATCTGCTTCTTCACTTGTATTGTATGTCCCAGTGGGACATTGCTTCACACATGTGTTTTCTGCCAGGAGAACATAAAGTTGTGTTCAGTTAATAACAATAGAGTAGGATCCATTATTTTAAAGGGGTTGTTCACCTTTTGTTAGGTGATGGCCTATCCTCAAGATAGGCCATTGCTAGCTGATTGGCAGTGGTCCGACACCAACGCTCGAGTAGTAGTGGATGTAGACAGCAACTTTGTAGTGGACTGAGCTCATCAGTGCAGCACTGCTCCCACTGACTTCAAAGAGAGCAGTGCTGCAGTGACAAGCTTAGTCCAGTACCTGCTCTCAGTGACTTCAATGGGAGCAGTGATGTAGTGAGTGACATGCTCAGCTCACTACAAAGAAGGCAGAGCTGTCTGAGTAAAGTATCGGAGCTAATGCCGAACAGCTGATTGGTGGGGGTGCATGGTGGCAGAACACCACCAATCAGCTAGTGATTGCCTATTCTAAAGACTGGCCATCACTTATGAAAAGGTGACTAACCACTATGAGTGTTGTTCACATTGAAATTATTTTGGTGTAGTAGGTGTTGAACTAGACTGATGTAAACACAAGGCCAGGAATGCAGTATTTGCTTATTAGGTAAGCAATGAGCATCTCAGATTAGTGAGATACATACAACTCTATAAAAATATCTTCCCATGAAAAAAACATCTACTGTAGGTGAACATTACCAAAAAACTGTGAAGTAGAGACGCTTACAGGCTGGTAAGTCTTGTAACTGGAAGTCCTATGCGATCTTACTTAATTTACTTACTTAATTTCAGTACTTCTGTTGCTGAGATATTAATGAAGAAAAATTAACTGCTTACCTATAATGTAGGTAAATTTATTTTTCGGATACTATAATAGGCTGCCCACTCAAGATTCGTCACTATACCCAAAAATCTGGGGCGGATGTTTTGTCCAGGCCCCAAAAGAAGTGGCCACTGCACAGGGCCGGTGCAAGGATTTTTGCCGCCCTAGGCAAAGATCCATTTTGCCGCCCCCTCATGTCACTCACTTACTGACAGACAGTGATGGCCAGTTCGCATTGTTCGTCCGCGAACATATGCAGGCTGCCATCTTTTTTCACAAGTCCGGCGAGGCACAGGTAAGCCCTTACCTGTGCGCGAGCCGGTCTGAAAACAAGTGCGGTCAGCGGGAGCAGGCAGTTCCAAGAACAGCCACCGGGGGCCTTCATGAGGCTGTTGTCGGAACTGCCTGCTCCCGGTGACTGCATTTGTTTTCAGACCGGCTCGTGGCACAGGCACAGATAAGGGCTTACCTGTGCCTCGCCGGACTTGTGAAAAAAGATGGCTGCCCGCATATGTTCTGGGGCGAACAATGCGAACTAGCCATTACTGCTGACAGACACACACACACTGACAGACAGACATGTACTCAGACACCCACTGAATGACGTACACAGAAACTCACTGACAGACACACATACACTCACTGACAGACACACATACACTCATTCAGACACTCACTGACAGACATACACCTACCCACTGAAACACACACACACACAGAAACTCACTGACAGACACTCAGTTACTGGTAGACAAACACACACATATACTCTCACACAAACACTCACTGACAAACATACACACACTTACTGACCGACAGACATCCACACTCACTGACATACACTCACTCACTGACATAAACACACCGACACGCAATGACAGACACACATACATTTACTGACAGACATACACTCACTCACTGACATACATACACAGGCAGACACTCACTCAGTCAAACACTTAAACACTCACCTCCCTGGGGTCCAGTGTGGTGCAGCTCCTCAGTCCTCCAGCGTGCCGTTTAGTATGTCGGGCCGGAATGACGGCATATTCCGGCATCACAGAGGGCGCGCGAGGGAGGAGTGGTGAGCTGCTAGAACAGCCTCATTTGCCGCCCGCCTCCTCTCCTCCAGTAATTTACTGGCAGAGCAGGAACCTGCCATCGGGGTAAGCAGATGCCTGCTCTGCCATATTTAAGAAGGACCTTCACTTCCTGGACCCCCTGCAACGGCGCTGGGGGCGGCTCAAGAGCCGCTCGCCCAGGGCTGCAGCCCCAGACAGGGGGAGCCCACCAGGGCGCCCCCAGCAGGCCATTGCCCTAGGCGAATGCCTAGTTTGCCTAATGGTGGCACCGGCCCTGCCACTGCAGATACAACTATATCCATGTCCTCAGAATGGTGATACAGTTGAATAGTGCAGCAGGAACCATTGGGCCCAACCATCACTCTCATAGGTAGCAGACCTCTAGGCCTGAAGAAATGATATCATAGCAACCACTTGCATGCATGAAGACACAGGCAGCACAATGATTTCATTACGACTGTATGCATCTGGATTTAGGCAACAGACCATGGATCAGAAAAGGCCTGTGTCCTGCTTTGCAGATGGAAGCATGGTGATTTTTTTTCTGTCACATTGTGTGAACATAAGAGTGAAGGAGTGTTATATATATATATATATATATATATATATATAGCTGGCACTACAGGAGGACATCATAACTACTGGGGGTAATACAGGGGGGCATTATAACTACTGGGGGCACTACAAGAGGGCCATTATAACTACTGGGAGCACTACAGGGGGATATAATTACTGGAGGTCATAAAGGGGTGCATTATAACCACTGGGGGTACTATAAAGGGGCCTTATTACTACTGGGAGCTCTACAGGGGGCATTATGGGGGCCTTCTTACCACTTTAAGGGGTCTTTTTGCTACTCATGAAACTATAGAGGGGTCTAATTAATACTGGAGGATCTACACAGAGGGGGAATAATGGAGGGGTCTTATTGCTACTGGGGGCACTTTAGGAGGCCAAATTGTTACTGAGGGCACTTTATGAGACTTTATTACTAATTGAGGCACTTTAGGGCGCCTTATTACTACTGGGGTACTATAGAGGGGCCTTTGTACTACTGGGGGCACTTTAGGGGTGCTATTGGTGGCACTTTAGGGGGCCTTATTGCTACTGCTGGCACGTTGGGGGGGCATTATAAGTACTGAAGGCACTTTAGAGGGGTTTATTGATATTGGGGCACTGTAGTAGGGCATTTTTACTACTGAGGCACTATAGGGGGCCTAATTACTACTGGAGGCTCTATAGGGGGCATTATTGCTACTAGGGACACTTTAGGGCGCTTTTTTACAATTAGGAGAACTTTAGGGGCCTTATTACTCCTGGGGACACTTTAGGGGGCCTTATTACTTAATAGAGGTATAATACAGGGGCCTTGTCAGTATCCACACTCTATGCTATGGTATTTTTTCCTTTATTTATTATAGTTACATAAAAACTAATATTCTGTGTAAGGGTACATCCACATTGTTGATTTTCTATCAGATTTTTAAATCTGCATCATGTTGATGCATAGGGTGAAAGGTCATCATATCCATAATGAAATACCATCATTGGAGCTCTGGATACAAAGAATGGCTGGGAACCTGGGAATCGGCAGCACGGGAGCATCAAAGGATTGGTAAAGTGAGGATATCTCAGGCTTGTTATTTCAGACCATTCTAAGCTTTTGGTAAAAAAATATTAAGGGTTTGGAAAACCCATTTCACAGTTATACAGATGTGTAGAATATGACACTATGTTTTAGAACACAGCACACATTCACAACATACAGTTCATGGATACATCATTTTGCCTCTGGTATTTTGCCATCCCTGAGAAAGCTGTTCATATCACATTGTTATATTGTGTTATCTAAGGATTTTTTATTATGATTTAGGTTATAGCATCATTTGTTTCATAACATATAGGATACATGTGGAAGGAATACTTATTATTATATACATATATTTACCTTGCCTAGGCTATCATGCATTATCTGCACAACGCACAATACAATACCATCTTCTATCCCTTCTATTTACAGTGGTCAAATACTTTATAATTTGTACATTTACAAGTTGAGTAACTTTGTAACTGTAGTGCATTACTTATATGTACTGATCCTGAGTTAGGCCTAAGGCCAAATGCACACGGCCGTTTTTCACGGCCATGAGCGGTCCGTGGAACCGCGGCCAGGATTCCTGCTGAGAGCAGGAGCGCACAGCGTCATTGGTTGCTATGACGCCGTGCGCTCCCTGCTGCCGCCACAGTACAGTAATACACTGGTATAGATCATACCAGTGTATTACTGTAGTGCGGCGGCAACAGGGAGCGCACGGCATCATCCAACCAATGACACCGTACGCTCCTGCTCTCAGCAGGAATCCAGGCCGCGGTTCCACGGACCGCTCATGGCCGTGAAAAACGGCCATGTGCATTCGGCCTTAATCACAGTCAATCACTGATTTCCATCACTGATTGTGAGCCAAAACCACTAGTGAAGGCTACACAGAGATAAGATATAATGGAGGGATTTGCACTTGTTCTGTGTTTTAAGGCTGTATTAGACAGCACATTCTGCCAGCGATAGTCGGGAAGGATGCGTTCCTTTTTTGCAATCGCCTGCTCGCTAGTTGAGGAGATCGCTGCTACTACATGCAGCGATCTCCTCCTCAATATAGGGAAATGCTATTGTTATACCATCGCTCTTTCCTATACTGATTCATTTGTTGACGGCAGCAGATTGTGATTAGACACCATGATCTGCCACCTACAAACGATTATTTTTAAACCTGTGAAAAGATTTGGGTTGCCTAATGAACAAGCATTTTTTGGGATATCAGCGGCAGTATTACACTGCCAGGTGATTGCTAACAAGCATTACTATGAACGCTAGTTAGCGATCATCTGGAAGAAAATCTGCCCATCTAATACAGGCTTTAGACCTGAATCTGGTTTTGGCTCACAATCACTGATGGAAATCACTGACCAAAATACTGACATGTGAATAAGGCCTTCTGCCTTCTGCTGCTTGTTACTGTCGACAAACAGATCCTTAGCATCTCAGCAGTTGGTAGAGATTGTTTACTGTACAGTGCCTGATATATTGAATACACTACCAAAAATCCAAATCACAGAGCCAGACTTATTAGGTTCTCCCTCTGTCAACTATCATCTGTTATCTATGGGGGGGATGTTGCCTCTTGTTTGGCATAAATGCATGATAATCATTTATGTAAATGGCCATGCACACATGGATGCGCCTTCCACACCAGAGTGTTTTCCGTTCTGGCTTATAAAGAGGGCCCTAAACATCTATATGGCCTAACAGAGCATGTATACAGGGGTTGTCTTTATGAGACTGATTTCAGATCCTGTTAGAACTGTGGACTATGGAACTAATTGTAAATGAAGATCAGTACAACATCAGTAAGGGATAGTATAACCTCATCAGGGAAACCGGTATTTCTGTTTTGTTTTTTATGGTGCTAGAGGGGGCACTAAGACCAAAGGGGGGCGCAAGGAGGACATAACTACTGCAAATGGCAACAAACATGGGCATAACTACTGTGAAGGGGTACAAAGGTGGGCATAACTACTGTGAAGGGGCACAAAGGTGAGCATAACTATTGTGAAGGGACACAGAGTGGGCATAACTACTGTGAAGGGGAAAAAAGTGGGGATAACTACTGCAAAGAGGCACAAAGGGAGCATAACTACTGCAAAGGGGCACAAAGGTGGGCAAAACTACTGTGAAGGGGCACAAAGGTGGGCATAAGTACAGTGAAGGGGCCACAAGGTGGGCATAACTACTGTGAAGGGGCCACAAGGTGGGCATAACTACTGTGAAGGGGCCACAAAAAGGACATAACTACTGTGAAGGGCCAGCCAGGTGGGCTTAACTACTGTGAAGGGGAACACAGGTGGGCATAACTACTGAGAAGAAGCTACAATGAGGGCATAACTACTGTGAGGGGGCACAATGTGAGTATTTCTGCTGTAAAGGAGGCACAATTTGGGCATTAGTACTGTGAGGGGGCACAATGTGGGCATAACTACTGTGAAGGAGGCACAGTGTGGTCATAACTACTGTGAGGGGGCACAATATGGACATTACTACTGTGTGGTAGCACTATGTGGAAATGTCCTAGATTACCCTGTTATACATTGGGATGGCTAGGTCTTACAGGGCCAGCACAGCACCCCCTGCTGGGGATTTCACAGGTGCAGTCACCATCCCTTCCTTATGCGATTATTCTTTTTGCATTATCATCATAAGGACCTTGTTCCGGATAGGTAGGACCAGTTGCAAAGTGTATTGGAACCGCCATGTACCCTATGATAGATTTTATCAGTTAAGTGTGACTGGGTGAGTATAGTTATGCAATGGGAGGAGGAGCTGCAGCGCATTATGTTAATTTGAGTGGCAACAGCAGGGGGGTGGAAGCTGGAAAGTCTAGCTAAACCTCTGGCCATTATAATATCTGGTACTTACTATAAAGGTAGAATGGTACCGAGCAGGTTAGGCAGTTTTCTGCAGAGGGGCCGTCACATGATTTACATGTCTGATCACAAGAACTACATGTGAATAAGTCATCTTCTAAGAAGGTCTTTGGAGGACATTTTGCATCCCCTTGTACTCCACACATTTCACTTTCCTGGTCCAGTGTTAGTTGACTTTGACATTGTGTACAGTCTGTTGGCTGTGGCCCAGAACATTTGGCACATGTTCCGTGACACTCTAAAAGAGAATAATACAGTTATTTATTAGACTTCATTATGTGTAACTCAGACAGCTAGAATCATGAAATGAATCATGAATCCAAAAAAATCATTTTTGGAATTACTTTCTTAGGTTCATTTTTGCAGAAATCTTAGGTTACAGCCTCACATTCAGATTACCTGATGCAGTTTTGGAAGCCAAAACCAGGGGTGAATTCAAAAAAGAGGTGAAGTCATATCTGTCCTTAATAGTTTCTCCCCTTTTTTGATCCTCCTGATTTTGGTTTCCAAAACTGCATCAGGAAACCTATGTGGCTGTACCCTTAATATTTTAGCAATAGCAATACATTGGAATTCCTTTAAATCAGCAATCTGGAAATTCTCATTATCCGGCCCTTTTTTCATAGTACTGATCTGCATGGCAACCTTCAATTTCACACGGCCAGAATCAGAAGACTATTTAAGATAAACCAATGTGAGGATTAACTAGTCTGTCTCAGTGCTTTGAAGTTTTCATACAGTATGTGCCAACAACTGTCCAGACCAGAAAGCCTTATCCACTGAGCTTTCAAGGATGAGCTTTAAACACTGATGTCCTTCTGTCAATTTGGACCTCCTACAACATGGGGCCACTTTTAGATTTTTCTTTTTTTCCAAGGCCCTCTTTACTTTTCCAGTTTGCCACGTGACACTGAAGCTCAAGTCTGCTGCATGTGAGGTTTCTGTCCTCCCTGAGCTGGTTTTATATGTAGGAGCCTTTAAAAGAGTATATAGAAGACCCAGTCAGCTTGTAAAGTTAGAGGAAGATGTTGTGCCTTCTGAGTGATGCCAAACATGCTGTGCTGTGGAATTGATGTGATTTTGCACAAAATGCAACTTATGTTCTTAGGAGCAGACAGTACATGCTTTTTTTTCCAAATGACACTACCATACAGTGTGTAGTGATGACACCAAACCATACCAAAGTAACGCAATGACCTAATAATGTATCAGGCGGTACATAGTTCCACCCAGTGGCTAAATTACAGTATGGCATGAGGTCCTTGACAATGATTACAGGCTGGAGAGCCAACTGTGCGACAAATCTATCCTAACATCAATACGTACCTCCCAACTTTTGGGACGGTCAAAGAGGGAAACCTATAGTTCACTGTGTAAAAGTCAATTTTTCCTGCATATTTGTACACTTTAATAGTTTTCCTAGAGCACAATAGCGCAAAGATTATCTGAATATAGACATTTCTAAAATAATGAAATATTATGCAGTTAGGAGCCAAAGAACCACTTTCTGGATCAACATTGTAAAGGTAATAATGCAAATCTATCCCTCAGATCAAAAAGAGGAACATTTAATGAGAAAAGAGGGACCGAGGGATGTGGGGCAAAAATGGGGACTGTCCCTCCAAAAAAGGGACACTTGGGAGGTCTGTCGATATAGCAGACATTGCCAAAGTCATGGCATAATTTCACCTGCCAACGTGGAAAAAGATTAGAATGGAATGCACATGGTGTATCTTGAACAGTTAGGCCTCTTTCACATGGGCGTTGTGGGAAAAGGTGCGGGGGCGTTTCGGGAACATGCACAATTTTTCCGCACGAGTGCAAAACATTGTAATGCGTTTTGCACGCGCTTGAGAAAAATCGGCATGTTTGGTACCCAAACCCGAACTTCTTCACAGAAGTTCGGGCTTGGGATAGGGGTTGTGTAGATTGTATTATTTTCCCTTATAACATGGTTATAGGGGTTAAAAAAAATAATAATAATTTAACTCACCTTAATCCACTTGCTCGCGCAGCCCGGCATCTCTTCTGTCTGTCTTCTGTGCTGTGTGCAGGAAAAGGACCTGTGGTGACCCCGTCACTCAGGTCATCACATGGTCCATCACATGATCTTTTACCATGGTGATGGATCATGTGATGACCGGAGTGATGTCACCACAGGTCCTTTTCCTGCACACAGCACAGAAGACAGACAGAAGAGATGCCGGGCTGCGCGAGCAAGTGGATTAAGGTGAGTAAATTTTTTTTATTTTTTTTAACCCCTCCAGACCTATTGTACTATGCATTCTGTATTCAGAATGCTATTATTTTCCCTTATAACCATGTTATAAGGGAAAATAATAATGATCGGGTCTCCAATCGTCTCCTAGCAACCGTGCATGAAAATCGCTGCGGATGCTTGCGATTTTCACGCACCCCCATTCACTTCTATGGGGCCTGCGTTGCGTGGAAAACGCGCAATATAGAGCATGCTGCGATTTTTACGCAACGCAAAAGTTATGCGTGAAAATCACTGCTCATGTGCACAGCCCCATAGAAATGAATGGGTCCAGATTCAGTGCGGGTGCAATGCGTTCACTTCACGAATTGCACCCGCGCGGAAATCTCGCCCGTGTGAAAGGGGCCTTAGAATTGAGGCAGCCACAGTTTCTCCCAAAGTCAGTCACAATGCTGCCACAATAGTCACATATACAGTGTCACACACCAGAAAGCTAAAGTAACCTCAGAACAAACCCCCAGTGCCTGCTATAACAGATCCTGCCACAATTCCCTTAAAATGGTGTTTTTTATAGAGCCTCTATAGTGCCTTTATGCATCAACCCCGGTCTGCCCTGAAGCCACAACTAATAGTCGGAATTTTTAAAGTGATATAAATTCCTGCTGCGTAGTAGGTGTCGCTGCATGAAATCGGTTGCCAGAAGACTATAAAGTGATTGTGAAGCAGCTAGTTACTGTCCCCTTGTGCACGGGGCCCCTAGGCAGTATATATACACATCATGTATATATACACCCCTGCTTCTCACCTGTCTGACACAGCATGCCTTTTTACTATATGAAGCTTATAGTATATATGGTTTTCTTTGGTATTGCCATCTTTAAATATAGTCAGTTAACCCTTTATGCAAAATTCTGTTGAAGTGACAGTACGAAGAGCATTGCACCTTATACTATTAGATTTAATTATATTACATCAAATAAAAAATTGACTTTTATTTTATGTCTTAACCAATATGTTATTGGACACATATATGACCTTTAAATAACATCTAGAAGAGAGCGCTTACATTTCCATCTCCATTAGCTCTCAAGCAGCTGGGAGAACGATCTTCACACTAAATTCATTTGTTTTCCAGAGTTCTATTCACTAGCTAACAATTAGCTTTTTTCTGTGACCAGGTGCCTCTTCTGAGAAGGTGGCATTTATATGCTACAGTAGAACCTGTTATTACTTCCCTCTTGCTACCCGCTAATGCTAGTTCCTCCTCAGTGAAACTCATAAAAGGCCCATTCATTGAGGAGCAGTGAATGGCTGTACCGTTTTCCTTGCAACTTAGTTTTCTGGCTATCAATCTATAGCTGTACTTTGTGCCAGACAAGCAGTGCAAGGAAGTGTGAATTTCCTTCCTAGACCCCATTATTATTATTCTTTCCGTCAAGAGACTTTTTGACCTTCTTAATGATGTATTTTGTGTGTTGTTTGCCGGTTTCTCACCAGGTTTTTAAACCTTGAAAAGAAAATGTATTTGCCAGCTAAATGGTCAGTGGACAGGCAGTACATTCCAAGTAGTTATCAAAACCAGTAGTGGGTTAAAAATTTTTTTGTAGAATTACCTGCCCTTAATACTTTCTTTCCTTTAAAGGCTATTGTCACGGACGTACTGAGACATAAAGATGTTTCGGTGACAGTGAGAGGAGATCTGTGAGACTGGCAACACGTGGTTTGATCTGACAGGTTTTCCTTGTAGATCAATAGGTGTCTGTGTTGTTTCTAGTAATGGCCACACCCCTTGCCTCCAGGTGTTGCTTATGTGGTCATTTAACCTTCCTTATTTATAGTTGCTTCTCCCACTATGCTGTGCTGTTTATAGCTTCTGTGCCTGTGGATTGTTTGTGGTTGGATCTCGGCTGAGTTCCTAGTGCTTCCATAGCCTCTTTGAAGTTAAGTCTTTCCATTCCCTTTTGTATTTTGTTTGGGTTCTGTGTGTTGCATTTCCCTAGTGTTTGCATTCCTCAGGCCCTGAAAATTCATAATGTGTTTAATAAATCTTTGTTGAAAAGATATGTTGCTCACGATCTGACTTCATGAGCAAGGAGGAGATTCCAGATAACAGGCGGTGCTGGGCTACTTCACAGGGGGGCGTGGCTGGGCTCCAGAACAGTTAGTACAGCCCCTGGGCTCCTTACCAGGCTGATTTACATATATATATAAAATCATTTTTTACACTCAATAAAACCACACAGAGCTATGTGACAGGTATATTGCGGACATGCTAGCGGCGATCTAGCCGTGCATGTCCGCATCTCTATAGGGTAAAAAGAGATGACAGAATCCCTTTAAAGGGATCATCCAACCCTGCGACAGGGATGAGCCTCCCTAGTGTCACTCGCGATGCTAGGGAGGCTCGTACCCGTCACAGCCTTCTATTAGCTGCTCCCCCCTGTCGCCAGATGTTTTGATCCGCACGACGGGGAGATGCAGCGGTGGACGTGCAAAGATCATGAGCGACGTGGGTGCCGGGGAGCTGGGTAAGTATAATATATATGAGGTGCCCGGGAATTGGGGGGGTCATTATAGGGGTTGGATAACCCCTTTAAAGTGAATGGAGTGAGTGCTTGTAATTAGACTATGCCACCATTTAACAAGAGGCGTATTATGAAGACCAGGAAGCAGCGCTCAAATGTCACTGCCTGAAAAGGTATCGTACTCTTCTAGAAATCATTTGGAAAAATAATCCTAATCCCATTATTATTGAAAGAAGCGAATAAAAAGTTTGCTATTAGCAATCAGTGAATCGATTCTAAACAAATTGTATTTTTTCAGAATTTCAGAAAAATTTGTCCGCCAAATAAATTCTGAGTTTTGTCAATTCATCTCAGACGAATTATGCCGAAACGGTACCCAGTGCCATTTTACTGTAAAATTGGCGGGGAAAACAGAAGAGAGGAAGGAAATGAAGGATCATATGACAACAGGGAAAATGGGGGAGAGAGAGCTTGTCCTTAGCAAATCAGTTCCCTCTGCTGAGAATGAGCCAGGTGCCATTCTTTTGCATTAATTTGTGGATATGATAGGATGTGTTGTGGTTATGTCTGCCAAAAAACAATTGTAGACAAAAGGCAATTACTAGGGACACCATAAGGGCAGGATAGGCAGGGTGCCAATGAGGCAAGGTGAAGCGATTGCCTCAGAAGGCCACACCCTAGGGACAAGTGAGGTTGGTGGCAGGGCCATGGGCATTCAACTGTATCGCTTTCCTCAGGACAGCGATACAGTTAAATGCTGTACCGGGGCATGGGAGCAATATCTCCCTGACCTACCATTCCCTCTAATAACCTATAGGGACATTGGTTCTACTGGGGACACTAAAAGAGGGTATTTGTGTACTGGCACGTTGTAGGGGGCTTTTTTTGCAGTGGCACATATTATAAGGGGGCATTATTTTTTTTGTAGTGTCACACATTATAAGGGGGCATTTTTTGTATTGGCAAATATAAGGAGGCATTTTTGTACTAGCAAATGTTATAAGGGACATTTTTTGTACTGGCATACATTATAAGGGGGCATTTGTCACACTGCCACACATTATAAAGGCCCACGCACACGAACGTATGCCTTCCAAAACATACGGTCCGCGAGCAGGCCAGCAACATAAATTGTGTGCAAGGACGCGCACAGCATCATAAGTTACTATGACACTATGATCATATGAGTGCAGGACAGTAATCATGCGGGCGGCCCACTGTGCACAGCAATGTTAGGACTGTATGTCTCATAAAGCATACATTCTTGTGCATGGGCCCTAAGGGGGTATTTTCTATACTGGCACACATTATAAGGGAGCATTTTTTATACTGCCACACATTAAATTGTAAAAGATAGCATAAAGTAGCCAACCCCATTAAAGAGGACCACTTGTTTCTGCTGACGGCTCAGTTTTAATAAATACTTGTAGTCTCCATGAAATAATTCATTTTCACTTATAACTCTGCGCTGCAATGAACACATATTTTATGCCTTGGTTTTATGAATGCACCTTAGCTGGAACATTGGATCACATATAACAGCAATCAGGCTTGCATTCCAATGAGATGTATTCATAAGTCATATTTGTCACAGTGTTTCTTCTTAAAATGGGTGTCTGGTCACTTCTGTCTAGACTCTTCATTTAAAAACAAAAGTAATACTTTCCTATGAGTCTTGCACATGAGATATTTCACAAAACAAATGTAATGTAAGCAATAAGACAAATGCACATATCTCATTACAGATGGTGAAATAATTCGCTCCCTTGTAATTCCCTAATAGCACTACCTACATACTCTTCCATCAGGAAAGCGATAGCAACTACTGCACTATTTAGTTAGGCCTCATGCACACAGCCGTTGTTTTTGTCCACATCCGAGCCGCAGTTTTGACGGCTCGAATGCGGACCCGTTGCTCCGTTCCGTGGCCCCGCAAAAAAAAAAAACATGTCCTATTCTTGTTCGCACTTTGCGGACAAGAATAGGCAGTTATATTAAAGGCTGTCCGTGCCGTTCCGCAACTTGCGGAACGCGCACGGACACCATCCGTGTTTTGCGGATCCACGAAACTGAACGGTTGTGTGCATGTAGCCTTACTGTGGGGATTTGCTCTGGTAGACAGGCTTGTGGACGCAGTACAGAGGCAATGACAACGTCTTTAACTTAAACAGTGCAGTGTTTTATTCACACATACGTAAAGTGACAACAAAAAAAGGCAGTTTCAGGGAAAAACAGTCACCTTGAGTCTGGTGTTTGTTCACACCAGGCTGCAGCATATAAGTCCTTGGGTGAAGCAGAAGCCAACGTGCTTTTTCCCAAACAATATAGCAGGCCTTATAGTCCCGGCCCAAACTCTCAGGCTCCAACACCCAGACTGACAAAGCTCCACTATCAGATGGAGCACAATCCACCCAGCTGAGACTGCTGGCTGAGTTTTTATCCCAAACCAAAACCCGGCCTGGAACCGGGGAACAGCCACCCACCCTGCACTTTGGCTGCTCCCAGTAAGAGCCGGCCCGGATCGGCTTTACAACCACACTAAATAATCAATAGTGTCAGTCACCACTACCTGCCGCTGACACTTAAAATTACCGTCTCTTACCTCACCGAGGCCAGGAACCTCAGTGACACATATCTTCCGTCAATGACAGCCCCTTGCGCTTTCCTACATTACATACAATGTGTTTCACTAAATGTCAGCATTAAAATTAAAACCTGCCTTCGATTAAGTAAGGCCTCTTTCATGTCCATGTCAATGATGATGTCCATAACAATATGGTCAGTGTTTCATCCATGAAGATGACTGTGAAGGGTCCATTTTCCCTTCTGTGTGTCTGGTCTGCACCATGGACCAAAGCATTGCATGTGTGATTTGTTTTTCCACTGACCTCTTTCACACGTCTGTGACAAGATGGTCAGTGGTTCATCCCTAAAGATGTCCATAAAAATTTGTGTGTCTGTTTTTTGCCCACTGTGTGTCATCTGTATTGCAAGGACACTACTAGACTGAAAATTAGTTTCCAAAGCATCTCCTAGCAATAATCCATGAAAACCACTGATCACACACGGATGGCATCTGTGTTGTGTCTGTAGTTTTCATGGACCCCTAGACTATAATGTGTGTAAGGGATCCATAATCACTGACTAAAATAGAGCATGCAACCGTGGTGTCACCAAAGATGACCCCATGGTCCATGGAAAACCACTGATATGTGCATACACATATCTGCTAAGGGAGTGGCTACAAGAGCTGCCCTGAGTGACATGTCTGCCTGCTGGGAGAATCAGCAGCATGTTGTATGTGTAGGACTACAAGTCCCAGCTGTATAATGACACTGCTAAGGGAGTAGATACACGAGCTGCCCTGAGTGCTGGGAGAATCAACAGCAACTTGTAAGTGTAGAACTACAAGTCCCACCTGTATAATGACACTGCTAATACACACAGGATCTTCCCCCTACCTTATTGCGCAATGCCCTCTTTAGTCTGTCAGCTCCTGTGCCCAGAATTGTCACTGCCTGCAGCTACCCAGTCTGTGCAGCTGAAGGGGTTAAGAATCCTAGGAGAGAGCAGATGGCAGTGAAGAGGGGCGTGGCCAGCACAGTGAGGTCTTGTCGGAGCAGAGAGAGAAGCTGACATCACAGGTCATGTGACCCTCAGTCAAATCTGAGAAACCAGCCACTGGAGATAAAGTGGGTTAATTGGAAAGCTGTTACATTTGCTTAGTTAGAAACGTAGAAAGAACAAAAAAAACAAAAAACTCGGACAACCCCTTTAAAGGGTAAAGACCAGGGGTCTACTTAGATAATGCCCTTAGGAGTAGCCCCAAGCCAGATTTGTTCAAGTGGCATAGCCGATCTACTGTACATCCGTTTTGGATTTGTGGATAGAAAGTGAGTGCCATAAACACAGAGTTGTAGAAGATTTGGTCATTTTATGGGAACTGTATCTCTTGAATAGAGTTGGCAGTGTGAGCAGAATACAGGCTTCCATGCGCACCACCTGTGTCATGCTAACAGTACCAGGGAGATCATCACTGGAAGTTGAATTTCCTAAGGCTTCCTTGCTCTATTGCCCATTCCCATCCATAATGAATGTGATTTGCTCAAATATATGTTGGGTAATCTTGATAATGTAGATTCAGCCAATACTAATTCTGATAATCGCTAAGTCCTTATTCATACATACATGTACCTGTCCATGACAACCTCAGTTTTTTTTTTTCACTGACTCAGAGTAAATAAACACATTAAAATCGATGGATACGTGTGCTGTCTGTGGAGAACATGGAGAGCACATGTCCATGATTCACAGACACGTGAATAAACTCTAGGGCCAGTTTCCACACTGGGTAGCCACATGTGGACAAACACACACACACAGGCTATGTGTAGGTTTTTTAAATTGACTGCACAGTTTTGCCAGTAATTCAGCAGTTATTACCTATAATACTGAATAACTATTAAAATAATTATTTGACCAATAAACCACCTATGGATGTGCTGTCAGTGGATGCAGCTACCACAGGGAAGACGTTCTATAAACTGTACAAATGACTACTGTAGCCGTAGGTGGTACATCAGAGTGGCTCAGATGCTAGCACCTTGAGTTTATGAAGGAGATTTTCTCCAAGGACAACACCAGTGTAAGGGTCCATTCACACGTCCGTTTTTTCTTTCCTGATCTGTTCCGTTTTTTCAGGAACAGATCAGGACCAGATCTGGACCCATTCATTTTCAATGGGTCCTGGAAAAAATCGGACAGCACAATGTGTGCTGTCCGTTTCCGTTGTTCCGTTCCGCATGTCCGTTTAAATATAAAACATGTCCTATTCTTGTCCTGAAAAATCGGATCCTGGTACAATACAAAGTCAATGGATCCGCAAAAAACGGATGACATTCGGATGTCATCCGTTTTTTGCGGATTCCGTTCCTGGAAACACATAACAAATTTTTTTTTTTTTTTTTTTTTTTTTTTTTCAATTTTTTTTCAAAGCAATCCAAACAACTTTATTTGATTATTGAAATGTATACATGTTCCCGTTTTTTGCGGATCCGCAAAAAACGGATGACATACGGAAACATTTTCAGGAACAACGGATCCGCAAAAAACGGACCGTTTTTCAGGATGAAAAAAAACAGGACGTGTGAATGGACCCTTAAGGTTTCAGTCTTTTGATTTGTGTCAGCAGAGTCATTTCTGTCTATAAAGCATAATATCATGTCCTCTTACAAGACTTTCCCCGGCACTGCTTCTGTTCCATTCTAAGTAACATTTCTCTAAACCCATTCATATCTGCTATACCAAGGCAACCAGGCCTATGATACAAGTGCCATAGTAACTAGTAAAGTCTGTTATGTCCGTTCATAAAAGCAGCAATGAAAAAAAAATAGTATCAGTCACTGACCATCAATATGAGACGTCTTACCACCGAGTTACAAACTATTTGCTCTAACTGTTTTTATTTAATTTTTTTCAAAATTAGACTAGACACTAGTATTCTGCATTGTAGCCATTTCTGCTACCACAGCAGTTAAGAAAAGGCTACAATATATAAATGTATTGTAAACACAATATTTCTAGCCTAAAACACTGCACATCAAATCACTGCATCACACTGATCATATTTGTAGGTTTTTTATGTATATCTTGTTCTAGACTTTACATCTGAAAGTAATTGCATACAATGCATTCTCTAGGTCTTACTCCTTTTACAACACTACTGATGTAGGAGAATAGGAAAGTTGTCCAGCCGACATAATGGAAAGTCAAGGTCTGACTTAAAGGGGTTGTCTGAGATCATAAAAAATCTCACCAATGAGTTATTTCAGGCTATTACAGTGCTTGTCCAAGTGATTGTCCAAGATATCTTGGACCAATGGCAGATTACTATAGGTGCGTTTGATTCGGCAGCCCCGGGCCCAGGATCGCTGGGGGTCCAACGCTGACCCGAACGCCCACATACTGCGGCGGGGCATGGGAGCTCATTGTTCCCTGGCCCGCTGACGATCTCCGCCATAGGCTTCAGGCCTAGTAGGCCTGAGGCCTATGTGGTAGTGAAATCCCAGTACAGGCGGGCGTGATGACGTCATCGAGTTTCTGTGCCGGGACGCAGCACAGTGACGTGTGCACACTGGCTATCTAGCGCGCCTGGACATTGGTAAGAATTTAACTTTTGGTTGTTTTTTATTTTATGTGCCACATGGGGGACACAGGAGGACATATTAGTGAAGAGACAGTACATCTGGGGCAAATTACTATATTGGGGCTGGCTGTATGGGGGCAAATTTCTATGTGGGGGAAAATTGTTATGGGGGATTACTATGTGAGGCCTGTTTGGGGGCTTTTTTTTATGGGAGGGATAAATATGTGGAGGCTGCATGGGGGCAAATTATTATGGGAGGGATTACTATGTGGGGGCTTTGTGGGGGCAAATTACTATATGGGGGCAGTGTGGGGGGAAATTACTATACTGGGCCGGGTGGTGAAAATTACTATGTGGGGGCAGTGTGGGGGAAATTACTGTGTAGGGGCTGTCTGGGAGAAATTACTATGTGGGACAGTGTTGGGTAGATTACTGTGTGGGGGCAGTGCAGGGGAAATTACTATGTGGGAGCAGTGTGGTGGAAATTACTGTGTAGGGGCAGTGTGGTCGAAATTACTGTGTAGGGGCAGTGTGGGGAGAATTACTATGTGGGGCAAATTACTATATGGGACAGTGTGGGGGAAATTACTTTGTGAGAGCAGTGTGGTGGAAATTACTATATGGGGGCAGTGTGGGGGAAATTACTGTGTGAGAGCAGTGTGGGGGAAATTACTATATGGGGGCAGTGTGGGGGGAATTACTGTGTGAGGCAGTGTGGGTGAAATTACTGTGTGGGGGCAGCGTGGGGGGAATTACTGTGTGGGGGCAGTGTGGGGAAAATTACTGTGTGGGGGCAGCGTGGGGGGAATTACTGTGTGGGGGCAGTGTGGTGGAAATTACTATATGGGGGCAGTGTGGGGGAAATTACTGTGTGAGAGCAGTGTGGGGGAAATTACTATATGGGGGCAGTGTGGGGGGAATTACTGTGTGAGGCAGTGTGGGTGAAATTACTGTGTGGGGGCAGCGTGGGGGGAATTACTGTGTGGGGGCAGTGTGGGGAAAATTACTGTGTGGGGGCAGCGTGGGGGGAATTACTGTGTGGGGGCAGTGTGGGGAAAATTACTGTATGGGGCAGTGTGGGGGAAATTACTGTGTGAGAGCAGTGTGGTGGAAATTACTATATGGGGGCAGTGTGGGGGAAATTACTGTGTGAGAGCAGTGTGGGGGAAATTACTATATGGGGGCAGTGTGGGGGGAATTACTGTGTGAGGCAGTGTGGGTGAAATTACTGTGTGGGGGCAGCGTGGGGGGAATTACTGTGTGGGGGCAGTGTGGGGAAAATTACTGTATGGGGCAGTGTGGGGGAAATTACTGTGTGGGGTGAATTACTATTTGGGGGAATTTACTGTGTGGGGCAAACTACTATATGGGGCAGTGTGGAGGAAATAACTGTGTGTGGGGGGAATTACTATGTGGGGAAAATTACTATATGGGGCAGCGTGGGGGGTGTTGATATTGGGGAGACACTGTAGGCGCAATTCTATTATTTCTGGCGACACTATATACAGGGATTATTACCTGGAGCACAATAGAGTGTTATTATTACTGAGGACACTCTAGGGGACATTATAGCTGCGGTGGACACTATAGGGACATTTGGGATAATTTATCAAACTGGTGTAAAGTAGAACTGGCTTAGTTGCCCACAGCAGCCAATCAGATTCCGCCTTTTATTTTTGACAGCTCCTTTGGAAATCCAGTTCTAATTTACACCAGTTTGATAAATAACCCTAATTATGTCTATTAGGGTCAATTTTTCAGCAGTTTAGTACCTGGGGCATTGGGGAGCACAACGGGCACAGTATTGGGAGTGGCAGCAGGATGACACAGTAGGGACACAGGTTGGGGGGGGTTGATGGAAAAATTTAGAAATCTAACGTGTCTGTGTTACAAACTCTGTAGAGACGAGATGTGGCTGAAAGAATTTCTCATGGCGGTCTAACGGAGGAGAAGAGGAAAGAGAAGGTCTACATGACAGGAGATGTCCCCTGGATATAAGAGGTATGTGGTGCTATATTCTCCTCCAAGTCTTTTTTATTAAAATTATATGTATTTTAAATTTAGCTGCCAAATTTTTCAGTTTAGGAGCCAATTTTGGGTATTTCCATATGACAAAGCACCGCAGCCTCTTCATACAAAAAAAAAAGTAAACTAAAATGGAGGGAGGGGCCCAAGTTAGATAGACAGCCCCAGGCCTTTCATGCACTTAATCCACCTCTGTCTTGGACATCCCCTTTAACTTCATCTGTGTTCTGAAGATTTCGTTTTAGTTCCAAGCTTTTTTAATTAAAGATTAATACACAAAACACTTAACCCCAAATTAACATGGAGGCTCTGGTCTGTCTGGCCCATCCATGATGTGAACATAAATGTGTGGTCACAGATAGGTTTCATACATACGCATATTTGTAATTAAGTATATCTCTGCAAAGATTAATTGGAGAAGGTGTGCTTTCTCGCTGACATCCAAGTAGACCTAAGAGAAGGGAAGAACCCTTTTGGTGACAACATTAATACAGTTACTGTACCTCATGTCACAGAAATTGGTATAGAGTAGACTACAATCAAGAGCAACATTCTTCAACTAGTGGTTTGGGAACCAGGTGCGCCTCTCAAGCAACTTGCATTTGGCTCCTAGCTGTTGGCAAGCTACAGGTACTTTTGTGAACTAGTTGCATAAGTGAGGTAATAATATTAATAAAACTATGGTCAAAACCATATCACTGGTTAACACTAGGATAAAAAAAATCCATATCACTTTGTAATATTATTAACTTTTTCTCTTAGAAATAGTTAGTGTTGCCCTATACCATCTGTAATATTGAAAGCAGCACACTATATATGTATATCTAATATATAAAGCTGAGTGTATGTGTGTATGTCCGCTAATGGAATCTGCACTGTCGCATTTACAATCACAAAATTTGGCAGACAGGTACATCAGGTCTCCGGGATGGTTTTAGACCGCGTCTCAGCTCTATAGGACATACCGTTACTGGGTGCTGTAGAGGTCACTATTAAGGGGTCGAGGTGTTGTGGAGGTCACATTTTAAGGGGGCAAAGTTATTGTAGAAATCACTGTTAACAAGACGGGGTACTGTGGAGGTCACTAATAAAGGGGCGGCTGCTGTGGAGGTCACTGTTAAAGGGGAGGGCGCTGCGGATGTTACTGTTAAGGGGGCAGGCCGCTTTAGAGGTCACTATTAAAGGGGCGGGGTACTGTAGATGTCATTGTTATAGTGAATACTGTCGATATCTTTAAACGACACACATAATCATTAAATAAAATAGATGAAATATACCCGTACAAAGCCAGAAAATCCCATGATCAGCTGCTAGCGCCAGCCGAGGTTTTGGTAGTAAACAGGTTTTGGCAGTAAACAGTGGATTCCGGCAGGCAGTTCCGTTGCTGGCAATCTGTATGCAAACGGATACCATTTGTAGACTGGATCCATCATTTGTCATCCAGAAAAACTGATCCGGTATTTATCTTTTTCAAATTTTTTAAGTTCTGCGCATGCGCAGATCGCAAAACCGGATCCGTTTTTCCGGAACACTTGGGGCCGGCATTAATGCATTTCAATGGAAAATAATGCCGGATCCAGCATTCCGGCAAGTGTTCCGGGATTTTGGACGGAAAGAATACTGCAGCATGCTGCAGTATTTTCTCCGTTCAAAAACTGTACAGTGACTAAACTGAAGACATCATGATGCATACTGAACGGATTGCTCTCCATTCAGAATGCATTAGGATAAAACTGATCAGTTTTTTTCCGGTATTGAGCCCCTAGGACGGAACTCAATACCGGAAAAGTTTAACGTAAGTGTGAAAGTACCCTAAGCTTCCCTTTACAGGTCCAGCCAAGTAACATAATAATAAACACTAATATTTTGCTTGCATTCCTCTATTCCTCTGGCACTCCAGCTCTCCATTCACTTCTATGAGACCAGCCGAGCAAGCATGCGTGCTGGGAATTGTAGTTTCACAACAGCTGGGGTGCGAAAGGTTGCTGATCCCTGCACTCTATATTCTCTACCATGCAAAATTTCGATGATATGACCACACAAACATAAAAATATGTTTATTTGTATTACAAATGGAAGTTGTTGCAGTACCTTGGCACTCACTGAGTGCATCGTTATAAAAGGTTCCAGGAGGACAGCTTGTCAGACACCTCCCCTGATACAGCTTTGGGCTAGCAAAAGGACAGGTCTCACAGTCACCGTCTGATGTCCCTGAGCATGTCTCACAACTGCTGTGACAGGAAACACATCTTCCAACATCAAGATCCTCATAGTAGCCATTAGGGCAGGTAGCCTTGCAGGTTCCATTGAAGAGAAGATATAAGTAGCTGCATTCTTTGAAAAGGAGACAGAGAAAACATTTAGCACAAGGTAAACATTATAATTCATGATAAATTATTTCTGCCGCTTTGGGTTCTGCCTTCAGTCTGTTCTTTGCACTTTGTCTGCTGCCGGTAAGCTGATCTTAACAGTATGAAATACACGTTTTCTACAAAATTATTTCTTATGCACTCCCTTGCCATTTATTTTTTTTTTTTATTAATTTTATTTTCAATATAAACAATGAAATACAATACACAAACAAAAATATACACAAACAATAAATATGAAATACATATCATTAATAACATCATATTTCTATCCTTGTTGTTATTGTTATTTCATTTCACATAAAACAGAGATATAAAAATATATATATGCCCCCCCTTGGTTTTCTTGGGTGTTTCCAGGGAAAGGAAAAATTGACTTTGTGACCTCATATCGGGGATTTCAGTCATCCTTCATTTATTTCTTTAATTTAATTTTTTCCTTCTATCTGTTTGCTATCCCTATTACTTTCTTTTGTCTTGCAGGCAACTTCATATGTCTGCACCCTTGCCCATAAGTTCTTCCACTCCTCAACATTTGGTGGACCGTCTGCCCCCCACTCTCTAGCCACTACCACCCTCGCCAACATTAATCCTTTTTCCCATTTAAGCTCCCATTTTTTTTCCAAACCAATTCCTCTAATATATCCAAGCATGGCTATCGAAATCTCTAGTGGCGCCGTGCTACCAGTTGCTCTGGTAAGCTCTTTACAAACTTGGGTCCAAAAAACCTGCATGAGAGGACAGTACCAGATCAGGTGGATAAAATCCGCGTTATCAATTTTGCATTTCCAGCATCTAGAGTCCTTCATTTTATACATCCTACTCAGCACCCAGGGAGTTATATAGGTACGGTGAAGGATAAAAAACTGTATCAGCCGGAAATGGCTCGATATAGTGCTCCTTTTTATACTTTTATATATACATCTCCAGTCTAAAGTATTAGAATCCACTTCTAGTGCCCATTTGCTTTCACTTTTAAATTTAATTACACCCCCCAACCCTCTCTTTATATTTTTATATATCTGTGAAATTGATATTTTAGATATATTACTGTGATAACAGAATTCAGCGAATTCTGAATGTTTAGTGATTAAATACTCTTTATTCTCTGTTGCATCAAAAGCGTGCTTTAATCGAAAATATCTAAACCTTGTAAGGGGCTCTAACTCAGTTCTAACCCCCATTTCCTCTAATGTCTCCAACTTCCCCTTAACACAATTTGTGAAACAAACTTGATACCATTTTTATCCCAAAAAGCAAAGTCATCCAATCTCTGAAACTCCCCTAGGTTTATATTTCCCCATATGGGGGTAAACTTTAATGAGTGATTTATACCCAATATTTTTTTTACATTAACCCATATTAAGTGCATCATATAACTAAGTGGGCACTTCCTACCCTTAATTTTTATAATCCCAGATTCTAGAAAACTAAAGATGTTATATTGGAGACTTTTGAACTCACCCACCAAATAGCATTGCCCTCCATCATTAACCACTGTAGCTGGGATGCATAATAGTAGCCTCGAAAGCAAGGGACGGACAAGCCACCATCTTCTTCATTTAACCATAAATATTTTTGTTTCAATCTAACCATTTTTCTCCCCCATATAAGGTCATTAATCAATCCCTCCAATACAAATGGTCCCCTATCCACACAGGGCACGAAGACAAAACATACAGAATCTGAGGTAACAAGACCATTTTAATAATGGCAATTCGATCGGCTTGTCGCATCAATAATTTTTGCCAGGTACTTATTTTATTTTTAACCCTTTTAAGCAGAGGGGAAATATTAAGATCTATATATTCCTGAATCCTGGAGCTAATTTTTATTCCAAGATATTCAAATGATTCTGTAGGTTTTAATATTTTGACATTTATATCCTTTCGCACTATTTCATATCCAATTGGGAGCAGCACTGATTTTGTTCAATTTACCCTAAACCCTGAAATTTGTCCAAATTGGTCTACTATCTCCATCAGGTAGGGCAACGCTGACTCCCCCCCCCCCCCCCCCCCTTCCAGAAAGACCAAGACGTCATCCGCATATAAGCATATTTTGTCTGCTACGCCCCTTCCCCCAAACCCCTTAATTTTGTCATCCGTCCGGACCTTACAGGCCAGGGGTTCAATAAATATAGCAAACAATAATGGGGATAGGGGGCACCCCTGCCTAGTACCTCTATATAATGTTACCGGCTCTGATATCTCGCCATTGGTTTTTATCCTCACTTTCGAATGGCGGTATAGCAGTTGTACCCAGCTAATAAATTTTTCCCCCAAGTTAATTTCCTTCATTATCCTCCAGAGTTATGCCCACTCCACCCTGTCAAACGCTTTTTCCGCGTCCAAAGACAGGATGGAGTGGGCCCCCTCCCCACTCATCTGGATATTCAGCAAAGCCCGTCGGATGTTTGTTTGGGCTTGTCGTTTTGGCACAAACCCTGATTGGTCTGGGTGAATTATTTTTCCTATAACTCTTTTCAGGCGATTTGCCAACAATTTGGCACATATTTTAAAGTCGGTGTTGAGAAGAGAGATGGGCGATATGAATTCACCTTACTTTCATCCTTCCCCTTTTTCCCTATCAAAGTTATTACAGCCTCGGATAAAGATGCGGGGAGTTCCCCCTTATCCATTGATTCATTAAGGACCTGTAAGAGGACTGGGAGAATAAACTCTCCATATCTTCTGTATATCTCGAAGGGGAGGCCATCCAACCCGGGTGTAGAGTTGCCCTTAATAGATTTCACCGTTTCCCGTAGTTCCTCCAATTTAATAGGGCCATTCAAAAATTCCCTATCCTCCTCCGAAAGCCTAGGGAGTGATTCACCACCCAGAAAGAGTACTATTTCTCCACCCCCCCTACTCTCTCCGAGGAGTACAGATCCTTATAGTGTTTAACAAATTCTTGCACGATTTCTCCCTGATTGGATGTCATCCCCCCATCTCTCCTCTCAACCCTCTTAATTCTGCCACCCTCCTTTTGATTCTGTATAAGTGTGGACAGCAATCTACCTGGTTTCCCAGACTCCCTAAAGTAACGTGCCCCCTCAAAAAACACTTTTTGTTGTGCCTTATCCGCCAGATAAGTTTTTAGTTTCTATTTCCTTTATTTTATCTCCCAGTTCCCTCTCCTTTTTTGCGAATTCACATTTCAGCCCCTTAATTTTGCCAACCAGGATTCCGCGCAGATATGCTTTAAAAGCATCCCATACGTACCCCATTTGCGTGGACCCTAAATTAAGTTGCCAATACTCCTCGATATCAGCACTAATGCTTTCATCCTTATTAAATAAGTTTAACCAGTGCGGATTTAACCGAAACTCATGGCTTTTTGGCATAAGATTTTTTTTTATGTTAGGCTAATAGGAGAGTGATCTGAAATACTATTAGCCTCATACCTCATACCCGCTATCTGCGGTATCAATTCCAGGCTAGCTAGTGCCATGTCTATTCTTGACATTATTTTCCCTCCACGGCTAAAACATGAAAACGCCCGCTTATCATAGAGGCACCTCCATACATCTGTTAATGACAATTCCTGAGATATCCGATTAAGAAGTGTTTGTTGATTTGTATCAAGGTAAACATTATAGTTCATGATAAATTATTTCTGCCGCTTTGGGTTCTGCCTTCAGTCTGTTCTTTGCACTTTGTCTGCTGCCGGTAAGCTGATCTTAACAGTATGAAATACACGTTTTCTTATGCACTCCCTTGCCATTTTCTACAAAAAGAAAAAATATAAACTATACTGTAACATTGCGCCTTCCATCAAATAAATGTGTAATTGTTGAGAGTTGTTTATATGTGTGAAAATGTTCTAAAGACATTTTCTGTAGGAGCGTCAAAGATTTTGCAGATAGTTTGAGCAGAAAGACCTGGATATGGCCAGGATTTTACTATACTTTCTTTTATCCCTGGCATGTTCCTTTGACTTTACTGTTGGCCTAATTATTCCTTTTGATACAGACTGGTCCTTCTAATGTTAATAGAGAAAACCTTCTGGAAACTCAAAGAACCAAAACTGCAGTGTAGCATGAGAGATCAGTGGATAGTACTGTTGCCTTGCAGCACTATGGTCCCATGTTTGAATCTGACCAAGGACAATCTCAACATGTGTTGGTTCTATGGTTCCCGCCAAAATATACTGACAAATTGACTTCCCACTATCCCTATGCCTGATAGAAGAGTTGCTTTATTTTATGGACTATAAGACGCACATTTTTTCCCCCCAAAAGTGAGGGGAAAATGGCAGGTCGTCTTATAGTCCAAATGCTAATTACCACTTCCATTATGGAAGCGATCATCAGCATGCAGGAGGTGCAGGGCGTGGTGAGGTAAGCGCTACACTGGCTCTACTCACCCTCCCTGGTCTTCTTCCAGGCCTCGCTCTTTACTGTGTCCTAACTGTGTACACTATGTCAGTTCACAGTGCAGTGCCTCCCAGAAGAAGAGCATGGAGAGGTGCGTGAGTGGCAGCGCCACCGAAGCAAGTTAAGTATTTTTTATTTTATTTTAATGTTTGGTCTGATGGGGGTCTGATCTGAGGCTGATAGGGTTCCTGTCTATGGCGGATTGGGGGTTGATCTAAGGCTGATTGAGCTGGGGGATCTGAGGGTCTGATCTGAAGCTGATTGATCTTGGGGATCTGATGAGGGTCTGATCTGAAGTCTGATGGAGCTATGGGTCTGATTTTGGGGTCTGATCTGAGGTCTGATGAAGAATGGGGGTATGATTTGGGAATCTGATGAGGATTGGGGGTCTGATCTGAGGCCTGATGAAAAATATTTTTCTTTCTTTTCCTCCTCCAAATTCAAGGTGCTTCTTAAAGTCTGGTGTGTCTTATAGTCTGAAAAATATGGTACATTGTTTGTTTCACTGATGACTTTTTAATGAATAATAACACTTTCTGTATAGCACTGAGGATGGTGTTGCTATGTAAGCAACAAGAAAATATTACTGTGTGTTTCTGAAGATATACTATAGCCACTATAAGTTATTGCTAAACCATTCACAATGCAAAACGTACATTAAGGTTAACTTCACACTGTCTTTTCAGTGACATTTTCATGCTTTATTTTTCTTTAAAAGCACTGCGGCCAGATGTTACTGTTAAGTCTACAGTAAAATATTCTAAGCTATTTTAGAAAAATGCAACATACTTTGGGAGTGGTGTTTTTTCTGACATATTTTTCCATAGACTTTTTGGGACTAATATTATAAAAACTCATGTGCAAGCGGAAACTACATAAAAAAAACACCAACAACTATGTAAAAAAGACAGCCACAGACATTATTCAGAGTGCAGTGAGGGGGGTTAGTAGGCGGCAACATGCAGCTCTAAGTAACGCCCCTCTGGTCCAGTGACGTCACCGTCACACAGGATAATCATGCAGAGCACATGAAGGAAGGGTTGTAGGCGGTAACAGGGAGCTATATATAACGCCCCGCTGGTCCGGTGACGTCGCTGGACATTGCACAGCATTATCTATGAAGCAGAATATTAATGAGGGGGGAAGGATGCACGGAGGAGTGGTGACTAATATGAAGGACAGCCCGAACAACGCAATGCTGTGCTGCGCTGAGACCCACAAGGCAGTGCAGCAGGAAGCTACCGCACACATACACAAACATGTAAACAATCAGTGGGGGGCCGTAGGAGCATCGGAGAAGTGGTAAAAATATAGGAAAACAACAGGAGGACCTTGAATCAGCAAGACATGGCGAGATATCATGTTTTAAAATAAAATGTGATCCTGGACAACCCCTTTAAGAAAATTGTCTTGTAGATTTCTTTAAATGTACCATTAATGTAGGAGGCTATTGAATAATATACACTGCAGAGCCACTTCCCACTTCAATAATTAGACACATTAAAAACACAGTCTCTTGAACCCACGCCTCAAAATGCTAATTTAGCTTCAGACATCAGAATTTACAGTATGTTAGTTAACACTGAAAATACTTTATGTAAGAAGGAACAAAGCTTAGGCTGGGTTGACATGTTGAAGACATATTGGGGTCAAAATATGTTTTTTACAGGTGAAACATAATTCTATGTGTTTCTTGTTGCTTTTTTACTGCAACAGAAAACTGCAAGGTGTAAACCTAGCCTAAATGCTTTGCAATCTCCACAACAAAAACAGTATAGTACCTTCTAAGAGCTGCCTGAAAGGCATCTTACGTCTCCAACCAGAACTCTTTTCTGTACTGATAACAAGCAACATTCGGAAATAGTGATGGCTAATGAATGATGGGCGTCTCTGATTTGGTATAAGATGAAAAAGATTGAGATTCTTCAGTGGTTGATACCTTTTAATGGCTAACTGAAAAGATGATGACAAAATTGCAAACTGTCGAGGCTACTTAGGCCTTTTTGTAAGGCATCTCTTAAGACAGTGTCTGAAGATTCACAAATATATACACCAAAGTACATAGGAGTAATGAGGTAGGTGAGACAAGTGTTGTAAAGCAGGTGAGTATGAGTGGAGGAGGAAACAAACAGTTGTAACAGTAAATTGTTGGAGCAATTCTACATGAGGATTATAGATAAGAAGTGTGAAAGTTTTATTGTCCTCTAATGTCCAGTCCATGAATGTGATGGACCAATCTGAGAGCCACAATCCTTAAGAGATGTAGGCAGACATAAATCCATGAGACACATGCATTCCTGATCTAAATGTGTCAACGGTTATCATGAACTTGTATTCCCAGATTCTCCTGTGCCTCTGTGATTTGAAATTCCCCTTTAATATAAATACTTTAATGTCTGTGATGTGGTCAGGGCTGCAAAAGTGTTTTTAGGTACAGGCAAATCTTTCCTTTCTTCTTTTATTGTGTGGTGATGAGAGTTCATTCTTGTTCTGAGTTTTTGGCCAGTTTCACCGACATAGAGACCTCCAGTAGGACATTTGGTACATAAAATCAGATAGACCACAGTTGATGTGGTGCAGGTGAACGTACCTGGGATTTTGTAGTCCTGATCTGTATTGGGGACCCTCATCTTGTCAGTGGTCTATAATCCTCATGTAGAAGTGCTCCAACAATTTATTGTTACAACTGTTTGTTTCCTCCTCCACTCATACTGATCTGCTTTACATCACTTGTCTCATCTACCTCATTACTCCTATGTACTTTGGTGTATAAATTTGTGAATCTTCAGACACTGTCTTAAGAGACGCCTGATGAAGAGGCCCAAGTAGCCTCAAAAGCTTGCAATTTTGTCATCATCTTTTCAGTTAGCCATTAAAAAGTATCAACCACTGAAGAATCTCAATCTTTTTTCATCTTATATTTACTGGCTAAGGCTACTTTCACACTTGCGTTTGGGGTTTGAAGGCTCTCACAAGCGGCTCCGAACGCATCCGTACTGCCCTAATGCATTCTGAGTAGATGCGGATCCGCTCAGAATTTATCAGTCTGGCACCGTTTGACCTCCGTTCCGCTCAGCAGGCGGACACCCGAACGCAGCTTGCAGCGTTCGGGTGTCCGCATGGCCGTGCGGAGCCAAACGGATCCGTCCAGACTAACAATGCAAGTCAATCGGGACGGATCAGTTTGAAGTTGACACAATATGGCTCAATTTCAAACGGATCCGTCCCCCATTGACTTTCAATGTAAAGTCTGGACGGATCTGTCTGACTAACTTTCAGACTTAGAATTTTTTCTGATGCAGACGGATCCGTTCTGAACGAATCCCATCGTCTGCATTATAGGAGCGGATCCGTCTGTGCAGACACCAGACAGATCCGCTCCGAACACAAGTGTGAAAGTAGCCTAACACGGTACAAATATATACTGTACAGGTGAAACTCGAAAACTTAGAATATCGTGCAAAAGTCCATTTATTTCAGTAATGCAAATGAAAAGGAATTGCATTAATGCAGATTAAAATTTGAATTTTGTGAAAAGGTTCAATATTCTAGGCTCAAAGTGTCACACTCTAGTCAGCTAATTAATCCATACCCCCTAAGCCAAGGGTACCTGAAAATTGTGACTTTGGGGTTTCATAAGCTATAAACCATAATCATCCAAATTATAACAAATAAAGGCTTGAAATATCTCGCTTTCCATGTAATGAGTCTATCTCCTCTGTTAGTTTCACCTTTTAAGTTGCATTACTGAAATAAATTATATACATATATATATATATATATATATATACATATTTATAGTGGGGTTTCGCTCTAGTAGATAGGGTAAAGTGTACACAGTACAGAGGCAAAATACAAGTTCTTAACTCATACTTCAGTGTTTATTCACACTTGCGGCAGTTGCACAAAACAACACGTCTTATTGCAGTCTTTGGTGTTAATTCACACACAATGGAAAGTTCATATTGCACAAGTCACCTTGTTGGCAGTTCTGCCTCCAGCAGTCTACAGCAGGCTTTAGGGGATCTGTTCTCCCTGCACATGGGTCTCAGTCCTCCAGTCCGGCACAAAAACTCAGATCCCAACACAGAGACCCCCTCTGGTGATCCCAGCTGTCTTTTAAAGGCAGCTAGGTGTTGCCAAAACCCCGGACCAGCACCTGAGATCCAGTCTGGTGTTTGACCTCACCTGGCCGCCCTCAGACTGGGAGGAAAATACCTGTTTTCCCAGACAATACCCTTTACTGTGTCACATTATTCCCCCCCCCCCCCCCCCCCCATTTGTTCAACCCTGAGGGGATGAACACTTGCCAAACAGTGCACCCGGGAAGGGGCATCAGCAGTTTTCTGCAACCGACCTGCCCTGTGTTCTACTGTGGCTTGTCGCCGAGCCTTTGAGTACCCGGTATGGTTTTAGTGGGACTTTCGCCTGAGGCTCAGTGACAATGTCATGCCGAATTGTGGAAGTGCATCCAAGGAGGTCTGAGAACACATCCGTGTTCCGACTAACGAACTCCCTGGCCTCCTGAGCCTGCTTAGAGGAGAAGCTGTCAGAAATTTATACTGTGGCAACCGCTTCCCTTGCATTAGACAGAGGGGCCGGAGCCTCCTCCCCTAGAAAACCTGGCTGCGGTCTGTCTTCACTACAGGTTTCCCTATCTTTCCAAGTTTTGAGTAAATTATTATGGTAAACCTCCTCCGGTTTTTGCTGCCCTGGCTAGTGTACCTTGTAGGGCCTTTTCCACCTGGTGCAGAACTTACTGTCCACAGGCGGCCCACAAACTAAAACCGGATCTCCCTGGCTAAAGTTACGGACCCCAGATGCTCGATTATAGGTCAGACTCTGGGCTTGCTGAGCTATCTTCCTATGCTCCCTACCTATCCTATTCCATGGGGTAATCTCCCCCTCATCCACCGGACCTACCATCGGCCCCTCCACCTTGGGTTTCTTGTGTTCTAACACCTCAACAGTGCCAGGCCTCGCTACTGGAGCTTTCCCTTTCTCTCGGGTTCAGTATGTACAGCGGCCGGCCACAGGGCTGGGAACAACGGAAAGTCTCTTCCTAATATCAAGTCATAGTGCATGCTCGTGGTTACGGCCACCTCATGGACCCGCCGGCCAGAACACGTGCTTAGGGACACCAGAGCAGTGGGGTACTCTTTCAAATCTCCATGTACGCTGAGCACCCTGACTTTCCGGCCCGTAAACTCAGTGGTTGCACCAGTTAAGCCCTCACAAGGGTCACCCGACTCTCTGAGTCTAGCATAGCCAACATGGGACCGACTCCCACCTCCACCTGACACAAAGGTTCGTTATTGAGAATTTCTGGAGTGTCTGACGCACCAATCCTTCTGGCATGCCATGACTGTCGATACCCAAAGTTTACGTCCATGGGCTCAACCAGGTGGGGACAGTCGGCCCGTACATGACCGGGCTCATGACACCATCAGCAGATTATCGGGTTCCCATCCCCAAAGGGCACATCCCGTGCGGTCTTTTTCAGCTCAGGCCACCAGGTCTGGGGCAGGAATTTTCTGGATTTTGTTATACCCTTCCCCCCTGGAGTTCCTCAGTAGCCCCATACCATTCGACCAGATCCACCATCTCCAGGGCACTAGTAGGACACGTCTGGCCAATCCAGCGCTGGCGGTGTGGTGGCAATGACCTCCAGAATTTGTTAGCTACAATACGTTCCAGCATGGCAGTGGCAGTACGTCAGGCGGTAGCCATTTTTGCAAGAGATGCAGCAAATTATAATACTGGAGTCTCGCTTTCTCAACCGGGTTAAACTCCCACTGATACACCCTCTGGGCCCAGACCAACACATTCACCCCCAACCTCGCCAGGATCGCACCCTTGACCTTATAGTAGTCTGCCGCTTGCTCGTCTGGTAAATTGAAGTAAACGTGTTGGGGTCCGGATGCCAGGAATGGAGCGATGACCTCAGCCCACTGGTCTTGGGGTAGACTCTCCCTCACGGCCACCTTCTCTAACACCGCCAGGTAGGTTTCGACGTCATCCGTTGGTACCATCTTGGGAATCGCCATGCGGACTGCTTTCTGGGCATCATGGACTCCCTGAGACATCCCTGACTTCTCTAAAGCCATCACGTGTTGCAGCCGCCGCTGGTTCGTTTCTTGCTGTTGCTGATTAGCCTCTAGCAGTTGTCTGTTAGTCTCCTGCTGCTGTTCCATGGCCTGTTGTTACCTTAGGTTGGCCTGCACCAGCTGCTTTATCATCTCCTCAATATTGTCCCGTGATGCTGGTTGCAACTTAGCAGGCTTAATCCAGGACATACAACAGAGCCCGAAAAAAATGCAACAAAAATATTTCGGCTTTACGCCAGCCTCACTGCGATTTACCGCATCCTCCACCAATTGTGGGGTTTCGCTCTGGCAGATAGGGTAAGCGGATGCAGTACAGAGGCAAAATACAAGTTCTTAATTCAAACTTCAGTGTTAATTCACACTTGCGGCAGTTGCACAAAACAACACGTCACTTTGCAGTCTTTGGTGTTAATTCACACACAATGGAAAGTTCATATTGCACAAGTCACCTTGTTGGCAGTTCTGCCTCTAGTAGTCTACAGCAGGCTTTAGGGGACCTGGTCTCCCTGCACATGGGTCTCAGCCCTCCAGTCCGTCACAAAAACTTAGATTCCAACACAGAGACCCCCCTCTGCTGTTCCCAGCTGTCTATTATTTTTTAAACTTTCAAGTTTCATTGTTTTTTCAACATAAGAATATCAGATAGTAAATATGTCACTTGTATAAGCCAGTATCAATGTTAACATATGTAAAGTATATCCTTGACGTATATATTGTATTGTTACATAGTCAATCCAACATAAGAATATCAGATAGTAAATATGTCACTTGCATAATCCAATATCAATTGTTAACATATGTTAAGTACATCTTTGACATATACAGTACATCATATTTTAACATTGTCAATTCAAAAACATACTAATACATTTAAGTCCAGAACTTGTGATCCTTCTATGAAATATAATTTATTCCAATAACCAAAAATCCAGGTATGAGTAGTCGTAAAGTCAGAATACATTTTTCTATAACGTGTCACTATATAGTTGTTCCTTATATAATTGCTCATCCACCGTTCTCTCCCACTATGTATATAATACCATCAGTCACTATAAAACCAAAGAGGAGATTTTAGCTGCAACTCCCATTTTTTGTGAGTATTTAAGCGGTCAGAATAAGAGTTTGCATATATATATATATTCATGCTGCATATATTGATTTACTAGAGAGATCACATCAGCTAGCTGAGGTGTAATGGGCAACTTCCAGGAGGTCGCAATAAGCTTCCTTGCAGCTGACAGAATGCCCATTATAACCGGTCTATGGGAGTAAGGTAGGTCCCCTATTCCAAAGGATAACACAGCTAATGGAGGGCTGAGGGGGATCAGGAAATTTGCTACTGTTGAAATAAGGTCCAAAAACTTTTTCCAAAATGAGAGAATAACAGGGCATGACCACCACATATGGGATAAACTTCCCTTTTCCCCACAGTTCCTCCAGCAGTTTGAACTACAGTATAGTCAGGATCCATGTGGGCTATACGGGCTGGAGTCAAGTACCATTTAAGCTGTATTTTCCTATTTTGTTCTATGTGATTAATGCATTTGGCGGTAGCTATCGTCCAATGAAAAGCATCCTTCCACTCCTCAACCGTCCAAGAGCTCCCCAACTCTTCTTCCCACTTCTCCATAAAGCTAAGCTTTGTTTCTAATGCAGGGCCAATTGCATGATACGCAGTCACAAGTCCTTTCCCTTGACCTGTCTTACTAATGAAATACTTACTAAAAGGAGTAGTCCTAGTCAATTGATCAATGGGAGGTTTCGCCCTGTGTAGCATATGCCTAACTTGGAGGTATTGCTAAAAAGTGTTAGGTATACCATAAGTTTGATGTAAGGTCTCAAATGTTTTTATGGTAGAACCCTCATATAGCTGTTCCAAACAAAGAATACCCGCTTTCTCCCATTTATCCAGCAAGAGATCAGGAACTCCATATGTGAGTGCAACCAGTGGGATCTCAGATCTCGTAGGAGAGAAAAGCTTCCCTTTCTCTATACAATGGCACCAGGTCCAAGCTGCCGCCTGCATAGTTAAGAGGGGGGGGGGGAGTGAAAGTTTATGCACCTCTAGGGAATGGGCAGCAAGAAAGCCTGGGAGAGAGCCCATTTTTGTGTAAGTGGATTCTAATTCGTGCCATCTCTGTGGCGAGGAAGGCGCCCACCACTCTTTCGTTAAAGCAATTACTAGAAAGGGACTACCCGGTTCAGATAATAGACAGGTCTCTAGAGAAGGTGAAGAAAATGGAAAGAAAGGACTTTTTCTCCGTTAGCACTCCTCAACCCCAGGACGAAACACTGAGAATTGTCCTTCCATTCAATTCCCAATATAGAACGATGGAAAGAAGTATACGGAAACATTGGGGACACCTATTGAATCATATACTGATAGGTCCCCTATTAAGTGAAGTACCTAAAATCTCCTACACAAAAGCAGGTAACTTAGCTGGAAAAGTAGCCCCGACGGTTAAAAGAAAGAAGGATGGTCATAACAAAGATTATTGGCTGGCGGTCAATGGCTTTTTTAGATGTGGTAGATGTGCGAATTGCAGAATTACGACTTTCCACAAGAAAACTATGAAGGTGGAATCAACAGTGAATTCCTTTAGTTTGGTGATACAAGAATGTTTGACTTGTGATACGACGGACGTTATATACTTGCTGGAATGCAGTTGCAGAAAGCAGTATATAGGGAGAACAAAAAGAACTCTCAAAAAGAGGGTAGCGGAACACATTTCAAACATTAAGAAGGGTTTAGATACGCATTCACTATCAAAATACTTCAAGTTAAAGCACAACTGCGACCCGACTGGCCTAAGGTTTACAGCTATTGAGAAGGTCAAAAAGCTATGGAGAGGGGGAAACCACATAGCACAAATGTCGCGACAGGAATCGCGAAGAATCTTTGAATATGACACCATCATCCCGAGGGGCTTAAATGCTGAAATGGAGGTCTTTGGGTTCCTGTGAGGATTTATGTGGGGGTTGCCCGGTGGGGATGGGACATCGTAGTCTGGTTGTTTATCGACACTCCGATCTCCCCTCCTTGTCGGACAGCTCCTCCTGTACGGCATTCACCGCATACATTCATCCATCATACCCGGGGACCCGGAGTCTCCATATCATGTGGGCACCAGAGACATCATATCAGTTTACCTGGGGGTCTAGCCACGTTAAGGGATAAGTACAGGCACAAATCAGACAGAAAACGCATATGCGTTTTTGATGCGTTTTTTGTGCGTTTTCCTGATTGGGGACAGCATGACCTTACAGTTTTCTCCACATCCTATGTTTTATGAACATAATCACTGTTGCACCTATTTTATGTCATTATGATTTTACAAACCGGATTCCAAAAAAGTTGGGACACTAAACAAATTGTAAATAAAAACTGAATGCAATGATGTGGAGATGGCAAATGTCAATATTTTATTTGTAATAGAACGTAGATGACAGATCAAACGTTTAATCCGAGTAAATGTACCATTTTAAAGGAAAAATACATTGATTCAAATTTTCACGGTGTCAACAAATCCCAAAAAAGTTGGGACAAGTAGCAATAAGAGGCTGGAAAAAGTAAATTCGAGCATAATGAAGGAGCTGGAAGACCAATTAACACTAATTTGGTCAATTGGCAACATGATTGGGTATAAAAAGAGCTTCTCAGAGTGGCAGTGTCTCTCAGAAGCCAAGATGGGTAGAGGATCACCAATTCCCACAATGTTGCGCAAAAAGATAGTGGAGCACCCAGCGAAAATTTGCAAAGACTTTGCATCTATCATCATCAACTGTGCATAACATCATCCGAAGATTCAGAGAATCTGGAACAATCTCTGTGCGTAAGGGTCAAGGCCGTAAAACCATACTGGATGCCCGTGATCTCCGGGCCCTTAAACGACACTGCACCACAAACAGGAATGCTACTGTAAAGGAAATCACAGAATGGACTCAGGAATACTTCCAGAAACCATTGTCAGTGAACACAATCCACCGTGCCATCCGCCGTTGCCAGCTGAAACTCTACAGTGCAAAGAAGAAGCCATTTCTAAGCAAGATCCACAAGCTCAGGCGTTTTCACTGGGCCAGGGATAATTTAAAATGGAGTGTGGCAAAATGGAAGACTGTTTTGTGGTCAGACGAGTCACGATTCGAAGTTCTTTTTGGAAATCTGGGACGCCATGTTATCCGGACCAAAGAGGACAAGGACAACCCAAGTTGTTATCAGCGCTCAGTTCAGAAGCCTGCATCTCTGATGGTATGGGGTTGCATGAGTGCGTGTGGCATGGGCAGCTTGCATGTCTGGAAAGGCACCATCAATGCAGAAAAATATATTCAGGTTCTAGAACAACATATGCTCCCATCCAGACGTCATCTCTTTCAGGGAAGACCCTGCATTTTTCAACAAGATAATGCCAGACCACATTCTGCATCAATCACAACATCATGGCTGCGTAGGAGAAGGATCCGGGTACTGAAATGGCCAGTCTGCAGTCCAGATCTTTCACCTATAGAGAACATTTGGCGCATCATAAAGAGGAAGGTGCAACAAAGAAGGCCCAAGACGATTGAACAGTTAGAGGCCTGTATTAGACAAGAATGGGAGAGCAATCCAATTTCTAAACTTGAGAAACTGGTCTCCTCGGTCCCCAGACGTCTGTTGAGTGTTGTAAGAAGAAGGGGAGATGCCACACAGTGGTAAAAATGGCCTTGTCCCAACTTTTTGGGGATTTGTTGACACCATGAAATTCTGATTCAACATATTTTTCCCTTAAAATGGTACATTTTCTCAGTTTAAACTTTTGTTCCGTGATTTATGTTCTATTCTGAATAAAATATTAGAAGTTGGCACCTCCACATCATTGCATTCAGTTTTTATTCACGATTTGTATAGTGTCCCAACTTTTTTGGAATCTGGTTTGTAATATGTGGGATTATTTATGGTTTTAAAGATTTAGGTAGGATAACATTGGGACTCTATATATAGGATGACCGTGTAAAAGAGGAATCAATAAGAGCCTATCCCACTCCAGAAATTAGGGAATCCACTCCAGAAATTAGGGAATACACAATAATGTGAAGCACCATGGGAATAGGGGTCCCATTTATAAGTGGTGAGGACACGCTCACTCAGTTGGCCACTGAGGAAGAGGTACAGCACCTCAAAACACGTCTGGCATACGGAGTGAGCGTTATATGCACATCTGTGACAAAGAAAGAGGAATAAAACATCTCCCAGGTCACAAGCATTAAGCAGAAAGACTAAAGGGAATTATCTGGATCCTGTGCCGGAGGAAGCAGTCGCCTACCAGTGACATTAGTGCAACTTCCAGTTGGTCTCCTAAGCAGCCACATGGGACGCCGCTGGTGTGCGGCCGTCTGGAATCAACGCTGCATTCAGGCAGTGAAGACGGGTAAGACCTGACTACTGTGAAGTCTACATTAACATACTAGGAGACTTGTCTGCTGTGCAATCAAAGGTGGAGCCGTGCTAAATAATTGAGCTGTGCTCCCTGACAGCTGCGATTGTTATAAACATACGAAATCTACTGTGGCATACTGCGTTATCCCTAGTAGTATATTACAGATGTATATGGACTAAGAACTTTATTCAAAGTACGATATCATTGATGTGGATGGACTAATGGCTTTGTGAATTAACGTGGCAAGTGCCAGCATTGAAGGTGTAGCCATCATCATTTTGGGATAGGAGTATCTGCATCTGTATATGGGACTTGCACATTACACAGAATTGTGCGGCTTTTATCGAGTTGTAGCAATCACCTTGGCAAAGGTGTTTTTATATATGGGATTCCTTTCTCACAGTATTAGAGGGCATCTATGTCATTTGAGCACTTTGTATGTTTTATAGATTTTAGGGATTGTGTTTTAGTATAAATAAAGTGTGCATCATTTTCATCAAGTGTATCCCTTTTGAGTGTGCCCCTTCTTTTCTGTTTGGCATTTACGTGGTAAGTAACCCTCACTTATTTATGTTCATTTTGTATCCCTTTTTGTTGAAAATTCCGATCTTAGAAGACTTCTCCTGTTTGAAATTGAATACCTTCTCTATGATTCTGTTCAGGATTCGTGCAAATTTTGTTACAAACAACAGATCTGCAAATACTGATATTTCCTTGTGCCTTTAACCTTTTTCTTACTCTCATCAATAGAATGGACTATTCTTGTCCACAATATGGACAAGAATAGGACATGTTCTATATTCTGTGGAACGGACACACAGATCCGAAAAATACACAGAGGTGTCCATGGCCCCATAGAAATGAATGGGTCAGTGTGCCATCCACAAAAAAAGCAGATAGTACATGGGTGGAAAAACAGTCGTGTGCATAAGAGCTTACTCTGTGGAAAGAAGTACCTAGACTTCTTCATACAGAGTCTTTATTTGTATTTCCATAAAATAAAATTAAAATCTAAATGTTAACATAAGAATGTTTTCCCACAGATTTTAGTAGAGTGAGCTGTAATGAAAAATAACACCATACTAATACTATACATATACACATGAAAAAATAGTGTAGTAAAAGGTAAGTTATACCAAGACATGTTCGTTCATCTGCACACACAGTGCAGTGGGCTGGACAGTGCTTGCATATGCCCTCCTCATCTGGATAATACCTCAGAGAGCAGTTCAGAAGGCACTTATTGTTCTCCAGATATAGGCCATCCACACAGGACAAGCAATTTGCTCTGGTTCCATCACAGGTCCAACAGGAACCCTCACATGTTTCACATGAGCCTTCAATGTTTTCAAAGTAACCGCTAAGAAAGTGGACAAAAAACACTAATCAGACATCTGCAATTAGAATCTATGTAGGAGAAATATATTAATGAAAACTGTATACTGCATTCATTCCTAGGTACACATCTCAAATGTAAAATAGTTCAGCGGGGCCGTGCAGAATTATCTAACAGGAACTGTCTTACATGATGAATGCCTCTAAACACTGCGTACATGCCTTAAATTAGCATCGTCTTCCAATTAAACTCCATTTTCTTTGAATTAGTGTACTATGTAAGACCTCTTACACATGCAGAAAGCTGTACGGAGGCTCATTGAATTGCCACAGACACCATACTTGCTACTTGATGCATGGTACGCCATGTTGCACAGTATGAACCTATTATTTAGCTAAGGCCTCATGCACACGACCGTGGTGTGTTTTGCGGTCCGCAAATCGCAGATCCGCAAAACACGGATGGCGTCCGTGCGCGTTCCGCAATTTGCAAAACGGCACGGACAGCCTTTAATGTAAATGCCTATTCTTGTCCGCAAAGCGCGGACAAGAATAGGACATGTTATATTTTTTTTTTGCGGGGCCACAGAACGGAGCAACGGATGTGGACAGCACACGGAGTGCTGTCCGCATCTTTTTCGGCCCTATTGAAGTGAATGGGTCCGCATCCGAGCCTCCGTTTTGCAGACCAAAACAACGGCGGTGTGCATGAGGCCTAATACAAATAAAAAAAATCGCAAGCATATTGAGACTGGATTGAATTCACACATTAGTGATAAGGTAAAATAGTTTCATAAATGAGAAAGAGGGAAAAGATGAACAGCAGTGGCATGCTTGGGACTAATTGTATGTTTTAAAATACAATAGATAATACAGCAGTACCAAATATTGGCAACGGGTGACAGTATGGATTCCTTAATTTGTAGTATATAGTATGCCGATTTAATATATGAAGATTGTTTGATACAAAAAATTCAGTTTCTTGGCATGCGAATGGTGTACCTACTATGTATACTGTATATTAAGACTTATGCACACAAGCGTAATGGCTCAGTGCTCAGGCTTTGGACCGCAAAAAGCGATCCGCAATGCAAAGGCACTGGCTGTGTGCACACCATTGACTTGAATGGGTCAGCGATCTGCAACATACGGTCAAAGATAAAACATGTTCTATCTTTTTGCGGTGCGGAAGCAACGGACCTGAAAGCCCACAGAAGCACTTCGTAGTACTTCCATGGGCTTCCGAACTGTGTCTCCACTCTGTAAATGATAGGTGAAGTCCTATCTTTGGTTGTATCTTGAAGATTGCGAACCCATTCGCACCACGGAGTGCACACAGCCAGTGCCTGTACCAACCGTTTACAGTCCACAATACAGGCACTGAACCATTATTCTTGTGTGCATGAGCCCTTACACATATGAAAGGCATATTTTAACATAAAAATAGCCATTTGCAGATTGCTGGTGGTGTAACAAATTGTATCCTTGCATATTAAGGGAACAGCCGCAGGTTTCTGCATGCAGTTTTGGATGCAAAAACCAGGACTGAATTTAAAAGAAGGAAAAGTGGTATCTCTCCTTTATACTTTCTCTCCTTTTCTGATCCACTCCTCATTTAGGCTTCCAAAACTGGATTAGGAAACCTGACCATGTGGCTGTACCCTAATAAGCTTTCAGGTATGCCGTAAGTTGGTCATTATTTCAAGTACACTACTGTAATGTCAAGGTCTTTATTTCTTCTCTTACCCCCCCCCCACTACTTACTCTGGACAGTCGGACAGGCAGCGTCCTTCATGAAGGAACAGGTTTTGCTCTTTTGTATTACATTTCAGGCAGTTTTCACTGCTACCTGCACAACTTTCACAGGTCACTGAACACTTTTCACATGTTTGAGTGAATGGATCACCAAAGAATCCCTGTGGACAGCTTGGCACACATTGATTTTCCACATCCAGATAATAACCTAGAATACATGTTAGTCATCAAGCAAGGTCACATTGCATAGGGTGATTCTGATTAATGATGTCATTTGGAGTTACTCCCACTGCACAAGCATACTATGCAAAAAGTCAAGAAAGGTTATTTTAGATTTGAAGGTGAAAATTACTTTTGATATGTCTATCCATCTGTCTGTCTATCTACTATCTCTCCATCATCTATTATCTATCTGTCTATCTATCTATCTCTCTCTCTCTCTCTCTCATCAATGTTATTGGGAACATAGAAGTTGTAGAGAATGTGATTAAAATGACTGATCTGACCAGAGGCCTACAGTGGGGCAAAAAAGTATTTAGTCAGCCACCAATTGTGCAAGTTCTCTCACTTAAAAAGATGAAAGAGGCCTGTAATGTTCATTATAGGTACACTTCAACTATGAGAGACAGAATGGGGGGGAAAGAATACAGGAAATCACATTGTAGGATTTCTAATGAATTAATTGGTAAATTCCTTGGTAAAATAAGTATTTGGTAACCTACAAACAAGCAAGATTTCTGGCTCTCACAGACCTGTAACTTCTTCTTTAAGAGGTACCTCTGTCCTCCATGCGTTACCTGTATTAATGGCACCTGTTTGAACTTATTATCAGTATGAAAGACACCTGTCGACAACCTCAAACAGTCATACTCCAAACTCCACTATGGCCAAGACCAAAGAGCTGTCGAAGGACACCAGAAACAAAAATGTAGACCTGCACCAGGCTGGGAAGACTGAATCTGCAATAGGCAAGCAGCTTGGTGTGAATAAATCAACTGTGGGAGCAATTGTTAGAAAATGGAAGACATGCAAGACCACTGATAATCTCCCTTGATCTGGGGCTCCACACAAGATCTCACCCCATGGGGTTAAAATGATCACAAGAAGGGTGAGCAAAAATCCCAGAACCACATGCGGGGACCTAGTGAATGACCTCAGTAACAGATTATGCCACCAGGGACTCAAATCCCCCTGCTTAAGCCAGTACATGTCCGGGCCCGTATGAAGTTTGCTAGAGAGCATTTGGATGATCCAGAAGAGGATTGGGATAATGTCATATAGTCAGGTGAAACCAAAGTAGAACTTTTTGGTAAAAACTCAACTCGTCGTGTTTGGAGGTGAAAGAATGCTGAGTTGGATCCATAGCACACCATACCTACTGTGAAGCATGGGGGTGGAAACATCATGCTTTGGGGCTGTTTTTCTGCAAAGGGACCAGGACGACTGGTCTGTGTAAAGGAAAGAATTTATGGGGCCATGTATTGTGAGATTTTGAGTGAAAACCTCCTTCCATCAGCAAGGGCATTGAAGATGAAACGTGGCGGGGTCTTTCAGCATGACAATGATCCCAAACACACCACATTTCGAGGTCCTGGAGTGGCCATAGAAGACCTTTGGAGGGAGTTGAAAGTCTGTGTTGCCCAATGACAGCCCCAAAACATCACTGCTCTAGAAGAGATCTGCATGGAGGAATGGGCCAAAATACCAGCAACAGTGTGTGAAAACCTTGTGAAGACTTACAGAAAACGTTTGACCTCTGTCAACAAAGGGTATATAACAAAGTATTGAGATGAACTTTGGTTATTGACCAAATACTTATTTTCCACAATTTGCAAATAAATTCCTTAAAAAAATCAGACAATGCGATTTTTATTTTTATTTTTTCTCATTATGTCTCTCATAGTTGAGGTATACCTATGATGAAAATTGCAGGCCCCTCTTCTCTTTTTAAGTGGGAGAACTTGCACAATTGGTGGCTGACTAAATACTTTTTTGCTCCACTGTAGCCAAACTCTGCTCAGTTATACAGCTGGTCAATCATATGGGAAAACTAAATGGCACATCCAGCAGTTGCAAGTTTGTTTTATCATACAGAAAGACATTCAAAGAGAATCTGTCACCACGAAATACAATGCAATATGCAGGGAGCATGTTGTAGAGCAGGAGGAGCTGAGCGTTCAGTAAAACTTTATACATTTATATCTCTGCTTTTTCTAAACCTAAGAACTCACCCATGCGCAGCTATCAGTGACTTTTCTGTATGCACATGTACACAGTGAATGCTATCAATCACTGATAAGACAGCCTCCTTGTACAACTGAGCTCGTAAATAGAATCGATATGAATGTATAAATTACTGAATCTCTCCCCACAAAGCTATATATCAATCTGCTCAGCTCCTCCTGCTCTATAACATGCTGCCTGCAGATTGCACTGGATTTTGTGGGGACAGGTTCTCTTTAAAGGGGCTGTCCCATTAAGACAACTTATCCCCTATCCACATGATAGGTGATAAGTGTCTGATCACTGGGGGTCTGTCTGTAAGGAGCCCCGTCATTCACAAGAACAGGAGCCCATGCTCCCCCCATCTGAATGGAGCAGCGATTACACTTGCGTGCAGCCACTCCATTCAGCTCTGTGGGGATACCAGAGATAGATTAGTGTTTGTACACAGCTACTAAAGCAATCCCTTAGGCCCCTTACACACGAGTTTTCCATGCAGGTGCAATGCGTGACGTGAACGCATAGCACCCGCACTGAATACTGACCCATTAATTTCAATGGGTCTGTGTACATGAGCGCTGTTTTTCACGCATCAGTTCTGCGTTGCGTAAAAATCGCAGCATGTTTTATATTCTGCGTTTTTCACACAGCCCTGGCCCCATAGACGTGAATGGGGCTGCATGAAAAACGTATTGCATCCGGAAGCAAGTGCTTCCCCTCCAGCCCTATTTTACTTAGCATTCTGTATTCAGAATGCTATTATTTTCCCTTATAACCATGCAACGCATCCGGACCATATCCGGACACGCTCGTGTGAAAGAGGCCTTAGAGTTACATGGAGAGGCCGACAGACGTGCATCTGCTGCTCCATTCAAACAGGGAGCACAGGCCCAGTTCTCATGATTGGCAGGGAACCCAGTTGTCGGACCTCCACCAATCAGACACTTATCCCCATCCTTTAATTTATTGTGCCCCAAAGTGATCACAGGACAGAGAAAACTACCAACACTAACTCCTGGAAAAACCCACATTAACAAATAACATTTCTCTTTTTCTACTTAAACTGGGGAATATAATTTGTTCAATTGTGAGTATCTCGTAGGGTCTAGAGTGTTCAGCAATAAAATGAAACACATTTGTCTGTTTGTGGCGCTCCTCAGCCAGACTCATTTAACAAGGTGTGAGCAGCGACACAAATCTACTACAGCTCGTGGCTGGAACAGATTTCAGTTCTGGCGCATGGACAGCGGAAGATGTGACAAATTAATAAACTGGTTGGATCTTCCTTTCAATGTGGTGTTAACTAAGACACGTGAAACACCAGTCTTGGGAAATATCAGATATTATAAATCTGCATATCGTGATATTTACACTGTGAACCGATGGGCCACATTAAATTATACAACTGAACTGACTGAAAGTGCGGCAATAACAGAAAGGGGATCAATAGTGCTGTTAGATGTATGCATTTAACAGTTTGCAAAAAAAGTCATAAATTGCATCAATTTATGAAAAAACAGGATGTGTGACAAATTTGTTGTGAGGCACATAAAAAGGTCATAAATCTGTAATAAATTTTCATTTTCACCATTCCTCCACTAAGAGGAGTTCCACTCCTTAAGTTATGATACTTTTTGCTTAGTAAATATCCCCTTATATGTGACAAGATAAGAATTTGATCATGACACACAGAGGGCAATTCAAATAATGAAGATTTCTCTACCATACCAGCATAACAGGAGAAGCAATCTTGCGCTTGTGGGCCAAAGCAACTGTGACAAGATGGGTCACAGGCATAGCAATTGCCATCTGCCACTTAAGAAGAAAATGTATAATTATAATAAGTGTTATAATGATTATTGATATGAATGTTCATTGCATACATGTACATTTAGCTACATAATAGGTATATTTTTATATCATAATTAGTTTGGTTATAGAGTGATCCCTAAAGATACAATAGCCTCAGGATACAAAATGGTAAGGCTACTTTCACTCTAGCATATTACTGGATCCTGCGGGGTTCAGCAAAAACGCTTCCGTTACTGATAATACAACCATCTGCATCCGTTATGAACAGATCCGGTTGTATTATCTTTAACATAGCCAAGACGGATCCATCATGAACTCCACTGAAAGTCAATAGAGGACGGATCCGTATTCTATTGTTTCAGATTGTGTCAGAGAAAACGGATCCGTTCCCATTGACTTGCATTGTGGGTCATGGTCTGTCTTGCTCCGCAGCAAACCGCAGCAATTCCGTTCTGTTCAGTTACGTTTTGTCCCCATTGACAATGAATGGGGACAAAACGGAAGCGTTTTTTTCCGGTATTAAGACCCTATGACGGATCTCAATATTGGAAAATATTAACGCTAGTGTCACGGCTGGCGGTGGGGGAAACCCCCAGCCGTGCGGTGCCTGGAGATGGTAGGGTTACCCCTTTGCCGGGACCACAGAGTTAGGGAGCAGGTAACCTCCTATTGCGTCCCTAACGCTGACCCTGTCTCCTGTCAGTATGAGCCGACCTTGGTGGTAGGAGGGCTCATATGCCGGAACCTAAGAGTCCCTGCAAGCCCTCAAGTCGGCCCTGAACTAGGGGACAGAGTAAGACGACCTGCTCCTCCTAGACACGGAGGAGCAGGAGTCTCAACAGCCAAGCAACACAGGGGATACAAAAACAGCTATGGCAGTGGCAGTCAAATGGAACCAACTCATCACTCACCTGCCACAGACAACACAACCAGGAACCCATGTGCAGGTGCTGTAAGTACAAGACAACAACGGACACAGCACACACCAGACATCACACAGGAACCCTGGACCATAGCTGCAATAACACAAAACCCCACACACACCTAGATAACACCGTGTAACAAAGGTTTTAAACTTACAATGGTTTATGACCAGAAGGATGGTCCCCACCAGGCAGATGGAGGCGACAGGCGGCTGCTCCAGCCAGCATGGCTGAGAGCAACCTACTGAGCCCAGCCAGGGACTGAGGCTTTATAGGCCAAGAGGCCCCACCCAACGATCAGCACACACCCAGTGAAGTCACACACACTGGGAAGGAAGTTAACCCTTCCAGCAACACAGAAGGGAAACTCACATAAAGGGGAAAGCACACAACCTCACTCACCTGTCTCCGACGGCAACGGCATGCGTGGCAACCGTGTCCTCCAGAACAGCCAACAGGCCGAGACACTTCCACAGCATGCAAACATCGCCAGACGTTGCCGCGGACAACCGCAGGTGAAGGGAGGAGTCCAGGTGCATATAAAACATCACCTCGTGCACAACAAACAACACAAAGTGCACACAGACATACAAACGGGCATTCACACAAAACCCGTTGCCAAGGGCAACCGCACGCACACTTGTTGTCCGCGGCAACCGCACCTGAGGCAAACAACTAAGTGCCCCAGCTGCGGTTGACGAACTCCCAAACCGTGGGTAACAGCATGCGGCACCCAAGGAGTCACGACCATGACCAAGGGTCGTGACAGCTAGTGTGAAAGAATCCTAAAACATCTTTATTGGTTGTCTGTGGCACTAAAAGTTCTGTACTGACCCTGTCCGTGCCAGGATAAGCTGCTCCTTTGGACACTAGGTGAGCTGTAGCTTCATTTTATTTTTCTGGTACATCTATATTCTATGCAAGACCCTGAAGAAGCCCCTGCCCTCACCATAGAAAGTGATTTCCAGCTTGCAGCATGTATTCCTGTCTGTTTGATGTAAGCACTTGCTTTATACGTCTTGGGTTATCTGCTTTTTCCCCTTACTTTTTCTTATTTTGGGATTATATTTTTGGGTTTTGAAATCAATTACTGGTTTTCTTCTTCCAAACAAATCCAAAATGTTGGTGATTCTCTTCAGATGAATTGTGCAAAACAGCACCTGCCAGTTTACTTTTAAAATTCAATAGGCCCCTTTCACACGGGAAAGTATTCCGCGCGGGTGCAATGCGTGATGTGATCGCATTGCACCCGCACTGAATCCGGAACCATTCATTTCTAATGGGCTGTGCACATGAGCTGTGATTTCCACGCATCACTTGCGTGAATGGGGCCACGTGAAAATTGCAAGCATCCGCAAGCAAGTGCGGATGCGGTACGAGTTTCACGCATGGCACGCTAGGTGACGATCGGGCTGGGGACCCGATCTGTATTATTTTCCCTTATAACATGGTTATAAGGGAAAATAATAGCATTCTGAATACAGAATGCAAAGTAAAATAGGGAGGGGTTAAAAATAAAAAAAATTAACTCACCGAGTCCACTTGATCGCGTAGTTGCGGATCTCTGTCTTCTTCTGTAATGTTGAGCTGCCGGCAAAGGACCTTTGGTGACAGCACATCACATGGTCCAACCACATGGACCCTCACTATGGTGAAGAACAATGTGATTGGACCATGTGATGAGCACAGTGACGTCACCACAGGTCTTGAAGATAGACCGGCAGCTATGGAGCAGGTTAGTTAACTTTATTTTTTATTTTTAACCCCTCCATCCCTAATTTACTTTGCATTCTGTATTAAGAATGCTATTATTTTCCCTTATAACCATGTTATAAGGGAAAATAATAAAATCTACACAACACCTAACCCAAACCTGAACTTCAGTGATGAAGTACAGGTTTGAGTCTGGGTACCAAACATGCCGATTTTTCTACGCGCTTGCAAAACGCATTAAAACGCTTTGCACTTGTGCGGAAAAATCGTGCATTTTACCGCAACGCACCCGCATCTTATCCGGCCCTCACATGCCACGCTCGTGTAAAAGAGGACATACACTAGCAGGGAAAAAAGGGTAGGGAGGATGAAGATGGAGGATCACATGACCCTAGGTGGGCCCTGGCTCGCGCATTTGCCCACAATGCTTTTCAAGCGGCCTGACAGACATTTTGGCTAAATGCACACGATCAGGATTGCGTGCAGATTTTCTGCACGGATTTGTGTGCGGAAAATCCGCACTGTAGGTCATGTACATTTTATTCTATGATAATTTGAAATTCTCAGTGCACACGATGCAGATTTTTTCCGCGCGGATTTTGACCTGCGGTGCAGATTTTTTAATCCACAGCATGTCAATTTATTTTATTTTTACTGACCAGATTTTCTTCATTCACTTAGTAAAATCTGCATGCGGAAAATCCGCACCAAATCCGCATGCAAATCTGAACCAATTGATGCGGATTGACCGCATAGATTTGCCTGCGAACACCTGCGGATTTCAGTAAGGATGCTCGCACATGAATCCTGAACGTGTGCATGTACCCTTAGGAGGGAGGATATTGGCTGATCTAGTAGGCTCTGTGTAAGCTGTAAAGCACAGATGCCACTGATGTGAGAGAATGTGTCTTCCATGTGTCAGACAAAAGCCAGCCATTTTAGGGTCTTGCAGGGACAGTGTAGTCATACATTTAGTTAGGCAGATTGAATTAATAGGAAGAAAGTCAGGTTATATCAGTAGGGAGAGCATAGGGGCAATTAGTGTACTTGGTTTGGGTGTCTTACAGTGATGGCAGCTGCTGGAGCTCTTCATGTATTTCACTACCTGCATAAAGTTCAATTAAAGAGACAATACTTTTTACTGTGCATGAGCCAGCCTTTTATTTTCCAAAAACCTGTTACGAAGCTTTTACAGGTCATACGTGTTTTATATGCGTATTCCCAACACCACCAGCAGCATATATTTTGCTACATATGCTGCAGAATTTCTTTTTCTTTCAAAAATCTAGTAGCAATTTTGCTACTGTTTATGATTGAGCAATTTAGCACATTTTAGTGCGTCAATAACAGTGTACAGTGTGTTTGTACCAGGAGACATTTAATTGCACCTGTGTTTATTACAATTTTTTATTTAACACATTTTACTGCATCACTACCAATGTATAATGTGTTCATAGCAGGCAATATTTAATTGTGCTTGTAATTTTCACCCCAAAAAAAATAATTTTTAGCAATTTTGCTACCATTTATAGTTGCACAATTTAGAGCATTTTAGTGCTTCAGTATGAGATTATAGTGTGTTTGCAGCAGGGTACATTTAATTGCACCTGTGTATATAAAAAAAATAAACAGTTGCAATTTTGCTACTATTTATAGTTGCACAATTTAGCGTATTTTAGTGCCAGTGTACAATGTGCTTGTAGAAGGAGAGGTTTAATTGGGCCAGCATTTATTTAAAAAAAAAAAAACTGTTGCAATATTTCAACACTGTCAACCATAGCTTTATATGTCAGTGTCACTGTGACATTATTTACAATTGCTGTCATTGCATTAAACAGCTTAAAGGGCTTCTGTCAGCCCACTAAACAGTTTTTTTTTTTTTGGTTTACTAATAATTCCTATACTGCGAGCTCCCTATACATAAGTTAAATAATCATTTTGGTTCAGTAGAATTTTATAAAAAGCTATTTTTAAAATATGTAAATTACCTTGCTACCAGCAAGTAGGGCGGCTACTTGCTGGTAGCAGCCGCATCCTCCGATCCTAATGACGCCCCCTCCGCATTGTGATTGACAGGGCCAGGGAACGGAATCGTTCTCTGCTGGCCCTGCCTGTTTGCAATCAAAATCCGGCGCCTGCGCCGCGGCCGTACCTATCTTCAATGTGCGCAGGCGCACTGAGAGGCGGCCGCTCCATCCTCAATGCGCCTGCGCCGGGTATAGATGTGACGTCATCGGCGCAGGCGCATTGAGGATGGAGCGCCGAGCGAGCGGCCGCCTCTCAGTGCGCCTGCGCACATTGAAGATAGGTACGGCCGCGGCGCAGGCGCCGGATTTTGAATGCAAACAGGCAGGGCCAGCAGAGAACGATTCCGTTCCCTGGCCCTGTTAATCACAATGCGGAGGGGACGTCATTAGGATCGGAGGATGCGGCTGCTACCAGCAAGTAGCCGCCCTACTTGCTGGTAGCAAGGTAATTTACATATTTTAAAAATAGCTTTTTATAAAATTCTACTGAACCAAAATGATTATTTAACTTATGTATAGGGAGCTCGCAGTATAGGGATTATTAGTAAACCAAAAAAAAAAAAGGTTTAGTGGGCTGACAGAAGCCCTTTAAGGCCTCATGCACACGACCGTTGTTTTATTCCGTGTCCATTGCGCCGTTTTTCGTGATTTATTGCAGAACCATTGATTTTCAATGGGTCCGTTGAAGACTTGGCTAATGCACCATTTGCCATCAGCGTCCGTGATCTGTGGTTCCAGTCCGTCAAAAAAATATAACCTGTCCTATTATTTTCACGGAAAACTGTTCGCGGAACCATTCAAGTCAATGGGAGCGCAAAAAAAAGAGGAGGCACACAAGATTGTCATCCGTGTCCGTGCGTCTGCGTCCTTTTTTTTCCTACCATTTGCATGGCAAACCTGACTTTTTTTTTACTTTCCTTTATGTCTGGTGGTCCTCCAAAAATAAAGGAAGACAAACGGAAACAGATCACAGAACAACGGAACCCCATTTTGCGGACCGATAAAAACAACTGTCGTGTGCATGCGGCCTAAAAGGAAGCGGGGAGTAAAAAGTGAAAAAAATAAATAAATAAATAAAAGTCCTAGGAGATCTCAAAGTGGCATACAGCGTTTTTTAGGCCAGTTGGAGCACTTTTGATTTGTGTAAAATTGATTTGGACCCTAATGTAATTTTGTGAAAATCGCAGCAAGCTCTATAGTGTGCGTTTTTCACGCAATGCAGAAAAGAATGGGGCTGCGTGAAAATCGCAAGCATCCGCAAGCAAGTGCAAATGCGATGCGATTTGTTACGCATGGTTGCTAGAAGATGATAGGAATGAGCAACCCCGGACCCCATTAAAGTCTATTCACTGTATTATTTTCCCTAATAACATTGTTAGAAGGGAAAAAATTAGCATTCTTAATACAGAATGCTAAGTATAATGTGACATGATAGGTTAAAAATAAAAATAAATGAACTCACCTCATCCACCTGATCGCGCAGCCAGCATTGTCTTCTTTCTTCATCTTTCAGGACCTGCAAAAGGACCTTTGATGACGTAATCCTTCTATCTTCATTCAGCAGGACCTGCACTGACGTTACCACGCTCACCACGTGGTGAGCGCGATTACGTCATCAAAGGTCCTTTTGCAGGTCCTGAAAGAAGAAGAAAGAAGATGATGCCGGCTGCGCGATCAAGTGGATGAGGTAAGTTATTTACACTGCAGACACGGCCGGCGGGAGGAGAGCAGCGCTAAATATATAGTTATGTTCAGCTGACATTAGCACATCGCTAATGTCAGCCAGCTTAACACCCATTTTTCAGGTGACAGAAACCATTTAAGGAGCTATACAACTCAAATGTTGTACAGAGACCAAATAAGCCCATGTGCCTGAACCCTAGCCTTAGCTCTGCTAAAGGACATTACCACTGTATAAGGAATATCAAGAATATTATATGGTTTGTTGTAAACTTAAAGCAATTGTCTATGCTCAGGACAGACCATTCCTTGCCTGGTCCTTCTTACACATGTGTTGTGTAAGAAGTGTAACAGCTTTGCCCTGTTAATCAACATTCATAGGAAGGGGCTGGATGACCGTAGAAGTGGAGAGTCAATGGACCTTTCTTGTACCGAGGGCAATGCCCTTGGTGCACTGAACTACAAGTTTGCATGATCATTAAAAGTGTTATTTTAGAACAACGGACGATCGATTTACAATAGGACAGCGTTTGCTTTCAGGTTAGCCAAGCCTATTTGTCTCTGCCCTTGGTTTATTAGGGCTGCTTCTGATGACCGACTCCCTTTTAATTTACGATCACAATGATTAATGTATACCCTACTGTGAAAAGGTGTTAAAGTCCACAAAGATATTCGCTGAACTGTTTTAACGCAAAATATTATTACATTTTACAGTATAACCGTCAATATGTTTGCCTTCTGAATGAGGGAAGTTATGATGTGGGATGCAATTTAGTGTGGAACAGTTAATATCGCTTATCTAGCACTCCCGGGAATTGCTAAGAGCTTTGAACATTGACTAGTTCAGCATTTCCCAAATTACCAGCATCTGGACTATAGCATGGGATTAATCATATTACAGTTGGCTATCTTGCCTCAGCACTCTATTCTGTATCGTTGTTTGTATAACAATGACTAAGCAAGTCTATCTAATATGTCAAGAGGTGAGAGATGCTAGACAGAATGAAATCAGAATGTCCTAAACCCAAGCTGCATATTCAAGTATCAGTTAAACTGGTTGGTTTAAATAACCATCCAATCTGAATATTTTATACTGGATCAACCTAATATTCTGTATAGATTTTATAGATGGCATAATGCTCTATAGAATATGTTATATTCAATGGACCATATCAATCCAAAAGTAAACAGAACAGCTGAAGGAATATCAAAATCCATTTGGTTACCCTGAAATCCCATCAGCAGAGTGTACACATCTGGTCTGAAAGGGTCTCACCACCTTATCTGGTTGACTTGGACTATGGGCCTTTCACACATTCACTTGATTAATTATTGCACTCACTCAAATGCTTCTCTAAACTGTCTAGTGAGAGATATCTGTAAAGAATAAATCAAGGCAACTGGACGTACTGTAGATTTCTTGAAAACTTTTCACTCGTTCTTCCAACGAGCTTTCTCAATTCTGAGTGACTGTACAAGAATTCTGGGAATAAATATGTAACTGAATCCACATCTGGTAATTATACCCAGCATGGGGTCAGAGGTCATTATACCCAGCATGGGGTCAAAGGTGTTGAAACCATTATCCGAATTGGACTCAGTAGGTGATAAAGATTTCCCAGAAAAAGGTGTCAAGACAGCATTGTATGTGGCAGAAAATAGATGTCTAACCCCCCCCCCCCCCCCCGCCTGTATTCAAGCTTGGCTTCTCCATTTTTACGTAGATGGCCTCCTTCACACCTCGTTTGTACCAATCGGCCTCCTTATCCAAAAAACGTACTTGACTGTCTTCAAAGGTGTGACCTGTTCCTTTTAGATGTAAGTACACGGCTGAATCTTGACCAGAGGTTTTGGCTCTTCTATGCTGAGCCATACGCTGATGTAGTTGTTGTTTTGTTTCGCAGATATACAGCTCTGAGCATTCCTCATTGCACTGGACTGCGTACACAATGTTGTCCATCTTGTGTTTAGGCGTTGGTCTTTAGGGTGAACCAATTGTTGCCTCAGTGTGTTGCTGGGTTTAAAGCAGACAGGGATGTGATGTTTATTAAAAATCCTTTTGAGTTTCTCAGACACCCCAGCTACATATGGAATAATCATGATCTTGCGTCTGTCATGCTTCTCGCCCTCACTGGTAGTCTTGGAGCTCTTTCTTCTCCTTCCTTCTGTTTTGTCTAGTGAGAGGTACAACCTTACAATGAGCAGCCATACCATTCAAACCACCTAAGGTGGCATTCAAATTTCCGCATTATTGGTTCACATCTGATCTGCATTTTTGCAGATTGGTTGCGGACACATTTATTTCAATGGGGCCACAAAGACGCGGTCAGCACACCGCGTGCTGTCCACGTCAATATTTACATTCCACGGCCCTGAAAAAAAAATTGAATATGTTCTATTCTTGTTCATTTTCTGGATAAGAATAGGCATTTCTAACAAAGGGCAGGACAAGCTGATCTGAAAAATGCAGATCGCACATGACCGGTATCCGTGTTTTGCGGATCCGCAATTTGCAGACCACAAAACTGATACAGTCGTGTGAATGCACCCTAACACTGTGCAAGTCACCCTTGTGCCTCTAGAACAGCTTTAACCCATTGAGCCATGTACACCACAACACTTCTGAAGGTGTCCTTTGGTACCTGGTATCAAGATACAGGCAGTAGATCCTTTAAGTCCTGTAACTTACGAGCTGGGGGCTTCATCAATTGGCCTTCATGGACTTGTTTTTCCAACACATCCCACCTATGTCCTGGAAAAACGAGTTCAGGCCAACACCTTGAACTCTTCGTCATGGTAAGCCAACCATTACTGAACAATTTTTGCAGTTTCGTATTAGGAAATACTTTGGTGTATTTGGTTTGCAATAATCTGTAAGTAGCAGATGCATATTGAACTACCATTTAAATGAATGTTAGGACAAAAGATTTTGAAGTATAACATTGCCTAGAGCATCACACTGGCTCTGCCGGCTTGTCTTCCTTCGATAGTGTTTCCTTGTGCCATCTTTTCCCCGGGATTTATCAGACCAGGCTACCTTCTTCCATTGTTACATGGTCTACCTCTGATGCTTGTGTGCTTTGTAAGGTAGTATGGGTGGCATAGGCACTTTGACCGGTCTGAGGCACTGTGTACAATGACACATTTCCATCACAACCCCTGCATTAACTCGTTCACCAAATTTATGGTACAGCAGCTCTTCTGCTAGGGTTTGGTCCAAATCAATAAGCTTTGGGTGGCTATGACCCTGTCTCTTTTTTTCAGTTGTTTTGATGAAGGTACCATATAGTGCATATGGGGAAAACCCCACAAGGCCTTCAAATTTGGAGATGCTCTGACCCAGGTTTCATCATAAATTTATTTCTGTCACATAAGCTGCTGTGACATCATAATTCTCCAGTTCATACGTTTCTTTGATGACTCCAGTTAGTTTCATTCAGGTATGTTGTAAGGTCATAAGTGGGTTTCTGTCAGGATAGCTGCTGTGACATCACATCTGTGTGTCCCTCAAGTAAGCTGCTGTGATATCACAAAGGTGTTTCTGTCAGGTGCAGTACGCTGCGGTGACATGACAAGGGGTTTTCCATTAGGTAAGCTGCAGTGACATCACAATCATGTATCCATTGGGTAACTGCTGTGACTTCAAAAATGTGACTGCATCAGAAAAGCTGATTTCACATCACATATCTGTTTTTTTATATAGGTAAGTGTCTTTGATATTCTAACTGCATTTTAGTAAAGTAACGGTTGAGACATCATAGATGTTTCAACGAAGTAGGATACTGTGGCACCACTAGTGGGTTGCAATTAAAGGGGTGGTCCTAGGGTTTTATCCTCAGGATAGTCATCAATATCCGACTGGCATGGGTCCGACAGCTGGCACCTACACCGATCAGCTATTTAGAGAAGAGGAGGCGCTCCATGCGAGTACTACTTCCTCTCAGTGCTCGCATGGAGGTCAGAAGCTAAACACAGAATGGTTTCTAAGCAAAGGATTTTCCAGAATTTTACCCCTGATTGGCTGATCCAGGCTGTCTGTCAACCTCTAAGCCAATCAGGGCAATCCCTTCCCTCCACTTCCTCACAGATTTATGTGACCCTCCATCTTCTTCCTTCCTCATGGTTTTTCCTGGCAATACTCACAGTAAAATGGTGCTAGGCACGGTTTTTACACAATTTGTCTGAAAAGAATAGGTGGAATTTTTGTGAAATGTGTTTCGAAATGATCTGATCATCTCTGCTGAGGAGCATTACTGCTCTGGTGTCAGTGTGTGGATCATGGAAGGGTCTGACAGGCTGACAAATCCTCCCTGCTAGTTGGCATTGTACATATGGGTTATATAATGGTTTCATCTTTCTCCTCATCTGACGGTCTCTTTATCACTTACTTTTGTAAATTGCAGCGCCAAGTCATTAAATTTAACTCTTTACATTGCATTCCTGAATAGATTACTGTAACATTAGCTGTAGGTAAGCAGTGTGGGCTTATATTTCTTGACTTTTAGCTTCAATAAACAAAGTACGGTAAGCTGAATCAACATAAATTATTGTTTTTCTCTGTAAAGTGCACCCCCCACCACCACCAATTCCTGGCACCCTAGGCACATGCCCTCATATGCCTTGCTGTGAACACAGCACCGATTACTTATGTATGCTGCTGTGACACCACAAATAGTTTCAGTCAGGTTACCTAAGTGGTGAATATTTTATAAGTAACATTACATTACAAGTTGGAAATCATGGACACCATATACGGACATCATATACTCTTCTTGCACAGGGGACTTTTTTGTTGTTGGTGTCTGCCCCTATGATCTATACTTGTATAAAGATACTTTCAACGGTGCAGTATATGTACTATGTACTACCACAACTAGCAAAACTAATGTCTATATTGGTGCAAACTATGGACACTGGGGCCTATTCATCAGTGTTAAACTGAAATGAGAGGTTGGCCAATTTTTGACCAATGTGTATGTAAGATGACTATATGGCACTTAGTAATACAGTATAGCCTTTGATGATAATCTGTGCCATTTGCTTTATTTCATAAGCCATTTCCCCTGCTAGGCAAATCATCTGTGCTCTCCACATAGAGGTCCTGTCCATAAGATGGTCACTGAGGGTCATGACACATCACTCAGCATCCTCCATTCAAATACACTGCACCTGCACTAAACGCCCCGCTGAGCAAGTGCAGGTGCAGTAGCTTTGAATGGAGGAGGCTGAGTAATATATCTGGTCACATGAACCTTCATCAGCAGCCATTTTATGGACAAGACATCCATGAAGACTTGTATATAATAATAGCCAATAATAATAATAATAAATATAGCCAATAATACAGAATGGCTTATGAATTATAGAAAATGGTGCAGTATATTAACAAAGGCTATATTAGTAAGTGTCATAGTGGTGCTCTGTGCCCATCAACATCCTAATATGCGGGGTAGGTACAGGCAGCACATCGCTCACCTAGCCTGTTCCCGGCCACAAGACACCTGTGTCCCACACTACAGCTTGGATCCAAGGTGTCTTTCTGTGTGTGTATTAGGGATCATTCACACGGCCGTTGCCGTATTGCAGCCCGCATACGGCAGATCCGCAATACACGGGGCACCGGCCGTGTGCATTCCGCATCACGTATGTGGACCACAAATCCGGAGATGGGGTGCGGAACGGAACCCTACAGAAGCACTACGGAGTGCTTTCGTGGGTTCCGTTCTGTGTCTCTGCACCACAAAAAGATAGACCTTGCTCTATCTTTTTGTGGAACGGACGGATCGAGGACCCATTCAAGTGAATGGGTCCGCGATCTGCATGTGGCTGCCCCACGGTCGGTGCCGCAATTTGTGGTCCACAGCACGGGCAGTACACAGTCGTGTGAACAAGCCTTTAAAGAAATGTTTCCCTGCAGTGCTGCAAGGGTTAATTCCCTTTCTGATCCTGTGCTCAGCTTTTTGAATAATAAGCTAATCCATTCCACCATTACTTACATTTTCCACAATGGTTGAAGATCTAGCAATAATTTCTAACAACACAAGTAATTGGAAATCAAGGGGAGAAGATTAAGTGATAAGTAAGTTTAAACTTGTTGTGGTGTCAGATTATAATTTTGTTTACATACCATTAAAATATTGTTCATCCATGCAAGTCACAAGATTACACATTCCAAATGTTGGTTCCTTCCCATCTGGGCAAGAGTCACAGTCTCGGGGAGAGGGCCCATGACAGGTCAGGCAAGATTTGTGACAGGTGTCACATTGCCACTTCATAGTATCTTGAAACATGCCATCTGGGCATTTAAGAGCACATTTAGAGTCTGTAATTAAGCATAATTTGTATTATTGTTATTGCTATGCATAATCATCATTGCATCTATGTTCACACACAGGGACACATCAGCCATGAGGCGAGATGAGAATTTAGCCTCAGGCCTCGGCCAAGCTTCCTCGTAGGTGTCACGACCCTGGGTCTTGGTCGTGACTCCTTGGGAGCCGCATGCAGTTACCCGCGGTTTTGGTGTTGTGGGGGCACTTAGTGGTTTGCCTCAGGTGCGGTTGCCGTGGATAACACGCATGCGTGCGGTTGCCCTTGGCAACGTGTTTTATGTGCACTCCCTTTGTGTGTTTGTTGTGCACGAGATTGTGTTGGTTGTATGCACTTGGACACCTCCCTTCACCTGCGGTGGTCCGCGGCAACGTCTGGTGTTGTGTGCATGTGGTGGCAGGGTCTCGGCCTGCTGGTTGTTCTTCAGGACACGGCTGCCACGCATGCCGTTGCCAGCGGTAACAGGTGAGTGAGTGTGTGTGCTATTTCCCTTTTAGTTGGTGTTTTCCCTTCTCTTCTGTGGTGTAGGAAGGGTTAACTCCCTTCCCAGTGTGTGTGAGTCACTGGGTGGGTCTGACCGTTGGGTGTGGCCACTTGGCCTATAAAGCCTCAGTCCCTGGCTGGGTTCAGTAGGTTGCTCTCAGCCATGCTGGCTGGAGCAGCCTCCTGTCTCCTCCATCTGCCTGGTGGGGACCATCCTTCTGGTCATAAAACCTTTGTTACCTTGTCTGATGTTATGTTTATGTGTATGTGGTTGCTGGTTTGTTGCACCTTATGGTTCCCTGGTTCCCCGTGTGATGTATGGTGTGTGCTGTTGTCTTTTCTGTTGTTGGAGACAGACAGCACTTTTGCATGGGTTCCGGGCTGTGTGTTTGTGGCAGGTAGGTGAGGTTGTAGTTCCACATACCTGCCACTGCCATAAGTTGTATTGGATTCCCCTTATTACCAGCTTGGCCTTTCTAGGCTCCTGTTCCTCCGTGTTCTGGAGGAACAGGTAGTCTATCCAGCTCCTAGCCTAGGGACCTGCGGAGGGATAGTAGGGACCCGAGGTTCCTGCGCATGGGTCCTCCTACCTTAAAGGTCGGCCCATGCAGGTTAGGGGTTAGGGTCAGATCAGGGAGACTTTAGGAGGTGACCTGCTCCCTGATCCTGTGGTCCTGACCTTGCGGCGACCAAACATCTACGGGTACCGCACGGCTGGGTGTTTCCCCCACCGCCAGCCGTGACAGTAGGCAGCAGTTCATTAGGCCTAAAGCCTGGTGGTACAGTACATGGGCATATGTTCAGCATAGCACACCTTCACTGGTAACTAGCAAATTAGGAAACCTAAAGCTCAGGCACCCTCCCCTTGGGGAAGGTACCTTAAGTACCCAGGGACAGCCTGCAGTAGAAACTTTGGACACCAGTGGCGGGGACTGCTGCAGCTGGAGCAGGAGGACAAGTGAGACTGGACCACTGAGATGGCAAGAAGGCTGGCTGGGTGAGTAGTGCAACGCTTATGCCTGCAAAGAGGAGCAGGCCAGTGGCAGGCTTGGGATGCCAGCATAACAGAATCTTTACAGGATGGCTCTTTTAAGGTAGGTCTCCGCCACCTTACAAGCAGGCATTTCTGTGTGCCAAGCCAGGACCAGAAACTGGAGACCATCAGGGAACCTTTTAAAATTAGTTTCTTTCAAATAAATCTAAATTCTGGGCTGTTGAAATAAAATATTTTTACAAACTTGATTCTATTGACAGAAAATAAACTGGAAATGTAAACCAGAAACAGATTTCCTATGAAATGTTATAGATTCTTGTAAAGAACATTCTTCTTGTTAGGAGAATTATAAGAGGGGTGTGTATTGTCCTTTTATCTCAATGTGTTGAACCATTCACCACTGCACAAATAAGAGCAAGAGACAGGTATGTAGACAAGTGGCTGATAAGCGTTTACAGCTCTCTTCTTACCATGCAAATAATATCCACTTTGGCAGGAAGAGCAACGCGTTTCATTGAGGCATTCAGTGCACCCTGATGGACAAGCAAGACACATTTTCCTGCCATTGTCCTCATATGTTTTCGGGGGGCAGTGTTTTCGGCATTGTAGATGGTACCTAAAATCAGAAGCAGTGGTAAAGGAACTAAACATCTATACGTGTTACAAAGACTGATGCATTATGCTGAGGTAAGCAGTAAGTGTCCCCACCCTGTGCTAACAAGGCACTGATTGCAAATATATTGCTGAGCAACAAGACATCGATTACATGATATGTTTTTACAGTTATAGGGCTCATGCACAGGAACGTATGTATTTTGCGGTCCTCAAAAAACGTATCCGCAAAAAGTACGGATGATGTCCGTGTGCATTCTGTATTTTGCGGAACGGAACAGCTGGCCACTAATAGAACAGTACTATCCCTACCCATAATGGGGACAATAATAGTACATGTTCTATGTCTTTGCGGAACGGACATACGGAAACGGAATTCACACAGAGTAACCCGTTTTTTTTGTGTGGACCCATTGAAATGAATGTTTCCGCATACGGTCAGCAAAGAAAAAAAACGGAACAGACACAGAAAGAAAATACGCTCGTGTGCATGAGCCCATATGTTAAGATGAAAGTGTGCATAAAATAAAACCTGTGTTCCTGTTTTCAAGCCCCCCCCCCCCCCGTCCCCCCATTTTACAGGAAACAAAATTATGTTCACAATGGTTAACACCCTCCCTCCACATGGAAATGCCTTCATTCATTTTACAGTACAAAATATACAGACAAAAATACTGAAAATAAATACAAAAATCAAACAGATTCAACCTTCCAGGCCCTCCAGTCCCAAAATAAACCCTTTTAAACTGGCCATGCAAATTACTTTTTTGCTGCCCGAACGCGCAGAGAATGGAGGGTTCAAGCGACATTCTAAGGGTAGGTTCACGTCACCATTTTGTTTCCCTTTTTTTTTTTTTATCCTTCAGAAGACAAAAAAAAATATATGGATCCTTTATTTTGAGCATCCGTTTTGATCAGTTATGCTCATTTTGCATTTGTTTTAGCCATTTCTATCTGAGATTGGTTATTTTAGACAGAGAAAAAAAGTCCTCCACAAAGTACTTTGTTTTCTGTCTAAAATAACGGATCTCAGACAGAAATGACTAAAACAGATGCAAAATGAGCATAACTGAGCATAAAGGATGCTCAAAATAAAGGATTCCTTTTATATTTTTTTTTCAGTTTTTCTGATGGATGTGATGTGAACACAGCCTAATATGTATGGGGAGCTCTGACTGAAGGAACTGAATATTTTCGCCTGATCCTTTGGTTCTTCTGGGAGATAAGCAGCTGCCAGAAGAGTCTGGCATTGGCTTTCTCCACTCTCCCCATAGCATACACAGACATGTTTAGCTGAGCTGAAAGTGTGCATGTGTGGAGCAGCTGGGAGGGAGTGAGAAGAGATGTCTTGCTGCCGGCCAAATGATCGTTCAACTTTCAGCTATCGAATGTGTATGGGTGCCCTTAGATGAATGGAGCTCTGTGGATACATTTTAAGTATACGCTTAAAGCTTTTCTAGCTGATACTGCAAACATAGGGCTCAAATACAATGTGAGCAGAGTCTTAGGCCTCATGCACACGAACGTTGTTTGAATCCGCATCCGTGGCTCCGTTCCACGGCCCCGTTAAAAAAATATAACATGTCCTATTTTTGTCCGCGCTTTGCGGACAAGAATAGGCATTTATATTGCCGGCGCCCGTTCCGTTCCGCAAATTGCGGGAGGCAACACGGGCGGCTTCTGTTTTTTGCAGATCCACGGTTTGCGGACCGCAAAAAATGGCACAGCCGTGTGCATGAGGCCTTACATGCAATGGTAGTCAAATATTTTTATAGAATTTTGGAGTTTGGAAATCAGGAAATTGACTGCTAAACAAGGCACAATGCCTTGTAGGTCCAGCTCAGGTGAATGTAATGATACCTTTCATAACCCATCTGTTGCTTCTTTATGGAGAAGGAGTATTTTTTATTGATATGCAAATAAGCAGTTAAGTGCATCGAGGGTGGGCCCAAGCCACTCGGTGCACCATTTCTGCTCCTGCTTACTCGTCCAGACCCCCATGATTGACAGGGCCAGGAAGCAGGAGGAGAACACCCACCTTTGGTGCACTTAACTGCTCATTTGCATATGAATGAAAAGTACTTTTTTTCCAGGATGAAACAACAGATCATTAAGTGTAAGATATCATTAGATTCAACTGAGCTGGTCCTACAAGGCATTGTGCCTGGTTTAACTGAGAATTCCTCCATTTTCAATGAGACATATCTATTCCTAATCTAAACTCTGTTGGTTTTCCTATCACTACCCTTTGCATCTTACTGTAAAGCACCTGTTCTTTGAAAGTCCCAAAACAGATTAAAATAAATGTATGAATCAAAGATACATCTGACAAAATATTTTGAATTGCCTTTTTATTATGATATAAAGCTATAACGGGAAATCTCCATGCTCAATGATTGATGGAATATTCCAAGAATATCCCATCAATACAGTATGTGATCGCAGTAGGACCATTTTTTTTATCACATTTGCTGTACCTTTGATACATATGTGGGTTTTTTTTATAACATCCTATATGCTTCTACTATGTATTCACAATACAACATCTAAAAATCTTACAAATGACTTACAGAAAATAACCTTGAAAACAGCTGAGGCAGATTTCTGGATCATCTATACAGAGAAAAATATAGGTAAATGCTGGTGATTTTGCCCATTTGCTGACTACATGGGGAAACAACATACACAGGTATATTAAAGATATTGTAGGCTATGAGCTTACAAACGGCAATAATCAATAGAGCAACATAAACCAGTTCATACTAATATATATAATAAAAGCAAATAAATAAAAAGGTAAAATGATGGAGTCAATAAAGCAAAATAAACGCCAAAGGGAACATTACCCAGAATCATACAGGGTACAATTGCAATAAAGTGCATAGAGCCAAAGCATCAACGAAACAATGTATCATCTGAAATCAGGATGACTCTGGGTTAAGCCTCTTGCACACGAACGTGTGCGCCCTGTTGCCGTATTGCGGACCACATTTGCGAATCTGCAATACACGGGTGCCATTCCGTGGGCATTCCGCATCACGGATGCGGACCCATTCACTTCAATGGGTCCGCAAATCCGGAGATGCGGAATGATGCGGGACGGAAGCATGGAACGGAACCCTAGGGGAGCACTATGAAGTGCTTCCGTGACGTTTCGTCCTGTACTTCCGTGCTGCAAAAATATAGAACATGTCCTATCTTTTTACGGAACGGTTGGATCGCGGACCCATTAAAGTGAATGGGTCTGCGATCCGCTGCCCCACGGACGGTGTTTGTGCATTGCGGCCACGCACGACCACAGGGCGCACATGTTCATGTGCAGGAGGCCTTAGGGGGCATTCACACAACAGTATGTTTTTTTTTTTTGCAGATCCATTGTAACAATGCCTATCCTTGTCCCCAAAACAGACAAAAATAGGCCATGTTGTATCCTTTTTTGGGGAGCTACAGGACATGCACACGGATGCGAAAAAGCACACGGTGTGCTATTCGCATTTTTTGCAGACCCATTGAAATTAATGGGTCCGCATCCAATCCGCAACAAATACAGATCAGATGCAGACCAAGAATACGGTTGTGTGAATGGGGCCTTATCAGGGTCCTTGCAAATTTTTATTAACCTGCAATTCTTAGAGTAGTTTTTTTTTTATTATTTTAATTGTTGTTTTACTTTTAACACAGTGCTGCCTGCCCCTGGAATTGTAATTACCCCCGATAGCCCTTTTAACCCTTTGCCAATGTCCCATTAACTATATACATCTGAGCGGTCAGCATATATCTCTAAAAGGAGGCAGAGATAGTTTTTCACCATCACTGCTTTCCCCATTGCCCTGTACAGAACACTGAATGAGCACTGTGTGCACAGTGCCGCTTCCTGCTCTGGTCCCAGGGGCTGTGTGATTGTGCATGCTCCTGGACAGGGCCGGCCTTAGGTCTTCAGGCGCCCTGTGCGAGCTAACCTTGTGGCGCCCCCCCCCCCCCCAAAAAAAAACAAAAAAAAAAACTGCTTGTTGCTGGCATCATGGCATAGGCTGGCTGACTATCCAACCAAGTAGTTACCAGCCCTCACACCCCAAAGGCCGGTGTAATGTTATACTTCCCTAGTTCGTGAGATTTCCCTACCCTCGTCACTTCCGGTCGCACCGGACATGACGTGAGGAGGTGTGCAGCATCGCGCAGGCGCACAACGACAGGTTAGGGAAATTTCACAGCAGAATGCGCATGCGCCAGGAGCCTCGCCGGCGGTTAGGGTAGGGAAAAACTATGGGCCAATGCGCAGTGATCGGATGGATGTTTCAGCTGAACACCGGCCGACACTGCGCATGCACCGGGAGCCTCACCAGCGGTTAGGGAAGGGAAAAATGTACGTACGGGCCAGTGCTTTTTCCCTACCCTAACCGCTGGTGAGGCCCCCAGCGCATGTCGGCCGGTGTCCAGCTGATAAAATTAGTTTCCAATGTAGTATTAATAACTAAACAATTAAATAATAAACATATTGCATTGTCTACTTACCACCAGGACAATAAGATGATCTGGACTCTGGCTGCAGTCTGGCTCTGGGGACTCCATTGTCACTCTCTCCCCCCCCTTCCCTCGTCACTCTCATTATTCCCCCCCCCCAATCACTCTCATTATTTCCCCCCCCGCCATCACTCTCATTATTTCCCCCCCCCCCATCACTCTCATTATTCTCCCCCCCATCACTCTCATTATTCTCCCCCCCCATCACTCTCATTATTCTCCCCCCCATCACTCTCATTATTCTCCCCCCCATCACTCTCATTATTCTCTCCCCCCCATCACTCTCATTATTCTCTCCCCCCATCACTCTCATTATTCTCTCCCCCCCATCACTCTCATTATTCTCTCCCCCCCATCACTCTCATTATTCTCTCCCCCCATCACTCTCATTATTCTCCCCCCCCCATCACTCTCATTATTCTCCCCCCCCATCACTCTCATTATTCTCCCCCCCATCACTCTCATTATTCTCCCCCCCCCATCACTCTCATTATTCTCTCCCCCCCATCACTCTCATTATTCTCTCCCCCCCATCACTCTCATTATTCTCTCCCCCCCATCACTCTCATTATTCTCTCCCCCCCATCACTCTCATTATTCTCTCCCCCCCATCACTCTCATTATTCTCTCCCCCCCATCACTCTCATTATTCTCTCCCCCCCATCACTCTCATTATTCTCCCCCCCCCATCACTCTCATTATTCTCTCCCCCCATCACTCTCATTATTCTCTCCCCCCCATCACTCGCATTATTCTCTCCCCCCCCATCACTCTCATTATTCTCTCTCCCCCCCATCACTCTCATTATTCTCTCCCCCCCATCACTCTCATTATTCTCCCCCCCATCACTCTCATTATTCCCCCCCCCCATCACTCTCATTATTCTCCCCCCCCATCACTCTCATTATTCTCCCCCCATCACTCTCATTATTCTCCCCCCCCCATCACTCTCATTATTCTCCCCCCCCCCATCACTCTCATTATTCTCCCCCCCCATCACTCTCATTATTCTCCCCCCCATCACTCTCATTATTCCCCCCCCCCCATCACTCTCATTATTCCCCCCCCATCACTCTCATTATTCCCCCCCCATCACTCTCATTATTCCCCCCCCCCATCACTCTCATTATCCCCCCCCATCACTCTCATTATCCCCCCCCATCACTCTCATTATCCCCCCCCATCACTCTCATTATTTCTCCCCCCCCCCATCACTCTCATTATTTCTCCCCCCCCATCACTCTCATTATTTCTCCCCCCCCCCATCACTCTCATTATTTCTCCCCCCCCCATCACTCTCATTATTTCTCCCCCCCCCATCACTCTCATTATTTCTCCCCCCCCCATCACTCTCATTATTTCTCCCCCCCATCACTCTCATTATTTCCCCCCCCCCCCATCACTCTCATTATTTCCTCCCCCCCTCCCCCTTTTCACTCTCTTTTCCACCTCTAGTGTAGCGTGGCCGAGCTCTGTTCGATCCGCGGTACAGGAGCATTTGTTTCCTGTACCCGGCCGGACTGACAGGAAGTGCACACTAAGTGAGCACTTCCTGTCAGTCCGGCCGGGTACAGGAAACAAAAGCTCCTGTACCGCGGATCGAACAGAGCTCGGCCACGCTACATTAACAGCACACAGCAGGCGCAGGCAGGCGCTCAGCCTCAGCCACTCAGGCGGCGCAGAATGAGGGGCGCCGCCAGCCGCCCGAACTTATATAAGCAAGTTTTTTTTTTTTTAAACCGCAACGTGTGCCCCCTGCTGAATACAGGGGAGGGGGAGATGGAGGGGGCGGGGGCCCGCCCCGTGGGAAAACATAAGTGCCGCCTCGCCTGCCCATATTACATTGCGGGCTGTCGGCCGCCCGGCGCCCCTGTTGCTATGGCGCCCTGTGCGGCCGCACAGCCCGCACAGCCCAAAGGCCGGCCCTGCTCCTGGATCACTGTAGTGAGACTGTACAGCAATGTACAACCTCTATGGGGGCTGTATTCCTGCTGTAACTGGAGCTAATATTTCAGCCCCAATTACAGGAGAAATCAGCAATAAAATAAAGGAATGTAATGCTAAATGTTCTCCAAATGTCTTGTATGTCCTTAATGGGGGCACAAAGTATGAAATAAAAAAATATGCAAAACAAAAAATAAATTAATAAAATAATTTTAAAAACCGCCACTACATTCTGCACTACAGCTTCGAGCCCCCGCCCCCCAGAGACCATAACCCATACATCCCATATATCAAAACAACAGGTTCAAAAAGGGGACATAATTGAAAAAATATTTTAGTTGCACTATGTCTACTTAACAAAAAATGAAAAAATGGTTATAAAAATATAAAATTCTAAATAAAAAATGAGAAAACAATAAATCCCCAGATACCACTAAAACAAGGTGCAAAAATTATTTTTCACATATGTATTAAAAAAAAAATACAAAATGGTAAAAAGGAAGGGAGGTAAATGGACTGGTCTTGACCTGGTTAAAAATGAAAACAAGCTGAAGTTTAACATGTTCTACCTCTAAGGCCCCTTGCAGACGAGCGTCTCCGGATTAGGTCCAGATGCGTCCTGGGTGCATTGCGGCAAACCCGCGCGAGTAGGTTAGCAATTGCAGTCAGTTTTGACTGCGATTACGTTCCGTTGTTCAGTTTTTATCGCGCGGGTGCAATGCGTTTTGCACGCTCGTGATAAAAAACTGAATGTGGTACCCAGACCCGAACTACTTCTTAAAAAATAAATTAAATCACCTCCTCCAATTGATCGCGTAGCTGCCGGTCTCCTGTTCTTTCTTCAGGACCTGTCAAAGGACCTGTGGTGACGTCACTGAGCTCATCACATGGTACAATCACATAGTCCATCACGACGGTGATGGACCATGTGACGTGACGTCACCACAAGTCCTTTAGCCGGCAGCTCATGATTAAAGAAGTAAGAAGAGATCGGCAACTACTCGATCAGGAGGAGGAGGTGAGTTATTTTTTAATTTTTTAACCCTCAACTGACCTTCTACTAAGCATTCTGTATTAAAGAATGCTATTATTTTCCCTTATAACCATGTTATAAGGGAAAATAATACAGTGAATAGACTGTCATCTTAGCAACCATGCGTGAAATTCGCACCGCATCCGCACTTGCTTGCGGATGCATGCGATTTTCACGCAGCCCCATTTACTTCTATGGGGCCTGCGTTGCGTGGAAAATGCACAATATAGAGCATGCTGTGATTTTCACGCCAAGCACAAGTGATGCGTGAGAATCACCGCTCATGTGCACAGCCTCATAGAAATTAATGGGTCCGGATTCAGTGCGGGTGCAATGCGTTCACCTCACGCATTGCACCCGTGCGGAAAACTCGCCCGTGTGAAAGGGGGGCCTGAGGGCTCATGCACACAAACGTATTTTTTTTTTTCCGTGTCCGTTCCGTTTTTTTTTTGCAGACCGTATGCGGACCCATTTATTTCAATGGGTCCGCAAAAAAAACTGAAGTTACTCTGTGTCATTTCGTTTCCGTATGTCTGTATTTACGTTCCGCAAAAAAATAGAACATGTCCTATTATTGTCCGCATTATGGACAAGGATAGTACTGTTCAATTAGGGGCCGGCTGTTCCTACGGAATGCACACGGACGTCATCGATTTTATTTGCAAATCAGTTTTTTGCGGACCACCGCAAAATACATACGGTCACATGCATGAGCCTTAATAGTAACTGACGTTCAAAATGAAATAGGTGAATTTCCCAAACCTTTATGAAATATCTACATAGATATATAAACTACAATATTTATATTCGTGCGAAAAAAATTATTTCAAGCATTTAGATCACAATGGCTCTGAATAAAATGTGTTTATACATTTCTTCTTTTTCTTGATTTTTTAAGGAATTTTTTTCTGCCAGTTACAACCAAGTATTGACTCTTTTTTTCCAATTTGTTTTTATTTTATGATTGTTGATTTTTTATTCTATTTTCTGAACATGATTATGGGGGCTGCCATCTTGCCTGAGCTGTTGTGAAAGAAAATGTGTCACCAAACAAATGTTATCTGCTAGTTAAAACCAGATAGTGACACATATGCTTTTTCTAATCTGATTTTATTTTCTAATTGCAGATTTATTTATTCTATTCCTGAACATGATTATGGGGGCTGCCAACTTTCCTGAGCTGTTCTTAACAGCATTTAGAAAATTGCTTTACGACACATGTGCCATAGATACAACGTTCAGGAGAGGACCTTATTGACTTCTATGGCATGCTCTGTGACCTGAGCAGAGGTCATTGTAAAAGGAAAGAATAGATAAGATTTGAGAATCACCTACTGTGACTGGTCGATCCTGTCTTATCTATACACAGAGGTGATACCATTACAAGCAGGATTAGATTGACGGAAAAGTAGATAACTGCAGTAAAATGATCTGTACAGAGTATGAAGTGGAACCTATTATTAGGCTAAAGCTGCATTTATACACAGCGAAGAGCAGTTAGTTGTCGGGAAGGAAGCATTATTTTCCCACAGTCAGCTGCTCTTTAACTGGAGGTGAAGCGCTGCATTTACATGCATCGATCACCTCCACAGTATGAGAACGATTGATCGCTGCTGCTACCTCTTGTCCTTATCATTGCACCTGGGCAGCAGATCGCTGTTTAGACAGAACGATCTGCTGCCCGGGAGCGATGATTGAGGTGTCCACACCTCCGATCACTTCACCCAATGAATGAGGGTTTGGCTCGTTCCTCCGGTGATCTGCAGCACCTTTAGATGGGCTGATTATCGGGAATGAGCGTTCGTAGGAATGTTTGCTCAAAATAATCGGTCCGATAAGGTGTAAATCCACCTTTAGTACCCAGTGCAAAAACTTTTTGACATGGAAAATCAAATCAAAAATTATTTACAAATATGTGAAACATAAAAATGTGATTTAAACAATAGGTATTTTTCTGATGACACATTTCCTTTAACAGCCACCATGTGCCATAGATTAAATAGACTGGAGGGGACTTCTATCAGAAAACACAATGATATGTGTTTTTGTGGTGAATATCCTTTACATATTTTGCTTTGTTCTTACCTACTTCACAAGTTTTACATCCAGTCTCACAGTCAACACATTCTCCAGTCTCAGGATCTTCCATCTGTCCTATATTGTCAGATAAAAACATGAAGTCACTTATATAAGCTCATTGACCTAACACAAGTATAACACCCTGGAGCAGACATATTATTCTTCACATCAACCATACAAATGGCCCTTTACACGAGCCAACAATGATGTAATTATGAGTAAGGCTACTTTCACACTAGCGTTCGTCGGTCCGCTCGTGAGCTCCGTTTGAAGGAGCTCACGAGCGGACCCGAACGCCTCCGTCCAGCCCTGATGCAGTCTGAATGGAGCGGATCCGCTCAGACTGCATCAGTCTGGCGGCGTTCAGCCTCCGCTCCGCTCGCCTCCGCACGGCCAGGAGGACAGCTGAACGCTGCTTGCAGCGTTCAGCTGTCCGCCTGGCCATGCGGAGGCGAGCGGATCCGTTCAGACTTACAATGTAAGTCAATGGGAACGGATCCGCTTGAAGATGACACCATATGGCTCAATCTTCAAGCGGATCCGTCCCCCATTGACTTTACATTGAAAGTCTGAACGGATCCGCTCAGGCTACTTTCAGACTTAGAAATTTTTCTAAGTTATTAATGCAGACGGATCCGTACTGAACGGAGCCTCCGTCTGCATTAATATGATCGGATCTGTTCAGAACGGATCCGATCAAGCGCAAGTGTGAAAGTAGCCTAAGGAGCATTCCCAGGAATGCTCGGGTACTGATAACTGCCCAGTGTAAAGTGTCAACAATCACCCAATGAAAGAGCAAATGCTGTGCATTTGAATCTGTATGGGGATCAGCGGAACACCTCCACTCATAATCAGGCAAACCGTTCAGTCCCAATCATTATCTGCGCAGTCGGCCCACTGAAAGGGGCCTTAAAGTGTTTATTACATGAAATGAAGAACTCTTATTAAAACACTTTTACGCACTTATCTGGAGGACTGACATTCCTTTCTGTGAGTGGGTAGCAGCTCCCATAAGAAAATCAAGCACCTGCATCATTTCAATGCAATTAGCTCCTGTTAACTCTTCCCTCCCCTGTGTAGAAAATAGTCACATATAGCCCCAGAGATCCCTATGGTATGTAATGCCCCCTAAACGTCCTTCTTCACTGTCTTAAGAGAGAGATTTGGCCATATATTTCTATGAATATAGAAGTAGAGATGAATGAATGAATGAAAGGTCACCATGCCAGCAAGCAGTGAGAGGGGGAAGGGAGCAGGAAGGTTACAGAGCATGTTAATGCAAGAGGAGGTGGACCAGAAAGATAAATGGCAGGGGGCGCTACCAGAGAGGAAAATCTTATTTACACTAAAAAAATAGGTACAGCAATGTTAATATTGAAATGCCCAGTTCACTGCATAGTAATACATTTCGTGGGATAGCCCCTTTAATATTTTCTAAATAATACTTAATGGCATGTTCCCAAAGTACATGTTTTACCTGAGCAGAGAATAAGTGATAAATGTTTCACTTTCTCTAGAACCTGGATCCCCAGTCCCCTGCAATGGTGCAGTGAGAGAAGGGTCTTTAATGGTGAGGCAGTCTGTCAACTGTCTAAGAAGGGCATGGTGTTTAACCGGTATATGTCCATGAAAAGCATAATGGGGAAGATCATCACTAGAGATGAGCGAATTTCATATTTTGAAATTCATTCACGCTTGGTTTACTGGTAAAAGGTGAATTGCGTTATGGATTCCATTACCACGGACCATAATGCAATTTTATGACGAAATGCCTTTAGAGGCATTCGGTTATTCATTCCGTCATAATAGAAGTCTATAGGCTGCAAAACGGATCCGTCCCGTATCTAATATGCAGGGCATTCCTCTCCTGCATAATGGAAAGCGGACGGATCCGTTATGCAGGCCATAGACTTCTATTATGACGGAATGAATAACGGAATGCCTCTAAAGGCATTCCGTCATAGAATTGCGTTATGGTCCGTGGTAATGGAATCCATAACGCAATTCTGCTTTTACCACCAAACGAAGTGTGAACGAATTTCATAACAAGAAATTTGCTCATCTCTAATCATCACATTTATTAGTGTTTTAAACAATTTTCTCAACACGGAGCATGAACTACTGGAAAGGGAAGTGGCCTACACCATAAACATAACTCAAAATGTCGGTGCTACAGATGAGCACATTTCTATATATAGATAGAGAGCCTTGATTTGCTAGTTGCACGCCATTCTGTTATAAAGTAATTGATAGGTGGTGTAAACTTAGACTGGACAGTCCAAAGTCATGACATAGTTATCATTCAGCAATATCTCTCACCCTTTTATAGACTGTCTAGTTTATTCTGTCGAAAAATTAGACAGGATTAGTAAATTTGCCCCAGTATGAACTTTATTTCACATTAATTATACATACAGTACTATGTCCTAATTGAACCGAGATTTTGTGTTTTAAAGTTTCCTAAAGGCTTACTTAGGCCTCATAACAAGTTCAAAATTCCCAATGTATATGTCAAATGTTAGACTAATGTACAGTATATATCTCTATGCCTATACAGTTACATAAAGTCATATACCACAAATCACATATTTATAGAATCAATAATGTAAGCAGTGAAAATGTATAACATGCAGAACCACATTGGTGGTTTATGGGATTTTATTTCTCCTGCAATGTCTTTTACATTGAGAAGACCATCAGACTGATGTTAGTAATGTTTAGAGAACATCTTACATCTGTTGAAACTGGGGAAGTCTGTCTGAGATTGAATAGCAATACAGTGTAAGGGCTTGTTCACATGACCGTGTGAAGCCCGTGCTGTGGAACGCAAATTACGGGCACCGACCGTGGCCCAGCCATATAGGGATTGTCGCGATCCGTTCGTTCCGCAAAAAGATAGAGCATGTTCAATCTTTTTGCAATGTGGAGGCATGGAACGGAACCCCAGGAATCAGGCCGTAGTGCTTCCGTAGCGTTCCGTGCTTCCGTTCCGCATCTCCGGATTTGAGGACCCATTGAAGTGAATGGGTCCGCATCCGTGATGCGGAATGCACACGGAACGATGCCCATGTATTGTGGATCCGCAACTGCGGGCCGCAATACGGCAACGAGCAGCACACGTTCGTGTGAATGAGCCCTAACAATGGGGAAATGTAAGTGTGTTATGATTTGCCAACATAGAAATGACTAATCCATCAGTTAAAGGGGTTTTCCAAGACTTAAATACTGATGACCAATAGGCCCCTTTTCACACGGGCAAGATGTCCACGCAGGTGCAATGCGTGAGGTGAATGCATTGCACCCGCACTGAATCCAGACCCATTCATTTCAATGGGGCTGTGCACATGAGCGGTGATTTTCATGCATCACTTGTGCGTTGCGTGAAAATCGCAGCATGCTCTATTTTGTGCATTATTCACGCAACGCAGGCCCCATAGAAGTGAATGGGGCTGAGTAAAAATCGCAAGCATCCGCAAGCAAGTGTGGATGCGGTGCGATTTTCACACACGGTTGCTAGGAGACGATCAGGATGGGGACCCGATCATTATTATTTTCCCTTATAACATGGTTATAAGGGAAAATAATAGCATTCTTAATACAGAATGCATAGTACAATAGGGCTGGAGGGGTTAAAAAAATAAATAAAAAATTTAACTCACCTTAATCCACTTGTTCGCGCAGCCCGGCTTCTCTTCTGTCTTCATCTTTGCTGTGCACAGGAAAAGGACCTGTGGTGATGTCACTGCGCTCATCACATGGTGCATCACATGATCCATTACCATGGTGATGGATCATGTGATGGACCATGTAACGAGAGTAGTGAAGTAATCAAAGGTCCTTTTCCCGTGCACAGCAAAGATGAAGACAGAAGAGAAGCCGGGCTGCGCGAACAAGTGGATTAAAGTGAGTTAAATTTTTATTTTTTAACCCCCCCATCCCTATTTTACTTAGAATTCTGTATTAAGAATGCTATTATTTTCCCTTATAACCATGTTATAAGGGAAAATAATAAAATCTACACAACACCTAACCCAAACCCGAACTTCTGTGAAGAAGTCCGGGTTCGGGTCTGGGTACCAAACATGCCGATTTTTCTCACGCACTTAACAAAACGCATTACAATGTTTTGCACTCGCGCGGAAAAATCACGCATTTTCCTGCAACGACCCGCATCTTATCCGGGCCAAAAACATGACGCCCGTGTGAAAGAGGCCATACACTGCATAAGTCATCAGTATCTGATTGGTGGGGGTCCAACTCCAGAGTACCCCGCCGATCACCTGTTCGAGAAGGTACCGGCACTGGCAATAGCACCACAGCCTTCTCTCAGCTTTCCATAGGCCAGTGATGACACATTCGACGGTCACGTGGCCTAGGCATAGCTCAGCCCATAGAAGTGAATGGGGCTGAGCTATGATTCCAAGCACAGCTGCTATACAACGTACAGCCCTGTGCTTGACAAGCAGAGAGAAGGCCACAGCACTCACAGGAGCACCGGTGCCTTCTGAAATAGCTGATCGGCGTTGGTCCCGGGTGTCAGACCCCCACCAATCAGATACTGATGACCTATCTGGAGGAAATTAAAATATAAAGCATTGGGACTGATAGGTCTGAATTACTAAAATGACCTATGATCATAAGCACATTATTATGGCAGTATTCTGAAACTGTGAAGTTTGTAAACTGTTACGTTCTGCTGTGATGAAAGTGTAAGGCCTCTTTCGCACTGGCGTCTTATTTTTGGCCCGGATAAGAGGCGGGTGCGTTGCGGGAAAATGCGCGATTCTTCCGCGCGAGTGCAAAACATTGTCATGCGTTTTGCACTCGCGTGAGAAAAATCGTGTATGTTTGGTACCCGAACTTCTTCACAGAAGTTCGGGTTTGGGATCAGTGTTCTGTAGATTGTATTATTTTCTGTTATAAGGGAAAATAATAGCATTCTGAATACAGAATGCATAGTAAAACAGCGCTGGAGGGGTAAAAAAATAATAATAATAATTTAACTCACCTTAGTCCACTTGATCGCGAAGCCCGGCATCTCCTTGTGTCTCCTTTGTTGAATAGGACCTGTGGTGAGCATTAAATACAGGTAAAGGACCTTTGATGACGTCACTCCGGTCATCACATGGTCTTTTACCATGGTGAATCACCATGGTAAAAGATCATGTGACGTACCATGTGATGACCGGAGTGACGTCATTAAAGGTCCTTTACCTGTATTTAATGCTCACCACAGGTCCTATTCAACAAAGGAGACACAAGGAGATGCCGGGCTTCGCGATCAAGTGGACTAAGGTGAGTTAAATTATTATTATTTTTTTAACCCCTCCAGCGCTGTTTTACTATGCATTCTGTATTCAGAATGCTATTATTTTCCCTTATAACCATGTTATAAGGGAAAATAATAATGATTGGGTCTCCATCCTGATCGTCTCCTAGCAACCGTGCGTGAAAATCGCACCGCATCCGCACTTGCTTGCGGATGCTATGCGATTTTCACGCTTCCCATTCACTTGTATGGGGCCTGCGTCGCTTGAAAATCAGACAATATAGAGCATGCTGCGATTTTCACTCAACGCATAAGTGATGCGTGAAAATCACCGCTCATGTGAACAGCCCCATATAAATGAATGGGTCCGGATTCAGTGCGGGTGCAATGCGTTCAACTCACGCATCGCATCCGCACTGAATACTCGCCCGTGTGAAAGGGGCCTAAGTGTATGTGGTAAAAGTGAGTGGAAAAATGGCATCATTGTGAATAAGTGAGGTGGAAACTGTGGAGCACCACTTACAGTGGAGCAGCTCACAGCTAAAATGAATCTGGGTCTACCTGACATGTGTCTAAGGCCTTTTGCACATGGCCGTATAGCTTTTTCAGTATTTTGCGGTCCTCCAAAAACAGATCTGCAAAAAATACGGATGACATCCGTGTGCATTCCGTTTTTTGCGGAACGGAACAGCTGGCCCCTGATAGGTACTGACTGATAGTACTATCCTTGTCCGTTATGTGGAAAATAATAGGACATGTTCTATCTGAACGGAACGGAAATACGGAAACAGAAGGCATAAGGAGTACCTTCCGTTTTTTTGCGGATACATTGAAATGAATGGTTCTGTATACGGTCCATATACGGAACGCAAAAAAAGGAACGTAAAAGAAAAAAAAACGTTCGTGTGCAAGAGGCCTAAAATAACAGTTCAGTAAACTCTACTGCATACGGGGCTCTAAAGCAGTGGATGGTCACTGCACCTCTGCTACCAAAGTTGCATCGGAAGAAAAGGCTTTAATTTTGTGACCGTATTGGAATTGGACCTCCACTGAGTCACATTTTCTGCCTGAACAAATAGATGGACATTGACGTGTCAGGCGAGAAACATCAGAGCAAACATCCTGCAACCATTGCTGGAAGAACACAAGATGGTGGTGGTAGTTGTGGTCTGGGCAATGTTCTCGTGGCATTCTCTAGGTCCACTCATCCATGTGGAAGACACTATCAACCAATTATGGGTATGAATCCATCCTTGCAGATCACATACACCCAACCATTCTGATTGTCCTCCATGAGGTAGATAGGATCTTCCACCAAGACAATGCAACATGTGACATGGCTAGCAATGTCCGACTTTGCATGGAAGAGCATGACTCAGGGTATTTTCACACTTGCGGCAGAGGATTCTGGCAGGCAGTTTCGTCGCTGGAACTGCCTGCCGGATCCGGCAATCCATATGCAAACTGATGCCATTTGTCCGGATCCGTCTGACAAATGCATTGAAATACCAGATCCGTCTCTCCGGTGTCATCTGGAAAAACGGATCCGGTGTTATTTTTATTTTTTTGCATTTTTAAAGGTATGCGCATGCGCAGACCGGAAAGCCGGATCCGTTTTGCCAGTATACTTAATGTCCGATCCGGAACTAATACACTTCAATGTAAATGAATGCCGGATCGGCATTGTGTCAAGTGATCAGTATTTTTGGCCCAAGAGAAAACTGTAGCATGCTGCAGTATTTTCTCTGTCCAAAAAACGTAAGAGGGACTGACCTGAAGACATCCTGATGCATACTGAACGGATTGCTCTCCATTCAGAATGTATTAGGATAAAACTGATCAGTTTTTTCGGTATTAAGCTCCTGTGACGGAACTCTATGCCGGAAAAGAAAAATGCTAGTGTGAAAGTACCCTAAGATGACCAAGTACTACCCCGGCCCCTTATTCCCCAGACATGAACCCAGTTGAACATCTGTGGGATCACCTTGATCGTGGTGTTCGCTCTATAGATCCTCCCCCACGCACCCTCCAGCAGCTGTGGGATGCACTGCAGTCAGCATGGCTCCAGATACCTGTGACAACCTACCAGGACCTTCCTGAGTCTCTCCCAGCCCATCTACCTGCTGTTTGTACTGCACACGGCAGTTACTCTGGATATTAGCCATAATAATGTGACTCGACTGTGTATATTTGCTATGCTGTCTGGCTGCTCTCCATGGTTTGTAGCAGCCTTTGATGTAATAAAATGTGCATAATCAACATGTTTTTGATGTATTTAGTATCCCGGCCACATGTACTCCTCAGATAACCAGCTTTAGTAATGAATATGTTTTATTATACAATCCCCTCCACCTGTGCTATCTTATCTGAGCAGTACAGCCCGCCGGAATGGATGTGTTCCTTTTAAAAAGGTCACACCTTTGTGGACTAAAATGTATTTCTTTAGATGTGAATAGCGCATCTGAAGGGTTTTGGTTTATTTAGGTGAGGACTTAAAATGCTAAAATCAATTTATCATTAGCGGAGTAAGTCACATGCAGCATGCCTGTTATAATTCACAAGTCCTACCAAGGCGATAGTTAGCAGATACTGGTATACTATCTAGTAAGAATTCAATAACTTTGTGATTATGGAGCTCAGATTCTTGCTGTAAAGCATAAAAGAAGTATATGGAATATAATATATGAATCACCCAGGTAGATTTTGTCATAATAAACAAAATTATTAAATGTATCTGTAAGGCCTCATGCACATTTTTTGCGTTCCACAAACCGCGGATCCGCAAAAAACGGAAGCCACCCTTGTTACCTGCTATGAATTGCGGAACGGAACGGGCACCGGCGATATAAATGCCTATTCTTGCCCGCAAAGCGCATGTTATATTTTGTTAGCGGGGCCGCGGAATGGAGCCACGGAGGCAGACAGCACACGGAGTGCTGTCCGCATCTTTTGCAGCCCCATTGAAGTGAATGGGTCCGCATCCGAGCCGCCAAAACGGTGGCTCGGATGCGGACCCAAACAACGGTCGTGGGCATGAGGCCTAAGGAGGTGCTTCCGCATAGCTGAAAATAAACCCGACCCACACACCTTAAGGCCGTATGCACACGGCCGTTGTTCACGGCCGTGAGCGGTCCGTGGAACAGCGGCCTGGATTCCTGCTGAGTGCAGGAGCGCACGGCGTCATGGGTTGCTATGACGCCGTGCGCTCCCTGCTGCCGCCACAGTACAGTAATACACTGGTATAGATCTATACCAGTGTATTACTGTACTGCGGCGGCAGCAGGGAGCGCACGGCGTCATAGAAACCCATGACGCTGTGCGCTCCTGCACTCAGCAGGAATCCAGGCCGCTGTTCCACGGACCGCTCACGGCCGTGAACAACGGCCGTGTGCATTCGGCCTAACCAGGAGTGCACTTGAACTGACCCTCTGCTGCCATGCACTTGAACTGCTGATGCACCACAAACAGTTAAAGGGATTGTCTAACTTCAGCAAATGGCATTTATCAGGTAGACAAAGTTAATACAAGGCACTTATTAATGTATTGTGATTATCCATATTGCCTCCTTTGCTGGTTTGATTAATTTTTCAATCACATTATACATTGCTCAGATCCATGGTTATGACATCCCCGTAATCCAGCAGCAGTGGTGGCCCTGCTTGCACACTATAGGAAAAAGTGACGGCCTATGTGTTGTAGGCACCTTTTCTTATAGTGTGCAAGCACGACCACCACTGCTGGACTGAAGGGTGGTCGCAACCCCTGGAAACAAGCAGTGTATAATAAAATGAAAAAAATTTATCAAGCCAGCAAAGGAGGCAATATGGACAATCACAATACATTAGTAAGTGCCTTGTATTAACTTTATCTACATGATAAATGCCATTTGCTGAAGGGAGACAACCCCTTTAAAGAGCATCTGTCACCATGATAAACCCTATTAAACCAGGCATACGGTCTGGTAGGGTTGATCGTGTTGAATAAAATGAGCCCTTTATTGCTGCAAATGCATGTACCATTGCAGCATAACTGTAAGTTTTATTTTTATAACTTTTATTTATATGTAAATTAGGTAATCGGAGCATCACTTCACCCCCTCCTTTCCTCCAGCACCATCCCCGCTCATGGTCTGATTGACAGGGTCAAGTTTCCTCACTGTTCAGATGCCTGGCCATGAAATCTGGGGCTTGCAGGGAGCAGGGAGAGCCTCCGCCTAGGCCATCTCCTAGGTCAGTGGTGGCGAACCTATGGCACGGGTGCCAGAGGTGGCACTCAGAGCCCTCTCTGTGGGCACCCGCTCCCTGGTATGGTGTACCAGTATGCCTTAGATTTTTCCTGCCATTCATCAGCGCAGGGCTCACGATGAACAGCACAGGCAGCGCACTGAATGTAGGCAGGCTATTACAGCTACATGATAAAGTACATGGAAGATATACTATATTGGCATTCAGGTTAAAGTGCGTGTTGGCACTTTGAGATAAATAAGTGTGTTTTGGGTTGCAGTTTGGGCACTCGGTCTGTAAAAGGTTTGCCATAACTGTCCTAGGTACTCTGATCACCTCATTTGCATACAAATAAAAAGTTATAGTTATGCTGCAACAGTACAACTTTTTGCACCAATAGAGGGCTTATTTTAGTTAACATGATCAACCCTATGAGGAAGAATTTGATATGTGTTATGAACAGTTATGTACATCTTTAATTTTGCATGTGCTGTGCCTTTAAAATAATGGGATGTTTTACACTGTATACTGGTAGGCAGAGTGGGCCATGAGGTCTGAGGTCATGCAAATTTGCCTTAGTTTTTTTTAATTAAATCTTTTACGTCATTTACTGTTTACCATTATGAAATAATTTTATTGTATGTGTTATTAGAAGTTGGGCGATACCTAATATGTTTTTTTTTTTAGCTGTGAAAATTTTTTTATCTAATAAAAATCATTAAAAAAAAGCTTCATTGTATTCTTTTTCACATCAATTTTATTTAATTGCAAAATATGTTTATTTTTTTACATTTTTTAGTCCCATTATATGACCTTACATTACAGGCTGTGATGCCATCTTCCAGGAAATGATCACATGAACATGTATTGTACGTGATAATGTGGGAAGGGGTTAAAAGTTATAAAAAGCTGTATGTTGCAAAACCCAACTGTTAATACATTTGGAAAGGATATGGAGGCTTCATGTCAATCACCTATTAAAGGGGTGCTCCGGGAATAAAATACCTGAAAATACTAAATTTTTTCTACATTATAAAAATATTTCCAAATACCTTTCATTAGTTATAAAGACTCATTTTGTCTAGGGAGTTATCATCAGGGGAAATAAAATGGCTGCTATCCTATTAGAATATAAAAAAGGTGTCCTAATCCCACAGGAGGAAACGTTACTTCAGAATACTGAGCTAAAGATCTGCCTCAGCTTCCTCTCTATTCTACTGGTCAGGGATTATGATCCCGAATACAGCTGATAAGATCTTCAGATAAATCTCTGTGGGAATGGAGTTCATGAGAAGACATGAAGTACTGAGAGGATGGAGACTGCATATAAGTGCTGCTGATCATTAGCCACATTCCCACCATCCTATTTTTATGTCTCCTCATTAAATCTATTCTACAGAGATTCAGCAAAGATCTGTATTCAGGATTATAGTAGGAGAGGAGGCTTAGGCAGGTCTTTAGCTCAGTGTTCTGAAGTAACTTGCTCTTCTGTGTGATTAGGACAGATTTTTAGTGTAGAAAAAAAAGTCAGCGGCCATTTTATTTTCCCTGATGATTGCTCCCTAGACAAAATGAGCCATGGTGACTAATCAAAGCTATTTGGGAGTACAGTATATTTATAATTAAGTAATATTTAAGTATTTTCAGTCATTTTATTTTATTAATTCCCAGAGAACCCCCTTTAATTGACACAAAGCACTAATTATTTAACTTGCAGCTTCAAAAACCTATTGTAAAAATAAAAGAAAGCCTAGTCATGTGAATCAACCAGATCTTCTGCAGCATATGCGGTATGTGCTATAAAGTGAACTCCATCTCACCAGCTCTTGTCTTTTAAAAAAAATGCTTCCGGTTACGAATGATTGGCACAGACCTTGCCACTGATAGCAAGAATGGGCAATGCTGCGGAATGGCTAAAACCAAGGGGAGGAAGGTTGGGGAAATAAGCTGCAGACAGTAATGCGGTGAGCCTTGAATTCTTGAGCATATTAGGACAGCAGAACACACAGAAGAGAATTACTTTAAGTAAATTGTATAAAAGTTGTATTATACAGTACCTGGCAAACACTGGATTAAGAAGCACTCGCCATTCTGAAGCTCGTAGTTGCTCTTGCATTTCTGACAACTATTAGCATGAGTGCAAATGTCACAGTTCAGTGGACATGATTCACAGCTGTAGGTGTCACGCTCTGGATAAAAGCCCCGAGGACAGTGTACTTTACAGCGACTGCGATGAAGAAAGCGTTCAATTCCATCTTCATCTTAAAAATGAAAATATAATAATTAAGACCATGTGCATTCTGCAAGTTATTCAATGAAGTCTCGAACGATTTCGGAGATAATGAATTTCACAATTGAATGCTGTATGGAGACTGATCTCAATACAGCATTCAAATGAAGTTCGGACTGCAGCAACTTCAGATCTATGATCCGAAGCTGGATTCGCTCATCACTAATAGAAATGCCTATTCTTATCCGCATCCCACGCAGACACAAATATATGGTCGTCTGAATGAGCCCTAAGGCAACCAGTGTCAAAAGTGTCTACTCCTGCACCAGAGTTATGCTACTATTGCTTGTGTTCAGACTGTTTTACATTTTTGTACAATAAAGAAGACATTTTACTTGAAGTCACTGGAGTGCTGGATTTGGTTTCCTGACTGTGATAAATGTGGTGCAGGTCTAGACAGTCTAAGTTTATGCCATCTAAAGATTTAGTAAATGTGCCCCTATACGTTGAGTAATTTGTGCTACAGTAGCTCTTCTGTGGGATCAGACCAGAGGACTTGCGTTGACTGCCCACCATATCACTCATAACCCTATAGCTGATTCATTTATAGCGTATATTCACGTTTGGTATGTACTAACCACTGCAAAAACAGCTGTGATGTCTCAAATGTCTATTAGTCAAATTTGGTACTGAGACATCGCAAGTGAGTTTCAGTCACAAAACTAGTTGTCACTTTACAAAAGTGTATCTGAAGGGTATGCTGCTATGACATCACAAACGCATTTTCATCATGTACCCCGCTATAACATTATTATTATTATTTATTATTAAAGCGTCATTCATTCCATAGCGCTGTACATATGATAAGAGGTATACATACATAATACAGACAACTGCACTAAGCAATGAACAAGACAAGTTACAAACTGGTACAGAAGGAGAGAGGGCCCTGCCTGTGAGGGCTTACAATCTACATGGTACACAACTTTGTTTCAGTTATGTAACGGATTGTGATAGCACAACTGTTGCACTCATGTAAAGGGGTTTTCCGGTTTCCGATATTGATGACCTATGCTCAGGATAGGTCATCAATATCAGATCGGCGGGAGTCTGAATCCCGTCACACCTGCTGATCAGCTCTTGGAAGAGACCACATGAGCGCCGCGTTCTCTTCACTATTTACCTGTTTGCCGTCGGCATTGCTTCGGTGAGCAGTGTAATTACATCTCCTCCATCCCTTTCACTTGAATAGGAAGGAGCAGTTATGGTTAGTGTTGAGCACGAATATTCATGAAGCTAATTTTTATTGCGAATATCGCCACTTCAAGAATTCACGAATATTAAGAACATAGTGCTATATAATCATTATATCGAATATTCAGCATTTTTTTTTTCCTCTGACCACGATTCCTCTCTGCTTCTTGCTTGTGGGCCAATGAGAAGGAAGCAATGTCAAGTTCACAACAATACTTAGTGCACCAATCAGTTATCTGTAGTCAGACCTGCTAAAATGTGAAGTTGCACGTAGTGCAAAAAAATATACTAATTACTGCCGATTAGCGCAATCGCAAATATATTGGAGCACTTGACTCTATCTGCATATAAAGCTATTGTAATGTTCTGCCGTGCCAAATATTTTCTCCAGTCTCAGGAAAATTATACCAGCTTGAAAAATTTAGCCAAAGTGACCCACGCCTGTATTTTTAAATTGCCAATTTATCGCATTCAATAAAATAATCTTGAAATCTCGAAATACGCAAATATATGACGAATATTCTACAAAATATTTGTGAAATATCGTGAATTTGAATACAGCCCCTGCCGCTCATCACTAGTTGTAGTTACACTTTGTCCCATTCAAGTGAATGGGATGGAGCCATAGAGGTACTGTAATGACACTGCTGCAATGTGGATGGCGACCAGGTAAACAGTGAAGAGAACACAGCTCTCACAAGAGCGATGCATTTTCTTCAAACAACTGACTGGCGGGGCTGCCGATCCCTGAGGATAGGTCACCAATATCGGACAACCCCTTCAAGCTATTGTAACATCACAGTTTTAGTCAAAAAAGATACTCTGACATCTCTAATGTGTTTCAAGGAGACCTAACACTTTAGTGAAGCCACAAAGATGCAGCAGCGCTTCTCAGAGATTTCAACACCTTCAGGTTTCATCGGCTCTACTTGGCTTTTTCTGGAGCATGGATCCCATATACTTTCTATGGATCCAGACTCCGCATGCTGGAAATGCTGGCCAAAGGCGCAGAACACTCAGACACTCAGAGAAGTGCTGATGCACCTTTCAAGTTTCTGCAAAGGTTCAAGTAGCTGTGACAGTCGTCTTTTTGTTAGATGAGCTATTTTAACATCACAAGCAAATTCTAGTCCCATAACCAACTGTTACCTGAAACATATTTCTGAGGTACACTGCTGTGACATCACAAATACATTTTCATTAGGTAAGAAGCTGCTGGGTTTCAGTCAAGTCCGCTGCTGTAACATCATATGTTTCACTGCTGTGACAACATAAGGCGTCCGGCACACAAACTAATTTTTTTTCCATTTACGTTCTGTTTTTTGCGTTCCGTATACGGACCATATACGGGACCATTCATTTCAATGGATCCACAAAAACAACGTAAGGTACTTTGTATGCCTTCCGTTTCTGTATTTTCGTATTTCCAGTTCCGTTCAAAGATCGGAACATGTCCTATTATTGCCCGCAAATCACATTCCGTGGCTTGATTCAAGTCAATTTAACGTAATGCATACAGAATGCATCCATATGTCTTCCGTATCTGTTCGATTTTTACGGAACCATCTATTGATTATGTTATGCCCAGCCCAATTATTTAATGTACTTACTGTTTAAACATTATTGTATGCTGAAACCAAACTGAAACCAAACGGAAAAACGTAACGGCAAAACGTAACAGAGATGGAAACACTAATGAAACAAAAAAACGGATCAGTTTAAAACGGACTACCAAACCATACAGTTGTGTGCAGGAGTCCTAATTGCTTCAGTCAGTTAGTGTCTGATCTCTGGGGCCCCACAGCAGGTCCCAAAGTCCACCTCACAACTCCAGTGAAGAAGAGATTGGATGAAGCAGTACTAGCTAACGCCTCCTGCTGCCTCATTCAATGTTAATGTTCGTTTCTTCACTTCCAGCTATTTTCCCCTGCTTTATGGTCCAAAAGCTAGAGCAGGGATTAGCAACCTTCGGCACTTCAGCTTTTGTGATACTACAACAACCAGCATGCTCCTTTCACTTCTGTGGGAGTTCAGAGAACAGTCAAGCAAGTGTACATGATGGGAGATGTAGTTTCACAACACCTAGAGTGCCAGAGATTGCTGACCCCTGCGCCAAGTTACAAGGGAGAACAAAGTTCTCAATATTACCAGTGTTACTGTGTACCGCGCATGGAGGGGTCTGACAGAACAAGTCTGTGGAGAACCTTATGGCTACAGGTACACGACAGTGAACAAATATGTCCGTTACAAACGGACACCCTGTCAGTTTTTCATGGCCATTTTTCAACCATTTGTACATCAATTTTCTAACTATCTGTCTGTTTTTAATGGCCGTTTGGAACCATTTTGCACCATAAAAATGGCCATGAAAAACAGATGAATTTGAATTGGCTTTTATTTATTTTTATAAAGATCCTAACTCCTGCAGTGCCCTCAGTACACATAATGTTCCCCATAATGAACCCAGCAGTAATAATGCCCCCCATAGTGGCCACCATCTGTAATATCTCCCTCATAGTAGCCCCCATTTGTAAAAATGCCCCCCTATAGTGGCCCCCATCTGTAATGATGTCCCTCATAGTGCCCCCCATCTGTAATAATCCCTCCCATAGTGGCCCCCATCTGTAATGATGTCCCCCATAGTGGCCCCCATCTGTAATAATGTCCCCCATAGTGGCCCCCATTCGTAATAATGCCCCCCATAGTGACCCCCATCTGTAATGATGTCCCTCATAGTGCCCCCTATCTTCAATAATACCTCCCCTGTCATGGACGTTCCCGCGACAGGTGGTAGGAGATAGGTGAGACTGGCAACACGTGGTTTGATCTGACATGTTTTGTGTTTGGATCAAATGACGTCTGTGTTGTTTTTTCCCCAGGTGTGTGCACCTTCTTTCCCCAGGTGTGGCTATTAGGGTCATTTAACCTTCTCTATTCATAGTTGCTTCTCCCACAATGCTGTGTGGTTTATAGCTTCTGTTTGGACCTTTGGACAGATTGTTGTTGGATCTCGGCTGAGTTCCTGGTGCTTCCATTGTTCCTTTGAAGTTAAGTCTTTCCTTTCCCTTTTGTATATTATTTGGGTTCTGTGTGTTGCATTTCCCTATTGTTTGCATTAGGCCTGAAGAAGACTCCAGTTCGTCCTTTCTTTTGGAGGAACAGATAGTATTGTCCCTGCCATTAGTACTAGGGTCCTATAGGGCTTGATAAGACTCTAGGTATTCCTGCATATGAACTCACCTAACTTTGGGGTCTGTTCATACTGGTAGTCAGTCAGGATTTTGGTTAGGGTTTTCACTAGGTGTCCATTTTCCTTCTCTAGTTCTCAGGCCTGATTCCCTGTTCCCCCCTTCCCTCCCATGCTCGGTGTGGTGTTTCCCTCCCACACCGAAGCGTGACATTATGAACCGCCAAAACCATCATTTTTTGTTTATTTGTGTGCAGCCATGGATCATATTGCTGCACTGGCAGGTCAGCTGCAAGGGCTATCTTTGGAGGTAGCTGACCTCCGCACGACCGCAGATGCAGAGATCACAGGCTGTTGGTCCTGGTGGTAGTGATGGAGACCAGGTTCATCTGGAGCCTAAAATTGCCCTCCTGGACACATTTTTTTTGGGACGTGATAATTTCATTTTGTTTAGGAAAGCGTGCAAACTGTATTTTAGGCTACGTACACACTCATCTGGGGATGAGAAACAATGAGTCCTTGCTTAAGGGGGATGTGCAGTCATGGGCCTTTTCTCTGCCAACCGGATCACAGTCTCTCCGGCAGGTAGACAAATTTTTCAAAGCTTTGGGTCTTATCTATGATGATCCGGATCGGACCTCTCTAGCCGAAACCAAGCTGTGCGGCCTTCGTCAGAGTGATCGTTCCACTGAGATTTATTGCTCTGAGTTTAAGAGGTGGGCTACGGATACGGAGTGGAACGATCCTGCCCTCCATAGCCAGCTTAGTCAAGGGTTATCAGAGAGGCTGAAGGACGCTTTGGCCTTTCATGAAACCCCAGTGTCTCTGGAGGCTGCTATGTCTCTGGCTATATGCATTGATAGACGCCTGAGAGAGAGATCTAGTGGTCCCCACTCTCAGGACACACTTCACATGCTGTATCATCCTCCTCTGACACTTTGGGTGAAGCTACTCCTGGGTTTATGTCTGGGGACGAACCCATGCAATTAGGGGGAGCTACTCCTGAATACGCTTTTAAGCATACTGGTAATAGGAAGGGAGTGTGTTTTTTCTGCGGACAGAAGGGATATTTTATCAGAGTATGTCCACACATTCAACGACAAAAAGAAAAAAGAGGAGCATTTCATTCTCTTGAAGGGGTGAGAGGAGAGTCAGAAAATTTGCATTTGTCTTTGACTGGTAGTACCCAATTTCTCCTGACTGCTGAGGTGGCGCTAGAATCAAACTGTGGGGATTGGAATGTTTATCGACAGCAGGGCTGGGGTGAACCTGATTGATGCTCAGTTCGTCCGTATGCACGGGTTGTCACCGAGTGCATTAGAAAAAAATTAAAACATTTTTGCTATTGATTCTGCTCTACTAAGGGTAATTTTACATTTGTGTTAAACTTTTCCGGTATTAAGTTCCGTCCTAGGGGCTCCTAATGCATTCTGAATGGAGAGCAATCCCTTCAGTATGCATCAGGATTAGTGTTAATCAAGCACCAAAGTGCTCGGGTACTCTGGCCGAACACTGCAGGATGCCGAGCACCTGAGCATAATGGAAGTCAATGGGAGAACCCAAGCATTAAACCAGGCACCCCCTGCTCTGAAGAGGAGATGGTGCCCGGTTCATAGGAAAAGGTCAGAAATTTATGGAAATACCACTGAAATGGTTCTGGAACAGCATGGGGAGGATGTCTGGATGCATCTTGGACTCCAAGGTCGCTGCTGGGAACGATGTTGTCCGAGTAGTACACCGCTTTTACAGACTGACAATAATACCTACTAAACCAAAGATAAAATCGATTTTAGAGGAAAAATTGTTAGGAAACATTCTTTCCTGTATATTTACTTGTATATAAAGTGCAAGTTCTGCCAAAAATTACAAGCAAGAGGCACTCCGATACAACCTGTATATCACATAATGGAGGGCCTCATTCACATTGTGGTACAATTGTTCAGGTAGTGGGACTAGTACACTCATAAAGCCTATGCACTAAGTCAAAGGGCTTCTAAACCTTACAAGGAACCGGCACTCCAATACACTCTTTATTACACATAAAGGAGGGCATCATATACCCTGCTGGTGAGCTGACCCTCAAAAAAATTATATGCGAGGGCATGCAGGTGAGCTGACCCTGTAAAATATTGTAGGTGAGGGCCTGCTGGTGAGCTGACCCTCTAAAAAATTATATGCCAGGGCCTGCAGGTGAGCTAACCCTGTAAAACCCTGCAGGTGAGCTGACCCTGTTAAAGATTATAGGTGAGGGTCTGCTGGCGAGCTGACCCTCTAAAAAATTATATTCGAGGGCCTGCAGGTTAGCTGACCCTATAAGACATTATATGCGAGGGCCTGCAGGTGAGCTGACCTTGAAAAACATTATATGCGTGGGCCTGCAGGTGAGCTGACCCTGTCAATGATTGTAGTTAAGGGCCTGCTGGTGAGCTGACCTCTAAAAAATTATATGCCAGGGCCTGCAGTCGAGTTAACCCTGTAAAACATTATATGTGTGGGCCTGCAGATGAGCTGACCCTGTAAAAGATTATAGCTGAGGGCCTGCTGGTGAGCTAACCCTCTAAAAAATGATATTCGAGGGCCTGCAGGTTAGCTGACCCTGTAAAACATTATATGCGAGGGCCTGCAGGTGAGCTGACCCTGTAAAGCAATATATGCGTGGGCCTGCAGGGAAGCTGACCCTGTAAAAGATTGTTGTTGAGGGCCTGCTGGTGAGTTGACCCTCTAAAAATTATAAGTGAGGGCATGCAGGTGACCTGACCCTCAAAAACATTATATGCGAAGGCCTGCCAGTGAACTGACCCTGTAAAACATTAGATGCGAGTGCATATAACAAAGGGCATTTTATGCGATGAATAAGTATGTTGATATGATGGAAGAGGAGGGTGAGACAAGGAGGATTCAACCAAATACACTTTTTTTGTGGTGGAAGGGGTGCATGGGAATACAGTGTATTTAGTACATTTTAAACAACACATTTGAAGAGCCTTTATGTTCAGCCGCTTTCCTCTGGCGGAGTCGAGAAGTTAGGGGCAAGCCAAGCCTTGTTCATTTTTATAAGAGTCAACCTGTCAGCATTTTCAGTTGACAGGCGCTTATCTGTTATAATGCCACCAGCAGCACTAAATACCTGCTCAGACAAAACGCTGGCGGCAGGGCAGGCCAGCATTTCCAAGGCCCCAGTTCGTGCCAGGTGTCCAGCTTGGACACCCAGTCGTTGTAAGGCACAGAGGGATCATTGAGGACGCTGACACGGTCTGCTATGTACTCCTTCACCATCTTCTAAAATTTTTCCCTCCTTGTGACACTAGGTCGCACATCAGGGTGAAGGTGCTGGCGGGGTGTCATGAAACTGTCCCAGGCTTTTGAGAGTGTTGCCCTGCCTCTGTTGGAACTGCTGTGTGTTCCCCTTGTCTCCCCTCCTCGGTTGGCCAAGGAATTACAGACTGTGCCGCCAGCGTTGTCAGATGGAAATTTTTCAACAAGGACCTTCTAGTATTGCACCGTTTTGCTCATCCTCTCCACCAGAAGAATTAGAGATGAGAAGTTCTCTTTGTATCAGGGGTCGAGAAGGGTGAATAACCAGTAATCCGTGTTGTCTAAAATGCGTATAACGCGCGGGTCGTGGGAAAGACAGCCTAACATTAAGTCAGCCATGTGTGCCAGAGCCCAACAGGCAAGACTTTGCTGTCGTCATCAGGAGGATCACTCTCGATATCCTCATCCTCTTCCTCCTCTTCTGCCCACCCACACAGAACAGATGGAATTAAACTTCCATGGGTACTACCTACTGTAGCGGAGGCAACCGTCTCCTGCTCCTCCTCCTCTTCATCGTCCAATTCGCGCTGAGAAGACGAACTGAGGGTGGTCTGACTATCACCCTGTGTAATGTCTTCAACTATTTACACCTCTTCCATGCGTTGGTCTTAATTGTAAGCAGCGGGCGTTTGAGTAGACACAGAAGTGGGATATTTACGCTGATAATAGCGTTATCGTCTCCCATCATCTGTGTTGATTCCTCAAAGTTTCTTAAAACCTCACAGAGGTCAGACATCCATGCCCACTCCTCTCTTGTGAATAGCTGAAGCTGACTGGAAAGGCAATGACCATGTTGCAGCTGGTATTGCAACTGTGTCTCATCATCATCAACCTCATTAAACAGTAATTGCCGTTCCCCACCGTCATCTTCTTGTCACTGTGGATGCTCAAGAGTTTGGGAATCAGGGAACAAGATCTGTCCCTCTTCAAGCGTGCTTGGGGAGAGGGCCAAATCAAGGAATGGCAAAGAAAAGAGGTCCTCAGAATATCCGGGTGTGGGATCACTTGTTTGGCCAGACTCTCCATGGTGGGAGGAAGGAGTTTCAAGACTGGACTTGGTGGAAGACAGGGGGGTGCTTAACTGACTGGAAGCCTTATTCTGCAATCCAACTGACCACGTGGTCGCACTGGTCTGACTTCAAGAGTGGTGTCCTGGGACATGAAGCTAGGTATCGTGGATGATTATTTTTCTTGTGCTCTGGCAGCAGGCACAGTTTCAACGCGTCCAGGGCCACGGCCTCTGCGTGCACCATCAGCATCACGGTCACTTCCACGTCCCTTACTGCTCGCATTCTTTATATTAAATGTTATATACGCTTAAAAGTATGTCACACGTACAGTAGCGCAGGATTTGGCAGTGTATGCAAAAAAAATAATTTTAAAAGGTATTTGGGATGTGGAAACGTCGCACAGGAGATATCCTGCAGATAATGTCAATGCTGTCACCAGCGGCTAATAAAAAATTATAGAGAATGTCACAGGTATTTGGGATGAGGAAACGTTATACAGGAGAGGTACCACCGGTAATGTCACTGTCCAAAGCGTCTACGTAAAAAGTACACTGTATGTCACAAATAAAAAAAATTAAGCGCACACGTTACACTGCAGATGTGGCCCTGGTAATGTCTCTGGATGAACACTGGATGTCACAGATACATTTTTTCAGCGCACACATTACACTGCAGATGTGCCAAGGTAATTTCACTGTCAGAAGCGGACACCGTCTATTGAAAAAGTACACTGGATGTCACAGATAATTTTTGGATACGAACACTTTACACTGTAGATGTGGTGCAGCTAATGTCACTGTCAGAAGCAACACCATCTATTAAAAAAGTACTCTGGATGTCACAGATATTTTTTGGATGCGCACACTTTACACTGGAGATGTGGCGTAGCTAATATCACTGTCCGTGGCGGACACTGTCTACGGAAAAAGTACACTGGATGTCACAGATATTTTTTTGGTGCGCACACTTTACACTGGAGATGTGGTGCAGCTAATGTCACTTTCCGCAGCGGACACCGTCTACGGAAAAAGTACACTGGATGTCACAGATATTTTTGGGAAGCGCACACATTACACTGCAGATGTGCCAAGGTAATTTCACTGTCAGAAGCGGACACCGTTTACTGAAAAAGTACACTGTATGTCACAGATACATTTTTTTATGTGGACACTTTACACTAGAGATTTTGCGCAGCTAATGTCACTGTCAGAAGCGGGCATCGTCTATTGAAAAAGTACACTGGATGTCACAAATATTTTTGGGATGCGCACACTTTACACTGGAGACGTGGCACAGCTAATGTCACTGTCCGTGGCGGAAACTGTCTACGGAAAAAGTACACTGTATGCCACAAATATTTTTTGGGTGCGCACACTTTACACTGGAGATGTGGTGCAGCTAATGTCACTTTCCGCAGCGGACACCGTCTACGGAAAAAGTACACTGGATGTCACAGATATTTTTGGGATGCGCACACTTTACACTGGAGATGTGGCGCAGCTAATGTCACTGTCTGCAGCGGACACCGTCTATGGAAAAAATACACTACATGTTACAGATTGTTTTGGGATGCGCCACTTTACACTGGAGATGTGGCACAGCTAATGCTGTCTGCAGCGGCCTAACTATTGTATGCTATTTAGCACAGTATGTGCTAAAAATAGATATTGCAGCCACACACAATAGTCTTTAGAAGGTCTTTTTGGTCTGTAAAGGTTTAGCTATTTAGCGCAGTTTGTGCTAAAAAAGATATTGCTGGTGCCACACACAATAGTCCTTAAAATACCGCAGCATGCTGCAAAATTTTCTACGTACAAAATTCCAGAACACTTGCCGGAATGCCGGATCCGGCATTATATTCCATTTTAATGCATTAATGCCGGATTCGGCCCCAAGTGTTCTGGAAAAACGGATCCGGCATGGCAGACCTCTAAAAATGTAAAGAAGATAAATACCGGATCCATTTTTCCAGATGACAACCGGAGAGACGGCTCTGGTATTGCAATGCATTTGTGAGACAGATCCGCATCCGGATCCGTCTACAAATGGTATCCGGAATCCAACAACGCAAGTGTGAAAGTACCCTTACTCAAAAGTGTTCATCTCAAGTGGTGCATTATATCAGATTAAGAGTAGGGGCTTTCATCAAGAATTTATCTTGTGTTTTGTGTTGGAGGGTCTCCCTGCTCCGGTGGTTCTGGGTTTACCGTGGTTAGGCAAGCACAATCCAACCATCGATTGGCAATCTAGACAGATTTTGGATTGGGGTGATTATTGCATTGACAATAGTCTGAATACATCTTTTTCTGTTTTAACTACTAAGACATTACCCTCTTTTATATCTGATTTTGCCAATCTATTTTCTGAGAGTGGATGCCAGGATTTACCTCTGCATCGGGAATATGATTGTCCTATCAACCTTATTCCTGGAGCTAAGTTGTCAAAATCTAGATTGTATAACCTTTCTGGACCTGAAAGACTGTCCATGAGAGAATATATTGCCGAGAGTTTGGCTAAAGGACACATAGGACCTTCTAAATCTCCAGTGGCAGCAGTGGTTTTCTTTGTTACAAAAAGGACAGAGGTCTTTGGCCGGATGTCTGGATTTCCGTGAACTCAACCGGATTACTGTCTGTGATCCTTACTCTCTTCCTTTGATTTTCTGATTTCTTTAACCAGTTGGTGCCTAGGTGTTCTCCAAGTTGGACTTAAGGGGGGCATATAATCTGGTTAGGATCAAGGAAGTGGATGAATGGAAGATGGCTTTTAATACTCCTGAGGGGCACTTTGGGAACCTGGTCATGCCTTTTAGGTTAACTAATGCTCCTGCGGTTTTCCAGCATTTTGTGACGTACATTTTTCATCACCTTGTGGGGAGGTTTGTAGTTGTGTATTTGGATGAAATTCTAATTTATTCTCAGATGTAGAGATACATCTGGATCATGTTAGACAGGTGTTACAGATCCTAAGAGATACTTGTACGCCAAATTAGAGAAGTGTGTTTTTGCTGTACACGAGGTACAGTTTTTGGGCTACCTGTTGTCATCTTCAGGTTTTCGAATGGATTCAGAGAAAGTCCATGCTGTATTGGACTGGGGTCGACCCAAAAATCTGAAGGCTCTTATGTGGTTTTTGGGGTTCACCAACTATTACCGAAAATGTATTCAGAACTATTTGACAATAGTAAAACTCTTAACTGACATGACTAAGAAAGGGACAGATGTTTCAGTGTCGTCTGATTTGGCGTTGCAAGCCTTTTCTGCAATTAAGGAATGCTTTTCCCCCACCACTATATTGGTGCAGACAGATATATCACAACCTTTCATTGTGGAAGTGGACGCATCCGAAGTGGGGGTAAGAGCAGTTTTATCGCAGAGCCCGTCACCTGGTAAATGGCGTCCATATGTCTTTTTCTCAAAAAAAAACTCTCTTCCGCAGAGAAAAATTATGATGTGGGGAACAGAAAGTTACTTGCCATTAAGTTGGCTTTTGAGGAATGGCGTCATTGGTTGGAAGGGGCGAATCGTCCGATCACGGTGTTCACAGATCACAAAAACCTGGCTTACCTGGAGTCGGCTAAATGACTGAACCTGAAGTAGGCTAGATGGTCTTTGTTTTTCACCAGATTCAATTTCACTGTCACCTATCGTCCTGGGGTTAAAAACGTCAAGGCAGATGCCTTGTCACGTAGTTTTCCTGGAGGTAGTGATTTTGAAAATCTGAGTCCTATACTGTCGGAAGGGGTGGTGATATTCGCTCTTGACCCTGACCTAAAGTTTAAGGTGCTAGAGGCCCAGGGAGATGCACCAGATTCTTGTCCCTCTGGGAAACTGTTTGTGCCATCGGAATTGCGTCACAAGGTGTTTGAGGAACATCACTGTACGGTTCTTAAGGGACACCCTGGGAGCATATCCACTGCTGATCTCATCTCTCGTAGATTCTGGTGGCCAGGGTTGCGTAAGTGTGTTGAGGACTATGTGTCAGCCTGTAGTACCTGTGCACACGCTAAGGTGACACATACTGCCGGATCTCTACTTCTGTTGCCCATCCTGTCCAGACCATGGACTCACTTATCCATGGATTTTATCACTGATGTACCTAATTAATCAGGAAAGACAGTTATTCTGGTGGTAGTTGATCGCTTTAGTAAAATGGTGCACTTTATTGCATTGCCGGGCCTACCTAATGCTAAAACACTTGCACAAGTGTTTGTTGACAACATTGTGAAACTCCATGGCATTCCCTCTGACATGGTCTCGGATCGTGGGAATCAGATTGTTTCCAGATTCTGGAAAGTGTTCTGTACTCGACTGGGGGTAGAACTCTCCTTTTCTTTGGCTTTTCATCCTCAGTCGAAGGACAGACGGAGCGCACTAATCAGAGTCTGGAGACTTACTTGAGATGTTTTGTCTCTGAGAACCAGGAGGAGTGGTCTTCGTTTTTGTCTTTGACAGAGTTTGCCATAAATAATCTTAGACAGGAATCCACTGGGTAGTCGCTGTTTTTTAGGGCATATGGGTTTCACCCGCAGTTTGGCACATTTTCTGGTTCAGATACTCCTGGTATCCCCGGGGAGGAACCTTTTTCATCATCATTGTCATCTATATAGAGGAAAATTCAAGATAGCTTGATGAATCTGGGCAACAAGTATAAACGTGTGGCTGACAGGAAACGTATAAAAAGTCCGGACCTAAGAGTGGTGGATTCTGTGTGGCTGTCCACAAGAAACATTAAGTTAAAGGTACCTTCTTGGAAGTTGGGTCCAAGATTTATTGATCCATATAAGATCACTGCCATTATTAATCCTGTAGCTTTTCGTCTTGAACTCCCTCAGGCCCTATAATTTCATAATGTGTTTCATAAATCTTTGTTAAAGAGATATGTTAAACCTTTGGAGCCGTCTTCCTTGCCACCCGCTCCTGTCATGGTGGACGGTAGTTTGGAATTTCAGCTTGCCAAGATAATTGACTCTCGAGTTCTTCGTAGATCTCTTCAGTATCTTGTTCACTGGAAGGGTTTTGGACCAGAGGAGAGGATGTGGGTACCTGCATCTGACGTGAATGCCAGTCGTTTGGTGAAAGCTTCTGGTGCTTCCATTGCTCCTTTGAATTTAAGTCTTTCCTTTACCTTTTGTATTTTGTTTGGGTTCTGTATGTTGCATCCCCCCCCCCCCCCCGTTTGTAATAATGTCCCCTATAGTGGCCCCCATCTGTAATAATGTCCTCCATAGTGGCCCCATTTGTAATAATGTCCAGCATAGTGGCCCCCATCTGTAATAATGTTTCATTTTAGCAAAAAATAAAGAACCCGCGCTGAGCGCAGGTCATTCGGCTGGTCCTTTTCAATGAAGAGAGGAGCGACTGCCTCTGCGTGTACAAGTGGATGAGGTATTTTTTTAACCCCTAAAAGACCATATTGTTCTAATGTACCTGTTTTTAATGACCGATAGACTGGTGCACTCCTGTTTAAGTGGCCTTAAAAACAGCCAAAAATAGGACATGTCCTATTTTTTGTATGGCCGTTATTCACTGGCTATTAAAAATTTGGCCATGTGAATAGCCCCATAGGCTTAATTGGTGCGAAAAATGGCCCTGTGATGGCCGTTACTCACAGATGCCACGATCCCCAATGAACACGACATCTGTTAAATTACTGTTTCAATGTCATTGCCGATCCAGGTCATTGTGGTAGTAACACTTAGTAACCTGTGATCTTCTGATCACATGTACCATAGATCATAATAGAGAACTATTACGGTATATACAGTTTCCACTGCCTGTCTGAGAAGGTGTGCCTTGTGCACAGCTTTACAGGCAGTTTACCATGACAGGCCTGAACCTTCAGCAGGCCCCAGGCTGTCATGGAAACAATTTCAATGCGAGGGCTCCGAACAGAAGGCAGAGGGATCCATCTACCTAAGCTCACAGATGCCATGATTGCTGATGAACATAGCATCTGTTAAATTATCTTTAGTGACAATCTACCTTGTAACCTCTGGAAAAAGGCATATGTGTGGTCACCAAGGGGGTAAATGACACTCAAAAATACACTGTACCTCTTGTGGGGACTCGCTCTGGTAGACAGGATTAGCGGACGCAGTGTTTTATTCACACTTTAGGCAGTCATATTTAAACAAAAAGTCACCTTGCAGTGTAGGTGGTAATTCACACCATGAGGCAATTCTGCCTCAAAGAGTCCTTGCTGATAGCAGCACCAACCTGTTTTCACGCCAAACAGGTAGCAAGTCTTCATCCAGACACAAGGCTCCCAGATCCCAACACAGAGACTCAGCTGCGGAGCCCAGCTGCCTATTTAAGGACAGGCAGGTGCTGCCAAAACCCTGACCGGCACTTAAACTCCGGTCCGGTATTTGACCTTACCTGGCTAGAAACTAGCCCAGCCGCACATTTTGGGAGGAAAATACCTGCTTTGCCAGACAAAACCCCTCGTTGTGTCACACTCCCAACAGCCACCAAAATTTAGTTAGGAACTTGTTCAGTGCAAGGTATAATGGAAATATTTGCTCAGGTTCTGTGATTTCATCCTGGTTTTGTATAGCAATTATTGATAAAACACTGACTAAAACACTGATGTGTCAGGCCTAAACATTTACATAAGTCCGTATCCAGTGGCGGATTTGACCACTCTGCAGACTGGGTCATATAAGAGAGGATTATAACGAGTCACCATATTGGCAGCATGGTGGGGCAGAGCTTAGCCGTGCAAAGCGGCCCTCAAACATAACTTTTGGGCCCCATTGCCAAATCCAACACTGTCCATATTATGGAAGCTACTAACAGAAATATTTTGCAGTACACTCTGGTGTTTCACGCATTAATTTGTAAGCGGCTCACCGTTAGCACTTGACAATGTGTAAAGTCTTACAAACATTGTACTCTGGAAACATCAACATATAGCCACACTTTGTGCACATATACTTTTCCATAACGCCTTCTTCATTTACGTCAGAACACTTAACTTTGGCTGGGTTCACACTTCACTTGGGCCTTTTTGCAGTATGGTTTTTTGTTTTACCATTTATCCTAATTCACTGTCAAGCTGACATTAGTCATTGATGCCAATAATAAAAAAAAACTGATGGAGCCAATGTTTTTTTTTTTATTTGTAGATCATAATCATCAATATTCCTAAAGCCTGTATCACACTGTCAGCCCTTTAATCGTTAACAAGTGTTCGCAGGAACGCTCATTAGCAATGATCTAACAGTGTAATACTGCCGCCGATTACTTGCTTGCTTAAAAATTATTTATGCTATGTAATCACGATCTGCTGTCGGCAAACAACTGCACAGCATGGGGACGAGCGATGGCATAACTATCGCTCTTCCCCAAACTCTGGATCTAATAGTAGTGGTCTCCTCTGCTAGCGAGCAAGCGATTTCCCGGAAGGAACGCTTGCACAGACTTTTTTTCAGTTTTGTGACACTGAGTTCTATGGGTGAAAAGCAGCCTTAAAAACACCAGATCTACAGTGCTTTTTCTAAATAAACCCTACACCCCCCCCCCCCCCCCCCCCCCCCCAAAAAAAGGCATTGTGAGTATTGAACTTGATATTTTCCTATTGGCTTCCAGCAAACATTAGCCCGCTGCATTTTTAGAAGCCAAAAACAGTTGAAAAATAGCATTAAAATGCCACAAAAGCATAGCAAAACAAGATAAACATATATCAATACACAAAATAGAAAACTGCAACTATGAACCTATAACCTGTAAATGTTCACTAGGCAGATGTTCCTTATTGTGATCCCTTTGCTTACTTTGGATTCTCTAGAATGCACAACCATCACATGGAAAACAACATGGATCAGCACTGCCAGCCACATAGGCTGTTCACTTACCTATGCCACACTGGGTGCATTCATATAGCTCCTGCCCACTGCATTCCTCGCAGCTAGAATGGCAGTTCACACACTGAGCATTAAGTGCAAACTGACCATTTGGACATAACATGGCTGAGTAGAGACCACAGCCATGCAGAAGAAGCAGCACTGAGGTGTACGCTATTGCTGCTTTCAGCTCCATTTCTCCTTGTAGTGTCCCTCTGATAAGTGTCTGCTGTCCAACAGGTGCACCCTGACAATGGACAGGGAGTGAGATTTTCCTTGAAAGAAATGCAGCATGAAATAAGAGTCACAGACTAGTCAAACCGGTTTCTGTCCTCTTTCCCGCAAAGTTCAGGTCAAATTCCAGAATTATTCAGGGAAAGCAATACAGGCAGGAAGAAAAGACCCTCATTTTGGCCGCTGGTCCTTTGAGCTACTTGTAATAGTATAAAGGCCGTACCTGTTGTATCTATTTGTTCTAAAGGTGGTTGGTCCAGATAAATTGCTTACGCAGACTACTGTTATCTGGATACTGTTTTCCTACATTACAGAAAACTTTGTATGGGTTGTCTTACTTCAGCAAATGTCATGTAGAGAAAGTTAATACAAGGGACTTACTAATTTATTGTTATTGTCCATATTGCTTCCTTTGCTGGCTAGATTCATTTTTCTATTACATTATATGCTGCTCGTTTCCATGGTTATGACCATTTTGCAATCCAGCAGAAGTGGTCATGCTCACACACTATAGAAAAAAGTGCTGGACTATAAGCACCACATAGTCCCCGCCACCGCTTTCTCCTATAGTGTGCAAGCACGACCACTGCTGCTGAATTACATGGTGGTCGTAACCCCTGGAAACGAGCAGAGTATAATGTGACAAAAAAATAAATCAAGCCAGCAAAGAAGGCAATATGGACAATCACAATACATTAGTATGTGCTTGGTTTTAACTTTCTCTACATGATAAATGCCATTTGCTGAAGTGAGACAAACCCTTTAACATTCATTGGTCACGTGGCCTAGGTGCAGCTTAGCCTCATTAAAGTAAATAGCGCTGAGCTGTGATACCAAGCAATGTACTTGATGAGCTGAGAGAGAGGTCATCAGTAAAAACTCTCAAAAAACCTCTTTAAATCTTGAGACAACTCCTTTAACCACCTCCCGACCGCCTAACGCACGGATGCGTCCGGAAGGTGGTTGATTTACTCCTCCTGGACGCATCCGTGCGTCATCTCGCGAGACACGAGATTTCGGTCACAGCCGGCCCGCACATGCGCATCGCAGGCCGGCAAAAGTTAAAGAAGCATTTCGTCAGCAACCTGCCAGCCAATGATCGCGGCTGGCAGGTTGCTGATTTTTTAAAAATCCAATCAGAAGCCACATAGCAGATCATATTAGTAAATATGATCTGTTATATGGCTGCCCTGCTCCTCTGCTGGTCCTTTTCGTCGGTTGGATCCAGCAGAGGAGCAGGCTTCACAGTGAGTACACCAAACACCACATACTAGCCCCAGATCACCCCCCCTGCACCCCAATTAACCCTTTGATCACCCCTTTGATCGCCCCTGTCAATCATTAGTGAAAGGAAAAAAGTGATCAGTGCAAACTGTCACTTTTTTTTTTCACTGGTATTGACCGATAGGTTTTAGGATAGTTTAGGCCCCTTGGGTAGGTAATTTAGGGATCAGTTAGCGCCCAGCCCACCGCACCGCAGTCCCTTATTCGCTGATTAGCGTATCGCTAATCAGCATTTGTACTTTTATAGTATCTGGAAGTGATCAAAACTGATCACGGTCAGATCTATAATAGTATTAGTGTCACCTTAGTTCGCCCTCCACCGAAAACGCAGTGTTTGCCCGATCAGGCCTGATCGGTCGCCCACACGTGCGTTCACCCACGCCCGCCCCACCGCAGTGACCAAAAAAATTTTTTTGGATCACTGCACATTCACTTTACACGCGCTGCGGCGATAAAAAAATCTGTTTTGATATTTTTTATCAACCGCAGCGGCCTCCGGTACTTCGCTAGCCTCCCATTTGTAAGACAGGCTTGCTTTTTTTCTTGGGTAGTCTCAGGGAATACCCCTAAATTTAGTTGCCAAAATGTCAAACAGGGGGTATTTTTCTGAAGAGGCCCACAGGCTTCTGACCCAGTCGGATGAGGAATGGGAACCCTCATCTGATGAATCCAGCGGGTCAGAATATGAACCTGTAGAAAGCAGTGGCTCTCTGACCCAAAGTTCGGACGAGGAGGCTGAGGTCCCTGATAGCACCAGGCGTACCCGGCCCCGTGTCGCTAGACCGCAGGTTGCGCAGGATCCGCTTCAAGAGCAGCAGAGTGGGGCTGGTGCTGTCGGATTACGTTATGAGGCATACACCAGCAGCGCAGCCCTTCCTGGACCTAGTACCAGCACTGCCGTAGAACATGGTGAAGTAGCGAGCACCAGAAGGGCAGTTGAAGCTGGTACGGTGGCACGTGCAGTAGTTACCCCGTCGCAGCCACCGCAAAGACGTGCCCGTAGAGCCCCTAGAATCCCTGAGGTGCTGGCAAACCCTGATTGGCAGTCCCCAACTTCAGCCGCACCTGTAGTTCCCCCTTTCACCGCCCAGTCTGGAGTTCGGGTTGAGACAGCTCAGATCGGTTCGGCCCTGGGATTTTTTGAGCTGTTCTTGACTGCGGAGCTCTTAGACTTAGTTGTGGCAGAAACAAATCGGTATGCCACACAATTTATAACCGCCAACCCGGGAAGCTTTTATGCCCAGCCTTTCCGGTGGAAACCAGTCCAAGTTTCCGAAATTATTATTTTTTTGGGCCTTCTCCTCAACATGGGTCTAACTAAAAAGCATGAATTGCGGTCATATTGGTCCACAAACCCAATTCATCACATGCCCATGTTCTCTGCTGCCATGTCCAGGACACGATTTGAGACCATCCTGCGTTTCCTGCACGTTAGCGACAACACCACCTCCCGTCCCAGAGGCCACCCAGCTTTTGACCGGCTCCACAAAATTCGGCCCCTCATAGACCATTTCAACCAGAAATTTGCAGATTTGTATACCCCAGAGTAAAACATCTGCGTATACGAGTCCCTAATACATTTTACCGGGCGCCTTGGCTTCAAACAATACATCCCAAGCAAGCGCGCCTGGTATGGGGTCAAATTGTATAAGCTCTGTGAAAGGGCCACAGGCTATACCCACAAATTTAGTGTCTATGAGGGAAAAGATCAGACCCTGGAGCCGGTCGGTTGCCCTGACTACCTGGGGAGCAGTGGGAAGACAGTCTGGGACTTGGTGTCACCCTTATTCGGCAAGGGGTACCATCTTTATGTGGACAATTTCTACACAAGTGTGGCCCTCTTTAGGCATTTGTTTCTAGAACGGATTGGCGCCTGTGGCACCGCGCGAACTAGTCGCGCGGGCTTCCCCCAATGGCTCGTTAGCACCCGTCTTGCAAGGGGGCAGAGGGCTGCCTTGTGTAACGAAGAACTGCTCGCGGTGAAATGGAGAGACAAGCGTGACGTTTACATGCTCTCTTCCATTCACGCAGACACGACAATACAAATTGAGCGAGCAACCCGTGTCATTGAAAAGCCCCTCTCAGTCCACGACTATAACCTTCACATGGGAGGGGTGGACTTCAATGACCAGATGTTGTCTCCGTATTTAGTTTCCTGCAGAACCAGACGCTGGTATAAGAAGGTGTCTGTATATTTAATTCAATTGGCTCTGTATAATACTGATCCCGTGGAACAGAGGGATAAAACTTAACATTTAATGTCAGTATATTCTAAAATAGATAGATAGACACCAGAGGATGAGCCTCTACAACAAACGATAATTAAAGACAGCCCTATGGGCATAAACTTGTACATATACATACATAGTGTGGCCAAGATGGTATAAGTAGTAAAAAACAAGAACGTTCTCACCCGATTAACGACCAGGGTTTCTCACAGAGATGGCTAATGATGGAGACGGTCCTGAAGTACTTGATGGCCACACTGGAGACAAATAGGTATAGGTGCCCCTTTGACATAGGTGGGTAGCAGGGCGATTAACCCTAGACAGCCCTGAAAAGGGGGCAGGGGCTAGTACGCCCTACCTACCTATACGGGGAACTTGCCCCGCAAGGAGCGTCTCCGTCCGGATACCTAACCCTGGGGGGACAGATTCCCTAGTAATCCCTAAAAAAATGCTCCCTACGTGTCACGTTTCAGTTCGTAAAAGAATATCATCAGGGGAGATCAATGGTGGTCACAGGACTATGGATGGGGCCTGTGCGATCAGTGGAAGGGGGGAAAAATAGTACAAAAAAGGGAAGGTAAGGTCAAGTGTCAGTCAGTGTGTATAGCCAGTCAGGCTGAATCACACAGGACACGACCGCATCAAAGTTCTCTATCAAAAAAGTATAGATGCACCAGTGGGTGCCAACTATAAAAGATAGAAAGGGCCACAGGATGGTCAATCCAAGGGCAGGCTGTCAGCCATTTAATTTGGGATTAAGTAGGCCCGGTCTCCAAATCCGGCCTTTCTGGTCGGCTCTGTATAATAGTTTTGTTCTCTACAGTAAGGCTGGGAGAACTGGATCCTTCCTCAAATTTCAGGAAGAGATCATCGAGAACCTCCTGTACCCAGGAGGTTCCGTGGCCCCATCCACCAGTGTAGTTAGCCGTCTACACGAGCGACATTTCCCCAATGTCGTTGCTGGTACCTCAACCCAACCGTCACCCCGAAAAAGATGTCGTGTCTGTAGCAGGAGTGGAATAAGGCGTGACACCCGCTATTTCTGTCCTGACTGTCCTGACCACCCTGCCCTATGCTTAGGGGAGTGTTTCCGGAAGTACCACACACAGGTACACCTAGCATAGGGATCACATCTCACCAGGACAGGCACACAGGGCTATTAGGGCCTATTTACTCACAGCTGCTGCAAACGTCTCCTTTCACCTGGGACAAAGTGCATAACGCACTTCGCCACATCTTTGGGCGATTTGCGCTTTGCACATTGACCCATGGGGAAGGAGAGGTTTGTTCTATAAAGGTAAAAAAAAAACAAAAAAAAAACACCAGTAAGCAAAAAGGTTAATGTTTAGTTCAAAAAGTTAAAGTTTATATGTTCTGTTCCAAAGTTAATAAAATTATTGCGTTGAGGCCTGGTTTTTTCTTTTTTTTCCTTCCAGGTGGACCAACCGATCGACTAGCTGCAGCACTGATGTGCATTCTGACAGAAGCATTGCGCTGCTGTCAGATTACACACAAGTTGGTGTATGCGGCGCTGCAAGACGAGATTTCTACTCTGCAGTAAAAGATACGTTTGCCAAGGCATACGAGCTGAGGAGGAGGCGGCGTTCCTATGCTTTGGCAAACACTTTGTATATAAAAAAATAAATAAAAAATTCCCGGCAATGATTTATTCATCCACATCGATTGATGTGAATGGAGAAATCGGGTTTGCCAGGGCATACGAGCTAAGTGAGTATGGATGTTGGGCGGAGCTCCTATGTCCTGGCAGACGCCTTTCCCCTCCTTTTTTTTTTTTTTGGCAGAGATTTTTTCATCCACATTGATCGATGCGAATGAAGAAATCTGTGCCGTTCATTTTTTTCTTTCAGCCCAGAGGCTGAACGGAAAAAAAAATCTCATTACCTGTATGCTCAATATAAGGAGAATAGCAGAAACTCCTAATGCTGGCCATACATGTAATGATTGCGGAGACCCTCAAATGCCAGGGCAGTACAAACACCCCACAACTGACCCCATTTTGGAAAGAAGACTCCCCAAGGTATTCGCTGAGGAGCATATTGAGTCCATGAAAGATTAAAATTTTTGTCCCAAGTTAGCGGAAAGTGAGACTTTGGGAGAAAAAACAAAAAAAAAATCAATTTCCGCAAACTTATGCCCAAACAAAATTTTCTATGAACTCGCCAGGCCCCTCATTGAATACCTTGGGGTGTCTTCTTTCCAAAGTGGGGTCACATGTGGGGTATTTATACTGCCCTGGCTTTTTAGGGGCCCTAAAGCGTGAGAAGAAGTCTGGGATCCAAATGTCTAAAAATGCCCTCCTAAAAGGAATTTGGGCACCTTTGCGCATCTAGACTGCAAAAAAGTGTCACACATGTGGTATCGCCGTACTCAGGAGAAGTTGGGGAATGTGTTTTGGGGTGTCATTTTACATATACCCATGCTGGGTGAGAGAAATATCTTGGTCAAATGCCAACTTTGTATAAAAAAATGGGAAAAGTTGTCTTTTGCCAAGATATTTCTCTCACCCAGCATGGGTATATGTAAAATGACACCCCAAAACACATTCCCCAACTTCTCCTGAGTACGGCGATACCAGATGTGTGACACTTTATTGCAGCCTAGGTGGGCAAAGGGGCACACATTCCAAAGTGCACCTTTCAGATTTCGCATGCCATTTTTTACACATTTTGATTGCAAAGTACTTCTCACACATTTGGGCCCCTAAATTGCCAGGGCAGTATAACTATGCCACAAGCGACCCCATTTTGGAAAGAAGACACCCCAAGGTATTCTGTGAGGGGCACGGCGAGTTCCTAGAATTTTTTATTTTTTGTCACAAGTTAGCGGAAAATGATGATTTTTTTTTTCCTTACAAAGTCTCATATTCCACTAACTTGCGACAAAAAATAAAAAATTCTAGGAACTCGCCATGCCCCTCACGGAATACCTTGGGGTGTCTTCTTTCCAAAATGGGGTCACTTGTGGGGTAGTTATACTGCCCTGGCAATTTAGGGGCCCATATGTGTGGTAAGTAGTTTGAAATCAAAATGTGTAAAAAATGGCCGGTGAAATCCTAAAGGTGCTCTTTGGAATGTGTGCCCCTTTGCCCACCTAGGCTGCAAAAAAGTGTGACACATCTGGTATCGCCGTACTCAGGAGAAGTTGGGCAATGTGTTTTGGGGTGTCATTTTACATATACCCATGCTGGGTGAGAGAAATATCTCGGCAAAAGACAACTTTTCCCATTTTTTTATACAAAGTTGGCATTTGACCGAGATATTTATCTCACCCCATATAGACTCCCTGATCACCCCCCTGTCATTGATCACCCCCCTGTAAGGCTCCATTCAGAGGTCCGTATGTGTTTTGCGGATCCACGGATCCAAGGATCGGATCCGCAAAACACATACGGACGTCTGAATGGAGCCTTACAGGGGGGTGATCAATGACAGGGGGGTGATCAGGGAGTCTATATGGGGTTATCACACCCCTGTCATTGATCACCCCCCTGTAAGGCTCCATTCAGACGTCCGTATGTGTATTGCGGATCCGATCCATGGATCCGTGGATCCGCAAAACACATAAGGACGTCTGAATGGAGGCTTACAGAGGGGTGATCATCCCATATAGACTCCCTGATCACCCACCTGTAAGGCTCCATTCAGAGGTCTGTATGTGTTTTGCGGATCCACGGATCCATGGATCGGATCCGCAAAAGACATACGGACGTCTGAATGGAGCTTTACAGGGGGGTTATCAGGGAGTGTAAATGGGGTGATCACCCCCCTGTAAGGCTCCATTCAGACGTCCGTATGTGTTTTGCGGATCCGATCCATGGATCCGTGGATCCGTAAAACACATATGGACGTCTGAATGGAGCCTTACAGGGGGGTGATCAGGGAGTCTATATGGGGTGATCACCCCCCTGTCATTGATCACCCCCCTGTAGGGCTCCATTCAGACGTCCGTATGTGTTTAGCGGATCCGATCCATGGAACCGTGGATCCGTAAAACACATACAGACGTCTGAATGGAGCCTTACAGGGGGTGATCAATGACAGGGGGGTGATCAGGGAGTCTATATGGGGTGATCAGGGGTTAATAAGTGACAGGGGGGGTGTAGTGTAGTGTGGTGATTGGTGCTACTTATTACTGAGCTGCCTGTGTCCTCTGGTGGTCGATCCAAGCAAAAGGGACCACCAGAGGACCAGGTAGCAGGTATATTAGACGCTGTTATCAAAACAGAGTCTAATATACCTGTTAGGGATTAAAAAAATCGCATCTACAGCCTGCCAGCGAACGATCGCCGCTGGCAGGCTGTAGATCCACTCTCTTACCTGCCGATCCTGTGAACGCGCGCACCTGTGTGCGCGCGTTCACAGGAAGTCTCGCGTCTCGCGAGATGACGCATAAATGCGTCACTCTGCCTGAGACAGCCGCCTCCGGACCGCGATCCTGCGTTAGGCGGTCTGGAGGCGGTTAAAGACAAAACAGTCCTCTTCAGGACTAAAATGTGTGTTTGACAGCAGTGCAGCATTTTGTTATTAGATTTTTTTTTAACAAGGGTTAAATTCAGCAGTATTAGGGACTGGCGTCTGCAGGAAGGGGCAGATAGTGCAGGGCTGGAAAATCGCTGTGTTCAGTACCAAAAAGCTTTCAAAAGAAATAAATATTGCATATCAGTGAGATCTACAGTACACCATCAGAAAGCAATGTGTTTAGCAGAAATTCTAAAAAGGGGCTTATTCACTAGAGTGTGCCTGCTAGTGAGATATACACCGCTCCATCATAGAAATTTATTTTTCTCGGGAAATTAACCTAATTTGTGCCACATCTGTGTGCGCACTCAATTCCCAAACGTTATATACAGTATTCCAGCCTAAAATCATTTCTATTTGGGACAAATTTCACTAGTTTGGGTCACATCCTTGTCTGCATTTAGGCCGCAACCATATATACAGTAATTTAGCATAGAATTATTTTCTATTTGGGACAAAAATCCCTAGTTTCGGTTTCAACTGTTTGTGAATTTAGGGCGCAACCATACATACAGTAATTCAGCAGATAATTTTTTCTATTTGGGACAAATATCGTTAATTTCTAACGATAATTTGTTTTCCCTTAGTCCTAACAGCAGCACAGATGGGGTTAACTGCCCCCCGTGGACTGGTAGGACCGGTGGAATTTTTAATGAGCCCAAAGAATATCTAATGAACAAACTCCAGCTCCCCTAAAGGGAGGGGATAGCCCCCCAGCCCACCGTGTCTATAACAAGAAAATACTTAGGGCGGGAAAATTTGTGTGCTGCGGTTAGGACTAAGGGAAAACAAATTATCGTTAGAAATTAACGATTCCCTTATGTCCTACCAGAAGCACAGATGGGGAGATAGCAAGAAGAATCCCCTAGGGATGGTCCTCATGCCTGCCAGAAGTAAGAACTGTGTGCCCAAAGGCCGAAAACTCTGCCACCTTAGCATCTATTCTATAATGAGAGATGAAGGTTGATTCAGAGCTCCAGGAAGCCGCCTTACAGATCAACTCTAAGGGGGAGAAGGCTTCTCTCCGCAACAGAGGTAGCTACGGCCCTAGTAGAATGGGCCCTCACAAACTCCGGAGGATCTAAGGATTGGGAGGTGAAAGCTTCCCTAATGGCTTCCTTGACCCAGCGACTAATAGTAGTTTTAGACGCTTTACGGCCTTTAGACTTACCAGCAAACAGGATGAAGAGGTTCTCATCTATCCTGAATTCTCTGGAGACATCTCGAGATGTCCAGTGGATGTCTAACTGGAAGATCAGAGGAGGAGGCGGAGAATAATACAGGTAGAGAAATTACCTGGTTAATATTTTGAAAAGTTGGAACCTTAAAATAAGGTAGAAATTTCAGAAGGACTCTGTCCTGTAAAAAAAATGATGTATGGATGTAAAGCGGAGAAAGCTTGCGGCTCAGAAATTCTTTTGGCTGAGGTTATAGCCAGTAGAAATACCACTTTAAGAGTTAAAAACTTAAAGCTTGCCTCCTCCAAAGGTTCAAAGGGGGGAGATGCTAACCCCTTGAGAACTACTAATAAGTCCCATTGGGGAACTGGTTTCAGTATTGTAGGCTTCAATCTGTCTGCTCCCTTAAGGAAGCGTTGGATGAGCGGGTCCCGAGAATATGGTCTGTTGAGACAGGCCGAGATGGCAAAAACTTGAACCTTCAGGGTAGATGGGGAAAGACCTCTGTCTAACCCATCCTGGAGGAACTGTAATATTGCAGGGAGGGGCGGATCTGCAGACGCCACCTGGTTGGAGCTACACCATGATGTGAAGATCCTCATGATCCGGGAGTAGGCCTTCTTGGTAGACTCTGCTCTGGAATGCAACAAGGTTCTCAGGACCGACTCAGAGAGCCCATCCACTCTGGGAAGGGATTGATCAACTTCCAGGCTGTCAGGTTGAATCTGTGCAGATCTGGGCAGAGATGAGTGTCCCACGACACCAGGGTCTGCTCCGGGGGGAGTCTCCAATATTGTCCCTGACTCATCTGAATGAGCTGGGTAAACCAGGATCTCCTGGGCCAAAATGGTATGATGGCTATTACCGAGGCCTGATCCTGATGGATTTTCATCAATACCCTTGGTATCATGGAAAAAGTAGGGAAGATGTAGGCCAGTCTGAACCTCCACGGTATCGTCAGAGCGTCTATCGCCAGGGGGTTGTCCTCCCTGTAAAGGGAACAGAACCTCAGAACCTTGGCGTTGAACCTGGTTGCCATGAGATCCACCTCTAGCATACCCCATCTGAGGACTAGCTGCCTGAAGATCTCCGGATTCAGTGACCACTCCATGGTCGATAAGCCACGACTTAGGTGATCCGCAATGAAGTTGAGGGAGCCTCGGATGTGAGTGGCAGATAGATGGGATAGGTTCAGCTCTGCCCACTGCAAGATTACCCCGATCTCTGAAAGAAGGGGCAAGGATCTTGTGCCTCCCTGCTTGTTTATGTAAAGCACTGCAGTCATGTTGTCTGACTGGACTTTCACTGCTTTGCCCCGGATTTGAGGGGCGAAGTGAAGGAGGGCTAGCGGGTAGCACGCATCTCGCGGAGATTCGAAGAAAGATGCCGCTCCTGAGGCGACCAAGATCCCTGGACTGGGGATCCGTTTAAATGGGCGCCCCAGCCTACAAGGGACGCGTCTGTTGTCAATATGAGCCAAACTGGTTGGGTCATAGACTTCCCTGCAGGTAGATGGAACCACCATCTGAGGGAATTCCGGGTTTGGTTGGATAGGGAGCACAGGGAATCTAGCCCCGCAGGGCTGCCGTTCCATTTGTCTAAAACCTCCGATTGAAGAGGACAGAGGTGCCATAAAGCCCAAGGGACTGCATCTGCAGCCGCTGACATGAGCCCCCGGACCATCGTTAGTTTGGGTGAGACAGTTACTGACATGGGACACTTCCCATGTTCCAGTGAGGATAAGAGTCACCAACTGTCCTACTGATTGGAGGCGAAAACCACCCTGATCTCGGATTGATTGGAGGTTAAAACCACCCTGATCTTTGAATACCCTTGAATACATGTGAAGTCCCCTGATGATGTCTGTGATAGAAGATGGAAACATGGCATGTAGGGCAATGTAATAGGGTTACATAGAATACTAGACCCATACCGAGGGTAAGGTTCGGTGTGGGGTCGCCCCTGTCGGGGCGGATGCTCCATTGTGGTAGGCAGGTGTGAATAACAGCCCCCCACCCCTAGGCAGGCAGGAAAGCCAGAATAGGGTTTAATAGGAGGTCAACACTTCCATCTCTTACGCAGCACCCAGGTCACACCGGTCTCAGGCACCACCAACTGCCAGGACCACCCTCTGCGATTGTGGATCCGGCTCGGATGAGGTGAGATCCAACCATTTTTTCATATATTCATTGGTGTATGAGATACAGTGGAGGTTGTCATGTTAGTTGTTATTTTTGTCTCTCACCCAGTATGAAATATATTTTAAGCGACCTAGTAAAGGTTATGTTTTAAATAATCCAGTTTACAAAATTTATCAGAGTTACAAACATCTCCAAAACTCCCAAAAAGGGAGAGGAAAACTCGCCAGTCCACCTGTCCAAAGGACAGAAAAAAACACGGTGGGCTGGGGGGCGAACCCCTCCCTTTAGTTTGAGTTTCATCTGTGTGTGAATTTAAGCCGCAACCGTTATATACAGTAATTCAGCATAGATTTATTTCTATTTGGGACAAATTTCACTAGTTTTGGTCACATCTGTGTCTGCGTTTAGGCCGCAACCATATATACAGTAGTTCAGCAGATAATTATTTCTATTTGGGACAAATTTCAGTATTTTGGGTCTCATGTGTGTGTGAATTTAGTCCGCAACCATATATTCAGTAATTCTGCAGATAATTATTTCTATTTGGGACAAATTTAACTGTTTTGTGCCAAATATATTGTCCATGTACTGTCCATGACAAATACTCTATCACATTTAAAAAGAGTGTCTGTTGCGCCAATTTAAATAATCTGTGAATAATCTAGTGTCCATATTCTGTTCATTACTGGGGCATATACTGAGTCAAATTTAAAATTTGTGTGTCTAGCGACAAAATAAATAATCTGTTCAAAATCTAGTGTCCATAGCGAGTGGCTCTCTGTTTCAAATACAGTACCACATGTGATAACAGTGTATTTTTGTGAGAAGTAAAATATTTGTGCCACATCTACTGTGTGTGCATTTCATACATATTACTAACATATAATGTACTTCATCCGCGGACGGTGTATGGTAGTCTGTGACATTATCAGAGCTACATCCCCTGTGTGCATCCAAAATACCTGTTTTAATTGATTGGCGTGTACACGTACATATCCTACAATACTGTAGGTGTTAGAAACTTTTAAGCACATTTAACATTTCATATTAAGAAGGCGGCCAGTATGGGACGTGGAAGTGGCCGTGATGCTGATGGTTCACGCAGAGGCTGTGGCCCTGGGCTCAATGATACAGAGTAAAATAATGTAGATAAGGGCCTCCAGGTGCGCTAACCCTCTAAAACAGTGAAGGCGATGGTGAGCCTTTTAGAGACTGATTGCCCAAACTGCAACCACAAACACCCTTATTTATCGTAAAGTGCCCACACAATCATTTACCCTGAATACTACAGTCCAATATAGTATATCTTCCATGTTCCTTATTATTTAGCTATAGTGGCCTGCCTACAGTCATTGTGCTGCCTGTGCCATTCAAGGCGTACCCGACGCTGATGAATGGCAGGAAAACTGTAAGGCATATTGGTGCACCATAGACTTTTTCAAGAGTAAGGGTGCCCACAGAGATGGCTCTGAGTGTCGCCCCTGGCACCTGTGCAAGGGTTTCGCTGACCCTATAAAACATTATGAGCGAGAGCAGCCTAAAAAGCATGTTGATATGATGGAGGAGGAGGAGAAGGATGAGAAAAGGAAGATTGAACCATATACCGTATTTTTCGCTTTATAAGACGCACTTTTTTCCCCCCAAAACAGGGGGGAAAATGACAGTGCGTCTTATAAAACGATGGTTGACTTTTTTTACAGGGCTGACACTGATATATTGCCGGCCGCTATGCTGCACAGTGTGGCCAGCGATACATCAGTCACAGTGCGGTGAGGGAGGAGGGGCTGGAGGCATGTCACAGCGGGGCCCGGTGCAGTCACTGTATTACACCGGGCCCCGCGTACAGAAGTCTCTTTGTATGTAAAGTCTTTCATTATTCCTTTATACCATAAATCGCTCTCCTTTTGATAAACTTTACTAGCCTAATCGCCTGCATCCAGGGGCGTAGCGTGGGGGGGGGGCCGGAGGGGCCGTTGCCCCGGGCGCCAAATTGCAGGGGGCGCCAGGCAGCCGAAATTTCAATGAGGGCTACGGGAGCCTATGGCTCCCGTCCCCTCCGTTATGCCCCATAGGCTTCAGGCCTAGTGGCCTGAAGCCTATAAGGCAGTAGAGCGATGCAGGACTCGGTCACGATAACCTCACTGTGACCTCCTGCGTCGGGTCTCGCGAGATGACGCGATGACGCGGCGCAGGAAGGCACAGTGAGGCGTTCGTGACCGCCTGCGGCGGGAACAAGCAGGGATGGAGATGGGTAAGTATTTTTTTTTTATGTTACCTTTCCTAATTGCAGTGCAGAGGCTCTGGGGGCAGTATGGGGGGTGGGAGAGGACTGGAGCAGAAAGGCTATGGCATTGGCATAGTAATAAGAGGGGGCCAGTACATTAATAACAAAGAGGGGGACATTATATTAGCAAAGAGGGGGCCAGTACATTAATAACAAAGAGGGGGACATTACATTAGCAAAGAGGGGGCCAGTACATTATTAATAAAAAGGGGGGCATTATATTAATAATAAAGAGGGGGCCAGTACATTATTAATAAAAAGGGGGGCATTATATAAATAATAAAGAGGGGGCCAGTACATTATTAATAAAAAGGGGGGCATTATATTAATAATAAAGAGGGGGCCAGTACATTGCTATTAATGACCCCCTCTTCATTATTAATGTAATGACCCCCTCTTCATTATTAATGTAATGACCCCCTCTTTATTATTAATGTAATGACCCCCTCTTTATTATTAATATAATGACCCCCTCTTTATTATTAATATAATGACCCCCTCTTTGTTATTAATGTAATTGCCCCCTCGTTGTTATTAATGTAATGACCCCCTCTTTGTTATTAATGTAATGACCCCCTCTTTGTTATTAATGTAATGACCCCCCTCTTTATTATTAATATAATGACCCCCTCTTTATTATTAATGTAATTGCCCCCTCTTTGTTATTAATGTCATGACCCCCTCTTTATTATTAATATAATGGCCCCCTCTTTATTATTAATGCAATGGCCCCCTCTTTTTATTAATGTAATGGCCCCCTCTTTATTATTAATGTAATGGCCCCTCTTTATTATTAATGTACTGGCCCCCTCTTTGTTATTAAAGAGGGGGCCAGTACATTAATAATAAAGAGGGGGCCATTATAATATACAGGGGGAATAATATTATGGGGAATGAAAGCTATCTGTCTGGCTCTAGCTCAGTATTGGGGGGCAGCAGGATGACAGTGTTGAGACACCAGGAAGGAGAGCATGATAGTAAAGTGAGGAACCTAATTTTTTTTCGGTGAAACTGCAGAGACGAGAAGCGGCTGAAAGAAGTTATCATGGCGGTCTTATCTCTGAATGAAGACGTCGAGGAGAGTCTACATCACAGGAGACGTCACTGGATGTAACAGGTATGGTGCGGTATTCTACTGTAATAATAATGTCCATCCACATATCTGTTTCATGGTAGGGTTGAGGGAGAAGATTGAGAATTTGGCCCACACTGCCGCATTCTGGCCCCAGACTTCAGGTCACACTGTGTGTGTTCTGAATTCTGGGGCCTCACACCCATCTACTACATTATCTGTACTCAGAGAGTTATCTCTGTGTTATCTGAGGTGTTACATAGGACTGCTAGTGATCTACTATAGTATCTGTTAAAAGTGGCGTGCCTGGGGTAGGCGCGGGGGGGGGGCGCAATTTTTGGCTTGCCCCGGGTGCTGGCAACCCACGCTACGCCACTGCCTGCATCAGTACTCACTATGAATACAGCGTACGGTCCGGCCGGCGTGTGTGACTGACGTCACGCTCCTCCCACTTCATTAATGAAGCAAGAGCAGGATGAAGTCATGCGCCGGAGGGACCGCACGCTACATTCATAGTGAGTACTGATGCAGGCGATTAGGCTAGTTTATCAATAGGAGAGCGATGGATTCAGGAATAATGAAAGATTTTACATACAAAGAGACTTCTGTGCGCGGGGCCCGGTGTAATACAGTGACTGCACCGGGCCACGCTGTGACTTGCCTCCAGCCCCTCCTCCCTCCCCGCACTGTGACTGATGTATCGCCGGCCACACTGTGCAGCACAGCGGCCGGCGATATATATCAGTGTCAGCTAGTTTATCAAAAGAAGAGCGATTGATTCTATTTTACATACAAAGAATAAAGTACTGTAATGCTGTGAAACATAGGGCCATGAGGGGAACCAGCATAAGATGCTATATGTGTGTCACCCACACATATAGCATCTTATGCTGGCCCCCCTCATGGCCCTATGTTTCACAGCACACATCCCCCATAACAGTGCATCATCCATAGATCCCCCCATAACAGTGCATCATCCACAGATCCCCCATAACAGTGCGTCATCCACAGAGCCCCATAACAGTGTCATCCCCAGACCATTAGTTCAAAATCCACCAAAAGCACACCTTTTGGTTTAAAATAATTTTTTCTTATTTTCCTCCTCAAAAACCTAGGTGCGTCTTATAATCAGGTGCGTCTTATAAAGCGAAAAATACGGTAACCTTTTTGGTGGTGGCAGAGGTGCATGTGAATACAGTGTATTCAGTACTTTACAAACAACATATTTAAAGTGCCTTTATGTTCAGCCGCTTTCCTCTGGTGGAGTAGAGAAGTCAGGGGCAATCCAGGCCTTGTTCATTTTTTTAAGAGTCGACATGTCAGCATTGTCAGTTGACAGACAGATGCGCTTATCAGTTATTATGCCCCCAGCAACACTAAATACCTGCTCTGACAAAACACTGGCGGCAGGGCACCCCAGCACCTCTGAGGCCTAGAGTGCAAGTTTGTGCCACATGTCCAGCTTGGACACCCAATAGGATGCTGACACGGTCTGCTATGTACTCCTTCACCATCTTCCACAATGTTTGCCTCCTTGTGACACTAGGCCGTGGATCAGGGTGAGGGTGCTGGCGGGGTGTCATGAACCTGTCCCAGGCCTTGTAGAGTCTTGTCCTGCCTCTGTTGGAACTGCTGTTTGTTCCCCTCGTCTCCCCTCCTGGGTTGACCAAGGAACTATGTACCCTGCCACCAGCATTGTCAGCTGTAAATATTTCTGCAATGACATTCTGTTCTGTTGCTATTATTATAGTTTTTTGTTTGTATTATAGTTGGTATTATAATTGTTATTGTAAAATATGTTATGGTTATTTGGTTATTTCTGAGTTCTTAAAAAGTTCATGCCGTTGGTTTAACTCCACTCTTGTTTGTTAGGTTTTTAGTAATATTAGTGCATAAGTTTGGGATGTTTGTTGTGCATGGTACATATATGCTGTATGACTGCCATGTGTGTGAGCTTGCCGAGCTAGAAAGCTGCCAACAACTTATGGCCATTATCAGACACAGTCAACCTGCCCCAGCTCTGCGGTAGTGGGCTTTTTTTCACCCAAGCAAATTAATTTCAGCGGCGCCTGTTGCCGCTTCCCCATGAGAATTCAGAGTTTGCAGTGGGGGAGGAGGTGGAGGCGGAGGAGAAGGGTGGTGGTGGCAGAAATCCTGATGGCAGTAGTGCCCTTTCAATCCTTGGCGTCGGTGGCACCTGTGCCATCCCAGGGTCCGACTCGCTAACGGCCTACACAAGGTTCACCCAGTGTGCCGTAACGGAAATGTAGCATCCCTGGCCAAAAGCACATGTCCATGTGCCCGTCGTTAAGTAGACCTTCCCAATAACTGCATTGGTCAGGGCACAGGTGATGTTACGGGACACACACACAATTGCTGGTGTAATGCGGGGACAGCACACCGTGAAAAATAGCGGCGGCTGGGGACTGAGTAACGAAGGACGGCCGCCGCCATGAGGCTGAGGAATGCCTCAGTGTCCACAAGACTAGATGGCAACATTTCCATACCTAGAAATTTTGAAAGGTGCGCATTTAGTGCTATAGCCTGTGGGTGGGTGGCGGGGTATTGGCACTTACGATCAAAGGCCTGGGGACATCTGTACGCTGTGCTTGGACAGTGTGGGTGTGCTAGCAGATGGTGCTTGCGAAGGCCCAGCTGCAGGGTGGGAGTCATCCAGGCCTGCGTCTAGGACAGAGGATTGGCCAGCACGTAACACAGGGGAGGAAGAGGAGGCAGTGGTGTGACCCACAGACACTGATTGTGGACCCGGGGGTTCGGCCCACCGATTAGGGTGCTGTGATGTCATGTGGCGGATCATGCTGGTGGGGTTGAGGTTGCTACTGTTCCCACCCCTACTCATTTAGCCTCCAGTGTACAGTCCACACTGCCGCAACATACAAGCAGAGCGCTGCCACTGCTCATAGTGCTCTGCGACATATCCATGTCCCTGAAGAGCCAATCTTCACTTGGCGAAACGTGTCGGATGATGGAACAGATCTACTAGGGAGGTAAGCGTATAGGGAACTTTAGCACAGGCCCGAGGTTCCAGAGGCTGGGGGTCGTCCTTCTCAGGGTGGGTGCTCCGATTACAGCCATTGAGGGATTCCCTGCCCATAGACTAGGTGACACAGGGAAAGTGCTTAGGGAGAGAGCTACCTGTCCCTTCATCTACAATAAGGCCACCTCCCTCTATACAAGGAACAACATCAGGCCACATATGTGACTATATACCCTGTTTACCCTCTAAATAGTGCAGAAATTCACTCTATTTAGTGTCTTGTTTATTTTATTAGAAATAAATAAAAGTTATTACTCCAGTATATATAGTTAGAGACCACTAAGATTATTTATTAGTAGGTCCATCTACCTTAGACCTTTATATATCCAGTGTAGTCTTCCCCCATTATGTTCCCGTGTTTGAGTGTTTATTGTTATGTTTTTAGTTAGTTTATTAATAGGATGTAAAATATGTTATGGTTATTGTTATTTATGAAATGTTGAGTTCTTATTTAGGTATAGCACAATTACAGTTAGCAAATTCCAATTCTTTTATCGTCCCTACCTTCCTCAATAAAGCCCCAGACTGCGGAACACCTACCCCTTGTCAAGGGAGATTTGCACAAGGGGGAACAGTTGCGGGCCTGTTTATTGTGGCCCGACTTCTCCCTTTTGCCACCGCACATCCTCTTCCAGCCTGTTGCGGTGCTGTGGTGTCATTGTACCCCATCTCCAAATCCACTTCCTCACTCTGGTCAGTCTCCTAACTTGTGTTGACCTAACAAGACCCTACTTATTGACAACTGTGTCTCATCCCCATCATCCACCAAGTGAAACACTAATTGCCGTTCTCCCCCGTCATCTTCTTCTGACACCCAAAGGAACATTACGAATAGAAATTGGTCATTCTTTCTTGGTATCCTGTACTGACCGCCATTCCCTGCGCTAACTCTGCTATGTGACGTTCTCTGGAACCCAAAGGAACATTATGATTAGAAATTGGTCATTCTTTCTTGGTATCCTGTGCTGACCGGGTCAATTAACTTCTTAGGTGGTCAGCAGGCCCTTGCTCCTAATGTTTTTGAGGGTCACCAGCAGGCCATCAATGATAATTTTTAAAGGGTGTGTATGATGCCCTCCTTTATGTATAATAAAGGGTGCATTGTAGTGCCAGTTCCTTTTAATTTTTGGCAGCCCTTTCACTTAGTGCATAGGCTTTATAAGTGTAGGAGTCCCACTACCTGAACAATTGTAACACCATGTGAATGAGGCCCTCCTTTATGTGATATACAGGCTGTATCTCTTCTTCCTTGTAATTTTTGGCAGCACTTACACTGTATATACAATTGAATCTACAGGAAAGAATGTTTCCTAACAATTTTTCCTCTAAAAATGATTATTATTTTTGTGGGGGCGGGGTTTTATCAGTTTTTTTTCTCAGTCTGTTAAAGTGGCTTGGACAACATGGTTCCCAGTAGCGACATTGGTGTTCAAGATGCATCCAGACATGTCCCCCCTGCTATTCCTGATCGATTTCAGAGGTGTTTCCATCACTTTCAGACCTTTTCCTATGGTCCAGGCACCCTCCCCTCATCCGAGCAGGGGGTGCCTGGTTGTCTCCCATTGACTTCCATTATACTCGGGTGATCGGCCGAGTGCACGAATATCGCGATGTGTTCGGACCGAACACCCGAACACTTTGGTGCTCGCTCATCACTACTCATTAAGGCTACTTTCACACTAGCGCTTGATCGGATCCGTTCTGAACGGATCCGATCATATTAATGCAGACGGAGGCTCCGTTCAGTACGGATCCGTCTGCATTAATAACATAGAAAATTTTCTAAGTGCGCAAGATGCCTGAGCGGATCCGTTCAGACTTTCAATGTAAAGTCAATGGGGGACGGATCCGCTTGAAGATTGAGCCATATGGTGACCTCTTCAAGCGGATCCGTTCCCATTGACTTACATTGTAAGTCTGGACGGATCCGCACGCCTCCGCACGGTCAGGCGGACAGCTGAACGCTGCATGCAGCGTTCAGCTGTCCGCCTGTCCGTGCGGAGGCGAGCGGAGCGGAGGCTGAACGCCGCCAGACTGATGCAGTCTGAGCGGATCCGCATCCATTCAGACTGCATCAGGGCTGGACGGAGGCGTTCGGGTCCGCTCGTGAGCTCCTTCAAACGGAGCTCACGAGCGGACCGACGAATGCTAGTGTGAAACTAGCCTTACACGTCAGTGTTTTGGTCAGTGCTTTCCATAAGTGATTTCCGAACACTGACGTGTGAATGAAGCATAAGGCCTTAGTTTTTGCATATTTTAATGGTACTCTTTTAGGGTACATATAGCATCTTGAATAACATTCATTGTTTTTGTTTTAACAAACTGACTTTTTTTTTTTGGACTTTGTTTTTAAAGTGTTTATTGTGTGGCATTTATGGCAGTGGGTGCCAGTTGCATTATACAGATGTTTGAGGGCTTGTTGTTTTGCTGGACAATTTTTCCATTTGTACCATTTTAGGCTGCATATGTCTTTTTGATCACTTTATTCTGCTTTATGGGCAGAACAGTGAAAACCTCCAATAAGTGACCCCATTTTGGAAACTAAACCCCTCAAGTAATTTATCAAAGAGTAGGGGATTGTGCAAACTGAAATGTCATTAATGTGGAAGTAAACTTCTGTGTGGGTACACTGCAGAGTTCAGAAGGAAAAGACCACCGTTTGTTTTTTGCCGTGCAGATTCTGATGGATTGGTTTATGGGCACTATGTAGCTTTTGAACAGCCTCTGGGGTAGCCATTATTATTGGTTCTATTTTGGGGTACATAAGACTTTTTGATAATTTTATTTTGCTTTTTGGGAAGCAGGGTAAAGAAAAGGCAGTAATTCTGACATTGCTTTATGGTTTTTGTTACATCATGTGGGAAAAATGACATTTTCACTTTACTCTGCTAGTCGGTACAACAGCAAAAAAGTTTTGCTACTTTTACACAAAGTATTTTTGAAAAAAATTCATGTTTTTCTGTCACCATTTTCTGACAGACATTTTTTTCCCCCTGGAAATGGTCTTCTGTAAAGGCTCGTTTTTCTGTTGGATGAGGTGACGTTTTCATTGGTACCATTTTGAGGGACATAAGACTTTCCGATCGCTTGATAGTATGTTTTTTGTGAGGCAAGTTGACCAAAAAATGACTGTTCTGCTATAGTTTTTTTTTCTTTTTTTTTTTACTGTCATTCACCTGACAGGTAGATCATCTCATATTTTTATAATGCTGGTCCTTACGAATGTGGCGATACCTAATAAGTAAATTTTTTTTTACTATTTCTTATAACTGTACAATGCTTGATGAGGGTTTTTTTCACACTTGAAACTTTAATTTTTTATAAAACATCTTTTTAATTTTTTTTATTTTTACTTTTTATTTTAGTCCTTCTACAGGACATCCGCATATTCAATTATCATATGTACATAGGATGTTTTGTATCTTTTTTTGTTATTTTTTTTAAAATAAATTTATGTTCTTGAAGGAGTGGCACCTTCAAGTGTGAATGCGCTCCTATAATCTGAGGAGTAGCATTCTTGTGCACTTTTTGCCCCGCCTATCCCAAAGGTGACCTTGATTAGGTGGTACATATAGCTGTGTGGGCTCCTCCTCTCATCGGTTGCTAGATGCACACAGAGGTAACTAGGAGCAGCTAGGGGCGGATTGGCCATAGACCTTACAGGGAAATTTCCCGGTGGGCCCATGCCCAAGGGGCCGCCTGGGTCTTGCGGCAGTGGAAGTAGGACCTGCCTGACTGAGACCACCTTGGCGCAGGTAGGTGGGCACAGATGTATTTTGATCAAAATATATTGGCTGAGAGTCATCATTAGAGATGAGCGAATCGAATCCCACGAAGTGGAATTCAATCTGAATTTCAGGATAAATTAGATTCAGATAGAAGCCGAATTTCCTCGTGCTTCGTGTCAACTTAACCGTAAATAGTATAAAAAACTAAAAAATTCAAACTTACATCCTCCATTTGCTCGCAACGGGCTGCACACTCCGTGTGCTGTCTGCATCCGTTGCTCCGTTACGTGGTCCGCCCAAAAAAGTAAAACCTGTCCTATTCTTGTCCAATTTGCAGCAGTTATATTAATGACAAGAAAAACGGTCCAGCTTCACTGAAGATACTTGAGGCTTTATTTAACCGCCTCCGGACCGCCTAACGCAGGATCGCGGTCCGGAGGCGGCAGCTCTGCGCACAGTCACGCATATATGCGTCATCTCACGAGACGCGAGATTTCCTGTGAACGTGCGCACACAGGCGCGCGTTCACAGGATCGGAAGGTAAGCGAGTGGATCTCCAGCCTGCCAGCGGCGATCGTTCACTGGCAGGCTGGAGATGTGATTTTTTAACCCTTAACAGGTATATTAGACGCTGTTTTGATAACAGCGTCTAATATACCTGCTACCTGGTCCTCTGGTGGACCCTTTTGTTTGGATCGACCACCAGAGGACACAGGTAGCTGTGTAAAGTAGCACCAAACACCACTACACTATACTACACCCCCCCCCCCTGTCACTTATTACCCCTTATGAACCCCTGATCACCCCATATAGACTCCCTGATCACCCCCCTGTCATTGATCACCCCCCTGTCATTGATCACCCCCCTGTCATTGATCACCCCCTGTCATTGATCACCCCCCTGTAAGGCTCCATTCAGACGTCCGTATGATTTTTACGGATCCACGGATACATGGATCGGATCCGCAAAACACATACGGACGTCTGAATGGAGCCTTACAGGGGGGTGATCACCCATATAGACTCCCTGATCACCCCCCTGTCATTAATCACCCCCCTGTAATTGATCACCCCCTGTAAGGCTCCATTCAGACGTCCGTATGATTTTTACGGATCCACGGATACATGGATCGGATCCGCAAAACACATAAAGACGTCTGAATGGAGCCTTACAGGGGGGTGATCAATGACAGGGGGGTGATCACCCATATAGACTCCCTGATCACCCCCCTGTCATTGATCACCCCCCTGTCATTGATCACCCCCCTGTAAGGCTCCATTCAGACGTCCGTATGATTTTTACGGATCCACAGATACATGGATCGGATCCGCAAAACACATACGGACGTCTGAATGGAGCCTTACAGGGGGGTGATCAATGACAGGGGGGGTGATAACCCATATAGACTCCCTGATCCCCCCCCTGTCATTGATCACCCCCCTGTCATTGATCACCCCCTTGTAAGGCTCCATTCAGACGTCCGTATGTGTTTTGCGGATCTACGGATACATGGATCGGATCCGCAAAACACATACGGACGTCTGAATGGAGCCTTACAGGGGGGTGATCAATGACAAGGGGGTGATCACCCCATATAGACTCCCTGATCACCCCCCTGTCATTGATCACCCCCCTGTAAGGCTCCATTCAGACGTCCGTATGTGTTTTGCGGATCCGATCCGTGGATCCGTAAAAATCATACAGACGTCTGAATGGAGCCTTACAGGGGGGTGATCAATGACAGGGGGGTGATCAGGGAGTCTATATGGGTGATCACCCCCCTGTCATTGATCACCCCCTGTAAGGCTCCATTCATTTTTTTTTTTTCTTACAAAGTCTTATATTCCACTAACTTGTGTCAAAAAATAAAATCTCACATGAACTCACCATACCCCTCACGGAATCCAAATGCGTAAAATTTTTTAGACATTTATATTCCAGACTTCTTCTCACGCTTTAGGGCCCCTAAAATGCCAGGGCAGTATAAATACCCCACATGTGACCCCATTTCAGAAAGAAGACACCCCAAGGTATTCCGTGAGAGGCATATTAAGTCCATGAAAGATTGAAATTTTTGTCCCAATTTAGCGGAAAGGGAGACTTTGTGAGAAAATACAAAAAAAAATCAATTTCTACTAACTTGTGCCAAAAAAAATAAAAAATTTGATGAACTCGCCATGCCCCTCATTGAATCCCTTGGGGTGTCTTCTTTCCAAAATGGGGTCACATGTGGGGTATTTATACTGCCCTGGCATTTTAGGGGCCCGAAAGCGTGAGAAGAAGTCTGGGATCCAAATGTCTAAAAATGCCCTCATAAAAGGAATTTGGGCCCCTTTGCCCACCTAGGCTGCAAAAAAGTGTCACACATGTGGTATCGCCGTACTCAGGAGAAGTTTGTCAATGTGTTTTGGGGTGTCATTTTACATATACCCATGCTGGGTGAGATAAATATCTTGGTCAAATGCCAACTTTGTATAAAAAAATTGGAAAAGTTGTCTTTTGCCGAGATATTTCTCTCACCCAGCATGGGTATATGTAAAAAGATACTCCAAAACACATTGCCCAACTTCTCCTGAGTACGGCGATACCAGATGTGTGACACTTTTTTGCAGCCCAGGTGGGCAAAGGGGCACACATTCCAAAGATCACCTTTCAGGTTTCACCGGTCATTTTTTACAGATTTTGATTTCAAACTACTTCTCACGCATTTGGGCCCCTAAAATGCCAGGGCAGTATAACTACCCCACAAGTGACCCCATTTTGGAAAGATGACACCCCAAGGTATTTCGTGATGGGCATAGTGAGTTCATGGAAGTTTTTATTTTTTGTCACAAGTTAGTGGAATATGAGACTTTGTAAGAAAAAAATAAATAAATAAATCATCATTTTCTGCTAACTTGTGACAAAAAATAAAAAGTTCTATGAACTCACTATGCCCATCAGTTAATACCTTAGGGTGTCTACTTTCCGAAATGGGGTCATTTGTGGGGTGTTTGTACTGTCTGGCCATTGTAGAACCTCAGGAAACATGACAGGTGCTCAGAAAGTCAGAGCTGCTTCAAAAAGGATCCCGCAGGATCCCGCATGCAGAATATGGTGAGCCCCTCAATGGCATTTTTGGATTTGTGTTTGGTGGGGGACGTGGGGGATGGCCGGGTACAGAGTCGCACGTATAGGAAAGAAACCGCAGGAAATACCATTCTGCATGCGGGATCCTGCCATCCCGCACATACTGTTAATAACATCCCTAGGGGTGAATACACTCGCTCTTTGCGTAACTGCTCCTCTAGTGAAACCTGTACTGATGAAATGAAGACTGTCACTACTCGTCTCCTGGCTAGGAACTACCCAAGTAAACTTCTGAATCGATCAAGAAATATGGTTTCTACCATGTCTAGGGATAATCAAATTTTTTCTAAAAAAACGCCCAAGCCTGGTCATAAAGAGAAGTAACTTATTTTTTCTACCAGCTATAGTTGTGAATTCTCACAAATATGCAATATTGTCAAAAAACATTTTCATCTTCTCAAATATGATCAGTTTTGGGGTGATGTTGTAAAAAGTGGTGTTAAATGTGTTGCCCGACGTGCTGTCACTCTGGCAAACATGGTGAGCCCCTCTCTATATTTTGACAAACCTGGATCCCAGCCCAGTTGGCTGAGACATACAGGCAACTACAAATGTGGGCATAAAAAATGCACATGTTGCTCATATATGCAGATGAGCTCACATATTTTGTCTACTAGTAATCATACTACTCATGCTGTTCAGCAATATATTAATTGCAACACCACACATGTGGTTTACTGCATAACATGTTCCTTGTGTAAATTACAATATGTGGGGTGTACATCAAACTGTTTAAAAGTTCGAGAAAGTCGTCACATTTCTGATGTACCCCATGCCAAAACAAAACATGTTTCTGCCGCAAGTTTACATTTTGCTGCGGTTCACAATGGTAACACAGACAGCATAGTACAAGGAGTAGAAAGGGTTAACAGACCAAGCAGAGGCAGTGATCACAAGAAAAAGCTGCTCAATCGTGAGTGCTTTTGGATCTTCAAATTAGGTTCACGGATACCATCAGGGCTGAACCGGCGTCACGATACCATTTTACATTATTAATATTTTAACTTTTCCCATCATTGTAAGGGCTCTTTCACACCTGCGTTATAGTCTTCCGGCATAGAGTTCCGTCGTCGGGGCTCTATGCCGGAAGAATACTGATCAGGATTTTCCTAATGCATTCTGAATGGACAGTCCGTCCTTCAGGATGCATCAGGATGTCTTCAGTTCCGGAACGGAACGTTTTTTGGCCGCAGCAAATAGCGCAGCATGCTGCGCTTTTTGCTCCGGCCAAAAATCCGGAACACTTGCCGCAAGGCCGGATCCGGAATGAATGCCCATTGAAAGGCATTGATCCGGATCCGGCCTTAAGCTAAACGTCGTTTCGGCGCATTGCCGGATGCGACGTTTAGCTTTTTCTCAATGGTTACCATGGCTGCCGGGACGCTAAAGTCCTGGCAGCCATGGTAAAGTGTAGTGGGGAGCAGGGAGCAGCATACTTACCGTCCGTGCGGCTCCCGGGGCGCTCCAGAGTGACGTCAGGGCGCCCCAAGCGCATGGATCACGTGATCGCATGTACACGTCATCCATGCGCCTGGGGCGCTCTGACGTCATTCTGGAGCGCCCCGGGAGCCGCACGGATGGTAAGTATGCCGCTCCCCCGTTCCCCACTACTACTATGGCAACCAGGACTTTAATAGCGTCCTGGGTGCCATAGTAACACTGAAAGCATTTTGAAGACGGATCCGTCTTCAAATGCTTTCAGTACACTTGCGTTTTTCCGGATCCGGCGTGTAATTCCGGCAAGTGGAGTACACGCCGGATCCGGACAACGCAAGTGTGAAAGAGGCCTAATCTGCTGATTTTATTTATTATTTTTATGTCTTTTTGCACGGTGTAATATGTTTTACTTGTGGAGGATGTCATCAGGAGGTGTGTCCTGTACCTGATTGCGATCACCAGTTCCTGGTGGTCTGGTATTTCAGTCTGGACTTCACCTCTCACTGATGCACATCATGACTAAGGATCCGTACTTGTAGTGATCCGAAACCGGTCGATTTTCTGCATTGCTGTATGTTGGTTTTTATCTGCACGGGATTTAAATAAAGCCTCAAGTATCTTCAGTGAAGCTGGACCGTTTTTCTTGTTATTTTGGAACTTGCTGTGCGCCAAGGTTCAGGGCGAGGCCCGGGCTCCTGGTTCCCTGTGGATGAGCGCGACATTTTCCAGTGTTATATTAATGACTGTCCGCGCCGTTCTGGAAATTGCGGAACGCACACAGATGCCATCCGTGTTTTGCAGATCCGCAATTTGCGGACCGCAAAACACACAACGGTTGTGTGCATGAGGCCTTATTATGTGGATTTACAAGGGATTTATGAAGGGGTAATATTACATTGTGATCATGGGTTTTTCTCTCTCTTTTTATAATAACATTAAAAATAACATTAAAATTCATCCACCACGTGGCAAGTTACAGAACCAAATCAGCACTGCTACATCAATATTTTTATCTATCTTCCTATGTTTTTTTCCTTCACAGAATAGGGCTGCTAACCCATTTTAGCTCTCCAGCAAAATAAGCTATTGATTTACATTTAAATGTCCTTCCCTACGAGTAGTCAGGCAAGGGAGTAATCACATCAAGAAAGAATGTTATACAGTATCTCATGAATTGGAGTTACACAATGGGACCACTGAAGCATAATAGTCTTTCACTGTTCCTCATTTCAGATTACAAAGGCCTCCTGTAAGGCTCAGTTAAGTCATAGAAGTCACAGCTCCTGTCAGAACAGCTAAGATTGGTAGAAATCACAAAGGAAATCTATCACGGTATTACGGATTACCCAGAGAATCTACGTGATTATCTTGACCTGAATTTAGAAAATGTAGTAAAATTTAAGTCCAACATGTTATGGTCTGGAATAGCTGTCAAGCATCTTTATTGTATATTCAGATGTGGCAGATTCCTTGCAGAAATTTGTAATGAAACTGAAATATCCATTTAATACAGCTGAATGGGGTTGTTTCTGCAACATATGCATGGATTTCTGCAAGTTTATTGAAATGTGTAGGGAAGTTTCTGCAACAAATCTGCAGCATGTGAATATACCTTAATATTTCATTACTGAGATGCTTTTCTGTTCATTGAAAAAAAATTAGCTATTGCTCATAACACCACCTTCTGTTAGCCCACAGTCTACACACTTAGGCTGGGTTCACACCTGAGCGTTTTACAGCGCGTTCCTACGCGCTGTAAAACGCTCAACAAGGAGAAACCAATGCTTCCCTATGGGAATGGTTCTCACCTGGGCGTTTTACAGCGCGTACGATCGCGCTGTAAAACGCCCGACGCCCCAAGAAGTACATGAGCTTCTTTGGGGCGTCTTGTCGCGCGTTCCCGTACATAGACTTTCGGGAACGCGCGACAATGGGCGTTCGCTTGTCTCTGTATGCGCGATTGCAAACGCCGGTACAATCGCGCATACAGAGCGCTCCATCGCGAACGCTCAGGTGTGAACCCAGCCTTAGGGGGCATTCACTCAACCGTATATATTTTGCAGTCATCCATGTTGCATCCATTCTTTTGCGGACCCGTTGACTTCATTGGGTCCATGAACTGCATTTTGCCGCCAAGTAGTGGGCATGTGCAAACCTTTGTGGAATGAACATATGGATGCAGAAAGCATACGGATGTCTTCCATGCGCTTTCTGCATCTGGAAGTCTGGCAGTTCTGAAAAATGGCTATTTTTTTGCAGTGGACAGACAGGCATCTCAGTAATTAAATATTAAGGTATATTCATTAAGATTTTTAAAATAGACACTACACACTGCTTTACTCCCTACCCTGATGATTTGCACCTTCCAACACATTCCCTGGACCTTTTTTGTGACCCAGTCAGCCCTGAGATACTCCTTGATGCACACCATCATGGCTGCCGCGCATATACCACGTGACTGAAATCCATTGCAGAAAGCTACAATTCCCATTATCCCCCAGTTCACTGCTCTGCATGTGGGTGTGTTCACTAGAATCTCTGCTCCTTCACTGGGGGCCAGCGGAGCTTAGTGATGCCTAAAGTTCCACAGACAGAGGCTGAAAACAATGATGGCGTCATGTGCATACGTGCTGCTAGGAGATGATCTAGCTTTCAACATGAACAAGAGAGTGCATTCATGTTCACCTGTTGTGTCTCTCAGAATCCTTTCCTTCGGAAAAAGAAGGCACTATGCATGCTCAAACAGTGAAGGCCAGACACCTACTGGTCATAACCGTCAGAAACAGAAGCAAAAAATGTAGCCAGCTTGCCCAACAAAGGGAAATACTTTTTTGAGTGAACATTAGCAATCTGTTAATAACACTAAATTTGTCACTTTATTATTCTGGATGAGGAGCAGCCGATGGTCGGGAAGGAAACTGCTGTATTTAAATGCAGTGACCTCCTTCACCGTATGAGAATGAGGGATCGCTATTGTGATCGCTCATCCTCATACAGCTGCACTTGTTCTAGGCAGCAGATCGCTGTTTAGACAGCACAATCTGCTGCCCAGAAACCACAATTGGTGTGCCTGCGCGAATGACAGGATTATCCGAAGAACAAGAGTTCGCAGGAACATTTGTTCCCAATAATCTGCTCAACAATCGGCCCATATAAATCCACCTTTAGGCTGGCCATACATGTAAGATAACTGCTGGACGAATTCTTGTTCAATCGACAACTCCCTCATTTACGTATTATGATCAGCAGAGGGGAAAAAGGGACTGCTAGACTTCTCCGGTGGGTGGCTTATCTCGCCAAGAACAAAAATATTGGCCAGTTGAAATCCAGCATGTCATTCCATTCATCAGCCGTTGAAATCCAGCATGTCATTCATGCACATTAAATGGTTGGCTGATCCTGCCAAAATCTGCAGGTTCAACAGAAATACATGTGCAATGGGCGGCCTCCCCCCAGGGCCCTCTATATATCGCCTCCCAGGTGTAGGAAATGCCAAGTGGTATGTTGTGGCCTAAAATGTTTCTTATTGTGTGTCACGGTACTCCTACCTGGATACGGCTGGACCCCAGGCTTTGGCTCTGAAGCAATAAATAGAGGGAATAATTGAGTGATAAAAGAATAACTTCAGTCCAGACCTTGGGATGAAGTTCAATGGCAGCTTTACTTTGCATAAACGTTCTCCAAAACGGTTTACAGGCTTTGTCTTGGTTCCAGCAGGCTTTAGCATTAAACTGCCAGGCAAACTCCCCTCTGCTACATCTGTTTCTCTCTGAATCTACTGTACTGACAGACTGGCTGTATAACTTAGCTTCTTCTGTATGCTGCACTTCACTTTGTAGTCTGACTCTAGGTTATGCCAAAGAACTTTCCTCCTGGCTCCTAAAGCTTCAAGCTTTGGTCTCCATGGCCAGCAGAGCTTAGGGTTCTCTGGCTGACGTGGGCACGTCCAGCAGAGACGTGCAGCTGCACACCTTTCCCCTAGCTGGGGGTAAGCTAGACTGACTAGAACTTCTGCCCCACCCTTCCTGTAGGAAGTAGGACTCGCCCACCTCTCTCCAGAGGGGGGTTAGAATGGAATGGTAAATTCTATTATATCTACATACAATCCTGCAGTGTTTGCTGCCATCTGCTGGTGAACCAGGCACAATACATGTGAACATAACAGTTACATAGCAAAATAGGAATGCACATTGTGGAGGACCTGGAATAAATGCATAAGATGACATGAGGTTAGACCAATAAAGACAGTAGCAAGGTGCAGAAGTGGTACACATGTATTGTATATGGCCAGTTTTACAGGTAGGTCCTTTCTCCTTCTAGAAGGAATGTAAAGATGCACATATCCCACAAATTAAAATGTTCGGCTGTAATGGATACATTATTGTGTATTAATTACATACACTGAAGAGGAACTTGCTTTCTTCATTTTTTTCCTATAATACACTGTTATAACTGCACTACACTAGGCAAACACTGAAACTGCCATCAGGCCTCTATCTCCAGGTGATATGTCATGTCTCCTGTTTGAGCAGTTTTACCCTTTATTTGCTGTCTCATGATCATCTGAGCTGCTACATGGTTATTCATCAACAAGTCTATATAACCCTTCCTTACAGATACAATTGTCTCTACAGGAGGCAGCCAGGCCTGCTCTAGAATCTGTCTTCGCTCTAGGGCTGTTCTTAAATTTTTCCTGTCTTTGTCCTGTACATTTTTTCACTTGAAGGCCTCATTCACAATTGCGTATGTAGGTCACTATTATGTATTAGTAAATGTAAGACGATACCAGGAGTGGAAAGAAACAGAGAAACTGAAGAATGGAAGAATTGTACCTCTTCTATGTTTATGTCACATCCTGGTTTTGGCTTAGAAATACTGATGCAAAATACTAACCAAAATACTCAAAGTGTGAATGAGGAATTGGGCAAGGTTCAAACAGGCACTCTGATTATGACTGCCATCAGGCCGCTTTTACAGAGTCAGTGTTTGGTCATGTTTAACAAGAGATTTCCATCAGTTATTAAGGGCAAAACCATAAGGGGAAGCTACACAGAGATAAGATATAAGGGAAGGATTTGCACTTGTTCTGTGTTTTTGATCTGCACCTGTTTTTAGATCACAATCACTGATGGAAATCACTGATCAAACACTGGCCAAACACTGACTGTATGAAAGCAGCAGAGAACTGTAATTAGTGGGAGTTTAATCACTTCAGCCCTCTCTGGTAATGAGACCAGTGGGGTCCAAATCCTAATTTTCTGGAAACAGCTAATTATGGAAATCCTTAAAGAGAAATTCAACATAGAAGCAATGTCCTCCCTGAAGATTTCCCAACTTGCACATTAGTTAAAATAAGTAGAGGTATATTTAACTTAAAAGGGTTTTTCCAGTTTGCATCAACATCCTTTAAAATAATACTTTATAATAATTTATGAAGGTAGCTGTAATTTTGTAATGTATTTCTTTTACCTTTATGGCTCCTATCTTCCTTCTGATTGTGATCACATGGTGATGTCCATGCATCTTTCTTATTTTCTGTGGTGTTATGTCCATGGGCTTGCCAGAGGAGCAACTGGGGCAGTGATAGGGGAGTGTCTACGTAACTATGTGGTAGGAGGTATAAACTAGCTGGGCATTGTTAGGGGCAGTAATAGGGGAGTGTATTAAATGTAGTACAGACAATGCTTTTTTTTGTTTTTGGTGTTTTTATTCCCTTTGGAAACCACTGTTCCTGACAACTAGAGATTAATTAATTAATTAATTAATTAATCCAAATGAATTTGTCACAAAGCTCATTAAATTAGCTATATCCTGGCCTGCATGGAGAGTGCATCTCAGTGTACATCACTGTGCATTGAAGCAACATGCATAGCTAGTCCTTTCTGGTAGTGAAACAGTTACTGTGCGTCAGTATGACAGGGAGGTCTCATACAGTATATGGACGTGCACATCGTCGACCGTGTAGGCCACCAACAGCCCTAGTTAATCCTTAGCTAAACTAAAAGAAAACCATACAGCAGCCTTTAGTAAAGGGAAAAAACCACTGTACACCCCTGCAGGATTTGTGTCCCAGTGACTCTTGTCACAACCAGACAGCTGAGAAACCAGGGAAAGTGCCAGGTCTTCTGCAGGGGTCCCCCCTTGGTTCCTTAGTTTTTGGATCCAGCAAGTCATTTATGGATGTTCTTTAGTGAAAAAAAGGATAAAGGACGGCTCACCTCTGGTTTGGGATGGCAAGGTGCACCAAACAGATGTTGTACCCAATCACCAAGAACAATAATATTAAAAAGAAGTAAGATGGGCACTCATATATCTAGGTCACAAGGTAGGCAAAGCGACTCAAATAATATATTAATTTATTAGTAGCGATAAATTGAACAAATTTATATGAGCAATACACAGTAATGTTATACCCTAAACAGAACTAAGTTCCCTAAATCGACATAAATTGATAAAACTTATAAAATGGATAAAATGAGCATGCAACTGTCCACTGTTATAGCTGATAAAAAATCAAAGTGTCCAGTCCAGTGTTAATAGGTCCAGTCTGACATTAGCAGATGTAACACAGTACTTTTGTCTTCTATTATCTACAACAGTGGTTTACAGCAAATATATCTCCAGAAAATAATTAATTAGATCAGTGAGTGAATGAATAAATAAATAGTAAGTGCACAGTGACTAATGGTGACCAATGGGTAAATTCAGCTGTGTTATCCAAAGGCAAGTCCTGTTTGCATCTACACCACGTGGGACGCCACGGTGGGAATAGGACGATATGTGAGTAAGAACCATTCAGCTCCATAATACTGCTAGATATATGTATATTGCTGCTCAAACATCTTGATTTGCTGATTGAATATTGCGTAATATTGCTGGACATATTTATACCATTGCTCAAGTATCCTGCCGCGTCCATTGCGGTTGTTCAAACATACAGCCTATTCAGGCAGATATCTGCTTAAATTGAATATATTTGTGGACAACTGTACGGACCAAGCCAGGATTCGGGTCACATGTCCTACCATTAAAGAAACACTGCGGCACCAGTGGGATACAGCTACTTTATTGACTCTTCAGAAATATATACATATTTATTTATTTATACACATTATCTCACCAATTGTTTTTCAATTATAAATTGTTGATCCAATGGATTTTATGTAACATTTTATGCTGCATTTTACCCATTGGTCACCATTAGTCACTGTGCACTTACTATTTATTTATTCATTCACTCACTGATCTAATTAATTCTTTTCTGGAGGTATATTTGCTGTCAACCACTGTTGTAGATAATAGAAGACAAAAGTACTGTGTTACATCTGCTAATGTCAGACTGGACCTATTAACACTGGACTGGACACTTTGATTTTTTATCAGCTATAACAGTGGACAGTTGCATGCTCATTTTATCCATTTTATAAGTTTTATCAATTTATGTCGATTTAGGGAACTTAGTTCTGTTTAGGGTATAACATTACTGTGTATTGCTCATATAAATTTGTTCAATTTATCGCTACTAATAAATTAATATATTATTTGAGTCGCTTTGCCTACCTTGTGATCTATGCATGTTCTTTGCCTTGTTTCCTGTACACCGTCCGTGACATTATAAGCCGCCAAAACCGTCTCAAGCATGGATCCGGTTTCACTTTTGGCTGAACGCTTCCAGGGTCTTTCATTGGAGGTAGCTGACCTCCGTAAGACTTTTTCTCAGCTTCAAGTGACCGGTTCAGCTTGCGTTTATGGAGCTTGTTCTGAGCCTAAGATCTCGCTCCCGGATACGTTCTCCGGGGGTAGTGAGAATTTTGTGCGTTTTAGAGAGGTTTGCAAACTCCATTTTCGCCTTCTTCCCCTTTCCTCTGGAGATGAGGAACGGAGGGTGGGGATCATTATATCGCTGCTCAGAGGTAACGCACGGCCTCTCCGTTCAGTGGATGAATTCTTTTTAGCCCTGGGTCAGATATATGATGATCCGGATCGTATTGCTCTGGCTGAGTCTAGACTACGTCTATTATGCCAGGGTAAACAATCCGCAGAAATATACTGCTCAGAATTTCGGAGATGGGCAGTTGATACTGGTTGGAATGATGCTGCACTCCGAAGTCAATTTTGCCATGGTCTTTCAGAGGGATTGAAAGATGCATTTGCCTTTCATGAGAGGCCTATTTCTTTGGACTCTGCTATGTCTCAGGCCGTTCGTATTGACAGGCGTCTTAGAGAGAGAGGAGAGATGTCTCCTTCCTGTCATACGCAGTCCCAGGACAGTGCAGCGGTCCCATTCTGTGCGCAGGGGTCTCAGTCGCCGTCAGCCCCTTCTGAGCAGGAGCCCATGCAGCTGGGGTTGATTGCTTCTGGCAATAGAAGATTCAGCTCGCATGGGAGGGTTTGTTTTTGTTGTGGAGGTATAAATCATTTGGCAAATATTTGTCCCTCTAGGAGATTCAGGCAGTTTTCTGGGAGTAATAAAGAAACAAACAGGAAAAAATATTTTAAAAATGTTCCGTCTGTTACTATTGGCAGGGTTGAGGCGGAAATTGAAGGTTTTCCATTTGCTTGTAGTTCCCGTTTTGTCCTGCCGGCTAGGGTGGCGCTAGAGAGCAAGAACATTTTTTGTGAGATTTTTGTGGATAGTGGAGCAGCGGTCAATCTCATTGATAATCAATTTGCGATAACTCATGGTTTCCAGGTGCGCACTTTGGGAAAGGATATTCCTGTTTTTGCTATCGATTCCGCTCCACTTTCTCAGAAATCATTAAAGGGCATAGTTCACGATATCCGTTTAATTGTGAGTGATGCTCATGTTGAGGATGTGTCATGTTTCGTCCTTAGCGGTTTGCCTACCCCTCTGGTGTTGGGGCTGCCCTGGCTCACTAAGCATAACCCCACCATTGATTGGCAAGCGAGGCAAATAAATGGTTGGAGTGACTTTTGCAGAGAGAATTGCCTCATGACATCTGTTTCTGAGGTTGCTACTAAGACTGTACCATCTTTTCTCTCTGAATTTTCGGATGTCTTCTCTGAGAGTGGAGTTCAGGATTTGCCCCCGCACAGGGAGTACGATTGCTCTATTAATCTCATCCCAGACGCCAAGCTGCCTAAATCTCGTTTATACAATCTTTCCCAACCTGAGAGGATCGCTATGCGTGCTTATATCTCTGAGAGTCTGAGAAAAGGACACATACGACCCTCTAAGTCACCTGTTGCCGCTGGTTTTTTCTTTGTTAAGAAAAAAGATGGTTCTTTAAGACCTTGTCTGGATTTCAGGGAGCTGAACAGTATCACAATTCGTGACCCTTATCCGCTTCCTCTGATCCCGGACCTGTTTAACCAGGTTGTTGGGGCTAAAGTCTTTTCCAAATTAGATCTAAGAGGGGCATACAACCTGGTCAGGGTCAGAGAAGGGGACGAATGGAAGACGGCCTTCAATACCCCTGAGGGCCATTTTGAAAATTTGGTTATGCCTTTTGGCTTGATGAATGCCCCAGCCGTTTTTCAGCATTTCGTGAACAGCATTTTTTATCATTTGATGGGAAAATTTGTATTGGTGTATTTGGATGACATTTAGATTTTTTCTCCCGATTTCAAAACTCATAAGGAACATTTACGTCAGGTCTTGCTCATCCTGCGGGAGAATAAATTATATGCGAAACTGGAAAAATGTGTGTTTGCGGTTCCAGAAATTCAATTTCTGGGGTTTCTTCTCTCCGCTTCTGGTTTTCGCATGGACCCCGAGAAGGTCCGCGCTGTGCTTGAGTGGGAGCTTCCTGAGAATCAGAAGGCGCTGATGCGTTTTTTGGGCTTTGCCAATTATTACAGGAAGTTCATTTTGAATTATTCTTCTATTGTTAAACCACTCACTGATATGACCAAAAAGGGGGTAGATTTTTCTTCTTGGTCAGTAGAGGCGCGTAAGGCTTTTTCTGATATCAAGGAGAGTTTTGCTTCCGCTCCCATCTTGGTGCAACCTGATGTTTCTTTACCCTTCATAGTTGAGGTTGATGCTTCTGAGGTGGGCGTGGGGGCGGTCTTGTCTCAGGGTTCCTCTCCTGCCAATTGGCGACCGTGTGCCTTTTTCTCAAGAAAACTCTCCTCCGCAGAGAGAAATTACGATGTGGGAGATAGGGAATTGTTGGCCATCAAGTTGGCTTTTGAGGAATGGCGCCATTGGCTAGAGGGAGCCAGACACCCTATTACCGTATTTACTGACCATAAAAATCTGGCCTACTTGGAGTCAGCCAAGCGTCTGAACCCGAGACAGGCCAGATGGTCGTTGTTCTTTTCTAGGTTTAATTTTGTTGTCACGTTCCGCCCTGGAGTTAAGAATGTGAAGGCAGATGCCCTGTCACGTTGTTTTCCGGGAGGCGGGAATTTTGAAGACCCGGGTCCCATTTTGGCTGAAGGTGTGGTGGTCTCTGCTCTTTTTCCTGAATTGGAGGCAGAGGTGCAGGCAGCCCAGTCAGAGGCTCCTGATCTTTGTACTCCTGGGAGGTTGTTTGTGCCTCTCGCTTTAAGACACAAGATTTTTAAAGAACACCACGATACGGTCCTTGCTGGGCACCCGGGGGTAAGAGCCACACTGGATCTCATCGCTCGGAGATTCTGGTGGCCTGCGCTTCATAAGTCGGTTGAGGGTTTTGTGGCAGCCTGCGAGACTTGCGCTCGTGCCAAAGTCCCTCATTCACGGCCATCAGATCCTCTCCTTCCCTTACCCATTCCTTCCCGTCCTTGGACACATCTGTCCATGGACTTCATAACGGACCTGCCTCGTTCCTCGGGGAAGACTGTGATTCTGGTGGTGGTGGACCGTTTTAGCAAAATGGTGCATTTCATCCCTTTTCCTGGTTTGCCCAATGCTAAGACGCTGGCGCAGGCATTTATTGATCACATTGTCAAATTGCACGGTATTCCTTCAGACATAGTCTCTGATAGGGGCACGCAGTTTGTTTCCAGATTCTGGAAGGCTTTCTGTTCTCGCTTGGGGGTTCGGTTGTCATTCTCTTCTGCTTTCCACCCGCAGTCGAATAGCCAGACAGAGCACGTCAATCAGAATCTGGAGACATATCTGCGCTGTTTTGTGGCGGAGAATCAAGAGGATTGGTGTTCTTTTTTGTCCCTTGCTGAGTTTGCTTTAAATAACCGTCGTCAGGAGTCCTCTGATAAGTCACCATTTTTTGGTGCATATGGGTTTCATCCGCAGTTTGGGACTTTCTCGGGAGAGGGGTCTTCTGGTTTACCTGATGAGGACAGATTCTCCTCGTCTTTGTCATCTATTCGGCAAAGGATTCAGGATAATCTAAAGAGCATGAGTGAGAGATATAAGCGTGTGGCAGATAAGAGACGTGTGCTTGGTCCGGACCTGAATGTTGGTGATCTGGTGTGGTTGTCTACCAAGAATATCAAATTGAAGGTTCCCTCCTGGAAGTTGGGTCCTAGGTTTATTGGGCCTTACAAAATCCTGTCTGTCATCAATCCTGTTGCATACCGTCTTGATCTTCCTCAGACTTGGAAGATCCATAATGTTTTTCATAAGTCCTTATTGAAACCTTATGTTCAACCCATTGTACCCTCGCCTTTGCCTCCTCCTCCGATTATGGTTGATGGGAATCTTGAATTTCAGGTCTCTAGGATTGTGGATTCTAGTCTTGTCCGCGGTTCTCTTCAGTACCTTGTTCATTGGGAGGGTTATGGTCCTGAGGAGAGGAAGTGGGTCCCAGTGACGGACATTAAGGCCTCTCGTCTCATCAGGGCTTTCCATAGGTCCCATCCTGAGAAGGTGGGTTCTGAGTGTCCAGAGTCCACTCGTAGAGGGAGGGGTACTGTCACAACCAGACAGCTGAGAAGCTCTGACAGAGCTTTCAGAACCTCCTCCTTGACTTTGTTGTGGTATTCAGTTTCTCATCTCGTTAGCCTCTCTCAGCTGTCATGTGTTGGACTAATTGCTTCCCTTTAAATTCCTCCCCAGAATGCTTTTCTGGGCGGCTTATATTTCTGTGTGTGCACGCTGGTCTTGTTCTCCTGTCTGCTACAAAAGCTAAGTGTTGAACATTTATCTGTTACTTTCTGTTTGCTGGATCCCAGGTGACCCTGACTCCCTCTGTATCTTGTGTAGGGAGCTGGTGGTCGTGTCCCCTCACTATCGTAGGGTGCTCAGGGGTTATATAGTCAAGGTACGTGGATATGCAAACCTCCACCATTCGGATCTTTGCATAGGCTGAGCAACCAGGGAAAGTGCCAGGTCTTCTGCAGGGGTCCCCCCTTGGTTCCTTAGTTTTTGGATCCAGCAAGTCATTTATGCATGTTGCTTTGCCTTGTTTCCTGTACACCGTCCGTGACACTCTTTAGTGGAACAAAAGGAGGACATGGAGGAAGTGCCAATAAAGGAGTGGAGAAAAAAAAGGTTCTTTAAATCCATGTTTTGGCAGTGCAGGCACATGCTTTTGAATCACTTCTGTTAGCTGTAGAATCACTGTGCGTCAATATTAGGCTCAGTTCACACTTCACTTATTTGGTCAGTTTCGGGTCAAAAAACATAGAACAGCTGAAGATCTTTTCATGATACCTTATCTGAGAGTAGGATTGACTCCTGATTTTGGCTCACCGTACAGTAACTGCTGGAATTAACTGACCAAATAACTGAGGTGTGAACTCAGTGTGAACCATGCAGTGGCACAAGATTCTAATACAGTGGGAAAGAGCTGTCTCATTTTTACTGTTTGTGGGGTGTCCACAATGATTGATAGACAACCTGTTCAGTTAGCCACTGATTCAACTATAGTGGAAAAGAGCTGTCTCATTTTACACCGTCTGCTGTTTCCACATAGATTGATAGATAACCTATTTTGTTAGCCACTGATACAAGTAGTGGCCTCATGACAGAGTAGGGAGGGTGACAGCAGTAAGTTTGTGTTTTTGTGTTGACGTTACTGTTTATTTTTCCCTTCTTCATCAGAAGAACAACCCCCAAAAAATAGATCCTGTCTTTTGAGCACCTGCATTCACACAGTCAGTATTTAGTGAGTATTTGTAAGGCAAAAACAGAAGTGGGTCCAAAACAGAGATGACATGTGATGGAAATATTTGCGTGTCTTTTGTATTTTGGACCCACTCCTGCTATTGGCTTCCATGTAACAGTGTGATCAAGGCCTTATGGATGCTCCAAAGACAGGATCCGTAGTGTTTTCCATTGTTAGGTTCTCCTGACAGATCAAAAGAAGGGTAAAATAAAAGTTGATGTCAAAAAGGCCAAACAGGGACACTAGTGGCCCCAGAACAGAGTGGTGAGTCTGGAAACAGCATGAGGAATCAACATAGTGGCCAAGTCACAGAGTGGTGTTGGTGACAACAGCATGAGAAGTCAACATAGTGGCCCAATCACAGAGTGGGGAGGGTGGGTGCAACAGCGCAAGATGGTGGCAGTAGTAGAAGATGGCAGCAGAGGCAGCAGGTGTGTGGCATCAGGTTGGTGGCAGCATCAGAATAGTGACTGAAGCACATGGCCAGAAGTAATGGGCCATATTTCGCAATGTTCAGCTGTGGCAGCACACTGAAGTCAGAACATTACTGCCAGAATGATCTTGTCTGATGCATCAGGCACCGGTGTATGGAAATCCTGGCTGACCCACTGTCACGAGGGTGTCACTACCTATCGCTGACCCTGTTGTGCCTGGGGTCAGAAGGTCGCAGCAAGTGGCTACATGGTCGGTTTCTTAAGGGATTGCTCCTTGACTGGAGAGAATAGATTCCTCCCTTTGGTTTATGATCCTTTTTGTCCCATTTTGGAATCTGTAGTTTTTCCTTTCAGCTGTTCTCTGTCAGCCACTCCCATCTACTATATATTCTCCCTTTCTGCTTTCCTTGTTGCCAGATATAGACCTTCATTCCAGATCTTCTATTCTGACCTCAGGTGGACAACTGTTGCTGTTGTCTCCCTTCGGGGATTGTTTATGGTGTTTGTGTTGTTTGTCCTTTCCCGGTTGTTACCCTAGGTGTCAATGGTGAGGACTAATGCTCCCAACGCCCTATTCACTACCTATGGCTTATTTCAGGGTAAGCCAGGGACAAGGCAAGTGATCGGCGTACGGGTTAGCAGGCCATCTAGGGACGTCAGTGCAGCCAGATGCCAGTGCCAGGTGAGCTAGGGGTCCCCACTCCTCCCTCTCCCTAGTGGAAGGGTACTCCTCTTCCCTCCCCTCTGCGCCGTACGTCTGTTAACTGCCATTTCACATGTGATACCCACGCCTGATTCATCTTTAGAAATGTTAATTTCTCAACATTTTCTGTTGAAAGGCAAGTTCTCATTAAAGTAACTATGACCCCCGCCGCACTAAACACCCACTCTAATGCCACACTACTGGCCAGGCAGGAAAGATTGCCCACTGTAAACTTGGCCAGTTGGGGCCACAATTCTAGTTTGGCTGCCCAGTATTTTTTGGATCTGGGGTGACAGGGTGTAGTCCAAATATGCCACCACCTGCTGGTTCAGGTTCTGCTCCATGTCCTACGGCTGCTGACTGGTTTCTTAAGTTGGCGGGTGAAGAAATGTGCTCATTAGACACTCGAGACTCAAGTTACTGCTGACGGAGCTACAGCTGTTCCCGCCCCCACCCCCAACTCCAGCAGTAATGGCAGTAGAGCGCAAGCGCAGGGGGTCCCCCCGGTAAGACCTTTGTGAGGATGGGTGATGGCGCACATAGGCAGAGACAAACCTACTACATAAGATGTATCGATAGTAGCAGAGTTTATCATGACTCTCAGTAGGTGTAAACAAGGCCTCCATTTTGGCATGATATCGAGGGGTCTACCATCGTGAAGAGCCAGTAGTCATCCCTAATAATGTGGCTGTCATTATGCAAGCAAATGAGCATGCATCTGGCCATTTGCGCTAGGGAATCTGAGAGACTCCCTGCCTCCATCTCTACTGCATACTGCCACGGTCTGTCAGGGTCATCTTCCTCATCGCCTTCCAGCTCATCATGCTCCTCCTGCTCCTTCTGTTCCTCTCCTGTCATTTGGGCACATAAAACACCTATTTCTGTATACAATTCCTGGCCGTTACTTTGGATCAAATTCAACTTCGGCTGTTTTGCTCGTTTAACACTACTGACAACCCCCCCTATACTTCCTACACATGCATGGTTGCTCAATCAGGCGGGCATATTTTTCAATGGTGAAAGAGGAGAAAGCCACTACCAGGCATTCCTGGCAGCTGCTTATCTCCATGGAGAACAAAAGGATCAGGCACTGAAATTCAACGTGCCCACTCTCCCCTTTCCTCCGACACTGTCTGTCGGAGAAACATCAGGATCTCCCCAATAGTGTCGTAGCATGGGTTGCCAGATAACACAGTTATAACTCTCTTGGTATATATAGTGTAGTAGATGGGTTGGAGGCCCTAGAATTCAGAACACACACAATATGACCTGAAGTCTGGGGCCAGGCTGCAGCAGTGTGGTCCAAATTCTCAATCCGGCCCACCCCCTTACCCTAACTCTACCATGAACTAGGGGTGGGCGATATGGCCTAAAATCTATATTGCGATATAATTTGAAGCATGTGCAATATACGATATATATCGCGATATATTATTTTGTATATTGGAGGGTTTCAAATTATTTTTTTTTCCTTTTTATTTAATAACTATTAGCCTCCTTAAGGGCTAGAACCCTATTCAGGAATTCATTGGTGGAGCAGTGGCCACAGCCCCTTCCCTCCTCCTTCATTCTCATTGGTGGCGCAGTGCCACAGTCCCTCCCCTCCTACTCCAGTCTCATTGGTGGTCAGCGGCATCCGCACACAGTGGGGAGGGAGGGACTCCCTCCTTCTCCACTGTTCCGACTCAGAATCACATAGTGCGTGCCGAGAGCGGCGCATGCCATGTTCTATTGCGATATGGCGATACAAACGAAATCTCTATCGTTGGCCAAATTTATATAGTTTATATCTCATATCGTCTATATCGCCCCCACCCCTACCAGGAACCAGATATTTGGGCGAATATTGCATACATCGCTATGAAATACATCCAGTGATGTCTCCTCTGAGGTACACGCTTTCCTCAATGTCTCTATTTGGAGATAAGACTGCCATGATACCTTCTTTCAGCCCCGTCTCATCTCTGCAGAGTTTATCGCAGAACAAATTTTTGGATTCCTCACATTTTCTCCCTCCTGGTGCCTCAATGCTGTCATCCTGCTGCTATCCCCAATACTGTGCTAGTTACATACAGATAGTCCCCCATAATAATATGCTCCCAAACTGTCCTCAACGGTTATAGTGTTCCCTGCAGTACCACCAATACCAACCCCATAAGTAGCAATGTGCTCCATATTGTGCTCAATAATAATGCCCCCCCAGCACCCACAATATTAATAATGGGAATCAACAAGGTAAAAGAGGAGAGAATATTTAAAAGAAGAAAAACTGCTACAAGAGGACATAGTTTATAAATTAGAGGGGCAAAGGTTTAAAAGTAATATCAGGAAGTATTACTTTACTGAGAGAGTAGTGGATGCATGGAATAGCCTTCCTGCAGAAGTGGTCGCTGCAAATACAGTGGAGGAGTTTAAGCATGCATGGGATAGGCATAAGGCTATCCTTCATATAAGATAGGGCCAGAGACTATTCATAGGATTCAGTATATTGGGCAGACTAGATGGGCCAAATGGTTCTTATCTGCCGACACATTCTATGTTTCTATGTTTCTACCCTGTATTCTACCCTGCCCACTGTAGTGCCACTAGATGAAAGATACCCCCCCCCCCCCATTGTGCCCATATGTATAATGCCCTCTGTATGGATAGTATACCATATATAATGCCTCATTTGCATCATTAGTATATATAATGCCCCCTCTATATTATTAGACTATATAATGACCCCCTCTGTATTATTAGACTATATAATGGGCTTTTCTGAATTATTAAAATATATAATACCCCCTCTGTATTATTAGAATATATAATAGCCCCTCAGTATTAGTAGACGATATAATGGCCGCCTCTATATTACTAGTATATATAATGACCTCCTCTGTATTACTAGTATACACAGAATTATTTGAACACCCTGCGATTTTGCAAGTTCTCCCACTGGGGTCTTGGAGGGGTCTGAAATTCACATTGTAGGTGCATTCCCACTCTGAGAGACAGAATAAAAAAAAACATTTTCAGGAAATCACATTGTATGATTTTTAAAGAATTTATTTGTCTTGCACTGCTGAACATAAGTATTTTTTGAACACCTGAGAAACAGCAAGAATTCTGTCTCTCAAAGACCTGTTACTATGCCTTAAAAAGCCCACCTCTACTCCACTCATTAAAGAGCTGCCACCTCTACTCCACTCATCAAAGAGCTGCCAAAAGACACCAGAGACAAAATTGTGGACCTCCACAAGGCTGGAAAGGGCTCCGGGGCAATTGCCAAGCAGCTTGGTGAAAAAAGATCAACTGTTGGAGCAATTGTTAGAAAATGGAAGAGTCTAAAGAAGTCTCCCTCGGACTTGGACTCCATGCAAGATCTCACCTTGTGGGGTATCGCTGATGATAAGAAAGGTGAGGAATCAGCCCAGAACTACAAGGGAGGAGCTGGTCAATGACATGAAGAGAGCTGGGACCACAGTTTCAAAGGTCACTGTCGGTAGAACACGGAAGGTTCCCCTGCTCAAGTCATCACATGTCCAGGCCCGTCTGAAGTTTGCCAATGGACCATCTGGATGATCCAGAGAAGGCATGGGAGAAAGTCATGTGGTCAGGTTAGACCAAAGACTCGTCGTGTTTGGAGGAAAAAGAAGAATGAGTTGCATCCCAAGAACACCATGAGTACTGTGAAGCATGGGGGTGGTAAGATCATGCTTTGGGGGTGCTTTTATGCAAAGGAGACAAGACGATTGCACTGTATTAAGGAGAGGATGAATGGGGCCATTTATTGTGAGATTTTGAGCAACAACCTCCTTCCCTCAGTCAGAGCATTGAAGATCGGTTTTGGCTGGGTCTTCCAACATGACAATGACCCAAAGCACACAGCCAGGATAACCAAGGAGTGGCTCTGTAAGAAGCATATCAAACTTCTGGAGTGGCCTAGGCAGTCTCCAGACCTAAATCCAATAGAACATCTTTGGAGGGAGCTGAAACTTAGTGTTGCTCAGAGACAGCTCCAAAACCTGACAGATCTAAAATAGATCTGTGTGGAGGAGTGGGCCAAAATCCCTGTTGCAGTGTGTGCAAACCTGGTCAAGAAGTACCGGAAACGTATGACCTTTGTTATTGCAAACAAAGGCTTATGTTCAGCAGTGGAAGACAAATAAATTCTTTAAAAATCATACAATGTGATTTCCTGATTTTTTTATTTTTATTCTGCCTCTCGGAGTAGGAATGCACCTACAATGTGAATTTCAGACCCCTCCATGATTTCTAAGTGGGAGAACTTGCAAAATCGCAGGGTGTTCAAATACTTCTGTTCCTCACTGTATATAATGTAAGTACAGCACTTATGAACAAGCTTCCATAGCAGGCAGAGATGACGTCGCGTGCCTGCTCCGCCTGCTTCATTCATAAAGTGGGAGGAGCGGGCGCTCGACATCAGTGAGTGACGTTACTGCTGCCGTCCGCTCTGCCTGCTATGGAAGCTTGTTCGTAAGTACTGTACTGATACAGGGGAACAGGGGAGAACACAGCTTTAGTTAAACTTATTAACAGGATAAGGATTAATGTTTATAAATACTGCGGTGAGCGGCAGGGCCCGGTGTAAGAGTACAGTGACTGCACTGCGATGTAAAATGGAAGCATTCGCTCCATAAGACGCAGGGGCATTTCCCCCCCACTTTTGGGGGGAAAAAGTGCGTCTTATGGGGCAAAAAATACGGTATATATAATGGCTTCCCTGTATTATTAGTATATATAATGGCCCCCTCTGTATTATTAGAATATATAATTGCCCCCTTACTCTATGTATAATGACCCCCTTTGCATTAGTGTAAGTATTTCAACTCTGTATTATTTATAATGCCCCACCCCCATAGTGCCCCCCGTACTGCCAGGCTTAGTGTACATACATTATAATAAATACTCACCTCTCTTCTGCTCTCCATTGCTGCTTGTGACCTGAGTTTGGGCGTCCCGACACAGGTGGTTATGAACACACGACTGTGCACGCCTGCACCTCATCATCTTGCCAGACCCAGCACAGGAGGTCACGATGATGTCATCACAATCTCTTGAGCCGTTCTACTGCCTCAAAGGCTTCAGGCCTAGTGGCTCACATTGCCCTCATTGAACTGGCTGCTGCCTGGCGCCCTCTGCAATTTGATGCCTGGGGAAACCGCCCTCCCCCCCTACATTGCACCAATGCTCCCCACACACATTAGATTGTTGGACGACAATAGTTTAATGTGTATGGGGGACTTAATACCAACCTAAGGAGGAAAGATTAGGAAATAAGGAGGATAACAAAGTAAGTTATTTTTGCAGGTCTGATCTTTGTAGAAATGCATTTGTTGTCCAGTCCACTATTTTACATGACATAGAGCTCAGTAAATATGCCAATGTGATTGTGTACAGGTAATATATTTATACACTGATAAAGCTCTAAAGAAAGATGTTTAAAATTTTGTGAGCTATGTTTACCTTAAAAAAATAAAATGATACTCCTTTGGTTGCAGCAGTACAAAAATACAGTCTCTTGATGGTAACAGAGTTGATTCTGCAAATCCACTGTTTCTAGGCTTTTTAGGCTTGACTTGGAGCTGTGGGTTAGGTGTACCTTGTTCCTATTGATGTGCTCAGTCCTATTCCTTGTCTTTTCCCTACAAGCTGAACATTGGGACAGGTAAACTCATCTGTCTCTCAGAAGTATGGTGTGGCTGCCAGAAGCTAGAAGTCCTCCACCATGCGCAAAGGTGTCTGTGGCCCTCAATAATGGCATATATATAAGACCTAAGCTATATCCCCATCTAGTGGTGGGATGTATAAATTACACCTAATCTGCCTGGTAACAGGGACTTTGCAGATAAATTAATACAAAGTCATACAATACCGCACAATTTAATTGTTAAGACAAAAAGTTCTTTTAAGCAGTGCCCACACAAACGTAGTGGGACGCTGCAGAAGTGGTCATTAGCATTCGGACTATAAGATGCACTACAATTTTTCCTATACTTTTTGGGTCCTAATGTCTGACAAATTCAATATATATATATATATATATATATATATATATATAGAAAAAGAAGAACCCGCGCTGACTATGTTTCTACCTATAGAAATGCTGGTAATCTCAGACTTACTATGGTATACAGTACCTTCTAGTCTTCAATATCTATTATAGTAGCTCTATTCCCGTTAGTCCTGAGTGGATAAGTGCGCTTATCCTGTACATGCAATAAGTGTTGCAGAAAACAAAATACTGTTGCGGACTATTATGGCAGTCTTAGGCACTTACTGTTATGTGCTCCGCTCGGTTCTTTTCTGAAGAAAGTTCAATCTTGATAGTATTGATGATCCTCCTCTCTTGTCCCGTTCTATCTTCAGCTTGTTCTGTGTAGCGTGCGCAGCTCCGGCCGGTAGCTTGCGCGCGCACAGAGCAGCCGTTGTTAGGTACGTTGTCCTGGAGACCTGTAGTGTGACGTCACACCCGAGACTACGGAAGCCTCTAGGGTCCACAATTCCTCCGACGCGTTTCGGAATAGACTTATTCCTTCCTCAGAAAAGAACCGAGCGGAGCACATAACAGTAAGTGCCTAAGACTGCCATAATAGTCCGCAACAGTATTTTGTTTTCTGCAACACTTATTGCATGTACAGGATAAGCGCACTTATCCACTCAGAACTAACGGGAATAGAGCTACTATAATAGATATTGAAGACTAGAAGGTACTGTATACCATAGTAAGTCTGAGATTACCAGCATTTCTATAGGTAGAAACATAGTCAGCGCGGGTTCTTCTTTTTCTATTTTTCAACAATAGGTCTCCTCCTATTTTGTGGGCTGTTTTGGCAATTAACCCCATAGCAGAACCCTGCAGCGACGGGGCTCACACATAAGTTTGTTTGTGTGAGCTCACCTCCACCCCAATTTATCCAGACGGCAGCGCGAGTGTTTATTTATCGTTTTTTTTATATATATATATATATATATATATATATATATACACATATACACAGGTCCTTCTCAAACAATTAGCATATTGTGATAAAGTTCATTATTTTCTGTAATGTACTGATAAACATTAGACTTTCATATATTTTACATTCATTACACACCAACTGAAGTAGTTCAAGCCTTTTATTGTTTTAATATTGATGATTTTGGCATACAGCTCATGAAAACCTGTATTTCCTATCTCAAAAAATTTGCATATTTCATCCAACCAATAAAAGAAAAGTGTTTTTAATACAAAAAAAGTCAACCTTCAAATAATGATGTTCAGTTATGCACTCAATACTTGGTCAGGAATCCTTTTGCAGAAATGACTGCTTCAATGCGTGGCATGGAGGCAATCAGCCTGTGGCACTGATGAGGTGTTATGGAGGCCCAGGATGCTTCGATAGCGGCCTTAAGCTCATCCAGAGTGTTGGGTCTTGCGTCTCTCAACTTTCTCTTCCCAATATCCCACAGATTCTCTATGGGGTTCAGGTCAGGAGAGTTGGCAGGCCAATTAAGCACAGTAATACCATGGTCAGTAAACCATTTACCAGTGGTTTTGGCACTGTGAGCAGGTGCCAGGTCGTGCTGAAGAATGAAATCTTCATCTCCATAAAGCTTTTCAGCAGATGGAAGCATGAAGTGCTCCAAAATCTCCTGATAGCTAGCTGCATTGACCCTGCCCTTGATAAAACACAGTGGACCAACACCAGCAGCTGACATGGCACCCCAGACCATCACTGACTGTGGGTACTTGACACTGGACTTTAGGCATTTTGGCATTTCCCTCTCCCCAGTCTTCCACCAGACTCTGGCACCTTGATTTCCGAATGACATGCAACAGTCCAGTGCTGCTTCTCTGTAGCCCAGGTCAAGCACTTCTGCCGCTGTTTATGGTTCAAAAGTGGCTTGACCTGGGGGGAATGCGGCACCTGTAGCCCATTTCCTGCACACGCCTGTACACGGGGGCTCTGGATGTTTCTACTCCAGATTCAGTCCACTGCTTCCGCAGGTCCCCCAAGGTCTGGAATCGGTCCTTCTCCACAATCTTCCTCAGGGTCCGGTCACCTCTTCTCGTTGTGCAGCGTTTTCTGACACACTTTTTCCTTCCCACAGACTTCCCACTGAGGTGCCTTGATACAGCACCCTGGGAACAGCCTATTCGTTCAGAATTTTTTTTCTGTGTCTTACCCTCTTGCTTGAGGGTGTCAATGATGGCCTTCTGGACAGCAGTCAGGTCGGCAGTCTTACCCATGATTGCGGTTTTGAGTAATGAACCAGGCTGGGAGTTTTTCAAAGCCTCAGGAATCTTTTGCAGGTGTTTAGAGTTAATTAGTTGATTCAGATGATTAGGTTAATAGCTCGTTTAGAGAACCTTTTCATGATATGCTAATTTTTTTAGATAGGAATTTTGGGTTTTCATGAGCTGTATGCCAAAATCATCAATATTAAAACAATAAAAGGCTTGAACTACTTCAGTTGGTGTGTAATGAATCTAAAATATATGAAAGTCTAATGTTTATCAGTACATTACAGAAAATAATGAACTTTATCACAATATGCTAATTTTTTTAGAAGGACCTGTATATGTTCATGATTTGGGCTCTGCATGCCAATGAATTTGAAATGAAAAGACTGAGATGCAATTGAAGTATAGACTTTCAGATTTAATTCAAGGAGTTGAACAAAAATATTCTGTGAAACATTTAAGAATTGCAATCATTTTTCTACAAGGCCTCCTCATTTCGGGGGCTCAAAAGTAATTGGACATAAATAAAATTTTCATTTTTAAACACTAGTGACCCAGTACCATTTGAAGCCATGTATGGCCATGCCATCACACTGTCTCCACCAAGTTTTACAGAGGATGTGGTGTGCTTTGGATCATGAGCCATTTCAAGCCTTCTCCATACTTTCTTCTTCCGATCATTCTAGCACAGATTGATATTAGTTTTACTATTCCAAAGAACACGGTTCGAGAACTGGGTTGGCTTCTTTAAAAAAAAATTGGCAAAGACTTAGATACTGATACACCTACTTCCTGGAAAGTTTTCTTCACTTGGGTGGATGTTGTGAAGGGGTTTTTCTTCACCATGGAAAGGATTCTGTGATCATCCACCACTGTTGTCTTCCATGAACGTCCAGGCCTTTTTGGGTTTCCGAGCTCACAAGTGTGCTCTTTTCTTACCGTGTACCAAACTGTTGATTTGGCCCCTACTAACATGTATGGTATCTCTCTGATGGATTTCTTTTTTTTCTGAGTAATGATGGTCTGTTACACATCCACTGAGAGCTCCTTTGACCGCATGTTCTGGGTTCACAGCACCAGTTTCCAACTCCACACTTGGAATCAACTCCAGACCTTTTATCTGCTTAACTGATGGATTAACGAGGGAATAGCCCATACAGCCGATTAATTAGCTTTAGAGAAAATTATCCCAATGCCTTTAGTCCCTTGAAAAAGAGGCAGCTACATATTAAAGAGCTGTAATTCCTAAACCCTTTGTCCAATTAGGATGTTAATACCCTCAAATTAAAAGCGAGAGTCGGCATTGTAAGCCTATATTGATTATATAACTGTATCTTGAATATGTTTTGGTAAACAGATAAGGCTACTTTCACACTAGTGTTCGATCGGATCCGTTCTGAACGGATCCGATCATAATAATGCAGACGGAGGCTCCGTTCAGAACGGATCCGTCTGCATTATTTTAGCATATAACAGCTAAGTGTGAAAATAGCCTCGTACGGATCCGTCCAGACTTTCAATGTAAAGTCAATGGGGGACGGATCCGCCTGAAGATTGAGCCATATTGTGGCATCTTCAAACGGATCCGTCCCCATTGACTTACATTGTAAGTCTGGACGGATCCGCACGGCCAGGCGGACACCCGAACGCTGCAAGCAGCGTTCAGCTGTCCGCCTGTCCGTGCGGAGGCGAGCGGAGCGGAGGCTGAACGCCGCCAGACTGATGCAGTCTGAGCGGATCCGCTCCATTCAGACTGCATCAGGGCTGGACGGCTGCGTTCGGGTCCGCTCGTGAGCCCCTTCAAACGGAGCTCACGAGCGGACCGACGAACGCTAGTGTGAAAGTAGCCTAAAATAGAGATTTACAAAAAATGGTGCACTACAATGGTAAATGCAATTGACAATATATGACTAAACCTTCACACTGATATTAAAATTAGACTTTCGCCAATATACCGTACTTTTCGCTTTATAAGACGCACTTTTTTTTTTTTTTTTAATTGACAGTTTTTATTTTTGTTGTTTTAAAACATACAAAAAACGATTAACAATGCAGGTACATATTCATATGACTTGCAAATATCAGTTACACAAATATGTATGACAAGAAGAAGCAGTTATCTCATCTCGGATTGTGAGATTAACAAGCATGATGTATCTCAGCATTACAGTATAACATAAGATAAAGGTACAGGAGCAGGGGGGGTTAGACAAGGGGAAGATGGGGGGGAGGGGATGAGTTGAGGGAAAGGAGGAGGGGTGGAAAGAAACATCTAATCACATCATAAGATCCGCAAAATGTAAGAGAGAGAAATACTGTGCCTAAGGGTTTCAAGGAAAAAGCCTGAATTTTTTCCAGGGGTTCCAGATATTGAGGAAAGTAGACCTTGTTCTTGATTCCCAGTGGGAAATTTCTTCAAGCCTGTAGATCTGGTCAACTTTGGCGTACCAGCTCTCGAAACAAGACGCACTTTTTTTCCCTCCAAAGTGGGAAGGTGACCACGTTTTGGTGCGCTGCGGCAGCTCAGGAGCTCTCACTAACGGCTCCTGAGCTGCCATGAAACTGTAGGAGGGCGGTTGGGTGCACTGGAGTTAGTGCAGGCGGGCGGACTGGACTTAGTGCGGGCAGACATGTGCTGGGTGGGTGATGAGGGCGGGAGTAAATTAGCACAGGCTGGCAGCACTTAGCCTTCAGTGAAGCCTCCTGCCTGCTTATACACCGCGGCACTAAGCAGCACCTTGGGCAGGCTGGTGGCTTCACTGAATGCTAAGTGATGCTGACCGCCTGCGCTTCCATTTCATTCATTCATATGCTACACTACACTATCGTTGGGTGGGCTGGCAGCTTCTCTGTATGCGCTGTAGTGCCGCCAGCCCGCAAGTCCTTCCACTCACTGCAGTAGGATCCCCTTCTCTGTGCTGCCTTCTGTGCTGATTGGTGGTGAGCGCGTCCTGTTCCCCCTGCCTCCACCAATCAGCTCCATACATTTCCTCCACCAATCAGCTCCCTACATTTCTTGCGCCATATGACCTCCCCCCAGTCCTGATACCATAGATTGCTGCCTAAGTCCCATGGTGGCAATATACGGTAACCTAATGAAAAATGTGTGCCAAATATGTCTATAACTACCCTCATCCATAGGAATCCACCCATGTACTGCAGTATATGGGTGGATTCCTATGGATGTGGGGGGTTATAGTCATATTTAAAATAAACACTGTTCTGTAATTGGCATGTGTCTATATTAAATATAACTATAAACCCCCTCATCCATAGGAATACACCCACGTACTGCAGCATATGGGTGGATTCCTATGGATGAGGGGTGGTTATAATCACAAAAGTGTCCCCATAATAGTGTCATCCACATATTCCCCCATAACAGTACTATCCACAGATTCCCCATAATAGTGTCATCCACAGATCCCCCCATAATAGTGTCATCCTCAGATCCCCCATAACAGTGCGTCATCCACAGACCACCATTAGTTCAAAACCCACCAAAAGCACACCTTTTGGTTAAAAATTTTTTTATTTTCTTATTTTCCTCCTCAAAAACCTAGGTGTGTCTTATCATCATGTGCGTCTTACAAAGCGAAAAATACAATATTCTTATATCAAGAACATACCGGAGCACGCGCACCCCGTCAAGGTATTTCAAAGTGGCACAGTAACCTACCTGTGTCGTATGGGCAAATACTGGGGTATACGGTCTGACACACAGCGAACAACTCCCAGTTACCTAAAGCGTGAAATCACACATACAATGGGAGAAGGGAGGAGGCTGTGAGTCCCAACTACCACTGACTCATGTGACGCAGGCTGCACAGGTGCACTTGAATGTTACCCATAGATCAAAATCAAGGCACATTCAAACCTGAAGTTTCCACACCTCCAGGCATGGATGTACAAACAGAATAACAGAATAAAGTGGTCTTAAAAGGCAGAAAATGCTCAAAACCCCATATGCTGTTGCGCATTTCTAACCGGGAAAGCAAATCCTGCACATGTGGACTGTTGCCAACAGCAATCCCCATCTGTCTCTGTGGTACATGTGGTCCATTGGGGACATCCTCCGTTGTATGCATTTTTGCTGGGATTGCTGTTGGCAACAGTCCACATGTGCAGGATTTGCTCCCCCAGTTAGAAATGCGCAACAGCATATAGGGTTTTGAGCATTTTCTGCTTTTTAAGACCACTTTATTCTGTTATTCTGTTCAAACAGATAAAATACCAAAACTTGTGACACTGTCCAAATATTTCTGGACCCAAAAAAAAAAAATATATATATATATATATATATTCTAATCACTCCCCTTTCCTAAAAATGAAGAAAAAGGAAATTCAGCAGCTCTCACCTGCCCCTCCTTCAGCTGTGAGCACGGAAGGCCCGCGTCAGGTAACGGGCAGCAAATGCAAAAAGAGGTTGAAAGAAATCCAGCTCCACTTGAATAAAGGAATGTAGATTTATTTTGCTTGCGGTAAAAACTCATCCATGAATTACAAAAATAGCAGTCTTGTCTAAGCTTTTCGGGCTACCAGAGACAAAAATAGCAGTCTTGTCTAAGCTTTTCGGGCTACCAGAGACAATTCCAGCCCTTCCTCATGACACCTAAAAATAGACAGTAAAAAAATAATCACCTTAGGCATTGTCGTGTCCCAAAACATAATTATTACACAACTATTAAAACATAAAAATATAAACGTCCTATATCCTATACAGTTAACAAAATTCTCAATTTTTTCATCTCTTCACCTAATAAAAAGTGATCAAAAAGCCATACACATTCCAAAATGGTATCAATAAAAACTGCAGATTGACCTGCAAAAAATGAGCACTCACACAGCTCAATAGACATATTTTTTTTCAGTACAGGCAGCGTTTTGGTGTCCGCCTCCAGAGCGGAATTGTGACTGAATGGAGGCAAATCCTTTTCCATTCAGAATGCATTAGGGCAAAACTGATCCATTTTGGACCACTTCTGAGAGCCGATGACGGATCTCAGAAACGGAAAGCCAAAACGCTAGTGTAACCAGTCGGTTATCTGGCAGTCCGTGCATCTGAAAAAAAAAATCTATGCCAGCTAAGAGCTGGTATATTTGTGCTATATTTTGCACCGGTTTACTGATGTAATTAAAATAAATCTGATGGGTCATAGGAGTTCACAGCCCCTTCGATAAGCCCCATCCCTTAAAAGAAAAAAAAGAAAATAGAGTGTGTACAATTGAACAAGCTTCCACAAAAGAAAGGGGGAGGAAGCCACTTCTAAACTTCTCTGGCAGTGGTTTATCTCCTCGAGAACAAAAGGAACAAATGGCAGTTGAAATCCAACTTGCCTCATCCTTATCTTCCAGAATATGTGTCATGGGGTGGGGGAGTCAGTTGGTCCCCATAAGCATTATTAGTTTGTCAGCCAGTCCTGCCTACAGCTTAAGGATGAACTGGCTACCTGACATTTAGAATAGGATAAATCCTTTTGAGGTCCAGGAAGTAGGCCCACACAATTGCACTTTTTTTATTGATACACTGTAAAAATTAGGTTTACAAATATATTCATTCATGTTAAACAAATGTATATGATGTCCGCTTCTCACCACTTTTTAGATGTTTCATTGTAATCAAGCCAAATGGCTTAATTTCGACAAATATTAAAACGTGAATTCTGCAGATGTGCCCATCAAACAGTGTGTGGTATGAAGGAACACACATACAAGCCGATTAAAGCCTCATTTATTAACATAGTTATACTGTCATTTCTATTGAAAGATTCCATTCAGTCTGCTGTTTTTTATCACAAGATACTAACAGCTCTTCATAATGTATTATGTACACTAACAAGAATTGACTCTTGTCTTAAAGCAGGGATATAAAGCAATGATGTACGTTAGAAACTTCTAAAGTAGTTTCCAGTGCACTTTATACTCAGCTTGAGACGGGATGGTTACATAGTTACATAGTTGATACGGCTGAAAAAAGACATAAGTCCATCAAGTTCAACCAAGGGATAGGTGGGGACGTGAATCCCAGAAGGAAGTGAGACTCAGATTTCTACACGTTTTCATAAGCATTAATGTTGTTTACTCTTAAGAATTCATCTAAACCCTTTTTAAAACTGTCCACTGTTCCTGCTGTGACCACGTCCTGAGGAAGTCTATTCCACAGCTTTACCGTTCTTACAGTGAAGAAGCTTTGCCTCTTCTAGAGACTGAACTTTTTCCTCTCCAGTCGGAGGCAGTGCCCCTTGTCTGTTGAGGGAATTTTATATGGAACAGCTTTTTACCATCTTTTTTGTACATCCCATTTATATATTTGTATAGGTTAATCATGTCCCCCCTTAGGCGTCTCTTCTCAAGACTAAATAAATTCAATTATTTTCATCTTTCTTCATAACTAAGACCCTCCATGCCCCTTATCAGTTTAGTTGCTCTCCTCTGTACTTTTTCCAGCTGCAGTGCGTCCTTTCTATGGACTGGTGCCCAGAAACAAACTGCATATTCCAGATGAGGCTGTACCAACACTTTGTAAAGTAGTAATATTACATCCCTGCCCCGCGAGTCCATGGCTCATTTAATGCATGACAATATCCTGGTGGCCTTAGAAGCAGCTGATTGACATTGTATGCTGTAATTTAATCTACTATCCACAAGGACACCCACATCTTTCTCTATAAGTGACTCTCCCAGTGTTACATCACCTAGGACATATGAAGCACAGAGACTATTACTGCCTGATGCATAACTTTACATTTATCCACATTGAACCGCATTTGCCAAGTTGATGCCCAATCACTCAGAGTGTTCAAGTCAGCTTGTAGCTTATGGACATCTTCCATAGACTGTACAGTACTACACAGCTTAGTGTCATCTGCAAAAATAGAAATGGTGCTATTAATTCCGTCCTCGATATCATTAATACATTATATAATACAGGGCTCCAGATGGCGACCAAGATGGTCGCCAATGCGACTTAGAATTTACAAATGGCGACAAGACTTTTTAGTCTTGTCGCCATTTGCGACTAGACCCTCCGCGGCAGCACTGCAGTTGAACAGCGACGGGCACAGGAGCTGATAGTTCTCTGCCCCGCCGCCGCCGATGTTCTTCTCAGTCTGAGTCAGTGAGTCACAGCACACAGACAACAGCAGAGACGCTGGCAGCAGGGAGGGGAGGGGCTCGGGAGGAGTGTAATCTGATCCTAGAGTGGAAGCTACTTCTGCCAGCCCCTCCCCTCCCGCCCACCAACCAATCAGAGCTGAGGCAAGGCAAGCACTTAGCAGCTCTGAGTCTGAGTCACTGACACAAGTGCAGGGAGTCAGAAATAATCGAATGAGTCACAGGTGAAAAGAATCTAAAGATCCGACTTAGTTAGTGACTCATTCGATTCTTTCTTAGACTCCCTGTACAGTGTGCCCCCCCAACACCCCAGTATAAGAAACATTGGTGGCACAGTGTGCCCCCCCCAACACCCCAGTATAAGAAACATTGGTGGCACAGTATGCCCCCCCAACACCCCAGTATAAGAAACATGGGTGGCACAGTGTGCCCCCCCCCCAACACCCCAGTATAAGAAACATGGGTGGCACAGTGTGCCCCCCCCCCAACACCCCAGTATAAGAAACATTGGTGGCACAGTGTGCCCCCCCCCCCCAACACCCCAGTATAAGAAACATTGGTGGCTCAGTGGGAAGTGCCAATGAGGGTTAAAAAATAATTTAAAAAAAATTAACTCACCTCCTCCAATTGATCGTTTAGCTGCCGGTCTCCTGTTCTTTCTTCAGGACCTGTGGTGACGTCACTGAGCTCATTACATGGTCCATTACCATGGTGATGAATCATGTGATGTATCATGTGATGTATCATGTGATGTCACCACAGGTCTTTTAACAGGTCGTGAAGAAAGAACAGGAGACGATCAATTGGAGGAGGTGAGTTAATTTTTTTTTTAACCCTCATTGGCACTGCCCACTGCGCCACCAATGTTCATTATATTGAGGGGGGCGCACTACGCCACCAATGTTTATTATATTGAGGGGGGGCACACTGCGCCACCAATGTTTATTATACTGGGGTGTTGGGGGGGTGCACACAGCTTCACCAATGTTTATTATATTGAGGGGGGGCACACTGCGCCCCCCAATGTTTATTATACTGGGGTGTTGGGGGGGGGGGAGTGCGCACTGCACCACCAATGTTTATCATATTGAGGGGGAGCACACTGCGCCACCAATGTTTATCATACTGGGGTGTTGGGGGGGGGGGGGGCGCACTGCGCCACCAATGTTTATTATATTGACCTTCTACTATGCATTCTGTATTAAAGAATGCTATTATTTTCCCTTATAACCATGTTATAAGGGAAAATAATACAGTGAATAGACTTTCATCCTAGCAACCATGAGTGAAAATCGCACCGCATTCGCACTTGCTTGCGGATGCTTGCGATTTTCATGCAGCCCCATTAGCTTCTATGGGGCCTGCTTTGCGTGAAAAACGCACAACATAGAGCATGCTGCGATTTCTCATGCAACGCACAAGTGATGTGTGAAAATCACCGCTCATGTGCACAGCCCCATAGAAGTGAATGGGTCCGGATTTAGTGCGGGTGCATTCCGGTATTCTGAATGCCAGATCCGGCACTAATACATTCCTATGGGAAAAAATGCTGGATCTGGCATTCAGGCAAATCTTCAGGTTTTTTTGCCGGAGATAAAACCGTAGCATGCTGCGGTTTTATCTTTTGCCTGATCAGTCAAAATTACTGAACTGAAGACATCCTGACGCATCCTGAACGGATTACTCTCCATTCAGAATGCATGGGGATATGCCTGATCAGTTCTTTTCTGGTATAGAGCCCCTGTGTGACAGAACTCTATGCCGGAAAAGAAAAACGCTAGTGTGAAAGTACCCTAAAATATTTTAAATCCCCCCTTTCCCAATTTTACATATAAAATATATAAACAATAAATAAATAAACATATTACATAGCGCTGTCCAAACTATTACATTATTAAAAAATATCTCCTATGCGGTTAGCATTCGCCATTTTTTAGTCACCTTGTCACCCCAAAAAATAGGATAGGACTGTTCTATTATGGGCCGAATGTTTCATAAAATGCGAAATGCACACTGCTTTTTTTGGTGTTTATTTTTTTATTTTTTGCGCGGTATTGAGTATCGCAATACTTTTTTATGGTGACGAAAGCTAATCAAAATTTTGGTATCAAAACAACCCTATGCCGATCTGATCGGCGTAGCATTGTCACGATACCAAAATTTTTATTCGGTTTCGATTTGGCAACTAAAAATTTGATTTGGCTCCTAAATGTTTCAATTCAGGAGCCAATGGCTACTAGGTATTTTTTTTAGTCTGGAGCACGGTAATAGAGGGCCCAGCACTGAACATTGGGGTACACCACTTATAACCCGGGACCATTCTGAATTGGAATTATTGACCACAACTCTCTGGACACGATCCTTCAGAAAGTTTTCAATCCAATTACAAACTATACTTTTAAAGCCTATAGACCTTACTTTATCTATAAAACATGTTCCCCACAACAGAAGTTAAACTAACTTGTCTATAATTACCCGTGGAGGACCTAGAACCCTTTTTTGAATATGGGCACCACATTTTCCTTGTGCCAATCACTGTACCGGTACCTAGAGAATCTTTAAAAATTATAAACAGGGGCACAGCAATGACTGAACTGAGCTCTTTAAAGAGGACCTTTCACTAGTTTAAAAACTAAAAACTAACTATATCAGTGGGCAGAGCGGCGCCCAGGGGTCCCCCTGCACTTACTAGTATGTCTGGGCGCCGCTCCGTTCGCCCGGTATAGGCTCCGGTGTCTGCAGATCTCTCTGTTGTACTGGGCAGAGTTTTTGTATTAGGGTTGTCCCTTGCTGCAGCGCTGGCCAATCGTAGCGCACAGCTCATAGCCTGGGAGTCCTAGGTTATGAGCTGTGTGCTACGATTGGCCAGCGCTGCAGCAAGGGACAACCCACCCTAATACAAAAACTCTGCCCTGTACAACAAAGGGAGCTGCAGACACCGGAGCCTATACCGGGCGAACGGAGCGGCGCCCAGACATACTAGTAAGTGCAGGGGGACCTGGGCGCCGCTCTGCCCACTGATATAGTTCGTTTTTAGCTTTTAAACTAGTTAAAGGTCCTCTTTAAGCACTGCTGGGTGTAATCCATCTTGACCTGGAGCCTTATTCACATTTACCTTATTTAACTTATCTTGGACCATATCTATAGTTAGCCAATTGAGTATATTACTGGATGTACTAACAGCTCCAGCACCACAGATATCAGCTACTTTCTCTTCTTTTGTATATACAGAACTAAAAAACCCATTTAGTAACTCTGCCTTATCTTACTGTGTTCCTGTTGGTGACTTTAGTCTAATAGAGGACTACACTTCTGCCTTTGTTACATGGCCGCCGTCAATCTAAGACTACTGTGGGTGAGTGTAACCTGAGGATTTACTGCAGGAATGTCCATACCTTCTTTTGATGGTTGTGGATGCAGAACATATTATTGCTTAGACCCTATGACCTGGTTTCGCCTGTTTTAATTGTGCAATGAGCAGGACCATGGTACGGTTACACGGACGCCAAATTATGCAGTGGGTCAGGATATGTGGATAATAGTCTATTGTTTGTTCATGACGCCAATTGCAGCGTGCGCAGGGTACTAACACAGGGCCCTTTAAGGTGTTGTAACTCACGTACCAGGTTAGGAATGCCAGAGTGGTGTAATGTCTCTGTATGGTAATGGCAATAGTGTCAACGGTGTCTCCTACCTGGGTACTGCTGGACTCCTGGATCACTTGCAATAAAATGAGGGTAGTGATAGTGGGAGTAATAGAGGAATTGGTAGCAGAAATTGAGATCCAGACTTTGGGTGAAGGTCAAACTTGTCTTTACTAGGAGTAACTTTCATCCATGCAAGATACAGCATTAGTCTTTGATCCCAGCAGGTATTGGCAATGTATGGCAGGAATATACGGTATCTTCTGCTCTATCATGTATCTGGAGCTTTTGCAGGAAAAGGATGTCTGCTTGTTGCTCTGTAATATGGCAGGAATTTGGCTTCTGCGCTGTCTATCTTCTGCTAAATTGGGACTGACTAGCTGAGGAGGAATAAGGCTTCTCCTGGGGTCTCTGATCTCTACTCAGTTATCTTCACAGGGTATGGTTCTTTCTGGAACTGGAGTGATCTGCAACTTTCTACTTGGTTTCGTCCAGCAGAGCTGCAAAGCTCAGACTGGGAATCTGATCAAATCTCAGGACGAGACTTGGTCCTTGCTGCCTTCCCCATGGAGGGAGAGCTAGAACTAACTCTAACTGGTTTTTCCTCCCTTGCTGCAGGATGTGGGAAACTCCACTTCCCTTAAGCGGGGGGGGGCAGAACATTCTGAATGGCCATAAAATGAAAACTATTCCTACCAATGATGCTGCCACCTGCTGGTAGACCGGAAACATTACAAGGAAAAAATTAAATTTTAAAATGGTTATATCTGCACAGTTGTGAATGACATGAGCGAAATCACATCAAATGAAAATGTTAATGCTCTAAGCAGATTGTAGCGGGGTAGAAGTGTTTAGTAACCCAACTCTGGGGTGTTAGATTTGTATAACCTCTTAAATGATCAACTACTGCACCCAGCACTACACGCTTGTGGACACAGAAATTCATTGGGGGAAGGGAACTTATGGATCTCCTGGAAAGCAGAAGCAGTACACATACATTATGATCTGACAATTGCTTACAGAAGGTCTTGGCCTCTTAACTAAGATAACATGCAAGAAATCTGTTCCTAGCAGTGAACAAAAAATGATAATTATGGAATGGACCTCCACATGGTAGCATGGATTTTCATAGTAGTCATGCATTCATGACTCATTCACCCATTTCATGACTGTTTGTGAAAAAGATCAGTGAGCATGATGCGAAACATGAGGTGACATTTTGTCAACCTTCCTCACCAGCTCTTGGATAATAAGCAGAACTGTACATCATTATCACCCTCTTCTCTTGGTCCCTAAGGCACAAAGGTTCTCTAACCTGAATATGAGGAGCTTGAAGTGGGAACATGACAGACATTCATGAGCAAGGACTTTCTGTTGCTGCAGATCAAATAGGGCATTTTATTTATTAGTGAGTTGTCACTTTAAAATGAGATTTATGTAGCAGTAAAGCAAATAATTAAGACAGAAACATGAAAAAGAGACAAAAAAAAACAAAAGTATTGGGTCACCTACACATTACCCGTATAAGAGATTTTATGGCATACCATTCTGAATCCACAGGCATTAATAAGCAGTTGGTCCCCCTTTGCAGCTAAGACAGCTCCACTCTTCTATTAAGGCTTTCTACAAGATTTTGGAGTGTCTGTGAAAAGTTTTGCTCACTTATCCAGAAGGGCATTTGTGAGGTCAGACACTAAGGTTGGACGAGAGGGTCTGGCTTGCAGTCTCTAATTTAGTTCCTCCCAAAGATGTTTGATGGGATTAACACCAGGGCTCTGTGTGGGCCAATTGTATTAATATGCTGAAGATATAAGATTTCCCTTCACTGGGACTATGTGGCCTAGGCCATCCCCGGAAAAACAACCCATAGTATTAATGCTTCTCCACCAACCTTTACAGATGGCACAATGCATTTAGGAAGCACCATTAATTCCATGGCGATGTACATCAAGGGGGGTTACACATACACAAGCTATAAACAGAAGCTATAAACCGCACAGCATTGTGGGAGAAGCAACTATAAATATAGAAGGTTATATGACCTTAATAGCCACACCTGGGGAAAGAAGGTGTGGCAAGCACCAGAAACAACACAGACGTCATTTGATCCAAACGAAAAACATGTCATATCAAACCACGTGTTACCAGTCTCACCAATCTCCTGCCCCCTGTCGTGGGAATGTCCATGACAGTACCCTCCCTTCTACGGGTGACCTCCGGACACCCAGGACCTTACCTGGGTGAGACCTGTGAAAAGCTCTCACCAAACGACTGGCATTCACGTCAGATGCTGGTACCCAGATCCTCTCCTCTGGTCCATAACCCTTCCAGTGAACAAGATACCGAAGAGATCTACGGAGAACCCCAGAGTCAATTATCTTGGCGATCTGAAATTTCAAACTACCGTCCACCCTGACAGGAACGGGTGGCAAGGAAGCTGGCTCCAAAGGTTCAACATATCTCTTCAACAAAGACTTATGAAACATATTATGAATTTTCAGGGCCTGAGGGAGTTCAAGACGAAAAGCTACAGGATTAATAATGGCAGTGATCTTATATGAACCATTAAATCTTGAACCCAACTTCCAAGAAGGTACCTTCAACTTAATGTTTCTTGTTGACAGCCACACAGAATCCACCACTCTTAGGTCCGGACCTTTCATACGTTTCCTGTCAGGCACACATTTATACTTGTTGCCAATATTCATCAAGTTATCTTGAATTTTCCACCATATAAATGACAAAGATGACGAAAAACGTTCCTGCTCAGGCATACCAGACGTATCTGAACTAGAAAATGTGCCAAACTGCAGGTGAAACCCATATGACCCCAAAAAGGGCGACTTCCCAGTGGATTCCTATCTACAATTATTTATGGCAAACTCTGCCAAAGACAAAAATGCAGACCACTCCTCCTGGTTCTCAGAGACAAAACATCTCAAGTAAGTCTCCAGACTCTGATTAGTGTGCTCCGTCTGTCCGTTCGACTGAGGATGAAAAGCCGAAGAAAAGGACAGTTGTACCCCCAGTCGAGTACAGAACGCTTTCCAGAATCTGGAAACAAACTGAGTCCCATGATTCGAGACCACGTCAGAGGGAATGCCATGGAGTTTCACAATGTTGTCAACAAACACTTGTGCAAGTGTTTTAGCATTAGGTAGGCCCCGCAACGCTATAAAGTGCACCATTTTACTAAAGCGATCAATTATCACCAGAATAACTGTCTTTCCTGAAGAATTAGGTAGATCAGTGATAAAATCCATGGATCAGTGAGTCCATGGTCTGGACAGGATGGGCAACGGAAGTAGAGATCCGGAATGCCGAGTATGTGTCACCTTAACGCCTACACAGGTACTACAGGCTGACACATAGTCCTCAACACACTTACGCAACCCCAGCCACCAGAATCTATGAGAGATGAGGTCAGCAGTGGATCTGCTCCTAGGGTGTCCCTTAAGAACCGTACAGTAATGTTCCTCAAACACCTTGTGACGCAATTCCGATGGCACAAACAGTTTCCCATAGGGTCAAGAATCTGGTGCATCTCCCTGAGCCTCTAACACCTTAAACTCTAGGTCAGGGTAAAGAGCAGATATCATCCACCCCTTCCGACAGTAAAGGACTCGGATTTTCAAAATCACTACCTCCAGGAAAACTACGTGACAAGGCCTCTGCCTTGATGTTCTTAACCCCAGGACGATAGGTGACAGTGAAATTGAATCTGGTGAAAAACAAAGACCATCTGGCCTGCCTCGGGTTCAGTCGTTTAGCCGACTCCAGGTAAGCCAGGTTTTTGTGATCTGTGAACACCGTGATCGGATGAAGAGCCCCTTCCAACCAATGACGCCATTCCTCAAAAGCCAACTTATTGCCAGTAACTCTCTATTCCCCACATCATAATTTCTCTCTGCAGAAGAAATTTTTTTTTGAGAAAAAGGCACATGGACGCCATTTACCAGGTGACGGGCCCTGCGATAAAACTGCTCCTACCCCCACCTTGGATGCGTCCACTTCCACAATGAAAGGTTGTGATACATCCGCACCAATTTAGGGGCAGAAGAGAACCATTCCTTAATCTCAGAAAAGGCTTGCAATGCTGAATCAGACCACACTGAAACATCTGTCCCTTTCTTAGTCATTTCAGTTAAAGGTTTTACTATTGTCGAATAGTTCTGAATACATTTTTGGTAATAGTTGGTGAACCCCAAAAACCGCATAAGAGCCTTCAGATTTTCAGGTCAATCCGAGTCCAATACAGCATGGACTTTCTCTGGATCCATTTGAAAGCCTGAAGATGACAGCAGGTAGCCCAAAAACTGCAGCTTGTGTACAGCAAAAACACACTTCTCTAATTTTGCGTACAATTTATTATCTCTTAGGATCTGTAACACCTGTCTAATGTGATTCTGATATATCTCCATGTCTAAAGAATAAATTAGAATGTCATCAAAATACACGGTGTAGGAAGGAACCTCACAGAGGTTCCTGGCCTTGGTGAGGTAAGAGCCGTTTTTTTCCTGAAGTGTCATTATTGCTTTGCAGTCTGACACTTCAGATGTTTAGTATGGCTATAAATCCGATCCGGGACGGGTCTTACTGGGTGTAGCTAAAGTGCTGGGTGGGTGGCTTCTCCCCACGTTCCAGGCCGGGTCTTGGGAGGCTTATAAAAGGCAGTCACCATTAATCAGGTGGGGTGGATTATCCTCCATCTCACCGTGAAGCTGTGAAGTCTCTGTGGTTTGAGATCTGAAGATGTGTGCCGTGCAAAAGAGCTGAGAGCCGTATGCTGTAAAACAGTCCCCTAAAGCCTGCTGGGGACCGCTGATGAAAATCTGCTATCAAGGTGAATGTTTGTGTTCTGTGGACTTTCCATGGTGTGAACAAACACCAAGACTGCGAACTGTTATTTAGTTTTGCCTTCTGTGTGAACACTGAACTATTTAAGTTAAAGACTTTGTGATTGCCTCTATACTGCATCCGCTAACCTGCCTACCAGAGCGAATCCCCACAACGACTACAAACCTCCCCACAAGGTGATGAAAAATGTCATTCACAAAATGCCTTAAAAACCGCAGGAGCATTAGTCAACCCAAAAGGCATGACCAGGTTCTTAACCCCTTAAGGACTCAGCCCTATTTCACCTTAAGGACTTGGCCATTTTTTGCAAATCTGACCAGTGTCACTTTAAGTGCTCATAACTTTAAAACACTTTGACTTATGCAGGCCATTCTGATATTGTTTTTTCGTCACATATTGTACTTCATGACACTGGTAAAATGAAGTCAAAAAAATTATTTTTTTTGCGTAAAAAATACCTAATTTACCCAAAATTTTGAAAAATTAGCAAATTTCTAAGTTTCAGTTTCTCTACTTCTGTAATACATAGTAATACCCCCCAAAAATGGTGATGACTTTACATTCCCCATATGTCTACTTCATGTTTGAATTATTTTGGGAATGATATTTTATTTTTTGGGGCTGTTACAAGGCTTAGAAGCAAATCTTGAAATTATTCAGAAATTTACAAAAACCCAATTTTTAGGGACCACTACAGGTCTGAAGTCACTTTGCGAGGCTTACATAATAGAAACCGCCCAAAAATGACCCCATTCTATAAACTACACCCCTCGAGGTATTCAAAACTGATTTTACAAACTTTGTTAACCCTTTAGGTGTTGCACAAGAGTTATTGGCAAATGGGGACGAAATTTGAGAATTTAATTTTTTTGCCTAATTTTCCATTTTAACCCATTTTTTCCACTAACGAAGCAAGGGTTAACAGCCAAACAAGACTGTATCTTTATTGCCCTGACTCTGCCGTTTACAGAAACACCCCATATGTGGCCGTAAACTACTGTACGGGCACACAGTAGGGCGTAGAGGGAAAGGTGCGCCGTATGGTTTTTGGAAGCCAGATTTTGCTGGACTGTTTTTTTGACACCATGTCCCATTTGATGTCCCTGATGCACCCCTAGAGTCGAAACTCCAAAAAAGTGACCCTATCTAAGAAACTACACCCCTCAAGGTATTCAAAACTGACTGATTTTACAAACTTTGTTAACCCTTTAGGTGTTGCACAAGATTTAATGGAAAATAGAGATACAATTTTAAAATTTCACTTTTTTGGCAGATTTTCCATTTTAATATTTTTTTTCCAGTTACAAAGCAAGGGTTAACAGCCAAACAAAACTCATTATTTATGGACCTAATTCTGTAGTTTACAGAAACACCCTATATGTGGTCGTAAACTGCTGTACGGGCACACGGCAGGGCGCAGAAGGAAAGGAATGCCATACGGTTTTTGGAAGGCAGATTTTGCTGGACTGTTTTTTTTTTGACACCATGTCCCATTTGAAGCCCCCCTGATGCACCCCTAGAGTAGAAACTCCAAAAAAGTGACCACATTTTAGAAACTACGGGATAGGGTGGCAGTTTTGTTGGTACTAGTTTAGGGTACATATGATTTTCGGTTGCTCTATATTACACTTTTTGTGCGGTAAGGTAACAAGAAATAGCTTTTTTGGCACTTTTTTTGTTATTTACAACATTCAACAGGTTAGATCATGTCGTATTTTTATAGAGCAGGTTGTCATGGATTTTGGGGTGCATATGACTTTTTGATTGCTTGCTATTACACTTTTTGTGACGTAAGATGACAAAAAAATTGCTTTTATTTACACCGTTTTTATTTTTATTTTTTTACGGTGGTCATCTGAGGGGTTAGGTCATGTGATATTTTTATAGAGCCGATCGATACGGACGCGGCGATACCTAATATGTATACTTTATTTTTATTTATGTAAGTTTTACACATTAATTTCATTTTTGAAACAAAAAAAATCATGTTTTAGTGTTTCCATAGTCTAAGAGCCATAGTTTTTTCAGTTTTTCGGCGATTATCTTGGGTATGGTATGATTTTTGCGGGATGAGTTGACCGTTTGATTGGTACTATTTTGGCGTACATGCGACTTTTTTGATCACTTTTATTACCTTTTTTGGGAAGTAAGGTGGGCAAAAATTCAATTTTCTCATAGTTTTTTTTTTTTTTTTTTTATGGCGTTCACCATGCGGGGAAAGTAACATGACCGTTTGTCATGGTCTTACCTTCGTTTGGCATGTGCTGGCGGCCATCTTGGTTTCTGGGTTTCTTGTAGCCTCCCACCCTGCGGCTTCTCCTTCCCACTGGGAGGAGCTGGATGCCTAGCTCATATATATAGAAGGTCTGTGGCTTCAGTTCCTTGCTTGGTCCTCCTGTGTTCACATGCTTCTAAGACTGCTGCTGCTTCTGGTTCCTGATCCTGGCCTCGTCTGACTACCCCGTTGGTTCCTGATCCTGGCTTCGTCTGACTACCCCGTTGGTTCCTGATCCTGGCTTCGTCTGACTACCCCGTTGGTTCCTGATCCTGGCTTCGTCTGACCACCCTCCTGGTTCCTGACCTCTGTCTACGCAAGACCCTGCTTCGGTTTAGCCATCCGTTTGGACTTTTGCTACGGCTTGATTTCCAATAAAGCCTTCTTATTTCCACTCATCTCTGTTGTACGTCTGGTTCATGGTTCCATGACATTAGGACCAAGCCATGAATTCTGATGGTACAGGGCCATCCTCGCTACCTACGCTGGTTGCCAGACTTGATCAGCAGGATCACCTGTTGGGTCGGTTCGCTGTGGCGTTGCAAACCCTGCTTGAACGCACGGCTCATTTCGCTTCCGTTGCCGATGGGTCGGTTGTCGCTCCTGGGCCCGCTCCTACTGCCGCCCCGGTTGTTGCGCCAGAGTCTACCCCGACACCTGTTGCTGCGCCTGCGGTGTCTCGGGGTATGACCGGTTCTGCCCCCCTTCCACAGCGCTTTGGGGGAGAGCCAACTCAGTGCCGAGGTTTCCTTAACCAGGTGGGCATTTATTTCGAGTTGCTGCCACATGCCTTTCCTACTGAGAGATCAAAGGTGGGCTTCTTGATCTCACTGCTCTCGGACAAGGCCTTGGTCTGGGCCAGCCCTTTATGGGAGAACAACAATCTGGTGGTTGCCGAGTTTTCCGGTTTTGTTGCTTCTCTTCGGAAGGTATTCGATGTGCCGGCTCGTGCTGCCTCTGCTGCGAAGCTCCTTATGTCCATCAGACAGGGTTCACGATCCGTAGCTGAATACGCCATTGAGTTTCGTACCCTGGCAGCAGAGGTGGGCTGGAATAATGAGGCTCTGGTCGCTGCTTTCTCTCATGGTCTCTCGGATGCCTTGAAGGATGAGGTTGCAGCTAAGGACCTACCAGTGGAGCTCGAGTCTCTTATTTCTTTCCTGATTTTGATTGACACCAGACTCAGGGAGAGACCTTCCTTTAAGGAGAGCCTGCGGAGGTCTCCTAACAGATTGGCGCCTACGTTTGCTGTCCCACCCGTGCCTCCCTCTCCTCCCACGCCTCCTGGGGATGACTTGTCTGGGGGTGAACCCATGCAGCGGGGGTTTGCTCGCCTGTCCGAGGGGGAGAGGGCACTCCGGAGACGCGAGGGCCGATGCATGTACTGTGGTCTCGGTGGGCATTTTCGGTTGGCATGTCCGAACCGTCCGGGAGAACGCTCGCACCTGAGGTCCTGTCGGGGGCAGATCTTGGGTGGAGTCTCCTCGTCCCCGGTTTCCCGTGTTGACAAACCACTGATCACGGTTGTCCTCTCCTGGGTCGGGGGCTCGGTGACGACCCAGGCGTTGGTGGACTCTGGTGCTGGTGGTTTGTTCATTGATAGAGTGTTCGTTGCCGCCAATTCCATTCCTCTGCAGCCTCGAGGTTCTCCACTGGCTCTTGAGGCGATAGACGGCAGACCCCTTCTGCCGCCACACGTGACTCATGAGACCCTTCCAGTGGGGATAGCCATTGGTGCCGTTCACAGAGAGTCGGTCTGTCTCCAGGTTATTTCGTCTCCACACTACTCGGTAGTCTTGGGGTACCCCTGACTCCAGAAGCATAATCCGACTTTCGATTGGAGATCGGTCGAGATCCTCTCGTGGTCACCGCAGTGTGGGGTTAGTTGCATCCATGGGCCTGTCAAGTTGCTGTGTACTTCCTCGGACTCTCTGTTGCCTCCTGAATACGAAGAGTACCGGGATGTATTCGATAAGGTGCGCGCGGTTGCCCTACCTCCGCACCGCCCATACGATTGTGCCATAGAGTTACAATCCGGTGCCGTTCCTCCTCGTGGCAAAGTCTATCCACTGTCGGTAGCGGAGAATGAGGCCATGGAGGAGTACGTGAGGGAGGCGCTTTCACGCGGACACATTCGCAAATCCTCATCCCCGGCAGGGGCTGGATTTTTCTTTGTGAAAAAGAAGGGCGGTGAGTTGAGGCCTTGCATCGATTACAGGGGTCTCAATCGCATCACGATCAAGAACGCTTACCCGATACCCTTGATTTCCGAGCTGTTCGATCGCCTCAAAGGGGCCACGGTCTTTACCAAACTCGACCTGAGGGCGGCATATAACCTGGTAAGGATCAAGGCGGGCGATGAGTGGAAGACCGCGTTTAACACCAGGACCGGTCATTATGAATCCTTGGTTATGCCCTTTGGGTTGTGCAATGCGCCCGCAGTCTTCCAGGAATTCATCAACGATGTTTTCTGTGACCTGTTGCAGCAGTGTGTGGTGGTCTATTTGGATGACATCTTGGTATATTCTGAATCCATGGGGGCCCACATTATGGATGTCAGACGAGTGTTGCAACGGTTACGAGAGAACAGGCTGTTCGGTAAGCTTGAGAAATGCGAATTTCACCGATCCCAGGTAACCTTCTTAGGTTACATCATTTCCGCTGAGGGGTTCTCCATGGATCCTGAGAAGGTTTCGGCTGTCTTACAGTGGCCCCAGCCCAGTGGTCTCCGTGCCCTGCAGCGCTTTTTGGGCTTCGCCAATTATTATCGGAAGTTCATCAGGGACTTTTCCATGCTAGCCAAGCCTCTCACGGATCTGACCAGGAAGGGCAGTAATTTCCAGGTCTGGCCGCTCGAGGCCATCCGAGCTTTTGAGGCTCTAAAGTCCGCCTTTGTGTCGGCTCCGATTCTGTCGCATCCCAACCCTGGGTTGCCCTTTGTCCTCGAGGTGGACGCGTCTGAGACGGGAGTAGGCGCCCTTCTGTCTCAGCGTAGAACACCAGAGGGTCCTCTGCTTCCCTGTGGGTTTTACTCCCGGAAACTGTCTTCCGCGGAGTGCAACTATCAGATTGGTGACAGGGAGTTATTGGCCATCGTGCAGGCCCTTAAAGAATGGAGGCACTTGCTCGAGGGCTCGGTGGTTCCGGTTCTCATCCTGGCGGACCACAAGAATCTGACCTACCTTTCTGAGGCCAAGAGATTGACACCACGTCAGGCCAGATGGGCTCTGTTCTTGTCACGTTTTAATTACGTGGTCTCCTACCTACCCGGTTCCAAGAACATCAGAGCGGATGCCTTATCACGGCAGTACTCCGAGCTGTCCGGGGAGGAGTCGATTCCGACTTCGGTCATACCTCCGAATCAGATCCTGGCCGCCATTCGCACCAGCCTGACCTCTCCCCTGGGTGAGCAGATTTTGGCGGCTCAATCTGGTGCTCCCTCTGGGAGACCCAACGGCAGGTGTTTTGTGCCTGAGGAGTTGCGCACTCGGTTGTTGCGAACCTACCATAACTCCAGGGCCGCGGGGCATCCTGGAAAGAACCAGCTGTCCTGGGCTGTTTCACGTCTGTTCTGGTGGCCTTCTCTACGTTCCGACATCGCCGCATATGTAGCAGCATGCTCCGTTTGTGCCCAGAGTAAGTCCTCTCGGCACCTTCCGTTGGGCCTTTTGCAACCCATAGCCACCGGGGAGCGCCCATGGTCACACCTGGGGATAGATTTCATTGTGGACCTCCCTGCATCCCGAGGCCATACGGTCATTCTCATGATTGTGGACCGGTTTTCCAAAATGTGCCACTGTGTTCCTCTCAAGAAGTTACCCTCTGCACAAGAGTTGGCCACGATTTTCGCCAGGGAGGTCTTCCGGTTGCACGGTTTGCCCAAGGAGATTGTGTCGGATCGGGGGAGTCAGTTTGTGTCCAGGTTCTGGCGCGCCTTTTGCTCCCAGTTGGGGATTCATCTCTCTTTCTCCTCGGCCTACCACCCTCAGTCCAATGGGGCCGCAGAACGATCTAATCAGGCCTTGGAGCAATTCCTTCGTTGCTATGTCTCCGATCACCAAGACAATTGGGTTGACCTCCTGCCTTGGGCTGAGTTTGCCAGGAACACGGCGGTGAACTCTTCCTCTGGGACGTCTCCCTTCATGGCCAATTATGGGTTCCAACCGGCCGTGTTACCGGAGGTATTCTCTCCCCAGGATACTCCGGCTGTGGAGGATCACCTTTCCGTCCTACGTGCTTCTTGGGTACAGATCCAGAGGTCCCTTGAGGTCTCTGCGCAGCGCCAGAGACTCCAGGCTGATCGCAGACGAGCGCCCGCTCCTTCCTACCAGGTCGGAGACCGTGTATGGTTGTCCACCCGCAACCTCAACCTTCGAGTGCCCACTCCCAAGCTGGCGCCTTGCTTTGTTGGTCCCTTCCGAGTGCTTCGCAGGGTAAACCCGGTAGCCTATGCCCTTGCGCTTCCTCCTGGCATGCGGATCTCCAACGTGTTTCATGTCTCCCTGTTGAAGCCGTTGGTGTGTAATCGTTTCACTTCCTCGGTTCCTCGGCCCCGTCCGGTCCAAGTGGGCAATCATGAGGAATATGAGGTGAGCAATATCCTGGACTCACGCCTGGTCCGCGGTCGGTTGCAGTTTTTGGTCCATTGGCGTGGTTATGGTCCAGAGGAGCGTTCCTGGGTTCCCTCCGCAGATGTCCATGCTCCTGCTTTGCTCCGAGCCTTCCACGCACGCTTCCCTCAGAAACCGTTCCTTACTCCGCGGAGGAGGGGCCCTTGAGGGGGAGGTACTGTCATGGTCTTACCTTCGTTTGGCATGTGCTGGCGGCCATCTTGGTTTCTGGGTTTCTTGTAGCCTCCCACCCTGCGGCTTCTCCTTCCCACTGGGAGGAGCTGGATGCCTAGCTCATATATATAGAAGGTCTGTGGCTTCAGTTCCTTGCTTGGTCCTCCTGTGTTCACATGCTTCTAAGACTGCTGCTGCTTCTGGTTCCTGATCCTGGCCTCGTCTGACTACCCCGTTGGTTCCTGATCCTGGCTTCGTCTGACTACCCCGTTGGTTCCTGATCCTGGCTTCGTCTGACTACCCCGTTGGTTCCTGATCCTGGCTTCGTCTGACCACCCTCCTGGTTCCTGACCTCTGTCTACGCAAGACCCTGCTTCGGTTTAGCCATCCGTTTGGACTTTTGCTACGGCTTGATTTCCAATAAAGCCTTCTTATTTCCACTCATCTCTGTTGTACGTCTGGTTCATGGTTCCATGACACCGTTTTATAGATCAGGTCGTTACAGACGCGGCGATGCCTAATATGTGTAGTGCATTAAAAAAAAATTATTTTTATTCAGTGATAAATGTGTTTTTTTATCTTAACTTTTTTCACTTTTTTTTTAACATTTTTTTGACCCAGACCCACTTGGTTCTTGAAGATCCAGTGGGTCTGATGTCTGTATAATACAGTACAGTACTCTATATAGGGTACTGTATTTTACTTTACACTTTGTCTGAACAGATCTATGCCTTTAGCATAGATCTGTTCAGCACCATGGACAGAAGGATGCCTGAGAAGGCGTCCTGTTGCCATGGGAACCTTCCCCATCTGCCACAACTTCGCAGAAGGGGAAGGGTAAGGATGGGGCTGTCGGGGGGCTCTCTCCCTCTCCATCAGGGGGCTGCAAAGGCACAACAGCCCCCCGATGGGAGAGGGAGGGAGCTCCCTGACCCTGACAGTTAACCCTTTTCCATACATCGGTCCGTCCGTACGTCTGCACAGATGTCAGCCGTTTATACCAGAGTGTCAGCAATGTGCTGACACTCTGGTATAACCACTAGACGCCAACGAATTTTCAAGAGGAGGCGGGCGGGGGATCGCCTCCCGCACAGCCCGCACTGCCCACAACCCCCCCTGCACCACCCGCCGGCATTAAATCATGCAGGTGTGCAGGGGGGGTGCAAAATCGACATTTTAAGCATTTTAAAGAAACTGCAGAAAGCGCAGCAAACCGCAGGTCTGAATTGACCCCCCCTGGCGTTGTGACAGGACCCCCCCTGGCGTTGTGACAGGATGCCGGTTGAATAATTTCTGCCGGCATCCCGTTCCGATCAACCCCCGCGGCGCCGGAATCTCTATTTAAAGTTAGGACGTACCGGTACGCCCTGAGTCCTTAAGGACTCGGGAAATAGGGCGTATTGGTACACCCTACGTCCTTAAGGGGTTAAAGTGCCATTCAAGAGTATTAAAAGCCGTCTTCCATTCATCCCCTTTCTTGATCCTAACCAGATTATATGCCCCCCTTAAGTCCAACTTGGAGAACACTTGGCACCAACAATCTGGTTAATCTGGGAATCAAAGGAAGAGGGTAAGGATCATGGACAGTAATCCGATTGAGTTCATGGAAATCCAAACATGGCCGAAGACCTCCATCCTTTTTGTTTAACTAAAAAGAGCCCTGCTGCCACTGGAGATTTGGAAGGTCTTATGTGTTCCTTAGCCAATATACTCTCTCATGGCCAGTCTTTCAGGTCCAGAAAGATTATAGATTTTGGCAATTTAGCTCCGGGAATAAGGTTGATAGGACACTCATATTCCCGATGCGGAGGTAAATCCTAGCATCCACTCTCAGAAAATCAGCAAAATCAGATATAAAAGAGGGTAACGTCTTAGTGGTTAAAGCAGAAAAAGATGTATTCAGACAATTGTCAATGCAATAATCACCCCAATCCAAAATCTGTCTAGATTGCCAATCGATGGTTGGATTGTGCTTGCTTAACCACGGTAAACCGAGAACCACCAGAGCAGGGAGACCCTCCAACACAAAACACAAGATAAATTCTTGATGAAATTCACCACCTCTTAATCTGATATCATGCACCACTTGAGATAAACACTTCTGAGTTAGAGGTGCAGAATCAATAGCAAAAACCAAAATGCTTTTTCTAATGCACTCGGTGTCAACCCATGCATACGGACAAACTGAGCATCAATAAGGTTCACCCCAGCCCCGCTGTCGATAAACACCTCAATCCCCACAGTTTTTTACTCTAGCGCCACCTCAGTAGTCAGGAGAAATCGGGGGCTACCAGTCAAAGACAAATGCACATTTTCTGACTCTCCTCTCACCCCTCCAAGAGTCAGATGGGAATTAAATGCCCCTCTTTTTTCTTTTTGCTGTTAAATGTATGGACATACTCTGATAAAATGTCCCTTCTGTCCACAGAAAAAAAACACTCCCTTCCTATTACTAGTATGCATAAAAGCAGATCCAGGAGTAGCTCCCCATAATTGCATGGGTTCGTCCCCAGACATAAACCCAGGAGTAGCTTCACCCAAAGTGTCAGTGGAGGACGATACAACATGTGATAGTATGTCCTGAAAGTGGGGGCCCCTAGATCTTTCTCTCAGGTGTCTATCAATGCATACAGCAAGAGACATAGCAGCCTCCAGAGACACTGGGGTTTCATGAAAGGCCAAAGCGTCCTTCAGCCTCTCTGATAACCCTTGAATAAACTGGCATCAGAGGGCAGGATTGTTCCACTACGTATCCGTAGCCCACCTCCTAAACTCAGAACAATAAATCTCAGTGGAACGATCACCCTGACGAAAGCTGCACAGCTTGCTTTCTGCTAGAGAGGTCCGACCCGGATCATCATAGATAAGACCCAAAGCTTCGAAAAATTAATCTACTGACCGGAGATACTGCGATCGGGTCGGCAGAGAAAAAGCTCATGACTGCTCATCCCCCATTAAGCAAGGAAATAACCACATTAACTCACTGTTTCTCATCGCCAGATGAGTGTGGACGTAGCCTAAAATATAGTTTGCACGCCTCCCTAAACAAAATAATATTATCATGTCCCCCAGAAAATTTTAGGCTCCAGATAGGCCTGGTCTCCACCAGTACCACCAGGACCAACAGACTGTGATCTCTGCATCTGCGAGATGGTCGTGCGCAGGTCAGCTACCTCCAAAGATAGCCCTTGCAGCTGACCTGCCAGTGCAGCAATAGAGTCCATGGCTGCACACAAATAAACAAAAAATGACGGTTTTGGCGGTTTATAATGTCACGCTTTGGTGTGGGAGGGAAACACCACACCAAGCATAGGAGGGAAGGGGGAGACAGGGAATCAGGTCTGAGAACTAGGGAAGGAAAATGGACACCTCCTAGTGAAAACCCTAACCAAAATCCTGACTGACTACCAGTATGAACAGACCCCAAAGGTAGTTGAGTTCATACACAGAAACACCTAGGGCCAGATTTATCATAAAAAAATTGCCTAATAATCAGATTTTTATTGATTTTGTTATCACATGAGTTTAAAGTATATAGCTTTTGAAATTAGTGACTTTTAAAAATACCTTTATTAATGATAGTGCGGGTATAGGTATGTATATACCGACAAAGTGTACTACCTTTTTAAAAGGGTTATATATCAATTTCTTTTGACAGGGGAGTAGTGGCCCCTACATAAAACGTTTACTAGTGACGCAACACTGTCTATAGACTTAGCGGCTCGAGGAATAGACCAAAAAAGGACAGGGTCTGAAAAAAGGGCAGGGCAGACACAATGCTTACCCTAAAAGCCCTAATAACTGCTCAGCCTAGGGTGACCCCCTGATGGTGGGGGTTCCCTGTCCCCGAACCCAAGGCTATGAAATCCCTAGATTGACCCTAACCGGGATAAGAAAATATAAACTCTTGATAAGGGAAGATACACCGGAGGTGGAAGGTGGTTCAAATGGGTGGGGTCGCCACCTGCCCACTCCGAAGATTAAATACAATTATTACAGATACAAAAAAAGAGAATAATGGAAGGCGATCCGGATTCTGGAAAAGTCACCGTTCCTCTCAAATAAATAAAACGCACATTTTTTAGTATGCATATCTTATTACACAAACCTCAACGCGTTTCACCTGTACAAGGTCAGGCTCATCAGGAAGTAGGTAAAACATTAGGACATAGTCCAACCATGATATAGATGTGATAAATGATACAAGGGCGATAATATAAATGGAGAGATACTTAGCTAGAGATGTTCAAAAGAGGAGGCGTAAAATACAATGTTACCAGAAGGCAAGATATAAGCATCCCAACAGGAGTTACCTAGAGAAGTGCATACAAATGGAGAAGAATTAGGTATAAGGTAACTAAAGAAATAACAGCTATAATGATCAAAATCGCAGGTTTTAAGCTCATCCTGCTACTTACATGCTGTTGATGCCGGCCATAAGCTCCCCCAGTAGCCTGCTCAGGGCCCAGGTAAGGTGCCAGCAACAACTTAAACCCATTTATAGGGTCAGATCGGTGCGTCCGGCTGCCGGGGAGGCACTTCCTGCTCCCGGAACGCACGGTGGAACGCATAAGGGCTTCCGGCCTCCGTTACCTCCGGTGCCGTGGAACGCATCGTGAACCGCATATGGCTCGATGCCGGCGCCGGAAGATAACAGGAAGAGGCCATACTATTCAGGCAATTATAACATAAGGGGGGGGGGGGGTTTATGGTAGAAGGCCAGCATATTATAGATAAAAATCGGAGCTCCAGATCACTATAAATACTCCATAATGTGCCAAGGAGAGCCAGCAATTTGTTAATATAAATCGAACCTGCAGATGAGCATACATTCTCCATAGTGTGCCACAGATAAGAGATATTTAGATGCACAAGGGGCACAAAAGACCCTCAGTAACAGCCCCCTAAAGACATAGATGTATCACTCAGCAGACAATATATACAATTAAAGATGTTAATCATGATGGAAGAATAAATGAAAACCTGCCTCTACAATCATATTGATGAAATTTAGAGGTAGCAGGTAATTTACAGATAAGAGGAGTCAGTCTTATTAACCCCTTGATAAAAGTGGTGCTTTTCGCACTGATCAGCACAGAATACCATGGGTCACATACCGCTGATACTGGACAAGTTATCTGGGATCGCCAATATTAAAACAGACAAGGGGAATATTAAATAAAACACGCAAAATTGAGTCTTTCATTGAGACCAAGGGGGGACTGGGACCGAAACCAATAAATCCAGCTGGACTCTTTTTGGAGAATCCTTCTGTCCCAGTCGCCCCTCCTCTCAGGAAAGGGAACCACCTCCAACACCGAGAAACGAGCCGAACTCACATCACCCTTATGGCAGCTATTAAAATGATGGGCCACCGGAGTATCCTTGGATTTTTTTTATATCATTTAGATGCTCACAGATTCTTCTCCAGATTTATCATTAGCTCAAGTCAGAATAATGGAGTGAAAAAGTCGCAAAAAAATGTGCAAACGCTAAAACTGCGCACAAATTTGCAACTTTTTTCTGCTCTGCACTATGCTAGCTAGTTCTCTGAAAGTGGGCGTGTTTTCTTATGTAAATTAATCTCTAGACAGATTTACTATTGGGACTATTTAAAAAGTCGCAAAAAAGTCGCAAAAAAATGCGCAATTTCACTCCAGTGAGGACCATGCTTATCTTATGAGACTTTTTAATAGAACATGCGATTTTTTTTCGTAAGGATCTGCGACTTTTGTAAAGCTGCTTACTGACAGATAAACTGCTACTGTCAAACCACATTTATCACAGTCTTAAAGGGCCGATCATAAATCTGACTTGGCTAAAACTGACTTTAGCCATATGTGAAAGTGGAGTGAGCTGTCAGAGTAATGATAAATCTGGCCCCTAGAGTCCTATAAAGCCCTATACGACCCTGGTACCAATGGCAGGGACGAGACTACCTGTTCCTCCAAAAGGAAGGACTAACAGGAGTCTCCTTCAGGCCTAATACAAACAATAGGGAAAAGCAACACACAGAACCCAAAGAAAATACAAAAGGGAAAGGAAAGACGTAACTTCAAAAGAACAATTGGAGCACCAGGAACTCAGCCGAGATCCAACCACAATCTATCCAAAAGTACAAACAGAAGCTATAAACTGCACAGCATTGTTGGAGAAGCAACTATAAATAGAGAAGGTTAAATTACCCCAATAGCCACACCTGGGAAAAGAAGGTGTGGCAAGCACCAGAAACAACACAGACATCATTTGATCCAAACGGAAAACATGTCAGATCAAACCACGTGTTGCCAGTCTCACCGATCTCCTGCCACCTGTCGTGTGAACGTCCGTGACATTAAGAAGGGGACATATTGTGGATGGCCTTATATGTAAAGCAAACAATACTTTTATCGTATTTACAATCTCTAATCCAAAAAACCCTTGGGGCATTATGTAAAATGTAAATAAGAACAGAATGCAATGATTTGCAAATTTCATAGATCCATATTTCATTCTCAGTAGATCATAAAACACATATCATATGTTGAAAGTGAGACATTTTATTATTTCATGCAGAAAGTTAACTTATTTAGAACTTGACAGCAGGAATGCATCTCAGAAATGTTTGGACAGGGGCTACAAAAGGTTGGAAGAGTACTGCTAATTAAAAAAAATAGCTGGAGGAGCAAGTCATCATTGGGTATAAAAAGAGCATGTTAGAGTCCATTCTCTCGTCCGTAGTGTATTGTGGATCCGCAATACACCCGGCTGGCACCCCCATAGAACTGCCTATTCTTGTCCTCAAAAACAATAATAGGACATGATCTATTTTTTTCTGGAGCCGCGGACCGGAAGATCGGGGGCGCATTCAGGAGATGGGGATGCGGACAGCACGCTGTGTGCTGTCCGCATTCATTCCTACCCTATAGAGAATGAATGGGTTCGCACCCGTTCCGCAATTTGCAGAATGGATGCGGACCCATTCTGCGGACGTGTGAATGGACCTTTAGAGAGGCAGTGTGTCTCAGAGGCAAAGATGGACAGAGGTTCACCAATCTGTGTCTATTGTGAATTGTGAAGACTTTAAGTACTTGGAAAGCACTATATGGGCCCAGGAAAACTTCCAGAAATCATAATCTGTGAACACAATCCACAAATGCCAGTTAAAACTGTATGATGCACAGAAGAAGCCATATGCCAATATGATCCAGAAACACCACGGTCTTCTCTGGGCCATAGCTCATTTAAAACAGACTGAGGCAAAATGGAAAACTGTTCTGTGGTCAGATTTATTAAAATATGTAAACCACAAATACTGGGGGAGATTGATCAAACTGGTATAAAGTAGAAAGGGCTTGGTTGCCCATAGCAACCAATCAGATTCCACCTTTTATTTTTCACAGCTCCTTTGGAAAATTAAAGGTGGAATCTGATTGGTTGCTATGGGCAACTAAGCCAGGTCAACTTTACACCAGTTTGATAAATCTCCCGCACTCTTCCATATGGGATTATTTGGTTAAGTATAGGGTCTCTTTTCAAAATGTGCCAATGTTTTTTCAGAACAGTTTAATAAAGTAATGATTTTGATTATAAGTTGTGATGAAATTACAAGTGTAAGGGTTGTTGCTGTTGTTTTCTTCTTCTTGTTTCTGTACAGGGGCAAGGCATTCTGTTTGGGTGAGCCCAGCAGTTTTTTCCCTTGTGCCTGAAATAATGCTTGCCAGGTACCCCTTATGGCTGAACCTGCAGACAAGGTTGTCACATTGCTGGATAAAATCCTTATCCAGTCTGCAATTTCACCTGAGCTGCTTGAACTGGCTGAAAGGGATATTTGACTTCCATTTTCTGTGATGTGTACTGCTAAAATCAAGATAACTGTTGCTGTCCACTTTCTTAAAAAAGATGCGTGTTCTGATTTGGTTGTTTTCAACAAAAATTTCAAGGTCCATGAAATCATCTATATTTGTGTTGTTATACGTTCCTGTGAATGAAATATATCAGTCATTAGTGTTAAGTTATGAAATTTTCTATGGATGATTGGTTCCTATTCCAAATGAAGATCAGATCATCTATGTATCTTCGGAAGAAGACAATGTTGGTGGACCAGAAGGACGTTTGGTAAATGTAACTCTCTTCGAAAGCCCCCATAAAAAGGTTAGCAAAGCTTGGTGCAAAACGCATCCCCATTGCGGTTCCCCGTATTTGTTTATAGATTTGGGGTGGAAACATAAAAGTGTTATGAGTGAGAATAAACTCAATACCTCTGATAATGAAATCCTTCTGTTGGGCGGGCATCTCATGGTCCTTCCCCAGAAAGGTGGATGTCCATTTCAAACCAAGGTTATGGGATATATTTGAGTAAAGGGCGGAGACATCTAGGGTGACCCAGAAATAGCTGTTCTTCAATTTAATGTCATTCAAGGATGTAATTAGGGAGGTAGAGTCCTTTAGGTAGGGTTCAAGGTTGAGAATGTATTTTTGAAGATGGATATCAATATACTGGGATAGATTGCGAGTGAGGGAGGAGACTCCTGAGATGATTGGTCTACCAGGAGGATTTTTTTCAACCTTGTGAATTTTGGGAAGGTGGCCAATACCGTGTCTTTTACAAGGATATATTCTTTCTCTTTTTTGTTTAAAAATGATCCGGCTGATTTAATTAGGGTTTCAAAATCTTCCCTGTCTTATACTGATGGGTCGTCGGTAAGCATCAGATAGTACTTTTGGTCAGAATATGTTGAGAGCCTCCTTAACATGATCTCCTCTGTTTTGGATGACAATGCTACCTCCTTTATCGGCGTTTCTGATTACGATGGCTGTGTTGGATTGTAAACTCTTCAGGGCACTCTTTTCAGATGATTTGAGGTTATGTTTGTGGCTGGGTTCTTTATTGATTCACCTAAAGTCATTGGAAACTACAGAGTAGAAAGTGTCTAAAAAGTTCCCCTTATGTTGGATAGGTTAGAAATTGGATGGTGGTTTTAGACGGGATTGCCTGACATGGATCATTGGGGAGTGCCATACCATGCTGTTACGGATTTGACCTTCTGGTAGAGTTCTCCAGTATTTTAAAGTGTCTTTTCAAGGTTAGTTTCTTTTTTTAGCGAGGTCTAAAAGAAGGTCAAATTAGTTGATTTTGCTTGTGGGGCAAAAAGCTAAACCTTTTGACAGGACTGAAATTTCAGAGTGTACGTGGATAAATTAAAAATACCCAAGGGGTGCTGTAGAACATTGGAGTTCTTTAGTTGTGTGGGCTCTGGATTTTTCTTTTTGCCTTTACCTGCTCTGCAGCCTCTTGGTTTTTACGTTTTATAGGTTTGTGGCCCAGTGGGTGAAAAAAATGAGGTATGTTGGTGGTTCTTGGGCTTTTTAGAATTGGATAGGTAGCTGTAGGGTTAATTAGAGGAGATAGAGCTAAAAAAGGAACTAATGTGGCTGTAACTGCTACGGAGTGGTCTTCTTCTGGGGCGTCATTGCAATTGTTAATATTAGGTGAAGAATTATCACTATTCGATAACATTGAAGGTGGACCAGTGGGTATCATCGCAGGTGGTGTTAAGGGGTCCAAATCTGGAGAGTATGTTGGAGACATGCAGGCATAGATGGTAAGTAAGGAATCCGCTTCCACATCCGAAGGTATAGATTTGGTGGGAGAACTTGAACTGGATGAGATGGAAGGAGGGTAGATGGAAAATATTGAGTAGTGGGTAAATTAACCACTTAAGCCCCCCTAGCTTAAACCCCCTTAATGACCAGACCACTTTTTACAATTCTGCACTACACTACTTTCACGGTTTAATGCTCGGTCATACAACTTACCACCCAAATGAATTTTACCTCCTTTTCTTCTCACTAATAGAGCTTTCATTTGGTGTTATTTCATTGCTGCTGACATTTTAACTTTTTTGATATTAATCAAAATTGACCGAAATTTTTGCCAAAAAATGACATTTTTCACTTTCTGTTGTAAAATTTTTCAAATAAAACTCAATTTCTATATAAATTTTTCTCTAAACTTATTGTTCTACTTGTCTTTGATAAAAAAAAATGCAATCAGTGTATATTTATTGGTTTGGGTAAAAGTTATAGCGTTTACAAACTATGGTGCAAAAAAATTTATTTACGCACTTTGACTTTCTGAGCACCTGTCATTTTCCTAAGGTTCTACAATGCCCAGACAGTAGAAACACCCCACAAATGACCCCATTTTGGAAAGTAGACACCCCAAGGTATTCGCTGATGGGCATAGTGAGTTCATGGAAGTTTTTATTTTTTGTCACAAGTTAGCAGAAATTGAATATTTATTTTTTTCTTACAAAGTCTCATATTCCACTAACTTGTGACAAAAAATACTATTTTACATGAACTCGCCATGCCTCTCACGGAATACCTTGGGGTGTCTTCTTTCCAAAATGGGGTCACATGTGGGGTATTTATACTGCCCTGGCATTTTAGGGGACCTAAAGCGTGAGAAGTAGTTTGGAATCCAAATGCGTAAAAAATGCCCTGTGAAATCCTAAAAGTACTCATTGGAATTTGGGCCCCTTTGCGCACCTAGGCTGCAAAAAAGTGTCACACATGTGGTATCGCCGTACTCAGGAGAAGTAGGGCAATGTGTTTTGGGGTGTATTTTTACATATACCCATGCTGGGTGAGATAAATATCTCTGTAAAAGACAACTATTCCCATTTTTTTATACAAAGTTGTCATTTTACAGAGATATTTCTTTCACCCAGCATGGGTATATGTAAAAATACACCCCAAAACATATTGCCCTACTTCTTCTGAGTACGGCGATACCACATGTGTGACACTTTTTTGTGCCCAAAAAAACTAAATCTTCTATGAACTCGCCATGCCCCTCAAAAGTGATCTTTATAGCGCCGCAGCGATTTTACGGTGTTTTTGCAGTGATCAGGAAAAATATAATGCAAGTGTGCGCACAAAATCAGGCCTGATTGGGTGAACACTGCATTTTTGTAGAGACTATAGAACATGTCCTATTCTTGTCCGCAATTGCGGACAAGAAAGGGCATTTTCTATATAGTTCTGGCAATGTGCGGATCCGCAAAATGCGGAAATCACATTGCCAATGTCCGTGTTTTGCGGATCTGCGGATCCACATACGGATGTCTGAATGGAGCCTTACAGGGGGGTGATCAATGACAGGAGGGTGATCAGGGAGTCTATATGGGGTGATCAGGGGTTAATAAGTGACAGGGGGGGTGTAGTGTAGTGTGGTGATTGGTGCTACTTACAGAGCTGCCTGTGTCCTCTGGTGGTCGATCCAAGCAAAATGGACCACCAGAGGATTAGGTATATTAGATGCTGTTAACAAAACAGCGTCCGATATACTTTTTTAGGGTTCCATAATTTGCGATGCTTTGGGAGATGTTTATTGTGAGATTGCATTAGACTCCTCAGACGCGATCACGTGACCCCACTCCTGCGCAAAACCAAGCGCGGTCCGATGCCCGTATTTTTCGGCATAGGAGCGCCACAGCGCGACTGTGGGAGCGTCATGGGTGCTTTGAAGACGGGTCACATGGCTGCAGACCATACAATCTTGTTACCCTCTCCCTTTGCTGCCCCTCGATCGCAGCCCCCACCCAACAGAAGCCACGTCCCATCTCCAATGACACTGGAGAAACTAGCGTTCCTTTACTTCCACCCCCTTCATTAATATTCATGAATATCCACAGCACGGGAGCTGCGGTCGCATGACCAAAGAGCACATGACCTACTTTTCAACAGAACCAACACTAGTTTTTTAAATAAAGTACTTGCTTTGAACCCCAAAAAATTATGTATCTAACTAAGTCCTCTGTCGATGAATCCCATTCTGATTAATTGTTATGAACTCTGCCATTGAAATGACACCTGGGGATGGCCCCTCGCATCAGGGACAACCCACAGGTGCGTTTTTCCCCCCGTTTTTTTCATGTTCACATGTTATAAATACTTACCTCTCCACATGTCTATATCATCCTTTCTGAAACCTGATGAAGGGGAATTGTTTTATCCGTGAAACGTGTTTTTTTTTATATACATGCGCTTTCTTCAAATAAAGAAGAATTTTTAGATGATGAGGATGAGGCAGTTGTCAATAAGTGAGGTTGTTGTTAGGTCAACAAGTCAGGAGGATGACCAGTATGAGGAAGTAGAAGAGGAGGTGGTTGACGAAATATATCACTGACCCAACCTGGGAAGGTGGCAAGCCGAGCGAGGACAGCAGTACAGAGGGGTAGGGATTCGCAGCACCGCAACAGGCTGGAAGAGGCGGGCTACACCAAACAGGCCCGCAAGTGTTCCCCGGAGCAAACCCTTGCGGAAATCTTCGTTGCCAAAGGGTAGGTGTTCCACAGTCTGGCGTTTTCTTCAAGGAAAGTGCGAATGACAAAAGAATTGTAATTTGCAACCTGTGCCATACAAAAATGAGCAGGGGCGTGAACACTAGCAACCTCACCACCACCAGCATGATCCGCCACATGGCATCAAAGCACCGTAATAGGTGGGCCGAACGCCTGAGTCCACAATCTGTGTCTGCAGGTCACACCACTGCCTCCTCTTCCCCTGTGTTATGTGCTGGCCAATCCCCTGTCGAAGGCGCAGGCCCGGATGGTTCCTGCCCTGCACCTTTGCAAGCCTGATGTCAGCGGCCGTCCCTCATTACCCAGTCCCCAGCTGCCACTTTTTTTCACAATGTGCTGTGCCCGCCTTACACCAGCATGTGTCCCGTAACATCACCCGTGCCCTGACCAACGCAGTTACTGGGAAGGTCCACTTAACCATTGACACATGGACAAGTGCTTTCGGCCAGGGACGCTACATTTCCCTGACGGCACACTGGGTGAACGTTGTGGAGACCGGGAGTGAGTTGTACCCTGGGATGGCACACGTGTTACTGACACCAAGGATTGCAGGCCCTAATTCCATCAGGATTTTCGCCACCACCTACGTTAGTGGCTCAAACCTCCACTTCTCCTCCTGCTCCTTCACTTCCACCTCAGAATTATGCTCTTGCAGCACCAGTCAGCCATCAGTCGGTACCTGGAAGCAGTGTAGCACTGCAGTGGGGAAGCGGCAACAGGCTGTGCTTAAGCTGATCTGCTTAGGTGACAAACAGCACACTGCCGCAGAGCTGTGGCAGGGGGTAAGAGACCAGACTGAGCTGTGGCTCTCGCCACTCAAACTAGAACCAGGCATGGTTGTGTCTGATAATGGCCGTAACTTGGTGGTGGCTTTGGAGCTCGGCAAGCTCACACACATCCCATGCCTAGCCCACGTCTTCAACTTAGTGGTTCAGCGGTTTCTCAAAACCTACCTGTCACCACCAGCTTCCCTATCTCAAAAATCTTTGACTCACATGGTGCAGGATATCGATTTAAGGGTGGGGTATTCTCATGTTGAGGGTATTTATTGCTTTATAATGAAGGGTATGCTGGCTCCTCTGGTGCTAGGGTTGCCATGGTTGACCAAACATAATCCTATCATTGATTGACAAGCGAGACAGATCAAGGGCTGGAGGAATTTTTGTATGGACAACTGTCTTGTCACATCTCTTGCTGGGATATCCACTAAGATGTTACCCCCGTTTCTCTCTGATTTTTCTGATGTGTTCACTGAGAGTATGGATCAGGAGTTGCCTCCTCATAGAGAATATGATTGCCCTGTCAATATGATTCCTGGAGCTAAGTTGCATAACCTTTCTGAACGTGAAAGAATTGCTATGCGAAAGTATATTACTGAGAGTTTGGCAAAGGGACACATCAGACCATCTAAGTCACCTATGGCGGCGGGGTTCTTTTTTGTAAAGAAAAAAGATGGGACATTGAGACCGTGTCTAGATTTCTGAGAGTTGAATCGCATCACTATCCGTGATCCTTATCCCCTTACCCTGATTCCAGATTTGTTCAACCAGATTGTTGGAGCTAAGGTGTTTTCTAAATTAGACCTAGATGGGGCATATAATCTGGTAAGAATCAGAGAGGGGGATGAATGAAAGACAGCTTTTAATACTCCTGTGGGTCATTTTGAGAACTTGGTCATGCCTTTTGGTTTGACCAATGCCCCGGCAGTATTTCAACATTTCATCAATGACTTTTATCATTTGGTGGGAAGGTTTGTTGTCGTATACCTGGATGACATATTGATTTACTCGCACAAGATGGAGAGTCATCAGGATCATTTGAGACAAGTGTTGCTGATCCTCCGGGAGAATAAGTTATATGCCAAGCTTGAAAAATGTGTTTGCTGTTCAAGAGATTCCTTTTCTGGGTTACCTGCTTTCCACTTCGGGCTTTCACATGGATCCCGAAAAAGTCAGTGGGGTCTTGGAATTGGATCTGCCCGAGAATCAGAAAGCGCTTATGAGGTTTTTGGGGTTTACCAATTGCTACAGAAAATGTATCTTCTTGAATAATTCCACTGTTGTCAAACCTCTAACTGACATGACTAAGAAAGGGGTGGATTTCTCTGTCTGGTTGGAAGAGGCGTTACATGCTTTTTCCACTATAAAGAAATGTTTTTCTTTGGCTCCCATTTTGGTGCAGCCTCATGTGTCTCAGCCATTTATTATTCAGATGGAGGCATCAGAAGTGAGAGTTGGTGCAGTTTTGTCGCAGGGTCCTTCACCTGGCAAATGGCGCCCTTGAGCTTTTTTTTTTTCAAAACAACTCTCTTCTGAGAGTGGGCAAATGGCGCCCTTAAGCTTTTTTTTTTCAAAACAACTCTCTTCTGAGAGTGGGCAATAGAGTTGCTGGCCATTAAGTTGGCCTTTGAGAAATGGCGCTATTGGTTAGAAGGAGCGATTCATACAATTACTTTATTTACCAATCATAAAAATCTGGCCTACCTGGAGTCGGCTAAACGTTTGAACCCAAGGCAGGCCAGATGGTCTTTGTTTTTTAGCATATTTAATGTAATTGTCACTTTTTGCCCTGGGGGGGGGGGGGTGATACTGAGGATCCTGGTCCGATGTTGGCTGATGGGGTGGTTTCATCCGCCCTCTATCCTGAGAGGCACCTGATTCCTGTCCCTCAGGGAGGTTGTTTGTTCCTTCTGAGCTTCGTCACAAGGTGTTTAAGGAACATCATAATACTGTCTTTGCTGGACACCCTGGGAGCAGATCCAGATCTTATTTCTCGGAGATTCTGGTGGCCGGGTTTACGTTAGAGTGTTGAGGGCTATGTGGCAGCTTGTGAGACCTGTGCACGTGCCAAGGTGACTCATACTTGGCCCTCAGGATCTCTCCTACCTTTTTCCATCCCATCCCATGCATGGACTTTATCACTGATTTGCCCAGTTCTTTGGGGATGACGGTGATTTTGGTGGTGGTCAACCACTTCAGTAAGATGGCACACTTTATTCCATTTACTGGTTTACCCAATGCCAAAACTCTGGCTCGGACATTTGTTGATAACATTGTGAAATTACACAGCATTCCCTCTGATGTGGTGTCTGATCGAGGGACTCAATTTGTGTCCAGATCCTGGAGGGCATTCTGTACTCGCCTGGGGATTCGTTTGTCCTTCTCTTCGGCTTTTCACCCTCAGTCGAACTGACAAACTGAACGCACTTACCAGAATCTGGAGACATATTTGAGGTGTTTTGTCGCCGAGAATCAGGAGCCTTTTTTGTCTTTGGCTGAATTTGCTTTGAATAACCGTCGTCAGGAGTCCACTGATAAGTCACAATTTTTTGGTGCATATGGGTTTCACCCTCAGTTTGGTACGTTCTCTGGGAGTAGTTCTTCTGGAGAGATTTGCTTCTTTCTTGTCATCTATCTGGTGGAAAATTCAAATCAATTTAAAAAAGATGGGCAATAGGTATAAACATATGGCTGACAAGAAACGTGTCTGGTCCGGACCTGAATGTGGGTGATTTGGTGTGGTTGTCCACTAAGAACGTTAAGTTAAAGGTGCCATCCTTGAGGTTAGGACAGAGATTTATTGGTCCATACAAGATCTCTGCCATTGAACTTCTTTTTGCCTTGAACTTCTGCAGGCTTGGAAGATCCATAATGTCTTCCATAAATCTTTGTAAGGCTACTTTCGCACTGCCGTTTCTGGGTCCGCCTGCGAGTTCCGTTTCAAGGCTCTCACAAGCGGCCCCAAACGGATCAGATCAGCCTCAATGCATTCTGAATGGATAAGAATCCGTTCAGAATGCATCAGTTTGCTTCCGTTCAGCCTCCATTCCGCTCTGGAGGTGGACACCAAAACGCTGCTTGCAGCATTTTGATGTCCGTCTGACGAAACTGAGACAAACGGATCCGTCCTGATTTACAATGTAAGTCAATGGGGACGGATCCGTTTTTACTGACACAATATGGTGCGATTGAAAACGGATCCGCCTCCCATTGACTTTCAATGTAAGTCAAAACGGATCCGTTTGCATTATCATGAACGTTCATGGTAATGCAAACGGATCCGTTCTGAACAGATACAAGCTTTGCATTATAGGTGCGGATCCGTCTGTGCAGATACCAGACGGATCCGCACCTAAACGCAGGTGTGAAAGTAGCCTGTTGCACCAATGTCGCGCGACAATTTTTATAATGGCAGTCTATGGTGTCGCACTGCAACATGCTGCGACTGCGACACGAGTCGCAGAAAATCCATTCAAGATGGATTTTTCTGCGACTGTCGCGTCGCAGTTGCAACATGTCGCATGTTGCAGTGCGACACCATAGACTGCCATTATAAATTGTCGCGTGACATTAGTACAACAAAATGTCGCGCGACAACTGTTGCGCCCTATCTGTCGGCAATCTGGAGTTTCAAATTTCCAGAGTTGTTGACTCTCGTGTCCTTCGGGGTTCCCTTCAATACCTCGTTCATTGGAAGGGTTAACGTCCGGAGGAATGTGGGTCCCGGCGACTGATGTGAATGCCAAAACAATGTGTTTCAAGGACAGCACCAATGTCCCAAATCTTTGGAAGTGTCACGGTCACCAGCGGTGAGACTCCTTCCCGCTGTTAATGGTAAACATAAAAATAAAGATGAAAAGTTACCAGCGTCTTCCTTTGTGCAAGATTTATTTTCCACCAACACAGCAGACAGGCAACGTTTCGGCTTCACATAAGCCTTCCTCAAGCTCGAGAAAGGCTTATGTGAAGGCGAAACGTTGCCTGTCTGCTGTGTTGATGTTCTTCATTTTTATGATGTGAATGCCAGTTGGCTTCTGAAGGCCATTCACAGAGCCCACCCTGATAAAGTTGGTCCTGGGTGCCCGGAGGTCACCCATAGAAGGGGAGGTACTGTCACCGGAAGACTCAGGTGTCTATCTGACAGATCTCTCTTGTTTTCATTGTTGCTGACAGGTTTCCACCCCTTCGCAGATGCTACTCATTATCTGTCAGGTGGCTCTTTATATGTTCCGCCTCTCACTTGTTTCCCTGCGGCTGATAGCTCTACTGTGGAGTGCTCTGCTTGTGTGGTGGCTCTCCTCTTCCAGTTACATCTCAAGCTAAGTCCTTTTCCCTTTTCTTGGTGTGTCTGTTCTGACTAGACCTCAGGGAGAAACTAGCTCTTTCAGTTTTGAAGGCGTTGGTTGCCTCTTTCCCTGTTCCCTAAGCTGGGGGTTTGGTGCAGTGTTGCAGCAGTCTCAGGTTCCAGTGCATGTGCATTTCTACCTTTGAGATTTGCACATGTTAGCAGCTTAGGGAGAGTATCAGGGATTGCTAGGAGGTGACCTCTTCGTTCCCTAGGTTTAGGGCCTAGTTTGTTGTTTAGTTGTGGTTCCCTTTGGTTGTCTTTCCTTCCCCGTACTTCCTGTGACACTACCCCAATTTACCTGAGCTACTGGTGAAGGTGGGCCGCATGTGTGCCCATTTCAACAAGTCATCAACAGCTTCCGCCGGTCTGTATTATACATGCGAGAGTTTGGCATGCTATAAAAGTGGATGGGACCAAGACTTCATAGTATTTATACATTTACATGTACTGTATTTTATTGCAATATCAATCTATATGAATTTTATATTAATCATGTGGCAATATATGTTTATTTAGTGTGTTTAATAAATACAATATAATTTATTTTTCGTGAGCCAGTCAATTAGTATATACAGTTGCAAGACAAAGTATGTGAACCCTTTGGAATGATATGGATTTCTGCACAAATTGGTCATAAAATGTGATCTGATCTTCATCTAAGTCACTAAATAACAACAATAGACAATCGCAGTCTGCTTAAACTAATAACACACAAAGAATAAAATGTTACCGTGTTTTTATTGAACACACCATATAAACATTCACAGTGTAGGTGGAAAAAGTATGTGAACCCTTGGATTTAATAACTGATTGAACCTCCTTTGGCAGCAATAACTTCAACCAAACGTTTCCTGTAGTTGCAGATCAGACGTGCACAACGGTCAGGACTAATTCTTAACCATTCCTCTTTACAGAACTGTTTCAGTTCAGCAATATTCTTGGGATGTCTGGTGTGAATTGATTTCTTGAGGTCATGACACAGCATCTCAATTGGATTGAGGCCAGGACTCTGACTGGGCCACTCCAGAAGGCGTATTTTCTTTTGTTTAAGCCATTCTGTTGTTGATTTACTTCTATGCTTTGGGTCGTTGTCCTGTTGCAACACCCATCGTCTGTTGAGCTTCAGCTGGTGGACAGTCTGCAAAATGTCTTGATAAACTTGGGAATTCATTTTTCTTTCGATTATAGCAATCCATCCAGGCCCTGACGCAGCAAAGCAGCCCCAAACCATGATGCCCCCACCACCATACTTCATAGTTGGGATGAGGTTTTGATGTTGGTGTGCTGTGCCTCGTTTTCTCCACACATAGTGTTGTGTGTTTCTTCCAAACAACTCAACTTTGGTTTCATCTGTCCACAGAATATTTTGCCAGTACTGCTGTGGAACATCCAGGTGCTCTTGTGCAAACTGTAAACGTGCAGCAATGTTTTTTTTGGACAGCAGTGGCTTCCTCTGTGGTATCCTCCCATGAAATCCATTCTTGTTTAGTGTTTTATGTATCGTAGATTCGCTAACAGGGATGTTAGCATATGCCAGAGACTTTTGTAAGTCTTTACTGACACTCTAGGATTTTTCTTCACCTCATTGAGCAGTCTGCGCTGTGCTCTTGCAGTCATCTTTACAGGACGGCCACTCCTAGGGAGAGTAGCAACAGTGCTGAACTTTCTCTATTAATAGACAATTTGTATTACCGTGGACTGATGAATAGCAAGGCTTTTGGAGATACTTTTATAACCCTTTCCAGCTCTATGCAAGTCAACAATTCTTAATCGTAGGTCTTCTGAGAGCTCTTTTGTGCAAGGCATCATTCACATCATGCAATGCTTCTTGTGAAAAGCAAACCCAGAACTGCTGTGTGTTTTTTTATAGGGCAGGGCAGCTGTAACCAACACCTTCAATCTCATTTCAATGATTGGACTCGAGTTGGCTGACACCTCACTCTAATGAAGTCTTGGAGATGTCATTAGTCTAGGGCAATGATGGCGAACCTATGGCACGGGTGCCAGAGGTGGCACCCAGAGACCTCTCTGTGGGCACCCGCACACTGGAAAAAGTCTATGGTGTACCAATATGCCTTAGACATTTCCTGCCATTCATCAGCGCAGGGTGCACCATGAACAGCACAGGCAGCGCAGGATATTATAGCTAAATGATAAAGTATGTGGAAGATATACTATATTGGACTGCAGTATCCAGGTTAAATTCAATGTTGGCACTTTGCGATAAATAAGTGGGTTTTGGGATTCAGTTTTGGCACTCGGTCTGTAAAAGGTTCACCATCACTGGTCTAGGGGTTCACATACTTTTTCCACCTGCACTGTCATTGTTTACATGGTGTGTTCAATAAAAACATGGTAACAATTAATTATTTGTGCGTTATTAGTTTAAGCAGACTGTGATTGTCTATTGTTGTGACTTAGATGAAGATCGGATCACATTTTATGACCAATTTGTGCAGAAATCCATATCATTCCAAAGGGTTCACATGCTTGTTCTTGCAACTATAGTGTCTAAAATTAACCATTGCTCTGGTGGTAGGGAGCAGACTGTGCTCCGTATTAGTGGATCTAGTGAGTCCAACCATTATATATATATATATATATATATATGTATATATATATATATGTATATATGGGCTAATATATTATGTTTAATGTGCTGATATATACTATTTCCTACATATGCTAATGAATTAATTCTAATTTGCATAATTATCATGAATATGATCATGTGATCAACTAGGAGGGTATTTGTATTCTTGTGTGCGCACCACACTTGTTTGCTTGAGAAAGACCGGTGAGGTAGAAAAGTCGTAATTTTTGGTGAATAAACCAGCACTTATAGAAGACCTGGGAGTGCTGCAGTTTTATTTAGTTTATTCTGAAGAGTTTGGCAATGGTGAGACAAGGGTGCAGAATGTAAAGAATTATCCATTCTTCACTCGTAATCCCCTCAAGGAAATATTAAAGAGGTTTTCCAGTTTTAATGATTACATTTATTTCTTTAGAAAATAGGATGTTGAACAATTTTCTAATATACATCTATTTCAAATTTTTCTTGCAGACTTGTATTATTTAAAAAGATGATACGGCCAATTTTAGTCCTGTAAAATACATCCATAGGAGAGCTGGACAGGACTAAACATGGCGTCAGTGATGTCAGCCATCATGTGATCTCTGGCTTTCAGGCCAGGTATCTAAAAGACAGGCTCTTCATCATGTCTGTCCAGAAGCAGATCCCTACGTGTGTTGTGTTTGCTTTTTTTTTCTTTACACTAAACTTTATTAGCAACGTGACAACATAACCTATAGACAGGCATCCATGTAAATATACACAATGATGCAGTTATCATAATTAGAATAATCCGTTTCTAGTTCTATTTACTTCACATGATTGTCATGTTGCTTACTGAATGTCAGAGATTACATAATGAAATGAGTGTCACATGACTTATGCCATGTTTCAGGTAGGCCATAAATACATTAGATAGGACTGACACATGGGTTATAGTATTATACTGCATAGTAGGGTTGCAATGGGAATCGAATTATCGATACCCAATCAATACTTTTGTACTGGTATCATTTCAATACCGGGATTTGCAATTTACCGATACTAGGATACGCTAATGAGAAGCATAGTATCAGAGAACATGGAGTACGCTGCATGAAAGTAGGGCAGGGGCGAATTGGCCATGGACCCTACAGGGAAATTTCCCGGTGGGCCGATGCCTAGGAGGGCCATTCAAGCCCTGTTCACGGCCGCCAGCCATGTGCATAATGATCTGATTCTCTCTTATGTATCTGGCCAGCAGCCGGTGTCCTGCTGAATTAAACTTTATCTATGTCTTCAGGCTAGCAATACAGTTGAATACTGTGGAGCAGGTGGCAGTATTTTCTGCTGCACTGTGATATTTGGTGCAGCATATGGCCCTGCACTAATGTATTGCTGGCCCTGCCTACTTCTGCTGGCCCGTCCTCTGTCAATTTGGACCTGCCTACAATATGGGGCCACTTTTACCTTTTTTTCCAGAGCCACTTTCAGTTCCCAGTCTGTCCCTGAAGTAGGGAATTTAAATAGAAGCATGCAATGTCTCAATAACTTGTCATGTGGCCTTGAGCATCAATTACAGCTTGACAACAACGTCTCATGCTACCGACTTATTGTCTGCTGAACCAAGGCATTCCATTCTTCTTGAAGTGCAGCCCACAGGTCACTGAGTGTCACAACCAGACAGCTGAGAAGCTCTGACAGAGGCCTTTCAGAACCTCCTCCTTGAATTTCTGTGTTGTGGTATTCAGCTCCTCCTCTCGTCAGCCTCTCTCAGCTGTCATGTCTTAATTGCTTCCCTTTAAATGCCTCCCCAGAATGCTTTTCTGGGCGGCTTATATTACTTCCTGGAGTGTGTGTGCACGCTGATCTGTCCTCCTGTTTGCTTCAAAGCTAAGTGTACTTTTATATGTTAATATCTGTTTGCTGGATCCCAGATGACCCTGACTCCCTCCGTGTCTTGTGTAGGGAGCCGGTGGTCGTGTGCCCTCACTATAGTAGGGTGCTCAGGGCTTTATAGTCAAGGTTCGTGGATATGCAAACCTCCACCATTAGGATCTTTGCATAGGCTGAGCAGCCAGGGAAAGTGCCAGGTCTTCTGCAGGGGTCTCCCTTGGTTCCTTAGTTTTTGGATCCAGCGAGTCGTTTATACATGTTGCTTTGCCTTGTTACCTGTACACATTCCGTGACATTATAAGCCGCCAAAACCGTCTTAAGCATGGATCCGGTTTCACTTTTGGCTGAACGCTTCCAGGGTCTTTCATTGGAGGTAGCTGACCTCCGTAAGACTTTGTCTCAGCTTCAAGTGACCGGTTCAGCTTGCGTTCATGGAGCTTGTTCTGAGCCTAAGATCTCGCTCCCGGATACGTTCTCCGGGGGTAGTGAGAATTTTGTGCGTTTTAGAGAGGCTTGCAAACTCCATTTTCGCCTTCTTCCCCATTCTTCTGGTGATGAGGAACGGAGGGTGGGGATCATTATATCGCTGCTCAGGGGTAACGCTCAGTCCTGGGCCTTTTCGCTGCCGGAGGGGGCACGGCCCCTCCGTTCAGTGGATGAATTCTTTTTAGCCCTGGGTCAGATATATGATGATCCGGATCGTATTGCTCTGGCGGAGTCTAGACTACGTCTCCTATGCCAGGGTAAACAATCCGCAGAAATATACTGCTCAGAATTTCGGAGTTGGGCAGCTGATACTGGTTGGAATGATGCTGCACTCCGAAGTCAATTTTGCCATGGTCTTTCAAAGGGATTGAAAGATGCATTTGCCTTTCATGAAAGGCCTATTTCTTTGGACTCTGCTATGTCTCAGGCCGTTCGTATTGACAGGCGTCTTAGAGAGAGAGGAGAGATCTCTCTTTCCTGTCATACTCGGTCCCAGGACTGTGCAGCGGTCCCATTCTCTGCGCAGGGGTCTCAGTCGCTGTCAGCCCCTTCTGAGCAGGAGCCCATGCAGCTGGGGTTGATTGCTTCTGACAATAGAAGATTCAGCCCGCATGAGAGGGTTTGTTTTTGTTGTGGAGGTATTAATCATTTGGCAAATATTTGTCCCTCTAGGAGATTCAGGCAGTTCTCTGGGTATAATAAAGAAACAAAGAGGAAAAAATCTTTGAAAAATGTTCCGTCTGTTACTATTGGCAGGATTGAGGCGGAAATTGAAGATTTTCCGTTTGCTTGTAGTTCCCGTTTTGTCCTGCCGGCTAGGGTGGCGCTAGAGAGCAAGAACATTTTTTGTGAGATTTTTGTGGATAGTGGAGCAGCGGTTAATCTCATTGATAATCACTTTGCGATAACTCATGGTTTCCAGGTGTGCGCTTTGAGAAAGGATATTCCTGTGTTTTCTATCGATTCCGCTCCACTTTCTCAGAAGTCATTAAAGGGCATAGTTCACAATATCCGTTTAATTGTGAGTGATGCTCATGTTGAGGATGTGTCATGTTTCGTCCTTAGCGGTTTGCCGACTCCTCTAGTGTTGGGGCTACCCTGGCTCACTAAACATAACCCCACCATTGATTGGCAAGCAAGGCAAATAAATGGTTGGAGTGACTTTTGCAGAGAGAATTGCCTCACGACATCTGTTTCTGAGGTTGCTACTAAGACTGTACCATCTTTTCTCTCTGAATTTTCGGATGTCTTCTCTGAGAGTGGAGTTCAGGATTTGCCCCCGCACAGGGAGTACGATTGCCCTATTAATCTCATCCCAGACGCCAAGCTGCCTAAATCTCGTTTATACAATCTTTCCCAACCTGAGAGGATCGCTATGCGTACTTATATCTCTGAGAGTCTGAGAAAGGGACACATACGACCCTCAAAGTCACCTGTTGCCGCTGGTTTTTTCTTTGTTAAGAAAAAAGATGGTTCTTTAAGACCTTGTCTGGATTTCAGGGAGCTGAACAATATCACAATTCGTGACCCTTATCCGCTTCCTCTGATCCCGGACCTGTTTAACCAGGTTGTTGGGGCTAAAGTCTTTTCCAAATTAGATTTAAGAGGGGCATACAACCTGGTCAGGGTCAGAGAAGGGGACGAATGGAAGACGGCCTTCAATACCCCTGAGGGCCATTTTGAGAATTTGGTTATGCCTTTTGGGTTGATGAATGCCCCAGCCGTTTTTCAGCATTTCGTGAACAGCATTTTTTATCATTTGATGGGAAAATTTGTATTGGTGTATTTGGATGACATTTTGATTTTTTCTCCCGATTTCAAAACTCATAAGGAACATTTACGTCAGGTCTTGCTCATCCTGCGGGAGAATAAATTATATGCGAAACTGGAAAAATGTGTGTTTGCGGTTCCAGAAATTCAATTTCTGGGGTTTCTTCTCTCCGCTTCTGGTTTTCGCATGGACCCCGAGAAGGTCCGCGCTGTGCTTGAGTGGGAGCTTCCTGAGAATCAAAAGGCGCTGATGCGTTTTTTGGGCTTTGCCAATTATTACAGGAAGTTCATTTTGAATTATTCTTCTATTGTTAAACCACTCACTGATATGACCAGAAAGGGGGTAGATTTTTCTTCTTGGTCAGTAGAGGCGCGTAAGGCCTTTTCTGATATCAAGGAGAGTTTTGCTTCCGCTCCCATCTTGGTGCAACCTGATGTTTCATTACCCTTCATAGTTGAGGTTGATGCTTCTGAGGTGGGTGTGGGGGCGGTCTTGTCTCAGGGTTCCTCTCCTGCCAATTGGCGACCGTGTGCCTTTTTCTCAAGAAAACTCTCCTCCGCAGAGAGAAATTACGATGTGGGAGATAGGGAATTGTTGGCCATCAAGTTGGCTTTTGAGGAATGGCGCCATTGGCTAGAGGGGGCCAGACACCCTATTACCGTATTTACTGACCATAAAAATCTGGCCTACTTGGAGTCAGCCAAGCGTCTGAACCCGAGACAGGCCAGATGGTCGTTGTTCTTTTCTAGGTTTAATTTTGTTGTCACGTTCCGCCCTGGAGTTAAGAATGTGAAGGCAGATGCCCTGTCACGTTGTTTTCCGGGAGGCGGGAATTTTGAAGACCCGGGTCCCATTTTGGCTGAAGGTGTGGTGGTCTCTGCTCTTTTTCCTGAATTGGAGGCAGAGGTGCAGGCAGCCCAGTCAGAGGCTCCTGATCTTTGTCCTCCTGGGAGGTTGTTTGTGCCTCTCGCTTTAAGACACAAGATTTTTAAAGAACACCACGATACGGTCCTTGCTGGGCACCCGGGGGTAAGAGCCACACTGGATCTCATCGCTCGGAGATTCTGGTGGCCTGCGCTTCGTAAGTCGGTTGAGGGTTTTGTGGCAGCCTGCGAGACTTGCGCTCGTGCCAAGGTCCCTCATTCACGGCCATCAGGTCCTCTCCTTCCCTTACCCATTCCTTCCCGTCCTTGGACACATCTGTCCATGGACTTTATCACGGACCTGCCTCGTTCCTCGGGGAAGACTGTGATTCTGGTGGTGGTGGACCGTTTTAGCAAAATGGTGCATTTCATCCCTTTTCCTGGTTTGCCCAATGCTAAGACGCTGGCGCAGGCATTTGTTGATCACATTGTCAAGTTGCACGGTATTCCTTCAGACATAGTCTCTGATAGGGGCACGCAGTTTGTTTCCAGATTCTGGAAGGCTTTCTGTTCTCGCTTGGGGGTTCGGTTGTCATTCTCTTCTGCTTTCCACCCGCAGTCGAATGGCCAGACAGAGCGCGTCAATCAGAATCTGGAGACATATCTGCGTTGTTTTGTGGCGGAGAATCAAGAGGATTGGTGTTCTTTTTTGTCCCTTGCTGAGTTTGCTTTAAATAACCGTCGTCAGGAGTCCTCTGATAAGTCACCATTTTTTGGTGCATATGGGTTTCATCCACAGTTTGGGACTTTCTCGGGAGAGGGGTCTTCTGGTTTACCTGATGAGGACAGATTCTCCTCGTCTTTGTCATCTATTTGGCAAAAGATTCAAGATAATCTAAAGAGCATGAGTGAGAGATATAAGCGTGTGGCTGATAAGAGACGTGTGCTTGGTCCGGACCTGAATGTTGGTGATCTGGTGTGGTTGTCTACCAAGAATATCAAATTGAAGGTTCCCTCCTGGAAGTTGGGTCCTAGGTTTATTGGGCCTTACAAAATCCTGTCTGTCATCAATCCTGTTGCATACCGTCTTGATCTTCCTCAGACTTGGAAGATCCATAATGTTTTTCATAAGTCCTTATTGAAACCTTATGTTCAACCCATTGTACCCTCGCCTTTGCCTCCTCCTCCGATTATGGTTGATGGGAATCTTGAATTTCAGGTCTCTAGGATTGTGGATTCTCGTCTTGTCCGCGGTTCTCTTCAGTACCTTGTTCAGTGGGAGGGGTATGGTCCTGAGGAGAGGATGTGGGTCCCAGTGACGGACATTAAGGCCTCTCGTCTCATCAGGGCATTCCATAGGTCCCATCCTGAGAAGGTGGGTTCTGAGTGTCCGGAGTCCACTCGTAGAGGGAGGGGTACTGTCACAACCAGACAGCTGAGAAGCTCTGACAGAGGCCTTTCAGAACCTCCTCCTTGAATTTCTGTGTTGTGGTATTCAGCTCCTCCTCTCGTCAGCCTCTCTCAGCTGTCATGTCTTAATTGCTTCCCTTTAAAATGCCTCCCCAGAATGCTTTTCTGGGCGGCTTATATTACTTCCTGGAGTGTGTGTGCACGCTGATCTGTCCTCCTGTTTGCTTCAAAGCTAAGTGTACTTTTATATGTTAATATCTGTTTGCTGGATCCCAGATGACCCTGACTCCCTCCGTGTCTTGTGTAGGGAGCCGGTGGTCGTGTGCCCTCACTATAGTAGGGTGCTCAGGGCTTTATAGTCAAGGTTCGTGGATATGCAAACCTCCACCATTAGGATCTTTGCATAGGCTGAGCAGCCAGGGAAAGTGCCAGGTCTTCTGCAGGGGTCTCCCTTGGTTCCTTAGTTTTTGGATCCAGCGAGTCGTTTATACATGTTGCTTTGCCTTGTTACCTGTACACATTCCGTGACACTGAGATTTCGGGGGTACAGAGTTATGAGCCTCTACACGGGGACTCAGCTGAGAACATAGGTTTTCAATAGGATTCAGGTCTGGAGAAAGTGCAGGCCACTCCATTTGAGGTACCCTAGTCTCCAGCAGCCGTTCCCTAATCATGTGACCTTGATGAGCTGGCACAATGTCATCTATGAAGATTAAATTAGGCAGTGTTATTCATGCAGTGGCACAATGACTGGATTAATGATGTTATTCATCGACTCGACGATGAATCGACTTTAATTAATGAACAACAATGAGGCCAACTAGTACCTCATCCAGCGTAGGTGCTCCCTGGCCTATGCTACACAATGACGCCTGTACCTGGTTGTGTGGTCAGGTACCCTTGCAGGTTATCTGGCACGCAGACCACGCTGATGTAAATGGTTTCGAATGGTCTGACGTTACATTTGGGTGCTTCTCACCTCCCTTGAATGTGCCTGGAGTTGTGTGGCATTCATCTTCCGGTACCGCACGTCATTATTCACAATGAATCGGTGACTCCAGTCTCTCTGTTGCAACCTGCTGATAACACTCTGTGACACTATAAGCTCAGTGACCACTTCCGTCTGAGAACATCCCGCTTGAAGCCTTGCAATGGCAAGATACTGTTACTCAATTGTTAGGTGTCGTCTTGGTCTCATGATGTCAAAATGTGAACAGCATGATGAGGAGGACTGTTTAAAGCGAACCTGTCACCGGGATTTTGTGTATAGAGATGAGGACATGGGTTGCTAGATGGCCGCTAGCACATCCGCAATATCCAGTCCATATAGCTCTGTGTGCTTTTTAGGGATCGACAGATTATCGGTTTTACCGATATTATCGGCCGATATTGAGGATTTTGACTGTTATCGGTATCGGCATTTATTTTGCCGATATTCCGATAACTTATTGGGAACACAGATCGCGCTGCTGACAGCGCTCTCCGTGTTCCCTCAGCAGCACAGGGGAGAAGGAAGGAAGCAGTGTCTCCCTCCCCCTGTGCTGCTGATGCAGCCAATGGGATGACAGGGGACAAGAGAAGGGGAGGGGCTGTGGCCACTGTGCCACCAATGAAGAGAAATCTCTCATTCATTCAAATTGAACAGGAGGCGGGAGCTGCAGGATCACATAGCCGGCTCCCGACCTCTATGAGCTGTAGCTGCGATCCTCGGTTAACCCCTCAGGTGCCGCGGATCGCAGCTACCGCTCATAGGAGGTCAGGGGCCGGCTATGTCATTCTGCAGCTCCTGCCTCCTGTATATGAATAAATGAGAGATTTAACTTCATTGGTGGCGCAGTGCGCCCCCCCCCCCCCAGTATTAATCATTGGTGGCGCAGTGCGTCCCCCACATTAAAAACATTGGTGGCGCAGTGCGCCCCCCCCACCCAAGCCCCCCCTCCAGTATTAATCATTGGTGGCAGTGGCCACAGGATCCCCTCTCCCCTCCTCCTCCGATCGGAGCCCCAGCAGTGTAATCCTGGGGCTCTGATCGGTTACCATGGCAGACAGGACGCTAATGAAGCCCTGGCTGTCATAGTAAGCTCCATACTGCTGTGTGCACAGAGCAGCAGTGACAGTGTGATCTCCTATTCACCCTGATAGAGCTCTATCAGGGTGAATAGGACAAGGGTTCTAGTCCCTAAGGGGGCTAAAAGTTAGAGAAAAAAAAAGTTAGAAAAATAAATAACCGAAATATTAAGTATAAATGAAAAACATTTTACAAAAACAAGACTACACATTAACAATAAACATTAATTTTCAGCAGATTTGTGTAGGAATTTGCATTTTTTTTTTTTAAATATGAAAATTCCCAGAATATCGGTATAAATTATCGGCTATCGGCCTGAAAGTTCACAAATTATCGGTATCGGCCCTAAAAAAATCCATATCGGTCGATCCCTAGTGCTTTTATTGTCTCAAAAAAGATTTGATACATATGCAAATTAACCTGAGATGAGTCCTGTCCCTGTGATGAGTCCAGCGTGAAGGAGCCCAGCACCCCGATGTCACAAAGCTAGAGAGCCTTAGTCTTGTGATGCGCGAGCTAACATATACATTTATTTACAATTTTTCTTACAAACCTTTATTTCCATACAGAAGCCTCTCCTCTCCCTAAAGAAAAAAATGGTACAGCCCATTTAGTTCTGTAAAATGCATCCATAGGAGAGCTGGACAGATTTAAACATGGCGTTAGTGAAAACATAGAATGTGTCGGCAGATAAGAACCATTTGGCCCATCTAGTCTGCCCAATATACTGAATATTATGGATAGCCCCTGGCCCTATCTTAAATGAAGGCTGGCCTTATGCCTATCCCATGCATGCTTAAACTCCTCCACTGTATTTGCAGCTACCACTTCTGCAGGAAGGCTATTCCATGCATCCACTACTCTGTCAGTAAAGTAATACTTCCTGATATTACATTGAAACCTTTGCCCCTTCAAATTAAAACTTTGTCCTCTTGTAGCAGTTTTTCTTCTTTTAAATATTCTCTCCTCTTTTACCTTGTTGATTCCCTTTATGTATTTAAAAGTTTCTATCATATCCCCTCTGTCTCGTCTTTCTTCCAAGCTATACATGCTAAGGTCCTTTAATCTTTCCTGGTAAGTTTTATCCTGCAATCCATGTACCAGTTTAGAACTCTCTCCAAAGTATCAATATCCTTCTGGAGATATGGTCTCCAGTACTGAGCACAATACTCCAAATGAGGTCTCACTAGTGCTCTGTAGAGCGGCATGAGCACCTCCCTCTTTCTACTGGTAATTCCTCTTGCTATACACCCAAACATTCTGCTAGCATTTCCTGCTGCTCTGTGACATTGTCTGCCTACCTTTAAGTCTTCTGAAATAATGACCCCTAAATCCCTTTCCTCAGATACTGAGGTTAGGACTGTATCACTGATTTTATATTCTGCTCTTGGGTTTTTACGCCCCAGGTGCATTATCTTGCACTTATCAACATTAAATTTTAGTCGCCAGAATTTTGACCATTCCTCTAGTTTTGCTAAATCCTTTTCCATTTGGTGTATCCCTCCAGGAACATCAACCCTGTTACAAATCTTTGTGTCATCAGCTAAAAGACACACCTTACCATCGAGGCCTTCTGCAATTTCGCTGATAAAGATAATAAACCATATGGGCCCCAGAACAGATCCCTGAGGTACCCCACTGGTAACAAGACCATGGTCTGAATATACTCCATTGACTACAACCCTCTGTTGTCTGTCCCTCAGCCACTGCCTAATCCATTCAACAATATGGGAGTCCAAGCCCAAAGGCTGCACTTTATTGATAAGCCTTCTATATGGGACAGTATCAAAAGCCCTACTAAAGTCTAGATAAGCAATGTCTACTGCACCTCCGCCGTCTATTATTTTAGTCACCCAATCAATAAGATTAGTTTGACATGATCTCCCTGAAGTAAACTCATGCTGTTTTTCATCTTTCAATACATGGGATTTTAGATGTTCCACAATCCTCTCCTTAGGTATGGTTTCCATTCATTTCCCCACTATTGATGTCAGGCTTACTGGCCTATAGTTGCCCCATGCCTTCCTACTACCTTTCTTGTGAATGGGCACAACATTTGCTAATTTCCAATCTTCTGGGACGACTCCTGTTGCCAGTGATTGGTTAAATAAATCTGTTAACGGTTTTGCTAGTTCACCGCTGAGCTCTTTTAATAGCTTTGGGTGTATCCCATCAGGCCCCTGTGACTTAGAACTTCTTCCTCTGTAAAGTCACACGCATCAAAAGATTCATTAGTCTTCTTTCCTAACTGAGGTCCTCTTCCTTTGTAAAAACTGAACAGAAGTATTCATTGAGGTAGTCAGCTAGTTCTTTATCTTCTTCCATATACCTTCCTTTTTTTTTTTTTTTTTTTTTAACCTGGCCTTCAGCTAACTGCCCAGATATCTAACGGATTAGGGTACTTTCACACTAGCGTTTTTCTTTTCCGGCATAGAGTTCCGTCACAGGGGCTCTATACCGGAAAAGAACTGATCAGGCATATCCCCATGCATTCTGAATGGAGAGTAATCCGTTCAGTTTGCATCAGGATGTCTTCAGTTCAGTCGTTTTGACTGATCAGGCAAAAGAGAAAACCGTAGCATGCTACGGTTTTTTCTCCGGCGAAAAAAACTGAAGACATGCCTGAACGCCGGATCCAGCATTTTTTCCCATAGGAATGTATTAGCGCCGTCGTTCCGGCATGCGCAGATCGGTAAAAATGCGAAAAATGTACAAGACGGATCCGTCGGTCCGCATGACAAGCGGAGAGACGGATCCGTCCTTGCAATGCATTTGTGAGACGGATCCGCATCCAGGTCCGTCTCACAAATGCTTTCAGGCAGCAGCAGATCGGCGGATCCGGCGGCCAGTTCCGACGACGGAACTGCCCGCCGGATCACACTGCCGCAAGTGTGAAAGTAGCCTTAATAGTTATATATATTGCGACACCAAAATGCAGCTAAAAACAATATGGGGGAGATTTATCAAACTGGTGTAAAGTAGAACTGGCTTAGTTGCCCATAGCAACCAATCAGTTTTCATCTTTCATATCTCCTTTGGAAAATGAAAGGTGGAATCTGATTGGCTGCTATGGGAACTAAGCCAGTTTTCCTTTGCATCAGTTTTGATAAATCTCCCCCTATATTTTTGCAAGGCAAGTTAGCACCTTTTTTTTTTTTCACCACCAAAACACTGCTTTGGCAAGATAGGCAAATTTGACTTTTCTAAAGGTACGACCATGTCACTACTGCGCAGTTGCGAATCGCCTTTGTTGCGATCGAGTTCTGCATGGCTGTATGAGGCGCAGTCAGTCCTTTAATTAGGACTACATTACTTACAGGGCTGTGCCACCAGTAACAATACAAACCAACTAAACAATGCTGCACAACACAGCACGACCCTGCCCTGTGGTCAGACCCTAAAACTGACCACAATTCAGCCAAACTGGTCTTTTGACGTAATTTCCACTCACTTCAGTCAATGTGGGCCCATTTTGTGTGAAACATCCATTAAAAGGGTTAGTGACAGAAGCAATAGTATAAACTGCTGCTGTTTATGGGAGCCTTCGGGCAGGCGTCTGACACCGGGCACAGGGCGGCGGGCAGGCGTCTGACACGCGGCACAGGGCGGCACAGGGCGGCACACCGGAGCCACCATCTCCCGCGCAGCCCGTGAGGCGCTGAGGATGCGCCGCCCTCACAACAAGCACCAGCTGACAGTATTTACAGGTTTTAAAGCGACAGCCAATCACAGCTCGCCTTGCATCCCAGCCTACACGTCGCCGCACGTTCCCCGTCTCCCCCCATAACCCCGCCCCCTAGTCTCTGGCTTGCTCAGCCGCGCCACCTACTGATCGCCAGTCTTCACGACTAGCGCGCTGTGATAGACAGGTGGCTGAGCCAATGACCCGGACGCCGCCGGTGCCATTCACCGGTTCTTCTCCTTCATAGCGTTCTAGTGCCTGGCCAGGAGGGAGGAGACCAGGCGGGTGAGGTCACACGTCTTGAAGACATGGGGGCTGGCTCTCGGTTCTGCAGGGTGAAGTAAGAAGGCATCGGATGCTGTGGACGGAGCCTGGGTGCACCAGCTAGATGCGCTGCTGCTGTGGATGGAGGATGCGTGAGGCGGGTAAGCCTTGTCCGTGGGTGCTGTGTCTGCAGTGCGGAGCCTCCGCATTGTGTGATCACCTTGAATGGAGGGACAAGTAGGCAGAGAGTTGGCACTGCAGTGACCTCCACCAGTGCTGGGTCCCATTGACAGCATCCCTGTGCCATGTGTGCAGGGATGGCATCATGTGTATGTAGCCCATGCAGCCATCACACATGCCTTCCACATGTCACATAAGCATCACATGCACTTGTCATGTCCCATCTTCACCTCCATTGTGATTGTCACATGGAATAACAGCAGGTTATGAATGGTAAGTGGTACAGCAGGGTGTCTCTTGTCACATGATGTTTAGAGGGTCACATTGTCACCGTTACAGGCGCTAGGACCATGCCCTGCAGGTAACCCTGTCATTCAGCTCGATTTTTACTACCTAGGCCAGAAAAATGGCAGCCAGGTGGTAAACCTACCTGCCAGTGTGCCCGCCTGACCCAGTTCAGGATTGCAGTGAAGGATTGGCAGATAGCAGCAGGCCTCGGGCTACACTGGTTATGGCAGATGTCTCCCGGAGATTGGACTGGTTATTGCATGTCGTACAGTATTTGTTAATTTAGTTGGCATCAGTTTATTGTCCTGTGAAATTGGCATGTGTAGTGTACTACTGCCCCTGGCACATTGGGTCTGGAGGTGGCGCGGTATGAGAGCTCATCATTGTGGACTTGTGGGAAATCATTTGCATGTCCTGTACAATGGTCCTATTTCAGACGATACCTTGCACACTGGTACGTTTTAGTATAAGGGTGCATCCACATGACCGTATCTATTTTGCGCTCTGAAAAACACAGATCTGCAGAAAATACGTGTGATGACCATGTTGTTGTTTTTTGCAGACTCCATAGACAATGCCTATTCTTGTGTTTGTATATAGACTTTTTTCTGTGCGCGGTGGTTGTCACATCTGCACTTGGCCGTAGCCGTTTTTGCGATCTGCAGAACATGGATAACGGCTAAGAGCCTGCAGACATATTATTTTTTTCACTCATTCACCAATGTCCTATTCTTGTCCGCAAAATGGACAAGAATAAGACATGTTCTATTTTATTGTATTTTTTTTAATTGAAGTGACTGGGTCTGCATCTCACCCGCAAAAAATGCGGATCGGATGCGGACAAAAAAATATGTTCGTGCACATGAGCCCTAATGTGGATGTTGTACCTGGAGATTTGATGTTTAGGGTGATGCCTCCGGTAAAGGTAAGTTCATTCATGACAGATCCATTACGCTGTGTCTGCCATTTCCGCGTCACGTCCCGGGGCTGGGACTCCTGCCCTGGCAAATTTACTAACATTTACGTCTGGAAATAGGCATATATGTTAGCTAAAAACGAGCCCCAGTTTTTATACCAGACGCAAGGACTGCTACAGATGCGCCTAATATATGACGAGTGGCATGCCTCCTCACGAATTAGACAAATCTAACGGCAGCCCCGAGGGGGAAGACCAGCACAAAAAGCCGGTCTTAGTAAATGTGCCCCTTCAGTGTATTTAAATGAGGTTGTTTCTGCAGCGCATGCATGGATTTCTGTAAGCCTTATTTCGATGAATGGGATCTGCCACATGTGAATATACCCCAAGGTAGCTGAATTCTTTGGCCATCTATGGCTATTCCTTCTGATTCTCTCAGACACATGCATGCTTGGTTCTGCAAAACATGCATGTTGAGATTGTCCAGAGATGCTCAACCTGCGGCCCTCCAGCTGTTGTGAAACTACAACTCCCACGATGCCCTTCTGTAGGATGATGGCTGTAGGCTGTCAGGGAATGATGGGAGTTGTGGTTTTGCAACAGCTGGAGGGCCGCAGGTGGAGCACGCCTGAGATGGGAGAATAAGAGTAGGGTTACACGACTATCTTGGTCACGTGACCGGTTTTGGGCCAAAGTATAGCCGGGTAGCCATAGAAAGGAATGGGATTGCACTGTGACTCGCATTTTAGCCACGACTGTGACCCCGGAATTGCAAAGAATCTAGCAGCGTTTTGTGATTCTGGGGTTACAGCACACATACGAGTCTCGCTGCCCCAAAAACAAATGATTGGTCCTAAGAAGAACAAATAGTAGACACCAATAATATACCAACACACCAAATAACCATTCGGAATAATCAAAAAACTTTTATTAATACATGTTAAATCATCCTAAAATTAATCACAACAGCGGAATACATATACAGAAAACAAGAAGATACACTGGACATATAGTAGTAAAAACGTCATATCTCACATGGTTTAGTACATCATGATATAGTGCCTTATCCTGTCAACCTAACGTATGTAATGCATGTAAATAAAGTGCTTCGTGCAATACAGTAATAATGAGAAGGTAAAACACATCAATAGAAGGTAAAAAGCAACCTCTAAATATAAACCAAAAATAGAATCTGATAGTACAAGATCTAAACATAGTCCATAGAGAGTGTATAATGAGACTACAGACCAGTGTGACTCCAACCCCGACGTACGTTTCGCCTTACGCTTCCTCAGGGGATATTTGGCCGTGACATTTGTTGCGGTGTAGCCCTGCCCTTAGCCGATGCCAGACATCTCTAGAGGTGGTTTATCTCGGCAAGTTGAAATCCAGCATTTCCAATACTTCTATCCCTTGACGTTTTGTTTTTAGGAGAAGGTCTGCACACCCCGTACACAGATGGTTGGCCAGTCCCATCATTATCGATTCGGCTGACAATCCTCTGATGTATATGGCCAGCTTATGACCAACCTCAGACATTGCATTGTATTACGACTCAAAGCCATGGTTTTTACTTTCGATTTTTTTTTTTTATCTATTAATATATCTATAGGTAAAGTAGATTTCGTAAAAAGTAATTCACTCAAATGTAATATTTTACCCCGTTGGCTTTCAAATTGCCCAATCACAGCCCCAAAACACAGAGGGGGTAGTATGCGGTTTTGCGCGGGCGTGAGATGCAGCAGAGTTATTAGATTGCTGGCCTAGGTTTCAGGTGTCATTTACACCAGTTTCAAATTGGTTATTACCTAGCTTTTCCAGAAATGGGTATAATTAAAGAGGTTTTCTGAGACTTTAACTAATGACCTCTCCCCCTCCATAGTTCATCAGTATCAGATGAACCCCGCCGATCAGCTATTCGAAAAGGCAGCGCTGCTTCTCGAAGCTTAAAGCGGGTATTCTCATCTTAATGATCACTGTTAAATCTGTGCGCTGCGATTGGCCAGCAGTGCAGCAAGGGGCACGCCTCCTACAAAAAATCAGTCAGAGGGAGCGCAGACACCGGAGCCTATACCGGGCGAACGGAGCGGCGCCCAGGCATACTAGTAAGTGCAGGGGGACCCCTGGGCGCCGCTCTGCCCACTGATCTAGTTAGTTTTTAGTTTGTACAGTAGTGAAAGGTCCTCTTTAAGCAGAAACAGTGGATTTGTGAGGGTATGTTCACACGACTAAAAACCATAGCAGAAAAATCTGTAGCTCTAAACAGATTTGGCAGATTAGTAATTTGTTTTTAGAGGAGTATTAGAGTATTTGGTTGAGGTTTCTCTACTTCCCCCATTGACATCTATGAAATCCACAATGAAATCTGCTTCCAAGAAGTAACATGTCTCTTCTGAAAGAATTTTTCAAATCGGCAACTGAAAAAACCTCTACTATTTTACATTGCACAAGGTGGAGTTTTTTTTTTTAAATTCAATTATCCCATATCCACAAGAGGGATAGCTATTAGACGGGTGGGTGGGTGTCTTGGCGCTGGGAGCTCTGCACCCCCCTGAAATGAACGGAGCGGTTGGTTGGTCATGCGTGCGGCCACTCTATTTATTTCTATGAAAGTTCTGGTGATACAGCGCTCACCTATCTCTGGAACTCCCATAGCTATGAATGGAGCGGGGGTTAACTTGACACAACTGGAATTCGCATCGTTGGGGCGAGTTTATCAAGAATGATGTTTATCAACTGCGTCTTAAAACCAAAAAGCTGCTATTTTTCTTTATTTTTTGCACAAAGGGTTCTTGTACACAAATTTGTGACTTTTCGTTGTGGCTCAGATGTGGACCCATTCACTACAATGGGGCTGCTCAATTCCATGGCCCCGCAAAAGAAATGGAACATTGTCCGTTTTGCGGACAAAAATAGGTATTTCTGTCATGGGTTTCCCATTCCATTCAGCAAATTGCGGAACGCACCCGTCCGGCATTTGTGTTTTGCTGACCCCAAAACTCTACGCGATCATGTGCATGAACCCTTAGGCTTCATGTACATGGCCATATAAAGAACAGATCAGAAAACGATGGACACCTTTTATGTGCATTCTGCATTTTTTTTCGTTCCCATCAATAGAAATGGCTATCTGTCCACCACACAGACTAGCCTTGGGCTAGGTTTACATTAGGGATCGACCGATATTGATTTTTTAGGGCCGATACCGATAATTTGTGAACTTTCAGGCCGATAGCCGATAATTTATACCGATATTCTGGGAATTTTCATTTTTGAAAAAAAAATAAAAAATTCCCACAAATCTGCTGAAAATTAATGTTTATTGTTAATGTGTATTTTTTTTTTTGTAAATCTTTCTTTTTCATTTATATTTAATATTTTGGTGTTTTTATTATTTTTTTTGTAACTTTTTTTTTTAACTAACTTTTAGCCCCCTTAGGGACTAGAACCCTTGTCCTATTCACCCTGATAGAGCTCTATCAGGGTGAATAGGAGCTCACACTGTCCCTGCTGCTGTGTGCTTTGTGCACACAGCAGCATGGAGCTTATCATGGCAGCCAGGGCTTCAATAGCGTCCTGGCTGCCATGGTAACCGATCGGAGCCCCAGCATTACACTGCTGGGGCTCCGATCGGAGGAGCAAGGGAGAGGGAATCCTGTGGGGGGGCCCTATGCGCCACCACTGGGGGGGGGCGCACTGCGCCACCAATGTCTGATACTGGGGGGCTTGGGGGGGCGCACTGCGCCACCAATGAAGCTTAATCCCACATTTATTCATATACAGGAGGCGGGAGCTGGCTGCAGGATCACATAGCCGGCTCCCGACCTCCTATGAGCAGTAGCTGCGATCCGCGGCACCTGAGGAGTTAACTACCGCAGATCGCAGCTACAGCTCATAGAGGCCGGGAGCCGGCAATGTGATCCTGCAGCTCCCGCCTCCTGTATATGAATGAATGATAGATTAATCTTCATTGGTGGAGCAGTGGCCATAGCTCCTCCCCTCCTCCTGTCCCCTGTCCTTTCATTGGCGGCAGCGGCAGGAGCAGCACAGGGGGAGGAGACACTGCTCCTTCTCCCCTGTGCTGCTGCTAAGGGGAACACGGAGAGCGCTGTCAGCAGCGCGATCTGTGTTCCCCATACACTATCGGAATATCGGCAAAATAGATGCCGATACCGATAGTGTTCAAAATCCTGAATATCGGCCGATAATATCGGTAAATCCGATAATCGGTCGATCCCTAGTTTACATATACAGTGAAATTCCTTTTAATGCTCCAGTATAGGAATTGCACATGGCAAACACCACCTGATCCCACTGATCATAGGTCCGGCATGGATTCCGGCATTCTGCCAGGCAACAGAACTGCATGCAGCGGGAGTTTGTTCTTCTTCCTTTTATTTTATTTTCATTTTTTGCCAAAATCTGTGATGAAGGGAACCTACCCGTATACGTTCTTTGCGTGGGAGTCACACAGTCACCTCTGTGGTTTCTGCTTTGTAAAGTATTACAGCATGCACTCTCTCGTACCCAAATGGGAGGAAATCATCCCTATAAGGCCCCATGCACACAACCGCATGTGTGTTGCTGTCCGCAAACTGCAGATCCACAAAAGACGGATACCGGCTGCTTGCATACCACCGTATTTCTTTTCACGTGTATAGAAATGCCCTCTTTGGTCAAGAATAGGACATTTTCTGTTTTATAGGACATTCTGCAGGTCGGCAGAATGGATATTCAGATGCTGACAGCACACAGCAAACATTGTGGATTAGATGCTGAACAGAAATACGGCCTTGTGAATGGGGCCTAATTTCTCCCAACTGAAATCCCCCAGTATCACAAGGTCTGGTACATCTAAAGGGGATCTGGCCAGGTAGAACCTTTCACAGCTCCTGAAGACAATACATAAGGAGCTCATCTCTGTAGGTGTCCTGAAAGGTTGCAAAGCGTTCATGAATTGTGACTTGTTCTCTGGAAACAAGAGATTTTGATAAATAACTCATGTGGAATCCCCTACGTGTATAATTTTTCCTAATGGGGATTTTGAGTTATAGAAACTGATGCCTCATAGCAGACGTCTCTGGGCTTTGTAACGACCCTCTTTCCATTTCACAGTGACTTTTTATACATTGAAAGTCTCTACTCCTATGGTCAACCTGACAGACACTTAAAGGGCTATTCTGATTGGTTAAAGTTATCCCCTGTCCTACTGCTGGGACCCCCATCGATCATGAGAGAAGAGGCCCTGTATCCTCTGCAGCTCCCATGAAATGACCGGAGAGGCCAGTTACACATGCATGTTGCCTCTCCATTCATTTCTATGGGAGATCTGGAGATGGCCGACTACAGCATTCAAGCGGTTGTTAACTTATAGCTTTTGCTATAAAGACACATTTACGTATATCAGGTTGGTGAATCCTTTACCTCTGTAGTTTCTCCTATAAAAGAGCCTGCTCGATGAGTACCATAGGGTCATTTATTAAAGACCATCTTTTTGGCCCTGCACTGCTGGACGTTGCACCTAATTTATGACCAGGCATAAGCATCCTCATAAATTAGGTGCTCCTCCGGTAGTCCATGCTAATGGAGTGAAAGCTAGTCCAGCCCCTGACTGAAGTAGTTTTTACTCCTCTTTTACAACTATTTATAGGTGTAAATGATAGTAAATTTGACGGAGCCAAAGTCCCGCCCTGTCTCTCTCCCACAGAGGGACAAACATGTCCTCCAGATAATGTGAGTTAGGGGGCATTTACACAGCTGTATCCATTTTGCGGTCCACAAATTGCGGATCTGCAAGCCACGGATACTGGCCCCGTGCATTCCGCATTTTATGGATCAGCACGTCCCTCCCCTTCGTTAGAAATGCCTATTCTTGTCTGCAAAATGGACGAGACTAGGACGTTTTGCGGGGCCACAGAACCAACATACACCATCTGCTGTCTGCATCTTTTTGCGGCCCCATGGAAATGAATGGGTTCACATCTGATCCACCAAAAAATGTGGATTGGGTGCAGACTGAAAATACGGTCGTATGACTGGGGCGTTGCTCACTCTAAAAGAGGCCGCTACCCTCAATATATACTACAAGAAAATTTAGACTTGCACATTCATATTCATAGTCACAGGTGCATATCCATCAAGCAAACATGGTTGATAATAAAATGGCTGCACAACCTTTCAGATACAAGCAATAGAGCTGAGAAATGGGGATCATTCTAAATTAAAGTGGTATAAGCATTATGTTAATGTTATCCAACACATTCCAGAACTCGAAGGGTTACATAGCCTAATACATCAATATAATGCTATGCAACCCCATCATTGCTGGAATTTCAGGACAGGAGCTCTCCCTGACACGCTGCGAGTCCAATGCGTGGGACTCGCTCGTATGAAAAGAGCCTTAACAAGCTCTGCCTCTGATAGCTGATAGGCAGCTATCCTATAAGTCAGCGTTCAACCTTTTAAACAGGACTTGAGACATGACATGGATAAGGCTACTTTCAGACTGGCGTTTTGGCTTTCCGTTTGAGATCTGTTCAGGGCTCTCACAAGCGGTCCACAACGGATCAGTTTGCCTCCGTTCCGTCTCCATTCCTCTTTGGAGGCTGCTTGCAGCGTTTTGGTGTCCATCTGACGAAACTGAACTCTTAATAATGAGCCTAATGAGCTCTTAATAAGCTCTGCATCTAATGCCACCAGATGTAAGGCTACTTTCACACTTGCGGCAGAGGATGCCGGAACTGCCTGCTGGATCCGTCAAAACGTATGCAAACATGGCATTTGTCAGACGGATCAGGATCCTGATCCGTATGACAAATGCATTGAAATGCCGGATCCAGCAAAACTGATGCGTTTTGCCGGAACACTTGGGGCTGGATCCGGCATTAATGCACTTCAATTGGAAAAAATGCCGGATCAAGTGTTCCGGAATTTTGGACAGAGATAAAACCGCAGCATGCTACGGTATTATCTCCGTCCTGAAAAGGCAAAAAGACGGAAGACATCCTGATGCATCTTGAACAGAATGCTCTTCATTCAGAATGCATGGGGATAAAACTGAATCAGTTCTTTTCCGGTATTGAGCCCCTTAGGACGGAACTCAATGCCGGAAAAGAATAACGCTAGTGTGAAAGTACCCTAAGGCCCCTTTCACATGGGCGAGAATTCCACACGTGTGCAATGCATGGGGTGAACGCACTGAATCCGGACCCATTCACTTTAATGGGGCTGTTCGGATGAGCGGTGATTTTCATGCATCACTTGTAAGTTGCGTGAAAATCGCAGCATGTTCTATATTCTCTTTCACGCAACGCAGGCCCCATAGAAATGAATGGGAATGCGTGAAAATCGCATAGCATCCGCAAGCAAGTGTGGATACAATGCGATTTTTCACGCATGGTTGCTAGGAGATGATGTTGGGAAATTGATAAAAGTCAGTTTGCTGTATTATTGTCACTTTATAACATGGTTATAAAAGAAAATAATAGCATTCTTAATACAGAATACTTAGTAAAATGTGGCTTGAGGGGTTAAAAAATTAAAAATAATTAACTCACCTTATCCTCTTGTTCGCGCAGCTGGCATAGTCTTCTTTCTTCTTCTTTCAGGACCTGCAAAAGGACCTTTGACGTAATTCATGTGGTGAGTTCGGTGACGTCAGCGCAGGTCCTGCTGAATGAAGATAATTGCGTGGTGAGTGCGATTACATCATCAAAGCTTCTTCTTTCAGGACCTGCAAAAAGGACCTTTGATGATGTAATCGCACTCACCACACGATTATCTTCATTCAGCAGGACCTGCGCTGACATTATCAAAGGTCCTTTTGCAGGTCCTGAGAGAAGAAGAAAGAAGACTGCGCGAACAAGAGGATAAGGTGAGTTAATTATTTTTAATTTTTTAACCCCTCAAGCCACATTTTAGTAAGTATTCTGTATTAAGAATGCTATTATTTTCCTTTATAACCATGTTATAAAGGGAAAATAATTAAATAAATAGAACACCTATCCCGAACTTCAGTGAAGAAGTCCAGATTTGGGTCTGGGTACCACATTCAGTTTTTTCTCACGCTCATGCAAAACGCATTGCACTCGTGCAGAAAAAACTGAACATAGAACGCAATCGCAGGCAAAACTGACTGCAATTGCGTGCCTACTCGCACGTTTTTTCCGCAATGCACACTAGACTAATCTGGAGCAAACGCCTGTGTGAAAGAGGCCTAAGGCAGATATCCTATAAGTCAATGTTCAACAGTTTAAATAGGCCTTGAGACATGATTCGGGTATTGAATAAGCTAGCACCTAATCTGTAGACAGCTGATTCGGGGTGATAGTAACCCCAAATCCTTACTTAGGCCTCTCACCCAGTTAAAGGGGTTGTCCGTGACCAAATAAAAAACAAAACAAAAAAAAACACGTTTACTCACAATGTACATCTAAACATCGTGCTGCCCCATAGAAATGAATGGGTCCGCAATTCCGTTCCACAAAATGCGGAACGAAATTGCGGACGTGTGAATGGACCCTAAAGGTGCCTCCATATATTTTCAGCTATTTTCGCCACTTCTATGTGGCTCCAACGGTCTCCCACTCATTGTTTATATATCTGTTTCTTTCCCTAACTTCCGGCTGCACTGTCCTGTGGGTCCTGGGGCAGCGCGGCATCAGGTGATTACAGCTATGTCTCTGCTCTGCTGTAACTCCGCCCCCTCATCAATATTCACCTCCATTCATTCTAAAGCTCCTTGCCCGGTGACGTCACCGGACTGGAGGGGCGGGGTGTAGCGCGATGTCGGCCAGCCTAGTGACCGCACCTCAATCCACTCTGCATAAATTACTTATACTGCCAGTGACATCACCGGGCTCCCTGAGTAGCGGAAGAGGAAGCTTTGCTTGCCTGCAAGGGACCCGGTACGTCACTGAGGAGAAGAAAACAGTAACTTCCGGCCATGAATTTCAAAGATGAAAACAGGGCTGCAGAAATCTATGCCAAAAGGTACTACCTGCTTGTATGTAATGTGTATGCCACACTTGTGCTATTAGAGCAATGTCCTCAATCCCGGACAACCCCACCAGTACTCTCTGCTCTGCACTGATGACATGCAATCACCCTGAAACAGAAGTATTTATTTATTTATTTTTTCTGTCATTTTGCAATTTTTGTTTGTATAGTTTTAGTTTTTAGCTGAAGGTCTATAGGAAATCTGAAATGCAGGACACAAAAGCATTTTTTTAATTGATGACCTATCGTCTGGATAGGTCATCAGTATCTGATCGGTAGGGGTCTGACACCTGGGACCACCTGCTGATCAAGCACAGCTCCGTACATTGCATAGCGGCTGTGCTTGGTATAGTCTCAGCCCCATTCACTTGAATTGGGCAGAGCTGCTCCTAGGCCACGTGACACATGAACGCGACGTCACTGGCCTAGGAAAAGCGGAGAGCACCGCAGCCTTTTCAAACAGCTGATTGGCGGGAGTCCTGGGTGTCAGAACCCACTTATCAGATACTGGTGACCTATCCTAGGATAAGTCATCAGTATGAAAATCTCTTGAAACGCCTTTAAAGGCACAACTGAAACACAATGGGATCCTTTTTACCATCAGTTTGGACACAAAAAAAATGCAAGCCTTTAGCCTTAAAAGCATCCTGTCATCATCTTTATGCGGACCTCACTGAGGGCAGCATAAAAAAAGTGACAGAAATGCTGATTTCAGCGGTGTGTCACTGATGAGCTAAAACTAAGTGATTGCTGAGAACCAGCATCATAATCATTGCAGACCAGGCCTTGAAAAGAGTCAAATCTACCTGAGAAGAGTCCTGGTTATTCCTAATCTCCTGCTCTCCCGCCCATCTGCTGATGATTGGCAGTTCTCTCATAGAGAGAAAGGGAGAAAACTAGGTAGAAGACTGTCAGTCATCAGCAGGAGAGCAGGAGCTCATGAATAACCAGGACTCTTCTCAGGTGGCCGGGACTCTTATCCAGGCCCAGTCTGCAATGATTGTGATGTTGGTTCTTGGCAACCACTTACTTTTAACTTTTTAAATGACAGAACGCTGACATCAACTCACCTGTCTCTACTTTATGCTGCCCATACTAACAGCAGTATAAAGTTGATGACAGGTTCCCTTTAAATGGGTTGTGCGAAAATGGGGGTGGGGGGTAGGGTTGGCCATCCTCCCTACTTGGCTGAATTTGTAAAGGGAAGCTTACTTACCTGCTTCCCAGGGCTGGCACCCCTTTCCTTCTTCTGGCCTACAATGCTCCGCTGGGCTCCCTCACTGTAAACATCCGGTTTGACTTGGCTGCATCAAATCCCTGGCTGTGGCAGGTGACTGGATCCCCTTGGGTCATGTGACCATTAGTCATGATGTAAGGGGAGCTGGTCACCATTTTGGCCAGTGGTTGGTTAGAGTCAGTGTCAAACCAGATGTTTACAGCAAGGGAGCTCTGCGGAACATCGCAGGCCTGGAGTAGAATTAGGCTTCATGCACACGACTGCGCTGTGTTTTGGGGCCTGCAAATTGCCGATCTGCATAACACAGATGCCAGCCGTGTGCGTTCTCCATAATAGAGATGGGCTGTATTCCATTTTTTTTTTTGCGGGATTATGGAACGGAGCAACGGATGCGGAACGCACACAGAGTGCTGTCTGCATCTTTTGCAGAACTATTGAAGTGAATAGGTCAACATCCGAGCCACACGAAATGTGGCTCAGGTGTGGACCCAAACAACGGCTGTGTGCCAAAGTCCTTACACTGCTCCGTTCGTTGGTTACTACAGTCCTGCTACTCCTAAACTGCTGATTGGCAGGGTGCTGTGTGTCGGGCATCTGCTGATCTGATATTGGGATAGGTCATCAATGGATAAGTCCCGGAGAACCCCTTTAACTAGGAGATCCTTCACTTTCATACTTTGGGGGTAAGGAACGTAGCCCATGTAGCTGAACAGGGAATCTGTCACCTGGTTTGAACATATTAAGGTGTTACAATACAATACTTTATTTCTTGCTGTAGTCTTCATTTTTTTGTTTCATTGTTTCATTAGCGATAAAATCCACTTTTTATGTTATGCAAATGAGTGTCCAAGGTTCCCAGAGGGGCGTTATTATCCTAATCTGGAGCCCAGTAACATCCCTGTACAGCGCTCAGCCCGCCTTCCTTTAGAGCCCAAGCACGCCTCTTCCAGCATAATTAACTGCCCACACCCGAACTCTTTGCCGCCCCCCCCCCCCCCCCCCCCGCTATGTGAAATCTCACGCAGGCGCAGTACCGCGGACTGCCTGCACCTGCGCGATGTAGAAGGTCTTGAGGGCAACAGCTTTAAATTTGTCACTGTGCTCGGCGCATGCCGTAGGGAGCCCCATACCTTGTGGATCCCTCTGAAATGAAAGGAGTGGCCAGTTAGGCATATGCCCTGCCACTTCATTTATATCTTGGGGAGTTTCGGAGATAGCGGAGTACAGCCCTAAGCGATCTCCGGAACTTCCATAGAAATAAATAAAGCAGCAGCGGGCTTGTGTGACAGGCCGCTCTGTTTTATTTCTAGCGGCTCTACAGATTACGGGGTCCCTATTCACGTGATCAGTGGGGATCCCAGCAATAGGACCCCCGCCGATCTAATAGTTATCTCCTGTCCCGTGGATAGGGGGATAATGTCTTTCCCGAGAATAAGTCATCAATATTTTCCCCCTGGAAAACCCCCTTAAAAAAATTCATAAAAGTTATACTAGACATTCCACCCGCCACCTCCATCCATTCCAGTGCAGTGGCTTTGAACCTTTCCACGGGCTTTGTTTTAACGATTGGCTGCAGTTTGCAAGTAAGTCACTGCTGCAATCATCTCATCGGTTTTGTGCCCTATACCGTGGAGGCCAGTGATTGTGTACAGTGCTGAAGTGCGGTATACAGGCACATTATCACTGCAGCAAAAAACACGATGTCCTGACCGCAGCAGTATATAGCATCAAAGCGGTTGCGCTGGAACGGAGGGGATTGGGGATGGTGAGGGTTTTTTATTTAAATTATTTCAATAGCTTCAGTTACATTAAAGGGGTATTCCGGTAGGTAAAAGTTATTCCCTATCCACTCTGCTCATTTCGATCTCGTGATCGATGGGGATCCCAGCGGTAGGACTCGCACTGATCTGAAGAGTTAGCCCCTATCCTGTGGATAGAAGATAACTATTACCTACCGGAATACCCCTTTAATGTAATATATGGTGCAACCCTTGGCTAATTCAAGATAAACGGTGGAGTTTAGAAAGGGGAGCTACATGAAACGATGAATAAACCTGCAGTATGATGGAGATTATTGTAGCGTCTTAGGATCAGTTCCGTGCTGAATTATTTTCTGCTCTCTTGGGTTGTCATGAAGAATCTCAGATTTTCGGGCGTCTCCAGCCTACAGACAGACTTTAGCTATGGCTTTCTCCGAGTTGTCCTCCCACAATTTATACAGCCGTGTGTGGACCATAAGGCTGGCAGTCTCCTGCTCATTTGGCACCGAGTATACTCTTTTTACATGCTGAGTAAGCCATGATTCCCGGCCTACAGTTTCAGGGCTAGTTTATATTAAATAAGAATTTCCTGGAGAATATGATGCATTTTATATGGGCACTTGTCAGTCGTAGTACCTTGTTTCCTTGCCTAGTACGGTGTATATCTGCGTTGTATGGTGATCTCCCAGGAACTATGGAATCAAAAGTTGCAAAATGTACGTCGAGGAGGATAAAATTTCAGGATCCGATGAAACAAACGTGCAATCGACTAATAAGGGATAATCCACGTCTGGACGTCACATCGCAATAATAGGCGGCTATGCGGATCCTGTGACAGGCTGCGCAGCAGTAATGCTCTCTTAGTATCAGGCTGGAGGTTTGTAACCAGAAACTGTTCACCTCAGCAGTCTCATGACTACATTACCTCAGTGTTTGAGTGCACACTGAAATCTTGTGTTTCGCTGCCTGCATAGTTTGGCGCGGTGCCTAGCTGGTCACCCAAGTCTTCCCTATAGTCCATAAATCACAGCTGTACTTACAGCAGGGGTCTGTTATTTAAAGCACATCGTATGAACGCTATGTGAAGTGCCTAGGCCAGAGGGGTGGATGCAGTCGATTGCCAATTTAGGCTAAGCGCGCATATCACTTGTGTCCGGGAACCAGACACAAGTGACCTGTATGTGCACCAGTCCGGCATGCAGAGACTGAAGGCACCAGGCAGAAAAAAACGCTGCCTACTGGCCAGTTCACTGCCGTTTCTGCCTAAAATCGGCTAAAAAAAAAAAAACTGCCTCAAAGCAGCCATTCTTTTTATTGGGAAGCGACGCTTACATATGTAACAAAATAAGTGTGGAAAAAGGCAGCATGCCCTATCTTGGAGCAGAATCAGAATCTCCCATTGAAATGGAATAGGAAGCAGAAAAAACAGCTGCTTTTTTTTTTTTTTGTGCATTTTCCCCACGTTTTTGGTGCAGATCTGCTTAAACTCAAACTGAAAATTCTGCTTTGTATTGAACACCCATTGTTTAAAAAAAGCGTTAAAAAAACGCATCAAAACACGTAAAAGATTCATCTCTTTTTTCTTTTTTTTCTTTTTTCTTTTCAAAATAGATTGTGTGAAGTGGCCCATGTTTTTTGTCTGGCACTATTGTACATCCGGCATCAAAACAGATGCGCCAGATGATATGAATGATCCCACAGAAAACTATGAGACCAGTTCTGGCATCAGTTTCCCTCCAACGTTTCTGCACCTTGCTGGAGGGAAACTCAACCGGATCGCCTGGTATATGTGAAGGTACATTAGTTATTGGAAATATGCTAGGGAACATTAGAAAGGCTTTCCTTGAGTAGAACATTGACCTATCCCGAGGTCATCGATATCTGATCAATGGGATCCAACTCCTGGCAACCCTGTCGATCAGCTGTTTGAAGAGGCTGCGGTGCTCTGGTGAGGACAGTGGCTTCCTCGCAGCATATGAAGAACAGAACTGTACATTGTAAAGTGTTTGTGCTTGTTATTGCAGCCCAGGCCCATTCACTTGACCAACACCATTCTGATATAGATAAGCTATCCTGATGATATGTCCTCAACCAGTTTAAAAGAGAACCTGTGATCAGTGGATTAATAGCATTCTCTGTGTAAGGGTCCATTCACACGTCCTGTTTTTTTTCATCCTGAAAAACGGTCAGTTTTTTGCGGATCCGTTGTTCCTGAAAATGTTTCCGTATGTCATCCGTTTTTTGTGGATCCGCAAAAAACGGAAACATGTATACATTTCAATAATCAAATAAAGTTGTTTGGATTTCTTTGAAAAAAAATTGAAAGAAAAAAAAATAAATAAAATTGTTATGTGTTTCCAGGAACGGAATCCGCAAAAAACGGATGACATACGGAATGACATCCGAATGTCATCCGTTTTTTGCGGATCCATTGACTTTGTATTGTACCAGGATCCGATTTTTCAGGACAAGAATAGGACATGTTTTATATTTAAACGGACATGCGGAACGGAACAACGGAAACGGACAGCACACATTGTGCTGTCCGATTTTTTCCAGGACCCATTGAAAATGAATGGGTCCAGATCTGGTCCTGATCTGTTCCTGAAAAAACGGAACAGATCAGGAAAGAAAAAACGGACGTGTGAATGGACCCTAAGTGTGTATGCATGGGGGCCGTGGCCTGACCGAGCATGTAAGGAGACGCATGGTGTTGAGTTCCTGGCTAAGTCTCCTGTATATTCTCCATTTGCCTGCTGTTTTGCTGTACAACTTACCACTAGCCTGTGTGGAACTGCTTTCCCTGCGACTCAACACCTTCCAGCGACAACATGACATGCCAAAAGTCCAAACAAAAGGAGGGGAAGTAACGTGGCCTGCTACGCCAGCCAAACAACATGGCGCTGCAAAGTAGCTGCGCGGCTAGAAAAGTTTGCCCGCTCCTCGACACTCTCTCGGCAAACCCCCCAGATCTGGAGGTAGACAAGGCATCTGAACTTACAGACGCCACTGGGAATGTCGGCTCCTGCCCTATATCACTCAGAGACGTAGGTCAGTACAGTACTGGACGTGGGGTTGCTCCTTAGATTGAACCCACCATCAAGGATGTTTTTGCAGCGGTGGCGCAATGCAGTAGGCCTAGTTGAATACACATATGGGGGGGTCTCAAGGAGGACATTTTACTTTATCAGACAAGACATGAGGCAAGTGAAGGAGTGTATTGGTGAGATGGAAGGCCGACTAAGTACAATGGAAGATTCAGGTGCCGCCTGTAAAAAGAGACCTTGAGCGTGTAATACACAATGTTTCACTGCTTAGATCTTAATCTGATGATGTAATAATGTCCGAATAAATTGGTGTGCCTGAACACGCTGAGGGAGCTGATGCTGTTACGTTTATGGAGAAATGGCTTGCTGATAAAATTGGAAGAGAGAGACTGTCTCCCCTATTCGCTGATGAGTGGGCTCACAGTGTACCATTTCGCCCTCCACCACCAGGGGCGCCGTTGAGACCTCCTCTGATCAAAATCCAGCATTTTAGAGATTAGGATGCGATTTTGAGAGGCGCTCAAGACTGTGCAGATCTTACTATCAATGGCAATTGTGTATCCTTGTTTCCTGATTTTTCTGCAGAGGTACAAAAACGAAGAGCACACTTCCTAGATGTCAAAAAACGACTAAGAGCTCTACAGCTACCCTATTCATAGAAACATAGAATGTGTCGGCAGATAAGAACCATTTGGCCCATCTAGTCTGCCCAATATACAAACCGGATTCCCAAAAAGTTGGGACACTAAACAAATTGTGAATAAAAACTGAATGCAATGATGTGGAGATGGCAAATGTCAATATTTTATTTGTAATAGAACGTAGATGACAGATCAAACGTTTAATCCGAGTAAATGTATCATTTTAAAGGAAAAATACGTTGATTCAAATTTTCACGGTGTCAACAAATCCCCAAAAAGTTGGGACAAGTAGCAATAAGAGGCTGGAAAAAGTAAATTTGAGCATAACGAAGAGCTGGAAGACCAATTAACACTAATTCGGTCAATTGGCAACATGATTGGGTATAAAAAGAGCTTCTCGGAGTGGTAGTGTCTCTCAGAAGCCAAGATGGGTAGAGGATCACCAATTCCCACAATGTTGCGCAGAAAGATAGTGGAGCAATATCAGAAAGGTGTTACCCAGCGAAAAATTGCAAAGACTTTGCATCTATCATCATCAACTGTGCATAACATCATCCGAAGATTCAGAGAATCTGGAACAATCTCTGTGCGTAAGGGTCAAGGCCGTAAAACCATACTGGATGCCCGTGATCTCCGGGCCCTTACACGACACTGCACCACAAACGGGAATGCTACTGTAAAGGAAATCACAGAATGGGCTCAGGAATACTTCCAGAAACCATTGTCAGTGAACACAATCCACCGTGCCATCCGCCGTTGCCAGCTGAAACTCTACAGTGCAAAGAAGAAGCCATTTCTAAGCAAGATCCACAAGCTCAGGCGTTTTCACTGGGCCAGGGATCATTTAAAATGGAGTGTGGCAAAATGGAAGACTGTTCTGTGGTCAGACGAGTCACGATTCAAAGTTCTTTTTGGAAATCTGGGACGCCATGTCATCCGGACCAAAGAGGACAAGGACAACCCAAGTTGTTATCAACGCTCAGTTCAGAAGCGTGCATCTCTGATGGTATGGGGTTGCATGAGTGCGTGTGGCATGGGCAGCTTGCATGTCTGGAAAGGCACCATCAATGCAGAAAAATATATTCAGGTTCTAGAACATCATATGCTCCCATCCAGACGTCATATCTTTCAGGGAAGACCCTGCATTTTTCAGCAAGATAATGCTAGACCACATTCTGCATCAATCACAACATCATGGCTGCGTAGGAGAAGGATCCGGGTACTGAAATGGCCAGTCTGCAGTCCAAATCTTTCACCTATAGAGAACATTTGGCGCATCATAAAGAGGAAGGTGCAACAAAGAAGGCCCAAGACGATTGAACAGTTAGAGGCCTGTATTAGACAAGAATGGGATAGCATTCCTATTTCTAAACTTGAGAAACTGGTCTCCTCGGTCCCCAGACGTCTGTTGAGTGTTGTAAGAAGAAGGGGAGATGCCACACAGTGGTGAAAATGGCCTTGTCCCAACTTTTTGGGGATTTGTTGACACCATGAAATTCTGATTCAACATATTTTTCCCTTAAAATGGTACATTTTCTCAGTTTAAACTTTTGTTTCGTGATTTATGTTCTATTCTGAATAAAATATTAGAAGTTGGCACCTCCACATCATTGCATTCAGTTTTTATTCACGATTTGTATAGTGTCCCAACTTTTTTCGAATCCGGTTTGTAATAAATACTATGGATAGCCCCTGGCCCTATCTTATATGAAGGATGGCCTTATGCCTATCCCATGCATGCTTAAACTCCTCCACTGTATTTGCAGCTACCACTTCTGCAGGAAGGCTATTCCATGCATCCACTACTCTCCAAGTAAAGTAATACTTCCTGATATTACTTTTAAACCTTTGCCCCTCTAATTTAAAACGATGTCCTCTTGTAGCAGTTTTTCTTCTTTTAAATATTCTCTCCTCTTTTACCTTGTTGATTCCCTTTATGTATTTAAAAGTTTCTATCATATCCCCTCTGTCTCGTCTTTCTTCCAAGCTATACATGTTAAGGCCCTTTAATTCTTCCTGGTAAGTTTTATCCTGCAATCCATGTATTAGTTTAGTAGCTCTTCTCTGAACTCTCTCCAAAGTATCAATATCCTTCTGGAGATATGGTCTCCAGTACTGCGCACAATACTCCAAATGAGGTCTCACTAGTGCTCTGTAGAGTGGCATGAGCACCTCCCTCTTTCTACTGGTAATGCCTCTCCCTATACACCCAAGCATTCTGCTAGCATTTCCTGCTGCTCTATGACATTGTCTGCCTACCTTTTAAGTCTTCTGAAATAATGATCCCTAAATCCCTTTCCTGAGATACTGAGGTTAGGACTGATCTACCCCACGTGTGGTGGCAGGAGATACAACGCATATGTTTGATCTAGCGGCAGTGTGCCAGTGGCTAGACTCTTATGAGAAGGATCTGTGTGGCAACACTTGAGGACACTGTGGACTCTATGTGGTATTTGAGCTGTGTCCAATACTTTGTGGGTTAGCTGGTTACATAGCAGTTCCTAATAAGACTCTCTGTTGGATAAATGTTGCACTGAACAGGGGGAGTTTCTTTATTACCTTCCTTTCAGCCTTTAGTTTCAGCTGGTTTTTGTTGTACTGTGCTGCGGCAGGTTACAATATTGAGATGTGCCAGGTCCCAGCGCCGAGGCAGCACTACGGAGGCAGATTCTATGCTAGTTCTGTTAGTCTGTATCTACATTCAGGGATCAGGAATTTTATTTTACCCCAGCTTCTCCACTGCATGGAGAAATGTCTGTTTTGTTAGCGGGTTTGTTTGGGTGGGATGGGTTGCTTTTGGGGTGTGCGATGGCTCCCTCTGGGTAAGCGGCACTGGGCTGGTTCTATTATGGAGTTGGTTTGATGATGGGTACCCTTAAGATTATGCTTGGAATGTGCGGGGATTAGGCCAGACTACTAAACGACATGCTGTCTTACATGCTTTGCAAACACACCAACCGACAATCCTTTGTCTCTTTAACACATCTTACTCCCGATAAAACCCACCTGATTCATAAGGTATAGCTGGCGCATGAGTTCCACTACCTATTCCACACATGCGCGAGGAGTTAGTATCCTGGTACATAGAACTCTTCCATTTGCTGCTAGAGATGCCTGTATTGATAGTGAGGGACGGTTTGTATGTGTTGACTGCTCCATATTCCACTTTAGGCTGATATGGGTGGCGGTGTACATTCCCCCACCATACTCTAGTGGGATTCTGATAAGACTTCTAGCATTCGCAGCTAAATTCCCTAATGTACCCATTTTGTTGATGGGAGACTTTAATATGTATTTGGACAGGTTCCTTGATAAGTTTGACCCAGCTGCCCGTGGCCCGGGTAGCTCCCCCACCTCACTGGCTAGGTTGCTATCGGAGATTGATTTATGTGACCTATGAAAGGTTATGCTCCAGGGAGAACGGCAGTACTCGTGCTACTCCTCCTTGCATAACTCACTGTCCAGAATATACCTGGTGATTGGATCTCCATCCTTAATGATTATAACTCAGGAGGTCACTTACCTTCCCCGCAGCATTTCTGATCACTTCCTGGTTCTGTTACAGTTGTGTCTAGGGACTTTTGAGCACAGTCCGAGGCCTCTGGCTTCGTCCACTAGTACTGCAATTTCTAGTGCCATTCTACCCTTTTTTGGTGTTGTAACACTATAGGGTCTGCATCTGATATTGTTTTGTCCACGGTGTGTAAATATATTGAAAGTCTGTCACTGGAGAATGCAGCTAGTTGGAAGGAAGCCCAGTGTTTGAAGTTTTTTGCAAGTTAGAGCCAGGGATAAGCAATTTTTTAAGACCCAGAAATTTTCACTGAGGGGGGAGAGCGCTGGTCACTTACTGGCTACTGTCATCAAAACACAATCTGGCCCCTCATGTGTGACCTCTATTAGAAATATACAGGGGGACCTGGTTACTGGGGATAATGATATCTTAGGAGAGTTCCATGCTCATTTCAAGGATGTATAGAAGTCTAGGCTGATGGTTGACTCGACAGACAGAGATAATTATTTATCAGCCATATCCATACTTACTCTCTCTGTGGAGCATAGACAGCTGCTTGATGGGGAAATCTTGCTGGAGGAACTTGAGATGGCGTTGAGGTCTTTCCCTAATGAGAATGCGCCTGGTGGGGATGGCTTGCCAGGAGAATTTTACAAAAAACACCAAGAGATCTTACTCCCACATCTCCTTAATGTCTTCAATGACTCTCTTCGGACTGGCATTCTTCCCAACTCGATGAGAGAGGCGATTGTGGTGGTGATCCCAAAACCAGGTAAGGATCCTACACAGGTGCATTCTTACTGGCCTATTTCCCTGTTGATAGTGGACATTAAAGTACTAGCCAACGTCCTAGCTAATAGATTGAGCGTCATTAATACTGTTATTCACGAAGATCGGTCTGGCTTTATGCCTGGGAAATCCATATCCTTAATTCTCAGACGTCTGTCCTTTGACCTTCAGTGCCGTGCTCTCACTTGACGTGGGCAAGGCTTTTGATAGTGTTGAGTGGGAGTACCTTTGGGCAGTTATGACAAAAATAGGGTTTAGCCCGGTTTTCCTAAAGTGGGTGAGACTGTTTCATAATGAGCCCAGGGCTAGAGTTCAGGTCACTGGGGGCTACTGTGACATCAGAAGTGGCCTTAGAGAGAGGGACAAGGCAAGGCTGTCATTTGTCCCCTCTTCTGTTTGCCATTGCCATAGAGCTTCTAGCGTGCCTGCTTAGAACTACACCACTAATAAATGGCTTTAGAAGGGGAGATATAGAGGAGCGAGTCTCGTTATACGAAGACAATATGCTGCTGTATGTAGGAGTTCTGGCCTCATCATTAGACCCATCATATCTCTGACTTCTGAATTTGGCAAGCAGTGTGGGTTGCTTATTAATTTGAGCAAGTCGGTGATACTGCCGTTGTCACCGCCTTCAGAGTCTTTGTCATACCATTCTCAAAGTTGTCATCCTTCAAATACTTGGGAGTTGAGGTGTCCACTAATCCACATAGATACATACAAGACAATGTAGTGCCACTACTTGCTAAGTTTAAGCAAAACCCAACACGTTTTTCGTTGTGTAAGACTAAAAGAAACAAAGAATCGGGTGGTCTACTGTCTAGCAATGCCCAGCCCTTTAATTATATTTTCTCACAGCCCAACTGCAGCATTTTAAAGGATGATGAAACACGGCTGGAGGAGCCAGAAGAAATGGCAAATTAGTTGAATGGGCATCAGGACGCTTCCCACCCCTGGCGGCCCTGGAAGGGAGAGTGGATCAAAGATTAGGATCTGCCCCAACTTTGGTGCTAATGAGGAAAGTGTGGGCCAAGGCTAGAGTGCTTCTTAGGGTCTCAGGACTTCTAAATATGTCTCCCATGTGGAACAACCCCGTCTTGCCAGAACTTTCCCAACTGAAGGGATTCTCTCTATGGGAAAGGAAAGGGATTTGGAATATTGGACAGGGCCTCCCGGGGCCTCTTGAAGCAATTTCAGCAATTGTGCTGAGTTCGATCTACCCTCCAGTCATTTCTACTTACAGACAAGACACGCATTAGATGCCCAATCCAAAACACTATCGCTGCAGTATACATCTAATCAGGCGCTTGACTCTGTAAGATTGGATATAGAGGAGACTCCTGTTGTCCAAAATGCAGCGAGTCAGAGGCTGATCTGTTACATAAGCTATGGAGCTGCTGTGCATTAGGCGTATATTGGAGTGAGGTAGTACAGCTAATCAATAAAGTGTATAGTGCAGATTTCCCTCTTGATTCTATAATGTGCTTACTCTGTATTTTTGAATCTGATCAACTACAGACGACTATAATAGGAATAAATAGGATGTTGTACCAGGCACGTAAAACCCTGGCAGCCAAGTGGATATACAACCACTGTATCCTGTTATAGCAGAGTACATAGCAAGACTGAATGTTGTTATAAGACTAGAAAGGGGGGTCTATCTCCAACAAAACCGCCTCTCGAAATTTGAGGCTATTTAAGGGTCCCTGGATTGATAGATCTGGAATCTGTAGTTTGTGGTTGGCACTTACTAGGGAACTCGTGCATCCATATTTGAGGGGGCGTATGATACTAGGGAACCTGGAGTTATGATATTATGGTGTATACCTAAATCTAACTAAGGATTGTGCTAATAATTGGGCCTTGCTGCTTCCCCAGGGGAGCCCCTTCGCTGTCCTTCTCTTCAGGGAGCCAACCCTGAATCTTTACTTCTACTCTTCTTCCTGGATATCTGGCAGCCAATTGTTACTGTGACTGTCTCGTAAGGCAGGTAAGTTAGTTGTGGGCTTGCACTTGAGCACTACTTATTGGTCAATTATGATTGTCGTGTCAATTACTATATCATTTTGTTTATTTTTGGATAAAACTCAATAAAATAGCATCTGATAAAAAAAAGTGTGTGTATACATACAGTGGATATAAAAAGTATACACACCCCTGTTAAAATGTCAGGTTTCTGTGCTGTAAAAAAATTGAGACAAAGAAATAATTTCAGAACTTTTTCCACCTTTTAATGTGACCTATAAACTGTACCATTCAATTGAAAAACAAACTGAAATCTTTTAGGTGGAAGAAAAAAAACAAACAAAAAAAACCAGGGCCCTGAAACGGATCTCACAAGCGGACCCAGAAACGCCAGTGTGAAAGTAGCCTAAGAAAATTTCAGGAAAGACCAACTAGAGCAGCTGAACTTTATTTGGGGTTAATCAGAGGCAGTTTAAATGATGGCAGGTGTATGCTGACTCCTATTTAACATGATTTTGAACGTGATTGCTTAATTCTGAACACAGCTACATCCCCAGTTATAAGGGGTGTGCACATTTATGCAACCATTTTTTTTTTATTTATTTTTTTTTCCTTCCCTCCACCTAAAAGATTTCAGTTTGTTTCTCAATTGAGTTGTACAGTTTATAGGTCACATTAAAGGTGGAAAAAGTTCTGAAATGATTTCTTTGTCTCATATTTTTATTTTTTTTACATCACAGAAACCTGACATTTTAACAGGGGTGTGCATACTTTTTATATGCACTGTAGATATGTCCTTCACTGATAGTTGTACATGGGGGAGGTGTTATCAGTGATAAATAGCATTCGCTGTGTGAGTATGTACACATAGATGGCTGTCAATCACTGATAACACCTACCCTGTGTACAACTATCAGTGACCGATAGTATTCTCTGTGTAAGTGTGTATACATAGATAGCTGTCAGTCACTGATTGTTGTACATGGGGGAGGTGTTATCAGTGATTGATGGCATTCGCTGTGTGTCAGTCACTGATAACACCTCCTTCATCTACAGCTGTAGTCAGAAATGGCAGAGATGTAAATGTATAAATTGCAGTAGTTTTACTGAATGTTTCCTACAAGACTGTATCTCAATCTGCTCAGCTCCTCCTGCTCTATAACAAGCTGCCTGCAGATTGCACTGGATTTTGTGGTGACAGGTTCTCTTTAATGTACAGCACTGAAATAGACATGTTTGAGGGCTTTGGTCTAATTAAAACAGATATCTGCTCCAGAATGTATTAATGTTTTTTATACCAGTAAACTTTTGGACTGCTTATGTAACGTCACACCAGACGTACACGGTAGAATGTGATTTTGTAAATTGCTATTTTTCGTTTAAGTGGATCTCATTAGTGATTTCATAACTATTGTATTTTCATTTTGTCTTCTGCAAAAATACTATCAACTACCAGAACTCTGTGCAGCAAATATTAATAAAAAGGGAATGAATTGAAGATTTAATTCAATGAGCAGATGCTGTCCTCTAAGACTAATATAAACGCTGTCAAAATAATTTCCCAAGAGCCGAACCTAGAAACTGTGCATGGGGGGGGGGGGGGGGGGGGGAGAGGCTGTTCAGTAGTTTGCATTGGATCGGGTAGGCTATAAGCATGATAACCTATGTACATTATAGGGTTGTCCAATTGACCGTTTCAGCTGTTGATTTCCCCTTAGTATTTAAAAAATATATATTAATAAATCCAAAAGTTAGACAGGTAACTAAGTTTTGCTTTTTATGTTTTATTTGATATATTTAACAGATATTAAATTTCCTTTTATATTGAATGGGTTGTTTTTATGAAGTTTTCTTACAGACTCCACTGCCTGGCCAAACCCGCTTTGATGATCATATCTGATCCCCGCTGCTGGGTTTCGGGGGTCCATTGCTGCCCCATCAGCTCTGCCGCTCCTGGGTCTCCCCACGTCAACATCCGGATTGATGTGGGGCACATGACTGCTGCAGCCAGTTGCTGGCCACAGCGGTGACGTTTCATATATACAGCATGTGAACAACCCCTTTAATGGCCTACCGTAATTTCAGGATAGGACGTTAATATCTGACATCCCATTCATCCACCCCATCAATATAGAAGGGTTACAGTGTACAAGGTGACCTTTTTTATGTACTATGTTGTCATGGTGTGCGTTATACCTATACTGTGGTGTCACTGTCTTGTATAATTTCTTTACTGTGACATTACTGTGTGCCTTATCCTACTATGGGAACATCACTGTATTATTTCTATACTGTGATATCATTGTGTGTTTTATCCTACTATTGTGACATCACTGTGTGCCTTATCCTACTATGGTAACATCACTGTGTATTATCCCTGTACTGTGCCTTATCCTACTATGGTAATATCACTGTATTATCCCTGTACTGTGACATCACTGTGTGCCTTATCCTACTATGGTAACATCACTGTGTATTATCCCTGTACTGTGCCTTATCCTACTATGGTAATATCACTGTATTATCCCTGTACTGTGACATCACTGTGTGCCTTATCCTTCTGGTAACATCACTGTGTATTATTTCTGTACTGTGATATCATTGTGTGTTTTTTATCCTACTATGGTAACATCACTGTGTATTATCCCTGTACCGTGACATCACATTGTATTATCCCTGTACTTTAGGGATGTCATAATAAACATAAACTTTCATATTCTGTATTTGCTGCTAATGGTGGACTAGGGCTGTATTTCGGGTATTACTATAGGGACCCATGGTTACTTGGACTTGGGACCACACAAAAGGAGACTCATAGGCTGCAGATCCCTGAATCTTGCATTGCAACAATCTGCAGTACCTTTCTCTAAGGTTACATATATACACATTAGTCACTACAGCCACAGCCCTGAGCTCTGCACAAGAGAATTGGTGCAGACGTAGATTTGAACCGGCATCTCTGAGCACAGTGGCCCAGATTTCCTATCAGTTAGACGGGGTAGACAGGAAGTCTTTAACCCCTTCACATGGCGCATGAAAAGCTGAATCCGTTCCATATGTGTGGTGTGCCGGCTGTGTAATACAGCTGGCCCCGGCCCTCAGTGGCCAGGATTGTAGATAACTCTGGTACCGGTCATTTAACACCTCATATGCAGTTTTAAATAGTGACTGTGGCATCCTAAGGAGGGCTCTCTGACCTTCAATGGGCCCCCCCTACCATGGCAAAATCCTGCAGTGCCAATACTTGCTTGGAAACCTGGGGCCTTGTGAGGGCTCAGAGGCATCCCATAGTTTACTGCCTGTCAAGGAGGTACAGAGAATCCCCACAGACTGCAATAATAAACTATTGCAGTCTATGGTATAAGTGACTGAGCAAGTGAAAAATTCTAAAGTACAAAAAAAAAATCTCTCCTTTTCCAAATTTTACATATAAAAACAAACCGCTAAAAAATAAACACAATTGATATGACCATATCCAGAAATTTTAAAAGGGGTTGTCCCATTTCCTCAGGATAGGTCATCAATATTATATCGGCTGGCCAGCATCCCCGTTGATCAGCTGTTTGAAGAGAACGCAGAGCTTGTGGCAGCGCTTCCTTCTCTTCACTGTTTACCTGCTCGCCTTCCACATCACCTGGTAATCACAGCTCCTCCATCCCATTCACTTTAATGGGAAGGAGCAGTTACGCTCCATCCGTCCCATTGACGTGAATGGGACGGAGGAGCTGTAATTACACTGTATGCCGGTCCGATGTGGAGGGTGAGCAGGTAAACTGTGAAGAGAATGTAGTGTGGAACTGTTCTTAGATAGGGGTCCAACTCCCATCACTCCCACCGTTCGCCTTGTTTTTACTAGCAGCAGCTTCGGAACTACAGAGCTCCATCCACTGTGCAGTGGCCGTGCATAGTAACTGCAGTCAGTGCTGCTCAAGTTCACTAGTTTAGCTTGGATAACGGCATAGTGTGAAAACTGTTTTCATGGGGAAATAATTAGAGAATGGGATGGTTGTATTGTAGAGTACTGTAATCTGTTTTAAGGCTACGTCATGGAAAATACCTTTTTAAATTAATGGTGTTGAAACCTGAATGACAGTAAGCATTACTTATCATCTACACCTCTTCTCCACTACTATTCAGTGAAGATGTTCATGTAGGAGGAGGAGGCAGATAAAAAAAATCCTTATCTGCTCCCTGCTGTGCGGTTCGGACACCCTGGCTCCTGGGGTGTCTTTACTGAACCTCTATTACCAGGGAATTTCCACACGGGTGCTGCTGCAGCCAATGACTGGCCTCAGCAGTGATCCTGAAGAGGTACATGACCAAGCAGTGATGTGCCGCTTGGGGACACGTCACTGCTGAGGCCAGGCATTGGCTGCAGCGCCACATGTTACTCCATCAGTGCAGGAAGTTGACAGACGGGGACTGGAAGGGCAGTGAAGAGAGACCAAAACCAGTTGCAAGGAGCAAGCAATAATGGATTTCTGCTCAGGACCCACTGGCTGGGGGAAGGGGGAATAAAAATAAAATAAAAATTCTGGATTACTCCTTTTTAAAGGCAGTGAAATTAGGAGGGGTACATTTTCTGAATGAATTACCAGCTGTATTTGGTCAAATTGCTAAATTATCTAATGAAAATCAGTTTGAAGTGACCCATTATAAAAAAAAAAAAAAGCCCACCCCCAGGAATGGATTGGCCATAGACTACAGGGAAATTTCCCCAATGTGCCGCTGCACGGGGTCGCTCCCAGAGTCAGTTATGTACTCGCCACAGGTGCCCTCCTGATTCCTGAATACTGTATTTCCATCCTGAGGCAACTGGAGTAGGAGGACAGAACGTGGCAGCCAACGCTCGCCACCACCAAGGGGCAGCTTCTAGGGAGGTATTTTGTGCTGCACTGTGGTTTTTGTTGCTGCTCGGGCAGTTTATTGTGCTGCACTGCTGGGGAGGTATTTTGTGCCACAATACGGTATTGCTGGCGCCGCCTACTTGTGTTGCCCCACCTTTTGTCAATTTTGACCCACCTACAATATGGGGCCACTTTAAGTTCCTAGTCTGCTCCTGCCCACCCCAAAGTTACACTGTAGTTATCACACACACTTATTGACAATCCTTCTTTAATAAATGGCCCCCTTGTGTTTTATGACTAGTTGCTTTTACATTTCCTCTGCTTGTGTAAGAATTCAAAGAGTCTAAGAAGTTTGTCACATACTAAAGTATAGGAAAGTGTGACAGTATGCTCCATACCTACAGACTATGAAACTTTATGGCTACATGACCTCCATTTTTCTAACATTTAAGCCATGTAAATGGTCTTTTTCATTTTCTGCTGCCCATTGTTTGCGACGCTATTCTAACCGGCATAGAAAACCGTGTGGTTATTGCAGCCCAGACATAATCCATTCTCATCCTTAAACTCAAGGTTATACAAGGGGTTACATGAGCCAGCACAGCAGCCACTTAAGTGAAATATTTGCTGTTCACTTGGATTGCCAATTTCATGCTGTAAAACTCTGTAAGTGGCAATTTTGATGTTAACCCTCAGAAGACAATTGCCTGCTAGAGTAATTGCTTCTCTTTGCTATTATTTGTATCCCAGTCCTCTGAAAAGGGCTTCATAAATAATGCATTATTTTTAAGTAAAAAAAAAAAAATATATATATATATATATATATATATATATATATATATATATATATATATATATATCTATATAGCCTTAATTTTTGGACTATAACACTAAAGTTGGGGGAGAAGTGGCATTGCGCCTTATAGTCCAAAAGCCAAGTACTGCTTCCATTATGGAAGTGGTTAACAGCATGCTGGAGGTACGAGAGGTAAGGGCAGCGCTGGCTTTACTCGCCCTCTCTGGTCTTCGTCCAGGTTCTTCAGTGCACAGTGTCCTGACCATGCACAGCGCCAAGACGTAGTGCATGTGGGTCCGCCGCTGTGACGTCTGGTCACAGTGCAGCACGGGCCAGAAGTGGTTCGACGAGGGATGGGTCTTGGATCTGTAGCACTGTCCCGGACAAGTTTTTAATATAAAAAATAAACGTCTGATCAGATCTGAGGCTGGGGTGTCTGATCTAAGGCTGATTAGGAATGTTTGGTCTGAGGTCAGATGGAAAATATATTTTTTCCGCTTTCAAATCCTAGTTGGGTCTTAAAGTCTGAAAAATATGGTATATACAGTCATGTGAAAAAATTAGGACACCCTTTGAAAGCATGTGGTTTTTTGTAACATTTTTAATAAAAGGTTATTTCATCTCCGTTTCAACAATACAGAGAGATTAAAGTAATCCAACTAAACAAAGAAAACTGAAGAAAAGTCTTTTCAAGATCTTCTGTAAATGTCATTCTACAAAAATGCCTATTCTAACTGAGGAAAAAGATAGGACACCCTCACATGTATTCCCTCTTAAATTGGCTCAGATCTCACACAGGTATATCACACCAGGTGCACATAATTAGTAGATCGTTACTCTGCATGTTGAATGAGGCTTGCCCTATTTAAACCTCAGACATTTAGTTTGGTGTGCTCCTGACTGTTGAAGTGAGAGTGAGCACCATGGTGAGAGCAAAAGAGCTGTCAGAGGACTTCAGAAAAAAGATTGTAGCAGCCTATGAGTCTGGGAAGGGATTTAAAAAGATCTCAAAAGATTTTGAAATCAGCCATTCCACTGTCCGGAAGATAGTCTACAAGTGGAGGGCTTTCAAAACAACTGCCAACATGCCCAGGACTGGTCGCCCCAGCAAGTTCACCCCAAGAGCAGACCGCAAGATGCTAAAAGAGGTCTACAAAAACCCTAAAGTGTCATCTCGAGAACTACAGCAGGCTCTGGCTACTGTTGATGTAGAAGTACATGCCTCTACAATCAGAAAGAGACTGTACAAGTTTAACTTGCATGGGAGGTGTGCAAGGAGGAAACCTTTGCTTTCCAAGAGAAACATCGAGGCCAGACTGACATTTGCCAGAGATAAAGTTGACAAAGACCAGGACTTCTGGAATAATGTTCTTTGGACAGATGAGTCCAAAATTGAATTATTTGGACACAACAGCAGAGGACATGTTTGGCGTAAACCAAACACAGCATTCCAAGAAAAGAACCTCATACCAACTGTGAAGCATGGAGGTGGAAGTGTCATGGTTTGGGGCTGCTTTGCTGCAGCAGGACCTGGTCAGCTCACCATCATAGAATCCACGATGAATTCTACTGTGTATCAGAAGGTGCTTGAAGAACATGTGAGACCATCAGTTAGAAAATTAAAGCTGAAGCGGAACTGGACCATGCAACATGACAATGACCCAAAACATACTAGTAAATCAACCAAAGATTGGCTGAAAAAGAAGAAATGGAGAGTCCTGGAATGGCCAAGTCAAAGTCCAGATTTGAATCCCATTGAGATGCTGTGGGGTGACTTGAAAAGGGCTGTACGTGCAAGAAACCCCTCAAACATCTCACAGCTGAAAAAGTTCTGCATTGAGGAGTGGGGTAAAATTTCCTCAGACCGATGTCGAAGACTGGTAGATGGCTACAAGAACCGTCTCACTGCAGTTATTTCAGCCAAAGGAGGTAACTCGCTATTAGGGGCAAGGGTGTCCTATCTTTTTCCTCAGTTAGAATAGGCATTTTTGTAGAATGACATTTACAGAAGATCTTGAAAAGACTTTTCTTCAGTTTTCTTTGTTTAGTTGGATTACTTTAATCTCTCTGTATTGTTGAAACGGAGATGAAATAACCTTTTATTAAAAATGTTACAAAAAACCACATGCTTTCAAAGGGTGTCCTAATTTTTTCACATGACTGTATTTGTATTTCTATAATAGGAGGATCACAGCTCTGAAGGCTGCAGAGATTAATTATTTTACCTGGAGCTCCACCACTATTTTCAGGATTACTTATTAGTATATGGGGGATTTATATTGACACTTTGAAACTGAATCTGGACATACACTTGAAATAAGTGACGGGGATAACTTTTTACCAGCAGGGAGTGGATATTTATTACAGGTAGAAGAAGGGCTAACGCTGCTCATACACATATAATCTGTCGGCCGAATGCACACTTGAATGGGAGCTGAGCTGCACTAACCAGCTCCGTCCACTGCACACCATGAATGGAGCTGTAGTTCTGCCTCCTACTTCCTGTAGCTCTGGAACCGAACAGCCAATCGGCGGGGGTACTAAATGTCAGACTTCCACCAATCAGATATTGATGGCCTATCCTGAAGATGGACCATAAATATTAGTGGACTGGATAGCACCTATAAAGATTATCATATGCACGCATTATTAATTGATTAAAATTGACCTGAAAAATTAGCACACTGTTGAGACACTTGCTGAAAGAAGCCTAACAGAAAGAATATATCAACGTTTTCAGGAATGGAATGGTTTTAAATTTGTGTTAAAGGTTCCATCTTTTTTTATTTGGGGGGGGGGGGGGGGGGAAGAGATGTGGCATAGGGCCACTTGTTATAATTTATGCCAGAAAATTTGTGTAAATTCTACCTGAAATCAACACTCGCCCCTAGCCTTAGCATAGGTCATCAATAACAGATTGACTGACTTCCAGTAGCCTCACTCTTCAGCTATTTGGAAGGGATGCAGTGCGAATGCGAATGCTGCATCCTCCTCAGTGTTTACCTGTATGCTGTCTCCATTGCAGCAGTGGTGCAGTGTCATTACAGCTTCCTCTCCCGGTCACTTGAATGGTACGAACAGTTGTAATTACACTTCACTGCCACTACAACAAAGGGGTTGTGCAAGAATGGCCAGACTTGTAAAGGGAAGGTTACTTACCGGTTTTCTGGCACCTGCTGCCTGCTCCTTTTCCAGGCCTGCCAAGCTCCTGGTCATGATGGGCAGTGATTGGCTGCAGGCGATGTCAAACTGGATGTTTACAGCGCGTTAAGTAAGCTTGCCTTTACAGCACTGGCCAAGTAGGTGGGCGTTTGCTTCCCCTTCCCCCTTCAGTTCATGCAAAACCACTTTACGGTGTCCAAACACAGTACTGGAAAAGAAGCTCAGGTCTGGGGGATTAAAACGTGCCTTATTCTTTGTTCCTATTGGATATAGGCCATTGCTCGATAGGGGTCCAGCAGTGCTTTTGCTGGTATCTCCCTGTCAGAAATGAAATGCACGTTTGGGAAGTTTCAGAAGGAATAGAGTTTCCGACCCGATGTCTTTCTTGAAAAGAGTCTCAGGAGTTTTGTTAATTCAGAACTACTGACAGACATAGATATGGGCCAAGGATGGGAGGTTATACATGCCTCTGTCCTTGGTGCTGAAAAAAAAAACAGCTTAGAATTTGGTGGACGCCACTCTGGCAAGAGCACCAGGGAGGGTCTGCAGGCTTCAGGCTCCGCGTATGAGTAACACCACAGCCTCTCTACTTTGCTGTGAGATCAGAATTGGTTCAACAGCTCAGAATTCACCAATGTAATCTTCTTGGGTGTATCTACAGTGTGAGAAAATAATTTTGACTAGGTTGCATCCTTAAAGGGAACCTGTCATGAACTTTATGCTACCCATTCTAACGGCGGCATAACGTAGAGACAGGTGAGTTGATTTCAGCGGTCTGTCATTTATAATCTAAAAGTAAGTGGTTGCCGAGAACCAGCATCACAATCATTGGAGCACAGGCGTGGAAAAGAGTCACGGTTGCCTTAGAAAAGTCCTGGTTATTCATGAGCTCCTGCTCTCCTGCCCACCTGCTGATGACTGACAGTCTTCTTCCTAGTTTTCATTCTTTCTCTCTATGAGAGAACTGACAATTTTATGTGCAGGTAGGTAGGGAAAGCAGGAGCTCATGAATAACTGTGACTCTTCTCAGGTAGATGTGACTCTTTACAAGGCCTGGGCTGCAATGATTATGATGCTGGTTCTCAGCAACCACTTACTTTTAGCTCATCAGTGACACACCGCTGAAATCAGCATTTCTGTCACTAGTTTATGCTGCCCTCAGTGAGGTCAGCATAAAGTTGATGACAGGTTCCCTTTAACCCCTTAAGGACCAGGCTCATTTTCACCTTAAGGACCAGGCCATTTTTTGCAAATCTGACCAGTGTCACTTTAAGTGCTCATAACTTTAAAACGCTTCGACTTACCCAGGCCGTTCTGAGATTGTTTTTTCGTCACATATTGTACTTCATGACACTGCTAAAATTGGGTCAAAAAAGGTAATTTTTTTGCATAAAAAAATACATTTTTTACCAAAAATTTTGAAAAATTAGCAAATTTCAAAGTTTCAGTTTCTCTACTTCTGTAATACATAGTAATACCCCCAAAAATTGTGATGACTTTACATTCCCCATATGTCTACTTCATGTTTGTAGCATTTTGGGAATGATATTTTATTTTTTGGGGATGTTACAAGGCTTAGAAGTTTAGAAGCAAATTTTGAAATTTTTGAGAAATCTTCAAAATCCCACTTTTTATGGACCAGTTCAGGTTTGCAGTCATATTGTGAGGCTTAGATAATAGAAACCTCCCAAACTTTATTAACCCTTTAGGTCTTCCACAAGAGTTGATGGCAGATGGAGAAACAATTTTGAAATTTCTATTTTTTGGAAAATTTTCCAATATAATTAATTTTTTCCAGGAGTAAAACAAGGGTTAACTGCCAAACAACACTCAAAATGGGTTGCCCTGATTCTGTAGTTTACAGAAACACCCCATATGTGGTCGTAAACTACTATTTGGCCGAACGGGAGCACATAGAAGGAGGGGAACACCATATGGGTTTTGGAAGGCAGATTTTGCTGGACTGGTTTTGTTTATACCATGTCCCATTTGAAGCCCCCTGTTGCACCCCTAGAATAGAAATTTCAAAAAAGTGACTCCATCTAAGAAAGTACACCCCTCAAGGTATTCAAAACTGGGTTTACAAACTTTGTTAACCCTTTAGGTGTTCCACAAGAGTTAATGGCAGATGGAGAAACAATTTAGAAATTTCTATTTTTTGGAAAATTTTCCAATATAATAAATTTTTTCCAGGAGTAAAACAAGGGTTAACTGCCAAACAAAACTCAAAATGGGTTGCCCTGATTCTGTAGTTTGCAAAAACACCCCAAATGTGGTCGTAAACTACTGTTTGGCTAAACGGCAGGACATAGAAGAAGGGGAACGCCATACGGTTTTTGGAAGGCAGATTTTGCTGGACTGGTTTATTTACACCATGTACCCTTTCAAGCCCCCTGATGCACCCCTAGAGTAGAAACTCCATAAAAGTGACCCCATCTAGGAAACTACGGGATAAGGTGGTTGTTGTTTTGGGACAATTTTTGGGGTAAATTAGATTTTTGGTTGCTCTATATTACTCTTTTTTGAGGCAATGTAACAAAAAAATTTAATTCTAAAATTGTTTCTACATTCGCTATTTAGTTTTGTGGAACACCTAAAGGGTTAACATAGTTTGTAAAGTAATTTTTGAATACCTTGAGGGGTGTAGTTTCTTAGATGGGGTCACTTTTTTGGAGTTTCTAGTCTAGGCTACATCAGGGGGGGCTTCTAATGGGACATGGTGTAAAAAAAAAAAACTGTCCATCAAAATCTGCCTTCCAGAAACCGTATGGAGTTCCCTTCGTTCTATGCCCTGCCGTGCGGCTATATAGCCATTTACGACCACATATGGGGTGTTTCTGCAAACTACAGAATTGGGGCAATAAATGTTTAGTTTTGTTTGGCTGTTAACCCTTGCTTTATTACCGGCAAAATGGATTTAAATTTAAATTTTGCCCAAAAATAGGTGTTTTGGCACCGTTTTTATTTTATATTTTTAACACCGTTCATCCGAGGCGTTTGGTAAAAAGTTATTTTTATAGCGACGACTTTTACGCACGCGACGATGCCCAATATGTATGGCTCTCAGACTTTGGAGACACTAAGCAGGCATCCTAAAACTGCGGCCCTCCAGATGTTGTAAAACTACAATTCCCACCATGCCCTGATGATGGCTGTAGGTTGTCTGGGCATGCTGGGAGTTATAGTTTTACAACATCTGGAGGGCCGCAGTTTGAGGATGCCTGCACTAAAACTAATATTTTTTGGGGAAAGAAAAATTGTTTTCGTGTCTCCAAAGTCTGAGAGCCATAGTGTTTTATGTTCTCTAGTGAACTGTTGGGGATTATAAAAATTTAGTACTCCATGGAAGTGTGATACTCCCTGAAGCAATCGATAATGCAGAGGCCCGGATGATCGGGGCACGTGTCACATTGAGTTGTGGTGTCCTTCCGTATCCCCCTCTTGTGACACACTCTGCACTTTTTTTGGGTTCGTCCCTTCTTTCCAGTATGGGGGACCACACCTGGAAAGTGTTGGCCAGGGACGATCCGGGCGCCTCCAGTTCCCGAGGTACTCCGGCCTGCTCTTTCCCGGTCCGAAAAGATCAGGTCCTTGAGGACTGCCTCATAGAATTGGAGGAATGTCCCTGTGCTGCCAGCGCTTCGGGATAGTACAAAAGAGTTGTACATGGCAACCTGCACCAAGTAGACCGCAACTTTTTTGTACCATGCCCGGGTTTTGCGCATGGCGTTATATGGCGTGAGGACTTGATCAGAGAGATCAACTCCTCCCATATACCGATTGTAGTCGACGATACAATCGGGCTTGAGGACCGTTGCCGCGGTACCTCGCACAGGGACTGGGGTGGTGCTGTTACCGTGGATTGTGGACAGCATAAGGACATCCCTCTTGTCCTTATACCTGACCAGCAACAGGTTTCCACTGGTAAGTGCACGGGTCTCACCCCTGGGGATAGGTACCTGGAGGGGGTAGGCAGGGAGGCCGCGTTGATTTTTCCGCACGGTCCCACAAGCGAACGTGGATCTGGCGGCAAGGGACCTGAACAAGGGAATGCTGGTATAAAAGTTGTCCACGTACAAGTGGTAACCCTTATCCAGCAGTGGGTACATAAGGTCCCACACGAGTTTCCCGGTAACACCCAGAGTGGGGGGACATTCTGGTGGTTGAATCCGGGAATCTCGCCCCTCGTACACACGAAATTTGTAAGTGTACCCTGAGGTACTCTCACAAATTTTGTATAGCTTCACGCCATACCTCGCCCGCTTTGTGGGAATGTATTGGCGGAAACTGAGTCTCCCCTTGAACGCAACGAGAGACTCATCAACCGCGACCTCCCTTCCAGGTACGTAGGCCTGCTGAAATGTGGCCCCAAAGTGATCGATGACCGGCCGTATCTTGTACAGCCGGTCATAGGCAGGATCACCTCGGGGTGGACATGCTGCATTATCGGAATAATGCAGACATTTCCGGATGGCCTCAAACCGGTGACGTATCATGACCATACTGTACAGTGGGGTCTGGTACAGGACGTCCCCACTCCAGTATTGCCTGACACTGGGTTTTTGGACTAGACCCATATGCAGCACGAGGCCCCAAAATGTCCTCATTTCGGCTGCACTGACCGGCGTCCAGCCACCGGGTCTAGCCAAAACTGAGCCTGGGTTTTGAGCGACGAACTGTTGGGCGTACAGATTCGTCTGCTCCACCATCAAATTCACCAGTGGGTTACTGAAAAAAAAACTAAAAAAGTATATTTCAGTAAACCCCACTGTGGGAATCTGGATTCCAGGATTGCCAGCGAAATGGCAGGGGGGCAGGGGGGGGTCTGGGGTCTGAAAGTTGAAAAAAAAAAGTTTGGAATAAATGTGCTTTTTTTTTTTTTTTTTTTTTTTTTCTTCTAACTTTTCCCTTCTATCCCTGCCTAAAGGTGCCTCTCCCTCACTGACCCTAACCTACCTGGGTGGCGATGGGTGCAGGAGGGTGATGGATGCCGATTTAGGGGGACACAGGAGCTGGTGCTGGACGATGCTGCACGGTCAGGGTGCTGGACAGGAAGAGGAGGGGAGAGAGGAGCGCAGGAAGTTTGAATCTCGCGCCTCTCTCCCCTGCACCAATCAGCACCCTGGACAGCGGCGTTCAGCACCAGGGCCAGCTCCGCCTCTGCAAATCCTCGGACTGCGATTGGTGGTGTAAAATTACGCCACCGATCGCAGTCTTTTTCCGGTTCATCGGGTCACAGGACACCCGAATGGACCGGAAACGCAGAAAACCGCAGGTCTGAATTGACCTGCGGTTTTCTGCGATCGCCGATACGGGGGGGTCCAATGACCCCCCCCCCTGCGTTGTTACGGGATGCCGGCTGAATGATTTCAGCCGAAATCCCGTTTCGATTAACCCCCGCGGCGCCGGAATTCAGATTTTAAGTCAGGACGTACCGGTACGTCCTCGGTCCTTAAGGACTCGGGAAATAGGGCGTACCGGTACGTCCTCGGTCCTTAAGGGGTTAAAGCTGGTAAACACATTTGTGCTCATTTACTGCTGTCTAAAGAAAAAAAATCTGACCTTCGCCTAAAATGAAAAAAATGATACCTATACCGCTTAGGCTCCTTTCACACTAGCGTTCGCTGGTCCGCTCGTGAGCTCCGTTTGAAGGAGCTCACGAGCGGACCCGAACGCAGCCGTCCAGCCCTGATGCAGTCTGAATGGAGCGGATCCGCTCAGACTGCATCAGTCTGGCGGCGTTCAGCCTCCGCTCCGCTCGCCTCCGCACGGACAGGCGGACAGCTGAACGCTGCTTGCAGCGTTCGGGTGTCCGCCTGGCCGTGCGGAGGCGTGCGGATCCGTGCGGATCCGTCCAGACTTACAATGTAAGTCAATGGGGACGGATCCGTTTGAAGATGCCACAATATGGCTCAATCTTCAGGCGGATCCGTCCCCCATTGACTTTACATTGAAAGTCTGGACGGATCCGTCCGAGGCTATTTTCACACTTAGCTTTTTTTTTGCTAATATAATGCAGACGGATCCGTTCTGAACGGAGCCTCCGTCTGCATTATTACGATCGGATCCGTTCAGAACGGATCCGATCGAACGCTAGTGTGAAAGTAGCCTTACTGTGTTGGACTGTCATATTTTATGTTGGGAACATGTGGTCTAAGCGGCTATTCTTCTGCATTTTACCAGTGAAGTGAATTACCTTTTTATCCTATTTCAATATATTTTCACTTTAATGGATCTCAGCCTAGAGGGTGCAAAGCCCTAACACATAATTTAATATAGTTTTGAAGTTTCTTCATGAAACTTTTTTTTTTTCTTTTTTTTTTTTTTTAATATCTCTAAAGTGTACATGCAGATGACTAATGACACTATATCTGGCCATTACTTCTCCTTGTATTCTGCATTTTCACCAGCTAAGGAGTGGAGACTAGCTGCTGTTATGTTTCTCATACACAGCACATGGAGGAACCAGGAGATTTTGCTTCCTATCTATCACTCGCCCAGAGTCGCTAAGAACCACCATATAGGACATTACAGAGAAGTACTGAGCAGTATTTATGTTGTCTCTACAATTCACTCCCCTTCTACTCTCTATAGATTGGGCAGTTGTAATCTCAACCTTCACAGGGTTAACAGACTCTCTGAAACTGATGACAGGATAGATCATCAGCATCTGATCTGTGGTGATCGGACACTGGGGACCCCCGCCGATCAGCCCTTTGAGAAAGCTCTGGCACTCCGGTAATCACGACAGCCTGCTCGCTGCTTACTATAGGCTAGTCAGGTCACAACCATCAGTCACGTGGCCTAGGCTCATCTCAGCCCAAGTGAAACAGCTGATGAGATTCTCAAAGAGCTAGTCAGCTTGGTCATGTGTGTCATACTCCCACCGATCAGATGCTGATGACGTATCCAAAGGATTGGTCATCATTTTCACAAAGTTGGATAACCCCCTTAAAGGGGTTGTGTCACTTCAGCAAATAACATTTATTATGTAGAGGAAGTTAATACAAGGAGCTTACTAATGTATTGTTATTATCCGTATTGGTTCCTTTGCTGGTTTGATTCATTTTTTCATCACGTTATACACTGCTCGTTTCCATGGTTATGACAACACTGCAATTCAGCAGCGGTGGCCATGCTTGCCCACTATAGGAAAAAGCGCCAGCCTATGTGTGCTCCCATGGCCCATGACACCAGAGTGGTGCGCAAGCACTGCCACCGTGGCTCGATTACCAGGTGGTTACAACCATGGAAACGAGTAGTGTATAATGTGTATGAAAAATGGATCCGCAATCCGGAAGATAAGGTGCAGTGTGAAACCGGCACGGATCGAAAGCCTACAGAAGCTCTACGGAGTACTTCTGTGGGTTTTCTGTCGGCGCTTCCGCATGCAAAAAAGTAGTTCATGTACTACTTTATTGCGTTGCGAACTGATAGTTGTGACTGAGGCTAGTGATGACATCTGATTGCCTGGCCAACTTCATTTTAAGAGGGGTGTTGCAGCCGAGACAACCTTTTTAAGCACTGGTATGGTTTATATTGGAGTCCGGATTAACCTCTTCAGGACACAGGGCGTACACGGGTACGTCCTGTGTCTTTCCGATCAGAACGGTGATCGGAACCCAGTGCTTGCTCAAATCATTGAGCAGGCACCTTGGCTAAATGCAAGGGGGGGGTCCCCCCCACTGTGTCGGCGATTGTTGCAAAACGCAGGTCAATTCAGACCTGCGGTTTGCGGCTTTTCACTGCTGCGGCGGTGCCATCGGGGCGCACTGAGGAAGCAAGCGTCCTCTCAGAGCGCCTGCGCCGAATGAGGTGCAGGCGCGCAATTTGAATTGCAGACAGGGCCAGTCGGAGGAGGAGAGCGCTCCCTGGCCCTGTCAATCAACAGGAGGAGCGGGCGTTTTTTTAAAAGGAGACACCCTACTTGCTGGTAGAGAGGTAATTTACATATGATAAAAGTGCCGTTTTTAAATAAACTAGCCAACAGAAAAGGGTAAGGGCACTATATATTGAAAAATCACAGTATAAGGATTTTAGTTAGCCTAAAAAAAAAAAAAGACTTTTGGGGGGTGACAGAAGCATTTAAGGGAAAAAAACAAAAAACTTCCTTCCGCAGACTCGCCATGCTAGGCACGTCTGTTAGAAGAGCCAATCCCCTGACATCCAGCCCGCCAGCCAGCTTGGACAGCAAGCTTAATGGAGGACAGACAGGAACGCACTTTCCCATAATCTCTTTAGTTGCGAAGCACATGCCGCAGCCAGTCGGACACCAGATGCTAGTCTCGTCTCCCTGGGTAACGCTGGGAAGAAATGGCTTCCTCGGGTGACTACCAGAATGCTCTGTGCTGTTGCTTTCCCGGAAAAGGAGGGCTGGCGCGGTCCTGGATATGCGCAGGTTAGATTATCACTTATAGGGTGGGCGTTGTGATACCAGCTCGGGTCAGACGCAGTGCACAGCGGGTGCTAGCGGTGTTTGGCTCAAAAATCACTGATGGAAATCGCTGACTGAACACTGACTGTGTGAATGAGGCATCAGTGTTCGTTCAGTGATTTCCATCATTGATTTTTGAACCAAAACCAGGTGCAGCTCTAAACACAGAACAGGTCCAGATCTTTCCCTTAGGCCTCGTTCACACTTCAGTGTTTGGTCAGTGATTTCCATCAGTGATTTGTGAGCCAAAACCAGGTGCAACTCTAAACACAGAACAGGAGCAGATCTTTCCCTTCTACCTCATGTCTGTGGAGGCTCCACTTCTGGTTTTGGCTCACAAATCACTGATGGAAATCACTGACCGAACACTGAAGTGTGAACGAGGCCTTATACTTTATATCTGTGTAGCCTACACTCCTGGTTTTGGCTCACAATCACTGATAGAAATCACTGATGTGTGAATGAGGCAATTTTTTTATATCATTATACATGTACTTAAATTTGGCGACTAAAAATTTTATTTGGCGACTACATTTTTCAGTTTAGGAGCCAATGACTTCTAGGTAATTGTTTTAGTCTGCAGCGCTGAAAAGGGTTCTGCAGCTTAGGGCTCGTTCACACGACCGTGTGATGCCCGTGCCCGTGGGGCAGGCGCGTGGGGATCGAAGACCCATTCTCTTGAATCGGTCCGCGATCCTTCCGTCCCGCTAAAAGATAGAACTTGCTCTATCTTTTTGCCGTGCGGAAGCACGGAACAGAACCCCAGAAAGCACTCCGTAGTGCTCCTGTAGTGTTCAGTTCTTCCATTCCGCATCTCCGGATTTGCAAACCCATTGAAATTAATGGGTCCGCATCCGTGATGCGGAATGGCCACAGAACGGTGCCCCTGTATTGTGGATCAGCAAATGCGGTCCGTAATACGGAAACGTGTAGCACACGTTCGTGTGATTGAGCCCTTAGAAAAACGATTTTCTTACACACTGTTAAGGAATAGTTGAGTATAGAGGGTCTTCATCTCTTGGCCTCAGAGCGCAGTTAGAGTGAATCTCGCTCCGGAAGACCTGTTCGGTCCTGTATTACACAGACCACCCATTAATTTGAATGGACACGCTGGGCAGAATTGTGTTGTGGAAGAAAAGATGGAAGCAAGCGAAAAGCATTTCAGAGTACAAAGATAAATTCTTTGGACTCAGCCTCATTGAAGCGAATGGATCCATTGTAGTAGATTTGAATACTGTTTTTTGGGTATTCAAATGTACCGTATATCTCAGATGGGTAGGCTAGCGGACGACTGAAACACAATGTGACCCCAGCCTCAAAAAATGTTGTTGCAGTTATGACAAGTCTTGGCCTATTTTGGTTCTAAACTCAGACTCCAAGAAGGTACTAACCTAAAGTCTGTTTTACTGCTGTTTATGTACTCATTCGCGTTGTACTGTTTTCCGTAAGCAGCCACGTTACGCTTGGATAGACTTAGCTTAATTTACAGTAACTCGTTCTGACGTGGCCATTTACGCTCCCTTCCTGAGCAGACAGATTTTCTGGGCTTTTTTTTTTGTATATGCAACATTAAAAGTTGTAACTTTTTTTGTTTGGTTATTTAAAGGGCATCTGTCAGCAGGATCAACCCTGTACCCACCCCCGATTCATTGCTGCATCTTTAGGAGAATTAAAAATATGCAAATTACGGCTTAAGTGCACTTTGGCGGCGAGATCATCCGTATTTTACTCCCAGAAAACCCCTTTTAAGGAAGGGAAAAACACTTTTTTTTCCACACGGTACATGTATGTTTGCACTAAATTGTTCAGGTTTAAGAAAGTAGTTTAAACCCTCAAAGATCGGGCCCATTTTTGTTTTTGCATTTTTTTATTTTATTTTTCCTCCTCACATTCCAAGAGCCTTAAAGGGGTTCTGCACCTTCATTTAACTGATGATCTATCCTCTGGATAGATCATCAGCTTCTGATCGGCGGGGGTCCGACACCCGGGACCCCCACCGATCAGCTGTTTGAGAAGGCTGCAGCGCTGCGGCCTTCTCACTGTTTACCGCCGGGCCGCCCGCCCACTGACGTCACGACTTGTATCAACTAGAGTGGGCGCGGCTAAGCTCTGTTCACTTGAATGGAGCTTAGCCGCGCCCACTCTAGTTGATACAAGTCGTGACGTCAGTGGGCGGGCGGCCCGGCGGTAAACAGTGAGAAGGCCGCGGCGCTGCTGGAGCGCCGCTGCCTTCTCAAACAGCTGATCGGCGGGGGTCCCGGGTGTCGGACCCCCGCCGATCAGAAGCTGATGATCTATCCAGAGGATAGATCATCAGTTAAATAAAAGTGCAGAACCCCTTTAAATGAATTTTCTGTTCACATAGTGGTATGAGGGTTTATTTTCTACGGGACACGTATTATTTTATTTATTTTTTTCATAATGGCCCCATTTAATTTACCATGTCTTTTATTGGAAAACGGCAAAAAATTATTTGTGGGGTGAAAATATTTGGGGTTTTGATATTACAGCGCTGAAAATGACATGACGTCCTTATTTTGCAGGTCAGTATTATTACGGCAATACCAGATTTGTACAATTTTTATTTTGTTTTACTACTTAAGAAAAAATATAAACATCTTTTGGAGAAAAATAATTTTGCATAACCATTTTGACACCCAAGAACAGCACGTCTTGACCTTTTGTTAGGAATGCTAACAGACAACAATTTTCTACTGAAATGAATAGGTCTGTATATGATCAACAAAAAATGCAAAAATGCATATCGGATGTGGACCAAATATATGGTTGTGTGAATGCCCCTTTGCAAGCGGTTAACCATGCCAGCCCTGAGAACCTTCAGAAGGCCCAGGACTGTCATGGTGACCAATCGGAGCCATGTAATTTTGCTACACGGGCTCCGATTGGAAGGCAAAGGGAGCCCCCTCCCGCATTCTAACCCAACAGATACCACAATCGCTATTGACCATGGCATTAATTAACCAGGTTCATTGCCGATACCACTCATTGTGGCTGGGTGCTTCCTGTTTTATACAGCTGACACCCGCTGCAAATAGATCCAAAGTGTTGGTCTCATGACACAGCTGAGCACCAGAAGGGAGTGCACTCCCTTAATACAGCCCTATATAATTTACATCATGTAGCTTTCTAACGGGTGAAAAGTACAAAAGTTTTGTTGGAGTGGGTCTTTAATACTAGGCAAGAGAAATAAAACATAACCGGAATAAAGTTTCAGAATCTTGAAAGTTACATCTTCCTGTCAGTACACGACAAACTGGTCTGCCGATAATCTAAATACGTTTTATCAATTAGCTCAGTTTCTCTACAAAAATTTTAATTACATGCAATTACAAAAGTATTTAGATCCAGGTGCTGGTATGAAAATTTTTGAATATTATTCTTGGTACAAACCCTTTAAGAGGCCATACTGAGCCTGGGATACCCGCGACACTGATGAGCTGACCTCTGTGGGGGGAGATTTATCAAAAAGCTGGTGCTCCGTTCTCATAGCAACCAATCAGATTCCACCTTTCATTGTCCAAAGGAGCTCTGAAAAATAAAAGGTGGAACCTGATTGGTTGCTATGGGCAACTAAGCCAGTTCTCCTTTCCACCAGTCTTGATAAGTCTCCCCCTGTAAGTGTATTTATACTGTAAATAAGTGAAGATGGCACTCTTTTTTTTTTTTTTTTTTTTTTTTTTTTTTTTTTTTTTTTCATAAGTAAAATGAAATTGGGACCACTGGGAAAAAGGTGAGTGTGAGTGCAGCTCATGGCTAAACACCAGTGTATGTGCAGCTTTAGGGCTCCTCTCGGCTTTACTAATGAGACTCCCTGCTTCTGCCCTTGTCTGCTGCATTGTAAATGTTGTTGATTTAAGTCTTGAAAAATCTTCTGATGTTATAAAATGTGACAGCCGTCGAGTTTTGACAGCAGCTCTTTCCATCGGCTTTGAGTTTAGAAGTGAGACAACCTGGGGCTTGCAAAGAGTGACTTCAAAAGCAGTTCTCGCTGGCTGGAGGTGCCATCGCTGTGTAGGGTTTTAGTGCCCGACGGCCTGCAAACAGCTGGGACTTTGTTAATATTCTCAAGTACCGACTCCTGTTGCATGACTTGCTTGTGTCATGATCCCTCTGACGCTGCAGCTTTTTTTTTTTTTTTCGTCATTTTTAGATCATTTGTCCTGTTTTTACTGCTTTAGAGGTTTGACATAGATACATCTGGACAGAACAGGAAACTGACCGATTCCTGGGGAGATACAAAGGAGTGAAGTATGAGAGATTAGGTTCTGGTCAGAAATATGATCCCCGATATCTAGTATTTTGCACACACTTTTACACATCAATTTTGGTTGGATTTCTTTATGCCAATAATTCAGTTATATGAGGAGGGCGGGTTTAGGTAGTTTGCAAACAAGAATTTTATTTATGACAGCATAGTCTTTATAGATATTAGCAGTTAAAACAGGACTGTATGGCCCAGTTTTGCAGAGGACTTCTTGTGTTTGAGTGCAGACCACTAGAGTCAGTGGCTAGGAGAGTCCATTTGCTTAAACATTTATAAAAGCATATTAGCTGAGTAGGAATCACCGGTATCCTTTGCCAAATGGAAGATGGATATTCCTTAGAGGATTACCACATGATAGAGATCTATGATCATTAGCGCACTGGATCAACTCGCACAAATAAAATGGTTACACACATTTTGACTCTGGCCTGGTTATCTAAGATGCATAAGCTTCCGAACCCTAATTGTTCAAGGTTTGGGGATGCGAATGGTTCTCAGTGCCCAGTTATACAGACGTATTGGTCAGAGCCTAAACTGATGTCTCTAACAACATGAATTAAAAAATTACCGCAGCACTGCCACTGTGCAGATCCACTCGCTGATCCCTGGTCTTCTTCCTGCCCGTGCTACACTGTGATTGGACGTCGCACAGCATCTGGTCATAGTGTGCTCCTACGTGCGCTATGTCCTGATGCTGTATGCTGTCAGGACATGCGCAGCGTCTGGAAGAAGGCCAGGGAGAGGTGAGTACAGCCTGCATACTTATGTAAAAAGTGTGTCTTATAGTCTGAAAAAACATGGTATTCCTGACTATTATATGTAAGTTGCTATATCGGTCATATCTGCTTCATAGAGTTAGACTCAAGTTACAATGGTTTAAAGTTAACAATGTTTGTCCAGGAACCAATTAATATTGCAGTTTGAGGGACCACTGTACATGGTATTGTAAGGCTACTTTCGCACTAGCGTTTTTGCTGGATCCGACAGGGCTCAGCAAAAACTCTTCCGTAACTGATAATACAACCATCTGCATCCGTTATGAACGGATCCGGTTGTATTATCTTTAACATAGCAAGGATAGATCAGCTCCTTTGAAAGTCATTGGGAGACAGATCCGTTTTCTATTGTGTGAGGTTGTGTCACAGTTAAACGGATTCGTCCCCATTGACTTGCATTGTGGGTCATGCCGGGTCCGTCTTCCCATGCTGCGGTTTTGCTCTCCGATATGAGAACGCAACCAAATGGAACAGAATGCATTTTGAAGCTTTGCGTTCTGTTCAGTTATGTTTTGTCCCCATTGACAGTGAATTATTAAAGTATTCTCATATAACTTAGCTGAACCCTTTCCTTATGGGTCCCTGGTCATGTTATTTACAGTACCCTCTCCTGTGCGGCTGACTTCCTGTTCCTTCTGGAAGCTCCCAGGTGTCTCCCTTCCCATCCCAGCTCCATCCTCATTGCTCCTCTGTATTACCCCACATACATATCTAAGGGAACAGGAGGGCAGTAATATAGTCGGTGCGCCCATACAGTGATTAGCTGCAGAGTTATAAAACTCCCCTAATTCACCGCCTGTCTATATGTCTGTGTGCAGAATCTATGGAGTATTTCTGTGGGATGCAGTTTAACATTACTCTTTGCCTCTTGCTTGTAAGAACTGAAATGGGAAAATCTATCACAAGCAGGAGGCAGGGAAGACGGGCTGCAGCTGTATCGCATTAGCTCTCACACAGCAGGTTCTTGTGTTGAAAAGCATGCAGAAACTGCCTACCACTGGTGTCAATGGGAATCCACGCTGGCGTTCATGCAGTTGCGGATTATTTATGTCAAGATTGCAAGACCCCGCCAAGAAATGGCCTGGACACTGCCGAAAAGTGTGTTCCACCCACAGATTAGCCCCAAGAGCCTAAAACCATGTGCGGACCTGACGCAATCAAAGTTACATTTAGGGAACATTTGATTTCTGTGTCACTGATCTGTCTCCAGCTGCCCTTAGTGCGAGGAAACTGAAAAGAAGACCGGTGGGGTAAGAGGACTTTGTTAGTGTAGTGTATGAACCACTAGTGTTCAGCGCAGGTCAGTGGTGTTATACCTACAAAATTTCTTCTACTGGTGGGCCCAAAATGCCCCAGTCTAACATTGTGAGTAGTGTGCCCATTGCCTTTTATTTGTTTGAAGTACCGTACTTATCAGTCCGAGCATGCATGGAACAATTTTAACACTTTTGTTATTGATACCTGAAATATTGAAGAATATATACTTTATTATACTAGCAGCATGGTAATTTCCATTTTTGGTTACACTTTCTATAAAACGGGGTGACCTCAGTGAAGTAGTAGAGTATCGGTATTAATCTATGTCAGTCTTTTCTATGCTCCTATCAACCAGGATAGGTTTATAGAGGTGCATTAAACGTGTAGATAATGTAAAACCATACAACTTTTGAGGATTGTATGAATGCCACACGTAAACGGGCATCGTCTACAAAATGAAACCGTGCATTCACAAAGTTGCCAAACCATCCCTTGAAGGACATTTTAAATGAAGAAGTATTGCAATATATGCTCAATCAATGTATTGTAAGGATTTTTGTCTACATTACATTATCCTCTCTGGTAGTACCCCCTGCTGTTAATCCTTCTGGTCCGCCTCCTGCATTCAGAGGTGGACTGACATGTTTCATAGCGTCCCCGTCCACTTCCCTTCCCATCCGTTCTGGCATAGTGATCTCATAGAGAAGCAGCTAGAGGCCTAGACCTCTTTCACTTATTCATACTTGCAAACTCATAGAAATACAGTATATAGCTACATATTGGACAGTATATAGATGCATATCTACAGCACCGTCCGTATGGCCGCCATACTTGAATGGGGTCCGCAATCCGCACCGCAAAAAAGTAGTGCATGCAGGCACGGACAAAAACCACACTGAATCACTCCGTGGTGCTTCCGTGGGGTTCTGTGTCTCCGTTCCGTACCGACTTTCCGGGCAACGGCCATGTGCATGAGGCATTAAACCGTGTGTGTATATAGAGCAGATCTACTATATGATAATGTATTAACCTTTTGGTATGTTCAGTTTTATAAGAATAGATTGCCAGTACAGTTGTTCTCATGTATCAAGGGCCCCCCTAGGCGCATGAACAGGCGAGTGCATCTTTTATACTTTCTCCGTGTATTGAATTTATCTTTCACTTGATTTTCAATGATTGGATATTACACTTAATTTTTCATTGTGCTGCTAGAATATGAAATGTCTTTGTGAAAATTAAAGGGCAGACCTGGTTAGACTCAGTCATACATTCAAGCTTTTTATTACATTAATAGACAAATATCATGTCAGTTGATTCCTTTAAAGGTCCTGCTAACCATTTAACAGTATAATAACATTTGCAAAGACAGGTGCACTATGCGGTCTAACTAAACCCTCATACTGATGTTAAAATTGAGAGATTAGCCAACATATCCTACTGTGGAGGACATGTCTGAGCCCGACCACCGCGCCAAGGTTTCTAAAGTAGCTTGGGACCTAACGCTAAACCTACCTGTGCCATATGGGCAATGCCAGAAGCCAGTGGGCAAATTACATGAGCACAAGGTCCGACTCATAGCCAACTAACCAGCAGCTATGCATTTTTGCTGCGGTTCGCTATTAGCAACGGCTACAAGTGCAGGATTTGCTTCCCCTTATACACATGATGCACAACTGCATGTGGGTTTGAGCACTCCTGCCTGTTTAATACCACACCATTCTTTTCAGTTTGTGTGTGTGTGTGTGTGTGTAATATATATATATATATATATATATATATATATATATATATATATATATATATATATATAGAGAGAGAGAGATGCTTGGAGGTGTATAAACTCCAATTTAAATGAGCCTGTTTTCCATCCACAGGCTACATTTAGGTGCACCTGCGAGGCCTGGGCCATATCAGCCAGTCTTGAGTGGGACTCGCAGACTCCTCCCTCCTCCCATTGCAAGCATGGCCACATGCTGGAGGTAACCGGTGAGTTGGCTATAAGTCGGACCTTACGCTCCTGTAATTCGCCCACTTGCTCCTGGTATTGCCCATATGGCACAGGTAAGTGAGTGTTAGGACCCGAGCTACTTAAGAAACCTTGGCGCGGTGCTCAGGCATGTCCTCCACAGTAGGATATGTTGGCTAATCTCTCAATTTTACCATGAGTATGAGGGTTTAGTAAGAACGCAGCGTGCACCTGTCTGTGCAAATGTTATTTTGTTATATTGATTATCACATCCACATAATTGCTATCTTGTGTAGGATGTCTATTGTGGTACTGTGGTCCGCCTGCGGGCAGACTCCACTGTATGCATTTTTGCTGGGGATCGTCATTAGCAATGGCTACAAGTGCAGGATTTGCTCCCCTGTAGACACATGCACAACTGCATATGGGGTTGAGCACATCCTGCCTGTGTAACACCACACCATTTTTTCAGTTGGTTTGTATATAGACCTGCTAACCATTTACCCTTTGTCATTGATGGAAATAATAATGAGTCACTGAGAAAGTAGTTTGTACTTTCGGATTTCAGTGCCTGTTTGTGTGGTTTCTACAAGGGAACTTACTGCACTGAGGCTTGACTTTCACAGGTTGACTGCAATGTAAGGGGCCTTTCTCGATGCAGAAATTTCCACCACTTAAGGTCATTTCCATTCATCTGAATTGTGGTGTTTGGGTAGCACTATTCAGGTAAATGGAACTGCTGCATGAGAAAGCACTTTTAAAGGGGTTGTCCTCTCCCATGGATAGGCAATCAATAGCTAATTGGCGCAGGTTTGACATCCCACACCCTCAGCAATCAGTTCTTTCAGAGTAGCTCTTAAGACCGGAAGCCACCCCTGAAACTGCTGCACTCTGTCCATTGTTTTAGTGCTGTGTCCATTCACTTCAGTGGGAGCAGGGCTGCTTCATTACACAATGAACGGAGCTAATCTGGAAAATCTGATCGGCAAGGTGTCAGAGCCCTACGATCAGATATCGATGGTATTCTAAGCAAATGCGCAGCATATCTGCCATTTCTCAGCCACTTTTAAAAGGGGTATTCCAGTTATAACAACTATCAGATTGGTTAGGGTCCTACCGCTGGGACCCCCACTGATCACAAGAACTGGGATCTGTACCCTGTGGAGCCTCCCTAAAGTGGACGGAGCAACTGATTGAAAATGCATGCTGCTTCTCCATTCATTTATATGGGAGGTCCGGAGATAGCCTAGTGCTGCACTCGGTTGTCTCTGATGCTTCTATAGAAATTAATGGAGCCGTGGCGCACTTCTCTGACTTTTATTTGTATTTTTTTATTTTTTCTTCAATCTGTCTAACTATATAAGATGTGAAGATAAAAAGTGTAGATTTTGCTCATTACATGCAGTCAGATTTTGGCTTCCTAGCATCGGATACAAAGCGGATCAGTAATTTGATGGGTTCTTGTGGGCGCATTCCGTACTTTTTAAAATCATGACAAACCAACTTCACCCAAATCATTATATTTAGGCCTCATGCACACAGCCGTATCCGTTTTGCTGCTACCGGCCATGTGCATCCCACATTTCCTTTTCCAAAGGTCCCGCACTGTCTGCAAAACGGACAAGAATAGGACATGTTCTATAATTTTTTTTTTTTTTTTTTTTTCGGGGCTCATTGAAATTAATGGGTCCGGATCTAATCCACAAAAAATGCAGATCGGATGCGGACCAAAAATACAATCGTATGCTTAGGGCCCGTTTTTTTTCCAGCCGGGCAGGAGAGACTCCATATCATTACCAGCCCCTATGAATGTAGTCTGTAGACTTCAACCCCAAGTCTGGTTACCACTGATTTATACCATCACCTGAAGAATTAGATGTTTGCTACCTAGCCGGACTGAGCAGGCAGCTGGCTAATTGTCCCTTTTTATTGGATCTGTATTCTAGAGCTGCACAGTAGAACAGCTGGCTGTGTTTAGAAACCTTCTGTGTTAGCATTTATTCCTGTCTGGTAGGCAGTGAAGCATATTTTCCCACTGTGGTATATGGAATGCCCTTTTGGGTATTCATTGGCTTATACCTTGAATTAAAACTAAGAAACCAATGCGGAAAGGTTAGTATTTTCCATTCCAGTGCATTCATTATCCTCATTATAAGTTTTTGTAGATGCTGATTTATTTAAAATAATAATCGTACCATGATGTCTGATAGGAAGCTGATTCGGGGTTAGGTTATTATTAGCATTGCATTTCTTAGTCAAATGTTCTTCTGTATTTAGGAACTTTATATATCTTTATATACACTCATTCACAAAACAATAACCCACCAAGAACGAAACTTTGTAATCGTGATTAAAATATTAGAGAGTGTAAGGAGAAGTTTATTGGGTGAAAACTGTACAGTAGAAAGGAGGTTCCAGTACCCCTTTGGGCATCCTCTAGCCTGGATACAAGATGAGATACAGTTGGACGTGGAGGCATACAGATTCTGTGTGGTATCCTATGGCATATTTGCCTAATGATGCTGCAGCTGGCCCTGTATATCCTGCAGTCTCGTAGGTTGCCGAAGCTGGCATCCCAGCTGGTCCCATAAGCTTTCAATTGATAATAAATCTTGGAAGCCCCATCATGAGAGGCAACACATGTGGAAGCACATATTGTTGAGCTGTTAGTGTTCCTCACATCACTACTTGGGATGACCGACTGTCATATGCCACGGCTCTCCTGATCATTGCACCAGCAGTTGGGTCAGTGTGTATCTCCACAGCAAAGGCAAGATTAAGTTGCTCACCACAAGGCCTCCATACTCGAATACAACCATTGTCTGATCCCAAACAGAACCTGGATTCGTTACTAAAGACAATACAGTTTCAGTCCATAGCAGTCCAGGTTTCTCATTCACAACACAACTGCAAACGAGTGCAGTGGTGGCTGGATGTAAGAGACAGGGTTCATAATGGGTGCCAGGACACCAAATTTAATTCTTCTAAGTGCCTGGAAATGGTCAGAGTAGGGACAGGGATGTGTAATGAAGGTGTCACCCCGATGGTGTACAACAAAATTCTGGGAGCTGCTTGTGCTTTTTGGTGGATCAAATGATCCTCTCTACTGGTGGTATTTTTGGGATGTTCTGAGCCTGTTTACTGCATGTGTGTGCCCTCAACACCTCCTAACAGCTAGGTCAGAACTGCCTAGATGATGTGCAGTTTGGTAAAATGACCATCCAGCTTCTCTTAGTCCAATGATACCCTACTCTCAAAGTCTGTTAACTGGGTAAAATGTATTTGAGTGCTTTTGTACACTACCCAAAAGTAGTTTCTGAAAGTCTTGTTATAGGGCAGTAGGAGAGACCTCACCTGTAATCAGTTATCTGCCTGGGACATAACTACATGCCACATTTTTGCAGCAATCTGACATTTTTGTTTTTAAATTTAGTTTGGGTATATAGCACCAGCATATTCCACAACACTGTACATGTGTCAACCTCGGGAGAACATATAAAACTCCATGCAGATGCTGCACTTAGGCCTATTGCACACGGCCGTTTTTTTTCCCCTGTTTACTGGCCGTTTTTTGCGTTCCGTATATGGTCCGTATACGAAACCATTCATTTCAATGGTTCCGCAAAAAAAAAAACTGAATATACTCGGTATGCATTCCGTTTCCGTATTTCCGTTCCGTTTTAACATAGAACATGTCCTATTATTGCCCGCAAATCACAGTCCGTGGCTCCATTAAAGTCAATGGATCCGCAAAAAAAAACCGAACACATACGGAAATGCATCCGTATGTCTTCCGTTTTCGTTCCGTTTTTTCCTGAACCATCTATTGAAAATGTTATGCCCAGCCCAATTTTATCTATGTAATTACTGTATATGCCATACGGACAAACGGAAAGGCAACAGAAACAAAAAAAACGGAACAACGGATCCATGAAAAACGGACCGCAAAACACTGAAAAAGCCATACGGTCGTGTGCAATAGGCCTTAGTGCGTGACAATATGTGGTCAGCTTTAGGTTCTAAAAGTTTACACCGCTGTGCATCTGTGCCAGAAGTGATGTGTGTTCATGGTTATAACAATTAGTATAGCCCTCTATTAGGCTTCTGCGAATTCATGGACACTCTCTGATGTTATTTCCTGACGTGCTTACTGATATTTCAGAGCTTGAGATTACATATTGGCCCACATTCACTAAGCAGCTTCATGCAGTTTTTGTAGTCCATTGTGCAAAATAAAAAAGTTGCTTATGATAACTTGCAACAAAATTGTGCTAAAGCCTGCAAAAAAAAAACAACGTATTAAGAAGAAAGATCCTCGTGCAAAGTTTGGTCAAATCTTCATCCACTCAAAGTAGGCGTCTAGAACATCAGGTTCTGTTGTGGTTTCTCGCAAATCTTCCAAGACTACCGAAGGAAGCTTGGGAAGTCGAAAGAGCCTTAGATGGTTGTTTCAGTGAGTTTTGGAGGTTTGCTTACTTCTATAACTATATCTTGTATTCTGATTACTAAGGTAAAATTATTGTTACCAGGCAAGCTTTCATACTTTCTTTTGTTGTTTTTTTTTTCCTTCCAGTTCTTTGTTCAGATTTGCTGTGCTGTTCTATTATTACTAACAAAACACATTGCCATTCCCTAATGTCCTTTGTCAGGTGTTGCCTAGGAAATGTTTGTGCGGAATCGATGAGGATGCTTATTCTTTTCCACTAATGTTAAATCTACCAGCTCTCTTTAAAGAGGCAATAATTATGTCCTATGTGTGAGTATCTTCCTTTTTGTGTTTGCTGTATGTGTCTATGTGGACCTTGAAATGAGAGACACATACAATACATAGCAGTTTTGCTAGTCTAAATTGTGTATATTGGGCAAAACTTTTTCCAATATCATAATTTCGCAGTACATTATTGCCAGCATTGAAATAAAGAAAAGATTAGACCATAGCAAAACTTTGTCCTCATTTTTAGCAGAGCATATGGATATCATTTAGGGTCCCCCAGCTGATCGGGGTTAAGGCAGTTGGACTGACCCTGGGGCTGCATTGCATTCAGAAAGGGGTTGTTCAGATTGAACTACATTTGTTTAAGGCCGAATGCACACGGCCGTGTTCCGCGGACGAGAGCGGTCTGTGGTATGCCGGGCTGGATTCCTGTTCAGAGCAGGAGCGCACGGTATCATTGGTTGCTATGACGCTGTGCGCTTCATGCCGCACTACAGTAATACACTCGTATAGTGTATTACTGTAGTGCAGCGGCGGCATGAAGCGCACGGCGTCATAGCAACTAATCACACCGTGCGCTCCTGCTCTGAACAAGAATCCAGCCCGGCATACCACGGACCGCTCTTGGCCGTGTGCATTCGGCCTAACTCCAAGCATAAATGGCCATGTCCTCATTTTACCACAGATTTCTCTTTGTAGGCCTCGCAGTGTAACTCTGAGAAAATGGTATGCAGATTACTGTAGCTCTCTTTTAAAGAAAAGAAACCTGTGCCTCCAGTTGATGGGGGGGGGGGGGGGGGGAGACTACCTTAGAAGTCAGTGGCACCAGAGGAACAGATTTATTTTCTTTTTTGGAAAGCGAGGAAATTTGCACACCTCTCCACAAGAAGAATTGGTTGACCTTAGATCTCTGACCGAAGTCTCTCGCCCAGCTAAGCCAATTCCCTCTGCTCTGCATTGATGAATGGCAGTCTCTCTGAAACAGCTGTCTACAGATGAGGTACTGGCTTGGCTATTATCCTAAATTGTGTTTCAAGGCCAGTCTAAGGCTACTTTCTCACTCGCATGACGTATCTGTTCAGATAATACAACCGTCTGCATCCGTTCAGAACGGATTCGTTTGTATTATTTTTAACATGGCCAAGACGGATCCATCTTGAACACCATTGAAAGTTAATGGAGGACGGATCCGTTTTCTATTGTGCCAGTAAATACGGATCTGTCCCCATTGACTTACATTGTTTGCCGTTTGGCTCCGTTTCATCAGACGGTCACCAAAACTCTGCTTGCAGCGGAATGGAGACTGAACTGATGCAAACTGATGCATTCTGAGCGGGTCATTTTCCATTTAGAATGCAAACTGATCCGTTTTGGACCGCTTGTGAGAGCCCTGAATGGATCTCATAAACAGAAAGCCAAAACGCGAGTGTAAAAGTAGACTAAAAGGTCGAACATTGACTTAAAGGATAACTACATTCTAAGGGGTGGAACAAGAGACACCGCTTTCTTTTGTTTTTTGGAAAGCTAGTCAATTTACAATTTTACTCGAATATATTTTGGTTTTAAAATATGCACCACGTGTTAATTAGCCCCATGTACCTTTACAGTCCCCAGACCAGAACCCCTACTTTACAAATACAGACCCAAGCAAAGACCCCTAATAGACTCCTAATAAAATGCAAAAAGATTCTCTAACCCTGGGTTCACACCTGAGCGTTCCTCAAACGCGCGTTTTTGTCGCGCGTTTTTATGCGCGTTTTTTGTAATAGTAAACGCGCGTTTGACGCGCGTTTGTGTCATTGACTGCAGTGTCCTATGGCCACAAACGCGCGTCAAAACGCCCCAAAGAAGCTCAAGTACTTGTTTGAGCGTCGGGCGTTTTACAGCGCGTTCGTACGCGCTGTAAAACGCCCAGGTGTGAACCCTTCCCATAGGGAAGCATTGGTTTTCATGTCTTAAGCGTTTTACAGCGCGTTTGAACGCGCTGTAAAACGCTCAGGTGTGAACCCAGGGTTAGGCTACTTTCACACTAGCGTTCGATCGGATCCGTTCTGAACGGATCCGATCATAATAATGCAGACGGAGGCTCCGTTCAGAACGGATCCGTCTGCATTATATTGGCATATAAAAGCTAAGTGTGAAAATAGCCTCGTACGGATCCGTCCAGACTTTCAATGTAAAGTCAATAGGGGAAGGATCCGCTTGAAGATTGAGCCATATTGTGGCATCTTCAAACGGATCCGTCCCCATTGACTTACATTGTAAGTCTGGACGGATCCGCACGCCTCCGCACGGCCAGGCGGACACCCGAACGCTGCAAGCAGCGTTCAGCTGTCCGCCTGTCCGTGCGGAGGCGAGCGGAGCGGAGGCTGAACGCCGCCAGACTGATGCAGTCTGAGCGGATCCGCATCCATTCAGACTGCATCAGGGCTGGACGGAAGCGTTCGGGTCCGCTCGTGAGCCCCTTCAAACGGAGCTCACGAGCGGACAGCCGAACGCTAGTGTGAAAGTAGCCTAAAAACAGACCCATAGCAGACCTCCTAAAATGATAGACTCCCAAACCAGTTCCTCTAAATATGGACAGTCCCCTCATTCCCCTAAATACAGACTCTCCTAAACCAGATCCTGTAAATACAGACCCAGGGCAGACCCCCTAACCACATATAGTTACCAAGCAGCTCCTCATGTGTCATCTTTCTGCACTCCTGTAGTTTGAAGACCCTCAGAGGTCATCTGATCATCTGAGGGCCCTTCAGTCCTGCAGAAAGTTGCACCAATCAGTTTTGTCCAGTTTTTTGTTGCAATTCTCAACACTAAAGTTGGTAAAATGTAACCTTACAGTGTTCCTTGTCTTGGTGCCTGAGATCATTGCATAAAGCAGTTTTGTTATGGTTTTGTCACAGAATGCCTTCTATGCAAAAATGTTAGATGCGTGTGCCCCAGATCTTACTCCACTTTTACATATGTCCAAAGTCACTTTTGGTTAAGTTAGATTTATTAATGGTCCTTTAATACTGTGATAAATGTGGTTTGACGGGAGCAGTTTATCCTTCAGTAAGCAGTTTACAAAAATCGCATGTCTTTACGAAAAAGTTGCATGTTCTATTAAAAAGTCGCATAACATAAGCATAGTCCTCACTGGAGTGAAATTACAAAATTTTTGCGACTTTTTTTTTTAAAATTGTCGCAATAGTAAACCTGTCTAGAGATTCATTTACATAATAAAACACGCCCACTTTCAAAAACTGGCAAGCAGAGCCAATAAGTCGCAAACTTTTGCGCAGTTTTAGCGATTGCTCCAAAATTTGCAACTTTTTCACTCATTATTTTGAGTCGAGCTAATGATAAATCTGGCCCATACAGTTCCACTTGCTTTGACAGTGGTTTGTACTGCTAAACATACTTCTGGTTGTAATGTCATAGGGTTCAGAGTAGCTATGACTTTTGTGGTGTAATAAGAAATGTATCTGTCTTCTGCAGCAGTCCAGAATACTCCTTATGTATAAAACCACATGATGGAGCAAGTAGGATGGTGGTTGAGTGGTATGAAAACCAACATGTGTAATAAACTCGCAGCTTGGTAGAGTTACTGCTCTGCTTTCCTTGTCTATTTTACAGAATGCCCCTTAGATAAACACTTGACGTGACACTACAGATATATCAACCCGTACAGAAAGTCAAATGTATTGGTTGTCTTAGGCTAGGGCTACATGACTACATGTGTCGTGCGACATTGATGTCGCACCAATGTCACGCGTCAATTTTTATAATGATAGTCTATGGTGTCGCACTGCGACATACTGCGATGTGACAGTTGCAGAAAAATCCATCTTTGATGGATTCTTCGCTACTGTCGTGTCGCAGCATTATCATTATAAAAATTGTTGCGCAACATTGGTGCGAAAATGTTGTGCGACACATGTCGTCATGTAGCCCTAGCCTTAGAATGAATAGATACAGTTTTACGTTTTGTAATGCAGACCCAGTAGATGCCTCAATAATTGTTAGGGCGCCCTGCAGTGCTTGGCCGAAGTAGGTAAATTTAAAAATACAGTGAAAACTTTTATATGATATAATATTCGGTTAGTTTAAATTGTTTTAAGTGTTCTCTAAGGCCTCTTTCACACGGGCGTTGCTGGAAAATGTGCGGGTGCGTTGCGGGAACACCCGCGATTTTTTTCCGTGCGAGTGCAAAACATTGTAATGCGTATCTTCACAGAAGTTCGGGTCTGGGATCGGTGTTCTGTAGATTGTATTATTTTCCCTTATAACATGGTTGTAAGGGAAAATAATAGCATTCTGAATACAGAATGCATAGTAAAATAGTGCTGGAGGGGTTAAAAAATATTATTATTATTTAACTTGCCTTAATCCACTTGATCGCGTAGCCCTGCTTCTCTTCTGTCTCCTTTGCTGAACAGGACCTGTGGTGAGCATTCATTTCAGGAACAGGACCTGTGGTGACGTCACTCCGGTCATCACATGATCCATCACCATGGTAAAAGATCATGTGATGGAAAATGTGAAGACTGCGATCAAGTGGACTAAGGTAAGTTAAATTATTATAATTTTTTTTTTAACCCCTCTAGCGCTATTTTACTATGCATTCTATATTCACAATGCTATTATTTTCCCTTATAACCATGCTATAAGGGAAAATAATAATAATCGGGTTTCCATCCCGATCGTCTCCTAGCAACCGTGCGTGAAAAATCTCACCGCATCCGCACTTGCTTGTGGATGCTTGCGATTTTCACGCAACCCCATTCATTTTGATGGGGCCTGCGTTACGTGAAAAACGCACAAAATAGAGCATGCTGCGATTTTCACGCAACGCATAAGTGATGCGTGAAAATCACAGCTCATGTGAACAGCCCCATAGAAATGAATGGGTCGGTATTCAGTGCGGGTGCAATGCATTCAACTCACGCATCGCATCCGCGCGGAATACTCGCCAGTGTGAAAGGGGCCTAAGGAATACATCTAAAGCTTCAAGTACATATTGTCTAAATTTAACAATTACAAAAAAAAATTTTTTAATCCTTTCAAAAAGCAGTCCACTTATTAGAATAGTCCATGCTAGGAGATGAGAAGCGGGCTTAGAAGCCATGCCTCAGCAGTTAGCACAATGTATGTCTGCTTCAAACTGCTGCTGATTAGAGAAGTGTAGCCACCTCAGCCAATCAGAGAAGTGAGTTTTTGGCAACACTGCTTGCCTTTTTATATATATTAGACTCTATTCACACGTCCGCAAATGGGTCCGCATCCGTTCCGCAATTTTGCGGAACAGGTGCGGACCCATTCATTTTCTATGGAGACGGAATGGATGCGGACAGCACACAGTGTGCTGTCCGCATTTGCGGAGCGCGGCCCCGATCTTCGGGTCCGCAGCTCAGCAATAGATAGAACATGTCCTATTCTTGTCTGCAGCTTGAGGACAAGAATAGGAATTTCTATAGGGGTGCCGGGCGGGTGTATTGCGGATACGCAACACACCATGGACGTGTGAATGGAGCCTTAGTGTGATAGTGAAAGCATCAATACACATAGCGAAATAAAGTGACAAGGAAATGATGGAAATTCAAACCTAACACAGACGCTCCTTTCCCGTGTTCGTTTCCTCAGGTTAAGGGTACTTTCACACTTGCGGCAGAGGATTCCGGCAGGCAGTTGTGTCGCTGGAACTGCCTGACTAATCCTGCAATCTGGATGCAAACGGATGCATTTGTGAGACAGATGCAGATCGGTCTCACAAATGCATTGCAATACTGGATCAGTCTTTCCGGTTGTCATCCGGAAAAACGGATCCGGTATATTTTTTTCCCACAGATTTAATGGTCTGCGCATGCGTGGACGGAAAGAACAGATCAGTTTTGTCGGAACACTTGGGGCCGGATCCGGCATTAATGCATTTCAATTCCGGCAAGTGATCAGTATTTTTGGCCGGAGAGAAAACTGCAGCATGCTGCGGTATTTTCTCCTGCCAAAAAACGTAAGAGGGACTAAACGGATGCATCCTGATGCATACTAAACGGAATGCTCTCAATTCAGAATGCATTAGGATAAGGGTACTTTCACACTGGCAGCAGAGGAATCCGGCAGGCAGTTCCGGCGATGGAACTGCCTGCCGGATCAGTCAAAACGTATGCCAACTGATGGCATTTTAAGACTGATCAGGATCCTTATCAGTCTTACAAATGCATTGAAATGCCGGATCTGTCTTTTTGGTGTCATCTGGAAAAACGGGTCCGGCATTTATTTTTTTCACACTTTTTTTATTTTTTTTGGTATTTTGAATGCCGGATACGGCACTAATACATTCCGGCAAGTGTTCAGTTTTTTTGGCCGAAGATAAAACCGTAGCATGCTGCGATATTATCTCCATCCTGATCATTCAAAAAGACTGAACTGAAGACATCCTGATGCATCCTAAACGGAATGCTCTCCATTCAGAATGCATGGGGATAAAACTGATCAGTTTTTTTCCGGTATTGAGCATCTAGGATGGAACTCAATACTGGAAAACAAAAACGCTAGTGTGAAAGTACCCTAAAACCAATGCAAGTACAGTAAAGGCTCTTTTAGAAGAGTCTATTATCAGGAACGACCCTCGCTCCCAATCATTGTCCTTTGTAAATATGGCGTTGATCACTTGACAAATGAGCAAACACTTGTTTGTCAGGTGAGTGCATCTTTTGTGCTCTACTAAAAACGGTTGATTGATGGCAGCGCGTAGCTCTGTGTAAAGCTTATGGGGACGCACTATTATATTAGTGATTGCTTGTCCCCGTAGAATGGATTTCTGCATGTAAATTGCACTTAAGCGCCAATCGACTTTCTGTTATTGAGCGGTGCTCATTAATGGGCAGAAGTCTGCCTGTGTAAAGGATGCCTAATAAATATATATTTTACATGGGAAGGAATGGTGCTAGGTCCTCTCTAATGCTGCGCTCCGTCCGATAATTGTTTTTTATAAATTTTCTATATGGCACCTATAGGAAATAGTAGACTGTTGCCATGATCTGTATATTGAATATGATTTTCGAGTGTCAAGTATAGGCATGCCGAGAAGATTGCACGTGGTGCTGTTCAGAGAAAATAACTATACGAAAAAGCTAAATGTTGCGCTTTCAACTCCATGCTCAGGTGAGATAGTTATGTCTGCCTGGCTGGATTTCATTTACAACAGAAGCAACATATTAAAAAGGGGGAGAAGTAGATTAAAGTAGGGAAGATTTATCAAAACTGGTGTAAAGTAGAACTGGCTTAGTTGCCCGTAGCAACCAATCAGAATCCACCTTTCATTTTTCACAGGTCCCTTGGAAAATGAAAGGTGGAATCTGATTGGTTGAAACAGTACCACTCTTGTCCATGGGCTGTGGTTGGTATTGCAGATCAGCTACAATAAAGTAAATGGGGCCTAACTGCAATACCAGGCACAACCCATGGTTAAGAGTGGAGCTGTTTCTGTGGTAAAAAAGTTAATAAAATAATTTATTTAGAGTTTATTTTTGGTTTTTTACTGTTCTGTTAATAGCCATTTATTATCTTAGTGGTTGGAGTAATTGTGGCTACAGAATGAGCAGTGATGGAAGATTGTTTGTGACAAGCACGCTTTTTCAGTATATGATTATTATTTTTTGTCATTATATAATAAGCACAGAAAAATGTTCCTTCATTGTGTAGCTGGGATGCCTGTGAGATAATGCGGCCTATGGAGCAGATGAATGTATGTCTGATGGTGGAAGCCTTTCAGACCCCTCTATTTTACCCTTGAAATGAGGTCAATGCTTATTATACAACATTATTTTAAAGAGCTTTGTATAGATTGTCCTGCTGGTTAGAAGATTGCATGCTTGACATATACCTCAGCCTGACCGCTCCCAATGGGCGCTAACGAGTCTCGATTTGCCCATCATCTAATTACTACACATACCAGACCTGGATGGTGCAGCATCATTAGGACTATAATGTGCTCTACCTACCTGGCATGGACAAGGTCAGTACCATGTAGTCAGTCCAGGGCCACGGTTCAGATGATGTAATATAAATTACAGCATGTCATATTATATTTTTTCAAGTATTGGTAAAATGTGTGGGCAACATCTGTATAGCGTTTGTATGTTCTCCCCGTGGGTTTCCTCCAAAGACATAAAGATAGGGAACTTAGATTGTGAACCCCATTGGGGACAGCTTGATGCTAATGTCTGTAAAGCGATGCGGAATATAGTAGTGCTATATAAGTGCGTAAAATAAATAATTGGGCACGTGGGGTTTAGAATAGGTGTTTTTTTCCATTTTGTGTTAATTATATTTAAAGGTTATACCCCTTATTGTAGACCATTTTGTTTCTTCCTTCCACATACAAAAGATATTCTGTATTAACGTTTGTACAAATGATCGCTGCCTGTACTTTTTTTTTGTCTCCGTCTTTATAGCCTAGACCTCGGGTATTGTGATGGAGAGCCATGTTACGTGCATTTAGGTAAAGTTGGGGTTATGCTGCTGTAAACTGCAGTACCAGGTACGGTCTTGGGAAACCTACAGAAGTGCAGCACTTACTGTGTGCAGCGTATTGTAGAGCAGATCAATATATCACTTTCTGGGAAAAGATTCAATAAAACTTATATGCTACTCATATAATAAAAATATATAAAAGCTAATCCAAAAAATTATACATACACCAAAATAGTACCTTTTTGAAAAATACAAGTTGTCCCATAGAAAAATATAGCTAAAGCGATAGAAAAATGAAAAAGTTATGGCTTTTGGAATCCAATGAGGGCCGAAACAGTGTGAACCTTACGGGGTTTAAAAAATGTAATGTATTTATTGATCAATTTTTTTGATGTGGTGGATGTCTACAGATGGTGCGCGCTCAGGAGCTGAGCAGGCGTCATACCCGGCAACTGCCTGCAGTTTTACACAGCAGACATCCACTGGCAGTGTCTGTGATCGGAGACAATTCCAATCGTGAACATTTAACCCCTCAGATGCTGTGATCTATTGTGACCACAGCATCTGAGAGAGGTTATTTAGCGGGAGCGGGCTGATTCTGACATATGAATAGCTCCTGTGTGATGAGGTCACGGGAGCCGTTGCTTTGGAAGCCATGTTAAGGCTCCCAGGCCTCAGGCAGGGATTAATAGGAAACACAGCAATCTTCCCATAGAATGCAATGATAAACCATAGAAATCTAATGATCGCTAAACATGAAATTTTAAACAGTAAAAAAATAAGGATGTGTTTTCAATTTTCATTAAAGTATTAAACAAAAACTATATAAATTTGGTATCTCTCTAATTGACCCGCAGAATAAAGGTAGTGGGGAAGATAGTGGGGGAAAAAAATTAGTTTCCGAACCAATCCTCACTCCAATATGGATGCCATCCATGTTCTGTCAGTGGTTTTCACTGACCAATATACCTCAGTGGGCAAGTTTAAACCAAAGTAGCACGTCTCCGTGGTTTTTCTGCTGACCTATGGTCAGTGAAAAATAACTGATGTGTAAATAAACACATTAAAATCAATGGGTACGCGTGCTCTCCATTGAGAATGCAGACAGCTCACTGATGTGTGAACGAGGTCTAACTCTGCTCCACTTATAGCTAAGCCCCAGCTGCAGGGGGACAGAATTTAGTTTTACTTGGCTCTGCAGGGAATTGGGAGCTCTGTGTCAGAAAATGGAGGTACTATAAAGATATATTAAAGGGGTTATCTCACAAATGTAAAACTTTCTGCTTACTTGGAGGACCTGCCTTTCTGTGGGTAGGCAGCAGCTCCAGAGATACATATAGTATGTAATGCCCCATCAATTTCATTCTCCACTGTCTTGGGTGAAATATAATTATATAATCCTATAAATAAAATTAATTTGGGATTAACTAATTAAAGGTGTCTGGACTGTTGCACTATGAGGTCACTACACTGGCACTGATGGAAGTTACTGAGCATGTGAGTCCACCTCTAAATGCTGGAGAAGGTGGTCCAGAACGATGAACATCAGGGGGTGTTACCAGAAAGGAAAATGTAATGTATGCAAAAAAAAAAACACTTCACCTGAAATGCTCTATTCATTACTTAGCGGGATAACCCCAATAAAAAGGTAAAATATCTCCTATTGACTTTCAATGGAGTTCATGACAGATCAGTCTTGGCAATGTTAAAGATAATACAACCGGATCTGTTCGTAACGGATGCAGATGGTTGTATTATCAGTAATGGAAGCGATTTTGCTGAACCCCGCCGGATCCAGCAAAAACGCTACTGTAAAAGTAGCCTTAGTGCTGTTTTCAGGGCATGGTGTGGTAGTTTTATACAGGAGTCTGTGGGGTGTTGTGTGGTAGAAACCAGCTTTATAAACAAAGACTGCCGAGCAAACCATTGATTTCATTTGGTTTATCGAGCCTCTTCCCCTCCATAGGGAGTAGCAGATTAGCCTGGTACCACAGGTCCAAGCAGACAAATGTAATTGGCCTTCTCTAACTCCCACCCTAAATATCTGTCATTGAAGTGGACATGACTTGGCAGAAGGTACCTAGGAATATTTAGCCCTTTTATTGGCGTTTCCCTTAACCTTGGTGTGTCTAGTGCTGTCAATATTCTGACTGAATAATTCAAGCGGGTAGAGATGGGAATGGGTCTGCCAAGTGATCGGCTTTGTTGACTTCATGAACGTCATGACCCGCAGAATGTCATTAGCTAAACCAGGGGTGGCCAACCTTACAGACACAAAGATCCAACGACAAACAAACGTATGACTGCCAGGAGCCACAAGCTATACATTTACATTAGGTCTACATTTACATACGAGTCAAGAAAAATAAGAGAAAAAAGATTTTTCATCTGATTGAGGTCTGTTTAAAAATATTTTTTTCTTATTTTTCATTAGCAGAGAAAAAAAAAATAGAAAAAATATTTTTCATCAAACCTCAGATCAGACTCCTAAATCAGATCCCCAATTCTCATCTGACCTAAAATAAGATCCCCAACCCTCATCAGACCTCCAAATAAGACCCCCCAATGCTCTGATCAGACAACACAAGTCAGACCTGACCAACCCATGCTCAGACAAGACCCCCCTCCCCCCCCTACTCAGATCTGCCCCATATGTTCAAATCTGAACCTCCATGCTCACATCTGACCCCCATTTCCCAGATCAGGACAAAATCTCTTCCCTCTCCTGATCAGGCACAGGACTCCTGCTCGGTCGAGTACCTGCTACTCTGCGGGTCTGACACGCTCTCCGCTGTGACCTGATGAGCACAACGTCAGGTCATAGGGCGTGTCCCCACGTACTGCGTTCTCACACTGTGTGCATCAGTGACGTAGTGGAGAGTGAGCTGGAGCTGCAAAGTAGCAACAAAGCCCGATCAGGAAAAGAGATCTGAGCATGGGGTGGAGAGTGAGCTTTCCTGGCTTCACAGCTAGAGCCTCACTTGAAGCAAAGAGCCGCATGTGGCTCAAGAGCCACAGGTTGGCCACTCCTGAGCTAAACCTTTAGGTCAGGCCCCATTCACACGACTGTATTTTTGGGCCATTTTTTGTGGATTGGATGCAGACCAATTTATTTTATTGGGGCAGCAAAAGAACACTGACAGCACAGCACATGTAGTCCGCATCTGTACGTCCGTTTCGCAGTCCCGCATTCCTATTTTCTGTTTTGTGGACCAGAATAGGCATTGTTAGAATGAGTCCGCAAAAAAAGATGCAACAGGGAACTCATACTTATTTTTTTGCAGATCGCAAAATAAATACAGTTTGGTGAATGCACTCTTAAAGGGGTTGTCTGGGTTCAGAGCTGAACCCGGACATACCCTTATTTTCACCCCAGCAGCCCCCCTGAGCCTAGCATCGAAGCATCTCATGCTCCGATGCGCTCCAGTGCCCTGCGCTAGATCGCGCAGGGCACGCGCTCTTTTGTTTTCAATAACACACTGCCGGGCGGTAACTTCCGCCCAGCGGTGTGTTCGGTAATGTCACCGGCTCTGAGGGGCGGGCTTTAGCTCTGCCCTAGCTGTTTTACTGGCTAGGGCAGAGCCAAATCCCGTCCATCAGTGCCGGTGACGTCACCGGGGTTCCTGTCAGCCCCATAGAGAACCCCGGTACGTCACCGGAACTCAGAAAAATGCCTTTGCCCTGTGCAATTTAGCGCAGGGCAAAGGAGAGCATCGGAGCATGAACTGCTCCGATGCTCATGTCAGGGGGGCTGCCTGGGTGAAAATAGAGGTATGTCCAGGTTCAGCTCTGAACCTGGACAACCCCTTTAAGGCTCATGCACACAAATGTTTTTTGTTTTTGTTTTGCGGCTCGTATCTGAAACCATTCACTTCAATAGGACTGGAAAAAAGGAAATAACTGTGCATTCCATGTTCCGCAAAAAAATAGGACATGTGCTATTATTGTCCGCATTACGGACAAGGATAGTACTGTTCTATTAGGGGCCAGCTGTTCCATTCAGCAAAATGTGGAATGCACACAGACTGTATCCATGTTTTACGGACTGCAAAACATTCAACTGTTGTGTGCATGAGCCCTTAGACTAATTGCACATGGGTGTGGGTTTCAGAAACAGAAAATATGCCTTTTTTAAATGCGAATGTCAGTGTTTTTCCCGCACTAAGGCCTCATGCACACGAACGTATTTTTTAACGTCCCGCAAAACGTGGTTCTGTTGTACCGTGATCCGTGCCCGTTTTTTCGTCCGTGGGTCTGCCGTGATTTTTGGAGGATCCACGGACATGAAAGATGAAAAAAAATCTAAGTCAAGTTTGCCATTGAAATGATAGGAAAAAACGGACACGGATCACGGACACGGATCACGGACACGGATGACAATCTTGGGTGCATCCGTGATTTTCACGGACCCATTGACTTGAATGGGCCCGTGAACCGTTGGCCGTGAAAAAAATAGGACAGGTCATATTTTTTTCACGGCCTAGAAACACGGGTCACGGGCGCGGTGTAAAAACGGTGCACAAGCCGAGTTTTCAACGGCCCCATTGAAAGTCAATGGAGCCGCAGAAAAAAAACGGAAAACGGCACAACGGCCACGGGTGCACACAACGGTCGTGTGCATGAGGCCTAAGTATGCGCTAAAAAGTAAAAAAAAAAAACATACAAAAACTTGCAGTTCTTGGTGCAGACTGGATCTTCAGATCTCACCCTTGCATTGAAAACAGTGAGATCCGCACAAAGAATTGACGTGCTGCAGATTTCAAAATAGACACAGCGGGTCAACTTTTGCACCTAGGGCTACATTCAAAACGGATACATAAAAAAAAAAAAAAAAAGATAGGATAGAAAATGTCTATTATTCACTGGCAGTAAAAAAATAAATAAAAAAAATACTGTATGAATAACCTCATAGACTACCACTGTGTTAAGGTACTCTTACAAAAAAGCAAAGTGTACATTAGACAAATCGTATCATACTTTCCCAGTAGTATGTTGCGGATTTTCCGCATGAGAATCTGTGCTGAAAAAAAAAAAAAAACGCTCATAATCTGAAGTGTGCGCAGGTAGCCTTACACACGGGCGAGAATGAACGCATTGAGGTGAACGCATTGCACCCGCACTGAATCCAGACTCATTCACTTCAATGGGGCTGTTCAGATGAGCAGTGATTTTCACGTGTGCGTTGCGTGAAAATCGCAGCATGTTCTATATTCTGCGTTTTTCACGCAAAGCAGTATCCATAGAAAAAAAAATGCGGATGCTTGCGATTTTCACGCACGGTTGCTAGGAATTTATAGGGATGAGCAACCCCAGACCCCATTAAAGTCTATTCACTGTATTATTTTCCCTTATAACACGGTTATACAGAAAAATAATAGCATTCTTAATACAGAATTCTTACTAAAATGTGCCTTGAGGGGGTTAAAAAAAATAAAGAAATAAACTCACCTCATCCTCTTGATCGCGCAGCCGGCATAGTAGTCTTTCTTCTTTTTTCAGGACCTGCCAAAGGACCTTTGATGATGTAATCGCTTTCACCATGTGTTGAGCGCGGTGGCATCGGCGCAGGTCCTTCTGAATGAAGATAGAAGAACCTTCTATCTTAATTCAGCAGGACGTGCGCTGACATCAAAGGTCCTTTTGCAGGTCCTGAAAGAAGACCATGCCAGCTGCTCGATCAAGTGGATGAGGTGAGTTACGGTATGTTTTTATTATTTTTTTTTAACCCTCAATTGACATTATAATTAGCATTCTGTATTAAAGAATGCTATTAATTATAACAGTGTTATAATGGAAAATAATAAAATCTACAGAACACCAAACCCGAACTTCAGTGATGAAGTCCAGGTTCGGGTCTGGGTACCACATTCAGTTTTTTTTTCTCACGCGCAAGACGCGTGGCACTCGCAAGACGCGTGGCACTCGCATGGAAAGAAACTAAACAAAGGAACGCAATCACAGTCAAAACTGACTGAAATTGCGTGCCTACTCGCACGATTTGCCCTGAACGGACCTGCATCACATCCGGCCCTCACCCGTGTGAAAGAGGCCTGAGAGTCCCTTCATATGAAGGTTTTTAGTGGCATGTTTCTGCGCTTTAGAATTTTTTGCAGTAAAAATGCCAGCTCGAGATGTTGGCTGAAGGTCTGTGGGAAATATGAGACGCGGGATACGCAAGCATTTTTTTTGCTCCTGACATTTTTTTTTCCATTAGGTCTTTATTTTTTTATGCTGTTTTTGGCTTCTTTTTAAAACTGCAGCATGTTGTACGTCTTGTCATTTTCAGGCGTTTTCACATAACCCTCTCTATAGGGGAAAAATATCATGAAAAGAATGCTAATGGACAAACACGCGTTGCTTAAAAACAAAAAACAAAACAAAAAAACACAACTAGAGAAACCACCACAAAAAACACACTTATTCTGTCATTTTTTAAATTACTAATGCCGGAGCTAAATTAATGTGTGCGGTGGCTCTTAGGCCCCTTTCACACGAGTGAGTTTTCCACACGGGTGCAATGCGTGAAGTGAACGCATAGCACCTGCACTGAATCCTGACCCATTCATTTCAATGGGGCTGTGTACATGAGCGTTATTTTTCACGCATCAGTTCTGCGTTGCGCGAAAATCACAGCATGTTCTATATTCTGCGTTTTTCACGCAGCCCTGGCTCCATAGAAGTGAATGGGGCTGCGTGAAAAACGCATTGCATCCGCAAGCAAGTGCGGGTGCGATGCGTTTTTCACCGGTTGCTAAGAGATGTTGTTTGTAAACCTTCAGTTTTTTATCACGCGCGTGAAAAACGCATCAAAACGCATTGCACCCGCGCGGAAAAACTGAATAACTGAACGCAATCGCAGACGACTGACTGACTGAACTTGCTTGCAAAATGGTGCGAGTTTCACTGAACGCATCCGGACCTAATCCGTCACGCTCGTGTGAAAGAGGCCTTAGGGGGCTTTAAGACACAGGTTTTTGCAGGCAGTTTTCTGCAGTTTAGTTTTTTTTGTGGTATTTTATTTGCAGTAAATGCAGGCTCCTGATGTTAGGTCTATGGGAAATATGCAGCACAGGACACTCAAGCATTTTACTGCTGCTGTTATTTTTGTCCATTAGGTTACCAGCTAGGGTTGTCACTTGTAGGGATTTGCTCTGGTAGGCAGGGTAAGCGGACGCAATACAGAGGCAAAACCACGGTTGATAAACAAAAGTCAGTGCTTATTCACACAAAAAAGGCAGGGAAAAAAAACACAATACTAGGCAGGGTCCTTGTGTTAATTCACACAGCAAAAGTCCACAGAATTTAAAGAAACACGTCACCTGGCAGTCCACAGCAGGCTTTAGGGCGCCTGGCTTCCAGCTGGCAGCTCTCATGCAGCTCTCAGCCTTAGGCCCCATGCACATGGCCGTGTTTCACAGCCGTGTGCGGGCCGTGGAACCGCGGCCTGGATCCCTCCTGAGAGCAGGAGCGCACGGCGTCACTGGTTGCTATGATGCCGTGCGCTCCCTGCTGCCGCCGCAATACAGTAATACACTGGTATGATCTATACCAGTGTATTACTGTACTGTGCCGGCAGCAGGGAGCGCACGGCGTCAAAGCAACCAGTGACGCCGTGCGCTCCTGCTCTCAGCAGGGATCCAGGCCGCGGTTCCACGACCCGCACACGGCTGTGAAACACGGCCGTGTGCATGGGGCCTTACAGTATGGCAGAACTCCTCAGCTCCCAAAACACAGAGCTCCACCATCACCTGGAGGTTCATTCCACCCCCAGCTGAGCTGCTGGCTGGGTTTTTAAACCCCAGCCCAAAACCTGGCCTGGACGTGCGGAATAGCCACCCACCCTGCTCTTTGGCTGCTCCCAATAAGAACCGTCCCGGATCGGCTTTTCAGCCACACTAAGAAAAAACAGTGTCAGCGAGCACTAGCATAGGAGATATTTTTTATATTTTAATAGTTCTATACCTAATATGTTTATTTTTATGTTTAAATATTTTATATGTAAAATTGGGAAAAGGTGATTTTATTTTTATTTTTTTTAAACTTTTCATTTTCCTTTTTTGTTTACTTTTTATTTAACTATTATCCCCCTATGGGGCTAGAACCCTTGTCCTATTTACCCTAATAGAGATCTGCTGGGGCTCTGATCGGAAGCTGCCTACTGAGAGGAGGGGGGGACCCTGTGGCCACTGCCACCGATGATTAAAATACTGGGGTGGATGCAATATAATTAACCTGTAAATACAAATGTAAGAGGCAGGATCCCGCCGAACCACATCAATTAACCCCTCAGGGTTCACGTGGCCTAGTATCGGAAAATAATAAATCCCGGTATCTGATCGATCTGGGTACAAAAGTATTGATTGGGTATCGAAAGTTTAATACGCGGTGCAATCATAATACCAGAACACGGGTGCAGGCAAAATCTGCATGTGTTTCTTGCAGTTTTTGATGCGGTTTTGCAGAAGATCTCACTCTTGCATTAAAAAGGGTGAAATCCGCACAATAGAATCGCATAAAGAGTTGACATGCTGAGGATTTCTATTTTTACCGCACGAGAATCCGTGCCAAAAAATTGGTGTAATCCGTGGCCTTTCGTCTTTCTGGCTTCTTTCCAAAAATGCAGGATTCTGGAGCTGACTCCCCCCCCCCCCCCCCCCCCCCCCAAAACCTTTTTAGGAATAAAAAACACAGAATCTTGTTTTTTTAATTGTTCACAGAATTCCCAGTAATAGTGCAGTAATTGCTACAAAAATGAAAAACTGGGAAAAATGTGCATGTAACCTTGTCACAGTAGAAAACACAGAGCTGCAAATATGTGCCCTGCTGCATGTAGAACTGGTAAATATCCTAGAAACTAAAGCTGCCCATACACCTTTAATAGCTCATTTCCCTGACATGTATTCCTTTTATCCTCCCGTATACATGCATGCTCGGCTGCACTTTTGTTATGAATTCTACATGGAAAACCTACATCTAATACATCACTTGTGCTTCATTCTGCGATTACTTCCTGAATGCTCTCTGCCCCCTGTGTGAATTTTGTGTACCTTAGGCCTCATGCACACGGCCGTTGTTTTGGTCCGCATCCGAGCCGGTTTTAGCGGCTCAGATGCGGACCCATTCACTTCAATGGGGCCGCAAAAGATGCGAACAGCTCTCCGTGTGCTGTCCACATCCGATGATTTGTTCCGTGGTCCGCAAAAAAAATATAACATGTCCTATTCTTGTCCACACTTTGCAGACAAGAATAGGCTGTCCGCCATCCGTGTTTTGCGGATTCGTGTGCATGTAGCCTTAAAGGGGTTCTCTGGGATTTCGGTATTGATGGTCTATCCTCAGGATGGGTCATCAATATCAGTTCAGTGGGAGTCCTACACCCAATACCCTCGACGATCAGCTGTATCAAGTGACCGCAGTGCTCCATGAGTGCTTAGACCTCTTTCTAGACCATATGACGTCGCGTTCATCGGTCACATGACCTAGGGGCACTTTATTCCCATTCCAGTGAATAGGGCTGAGCTGCAATACCGAGCACATCTACTATCCAATGGACGATACTGTGAGCAGGCCACGGCCATCACTGAAATGCCATAGTCTCCTGTAGCAGCTGATAGGCAGAGGTACCAGGAATTAGACCCCTGCCAATCTCATATTGATCAATATGAAAATCTTGGGGAACCCCTTTAATGCAGATTTAAATTCATCTGGATGGATTACTATGAACTCTCATCCCCGATAATCCGTCAGTGTAACTGTGCTGCCGATCATTTATGCTGCACACCAAAGCATCAGGGTGAGTGATGGCCCTGTCTCCACTAAAGAGCAGACATTACTGTCCCCTCCTGAGAATTGCCTGCTCAGTCGCACAGTGTAAATCCGCCATAATACCTATATCTGATGATCTAGCACCCCACAAGTCCCATTGACCTATTTGAGATTGTTTGTTTAGCTCAGTTAAGAGTTTTATGCCCTTTTTTTAATATATTTTCCATTGCACACTATCTGTGCAGAAGCACAAACCACTTGCCAGAAGAGGTTGGCGTCTTTAAATATAGCTGATCTTGTAGGAGGAAGGAAGTTTAATTATTTTTATTAAATTTTTTTGTGATTTCACAGTTTTATGGAAATAATGACTTTTTCCTTTAGAAGAAACCACTCGTAGACTGAACAACCTAGAGTAGTTTTAGGCTTGCGATGACTATACTATTTATAAGATGATCTATCTATAAGGTGATTTATCTCACGGCTTCATCATCTTTCTTCTGTTTAAGCTGTTGCTGTCCATCTGCGGCCCTATTTTAGGGCTCTAGCACACAAACGTATTTTCTTTCCGCTTCCATTCTGTTTTTTTGCAGACCGTATGCGGAAGCATTCACTTCAATGGGGCTGTAGAAAATACAGACGTTACTCCGTGTGCATTTCGTTTCTCCGCATGGCCGTTCCACAAAAAAGTAGCGCATGTCCTATTATTGTCTGCAAATCACGGTCTGAGGCCCGATTCAAGTCAATAGGTCCGCAAAAAATACAGAACGCAATCGCTGTCAAAGCTGACTGCAATTACGTACCTACTCGTGCGGGTTTGCCGCAATGCACCCGGGACGCACCCTGAGCCAAAACGTGACGCCCATGTGAAAGAGGCCTTAGGCCCCTTTCACACGAGTGAGTTTTCCCGCACGGGTGCGATGCGTGACGTGAACGCATAGCACCCGCACTGAATCCTGATCCATTAATTTCAATGAGTCTGTGTACATGAACTTTTTTTTTTTTTTTTTCAAGCATCAGTTCTGCATTGCGTGAAAAACACAGCATGTTCTATGTGTTTTTCACGCAGCCCCATTCACTTCTATGGGGCCAGGGCTGCGTGAAAAACCCATAGAACAAGCTGTGTTTTTCACGCAACGCAGAACTGATGCGTGGAAAAAAACAAAAACGTTCATGTACACAAACTCATTGAAATTAATGGGTCAGGATTCAGTGCGGGTGCTATGCGTTCACGTCACAGTGCGGATGCAATGTGTTTTTCACTGATGGTTGCTAAGAGATGGTGTTTGTAAACCTTCTTGAGTTTTTTTATCACGCGCGTGAAAAACACATCAAAATGCATTGCACCCACGCAGAAAAAATTTAACAACTGAACGCAATCGCAGACAAAACTGACTGAACTTGCTTGCAAAGTGGTGCGAGTTTTCCTGAACGCATCTGGACCTAATCCGTCACGCTCGTGTGAAAGAAGCCTTATAAATTAGATATTGCCCTATTACAAGAACATACACTTGAAACAAAAACACCTAAAATAATCCTCAGTTAAAAATGATATAACCAAAGTATAATTTAAAGTATTATTTTATTAATGAAAATTAAATTACACAACTATATTATTTTATTAATAATTTTACATGTAATTCCACAATGATCTGACAATGCTGCAGTGGGCCAAAACATATGTATTTTAATTTATTTTAATTGTATGAGATTTGGATCATTGTGGAATTACATTAAATGTTATTAATAAAATATTGTGTAATTATAATATTTCCATCTCCATTCCGCTTTTTTGCTGGCCGCTTGACTAAACGGAGCCAAACGGATGCGTTCTGACACACAATGTAAGTCAATAGGGGACGGATCCGTTTTCTCTGACACAATCTGACTTTCAATAGAGTTCATGATGGATCTGTCTTGGCTAGGTTACAGATAATACAAACGGATCCGTTCATGACCGGTGCACGCGGTTGTATTATTGTAACGGATCGGTTTTTGCTGAAACATGACGGATCCGCCCAAAATGCGAGTGTGAAAGTAGCCTTACAAAAAATGTCCTCTCCTCCCTCCTGCACTGATCACTATTGAGAAAATTTGTAGTCATATAATGTATGTCAATGGTGTGGCAGTGTGACACGCGACATATTGCGACACAACAGTCACATAAAATCCATCACGCTGGGTTTTGTGTCGCGAGTCTCTTGTCGACTTTTACTCCATTGACTTCAGTTGTGCGTGACGCGCTCCTCACCTGCGAAATGGCTTTGACTTGGCTGTTTTTTAACAACCAGATCCCAGCTCTACAATAATCATGTAACTACCCAAAGGCCTCGTCCACATTTCATTTTTAACTGACGTGTGCTGTACACATTTTCCACGGACCGCACACATGCCCATTGATTTAAATGTGTCTGTTCACATTTCAGTATTTCTTTTTACTGACCAGGGGTCAGTACAAAAATCACAGAGACGTGCACTACTTTGATTCATGATGTGGACCAAGAACGCCCATTGAAGTCTGTGGGTCCGTGAAAATCATGTACACAACACGGATGGCATCCGTTTTGTGTTTGTGTTGTGTCTGATTTGCACTGAAGAGATTCTTTGGGAATTAATTTTCAGCTGAGCAACGTCCATGAATGATGATTGCTCATTCATCGGGTAATTGGCAGCACTATTACACTGCCAGATCATCGCTAACGAGCGTTACTGTGAACTCTCATTAGCGATCCTCTGGCAGACAATCTGCCAGTCTTATACAGCCGTTAGGGTAGGGCTACATGGCGACTAGTAGAAAAGTCACGCAACATTTTTATCACTGATCAAAACACTGACTGTGTGAATGAGGCTAGGGCTACATGACAAAAATATTCGAGTAACAAAAAGGGTACAACTACATTGTCACGTGTCGTGCGACATTCATGTCGCTGAACATTTTTTATATTAATAGTCAATGGTGTCGCACTGACATGAGACTGACACAAAAGTCAAAAAAAAAAAAGAAAAGGAAAATGGATTTCTGTGCGACTGTCCCATCACGGCATGTCGCAGTCCGACACCATTGACTATCATTGACTGATCAGTTTTATCCTAATGCATTCTGAATAGAGAGTAATCCGTTCAGGATGCATCAGTTCAGTCCCTCTTACGTTTTTTGGCCGGAGAAAATACCGCAGCATGCTGTATTTTTCTCTGCGGCCAAAAATCCTGAACACTTGCCGGAATGCCGGATCCGGCATTAATTTCCATTGAAATGCATTAGTGCTGGATTCGGCATTAAAATTGCCGCATTGACGGATCTGTTCTTCCGGTCCGTGCATGCGCAGACCTTTAAATCTGTGAAAAAAATAAATACCAGATCCGTTTGGATGACACCGGAGAGACGGATCCGGTATTTCAATGCATTTGTCAGACTGATCCGCATCCCTCTAACAAATGCCATCCATTTGCGTCCGGATTGCCAGATCCGGCAGGCAGTTCCGGCGATGAAACTGCCTGCCGGAATCCTCTGCCGCAAGTGAGCTCCTTGACCTGCCTTGAACTTTGACCGCCAGATGAACAGTTTGCTTAGCCACTCCCCTGTCAATTTACTTGCAGTAGATTTCTCGGAAACTAGATGCGCCTATTTCCGCCAAATTTTGGTGCAGTTTACAACCAGGTCTAGAAACACTCGTTAGTAAATGGGGACCATTATCCATTTCACACAGTGGTGTTTTGGAAGTTATCCGTTTTGGTTAATGGGCGTTAATTAATGAAAGTGGGACTTGATTGTTGTCTTGCACAGTTTGAGTATTATATAATGAAGTGATGAATGGAGTGGATATCCTTGAATAGCCGAGGAATGCTTGAGCAGAATAGCTAATTGTACTTCCTTGCTTATTGCTTCCGTGGTTAATTGCTCTGGAATCGGTGACAGTAGCACAGTGAAAGGAAACGCGTGTTCTGACCTTTCTCTCAATGGAAGAAACGACCTGCAGAGAACAGATAACGAGAGAGATTTCATTTAGCGCTGCCCACATGTGGGATTACATATAAGGCTACGTTCACAAAACGTTTTTCCCCATCCTTTTAACGTATACAAAAAATGTATACGTTAAACGGATGCCTCAGACGTCAACCATAGCGTTTCATAGTAGAAACAAATTTAAAAAAAGTTTATATATATATATATATATATATAATATATATAGTTTATATACATATACCGTACGTCAAACGAAGGTATAAAACATGATGTAAACTCTAACGCTGGGTTCACACCTAGGCGTTTCTATGCGCGTTTTTGTCGCTCGTTTTATGCACGTTTTTTTAATAGTGAACGCGCGTTTGACGCGCGTTTGGGTGATTGACAGCAGTGTTGTCCAAAGAGTCTATGGCCCAAACGCGCGTCAAACGCGCCAAAAAAAGGTCCTGTACTTGTTTGAGCGTCGGGCGTTTTACAGCGCGATCGTACGCGCTGTAAAACGCCCAGGTGTGAACCCTTCCCATAGGGAATCATTGGTTCTTGCCTGTTGTGCGTTTTACAGCGCGTAGGAACGCGCTGTAAAACGCTCAGGTGTGAACCCAGCGTAAGTGCAGGAGACGACTGGTTGACATCTTTCCTGCTTTTAGTAAAGAACTTTATTCTATTATAGTTTGACTTAAAGGGGTTGTGTCACTTCTTTAGCAAATGGCATGTATCATATAGAGAAAGTTAATACAAGCCACTTCCTAATGTATTGTGATTCACCTATTGCTTCCTTTTCTGGCTGGATTCATTTCTTCGATCAAATTATACACTGCTCGTATCCATGGTTACGACCACCCTGCAATCCATCAGCAGTGGCTGTGCTTTCACACTATAGGAAAAAAGCGCCAGACTGTCTGGTGTCTGGGACCTTGCAAGTTAGCGTAAACTGAAGCTTTTTCCTTTAGGCCCCTTTCACACTGGCGAGTTTTCCGCACGGGTGCAATGCGTGAGGTGAACGCATTGCACCCGCACTGAATCCGCACCCATTCATTTCTATGGGGGCTCTGCACGTGAGAAGTGATTTTCACGCATCACTTGTGTGTTGCGTGAAATTCGCTGCATGCTCTTGTGCGCTTTCCAACGCTGGCCCCATAGAAGTGAATGGGGCTGCGTGAAAATCACAAGCAAGTGCGGATGCGGTGCAATTTTGACGCATTGGTTGCTAAGATGACAGTCTATTCACTGTATTATTTTCCCTTATAACATGGTTATAAGGGAAAATAATAGCATTCTTTAATACAGAATGCTTGGTAGAAGGGCAATTGAGGGTTAAAAATAAATAATTAACTCCCCTCCTCCTCTTGATCGTGTAGTTGCCGATCTCTTCTTACTACTTTAATCATGAGCTGCCGGCTAAAGGACCTGTGGTGACGTCACATCACATGGTCCATCACCGTGATGATGGACCATGTGATTGGACCATTTGATGAGCTCGGTGACGTCACCACAGGTCCTTTGACAGGTCCTGAAGAAAGAACAGGAGACCGGCATCTACGATTGGATGGAGGTGAGTTATTTATTTATTTATTTATTTTTTAACCCTCAATTGACCTTGTAGTAAGCATTCTGTATTAAACAATGCTATTATTTTCCCTTATAACCATGGGAAAATAATTACATCTACACAACTACACACCACATTCAGTTTTTTATTACGCGCGTGCAAAACGCATTGTACCCGCGCGATAAAAACTGAACAACGGAACGCAATTGCAGTCAAAACTGTGCAAGCGTACCTACTCGCGTGGGTTTGCCGCAATGCACCCGGGACGCATGATCCGGACCTAATCTGGACACGCTCGTCTGCAAGGGGCCTTAGTGTACAAGCACAACCACCATTTCTGGATTGCAGGATGGTCGTAACCATAGAAACGAGCATTGTACAATGTGATAGAAAAATTAATCCAGCCAGCAAAGGAAGCAATATGGTTAATCACAAAACATTAGAAAGTGGCTTGTATTAACTTTCTCTACATGATGCATGCCATTTGCCGAAGCAAGACAACCCGTTTAAGATTTGTTAAAAGCTACAGTCGGAAAAGGTTTTACTTTAACCCCCGCTCCTCCTGTACATACAGTGATTTTAGAATGGAGTCATTTAATCAATTAAACTATTTAAAGGCTATGTACACATTTAGGTGCAATTTTATCAAATTTGGGCTTAAAATTAAAAAAAAAATCAATAATAATTCAGCAGCTTTATCATTAAGGGTTAACGTCTAGCTAGCTGTGAGAATTGTACTTTTACTTTGAAGCCTAAATTACTACTAACTAAAAAACACTTATGTAAGCCACATTCTGATCAGTAAGATAAGCTATAATGAGTGTTTATAAGGTCAGAGATAAGGATCCTTTAGCTGAGCTGCCTGATGGAGCACAGTAAAAATGTAGAGCCTGCTAGTGGCTACTGGAGAATCTGAACAGAGAAAGGGGCTCCAAATTGTTAATAAATACCAAGTATCTGAAATGAGTACAATGCAATGATAAAAAAAAAAAATTGCCCCCAAAGGTGTCCATAGCCTTTAACCCCTTTCTGAGCAGTGCCGTACATGTAAGTTGCTGGTCAGCACTTTAAACATGGCACCTGCTTGCGCTTACAGCGGGCGCCATGGCCGCCAGGCGCTTACTGTTTCATACAGCAAACACCCGCGGCTAAAATCTGTGACCGGCAGTAACGCTGATTGTGGACATTTAACCCTTCAGATGCCATGGTCAAATGTGACCACGGCATTTGAATGTGCTAAAACCCGGATGATGTGCTCTGGCTCCCCCAAGTGGAGATCGGGGGAGCCAGATGCATTGTGCGGCAGCTTCAGTCCCTGCCTGTGGCAGGCTCCATAGGAATACATTTTAAGGGCTCGTGCAACACAAACATGTGCCAGTCGTTCCGTACATTTGCGGTCCCCAATGCACGGGCACCATCTGTGCGGCTGCCGCAGACAGATCCAGACCCTTTTAACTCGAATAGGTCTGTGATCCGTCCGCACCGCGACCTCCGTAGTGCTTCCATGAAGTTCCGTGCCTCTATTCCACACGGCTCCTTCCCCCTTTTATTATGGTATTTATTATCAATTGATTTTGTAACTAATAAAGTATATTTTTTTTCATTATTGGACGTTTATGAGCTTCAGTTCTCTCGTATTTTCTTGTACCAAAAAAGCTTGTCCAGTTACATAGAAATGTTGGGAAGTCTGCTTATATAGCCGCACTATTGTAGTGTATATTTTTCCGGCAATTGACACCCATGATTGTTTTTGTTGTTTTTTATTGGACTGCAATAATGGTACGGCTGGGCAATGGCCATGTGCATGAGCCCTAACTATGATACACAATATGCTAAATGTCTTAAAGCCAACCAATAGTTATTATAGAATCAACGAAAAGTGTCTAGCCACAGCCCAAATCGATCATCCAGCCTGAGCCTGTGTAATAAATCTGGTGCAGGGCTAGACAGCCTGTCTAAGGCTAGTTTCACTAGTGCTAGGGACCCAGCGCCAGAGGTTATGATGATCTAGTGGCCCTCAGGCTATGAGACTAAACGGTGGGGTACAGGAGCTAATAGTTCCCGTCCCCGCTGCTCAACTCCTATGCTCCCCGTGTGCCAATACCAGGTGATCCACGGTCCAGTACTGGTCCGTGGCCTGGTGGTTGGGGACCTCTAAACTAAAAGATTAACTGTTTTGTACAGTGCAGACTACACTGTCCATGTCAATGGTAATGACATTATATGGAGGTCTTGCTATATACAATTCTAAATGCAGATGATCTGGAACTTCCAAGTGCACATGGAAATGTCATGAACGCATCCATTATCACTACGTGTTTGATCATTGCAGTACACGTGAGCCCGGCCCTACAGTTCCGTGTATTAATTTTGTAAATATTGTTTGTTTTTATATCATAATGTCATTTTTGTTTCATATGAACCTTCATGTCACTTCATAGGATGAGCAAAATGTCACTAATATGGAACTGCTATGATTTTGCAGTATTTAATTTGTAACTTATAGGTGGCCTGTAGTAACCCTTAGGTCCCCTTCACACACAAATTTGGTTGGTGTCTTTTACTGCTAATAAACATCTTTAAAACCATGTTCGTTTTTGCATATGACATGCAGTTTTTATGGAATTTTTTGGGTGCTGTTTGTGTTAACATGCGTAAATAGCTTTTTAGCCCTTTTTTTTCTATAGATGGGAATAAAGAAATGCCTGAAAAAGCATCATGGACAACAATAATGCACCCAAATTGAAAAAAAAATACAAATATGTCCTCATATTTCCTAGATTTTCAGCTTACATCTGGAGCTAGTGTTTTTACTGCAAAAAGAAAAAAAACTCAGGTAGAAGAAAACGTAAAACTCCACAAAAAAAAAATGCGTGTGAATCCAGCTTGCTTCACACAGTGTTTTTCATAAAAAAAAAATAAAAAAAAATACCAGTGTTGGTGGTTATTTTTATTTTAATTTTTTTTTTTTTTTTTTAAACAAGAATAATAAAAATATAAGAGAAGGACGTAAACCTCTTCCTGCTGGATTGACTCCTGGCAGTGGCAGTTTTCTAGAGAAAAAAAAAAAGAAAAAAAATACCCTTACACAACTAAAAATGGACATTAAAAATGGTTAAGTACACTTTTTTGAAACTTTTGATATGTCATATGGACATATCAAGTGTTGATCAGTGACTTTCCCTGCTGATCTCTAGAACGAGGAGTCAGAAGCGTTCAGCCAAGCACTGCTTCTCCTCGCCGCTGAGCGCTGTAGTGAATCACTGTCTCAATAGAAAGACAATGAGACAGTCTTCACTACCACACTCAGCGGCGAGGAGAAGCAGCGCTTGGCTGAACGCTTCTGACTCCTCGTTCTAGAGATCAGCAGGGACCGTCGCTGATCAACACTTTTGATATGTCCATATGGCATGGCAAAAGTTTCAAAAAAGTGTAGTTACTCTAAAAACAGCCCCTTTTACTTGTATTGGGACTGTCTGGCTGTGAAAATTGAGAAAACGGAACATATCCTATTTTTTGATCACCAATATTCGTAGTCCATTAAAAATGCAGTGTGAATGCACTCGAAGGCTGTCCTTGCTCTGAGAATGGCCATGTAAGATTAATTTTTCTGCGACTGTCGCGTCCCAGTCGCAGCATGTCTGATGTTGCAGTGCGACACCATAGACTGCCATTATAAAAATTGTCACGCCACAAATGTTGCAGTGTAGTTGTGCCCTATCTGTCGTGCAACAAATTTTGTTGTGTAGACCTAGCCTTACGGACGTTGAAGAAAATGGCCGCTTCATAGCTGTTTTTCACTGCTTTGTTGTATTTCCCTATAATTAACTGAAGATTTTAATTGATTTATTGGTTTATTATGTATAAATGACCTTGAGTGAATATCTGTGTATTGAGCTATTTTACTTGAAATTGAAGGATGCCCTTGTTCCTTGATCTGTCATTGGCCTGTAGCGGGCAGTCACGGCACTGTTCAGCATTTAGGCTTCCGTCTTGGCGATCTGCATTCTGATGCTGGTCCCTTGCAGTCGTGTGCTATTTTCGATTCTGAGTGCGAGCGGCGGTTCTATTTTTACTTTTCGCACCTTCTTAGTGAATGTGTAATGCACTGTACCGCACAGCATCTGGTTGACTTCTACTTGTTTTCATTCATTTTGCAGGGCAGACAGTCTTCATAACAATAGTTGGATGGGTGTCAATCCTGCTTCTCCTCGGAGTATAATCAGCCGAGATGCCTGGAAGTGGTTAACCTGACAGCAGCAAGCAGAAGTGAGTGCTTTTTACAAAGGCTTTTATTTCCTTCGTTGTATTTTGTTGTAAGCATTACAGACGTAAAATCTGCTGAGTTGGCAATCCTGCTTATATACTGGGGGGAATTTACGAGGACCGGTGTTTCGTACGCCAGACTCAGCCCAAAGCATGCTGGATAAGATGCAGTGATTTTATTATGGGGGTTGACCCATTACAACAACTTATCCCTATCCACGGGATACAAAATAAGTGTCTGACCACTGGGGCCTCTGCCGGTAACCAGAATGGGGGCCCATGTTGAATGGAGCATGCATATTTGCCACTTTATTCAACGGTATAGGACTGCTGGAGATAGAAGAGTGCTTGATCATCTCAAGCAACCCCATAGAGTTGAATGCGTGTTCCCCCAGTTGAGTGGAGAGGCAGACAACGCATGTATTCCCAACTTTCCATTCAAGTCTATGGGACTGCCGGCTTGCTCTCGGCTATCTCGGGCAGCCCGATAGAGTTGAATGGAGCAGTGGACAGGTGTGTCTGCCGCTCCACTGAAAAGGGGGCACGCAGGTCCTTGTTCTAGTGCTCAGTGCAGGGGCCCTGGCGGTTGGACCCCCACTAGTCAGACACGTATCTCCTGTCCCTTGGCGATACAGAGTTTGCCTTTTTGTGGTAAGTACTTGAACCCCTACTACTGGTACGTAAAAATGTTAATATACAAATCAATGGAGTAAGGAAGTATCAAAAAAAGAATGAGAACCTGAGATATTTTTCTTAACAGGGGTGTGATTGTTACATTCGAAATAATTGAAGGAAGGTGGAGGTGCATATTAAGTAGTCTTGAGGTAGAAAAGGAGGTAAACAAGGACATGTCGAAACAAACCCGCTTGGCACATCATGTACCTTCTGAGATCTGAAGAAATAGGTCTGCTATTTTGTAGTATTATACTGCATACCGTAAAGCCTGTGTGGTACTGAATACATTGCAGTTCTCTCTGTGATAGAATTTCTCACGAAGACATTACAATATGTCGTGCTGTTCTCTACGTCCCCAGCTGCATTCTGTCCCGGAATATGTCGTAACATGCAATTGGAAGTGAGTACTCCAAATCAGAGGTGTGACCAGCAACTAGGAGTGTAGGAGCCGAGCAGCCGCCTGAGCCTATGATGAGCCAGGTGTGTGTCTCAGACTACCACAGGCCTCCTATAGGCATTGCCCTAATGGTGCTAAGCTAAAAAGCAACAAAGGAGCAAGGGCTCTGGTAGGTACTGACTTGCATATCATTTTTGAGCTCTTGACTGGAGTATTATTATGGTAAAGGTGTTTTCCGGAAGTTCAGTATTGATGGCCTATGTTTGTTATCAGGACAGCGTTCTGGTGAGTGCTGCAGCCTCTTCCTAGTTCAGTGATGTGACGTTCATTGGTCACGTGGCTGTTTGCAGCTCAGTTCCATTCAAGTGAATGGGCGTGGGCTGCATTACCAAGCGCAGGTTCTACACAATCTGCAGAACTGTGCTTGCTGTGCTGTGAAGAGGACTTGGCACTCGACAGAGATCCATGGCCAATGACTGGGCTGTTATGGAAACCCAGTGTAAGGCCTCTTGCACATGAACATTTTGTTTTTTGATTTCCGTATATGGAACCATTCATTTCAATGGATCCGCAAAAAATCCCGGAAGGTACGCCATATGCATTCCGTTTCCGTTTTTCCGTTCAAAGAAAAAGCCATACGGTCGTTTGCAAGAGGCCTAAACTGTGTGTATGTCAGTGATGCTAAGGTATGTCATTGAGAGTAAGAATTAAGGATCTGCCTCTCGCCGTGCCCTGCCGGAACTCCGCCCCAATTATAGTCAATGTGGACGGAGCAGCAGTCCGGGGGCACATGTGAACTAGGATGGATCTGACAGGCTGTTCACCCGCCGGAACAGCCTGCTAGACTCCCCTGCTGCTAGTGTGAAACTAGCCTAATCCAGGTCATAAATAGCTGGGTTGTTATAGAAACCTGGTGTAAAACTGTGTGTCAGTGAGGCTAAGAATGAAGGACCTGCAAGCTTCTATTGGCTAATAGAACTTAAAGAGGACCTTTCACTCGTATACAAACTAAAAACTAACTCTATCTGTGGGCAGAGCGGCGCCCAGGGGTCCCCCTGCACTTACTAGTATGCCTGGGCGCCGCTCCGTTCGCCCGGTATAGGCTCCGGTGTCTCAGCTCCGTCTGTTGTATTGGACTGATTTTTTGTAGGAGGCGTGTCCCTTGCTGCAGCACTGGCCAATCGCAGCGCACAGCTCATAGCCAGTCTATGAGCTGTGTGCTGCGATTTGCCAGCACTGCAGCAAGGGACACGCCTCCTACAAAAAAATCAGTCCAATACAACAGACGGAGCTGAGACACCGGAGCCTATACCGGGCGAACGGAGCGGCGCCCAGACATACTAGTAAGTGCAGGGGGACCCCTGGGCGCCGCTCTGCCCACAGATAGAGTCAGTTTTTAGTTTGTATACAAGTGAAAGGTCCTCTTTAACTCATGTGACTGCCATATTTGCTTTCTTTTTGTGAATATTTCAAGAACGATCGGTCCTAGACAGCTGAAACCTAATTTCCGTGCAGATTGGGCCAGTCATCTGGCAATGCATAAAGAGAAAAAGAAAAGAAATAAATATATAATGCATATAAATAAATTAGTCTCCTCCTCAAACCTAGCCCTCTTACTGGAGTGAGACCGTGACTGTTTTTGCGACTTTAAAGTGCTTCTGTCACCCCCCATTGTGCAATTTTCATTGGCCGACATTAGCTATTTGCTAATGTCAGCTGAGTGCAATCATACATGTCCTACCTTTGTCTGTGGCTTATTTCTTGTAAAAATCATACTTTTATCATATGCAAATTTCTTCACTACTAGCAAGTTGGGCGTGGACTTGCTGGTAGCCGCCGCATCTGCCGCTTCTAGACACGCCCCATCTCCTCTTGATAGACAGGGCCAGCGAGCGCTCTCCTCCTCAATCGTTCCTCAATCGGCGCAGGCGTACTGAGTGAAGCACCAGACAGGGCCAACCGGAGGAGGAGAGCGCTCGCTGGCCCTGTCTATCAAGAGGAGATGGGGCGTGTCTAGAAACAGCAGATGCGGCGGCTACCAGCAAGTACAAGCAAATTTGCATATGATAAAAGTATGATTTTTACAAGAAATAAGCCACAGACAAAGGTAGGGCATGTATGATTGCACTCAGCTGACATATAGCTAATAGCTAATGTCGGCTAATGAAAATGGGGGTGACAGAAGCACTTTAAAATAGTCGCAATAATAAATCTGGAGTGAAACTAATTAACATATCTAACCACACCCACTTTCCCACCTACATTACAAAACTGGAGTGAGTGGTGTAAAACGTCACAATGTCGCAATTATTTTCTAAGCGAGTGTAAGATGTTACAAAAGACCTATTTTGTGACGTTTTGAGGACAGAGTTCTGCAGTGAAGGCATGATACATCTGCCCCATGATGTCTGTCTTCCAATCTATTTGTATAGAATATGGAGCAAAATGTGCACAGAACAAATTTGTAAAACCACTTCCTTCTAAATGCTGTTTTTTTTTACTTGTTTAACTTTTGAATAGTGTTTCAGAAATACATTTTCTTTGCCTACCTCAGTCCATAAGAAGTTGTGCCTTCCTCACTGCACTGTGCCCGTCAGGGGCCCTTACTCTTATGCTTTGTGCACCCATTTGCATGAAACTCGAAGCTGACAGTCTCCCTGGAGCAATGGGATATATTAACCCGCATTCCGGTAAAGTCTCCGTCTATTGCAGTAACCCTTTCCTACTGAAGCCTAATGGGTAGATGTGGCACTTAAGTGAGCATCAATTGGATTTGACTTTTACTAGCACAGCAAATGTAATAATGTAAGGTAATAAAAAATACATTTGTGGAAATGCTTTGTAGCGGAGTAAAGTTTGGCTGGAGCACACGCTTTTCTGCTGGGTTCCTTTTGTAGTTCATAACAGGTCATTAAGGATGGAAAACACATTGAGAATGGGTTCTGTGCATGGGAACATAACCTGTATTATACTTTCAAGACTTAGAAGACCATTAAAAGTAAGAAGTTTATCCAAAATGAAAGTGTTTCTTACCACTAATAAAATACAGAGTATTATATACAATCGCTGACTGACATGTAGCCTTTCTTCCTTTTTCTTTTCCTTTCCCTCCTGCCTTCCATTATTTTCTTTTATTTCTGTCCTGCACAGTTGACCTGTCACATGAAACACATTTGTGAAGTCGCATTAGTTTAGCTGTATGAAACCCACTTGTGAAGTCATAGCAGTTTACCTGGCTGAAATACACTTGTGATGTCACAATTGCTTACTTGCCTAAAGCACACTTGTGATGTCACATTTGGTTAGCTGCCTGGAACCCAATTTTGAAGTCATAATTGGTTACTTGCCTAAAGCCCATTTGTGATGTCTCAATAGCTTACTTGACTTAAGCACGCTTGCACGTTTGTGATGTCACAATAGTTTAGCTGCCTGATACCCACTTGTGATGTCACAATACCTTACTTGCCTTAAGCACATTTGTGATGTCACAGTAGCGTACCTACCTAAAGCACGTTTGTGATGTCACAATAGTTTAGCTGCCTGATACCCACTTGTGATGTCACAGTTGCTTACTTGCCTTAAGCCCAGTTGTGATGTCACAATTGCTTACTTGCCTAAAGCCCACTTGTGATGTCTCAATACCTTACTTGCCTTGAGCATATTTGTGATGTCACAGTAGCGTACCTACCTAAAGCACGTTTGTGATGTCACAATAGTTTAGCTGCCTGATGCCCACTTGTGATGTCACAGTTGCTTACTTGCCTAAAGCCCACTTGTGATGACACAATAGCTTAGCTGCCTAAAACTCCCTTGTGATGTCACAGTTGCTTACTTGCCTAAAAATGGCTTGTGATTGCACAGTAGTTTAATTGCCTAATTCACGCTTGTACTGTTACAGTAGCTTACCTGCCTAAAGCGCACTTGTGATGTCACAATTAGAGATGAGCGAATTTTATTTTGAAATTCATTCACTTTGGTGGTAAAAGGTGAATTGCGTTATGGATTCCGTTACCACAGACCATAACGCAATTCTATGACTGAATGCCTTTAGAGGCATTCCGTTATTCATTCCGTCATAATAGAAGTCTATGGGCTGCAAAACTGATCCGTCCCCTTTCCGTTATGCAGGGGAGTCCACCGCAGCTTACTTGACTGGAATTTACTTGTCAGATCAGTTTACCTGAAGAAAACACTCTTATGATGATCCAGAATTTGAAGTGACAGAAACCTATTTCTGATGGCCTTAAGGCTTACCTGACAAACTCCTTTGTGATGTCACAGCTTAACTGCTGAAATCCACTTCTGATATCATAACAGCTTCACTAATGGAAACACTTTTGTGAAATCACAGTAGCTTCCCCAGGGTCGTACACCAGCAACGGAGGCGCCCTGTGAAGACAAGAATGGGCAATTTCCTTGATTTGATGACTGCTATATGATAGCCATAGAACACCTCATTTACGGGTCTCCAGGAGTGCCTCAACACTATAACAATCCACTAGTAATTGAGACATGAATAGGGAGGAGTAGTAATAGACTGTAGAAATAGCTGCTATTTTTTAAAAAGGTAGTAAGTAGTGTGTCGTGTCCTATTGCTCACAGGGCTGCCGAGCAACTGCTCAGGTGGCATCCTAGTATTCTTGCACTGTAATTTACAGTACTACAACTTGCAGGATGACAGGCTGAACTGGATGGACAAATGTCTTTTTTCAGCCTTATGTTCTATGTTACTATGTTACCACACTGCTCCAGAAGGCAGGAATATCACCACTATAGACTCCTTCCAATAATCCGTGGATATAGAGAAGCAATAAGGCCACAGAAAGCAGCAGAGCCTTCACTCATTCGCCTCTGTCAGAGACCAAAGGATAGCCACAATAGTGAAGCACCACCACATAAACGGAATAAAAGGAATTTATTATACTCACAAAGGTGAATAGAATACAAGTGGTATATAATTTCCAATTGCATACACCCGACCCGGGTTTCGCTCCGAAAAGCTTGGTCAGGGGCATCTGATCCGCCCATTCCGGGGCGGTCTATTTAACTCACAGGAGGGTGTATACTCCACCCCTCAAATCCACAATAAATATATAAAAAATACAAATAAATACAATACATACATAACACAAGTTATTCCACATTACATTATAAGCCATGACAATAATATAAGATCATAATGTTGTACTAAAAACTCTGTAGGGATTTTTCATTCATATATAAATCCACTCCCATAAAACGTCACAACCAATCATAGACCGCTAACCCACAGGCCCCATCCCCATTCATTCAGAACATACGATTACATCACAGACCACATGATCCCTCCAAGCCAATCAACCCTCCTTTTCATTCTACTCTCGAAGGTCCTAGAGCAAACTCCTGAATTCATACGAGGCAAGGTTTAAGGTCAAAATCAACATTCATACCTCTCTGTTGTAGTGTATCCCAACCTGTAAATCCACTCAAACTCTTTTTGGTTGATTTGTTTGATATTATTTCCTCCTCGCCAATGTGGCTTGACAAGTTCGACACCTACAAATTGCAAACCCCTGAGATCCTTATTGTGCGCTATCTTAAAGTGCATAGAAAAACCTTAGTTTCCAGACCCTTTTTAATATTCCTCACGTGTTCTTGGATCCTCACCTTAAGTTTCCTCAGAGTTCGGCCCAAATATTGGAGGCCACAAGGGCACTCCAACATGTACACAACCTCCACACTCTCACAGGACATGGACCCTTTAACCTTGCAATCTAAATCTTTCTGATTAGAATGCACACTTAGTGTGCCTTAGCCTCCTTCTATTGTCTTTCGTCCCATTCCTACAAGGTAAACAAAAACTACACCAGGTAAACTTGTTTCCAGCTTTCTGAGGTTCTTGGTGGAAAAAACTATGGACTAAATTGGTACGTAAATTAGCGGCTTTCCTGAAAATCATCTGTGGCTGTTCCGGAATTTCCAGTTCAAGCACAGGATCGTTTTTTCAGGACAGCCCAATTTTTCTCGATTTTTAAATTGGGTAATAAAAAAAGAGAACCGAGGGTCTCTATGCTGTGTCTGGGGCTTTTTAAGATCTACTGCTCGACTTCCCTGTTCCTCTTATTTCTTTCTCACACCTATCTAAATCTTCCTTACTATAGCCTTTCTCCCAAAAACGTCCGTTGATGACTTAACTCTGTGTTCTAAAATCTTAAATTTTTGAACAATTCCGAAAAATCCTTTTTATTTTTCCCTTCGGTATATTTCTAATCCAAGGGGTATAGTGACAACTGGAAGTATCTATGTAACCATTGACGTCCGTTTCCTTGAAGAAGGTTTTTGTTCCGAGCTGATGGTCCTCCACAAAAATGGTCAAATCTAAGAAGTTGATAGAGACATCGCTGACCATACTGGTAAAGGAAAGATTCCACTGATTCACATTTAGATAATCAATGAAATCCAAGAGTCCTTGTTTCTCTCCTCTCCAGATGATCAAACGGTCGTCGATTATATCTCTTCCAACTTAAAAGCTCACCAAAATATGTAACTTTTCTAAAGATAGGCTCAAAGGTTAAACGCTCCCAGTACCCCATAAATATATTGGCGAAACTGGGGGCGAATTTCGCCCCCATCGCCGCCCCAGTTCGCTGGAGATGGTGATTCTCCTTATACCAGAAATAATTATGACCAAGGCAGAAATCCACACAATCTAGGATAAATTTCCCTTGCTTCTCTGTCATCACAGGATCATTCCTCAACTCCTTATTAATGGCCTTAAGCCCAAGCTCTTTGGGAATAATGGTATACAACGATGTCACATCAATCGTGGCTAGCCACATATCTAGGGGGCAATTTTTAAAGTTGCCAGCTAATTCAACAACACTTCTAGAATCTTGGAGGTAGGAGGGAATCAAGGGGATGTATTTCTGGAGATATAAATCTACATATTCACCCAACTTACTCGTGAGAGAATTTATCCCTGACACAATAGGTCTCCCGGGGAGGTCAGTCAGGCTTTTGTGTATCTTGGGCAAAAAATATATTACTGGGGTAGCTGGAAACTTATTGTTGAGATAGTCGAACTCTTATCAGCCAGTTTGATAATTTCTTTATTGTTCTCTAAATTTCTTAAAGCGATCCTCTCTTCTGGTGTAAAATTTTGTCTACCTGGTTTAGATCCCATTTTTTCTATCTCCTTGAAAACCTCTCTTGAAGGCTTCCAAACAATCGTTGTCCTTGTTTTTCGGAAAAAAAATTGATTTTTCTTTTAACTGTGAATGAACAAAAACATCCCCCCCCCCCCCCCCCACCTCCTACATTTCTCAAAGGGGCCTGGTTGCTCAGGAAATATTTAGCGATATTAAGCCTGCGCACAAATTTATAAACATCAAGAAAAGCCTCAAACTTGTTGATACCATGGATAGGAGCAAATTTCAGGCCCTTTCCCAGAACCTTTCTCAGGCTCAGTGAGGACATAAGAACTCAAATTAAATATCCCCATCAAGTTCCCCTGCTTTTTTGGGGGTTTAGGCTGATGTTTTCTCCCCTCTCGTTTTCCTCTACATGACTTATTTTCCTTGGGGTTCCCTGTTTTTCTGTCTCGTTCCTTTGTACCCCTTTCATTCCCTGATTGGGGAAAATTTAGCTTGTTGGTATTAACGCTTTCTTGTCCCCTAAACAACTCCCCTGCTTTGGCCCCATTATTTTCACAGTACGGCTGCTGAGGTTTGTGGGGACTCCCTTAATCCTAAAATAAGGCCTGTAGGGATAATTCCTCTCCCCATAAAATTGATTATGTCTCGGAGGACAATAACCTTGTCCTGAAGGATAAAAATTCCTATTCTGAAAATTGGTCCTGTAGTTATACGGTCAACATTGCCCATTATATTCCTGATTCTGATAGGTTCTGAACCAAGGTTTAGGTCTATATGGTCCCTGATCTCTCCTCTGGTCACTATTAAAACCTCCCATTCTACCTTTTATGGCTGCTAGAATAATGTGTATTATTCTCCGTCACACTCATCTGTGTCATCCTTTGGTTGCCTGTGCTACATCCCTGAATCTGTAAACCCATATCCTTATTCTCAGAATTTATTTGTGTGGTTCTTTGCTCTTCCTTCTTAATTTTCCACTTATACACTCTATTATTCTTATAGTCATTACACGTTTTAAAGAACTTTTTCTGTTTCTTGCTAATAACCTTTTTTTCAACCTTTAAATTATTTTGACATTTTTCACATAAACTCAAATACTCTTTCTGATTCTTATATGGTTTCAAATCATGTTGGAGGGAATCAATATTCACTTTTAACATCTGCAACTTATTTTTACGTTTGCTAATAATAAACCTCATGGCTCTAATACCGCATTCATTCATCAATTTTTCCCATTCCCCCTTGGATTAGAAATATACCGAAGGCACAAATAAAAAGGATTTTTCGGAATTGTTCAAAAATGTAAGATTTTAGAACACAGAGTGAAGTCATCAAGGGAAGTTTTTTGGAGAAAGGCTATAGTAAGGAGATAGGTGTGAGAAAGAAATAGAGGAACAGGGGAGTCGAGCAGTAGATCTTAAAAAGCCCCAGACACAGAATAGAGACCCTCGGTTCTCTTTTATCACCCAATTTAATGTACATGCCGGCATGATTAAGAATGCGATCAAGAAAAATTGGGCTGTCCTGAAGAACGATCCTGCGCTTGAACTGGAAATTCCGGAACAGCCACAGATGATTTTCAGGAAATCCCCTAATTTACGTACCAGTTTAGTCCACAGTTTTGTCCACCAAGAACCTCAGAAAGCTGGAAACAAGTTTACCTGGTGTGGTTTTTGTTTATTTGCCCTTGTGGCCTCCAATATTTGGGCCGAACTCTGAGGAAACTTAAGGTGAGTATCCAAGAACACGTGAGGAATATTAAAATGGGGCTGGAAACTCATAGTGTTTCTATGCACTTTAAGATAGCGCACAATAAGGATCCCAGGGGTTTGCAATTTGTAGGTGTCGAACTTGTCAAGCCACATTGGCGAGGAGGAAATAATATCAAACAAATCAACCAAAAAGAGTTTGAGTGGATTTACAGGTTGGGATACACTACAACAGAGAGGTATGAATGTTGATTTTGACCTTAAACCTTGCCTCGTATGAATTCAGGAGTTTGCTCTAGGACCTTCGAGAGTAGGATGAAAAGGGGGGTTGATTGGCTGGAAGGGGTCATGTGGTCTGTGATGTAATCGTATGTTCTGAATGAAAGGGGGGGGGGCCTGTGGGTTAGCGGTCTATGATTGGTTGTGGCGTTTTATGGGAGTGAATTTATATATGAATGAAAAATCACTACAGAGTTTTTAGTACAACATTATGATCTTTTATTATTGTCATGGCTTATAATGTAATGTGGAATAACTTGTGTTATGTATTATTGCATTTATTTGTATTTTTAATATATTTATTGTGGATTTGAGAGGTGGAGTATACACCCTCCTGTGAGTTAAATGGACCGCCCCTGACGAAGCTTTTCGGAGCGAAACCCGGGTCGGGTGTATGCAATTGGAAATTATATACCACTTGTATTCTATTCACCTTTGTGAGTATAATAACATCCTTTTATTCCGTTTATGTGGTGGTGCTTCACTATTGTGGCTATCCTTTGGTCTCTGACAGAGGCGAATGAGTGAAGGCTCTGCTGCTTTCTGTGGCCTTATTGCTTCTCTATATCCACGGATTATTGGAAGGAGTCTATAATGGTGATATTCCTGCCTTCTGGAGCAGCGCGGTCTAACTGGCAAAGTATTGAGATTTATGTGAATTGTACCCACTTCATGATTTGGGACCTGTGACGCGGAAAAAGGCAACGTACTAGAGATTTTTTTTATTTTTTTTATTTTTTTTATTTTATCAATCCTTTTCTACAGTACTACAAACGTTTGGTTGAGGACCCACCGGATTTAGTTACTACCCTGTTGGTGAATACTTTACAGACATAGACCCACAACAGTTGCATGAGACCACTTTAGTAGTCCTATGCAAAAAAAAATTCCCTAGAAGTTATAAACATTACACTACACCACCACTTACTTTGGCTATCACACCCTCCTCTGGCAGAGAGTTCCACAGTCTCACTGCTCTTACAGTAAAAAATCCTTGTCAATCTTCGTGATGTAACATTTTTTTTTTTTACTAGATTTAGAATACGGCCTTTTGTTATCATTCGAGGCCTAGGTATAAAAAGATAATCGGCAAGATCTTTTTACTGTCCATTCATATGTTTGTACATTATAATTAAGCTGCCCCTAAAGGGTGTATTAGACTGGCAGATAGTCTGTCAGATCATGATCTGACAGTGTAAGGCTACTTTCACACTAGCGTTCGATCGGATCCGTTCTGAACGGATCCGATCATAATAATGCAGACGGAGGCTCCGTTCAGAACGGATCCGTCTGCATTATATTGGCATATAAAAGCTAAGTGTGAAAATAGCCTCGGACGGATCCGTCCAGACTTTCAATGTAAAGTCAATGGGGGACGGATCCGCTTGAAGATTGAGCCATATTGTGGCATCTTCAAACGGATCCGTCCCCATTGACTTACATTGTAAGTCTGGACGGATCCGCACGCCTCCGCACGGCCAGGCGGACACCCGAACGCTGCAAGCAGCGTTCAGCTGTCCGCCTGTCTGTGCGGAGGCGAGCGGAACGGAGGCTGAACGCCGCCAGACTGATGCAGTCTGAGCGGATCCGTATCCATTCAGACTGCATCAGGGCTGGACGGAAGCGTTCGGGTCCGCTCGTGAGCCCCTTCAAACGGAGCTCACGAGCGGACAGCCGAACGCTAGTGTGAAAGTAGCCTAATACGGCTGCCGGTTTGTGATCGTCCAAATATTTCAACAGGATTACAAATCATTTTTTGCCGATGAAACCACTAGTCAGTATGGAGACAAGCAGTGACATTAGTGATTGTCGCTCCTCATACTCTGGATGAGATTGCTTCATGTAATATCGGCAGTCTCCTCCACTAGTGAGCAGGCGATTGCCGGGCAGGAACGCTTTCCACTTTACAATCGCCTGCTTAATCTGCAGGTCTAAGGCTACTTTCACACTAGCGTTCGGGGCTCCGCTTGTGAGTTCCGTTTGAAGGCTCTCACAAGTGGCCCTAATGCATTCTGAGTGGATGCGGATCCGCTCAGAATGCATCAGTCTGGCACCGTCTGTCCTCCGCTCCGCTCAGCAGGCGGACACCTGAACGCTGCTTGCAGCGTTCGGGTGTCCGCCTGGCCGTGCGGAGGCAAACGGATCCGTCCAGACTTACAATGTAAGTCAATGGGGACGGATCCGTTTGAAGTTGACACAGTATGGCTCAATTTTCAAACGGATCCGCCCCCCATTGACTTTCAATGTAAAGTCAAAACGGATCCGTTTGCACGATCATGAACAATTTTTTTTTGTTCATGGTAATGCAAACGGATCCGTTCTGAACGGATTTAAGCGTTTGCATTATAGGTGCGGATCCGTCTGTGCAGATACCAGACGGATCCGCACCTAAACGCAGGTGTGAAAGTATCCTAAGGCCCCATGCACACGGCCGTGTTTCACAGCCGTGTGCGGGCCGTGGAACCGCGGCCTGGATCCCTCCTGAGAGCAGGAGCGCACGGCGTCACTGGTTGCTATGACGCCGTGCGCTCCCTGCTGCCGCCGCAATACAGTAATACACTGGTATGATCTATACCAGTGTATTACTGTACTGTGCCGGCAGCAGGGAGCGCACGGCATCATAGCAACCAGTGACACCGTGCGCTCCTGCTCTTAGGAGGGATCCAGGCCGCGGTTCCACGGCCCGCACACGGCTGTGAAACACGGCCGTGTGCATGGGGCCTAACACAGCATTAAACCATCTTATTTCCAGACTAAACAAACTGAAGTCTTGGTATAGCAATTTACCAATTCCCTTAATTACCTTGGTTGCCCTCCACTGCATCTGCTCTAGCTCTGTATCCTTTTTATACACAAGTGCCCACAATTGTGTACAACATTTTATGTATCTATGCCTCTTTTTCATTATTTCATTTGCCTTGCTAGCGGCAGTTTGTCTTTTTTTCAGTGGCCGTTTTTCTGTGTACATCAGGATTACATATACAGGTTAAAAGGAGCATTTTTATAGGGAATTCTGAAATGCTTTCCTAAGAACCATAAAAGTAGAGCAGCTTTCTTTGTTTGCTACAAAATTGCATCAGGTAAAAGATAAATTGTATCTATCTGTGTGTAATGCGCTGTATATTCCTTCTGCGGTCACAGATTTTCAGTGGTGTAATCCTGCAATATCTAGGTCTTTAGCCTTACAAACAGAGCTGTTATCCTATCAATGTAATCCCCACTCCTCAGTGATAATGAGATGAGTTTGTTGACCCTGGCCCAGTTTGCATAGCAGTTGTATTACACATTTTAGTACACACATGTGCACTTCTTAACCAGTTATGTAAACCTTAGTACAAGGCCAAATGATGTTTGCATATGGTGGGGCGTTCACTCCCAAATAATGCCACCATAAAATTCCTGAACTCTAATCCTTTGGTGATCTTGCACCTCTGGTATCCAGGACAATTTTCATGGTTTTAACATGTAAAAATAAAGAAAATTACTAAGGCTGAGTTCACATTACCGTTTAACTTTCTGTTCTTCTGATCTGACAGAATAAGAGAAGAAAAAAACAAGAAAAAAATATCAGTTTGCATCCATTTGTGCAATTTACATCTGAGATCTGTTTTATTTTTTATTTTATTTTTAGACAGTACTTTTTTTCCCCCCCATCAAAAAAAAATAAATACTCAGATATAAGCTAAACAGTGATGTGTACACTGTATTAATGGTGTGGCCATGCACGTGCCTGACCAGCCTCTCTACGTTCATTTCAGGGGGGTACGGGGCCCCTGTTCTTGTGATCATTGGGTGTTCCCGCGGTCGTATCCCCACGAATCTAATAGTTATCTTCTATCCTGTGGATAGGGGATAACCTAATGTAACTGGAGTACCACTGCTTCAATGGCAAGGATTGGAAATTGCAGAACATACTGCAGATTTTCAAATCGCCTGCCAATTGCTGATCAGTGGGTTGCCGGTTCAGCCTGTGCTGTTATTCAAGGGAATGGGAGCTGATCACAACTGCGATCCTTCATCCCCTGCAGATTCATTGTTACTGCAGAGCACATCCATGTTTATCCAGGGTGAGGTACTACCCACAAGTGATTATAAAGTGCTGTTTGATAGTTAGGCTGGGTTCACACCTGAGCGTTTTACAGCGCGTACAATTGCGCTGTAAAACGCACGACGCCCCAAGAAGTACAGGAGCTTCTTTGGGGCGAACATAGACCTAGCGGGAACGCGCGACAATGGGCGTTTGCTTGTTTCCTCGGCATGTATGTAAACGCCCGATAAGCACGCTTGTAAACAGCGCTTATCGGGTACGCTTATGTGTGAACCTGGCTTTATGATTGACCAATGAACAGACAAATTTTCACGTTCATTGGGTAATCTGCAATACCTAAAGTTATCGTGAACAAGTGTTTATATAAACGTCCATCCCCAGTAATTGTCCTAATTATCCGCCCATGTACAAGGACCCTAACAGACTAAAAACTTGTCTTCTGAGGTTAATTTTGGACACTTGATATTCTAGACCTTGTATTGGCAGTATTTCCACGTTGGGATCTCTCTATCCTGAATCTCCAGTTCCTCATTAGTGGCAGCTTCACCTTCTGTGATGTCATCGCCTCTGACAAGGTCACTTTTCCTCTCGCATCACAGACTCTCTGTCCCTGCCTCTTTCACGCTCTCCTCTTCTTCCTTTGGGAAACCTCTACCAGTCTCTTAATTCCACTTACAGTATTTCAGTGGGGGAGTGCGCTGTGCCATCTATCCTCTGTCATTATGAAAGATCCCTGAAAATATGTGCCTTATCTGAATGTCGGCAGATGGCAGTTCAGACGCTCATTGACAAATCAGCTGTGTATCCTCAGTGCTGTTGTGGCTCTGGCAAATACTGGGCTTACATCTGTGTCATAGAGGCCAATGCCAGAGAGAAGCCTTAACCCAAGACTGCCATCTTCCATATCTGCTTTATGGAGGAAGCCTTCCTGCCCTGTCCTCTACTAGGCCCCTGTTTTGAGTTCTCCTTTTTTTATGTACTTCTTTTAAAATAATAAAATATGTTCTAATAATGCAAAACTAACTATATAAATATAAAAAAATAGGTATATACAGGTCATAGTAATCATGACTGACGCCTCAAAACAAAATGTCACGGCCATGGTCATGGTCGTGACTCCTGAACCGCATGCGGTTGTCAGCGGTTTGGTCTGGTTGTCAATCATAGGTGAGGGCTGTGGTATTTGCCTCACCTGTGGTTGCCGCTGGCAACAGTATTTATGTGGCAGCATAGCAGCCTGAGCTGTATCGTGGCAGCTGGCTATGTTGTGCATGCGGTTGCTCTTGGTGTGTGTGTATGTATACACTTTTGTATGTCTGGTGTGCACTTGGTTTTATGTTTGGTGTGCACTTTGACATTTTCCCTTCACTGTAGCTGCCCGTGGCAACGTTTGGTTTGAAGTACATGTGGTGGCAGTGTCTCGGCCTTCTGGCCGGCTCCCAGGACACGTTTGCCACACATGTCGTTGTCAACGGTAACAGCTGCAGTGAGTATTTGTGTGTATTTCCCTTTATGTGGTCTCACTACACTTCCTGGTGTTGGAAGGGTTAATTCCCTTCTGTGTGTGTGAACACTGGGTGTGTCTGTGTGGTGGTGTGACTACTTGGGCCTTTAAAGCCTCAGTGTTAATCTCCAGTCTGAGGGGTACTTCAGCCATGGCTAGCTGGAGTAGCCTCCTGTCTTATATTACCTGCCAGTGGGGGCCACCCTTGTGGTCATAAGTTTAAGTTTGTGTGATGTTCAGTTTATGTTTTCCTTTCTTATTCTGTGCAGCTATGGATCTGGGTTCCAGTGTGTGGATGTGTGTGTGCTGAGTTCTATTTGTATCGTTTGTGGACTTCAGCTTGCCTGCACACAGATCCAGTCAGCAAGGCTGTGGCAGGTGGCTGGAACTAGTGCAGCACCTGCCATATCCATAGGCCTGTATTTGTTCCCCATTCCTTGCAGCTTGGCCAGTGAGACTCCTGTTCCTCAGCGTCCAGAAGGAAAAGGTCGTTTTACCCTACTCCAGGGACCGGTCGGAGGGTGAGTAGGGATCCGAGGTTCCTGAGCATGGGCCCTCCTACCTTCAAGGTCGGCCCATGCAGCTAGGAGTTAGGGATGGATTAGGGATGTATTAGGGGGTGACCTGCTCCCTAATTCTTTCTATCCTGGCCGAGCAGCAGTTAACATCTTCTGGCATCGCACGGCTGAGGATTTTCCCCATCCTCAGCCGTGACACAAAATCCATATTTCCAGTAAGTGCCTATTCAAACTATTTTCTGTGACCACAACAGTTCTGTAAGGAGATGGGAATACGTGGTCACTGAGACAGGAAGTGATGTAATTTGATTGACAGGGTATGCAGAAAAATTTGGGACAAAAGCAGAGTGCCAATATTTACACGGCATACTCTAGCACATCTTGCTGTATTTTTCGTACCAGGGGGAGTATAAAGGAAATATTTTGCACCTCATTGTTATGCTGTTCTTGCTATTTAATTGTTTCTTACTGGAATTGGCCCGGAGAGCCAACAGACGGCTGTGAAAATTACATACTAATGACAAATATTATTCAGCATACGTATTCTGTACATCTACGGTGTCAGCTATTTCATATTTTCTCTGATTCTTTATAAAAGCAAATGTCTTTCTCTATACTGTAAGGGCTCATGTGCCGATCGAGCCCGTATTGCGTCCCACAATCTGGAAGTTCTGGTGCGGAATTTAGGTATACAATAATCTCAGTTATGACAAATGTACAAGTACACATCAAGTACAGAATAAAGATGACATTTATCACAATTGTACACTGTCATACATTGATCAGTATAAAATCCCAATACCCCTCCCTCCAACTCTCCCTTGCCCACCCTCCCTCCCCCTCTCCGTGTAGCCACATATCCTAAAAAGGAAATTATCACTCCAATATATCAGTCGCCTGATATCCCATTTAAATATTACATCAATCTTTTACACTAATAGCTTCTTATAGCAGCCGTACCTCAGTGTTCCTTTACCTCAGCCCTCCAAATCCCCTAAGAACTGTACCATTCCAGACCAGGGCCAGCCAGCCATGACTTCCACTGCTACTCAAATTTCTTTCCAGTGCCTCTTTTAATATGAATGCCACTTTCCATAGAAATCATGTGATTAACCATGTTAACCCATCCCGACTCAGTCGGAGGAGTTGGCTGTATCCAGTGCTTAGTTATGGATTTACGTGCAACATGTAATAATTTAGCAATGGCTAACTTGTGATCTGTAGAGACTGAAAGATCTTCTACACACCCAAGATACCCTGCCAGTGGAACCTGTGGTAATTTAACTTCATATCTTTCTTCTATTTGCTTATACACTGCAGTCCAGAAATGCTCCAGTTACGTACAGGTCTATAACATATGAATCAAGTCTGCCTCAAGGGCAGTACGCCACGGACATTTAGAGTCCGCCCGCAGGCCCATCTTAAACATGAGCCATAGCGTCTTATATACACGGTGTAATGAAAACATTTGTGAAGGTCGATGTGCCACACTCAAAGATATTGTGGGTACTGCCCCCAAACATCATTCCATTGCTCATCTGTTAACACTCCCACATCTCTCCCATTTACCCTTAAGACCCGGAAGCGGATTACGCAGTTCTTTAGCCAATAAAATGGCATATGCCATAGAAATGATTGTGTGGGAAAACCTGGCTGGTACCACTAAATCCATCACTGGCATTGAAGTCACTGTCAACGGACTTCCTCGTCCTGACTCTGTAGGGCATGCCGTAGCTGTAAGTACTGGTAGAACAACCTGCTCAGCAATTGAATCTCTGTCTGCATTTGTTGAAAAGACTCGAGTCCATTCTGAATTAAGTTGAGATATCCTAGTAACCCCAGCTCGTTCCCAATTATCAAATCCTTCCAGCTTAAAAATCTCCCATAATCGAGAATTCCTCCGAATAGGGGTATATACCATGTTTTGTGTGAAAGAAGTAAGGTAGGTAATCCAGGAGGGCGCAGGCAAAGTTTATGCAATTCCAAAGCCTCTACAAGGGATTTCTCTGATACCAATGACTGCACAACCAATCACTACTCCCATCCTCTATCTCCCATCCCTGCATATGCTGTAGTTGTGCCGATATGTAATATACCCATGGATTAGGAAAGGCGATTCCTCCTTCTGTTTTAGACAGCTGTAACTTTGATAGTGCTATTCTGGGAGTCTTACCCCCCCCCCTACCCCCCTCCCATCCCCATATTAAATCTATAAATATACTTTTCATTCTGTGAAACAGATATTTAGTGAGCCACCGGTGCATTACGCAAAACATATAATAATTGTGGCATTAAGATCATTTTGGCTAAGTTGGCACTCCCCATAACTGAAAGGGGTAATTTAATCTATGTGTCTACCTTCTGCTTCATTAACAATGGGAGAATATTAGAGGTGCTATTATCATTTATACTGTGAGTAATACATATACCCAGATATTTAAACATGTCTACACACGAGATCAGAACATTTGCCGATTTTAAAACGTGGAGAGTAGAGAAAGGGCGGCACTCGCCAATGCTGGTATAAAAAAAATCCTTTATTCGTCCAATTAAAACATCAGAGCAGGAGCATATAATTGCAGTTTTCACAGCAAGGATAAGCGGCGACGGACGTTTCGCGCTAAATTGCGCTTCATTTGGCCACTGATCCGATTAATGCCGATTTAGTCCACTTAATGCTTAGTCCCAAGTATTTCCCAAACTAGTCTATGATCTCCATTACCTTGACTACTGAGGTGCCCACATCATCCAGGAGTAAGAGCAGATCATCTGCATATAGTGCTACTTTTTCCTCCACCACTGCAAAAAACTCTTCTGTTACAATAATACAACCACATGTATCCGTAATGAACAGATCCGGTTGTATTATGTCTTCTATAGCAATTACGGATCCGTCATGAACACAATTGAAAGTCAATGGGGGACGGATCCGTTTTCTATTGTGTCAGAGAAAACTGATCCGTCCCCATTGAGTTACATTGTGTGTCAGGACGGATCCGTCTTATCCGCAGCATATCGCAGACAGAACAACGCTGCTTGCATTTTGCTGCATTCCGTTTTGTTTTGTTCCCATTGACTATGAATGGGGACAAATCTGAAGCGTTTTCTTCCGCTATTGAGATCCTATGACGGATCTCTATAGCGGAATTGAAAACGCAGATGTGAAAGTAGCCTAAGCTCTTTCTCCAAAGCTCTAGTTCTTGTTTTAACTTTTTATATATCTGTGCAATAAAAATACCTCTCACTCCCACTAAAGCGGACCCTTCATTGGTCTTCAGAAACTTGTTCTCTAATCTCCACCATATTTACCAGATTAATCCAGAATGTATTCAATTTCCATCTTTTATGTCTCCTTCCTCGCGCCTCCCCCACACATAGACTGATAGATAATAAAGAATGGTCTGATAGCACTGTAGGAGCATAAGATGCCTAGGATACCCATGGGTATACTGCATAATTTCCTAAGGCCGAATCAATGCGCGAGAGAGAGGCATATGTCCCAGAAGCACAGGAATAACATCTTTCAATGAGATTCCTGACTCTCTAGACATCCACCAACCCCAACTCTTCCAATAGCCTACCAAAAGGGGTTCTAGAGTCCGCCTAGATCAGCTGCCGTACAGGGAACTTATCTAAAGCATTGTTCACAAAATTGTTAAAGTCTACAAGTAACAACATAGGCAGGTGTGACAGAGAAATTGTAAATGCCAACGCTTGGATTACAACTGCATTGGAAAACGGTGGAGGAATATACCGTATAAGAACATAGGAATGCATTCTATGTTAAAGAGAGTACAATGTAACCCTATATACCGCCCTTCTTGGTCAATCTGAGACTTACACAGCTGAAGGGGTATATTGTGGTGAATTAAAACACTTATCCCCCTAGAATACGAAGAATAGACTGAATGGTATGCCTATCCTACCCACCCCCTACTCAACCAGTAGGACACATCTCCACACCTTTCCCGATATTTTGACAACTATAAAATCTATATGTAGCCATATGGAGAGTCCCCCCCCCCCCCCCCCCCTTCATACATTATCCCAAAAAACAAAATAAAATTATAATAAACATTGATATCCAACTCTTACATGAGAGGTGGGGCAGTTATACAGCACCCAACAGACATGAGAACATGAAAAAGCATTACACCAAAGTAATACAGTGAAACATGCATCTGTATAGTATTTCTCTTACAATTGTTGAAGAGCGGGTCCTGGTCACTAATACACGTAACCCGGCCCGCCGCTTACAGGATACTACCTACCAATCGCCCAATTGTTGAAGAGAGGGTCCTGGTCACTAATACACGTAACCCGGCCCGCCGCTTACAGTATACTACCTACCAATCACCTATTGGTGAACAGAATGTAAATCGGCCCAATAACTAACGTGTATTTTCAACCATAGTGCAACTACGATAACTCTAGAAAACCTGAGCTAACAAGAGAATTTTGCCCCAGTATTAACATAGAATAGACATCGTAATATCAAGCTCTGCATCCCTTCCACTCCACCACCCGATGCCATAAAATAAACCAGGCACTTATAGCATTCATAGTCACCACTCCTTTCCAGATCAGTCTGGAACCACTTGACGTATCTGTTTTTAGTGAAAGTCCAGCCACCGCAGAGCATCCTTCGGTGATTCCAGAAAAGTAGTAGTGCCAAGCGCTATGACCTGGAGTTTGGCTGGATAAACCATGGAAAGGGAACTTGCAGCTGACGCAATCTTCTTTTAACGTCTATAAAAGATGCCCTTTTTTTCTGGACCTACACAGAGTAATCCGGAAACTGCAACACCTTGCCACCGTTCATCTCCAGATCAGGTTTGTCTCTAATACCAATACTGGTCTAGGCGGTCGGCCTGGTGGGCCCGGTCTGGTAGAGACTCTGTGTGCCCTCTCTACCGCAAACAGCTTGGTTAGTATTCCCGTCCCAAATGTTTGACTTAGCATGTCTCGAAATATATATATCTGGATTGTTGCCCTCTGCCTTTTCAGCCACGCCAACTAGACCTATATTGCATCTGTCTATTTTCTAGATCAGGCATTCTCAACCTGCGGCCCTCCGGCTGTTGCAAAACTGCAACTCCCAGCATGCCCGAACAGCTTACAGCTATCAGCCTACAGCAGGGCATGGTGGAAGTTGTAGTTTTACAACAGCTGGAGGGCCGGATGTTGAGCAACCCTGTTGTAGATCATCAGTTTGGGCAAATAGAGCTGCAAACTCTTGAGTATGTTTCTGCTTCCCAACTTGTACAGGCGGGAAAATATCTTCAAGACTACTCACTCTTCCTTTTACGGCTGTAGTACGCATCGCCACTTTTTGGAGATCATGTCTGATGATAGAACGATCTTCTTTTATTCCACCCAGCTGGGGGCGGTCAAGATGAGTAATGCTGCATTGCACTGTTTAACAGCGGTAAAGACATCCAAAATAGTGGGAGAGTTTAGAAGACGACATATCATCCGCACCCACTGCCATCTCCTCATCTGACTGCACTGCTAGCTGGTGTAAGGTTTTCACGAGTAACCTCCAACTGTCCATCCTCATTAGGCAGGTTAATATCTGTGTGTGGTTCTTCTGGGTCTGTTACTGCAGCGAATTGTTCAGGGACATCTGGATTGCGGGCAAATCTTTCCAGCTTAGCTGCCACTGCTTTCTGCCACTCATCCCTGTTCGGCGCCATCTTGAAATTCAGGCCTGCTTCTGCCGGCTGCGCCCCGTAGCCATATTTTCCTTTCCTTCGCTATGTTACCTACAGTTGTAGCAGGTATGTATACCCTTTATGCAGGTCTAAATCGGGCCGTCAGGATTTGCTAGCAGGCGTATAACAGGTATATAGCGGCGGGAGCTCCTCACAGCGTGTCCGCTTACATTTCCCATTCAGACCTGTATGTATAGAGATATAGTAGCTCTGTGATTTTACCTGGAGCACTCACCTGAATTTTTATCTTTTTACCACTTTAGGTCTCAGGAGACATGCCTCATGGATAAAGTCCACCTAACACTTCGGGCAAATTTTCTAGTCCGTATACCTAATCTTTCTGCAAGGTGAGGGCTTGTATAAAAAAAAGACAAGTACATTCTTACATTTAAAGAGGTTGTCCTCAATATCAGATCGGCGGGGGACCGACACTCCCGCCGATTAGCTGAACGGGGAGATGGCGCGCGCAGTGTGCATGTGCCGTCTCCCTTCTCTCTCCCTGCTCACCGCTGCAGGCCCATAGACATACAGCAGCGGACAGGAAGAGGGATAGGAGACGACACGTGTGCAGTGCGCACGCCGTCTCCTCATACAGCTGATCGGCTGGGGTTCCAGGTTTCTGATCCCCGCCCATCTGATATTGATGAACTATCCTGAGAATACGTTACTGGATACATTGGCATGCGTCACCATAGAGTTTCATTGTAAAGGCTCATTCAGACGACTGTATGTTTGTGTCCGCATCTTTTCCTCAATTTTGCGGATCTATTCATTTCAATGGGGCTGCAAAAGGTGTGGACAGCACACCATGTACGTACTTTCATTCTGTGGCCCCACAAAAAAAATATAGAAAAATGCAGATTACACATGCCAGTATCCGTGTTTTGCGGACTTCAAAAACGGATACGATTGTCTGAATGAGCCCTTAAAAATATATAAGTTAACGTATTCATTTTTGTTGTTGTTGCTGAACTCTGCAGGATGGAAAAGTGTAGTGTACTAAGCTTTTGCATCCTTTTTTTCCCAACATATCCTGTATGTTGAACATAGGGCAAACATGTGATGTGAACCCATCCTTATGCTTTATCAGGTATATGATTATTAATGTTTTCCATTATTTTTATATATAATTGCTGTACATTGTACTGTCTGCTTGCGACTATAAAAGAAACAAAATGCTGTTTATTTTAACGTGTGACCCTCCTGGCCTCTTAAAGAGCCAATTGTCAGAGGGGTCTTGTAGGGTTGACAAACTGGCACCAGTTTACCAAAAGCTGAAAAGAGCTCTGAAAGGTTATTCATGTACTTGACTGGACTGGCATAATAGAGATGTATGAAAAGGACATCGTGAAAGAGCGGGAGAGGCACTGAACAAGTGTTCCACTGAGCTTTTCTAATGTATGTGGCCAGCTTTAATGAGGACCTGTCTTCATGCCTGACATGTCTGGTTTAGTAAATTCTCGTATTCCCCATAAAAAAAACAATTCTGGAGAAACTTTTTTTATAACTGTATGTTGTGCTGTTCCTCCTAGAATCGTATATATAAGTTGCCAGCTGGGTGTTACTAAAACAAAATGAGAGTTGACGGGTCCTCTAGAGGACAGCATGAAAAGACAGACTAAGGATCTCCCAAGTCCTTGTCTTCTGCTCATATCTAGCCTGTTATGGTTGGGCTAAGTGGATTGTCACAGATTCTGACACTGCCAGTGTTGGCATCATGACACACTTATTTATTCACAGGGTGGTAGTCTGAATCTGAGCTGGCCAGCTTCAGAAGCTACTTTGACCAAAAATAAATTAAAGATTAAAATCAATAATGTTCCTTAAAGAGGTTGCCCCAGAAACATATTTTGCAGTCTTTAAACCAGCATCTGAATACTTTTGTAAATGCGTGTAATTAAAAATTTTGTGTTGCCACTAAAGTGGACGCACATGCTCAGTTCCATCATTAAACTGCCAGCAGCTGCAGCAGACAGGGAACCCCTCCTGAGCTGCCATCTTGAAATAAATCTGGCAGAGCAATTGGAGCAAAGAATAAGGAAGCTCTTGATCCATGTGAGGTACAGGGCTGGTTCCAGCTTTGTTAGAAAGAGTCATGTACTACATGATGTCTAATTTTCATTTTTACATCAGGGATAATTAGGTAATTTCAAGTTGTCCCCTATCCACAGGGATAATTATTAGATTGGTCCTACTGTTAGGACCCACACTGATCACGAAAATGAGAGAAGCGGTACTTGGCTATCTCTAGCAGTAGCATAGAGAGGAATACCTGACTCTTTCATTTCAGGGATCCCTGCTATCATAATCGGTAGAGTCCAAGCAGAAGGACCCCAGCCAACATAATACGGTAGCTATGTCCTATCCTGTGGATAGGGGATAACTTGAAATGACCCCTTTAAATTGAAAGTAATAGTAATTTTTTGGGGGGTTGGGCAAAAAAGCCCCAGCCCTACCTGGACTTGAATAGGATAATATGGAACTAATCTAATAAATAGGAAGGATCCATGGCACTCACAATCCACAAAATCCACTTTTATTAATTCCTTTTCCATACAATGCAGAGGAAAAGTCAAGCAAGATAACCCAGTACATGGCCACTGTTTGTTTCATGTCAAATGATGCTTTCTCAAGGCCTGATGGTATCAAGCATGCTTCTGCCTAAAGAGCCCTTGTCAGCGTGATCAACCCTATTAAACCAGACATACTGCCTGTTAGGGTTGATTATGCTGATTAAAACAATACCTTTCTTTTCTGCTCTGCACACTGCCCCCTCCACTTGATTGTCAGGGCTAGACATCAACATACTGAGGGCAGAGCTGTGTCCTAGTATGTACATATCATATACACCACTTGCTATAGCCTTACCATAATGGGAAGGGTGTATTTCTATACATAGAAAGCTAATACATATTACTGGTTTATTCACAGGCACAATATAGGATTATCAAGAAACCAGTAATATGTATTCGCTTTAAAAGTGTAGACAATCACTTTTCTCAATGTAGTAGGGCTGTAGCCTGGAGGTAAGTGATTATCCTTGCATGTAGATGTCTCAGGTTCAAATCCCAGGAGAGACTTCTAGATTTGTTTTCTTCAGTTATTATTATTTTTTTCTCCCTCATTTAAATCCTAATATAAGGCTATAATCAGACCCTCATTCTTCATCAGACCTCAGATCTGACCCCAAAATTAGACCCCCAAGCGCCATCAGCCTCAGATCAGACCCTGCAGGCCTCTCGGACTCAAATCAGAACCCCATCAGATCACAGATAAAAAAATAAGTAAATAAACTTATCTCGCTTGCTCTGGACAGTGCTGCAGATCCATGGCTCGCTGGCATCGCTTCTGGCCCATGCTACACTGTGAACTGACGTCACACAGCATCAGGTCATAATGCATGCCTACGTGCAATACGTCCTGACGTTGTACGCGATCAGGTGCACAGCGGACCAGGGTGGGTGAGTACAGCCTGGGAAGCGCTTCCCTCACCTCTCCATGCCTCCCGTGTGCTGATCACCGCTTCCATAATAGAAGTGGTCATTAATATTCGGACTAGAAGGCACACTGTCACTTTTCCCCCACTTTTGGAGGGAAAAAGTGCGTCTTATAGTCGGAAAAATACGGTAAGTACCAGACTGTCACTTTGTCGTCAAAAGCTCTTGTACGATACTTATTTTGAGAATATCTTGCACAAACTTATTGCCAGTCTGCATTAATAAAATTTCAAGGCGACTGTTCCAATCAGACAGGTAAGTGAGATTAGAATTGAATGGGGTTGAGAATAGTATTGATATGGGAGATCATAGCTGGCCCAAAAAGGGCACAATTGGGTCCATATAACTTGGAGGAAAGTGGCTTGGATGTGTTCTTTAGCAGTGGACTGAGTTTTGAATTTTTGAGATATAAAAAGATACGCATTGATATAAGATGTGAAAAGAGTGAAAGTCAGAAAGTTATATACTTTTGTCAAATTTAGTTTTTATGCCTTATTGTGAATGCATAAAGACAAATGGATGTCATTTTTTTTCAAGTCTTTCATCTTTTGATCAGTACATAGATGTACTAGTTTATTCCAAGATACCAGTCATAGATTTATTCTAATGAGAAGGGTTTTACCATTTCAGATTGAACTGAAGACGCCAACTGGGATCATCTAGTATCAGTACTGGGTAGCGGCTTCTATACACTACAGAGGAATGCGAGACAATACAGTACAGCATGTTACCCGCTTTAAGCATTTCAGTCTGCATGTTGTTCAAAGGCTAAGCAAAGTAAGTACAAACTGCATTATGAATGGACGTAATCAGCTCCATAAATCCTTCATTGCCACCATGACTAACAGTATCAAGGGACCACATTTTGTTCTGGCTGAATGTGAACAGCTGCTCTCCACCCTTTAATGTCAGTACACTTTACACAGCGCCCAGTGATTAGGTGTATAATCTGATGGCCACTGAATGAACTTTACATTCCAATTAAGGCCCCTTTACATGCGCCGATGCATAGGCAGTAATTGGGAGCGACAACATCTACGTGCAGATATCATCTCCGCTGTATGGGGGCAAGCAATCACTAGTGCGATCACTCATCCCCACAGAGAATTATTGTTTGTTGTCTTGGACAGCACGATCCGCTGCCAGTGAATAGTGAATTTTATGCACTGAATAAAAGATGTGATCGCCAATGAACACGCATATTGCTTGTTTGGTCATTGTTGGCACATTGAGATAGCTCAATTTTATCAGGAAGAGTGTTCTCCCAAACTCTTGTTTTCTATAATTACCCCCTTTCCTCTGCCCTTATGCTGGTCTCACAATCTAAGAATATCCATTGTAGTTTAAAAGGGTTCTCCAGGAATGATTTATAATGGCCTCCAGCAACCTGTCCAAGAATGTGAGCAGGACTGGTTGCTTACAGTAGGACGGTGAGGGAGTGGGGCCTCCCTACACTCTAGTACTTGCATATACTGCATATTGGTGAGCGTTCCTGTCAGGCTGCTCAGCCAGGATGGCATATTGTAGGCAGGATCACATCATTACCATCTATTGTAGAGCTGTGTAAAGAAATGGTTAATAATCAAACACAGATGCAGTATGTCAAATTACAATTGCATAGAAGGACCCCCCCCCCCCATTGCATATGTTTATCTTAGCACTGGTCCTAGTTTATTAAATGGCTGGTAAACTCATGGGATGGGGATTCTGTAACGGGAAGGGGCTTATAATTTCTCATTTGCTTTTGCATACTTAGCAGTTAAGAGGGCTACTGCTGTAGCCAGTTGCTTACAGACTTGAGTGTGAACTAGGGTTTGCAAAAAGCAGGGGGAAATGGCACATTCCATAGAAATCATATAAACAATTTTTTATATTCTGGGATGGTATCAGATTAAGGCTTGTTCACATCTGCATTGGAGGCTCTGTTTGGGGCCTCCGTCGCAGAATCCGTCAAAAAGACTAGACAGAGTCCTGCATGCTGCTCTAAGGGAGCAGAACAGCGGAAATGTATAGTGGTGATGTGAACGCGCCCTGAGATGATGATCTTAAAATTAATAGCTGCTATTTTAGGTGAATAGTCTACATTGTGTTTCTTTTTGCACGCCTCCATGTATGGGGTTTACTTCCTCTTCTCCTTTACACCTGTTCACACGACAGCTACTGTATAAAAGATCATAATGAGCTGTTTTATGATGGCATGTTAAGGGTCCATTCACACGTCCGTAGTGTATTGCGGACACGCAATACACCCGGCCGGCACCCTCATAGAACTTCCTATTAGAAATAGGACATGTTCTATTTTTTTTCCGGAGCCGTGGACCGGAAGATCGGGGGTGCGCTCTGCATCCATTCCGGCCCCATAGAGAATGAATGGGTCCACACCAGAAATTTGCGGAACGGATGTGGACCCTAAACCTAAATAACAAATGCTTGATGAATGTAATGTCACATTATAACCTCTTTGTAGGCCACGTTCTTGTGATACTTTGGTTAGTCCATTGCTAGATAGACAAGCTTGAAGCTGAGCTGGGAAGTAATTTGTCTTTATTTTCCAGTCTGTAACTGGAGAAGATTGATGTCACACACTTCACTTGTATAAGAAGTTGCATAGAGACCATAATCGATAAGAAGCTTTGCTGTAGACACATTTATGAACATTTTTATTTGGTTGCTTCAAGAGAATCTTACACAATTATACAATCATTTAAGTGTACAGAACAGAAAAGTATTTTCACTGGATTTTTAATTATAATTGATGTCATCTTGTCTCTAAACCAGTCCTGACAAGTCACTGAAGCGGTAGGGGAAAGGAATCCATAATGGACCCCAGCTGCATCCCACTTTGCATACTATTCCCCAAAGGGCACTACGTTTTTAGTTTTCTTCTAGATGTGCCCAGTTTGTGAACACCGTTATATAGTTTACATTTTGTGCAATGAAAGTATGTTTGAAATATGTAGAAATGTATAGAGCATTCCCCACTAAAATAAAAAACACAGTTTTATCTTTTATGTGTTCTTCAATTCTGATTCTGCTAGCCTGTCAATTACTTAAAGGGGTTGTCTGACCCCAAATTCAAAATTAAGGAACTGGAATGTGTTTATAATAAAGAAAAAGATTCTCTTCCTCCGAGAAGCTCCATTCCAGTGTCCATGGTCCTGTCCCCACCTCTTCTGGTTCCCTATTGGCAGGAAAGTGTGATGTCCCATTTGTCATCACATGCACTATTGCAGCCATTCATGGATCTGAGCACTCACATACCACTTGGGGACACCTCACTCAACTGTTCCTGGGAGACAGTAGAAAGGCCATTACACTTCTCACAGAGTTTGGCTCAAAATATTTGTTGATCAGCAGGAGGCTCAAATGTTGCTGCAAAGTACACATTGCAAGAGGATCAAACTATGTGGCTTACATGTAGAACCTTATGCTATACTTGACTTGGCATTAATGGGGTCATGCAAGAATGTTTGTTTTATTTTTATTGTTTTTTTTTGCAAACCACCGCCACTTGGCTGGACCTGTTAAGGATTACTAACCTGCTTCTCCCCCAGGCCTGGTATGCTCCACTGGGCCTCCACGTTGTCAACATGGTTTGACATCGCCGCAGCCAATCTTTGATTGCGGCAAAGCCCAGATCCCCTTGCATTATTCTAGCATTTGTCATGACGTAAGGGGAGCCAGTCTCTGCCATGGCCAGCGATTGGCTACAGCAATGTCAAACCGATTGTTGACATAGAGGAAGCCCAGCGGAGTCAGGAGGAGAAACGGGGGAGCTAGCGCTGTGAGGCAGGTCAATAATCTCTTCTTTATAGACATGGCTAGTCAGGAGATAAGCTATAAGGAAGAAGTTCTGAATCTCTAACTGGGAGTTTTAACTGAGCAGTAGGACTAGTTAATCATGCAGTTATTCTTTAAGACCGTTGTACCATCTAATCCCAGAAGGACTCCTCTACAACCTTCACTCTTCCTTTTTAAGCTTTGTTACATCCATTTGATTAGAATTTGATTTTTAACATGCCCCTTTTTTTTACGTTTAGTGGCACTTTTAAGGGAACATGCCAGGTCCCTTTTGCTTGCTCCCTCCACTCTCCAACTGCCAATTGACAGGTTTAGCTACCCATACACTTGAGACCGCATTGCAGCTAGTCAATCCTTGAGATCGCTCATGGCGGACTAAACTGTACAACCAGGATTTTTTTTAGGAAAAAAGTTGTCTCTTTGGTCCTGGAGCACAATGGTAAATTTCTGGCTGAATTTATGCCATAAACATGCAGTTTCCGCCAACAGCCACAGTTTTCCAGTTTTTCTTTCATCATAATTAGTCGAAATGGCTGACATCTACCATTTCGTCCAACTTTAGTCTCATGTATGGCCACTTATCACAAATCTGACATCAGAGTGTAATGTGTAAGTTCTTAAAAAACACTATATGAATCCACATAACTGACAGACACCAGACCAGCATGTTTGTCACTATACTGTTCTGACCTCATGAAAAGCAGCATAAGGGGCCTGACAGATTCCCTTTTAAAGGAGTTATGCCATGATTAATGTAAAAAATGATGATATCATATAGCACATGGCAATCTCTTTCTAGCAAAGCTAGAACCATCCCCGTACCTCACATGGATTGAAGAGTTTTTCCCATTCAGTGTTGCAATTACATTACACTGCAAGATTTATTTCAAGCTGTCAGCTAAATGGGTGTGTCCTTTGTGCAGCTCGGAGGATTTGGCCTTTCTTCTGCAGCTTTCTCCCTATCACAACTCAGGGGGCAGTTGAAGAATAGAAACAAGCATGTGGACAGAGAAATGAGAAAAAGAACAAACAGCAGGTGGCGCTATACAGATACAAACAGGATTCCAAAAAAGTTGGGACACTAAACAAATTGCGATTAAAAACTGAATGCAATGATGTGGAGATGGCAAGTGTCAATATTTTATTTCTAATAGAACGTAGATGACAGATCAAACGTTTAATCCGAGTAAATGTATAATTTTAAAGGAAAAATAAGTTGATTCAAATTTTCACGGTGTCAACAAAGCCCCAAAAAGTTGGGACAAGTAACAATAAGAGGCTGGAAAAAGTGAATTTGAGCATAACGAAGAGCTGGAAGACCAATTAACACTAATTAGGTCAATTGGCAACATGATTGGGTATAAAAAGAGCTTCTCAGAGTGGCAGTGTCTCTCAGAAGCCAAGATGGGTAGAGGATCACCAATTCCCACAATGTTGCGCAGAAAGATAGTGGAGCAATATCAGAAAGGTGTTACCCAGCGAAAAATTGCAAAGACTTTGCATCTATCATCATCAACTGTGCATAACATCATCCGAAGATTCAGAGAATCTGGAACAATCTCTGTGCGTAAGGGTCAAGGCCGTAAAACCATACTGGATGCCCGTGATCTCCTGGCCCTTAAACGACACTGCACCACAAACGGGAATGCTACTGTAAAGGAAATCACAGAATGGGCTCAGGAATACTTCCAGAAACCATTGTCAGTGAACACAATCCACCGTGCCATCCGCCGTTGCCAGCTGAAACTCTACAGTGCAAAGAAGAAGCCATTTCTAAGCAAGAGCCACAAGCTCAGGCGTTTTCACTGGGCCAGGGATCATTTAAAATGGAGTGTGGCAAAATGGAAGACTGTTCTGTGGTCAGACGAGTCACGATTCGAAGTTCTTTTTGGAAATCTGGGACGCCATGTCATCCGGACCGAAGAGGACAAGGACAACCCAAGTTGTTATCAACGCTCAGTTCAGAAGCCTGCATCTCTGATGGTATGGGGTTGCATGAGTGCGTGTGGCATGGGCAGCTTGCATGTCTGGAAAGGCACCATCAATGCAGAAAAATATATTCAGGTTCTAGAACAACATATGCTCCCATCCAGACATCATCTCTTTCAGGGAAGACCCTGCATTTTTCAACAAGATAATGCCAGACCACATTCTGCATCAATCACAACATCATGGCTGCGTAGAAGAAGGATCCGGGTACTGAAATGGCCAGTCTGCAGTCCAGATCTTTCACCTATAGAGAACATTTGGCGCATCATAAAGTGGAAGGTGCAACAAAGAAGGCCCAAGACGATTGAACAGTTAGAGGCCTGTATTAGACAAGAATGGGAGAGCATTCCTATTTCTAAACCTGAGAAACTGGTCTCCTCGGTCCCCAGACGTCTGTTGAGTGTTGTAAGAAGAAGGGGAGATGCCACACAGTGGTGAAAATGGCCTTGTCCCAACTTTTGGGGGATTTGTTGACACAATGAAATTCTGATTCAACATATTTTTCCCTTAAAATGGTACATTTTCTCAGTTTAAACTTTTGTTCCGTGATTTATGTTCTATTCTGAATAAAATATTAGAAGTTGGAACCTCCACATCATTGCATTCAGTTTTTATTCACGATTTGTATAGTGTCCCAACTTTTTTGGAATCCGGTTTGTACATTATATATAATAGCTCAATGGCTGTACAAAATTTTTAAATACATAAATTACAAAAGTATTCAGATCCAGGTGCTGGTTTGAAAACTGCAAAATATTTTTTGTGAGACAACCTCTTTAAAGTGACCCTTAAATAATGCTTATGCCTAAGTGAAGGCCAGCCATGAGCACCCAGAAGAATATCTACAGGCCCTAGCACTGGAGGTGAGAGAAATGGGGGTGAGGAAAGTTGGATGCCTCCTCTCTCTTATATTTTTTTTTATATACATGTTTGTCTTGTGACATTGCTCCATGTAACTGCATTGTATGCACTTGTAGCCAGCACTATTTCAGCGCCTTTTTCCAGGAGTGTTCCTTTCCCATGACTTTGTTGGTTTTTTCACTATACTGTTGAGATCAATCATCACACACATGATTGGGCTACATTTGTTACTGTCGGCTATAGTCCGCTGCTGGGTAATGCTGAGTTGTCACATTACTGGTTTGCGGAGAAATATTTTGATTTGTGTTTTGTGTCAGCCGTATGAGATCCCTTGGGGTTTAGTAAGCTTCACTTGATTACCTACTATTTTTGCTAATATATTCATTTACTGAGTTGTTAAGAGTAATGAGTGGATAGATCAGCTTTGTATGTACTGTACAGGGAAGCAGTCTTTCTATATTCTTTGCATGGGGAGCACAAGTGAATAGTTATTTTTTAGTTGAGCCAAACACAGCAATTTCCTGACGTATTTACATACAGTAAGCTTACTTCTATCACATATAAAAGGATCTCATTATAGGGCTGAGGTATTGAAATTGTACCTTTTAATAATTATAATGTAGATCTATTTATTCTAACATTAATACAGCTGTTTCAGGCTTATTAGCTATCAGTGCAAGATATGGAACTGGAGACTTTATGGCGTAGTCTTCAGGATAAGACCTTTTTTACACATCAGTGACTCAGACATGTGTCATCCATGTTCTCCATGGACTGCACAGAAATCCATGTTTATTCTCACCTCATTGTTTTTCCATTGACCGTGGGTCAGTGGACAAACTACAGAGACATGCACTGTTTTGGCCCGTAATGCGGATCAGACATGCCCTTGAAGTCTGTGGATCGGTGAAAACACAACATAAATGGCATCCATGATCTGTCAGTGGGTTTCACTGACCATTGGTTCTGGAAATACCTTTTTCAGCCTAGCAGTGTACGTGTAATACAGATGATACACGGAGGGCGAAAAAAGATTTCCGAGTTCTGTACTTGGCTATTTCTGGAACTGCAATAGAAAGGAATTTCGGAAATGGGGGTTCCAGATAAGTTTATATAACTGGAATACCCCTTTAACTATGTCATAAGCGTTAAGGTCATTTAACACATCAGATGCCGCTGTCATCAACTACCGCTCAAATAATTTTGTACAAAATGTATTTGCCAAGCATCTCTACTTTATTAGCATTAGCATTACAATATGTTTTTGTACTTTATTTGGTTCTCCGAGAGAGATGTTGCATTATATGTTGTGTCATCAACTACCATGGCATCAGTGTTGTTAGAGGAAGGGCTTCCGTCTGATCGGAGCCTCCATGGTGAAATCACAGGGCTCCAATCAGTTGCTATAACAACCTTGGGCCCAAGGCTCCTTGGCCTGTCACAGTTGTGACAGGCAGCCTGTAAAAATCCTATAGACAACAATATTATTCTATTGCAGTCTATCTATGGTACAAGGGATCAGAAGATCCCTAAGGGGATAATATAAACACAAATATTAAAACTTCAGATCACCCTCTTTTCCAATTTTAAACATAAAAGTAAACAAGAAATAAACATAATTGATATTGTGGTGTCTGAAAATGTTTGAACTATAAACATATAACCATACTTATCATGTGTGGTAAACATTGTAATGAAAAAAAGAAAAAAAAAATTGACAATTTGCTGTTTTTGGGTTATTACCCCCCCAAAAAATAATAAAAAAAATATTGTATATACCCCAAATTAGTAACACTAAAAACTACAGCTCGTCCCGCAAAAAAATTAGCCCTAACACAGCTCTGTAAATGTAAATGAAAAAAGTTATAACATGGCGATGCAAACAAAATTTTTGTATATTTATTAAAGGTAATCAGAAAATAACCTATTGTAAAAATCACATTTTTATGTTTCATATATTTTTGAAGAATTTTTGATTATATTAATTTTCCATGTCAATATCTATATTTTAAACAAAAACTATAAAACCCTGCAGTTTTTGCCCTGACCTCTAAGCCTAATAATATGCACCATTTCTTGGTTTTTACAAATCACTTAACTGCAGTTACCTGCTTATCTGTCATTCTTATCCTGACTGTAATGATATCACCTCTGTGTATAGATAATACAGTATCCACCATCCACAATAGGTGATTGTCAAAGCTAATCTAATGTTTCCTTGTACAATGACCTCTGCACAGGTCACAGAGCAGGCCCAGACAACTCTCCCATAGAAGTCATTGATGTCCCCTCCTGACCACTGTATTTATGGCCCATGTGGCTTCCGTAAAGCAATGTTCTTAATGTTTTCTAAATGCTGTTAAGAACAGCTCGGGCAAGATGGCAGTCCTCGTACTCCTGTTCAGGGAATAGAATGAATAAATCTGCAATCAGAAAATAAAAAAATAGATGGGAACTTGTTTGGCTGCCTCTGAAGCTTTGGGTTTGGTCCTCGATTCCTCAGATGGGTCAGCATCCTGTATAGCAACCCGGTAAGTAGGCTACAGGTCAACTTGGGCCCCTTTCTCCATTTTAGGTTAGTTTTATTTATTGTTTTTGTATGAAGAGACTGTGCTGCTTCGTGAGTGCCACAGTCTCTTCCTAGGCCATATAACATCTCCAGACTAAAAAAAAAACAAAATCCCAAATTACCCCAAATTGTCTCCTAAACTGAAAAATGTTATCGCCAAATTTAAAATGCATATAATTTTTATAAAAAAAGACTTGAAGGAGAATAGAGCACCACATACCTCTTACTACATCCAGTGACCTCTCCTCTCACGTAGACCTTCTCTTTCTCAATTTTTCCATCAACCTCCCCATCCTAGTGTCTTGATGGTCATCCTGCTGCCACTCCCAATACTGTGCCCACTGAGCTCCCCAATGTTCCAGGTACTATACTGCTGAAAAAATAGTGACCCCCAGTAGAAATAATGGGGTCATTTATCAAACTGGTGTAAAGTAGAACTGAATTTCCAAAAGAGCTGTCAAAAATGAAAGGTGGAATCTGATTGGCTGCTATGGGCAACTAAGCCAGTTCTACATTACACCAGTTTGATAAATTACCCCAAATGTCCCTATAGTGTCTACAGCTGTTATAATGTCCCCTAGAGTGCCCCCAGTAATAATAACACCCTATATTGTGCTCCAGGTAAAAGTCCCTGCATAGTGTCCCCAAAAATAATAAAATTGCCCCTACAGTGCCTCCCCAATAGCAAGGACCCCCATGCTGCCCCCATATAGTAATTTCCCCCCCACACAGTAATGTCCCCCACACTGCCCTCATATAGTAGTTTGCCCCACACAGTAATTTCCCCCACATAGTAATTTTCCCCACACAGTAGTTTGCCCCACACAGTCGTTTACCCCACACTGCCCCATACAGTAATTTCCACCACACTGCCCCCATATAGTAGTTTGCTCCCACATAGTATTGGCCCCACACAGTAATTTACACCACACTGCCCCATACAGTAATTTCCCCCACACTGCCCCAACACAGTAGTTTCCACCACATTTCCCCATATAGTAATTTTCCCCCACATAGTAATCCCTCCAATAATAATTTGCCCCCACATAGTAATCCCTTCCATAATAATTTGCCCCCACACAGTTATCCCACCATAATATTTTTCCCCCACATAGTAATTTGCCCCCATACTGCAATGTACTCTCTTTACATATCCTCTTGTGTGTCCACCCCCAAAGTCCCCCAAAGTTAAAAAACTAAAATAATAAAAGCTAAATACTCACCTATGTCCAGGCGCGCACACTCTACTAGGCAGGAAACCATGCGCTCCCATTGCCCCGCCGCAGTATGTGGGCATTCGGGTCGGTGTCGGGCCCGGGGGCTGCCGACCCGAATGTCCCTATTGTAATCCGCCACTGTTCGGGGCGGGGGCCCACAGAGGATTTTCCCGGCTTCCCGGTGGGCCATTCAGAATCTGCTCCTTCAGTCATGAGCCCTTCCTTGACATGGGTGCAGCAGGACGCTTCCCTCACTAAAGAATGGACAATCTAGTGAGGATTTGATTGTGAGGTGTCTGTGACTGGCTAGGTGGCGTAGACAAGCTTCTGGCGGGTCTGCCCCCGCTTCAGGTTTCTATGACTCTCATAGTCATGATGGCAAGAACTTCTCCCACTGTTGTTCAGAAACCAGAAGTGTTGGCAACCCGACCTGAAGCTTGTCTGTGTTTCTCTCTTGTGCCTGAGCCACCAAGCCAATCTCAGAGTGACCGTCTATAGAAGCCTCAGAAGAGTTGGGCCTCACAGTTGAGCCTTCGCTATATTATCAGTTATTTAGTGTGTAAGGGACACGCTTTGCAGCGGGCAACAGCATGCCCTGATTTCTTTGACGTGCGGGACACATAAAGTGACGTGGCTGGCCAAAGTCGGCCCACAGGTGATGAGTTTGACACATGATTTATATGATACCTGTGTTGCAACAGGGGCGACTCTCTGGAAAATCCGTGGCAGCCGTATAGGCGCTCAACCCCAACACACAAGACACAATGCACACTAGGAAACCAATTTTGCCTATTTGTATATATTTGGGAGTGTGGGAGAAACCTGGAGTACCCAGAGGAAACCCATGCAAACATGGAGAGCACATACAAAGTCCATGCAGTCCCTGATTGGATTCGAACTCAGGACCCCAACTCGATTTCTTTGCACCTCTATTTCCAAAGAAATTAGATATTATATTATGAATTAAAATGGAATTGTTTTGGGAAATTGCTTCAGATTATTTATATATTTTTTTTGTCACAACATATTCTTTTCTGTGTCTTTGTACCAGTCATTGCAGAATGATATTAGGGTTATATTCTTACTATGACAAAGATCCTCTGGAATTTCATCTATGCATCTTAATAAAATAAAATGGCTGCTCAATAATATACTGCAGATATTTCTTCAGAAAGGCCTTGGATTTCACTCCTTGCTCTGTGTGGGTAAAATCAACTGCAGTATCTGCATGTAAAAGCTTGGGGGGATTACAGCGCAGATTTTATCCACAGCATGTAAACTAAGCCCAAGTATCTAATCCTCTGTGGTAATGCAGGCTTTGCTCTGCCATTTGGAGCTACGTTTAGGAAATTGCATATATAGTAGTTGCTTATACCGTCTGATATTATCTTGTTGGCTTAGCATTAATAGCCTGCAGGCATGTGGAAGGTTACAAACTCATCAAGCTTTTCCTGCATATCCGTCAGTACAACACAGACCTATTCTGCTGCATTATGCAAATGTATGGGTCTGTTATTACAGGTCAAGTGTTGGAAATTGGATCATTCTCTTGACTATGTATTAAGATTGTGGAATTAATATTTTAAAAAATCCTAATGTAATATTTTATCCTTTTAATTTCTTGGTTTGCAAACTGCATACTTAAAGGGTAACTGTCATGTTTTCATAATAAAAATGATTTATGCATAATGCTGCAGATTTAATCTTTAGTTTCTTCACATACCAATGTTTTCCTTGAGCTTTTCTTACTTATGGAACTCTACAATATGAGGTTCTTCTCAAGTTTGCTCCTCTCTGAGGCCAAAGCTGCTTTCCCTCACTTCCCATACACACTTGCTGTAGCCAGCAGCTCCCTGCCAGCCAATCAGATTGGATTACTGAGAGACACACCTCCTCACTCTGAAGCCTAATGCAGGCAAGCAGTGTGAAGGACCGCCCCTCTGTCTTCTGTTTACACTGAAGGGAAGACAGACAAGCCATAGCAAGGGTATTTTAAGGGAGCAGTGGAAAGGGACAGGGGACATTAATGAAAGCTGTTATTATAAGGTAGTTACAGAACTTTTGACAATCATTGACAGACTAACTCAGGTATACATGCCTAGCTCTAATAAAGTATAGTAGCAAATAAAAAAAAATGTCAGTTACACTTAAATATCAAGTGTTGGAGCAGCGTAATATGAAGTTCAGTGTGTAGCATTCTGCAAACGGACTACGTGTGCTTGAGATTTCTTATTCAGAATAATTTATCTTGCTTGTTGTGTAATCCCCGTACTTGATATGAAATTCATGCATATAGTACCTTGTTTTATGAATTTAAAGAGCTATAAACATATATATTGAATGGGTTCACTAGTTTCTTCCACAAGTATCTCTGTGGCTCCCTATGAGTCAAAATCTAAGCCTTTTATAATCCTTGAAAAATGACAGGGAAAATAGCCAAGCAAGTTCTCAGTGGAGCCATTTCCAGAAGATGACGTTAGTGGGAGATATCTCTGGGAGATATCTATTTGGATATTTATTTTTTCATGAAGCTTTGCCACTAGGTCTCCAAGCATCTGCTCTTCTGAGTGCTCATGGCTGGCCTTCGCTTAGGCGTAAGCATTATTTCAGGGTCACTTTAAAGAGGTTGTCCCACGAAAAATATTCAGCAGTTTTCAAACCAGCACCTGTATCTGAATACTTTTGTAATTCCTTGATGCAAATTTTTTTTGTCACATGACCATGGAGCGGGAGTCAAGCGCTTGCTATTATTACTCCCTCTCTGTGGTCTTCTGCTGGTCCGCAATGCGCTCAGAATACTCACCCTTCCAGCAGGGGGCCTCCAGACACTCCACAGCACGACCATGGTCCCACGCTGCACTGGCCTCCTGACGTACGCACACTGTGACCTGATGGGGCAGCGCCCCTGCTGGAAACGTAAGTTGGTGACACAGAGGGGGTAGAGGCATGACTAAGGCGGGGCGCCCGGAGTGCACAGCATCATAGCAACCAATGATGCTGTGCACTCCGGGTGTCAGGAGGAGGGCAGGCTGGGCTTTCACGGACCATGCGTCCGTGGTTTAACTGAAGTGTGGCCCGGTCTTAGGGGACAGATGGCACAAGGGGAGCAGAGACTATAACACAAGGGGGAGAGAGACGATGGTACAGGGGGAGTGGGGCTAAAGGCACCGGGTGGGGGAGAACTGAAGGCATCGGGGTGAGAAAGAGCTGATGGCACCAGGGAGGGGGAGAGCTGATGGCACTGGGGTGGGGGAGAGCTGATGGCACTGGGGTGGGGGAGAGCTGATGGCACTGGTGTGGGGGAGAGCTGATGACACTGGGTGAGGGAGAGCTGAAGGCACCTGGGTGAGGGAGAGCTGATGGCACCAGGGAGGGGGAGAGCTGATGGCACCGGGGTGGGGGAGAGCTGATGGCACTGGGGTGGGAGAGAGCTGATGACACTGGGGGAGTGGAGCTGAAGGCACTGGGGGATAGTGGAGCTGATGGCACTACGGGGAATGAAGGGTGTTGGGGACTGATGGCAGGAGGTCCGATGAGTTTTTATAAAGGAAAACAGTCTATTAATTAATTTCTCTTATTAGAGTACTCGATTAATTGTAAAAATAATCGGTAGAATACTCAATTGCTAAAATAATTGTAAGCTGCAGCCTTACATACAAGGCTTTTTTGTCTGGTCTTTAGACAGGTTCTGCAACAGAGGCTCCAAACGCAGATGTGAGCAAGTGTTGGCCAATATATTTTGCATTTGAATTACTGCAATTTTTTTACTCCTCCTCGGGTAAAAATACTTCTCAAAAATGGTTGGAGGAGTATTTTTACTCTTCTGGAAAAAAATGTAGTGCGACCTCTGATGGTGAGATCTCCATGTGTGGTACAGGGCTGGTTCTAGCTTTGCTTGTAAGAGATTGTCATGTACTATAAAGTGTCAGATTTTCATGTTTTAGTCATTGGATAGCCCTTTATGGTGTACCTCGCTAAATCCCATAAGGTATAGTAGTGCAAGTTTTATAATACAGCTAAGGATACTACCTATATAGTCGTAATGTTGTCATTTAAAGAGGTGCTCTGGGAATGATTTTAAATTGCCACCATTTTTTTTTTACCTATTGTTTGCTGTTTCATTGCTTGGACTGCTAACATATTCATTAGTGCTATTGTGAGCATCTTGAAAGGGGTTTTAAGGCCCAATAAGAAACTTCTTCATGTTCTAATCTGGATAGAAACTCTGACAAGTTTTTAAAAGGAGCACCCAAATGGTCGATATGTAATTAATTCCTTTTTCCTACAGTCCCATTCATTTGAGTGGATGAATGAATCTTGTGAGGAAAGCAGAACAACATAGAACATACTGAGATTTTCTCTGCATCAAACGGTGGTCCATATGGAAAATTAACCATGTGAGTGTAGCCATTCAGTCAGTGGTGTATCTTGGTTTTGTGCTGCCCTAGGCGAGACTAAATTCGGGCACCCCCCTAATATAAATTTGACCCACCCCTTCCTGTCCAGGCCAAACCCCTTTCTCTCTAAACCCCACCCCTTCCTATGTGCCATCCACAGATCCCCCCTAAACAGTGCCATCCACGGATCCCCCTCCCCTAAACAGTGCCATCCACGGATCCCCCTCCCCTAAACAGTGCCATCCACGGATCCCCCTCCCCTAAACAGTGCCATCCACGGATCCCCCTCCCCTAAACAGTGCCATCCACGGATCCCCCTCCCCTAAACAGTGCCATCCACGGATCCCCCTCCCCTAAACAGTGCCATCCACGGATCCCCCTCCCCTAAACAGTGCCATCCACGGATCCCCCTCCCCTAAACAGTGCCATCCACGGATCCCCCTCCCCCTCCCCTAAACGGTGCCATCCACAGACCCCCCCCCTCCCCTAAACAGTGCCATCCACGGATCCCCCTCCCCTAAACGGTGCCATCCACAGACCCCCCCCTCCCCTAAACGGTGCCATCCACAGATTCCCCCCCCCTCCCCTAAACGGTGCCATCCACAGATTCCCCCCCCCTCCCCTAAACGGTGCCATCCACAGATTCCCCCCCCCCCTCCCCTAAACGGTGCCATCCACAGATTCCCCCCCCCCCTCCCCTAAACGGTGCCATCCACAGATTCCCCCCCCCCCCCTCCCTTAAACGGTGCCATCCACAGCTTCCTCCCCCCGACGCTCACAGGAAAACATTTAAAAACAAATCAGTAACCTAAACTTTATTCATTAGTGATGTCTTACTGTATACCTTACTCTGTCTTTCAGCTTCGGTAACAGCAGTCAGTGCGGGCGGGCGGCGCTCACTCACTGACGTCACGCGCCTGCTCCTCCCACTAGGCGGCGCAGGCGCGTGACGTCAGTGAGTGAGCGCCGCCCGCCCGCACTGCCTGCTGTTACCGGAGCTGAAAGAGAGTAAGGTATACAGTAAGACATCACTAATGAATAAAGTTTAGGTTACTGATTTGTTTTTAAATGTTTTCCTGTGAGCGGCGGGGCCCTGTATATTCTAACCCCCAGGCAAGCGTCCCTGTCACCATGGGAACGCCTGGGGGTTAGAATATACCATCGGATTTGTGTTTTCACGCTCTCACTGAGAGCGTGAAAACTCAGATCCGATGGTATATTATAACCCCCAGGCAAGCGTCCCCGTCACCATGGGAACGCCTGGGGGTTAGAATATACCATCGGATCTTCTGAATATACCGGAGGCGTCTGATGGGACAAGGGGCAAACAAGGCATTTTGCCGCCCCATTGGCAAGTGCCGCCCTAGGCAAATGCCTTGTTTGCCTCGCGATAGATACGCCCCTGCATTCAGTAGATCGGGTCATTTCGGCTGCTGTCTGTTCTAATGATTGAAACATTGCGTAACTGAAAGCACCCTAAATGTTTGATACATAAAGCTAAACTAGTCAGAAGGGTTTTCCAGGATTTTACTAATCGTGAGCTAGCCTCTGGATAGGTCATCACTATCTGATCGGTGGGGTCCTACACCCCGGACTCCCGCATTTAACTGTTTGAGAAGGCACTAGCACTCCTGTGAGCGCAATGGCCTTCTCTGTGCTTATCAAGCGCAGCGCCGTACATTGTATAAAAGCCTCCGCCTAAGCAGTGTGAGAATGTAAACAAAACCACGTCGGCCAGGGCAAGGGGGAGCATGAAATGACCCTAAATGTTGAATGAGTGAAGAAGGGGTTATGTCTGGGTTCAGCTCTGAACCCAGATAAACCTTTAAGGGGAGCCAGTTGGTCCTCTAAGCTCATGTCATGTTGTTTCCAATGTAATCCTAAATGTAGGGATGCATGGGTTGTATAATTTTAATGATTTTCATTTTTAGGGAATATATCAACAGAAAATGACCTTTTTTGTTTCACTTTTTTTTATGTTACACATTTTGAATGTTTTTTTTTTTTTTACTTTCCTTGTCACTATCCATATTGGGGATTTTTTTTTTAAATCTTACAGTTTTCACTCTGACCGCTGAGCCTCACAATAGGCTGACACTTCCTGTTCATTAGAGATTGCTTCTCAGCTGTCATCTTATTATCATGACAGACTGGATTACAATGACAGAAAATGCCTACATACAGACGTGGACAAAATTGTTGGTACCCTTTGGTCAATGAAAGAAAAAGTCACAATGGTCACAGAAATAACTTTAATCTGACAAAAGTAATAATAAATTAAAATTCTATAAATGTTAACCAATGAAAGTCAGACATTGTTTTTCAACCATGCTTCAACAGAATTATGTAAAAAAATAAACTCATGAAACAGGCATGGACAAAAATGATGGTACCCCTAGAAAACACAGAACATAATGTGACCAAAGGGACATGTTAATTCAAGGTGTGTCCACTAATTAGCATCACAGGTGTCTACAACCTTGTAATCAGCCATTGGGCCTATATATATGGCTCCAGGTAATCACTGTGTTGTTTGGTGATATGGTGTGTACCACACTCGACATGGACCAGAGGAAGCAAAGGAAAGAGCTGTCTCAAGAGATCAGAAAGAAAATTATAGACAAGCATGTTAAAGGTAAAGGCTATAAGACCATCTCCAAGCAACTAGATGTTCCTGTGAGTACAGTTGCACATATTATTCATAAGTTTAAGATCCATGGGACTGTAGCCAACCTCCCTGGACGTGGCCGCAGGAGGAAAATTGATGACAAATCTAAGAGACGGATAATCCGAATGGTAACAAAAGAGCCTAGAAAGACTTCTAAAGAGATTCAAGGTGAACTTCATGCTCAAGGAACATCAGTGTCAGATCGCACCATCCGTCGTTGTTTGAGCCAAAGTGGACTACATGGGAGACGACCAAGGAGGACACCATTGTTGAAAACGAATCATAAAAAAGCAAGACTGGAATATGCCAAACTACATGTTGACAAGCCACAAAGCTTCTGGGAGAATGTCCTGTGGACAGATGAGACAAAAATCGAAGTTTTTGCCAAGGCACATCAGCTGTATGTTCACAGACGAAAAAATGAAGCATATCAAGAAAAGAACACTGTCCCTACTGTGAAACATGGAGGAGGCTCTGTTATGTTCTGGGGCTGCTTTGCTGCGTCTGGCACAGGGTGTCTTGAATCTGTGCAGGGTACAATGAAATCTCAAGACTATCAAGGAATTCTAGAGAGAAATGTACTAGCCAGTGTCAGAAAGCTTGGTCTCAGTCGCAGGTCATGGGTCTTGCAACAGGACAATGACCCAAAACACACCGCTAAAAACACCCAAGAATGGCTAAGAGGAAAAAATTGGACTATTCTAAAGTGGCCTTCTATGAGCCCTGACCTCAATCCTATTGAGCATCTTTGGAAGGAGCTGAAACATGCAGTCTGGAAAAGGCACCCTTCAAACCGGACACAACTGGAGCAGTTTGCTCATGAGGAGTGGGCCAAAATACCTGCTGAGAGGTGCAGATGTCTCATTGACAGTTACAGGAAGCGTTTGATTGCAGTGATTGCCTCAAAAGGTTGCGCAACAAAATATTAAGTTAGGGGTACCATCATTTTTGTCCATGCCTGTTTCATGAGTTTATTTTTTTACATAATTCTGTTGAAGCATGGTTGAAAAACAATGTCTGACTTTCATTGGTTAACATTTATAGAATTTTAATTTATTATTACTTTTGTCAGATTAAAGTTATTTCTGTGACCATTGTGACTTTTTCTTTCATTGACCAAAGGGTACCAACAATTTTGTCCACGTCTGTATATAGCTGATGGTCACAAGTCACCTAGTCTCCCTTCCTGCACAGTGACCACTGAATAGGTCACAGAGCATGACTAGAAAATTATTCCATAGCTGCCTGTGGCCCATGTGGCTGCGGTAAAGCATATCTCGGAATGCTGTTAACAGCAGCACAGACAAGATGGCAGCCCCAATAGTTACATACAGAGAATAGTATAAAAATCAAATCTACAGTCAAAAAATAAAAACTGATTAGAAAAAGGTAATTTGTACAGCTATCTGGTTTTAATATTATAATAGTAATAATATAGATATTACATTCCCTTTTAAAGGGGTTATTCACCATCTGGGGTTGTTTTGAGCAGACCCCCGTCCTGCGTAGACCTGCACAAGGAGGGATACTTACCTGCTCTCTGCTACTTTCCCTTCGGCTGCAGCTTCACTCAGGTCTTCCGCTGTAGGAGTCCACTTTAGCATGGCTGCAGCCGTAACGATAACCCGCCTCCTTTGCATCACATGATTAATTGATGTGACTCGACGGAGGAAGGCCGCAGCGGTGTCAAATTGGATGTTGACGGCAGAAGACCTAAGCGAGGCAGGGGAGTGAAGGAACCAGGATCCAGCAGGTCCCTTTTGCAGGTCTGACAAGGAGGTTGGGTGATGGAGGTGTCTGCTCAAACACCCCTAGAAGATGAACAACCCCTTTCAAAGAGTGTTGAACTAATAATGTGGCCTTAAATCACATCGTAGTCGGGAAGATTGTTGTCCCACCATTGTTTTTGCTAGAATGGAAATAGATCCCAGCAGAGAGAACTAGGAGAACCTTCTCAGGGGAAATATTGGGAAAATGCTTTTGTTTACTCCTGCTACTGGTATGTGTGCTTGGTTTTGACCCACAGTTGGGCGTTCCAGCTCATCCCAGAGGTACCCTCTTATTACACATATTTCACACTGAATGTTAATGATCTTTAGGCAAATATACAATATGATCTGTTCCTCTTTTCAGAATTGCTTTGACATAGGGCTCATGCACATGTCCACAAACCACGGATCCTCAAAATGTGGACAGCTTCCATGTGCATTCCATATTTTTCTCACTCTCCTCACTAGAAATGACGTGTGTGTGCGTGTGTGTGTGTGTGTGTGTGTGTGTGTGTGTGTCTTTTGGTGTTTTTTATTTTTTATATTTTTTTTTATTTTTCATTTTAACCATGATGATGTGTTCTTTTCCAACAGTTAAGGAATTCCAGATGGGCATCCTGCAGAGAGAACCTTCTTTCAAAGGAGCAATCTGTAGTAGATCACCCTCGCTAGGACAGCTGACAATACCTGCACTTAAAAGGGGTTTGTCACGTCAGCAAATGGCATTTATCATGTAGAGAAAGTTAATACAAGGCACTTACTAATGTATTGTCCATATTGCCTCCTTTGCTGGCTGGATTAATTTTTCCATCACAATTTACACTGCTCTATTCCATGGTTTCAACCACCCTGCAATCCAGCAGCAGTGGCCGTGCTTGCACAATTTAGAAAAAAGCACCAGCCTACATATGATCCTCCAGTCCCAGAGGCTGGTGCTTTTTCCTATAGTGGGCAAACACGATTGCATGGGGGTTGTAACCATGGAAGCGAGCAATGTATAATGTGATGGAAAAATGAAGCCAGCAAAGGAAGCAATATGGATAATAATGCATGGCTTGTAATAACTTTCTCTACATAATAAATGCCACTCGCTGAAGTGACAAAACACCTTTAAAGAGGATAATGTCACATCATCTGACATGTCTGTTTTAGTAACTACTTGTATTTCCCATGTAATAACAGTTCTGGAGCATCTTTTCATGTAACACTAAGTTTTGCCATTACTCTACCATTCCTGCTAGAAGTCCTATCTTGACTGCCAGAACCCCACTGATCATGAGAACAGGGCTCGTGGGTCCTCCTTTTTGAATGGAGTGGTAGTCAAGCTGCTGCTCCATTCAGTTCTACAGTATGGCTGGAGATGGCCAAGTGCTCTACTCACTGCGCTGTAGAACCTGGCCATAGGTAGGTTACAGGGGCTGCAATAGTCACATTTTCCAGAAGGCTCTGAAATATTTTACTAACGGGGAACTTTCTGCTTGTATCATCCTGCAGTCTGTCTGTATCAAGTCAGCATCTTAGAATTACTAAATCCACCAAATGCTCCTACACTAATTGTTTACAGTAAATGTGTCATAAGTTCCATATTGTGACCGTCACCACCGACGACTCTTCCTGCCATCATGGCTAACATTCTCCTTTTGGTAAAGTCAGTGAACAATTGGGCAACATGTTAGACCCTCTAGTAAGCGCCTTGTACTTTTCCACCTCCATGTATATCCGACACGTGGATCGGTGATCCTGTAGTGATTTCTGGTAATCTCTTGTTTTTTTTATTTATTTTTTACTGTCAATTAGTTCTATTGTCAGCAGGAAACATTAAACGATGATGGCACGAAGTGACTAATTCCGAAATAAATCTTAATCAATGGACAACACTTGCTCTTCTAATAAACCCCTGTAGCAAAAGCAAAAAAGAAGCATAAGTGCTAATATGTTAAGTAGGACTGGCAAGGAGTGCAATTTCCGAGTACTGCTGAAAAACAAGTGTGTATTTGCATATTAGGAGCTATATCTGAGATCCCTTCAGCTTTTCTCTGAGTCGCCAATGAGTCATTGTCACACAGAGCAGGGCTTGTTGCTCTTCTGAGCAGAAGCAGCATGGTACAGGCAGCCCACGGTAAGCAGCAACCATTGGCACACCATGTATCTCCTTTCTAATAGAGACTCACTATTTAGAGGAGGAAACCAGACTTCCCAAGAAGCCTTTCGGATCATTTCATGTTTAAGATGTTCTTTTTCAAAGCGACACTTAGCAGCTTCTTGGCAGCAAGCCTGGGGTTTGATTTCCTCCCTTTCCATGGTTTTTCATTGATAAATAATTGCCTGTTCTCTGATTATGTGTGAATCACGTATTGTATTGTCACGTTCTCTGTTCCGCTTTTTGTATGTCCATGCCTTTACAAACAAATGCATTCATATTAATAGGTGATGACTTTGTTTTGGTGGTTTTCTTGAGATCTACAATCTCTTTAGGTTAGCGGTGCATCTGGTGCATTTTTGGCGCAATAGAACACGTCTAGGTTTAGAAAAATCCACAGCACCTAGCCTGTCGGGGAAGGTGGCGCCCTTGGGATGTAAAGGGGGTGTGGCCTGAGATGCTACATTTTGCGCCAAAATTGCACCGCGATTCTGGAAAATTCTATTGCATATTGAATAATCAGTAGTTGGTAGATAGTCAGAGATGGTGTCTATGCCTGTACCAGATTTATCATCCAGCCTGAGCCCCTGTGATAAATCTGGTGTAGATCTCTAAGCTTATGCCATCTATAGGTTTAATAAATCTGACCCACTGTCTTTTAATGTGGCATTAAAAGGGCATTCTACAGTCAAAAATAAATTCCTCGCCTATTCATGCTTCTCTTTGATCATTGTGTATAAATATGCATGAAATTATCTCACTATAATCTTCTGATCTAATATATAAAGCTGAGTATATGTATGTACAGTACAGACCAAAAATTTGGACACACCTTCTCATTCAAAGAGTTTTCTTTATTTTCATGACTATGAAAATTGTAAATTCACACTGAAGGCATCAAAACTCTGAATTAACACATGTGGAATTATGCACACTCTTGGCATTCTCTTGATGAGCTTCAAGAGGTAGTCACCTGAAATGGTCTTCCAACAGTCTTGAAGGAGTTCCTAGAGATGCTTAGCACTTGTTGGCCCTTTTGCCTTCACTCTGCGGTCCAGCTCACCCCAAACCATCTCGATTGGGTTCAGGTCCGGTGACTGTGGAGGCCAGGTCATCTGGCGCAGCACCCCATCACTCTCCTTCATGGTCAAATAGCCCTTACACAGCCTGGAGGTGTGTTTGGGGTCATTGTCCTGTTGAAAAATAAATGATGGTCCAACTAAACGCAAACCAGATGGAATAGCATGCCGCTGCAAGATGCTGTGGTAGCCATGCTGGTTCAGTATGCCTTCAATTTTGAATAAATCCCCAACAGTGTCACCAGCAAAGCACCCCCACACCATCACACCTCCTCCTCCATGCTTCACGGTGGGAACCAGGCATGTAGAGTCCATCCGTTCACCTTTTCTGCGTCGCACAAAGACACGGTGGTTGGAACCAAATATCTCAAATTTGGACTCGTCAGACCAAAGCACAGATTTCCACTGGTCTAATGTCCATTCCTTGTGTTCTTTAGCCCAAGTCTCCTCTGCTTGTTGCCTGTCCTTAGCAGTGGTTTCCTAGCAGATATTCTACCATGAAGGCCTGATTCACACAGTCTCCTCTTAACAGTTGTTCTAGAGATGTGTCTGCTGCTAGAACTCTGTGTGGCATTGACCTGGTCTCTAATCTGAGCTGCTGTTAACCTGCGATTTCTGAGGCTGGTGACTTGGATGAACTTATCCTCCGCAGCAGAGGTGACTCTTGGTCTTCCTTTCCTGGGGCGGTCCGCATGTGAGCCAGTTTCTTTGTAGCGCTTGATGGTTTATGTGACTGCACTTGGGGACACTTTCAAAGTTTTCCCAATTTTACAGACTGACTGACCTTCATTTCTTAAAGTAATGATGGCCACTCGTTTTTCTTTACTTAGCTGCTTTTTTCATGCCATAATACAAATTCTAACAGTCTATTCAGTAGGACTATCAGCTGTGTATCCACCTGACTTCTCCACAACGCAACTGACGGTCCCAACCCCATTTATAAGGCAAGAAATCCCACTTATTAAACCTGACAGGGCACACCTGTGAAGTGAAAACCATTTCAGGTGACTACCTCTTGAAGCTCATCAAGAGAATGCCAAGAGTGTGCAAAGCAGTAATCAAAGCAAAAGGTGGCTACTTTGAAGAACCTAGAATATGACATATTTTCAGTTGTTTCACACTTTTTTATCATGTATATAATTCCACATGTGTTAATTCAGAGTTTTGATGCCTTCAGTGTGAATGTACAATTTTCATAGTCATGAAAATAAAGAAAACTCTTTGAATGAGAAGGCGTGTCCAAACTTTTGGTCTGTACTGTATGTCCGCTAAAGGAATTCGCACCGTCGCATTTACAATCCCAATTTTGCACACAGGTAGACCAGTTGTCCGGGAAGGTTTTAGACTTGGTCTCAGCTCTCTAGCATGTACCGTTCCTGACATATTTCCAAAAGATCAACCAATAGAAGCTCACAGGCCCTTATTTTCCACATACACAGTTTTAAACCAGGTTTTCATAACAACCAAGCAAAGCGCGGACAAGAATAGGACATGTTATAATTTTTCACACTGCATACCTGCATTAGGCTTCAGAGTGAGGAGGCGTGTCTCTCAGTAATCCAATCTGATTGGCTGGCAGGAAGCTGCTGGCTACAGCAAGTTTGTATGTGACCTGAGGGAATGCAGTTTTGGCCTCAAAGAACCGGCAGAGGAGCCATCTTGAGATGATCCTCATAATGTAGGATTCAAAACGGCCATAACTAAGGCGAAAACTCAAGGAAAACAGTGGCAAGTGATGAAACTAAAGATTGCTTTATGCATAATGCTACTGCAGCAGTAACATATGCTAAAATAGATTTTTGAATGAAAATATGACCGTTATCCTTTAAGTGGGTGGGCTTATGTGGACGTCCCATTTTAAGGAGACGGGGCACTGTGGGGGGATCAGTGTTAAGGGGTGGGGGCTGTTGAGGTCACTATTAAGGGGGTGGGGTACTGTAGATGTCCCTGTTATAGTGGATACTGTCGATATCACACATAAACATTTAATGAAGTAGATGAAATATACCCGTGCAAAGCTGGGTCCTTCAGCTAGTTTGTTATAAAATATGGAAATGTATAGATGTATTTATACTCTTCTTAAAGCATGCCATTCAAAGTACACGGTAAGTGATTTGGGATGGACCTCTTACTTATATTATTTTGCCTGATTGACACTAACAGAAGTCTCTAATGGTGCCAAAGAGGATTGGGCAGTCTAAAGAATCTTCATGTTCTGTAGGTCTCTGGTGGTCTTTGACCACAGTCTTCCCCCATGTGATTTTCTGACAAGTATCTGGATCAACTCGCAGGCTAACAGTTCAAACAAATGTCTTTTTTCGGCCTTATATACTATGTTACTATGTATCTGTGCTAAATCGGTAGATTGGTTTGACTGGATTTTCCCTTTAAAGGGAACCTGTCACTGGGATTTTGTGTATAGAGCTGAGGACATGGGTTGCTAGATGGCTGCTAGCACATCCGCAATACCCAGTCCACATAGCTCTGTGTGCTTTTATTGTGTAAAAAAAAACGATTTGATACATATGCAAATTAGCCTGAGATGAGTCCTGTCCCTGACTCATCTCACGTACAGGACTCCTCTCAGGTTAATTTGCATATGTATCAAATCGTTTTTTGTTTTTTTTTACACAATAAAAGCACACAGAGCTATGGGGATTGGATATTGCGGATGTGCTAGCGGCCATCTAGCAGCCCATGTCCTCAGCTCTATACACAAAATCCCAGTGACAGGTTCCCTTTAAGATCAGAAGTAGATCCCCTGTATGACTAGTGTTTAATGACAAATCGGGGTTACATTTTCCTGCATGGTACTAGATCATGGCTGAGATTCATGCTATAATGAAGACGGAGGCACAGCACATTGCCCGTGTTCTAGTGTTGCTTGGATATCCATGGGAGACGGACAGGGCACCTGGAGTGATGTGAAGTGGGAATGTCTGGGAAGGAGAGTGCTAGAGCAGGCATCAGCAACCTCCAACACTCCAGCAGTAAAGAAACTACAACTCCCAGTATGCTTCATTCACTTCTGTGGGAGTTAGAAGAACTTTGTTTGCATACTCGGGGTTGTAGTTTCACAGCAGCTGGAGTGCCAAAGGTTGCTGATCCCTGTGCTAGAGCATGTGGATCTCCTGTTGGAAAATGAGCGTCTGGAGTTGTATACAGCATGAAAGAGGGATAGTATTAATCTGTAAGAAGAGCTACATTGCATAATGTAAATGTAAACCTGTTTTTATTGTATGTAGGTATATATGAATAAAGAATAAATAGCAAATAAATAAAAAATCTATAGAAAATAGAAATGCTGCCTGGCTTTGAGGAGCTCTAGGAGTTACAATAAAAAGTGTTCCAACACGATCCTCTCCCACTGCAGACACGGTGTCATGTTTCTGTTTACACTTGTGACCGCTACAGCCAATCACTGGCCTTATCTGTATATGACAAGATCGCTGAGGCCAGTGGTTGGGTGCAGTGGTTGTGTGCGGTATATATGCACGTCATTGCTGCAGCCATGTAAACAAAACCCAGGGATATGACATTGCTTTATTATTTTAACACCTTCCCTAAAGTTATGAATTTTCTGTAGTATGTTATTCCCTTGAGCATGGAAAAATCTGCATAGTGTGAACTACAATGGGAAGCAGTTTTTTTGAACAGAAAATGCAGTTTATTGCTGGCACATTTGTTGCAGAAATGTGCATGTTGGCTCATTTATCTGAGTTGGGTGCAAAGACATCCATTCACGTGCTGCAGAAACAACCACATGTATGGAATATATAGAACCAGTAGTATGGCGCTCTAATTCGTTTTCTGATGACCACAGTATCTTGGCGTGTATTCTGTGCTAAAATCCACGTGTAATCCACTCAATATCCACCTCCCATTGTTGTGAGCGGGAATCTGAGCCAAAGTTAATCTGGCGAGAATTAGAAATCTGCATTGCAAACAAAAAAACATTGCAAATTCATTCTTGCCAGGGTTTCTGCATGGAAACCATAGCAGATGACAACATGTGGATTGGCCCTGTTGTATAGGGCTAAATTTGTGTTCAGATTTCAAGTGGCAAGTACAGCTGCAAATCCATGGCCGAAATGTGAGGGTTAGCCATGAATTTCTGCAACAAATTCCATGGCAGATTTTTCTGATTGAAAGATACGCATTTAAGCATTGCTTAGTTGTCAGTTTTCCGTGAGCTTGTGGGTAGAGACTTGCTACAACAGTGTCTCTTATACATAGCACACCTAAAAAGAGGAGCTTCTGCTCCCCAAACTTTCTGTAGCACACCAACAGACGCAGCAGCATCATAGGGAACATTATACAGAAGTAATTAGCAGTGTTGCTGTGAATCCAACACTGGGCTGAGATAACACACTTACCAGAATCTGTGTGTCTGCCTCACTTTGTCTCCAGCAGCTTCCTCCATCCTCCCCTTTCAATATACTTCTGAGGGCAGAATCTTTATTCTGACCTCTGTATACTAACTTGTGTACCAACTTAAGAGTGAGCGATCAGTGCTAGAGGCAGAGGGAGGGGGTGAGCAGCCTTGATGCCCGGAAAAGGCATTTTTTGTAATAAGATGCATTAAAAAGTTTCTTATCTTCATCTATTACTATTGATTCATGGATAAATGTAAAGTTTAGGTATACTTGAACATCTTCATTACCGGGTGATTTCCTGTTTTTGTGCTTTCGTTTTCCATTCCCTGCCTTTCCTGAGATATAACTTTTTTTTTATTTTTATGTACTTTATAATGACATCATTTAATATTGCATACGATGTAGTGGGAAGCTGGAAAAAAAAATCCAAATGGGGTGGAATTGAAAAACAAAAAAACTGTTCTGCGACAGTTTTATGAGTTTTCATTCCCTGTGCGATAAAACTGACCTGTTACCTTCATTGTCGGGGTCAATATGATTGCAACAATAAGACATTTATATATGTTTTTTTTTCTTGTGTTTTTAATATTACATTTTATTTTATTTTTTTATTTGCATTGCCATTCTGCCCCCATAACTTATCTTTACAAAGCTGTTTTATTTTTTGTTAGACGATATTTTCATTTCATTGATACCATTGTTGGTTGTGTATGACTTTTTTTGATCACTTTTTATTCAAATTTTTGGTGAGGTGAAGTGATGAAAAAAACATAGAATCAGCCATTTTGATTTTTTTTTTTCCATTATGCTGTTTGCCATATGGGATAAAAAAAAAAAATATTTTAATAGTTGGGGTGTTTTCAGATACAGCAATGCCTATGATGTTTATTTATTTATTTTTTCTTAATTTTGTGGAAAGAGGTGATCTACTCTGGACCCTACCGCTGACCTATAAAGTCATATGGCGGTAGGGAAGTGGTTACATAGAACTAACAATTTGATGATGCATTTTAGAAATTAGTAAGGATGTATCAGAATATTTGTGCTAGAAGGAAATCACAGAAATCGGTTAGCAGGAACAAGTGTTCTCCCCAGTCTTGTAAGGCTATGTGCCCTATCTTCTACATTGTACAGATCCTCTAAAAAATAAACTGGGAAATGTGGTGGGAATACAGTGATTTTTATGTGTATCTGCAAACATATGTTCAGACATTTGAATCTATTTGTGATATTTACTTGATATAAACCACGCATTATCCATTTTTTCTGGTGCTCAAAGGGGTTGTCTCACTTCAGCAAATAGCATTTATCATGTAGATCAGTGTTTCCCAACCAGTGTGCCTCCAGCTGTTACAAAACTACAACTCCCAGCATGCCCGCACAGCCAAATGCTGACCGGGCATGCTGGGAGTTGTAGTTTTGCAACAGCTGGAGGCACACTGGTTGGGAAACAGTGATGTAGATAACGTTAATACAAGGCACTTTCTAATGTATTGTGATTGTCCATATTGCCTCCTTTGCTGGCTGGATTCATTTTTCAATTGCATTATACACTGCTTGTATCCAGGGGTGAGACAACCCCTTTAAGTTATCAGCAATGGATACAATGCGAACACACTTTTGGCACACATTTGCATCATATAAACCTATAAGTACAATATACTGTATGCTTATATACTATTTTGAGGGAGCGGTGTGTGAAGTATACATGTAATTTAGGCCAAAAAAGGGTTGTGAATAGAGCCTTAGAAAATAATTACACAAAGAATGTCATAAACTTGGAACCAAGATACAAATCTTAAAATATAAAAATAAAAATTATTCTCGGCTATGCTCCTAATGCAGCCATACCATTTTTATTCAGACTTTCCACCTCCGCTATAATTTCCTGTTTCCCTCTGCAGATATCATTCAAGCTTCAGCCTTCTTTCTTTAGACATCATTTCTCCTTTTTTTTTTTTTTGTGGCTTTTTATGACCTTACATAAATGTAGTGCAGTGAGGCACTCATCACAGCCGGGCTGTTCTCGCCCATTGCATCAGCAGTAGGACTCCCATTTCGATGCCTTCAGCACTTATTCAATCTTTTTTATGTTATACAGACTTCTTTCTGACCATTATAGGCCATTGTCACCATACAGTTGCATGCTGCAGCATAGAGAGGGTACAATACATGTTATACTGTATGTGCTCTATTTTATGTCTGCATAAACCAGCTGTGACTTTTCTTGGTTCTAAATCCTGTCCTAAATGGCCCTTTTTTTTTTTTTTTTTTTTTTACGCAATCTGACTTTACAGTCTATGAGAATTGTGCAGTATCCCACATGGAGGTTTTTCAACAGTTTCAACCATTTTCAACAATTTCAACTACTGTATTTAGATGAATGGAAAATAGAAACGCATTACAATATATAATATGGAATTATAAGAGATTCCTTATGTATGCAGTACCCTAATAGAGACACATGTAGATGTCTTACAGTGGGCTTCCAATCTTAACTCCCCCACTGCATCGGCGGTGCCAATCTGTATGAAGGCCAACCCGTTATCTTCAGGTATTGGAAGAGGATATGATATTGTGCAGATATGACATTGCTTTGTACTCTGCTCTGTGTCTCTTAAAGCAGTGTATGAATCTGCGAAAAATCAGTGCTGTATAAAAGCAACGCTTAATGGAGGTCATTTACTAAAGACTGACATTTAACATTCTGGTCTCAGTAAAAACTCCACTGATGGAAAATCTGACCACGTTATTAAGAGGCACATGCCTCTTAATAAACTTGTTTCGTATGCTTTCCATGTGCCAGAACAGAAATCTACTCCAGACAGATGTCGAAAATGGCTAAAAATTAGCAAAACAGCAGTTGTGACAAAACCTTTCTATGGCGTAGAACGTTAGTACATGAACCCGGGTCCACAGCCAGGGCTGTTCACAATCTCCGCAAAAACCATCCTCACCCAGGAATAGATTGCACTTCTTTGCTTGGCAGGTTGCTATTGGAAACTCCAGGTTACTGATGCCCAATAGAAAACAGTGGAGACGCTGACCTCCAGTAGTGCTTTGCACACAAGCATTAATTGCACTTACATAAAGTCTTATAAAGCAGGAATATGACCTAAAAAGTCAGCGGTACATCAGAAGTCCAACCACATGTAGCCCAACTCGAGTTTCGCCCATTTAGCTCCTTCCATAAAGTAGCTGTAAGGCGAAACTCAAGTTGGGCGACGGTGACTTAGAATTTCCAGTAACCCTGGAGTTTCCAATAGAAATCTCTGATGCAATAAGTGCAGTCTACTCCTGGAGCAATGCATGCAACACAATATACAGTGCAAATATGTATTCCTAGGGCCACAGGCAGATCGCCCAAGGGTTACCAGTTCTGTAAAGGCTGTATGCTGAAACAGACGTAAGAAAGCAAGATGAGGGTGCAAATTGCATGAAGTATCACAACTGCAGGATCGGACTACCCATAGGGGGAGATTTATCAAAGCTGGGGTAAAGGAGACCTGGCTTAGTTTCTCATAGCAACCAATCATATTCCACCTTACAATTTTCTGAGCTCCTAATCTGATTGGTTGCTATTGTTTTGAACAATGAAAATTCTGGTTGCATCTTCGCTTTTTGTACATGATCATAGAGCATATGACGATAGTTACATTAGAATTTTTGTTTGTAATTATTTTGTATTCTTTTTTATTATCTCATACACATGGCCGTTGTGTGGCTATTCTGTGCATGGGGACCGCAATTTGCGGTCCCCAATGCACGGGCAACGTCCGGGACTGATAGAGACCCATTCAACTTGAATGGGTCCGTTATCCGTCCGCACCGCAAAAAACAAAACAAAAAACATGTTCTATATATTTTTTTGCGGTGCGGAGGCACAGACAGAAACACCACGAAAGCACTCTGTAGTGCTTCCGTGGGGTTCCGTGCCTCCATTCCACATCGCAGCTCCGGATTGCAGACCCATTTACTTGAATGTTGCGGACCCTCTGTTTGCCTGCCGCAATACGGCCACGGTCGGGCAACGGCCATGTGCCTGAGGCCTAATACTGGGACAACCCTTTACCTGGAGTTGAACTACTGGATGATTATATAACAGTCCATGTATACAGAAGCACACAAAAAACAAGTAGGATCATTACATTAGCATCATTTTATACTATGTGGCAACCTCTTCTCTTTGCAATAATTGACCTTGTTTGATTTAGATTTTCCCGATGAATTTTGTTTAATTTTATACCACTTTGACATTATTTGTGGAATGCTGATAATATTTTCTTCTCCAGAAAATATGTAGTATGTTTGACCTGGTCCTGATTGTTAGTAAGATGCATGTTCTTTCTCTTGTCTTTTAGATGGAATCCATTTAGTGACATCGTTCTGTTCCTGCTGCTGCTGGGCAAGCAGCGTCACTACATGATCACATGACTCTGGATATGGACTCAGTCCTGTCAGACTTTGTTCGGTCTACAGGGGCTGAACCTGGTCTGGCAAGAGATTTGCTGGAAGGTAAAAACACTTTTTATTTTTCCCCTTTTTTTTACGATTTGTTTCCTCTTATAAAATAAAAAAATCTGTCAGTTATCTGCCTAAAGCCCGTTCCTGAACTTGACACAATATACAGTCTGGCAATATACTAGGTCTTTACAATTGGGGTCACATGAAGACCATATCTCTAGGGTAAGCCATCACTTTATGATCAGAAGGGGTCTGACTTCTCATCCTACTGCCACAGAGCTGATTTAACACTGTGTTCCCTTGTAAATATGTTATTAAAGGGGTATTACTGTCTCAGACATTGATGGCATATCGCTAGGATATGCCATCAGTGTCAGAAAGCTGTAGGTCCCACCCCTGGGACCCACATCTATCTTCAGAACTGGATGCCCGACAGCAGCTGTGCACCGTCAATTCACTGCTATGGGAGTTCCGGAAAACCCAAGCACTTGGTTCTGCTATTTCTGGCACTCCCATAACTGCATGCACGGCCCTGTCTACATTCACTGTGTGCTCTACATTCAGCTCTATGGTACCTCTGAAAATAGGCAAGTGTACTTGCTCTGCAATTTTTAGAGCTCTCATAGCAGTGAATGGAAAGCACACCATGCATGCTTGATGTGCTGTTCTTCACTTCCCTCCAATCTGACATTGAGGGCATATTCTTGCAATATACCACCAATGTCTGAGATGGGAATACCACTTTTAAAGGGGTTTGTGCTGCAGTTCTCTGTGCAGCTGTAGGCCAGGATACTGCTGTGCAGGCTAAAAGTGTAACGGGTCAGAGCAAGGTTAGGATACCCACCAGACAGAAATCAATGGCTTATACTATTCTTTGTAAGCTGGGGATACCCCTCTAAATCATTGAAGGGGTTCTCCTGAAAATACTTAAATATTGCTTTATTATAAATATATTACAAAATACCTTTAGTTATAATGGATATTTTTGTCTAGGGAGCAATCTTCAGGAGAAATAAAATGGCCGCCGTCCTATTAGTACACACAAAACCTGTCCTAATCACATAGGAGGACAAGTTACTTCACAGCACTGAGCTAAAGAGCTGCCTCATCCTCCTCTCTGCTCTGCTTGTCAGGGATTATGGTTCCAAATACAGTTTAATATGATCTTCAGCTGAATCTCTGTAGGAATGGAGTTCATGAGGAGACATGAAGTAGAGAGAGGAGGTGGGGATGTGGCTGATGAGCAGCAGCACTTGTATGCAGTCTCGATTACCACAGTCTGTCCTGTCCATCCTCTCCGTACTTCATGTCTCCTCTTGAACTCCATTCCCACAGAGATTCATCTGAAGCTCATATCAGCTGTATTCAGGATCATAATCCCTGACCAGTAGAGTAGAGAGGAGGCAGTGGCAGCTCTTCAGCTCAGTGTTCTGAAGTAACTTGTCCTCCTGTGTGATTAGGACAGGCTTTGTGTGTACTAATAGGACGGCGGCCATTTTATTTCTCCCAATTATTGCTCCCTAGACAAAATGAGCCATTATAACTAATGAAAGATAGAAAGATGTAGTAAATAGTATGTGTGGCTATATTGCAGCTTTTTATAGTACACCCAATGCTCATATGATGGCAATAGATGAGAATACAGAAGTAGGCAGCCTTCTGCCTGACTTTCTAAGCATGCTGTTGGAAATGCCATCTCTTCAACTGGTCACATCTCTACAGAACGTGCTCCTATCATTTCTGGTGGGTGTTTCCATTATCAGCCATGTACAGTATATAACTAAAACTGTGTTGGGATCGAGGCACTGGTTTCATTAACATTACAGATTATGTTGTAAAAGAATGTAGAAATGTTGAATTGTTGCCATATTGTGACCCCTTTTCCCGGCTTTGTCGTCACATTGTAAATGACGTTTAGTTCTTCGCAATGCCTCTAGGCAGGTGTACAACAGCCAGTATTAAACCTTTTTAGATGAGACTGCTGATTTGCAGAAAATCTATTTTTAATAAACCTACGTATGTAATGAACATGCCTCAGTTGCTCTTCTGCTAAAAAAGCAGACGTAGCATTAAGAATTCTTGGTTGCAAGTCTGAGGTTGCCCTGAAATAAAACACCAATTGCTTGTTTCTACACATTCCGACTAGTTTTACCAAATCCGGTATGATATTTTATAGTCTTTATGGAAATGTAAAGCATTTAGTGTAGAATTATATTGTGCAACTTCTTCAGTTACCTGAAAATAATCATAAGCTTGCTGGTGCAGAAACCTGATCACCATACAGTAGTGTTACTATAGTCCTTATGTCATTCCATTCCTTTATGAATGTGCACATGCAGCGCCTTGTGAGGACGTGACCTGTTGTGAAGGGGAATATTTGAACAAGGTTGGATTTTATAGAAGACAAAAGCAGCAAAACTCCAAGACTCTGTCCCTTCAGGAGCCTCCATCATCCACCTCAGTGGGGTTGCACTAACGTAAGTTAGGACCTCATTCACATCTCCATTAGGAGATCCACCATGCTGTTCCGGCACAGAGCAGCCTGCCAAATCTTGCAGGATCCGGCGTTGCCAGATTCTCTACTTCACTGCCGGATCGCCATTGACTATTATGAGGTCCGGCGACTATCCTGCCACATTCTGGCATAAATGCCAGGTTTCGGCTGGACAAAAAACATTGCATACAGTGTTTGTTTCTTTGTCCTGCCAGGCAGTCTACATTTGTGCCGCATCTCCTTAATGGAGATGTGAACGTAGCCTTACACAAAGCCTTACCCAAATTTATGACTTGGGTGTCCTGCAGGTGTCCATGCACACCAAGATACATGTGAGTATTAGCTCCAATGTTATTCAGTATGGCTGATCCTTGCTGTTTTAGCCTGAAATACGTAGTATGCTACATATTTCCGCAAAGATATTTTGCACTGAACATTTCTGTTGCGTGCAAATGTAGGTAGCAGAAACCACATTCACATGCATGGGGATGTTAATTGTTGGTGTTCTCCATCGTACCAGTGATCCAACACAGCATTGTGGTTTCTGTGGTGAATAGGACCACAGCACAGAATGTGAACAGAGCTTGACCTATTTTTGCTAAGCTAGTCTCCCTTCCCAAAGAAGAATAGTGAGACTTTACACAGTGTTTTGTCCGAGGGCCTCCACAGACTTTGAGCCCAGTGCTTAGGAGTGAGACTAGTGTTGGAGAGGCCTGATTTAAATGGATATTTAAATGGATATTCCCATCTTAGACATTTTGGGCATATCCACAGGATATGCAGTAGATGTGAAGCACATCTGTGAGACCTGCATCTATCCCCATAACAGGGGTCTTCCATGGCTTGGTTTAGAGGTACATAGACCATAGGCCACCATATCAAGGAATGGAGAGGAGGCTTTTTTCATTCACTATTATAGGAGCCAATAAAACAGAAGCACCAGTATGGATTTTCTACCAGATATATCTAAAATCTCTAGAGTAAAGGAAACATTGACTCTGCCAGTAAGCATAGCCATAGTTGCTGAAAATGAGAGACTAGTAAATGTAGACATGTCCCTCAGGGTGGACTATTGAAGCATAAATCGCTGCAAAAGGTGCACCACAATGATATGCAACTGACAACACTGGCTAATCCCTCAAGCTGATGTTAAAAACGGAGACTTTAGCCAATGTATTCCTGTCAGGAACACAACAGAGCTCTTTTGCACCACCGTCAAGGTATCGTAGTGTGGCATAGGTCCTACCACTAGACCACCTATGGTGTGTGAACACGGTCTGAAAGGTGCTAAGATCCAACTCGCAGCCAAGCTCCCACATACCTCCATAGTGAGATCACTCAGGCAGTGGGAGAAGGGAGAAGGCTGCAAGGCTGTAAGCCCCACCTATAACAGGCCATGTGACACAGGCTACCAGGTGCAACAGAATGCTACCAGCAGTACGCAATGGCACATTCCATACATATAAAGAAAAATCACTAAAATAAAGTGGCCTAAATGGGAGGAAATGCTCAAAAAACTCAAAGACTGTAGCGTATTTATAACCGGGGGAGCAATTCCTCCGCATGTGAGCCATTGCTGGCGGCAATCCCCAGCAAAAAATGCATACTATGGAGGATGTCGGCAGCGGACCACATGCACCTCAAGTCATCCTACACAAGATGGAGTAGTGTGTGGAGGAAAATATACAAATACATAAATCACTGCAAAAGGTGCACCACAATGACATGCAACTGACAATACTGGTTAATGTCTCAGGCTGATGTTAAAAACTGAGTCTTTCGCCAGTTTGCCTTTGTGGTGCATGTGGTCCGCTGCCGACAACCTCCATTGTATGCATTTTTTGCTGGGGATTGCCGCCAGCAACAGACCACATGCAGAGAAATTGCTCCCCCGGTTATAAACACGATACAGTGTTTGAGGTTTTTGAACATTTCCTCCCATTTAGGCCAGTTATTTTAGTGATTTGACTATTGAAGCATCGAAGTACGGAAGCATTACTATGAGCGTAACATTACTAGACTGACAGAGGGAGGATTATGAGATTGCAGTAAAGAGGTTGTGAATGTTTCTATACATATACAGTGGTCCCTTAACATACACTAATAATTGGTTCCAGGAGGACCATTGTATGTTGAAATCATTGTAACCTGAGTAATTGGGTCCAAAGCCCAAAAATATCATCCAAGATGAGAGAAAATGAAGATTCAAGAAAAATAATCATATAACTAAGGCTAGTTTCACACTAGTGGAACCCGCCGGAACAGCAGGCCTGATCCGTGCTGCCTCTAGTGCACGCATGCCGCCTGAGGTCCGCTCCAGCCCCATTGACTATACACATGTCGTTAGTTTTATTCCAGCCGCCTCTCTGCATGTTTGCCGGGCTGCTACCGGAACTCCGTCCCGTCCCCATTATAGTCAATGGGGCCAGAGCAGACCTCCGGTGGCATGCGTGCACTAGTGGCAGCACGGATCCAGTAGGCTGTACACCCGCCGGAGAAGGCTGCCGCTCATGTGAAAGTAGCCTAAGACAGATAACACAAGTCCTTACATATAACAGTCAGGAACAACTGCTAACTAGCAACTAATACAGCTATTTTACCAGAGAAGTGGTTGGATCTGAGTCTCGGGCATTGTATGTTGAGTCTAGTTTCAACTTACAATGGTCTTTTCCGACCCATCATATGTTGAAAATATTGTATCCTGATGCCATTGTATATTGAGGGATCACTGTACATTAGTAGGCTTGATGCATACAATACTATCACCATCATTCAGCGTTGGACTGGGATTCCTTGGGCCCACCAAAGGAAATTATTCTTGGGGCCCAACTCATATATTATCAATAAAGTCTATTAGGATCTGATTCAAGGAAATAGACCCTAGTACATGATTGCCTTGAAAGGCAGCTAAATGGGTTTATTTTTACTGGGCCTTTTGGAGCGCCAGTGGATCCTCTGGTTCTCCAGTGGGCCAGTCTGACCCTATTTATCTGTGTCAGCAGATACAGCCATAAAATACAGATAAACCTGCAATACAGGTGTATATTCTAGTTATATGGAAGTGCGTTATGGTAGAACAGACAAAAATTGAACGTTATGAAAGCCCCAAGGAATTTCTAGATTTGTATAGCTGTGGTGTCTACATCTTTACTATGTGTACTGTTTTGTTACCTACATAATTATGTACACTAAGAAATCATTGTGTGGCATTTACAAGTCATGGGAAAGAAGAACAGATTTTCTATGTGAGCCTGATTAAGTCTTTCCGAGTTTGCTGTGAATGCTTCCAAGATGTACTTCCTGATCAAAACTGCCAATTCCTGCCTTTTATGTCTTTAAGAAATCTTCTAGTGTCTCGTGAGCCATTGATGTAATTGCTAGGCTGACTGGAAGGACTAAAATGAAAGGCATTGTGCAGTGATGGGAACTAATAATCTGCCAAAAGAGCTGCAAATCAGAAGCTACATGCCTGTCTTTCTGAATGGCTTCTGGCTGCAGAGCCTTTCCTTCAGGGGTCATATTCAGAAAGCAGAATAAATAACCACATACTGTACAGTCATTGCTTTTGAAGGCTATGTTTAGTTGACAATAAAAACCTCAGACTCTCAGAAGAATATGACATATCAAAGACCATGGTTATTAAGATATCGGAAGGTACTGGTTCTCCTTACAGAGATCCAGTTGGTGTATTGAGTCTTAAAGGGGTTGGGCACCTTAATAACAGTAGTTTCCAAAATGTGCTGGAAACATCATATAAAGGAACTTCCTAAAATCATGTGTGTAGATCATCTGTGTTGGATCACTACTGTGAAAACAGCTGCTCTGTGCTGTACACAAGTCCACCTACCAATCCCAACATGGCTGCTGATGGAGGATCATTTGATGCTGTCCAGTCATCACCGGTCTCCACTAAACTGCACTGTGCACCATAACGGAAAGCCTTGCACAGTGCTGTTTAGCGGAGGTCACTGATAGACTCTCCATCAGTGGCCTTGTTGGTAAACTTGGTACCAGCTCAGATGCTCTACTACAGAGATACTCAACCTGCGGCCTTCCAGTTGTTGCAAAACTACAATTCCCAGCATGCTTGGACAGCCTATAGCTATTAGGGTATGCTCGGAGTTGTGGTTTTGCAACAGCTGGAAGGCTGCAGGTTGAGCATCCCTGCTCTACAACTAGATTATGTTACCAAGTTGCTTTATGTGCACATTTAAAGTGGCTGACCCTGTTAAAGGGGTTCTGCAGTTCTTTTAAACTGATGATCTATCCTCTGGATAGATCATCAGCATCTGATCGGCGAGGGTCCGACTCCCGGGGCCCCTGCCGACCAGCTGTTTGAGAAGGCAGCGGGCCCTCCCAGGAGCGCCGTGGCCTTCTCTCTGTTTCCCTCAGGCCCAGTGACGTCACGACTAGTATCAATTGCGAGTATAAGCTCTGTTCACTTGAATGGAGCTTAGCCGCTCCCAGGCCAGTTATACTAGTCATAATCTCACTGGGCCTGGGGTAAACTGCGAGAAGGCCGCGGCGCTACTGCCAGCGCCCCTGTCTTCTCAAACAGCTCATCTGCGGTGTTCCCAGGTGTCGAACCCCTGCCGATCAGATGCTGATGATCTATCCAGCGGATAAGTCATCAGTTTAAAAGAACTGCAGAACCCCTTTAAAGGTAATGCTCTCAGGGAAAAGGATGCATATCTAATGGCCGAGATGGGAATAAGTGCACTTAGCGCTAGTCGGGAGGCAGAGTTGGGGAAATGTTGTTTGCGCAGCACCCATTCACTGATGAGTTTTACAGAGACAGTGGAGCGCTGGCCCCTCTGTCCTTTCCATAACTCTCAGCCCACACTGTATGTCTATCATCGCACACCTTTACCTCTGCTATGTATTTCTTCACATACATTCGCATATCTTTATTCACTTATTTAACTTTTCTATATTTAAAGGGGTTTTCTGGGATTTTAATATTGATGACCTATCCTCAGGATAGTAGAAAGGTAGGGAGCCACAGCAGCATATCACCAAGAATCTTCTTTATTTAGATAGACACCTCACAGCAAAGCATAAAAATTGCAGCAACGTTTCGGCTAAGGGTAGCCTTTGTCAAGCAGGCTACCCTTAGCCGAAACGTTGCTGCAATTTTTATGCTTTGCTGTGAGGTGTCTATCTAAATAAAGAAGATTCTTGGTGATATGCTGCTGTGGCTCCCTACCTTTCTACATATGCCTTTGGATCGCGTTGGATCTGTGATCCCCTGCCCAGCTACTGCATGACCACCATCTTTGCTCTCTACAAGCCGCTTGTGTTGCTGCTCCTGAACAAATCTACTTTCCTATCCTCAGGATAGGTCATCAATATCAGATTGGCAGGGTTCCAACACCTGGGACCCCCACCGATCAGGTGGTAGAAGAGAAAGCCACATGAGCGCAGCCTTCCCTTCATTGTTTACCTGCTCACCATCAACATCGAAGCGGTGAGCAGGTGTAAATACCAGCTGTCCTGTTCACTTTAATGGGACATCTCGTTCCTATACAGTTGAATAGGAAGGAGCCATCCCATTGAAATGAATGGTACAGCTTGTAATTACACCTGCTCACCGCTGCGATGTTGACGGCGAGAAGGTTAACAATGAAGGGAGGGCAGCGCTCGCACAGAGCACGCCTTCTCTTAAACCATCTGATCATCAATATTAAAATCCTGGAAAACCCCTTTAATACTATGTAGTATTACACTATGCCACAAATACTCATGAGTTCAGTGCATTCAAGTGGCCTCCAGACACCAGATCTCAATCTAGTAGAGCACATTTCAGATGTAATGGAGAATTACACTGAAGATTTGGAGCCAATTCATGTTATTATTTTATTCTGATTGCTGAAGTCACAAGTTTATCTGGCCATTCTATGAAATTTTAATTTTTTCACCAGTTTCTCCCTGCAAACTCTACTGTAATTGTTAGTAAGTGGGGGAGGAAGACTAGCTATGTCTCCCACACACAAAAAGAAGGAATCCTGGACTCCTAGGTCTTTGTAGCACATTCTCAGAAGCAACATGGAGAACATTATACAACAGTAATGAACAGCGTAGCCGTGAATCCCGTACTGAGGTGAGAGAGAAAACTTACTAGAGATCCAGCAGCAACATCTCTGTGTGTCTGTTCCTCTGAATACCTTCAGCATCTCGCTCATCCTTCTCTCCCCTATCATCTCTCAAGACAGTCTTAGCAGTGAATTCAGAGTGAATGATTATTTTAGGAGGTGGGGGTTAGATGTGTCTCATAAGTGGAGAAAGAGGCATTATAATTTTTTAAATATTTGTTTGTACTGTTGAAGTTACTCTCTGAGGACAAAGTGAGGTGTTGACCAGTAGTAGAAAGGTCTACCTAATGAGGTGGCCATTGTGTATCTGGATTGCTGTGTCACTATGGTTTCTCTATTTACTGCTGCTGATTATGTGATAAACTATTGATCCTGAGATAGCACACATTTCACAATTGTTCTCAAATAAAAGGCCACATGCATTCTTCTGTATTGGATTTCAAGTTGTATAAAATGACTTTCAGGTTAAAGGGAACTTGTCATCAACTTTATGCTGAACTCACTGAGGGCAGCATAAAATTGTGACAGAAATGCTGATTTCAGCGGTGTGTCACTGATGAGCTAAAAGTAAGTGGTTGCTGAGAACCAGCATCATAATCATTGCCGCACAGGCCTTGAAGAGTCAAATCTATATGACTCTTCTCAGGTGGCCGGGACTATTTTCCAGGCCCAGTCTGCAATGATTGTGGTGTTGGTTCTCGGCAACCACTTACTTTTAAACCACTACTTTTACCTAAATGACAGACCTCTGAAATCAACTCACCTGTCTCTACTTTATGCTGCCATTAGTATGAGCAGCATAAAGTTGATGACAGATTCCCTTTAAAGCCGCCTCAAGGTATGTTGTACATTCATCATAATCTTCAGTCAAAAATGGGGACCAGGGACTCATCGTTCTCAGCAACAGAGGTGGTCCCAGGTGTCTGATCCCCACCTAACTTACTTTTTAAACTAGTCTTTAAAAGTTAAAGGTTTTTTTGGGGGGAAAAAGGCCTATACAGGTGATTATATGGTAATATCAGAGGCTGCAGATAGAGCACAAAACAGAAAGAAATGCTTCGACCACAAAACTACCCAGCAAGGAAGCTTGATGTAAAAACCTACCAAAGATAAGACCAAGCAGCCAAATTAGAATAAAATATTTGTTAAGTCTCAGATCTCTCTTTAGTGTATTTTCAGCTTTGGAGCCGATTTTATATATAATCGCTTTAGGCAGAATTGTGAGACTTTAACATTCAGCAAACAGAATGGCTACGAGATTTACTTATTACAGGCTCCGTGTCCTGCCTCTGTTCCAAGAGAATATCTGCCAGTTTTACATGATGTACTTTTCATATTGTCAACTGCTAATTTCCACTAATGGCACTTGGCAAAGTCCTCATAGTTCACACTGATTGCCTCTGCATCCTAAATATATTTGTATTCGAGCACTTCTCAAATTGAGTAAAGTGGTAGAATGCATGTCACAAGCAAATCCAATTACTTATTGATATAGATTTCCCCTTGCATCTGATCCAAGCTCCAGAAGCTGCTCTCTAACTCCAGCTCTCACCGTACTTTACGGCAAACAACTTTCTTTTAAGTGCAGCTAATTCTAAGAGCGTGCCATTCTGGTAATATTTCCTGTTCTGTCCATACCTGTCTGCTATATGCAGTCACTATTCACAATTCTGCGTCCTCTTTTCCTTTCCCAGACGTAGCAGGATGCATGATGCTGTATAAGGGAGATGGCACACGTGGAACGTGCGAATGAACAACCATGGGATTATAGATTATACTGAACCCCATTCACCCAACTTTAACCTACTAATAATAAAATAAAAACACACATCGGCACACCATATAATGGATACATTTAGGCCATGGCCAACTTTATTAAAGAACAGCTCAATATTATATAACCATATACAGACGTGGACAAAATTGTTGGTACCCTTTGGTCAATGAAAGAAAAAGTCACAATGGTCACAGAAATAACTTTAATCTGACAAAAGTAATAATAAATTAAAATTCTATAAATGTTAACCAATGAAAGTCAGACATTGTTTTTCAACCATGCTTCAACAGAATTATGTAAAAAAATAAACTCATGAAACAGGCATGGACAAAAATGATGGTACCCCTAACTTAATATTTTGTTGCGCAACCTTTTGAGGCAATCACTGCAATCAAACGCTTCCTGTAACTGTCAATGAGACATCTGCACCTCTCAGCAGGTATTTTGGCCCACTCCTCATGAGCAAACTGCTCCAGTTGTGTCCGGTTTGAAGGGTGCCTTTTCCAGACTGCATGTTTCAGCTCCTTCCAAAGATGCTCAATAGGATTGAGGTCAGGGCTCATAGAAGGCCACTTTAGAATAGTCCAATTTTTTCCTCTTAGCCATTCTTGGGTGTTTTTAGCGGTGTGTTTTGGGTCATTGTCCTGTTGCAAGACCCATGACCTGCGACTGAGACCAAGCTTTCTGACACTGGCTAGTACATTTCTCTCTAGAATTCCTTGATAGTCTTGAGATTTCATTGTACCCTGCACAGATTCAAGACACCCTGTGCCAGACGCAGCAAAGCAGCCCCAGAACATAACAGAGCCTCCTCCATGTTTCACAGTAGGGACAGTGTTCTTTTCTTGATATGCTTCATTTTTTCGTCTGTGAACATACAGCTGATGTGCCTTGGCAAAAACTTCGATTTTTGTCTCATCTGTCCACAGGACATTCTCCCAGAAGCTTTGTGGCTTGTCAACATGTAGTTTGGCATATTCCAGTCTTGCTTTTTTATGATTCGTTTTCAACAATGGTGTCCTCCTTGGTCGTCTCCCATGTAGTCCACTTTGGCTCAAACAACGACGGATGGTGCGATCTGACACTGATGTTCCTTGAGCATGAAGTTCACCTTGAATCTCTTTAGAAGTCTTTCTAGGCTCTTTTGTTACCATTCGGATTATCCGTCTCTTAGATTTGTCATCAATTTTCCTCCTGCGGCCACGTCCAGGGAGGTTGGCTACAGTCCCATGGATCTTAAACTTATGAATAATATGTGCAACTGTACTCACAGGAACATCTAGTTGCTTGGAGATGGTCTTATAGCCTTTACCTTTAACATGCTTGTCTATAATTTTCTTTCTGATCTCTTGAGACAGCTCTTTCCTTTGCTTCCTCTGGTCCATGTCGAGTGTGGTACACACCATATCACCAAACAACACAGTGATTACCTGGAGCCATATATATAGGCCCAATGGCTGATTACAAGGTTGTAGACACCTGTGATGCTAATTAGTGGACACACCTTGAATTAACATGTCCCTTTGGTCACATTATGTTCTGTGTTTTCTAGGGGTACCATCATTTTTGTCCATGCCTGTTTCATGAGTTTATTTTTTTACATAATTCTGTTGAAGCATGGTTGAAAAACAATGTCTGACTTTCATTGGTTAACATTTATAGAATTTTAATTTATTATTACTTTTGTCAGATTAAAGTTATTTCTGTGACCATTGTGACTTTTTCTTTCATTGACCAAAGGGTACCAACAATTTTGTCCACGTCTGTACATTCAATTAATAACCAAGCCTTTTAATCCGTGACTTACTCATCCCCAAACCAGTCCCAGGAAAGAAGATGGAGGCAGCATGTCCGGTATAAAAACCCTTTAATGGGAACCGCCAAGTGAACAAGCGTGTTCACTTCGCGGTTCCCATTAAAGGGTTTTTATACCGGACATGCTGCCTCCATCTTCTTTCCTGGGACTTGTTACGCAGGAGCCCTGATGAATCTTGGACTCCAGGTAGGCTGTTGCATACCGGACGACCTCAAGATCTGGTGAGTGCGATTCCACAACTATTTTTTGTTATCATCCCCAAACCAGCCGCTGTAGTCGCTGCCCTGAACGAATGAGACATGAATTTAAAACCCTCTAAACCCTATTCCTTCAAGCATTTGTACAAAAACAGCTCGAAATTGATATCGCGTTACCGGTGAGGAATCGGCATGAATAAAAAACAAAACACCGCCTGCTGGTCTATAGTGCCAGTAGCGCGACAGTATACTTACAGGGCAGATGTCACCTGACTGGATTCTGCCCACCCGGATCCACGAACCCTTACCTGCCCGATCTGTCTTAGAATGAGGAAGGAAAAAAATATAATTACTATGCTCTACTTTTTAGGTAAAATCTCACTGATCCTGAAAGCACCAAAAACATGCATGCAAAAACTGAAGAGAAAACCAAAGCCTCATATGCATTAGCGCAGATCAACAACGTTACCTGACATAATGAAGACAACAAGCTGGGGAAAATAGGGCACCTATTATCAGGAGAACAATTACTCGCTTTATACCCCTTCAAAACTTGCCTAACCATAAAATAATCCAAAAAAGCAGGAACACCCAAAACTCTAAGAAAAAAGGAAACGCCTGAGAAAACCCACACAACTGTTGCATGTGCCAAATGCTCCTTAAAAAGAGACAAACAAAAGGATAAGGCCGAACTTTCATCACTTACAAAAGGGGACCAACCCATAAAATTCACAAAATGGCACCACTTACCCCACGAACGCACATAATCTGACCAAGGACATAACTCCCCTTCTAGGTCGGTCCTCCTCGCTAATGAGTGAAAAACCTGAAACTGAATATGAGAGAGCACGTCAGAAATAGTTATCAACACCCGGAATATGCCTAGCTTTAACCCAAATATTCCCTTTCAAATAGAGCAAAACTAAATGGCGCAACAATTTACCAACTAATGGACACTTGGACCACAAACAATTAATTGCAAACAAAACCCCTTTACTGTCAGTGTGCAGAAAAATCCTCTTATTAGCGAAAAACTTACCCCACAATACCAAAGACACCACAACGGGAAACAACTCCAATAAAACAATGTTTTTTTTGTCACACCATTCGCAACCCATGACTGATGCCATTTAGACGCACACCAATGACCCTTCCAATAAGCTCCAAATCCACAAGACCCCGCTCCTGCCAATACAAATGACCATTATACTGCTGAAAAAATTCCAACCAAATTGATAAATCTTCCTTAACTTCCTTGCATAAACGCACATAAAATACCGGGTTACGCACACCCGCCACTTTAGCCACCAGTTGCCTACAAAAAACACGACCCATCGGCATAACTCTAGAGACCTAATAATGACTGAATTTCCTTCACGGTTGCTTTCCGTTTACCCAACAAAATAGTGATAGAACATATTCTATTCACCATCTGTACCAGCAGCCGAGACTCACCCTTTACAGAATCCATAACAATGCCAAAATACTCCAAACAATTAACTGGAAAAAACATCTTATCAACCGCTAAATAAACACCAAACTCAGAACAAATACTAAAAAAGGATTCTAACAGATCTGAACAAACCAAGCGTTAACTGGACAATGAACAAAAAATTGTCTAAATAATACGTTACAGCTCCCCGCATGCTCCTAACTGCTACCACCCACTCTAGGAAGGAAGAGAAAACTTCAAAATAAAAACAGAATAACGAACACCCCATCGGTAAACATTTGTCAAAATAAAATGAACTCTAAAAATAAAAACCAAGAGAACTAAAAGCAGATGGATATACCCGCGATAGGCGAAAAGTAGACTGGATATCCGCTTTTGCCATCAAAGCCGCTTTTGCCATTCACCGCTGAATCAAAGGTAGAATACTTAACGGAGGACACTGCCTTATAAATTTCATCATTTAGCGATGCCCCATAGGGAAAAGACAAATGATGAATTAAACGATAAGTACCCGGCTCCTTTTTTGGTACTACCTCTAATGTGGAAATGTGAAAATTAGCGTAAGGAGGGGATGGGAAAGGACCAGCGATCCGATCCAATGCCAACCCCTTCCCCAATTTTGCTTGGACCACATACAAACTATCCCTGAAAAAAACGGTAAGCGGAACCCTACCCCAAAACCCTCAAGGAGCAGATCCGCCATCCTGCGACTTGGGTATTGCTCTAACGCATGATCTCCGGCTTTACTGACGTCCACGCTCTTTGTAATAAATTCCCTGGTAGAAGGCTGTTTGGGAAAATTGGCTCTCTTAAAACAGCAGGCCATGGGGTGGCTACCTCCACAAAATGTACATTCGTATCTGTATATACGGGATGAAGGCCATCGACACTGCGCTTCATTAAACGCAAAGCACATGCCCTTCCTCAGTCCAGATTGCTGTCCTGTCAAAGTTGGCTGCTGCTTAGAGGCGGAAGAAGATGTACGCTCTGGCACCAATAAATTAAGCCACAAACCTATGTCCTTTGTGCCCCAACGCATACTAGGGTATACCGCCAGCTGTTGCCTAACTCCCTCATCATATGTAAACCAACCTAATCCCCCAGAAATTTTATAAGCTTCCAAAACATTGTCTAAATGCTGAAATAAACCCGAACATCTTTGTGGTAACTTCTCGCCCATCACGCTGCAAAATATACAATTAGCCTGCAACCAGTTCTATATTCACTATCCCAGAACTTTAACCATGTCCTGATACAATTTTATATCTGCCACAGATTATATATTACTCCATTGTGGATGAACAAATGTGGGTTAAGAGACACGTCCAACTGTCCCAAATGTGACACTGTAGGAGCAGACTTTCTCCATATGATATGGACCTGTCCAGAACTTATAAACTACTGGAACGGTATCAATAACTATATTATGTGTAAACTAAAAATTCGAATTCCTTTTGAACCACAAGTATTTATTCTCAATGATCTCTCCAAATTAAAAAATCATAAGTATCAAAAGATTCTTTTGAGTAGAGTATTGATGTTGGCTAGAGTTTTGATCAGCCGCACCTGGTTTGCCCGATCTACTCCAAACAAAAACACATGGATAAATTTAATTGATAAGGTAATGAACTACGAAAAAATTTTATACAGACGGAGGGAAAATGAATATCAATGGACCAGGATATGGGGTGGTTGGAGGTCTGGTTAGCTGAGATCAAGTTGTTTTATATATAAGGGTCCTACTTTGACGCACCACAAACTGGGAGGGAGGGAGGGGAGGGTTTTCTAAATATTTTGAAAAGATGAGTGGAATATACGCACATATAATCACTTGGGTTACTAAGAATTGAGAGACTGTAATAAATTTTTTACTGTAAATGTTTTGTAGTTTTCCCAATAAAATTTAATTAAAAAAAAAAAAAAAAAAAAAAAAAAAAAAGCCTGCAACCAGTTATTAAAAGTCTGAGGGATCGGACGTCTCCTATCCTCCTCTGTCTTATCATCTCGCTTTTCTAATTTAGCAATAAACTCTTTTGATGCAGGCAGCAAGGATAGGATGTCGACAAATTCATTTCTCCATATCTTTTATTTAACAGACATGGACAAATGAAAACCCAGAGGTGAGATATCACATTGGAGCGTTTCTTTATAGCAAGTCTTAGCTACCCCTCTAACCCTAGAAGGTAACAGAAAAGGAAGAGAGTCCTCACTATCGCAGTCCTGTCCCCCCCCCCCCCTCCGGTCACCCGAATGCCACGCATCGGCAGCATCACCCGCCAAAGCAGCCGGACTAACAGGTTAAGGCAAAGGGGGGATCAAACTCTGCAAGGATGACAAAACTTTAGACAATGATGCTAGCACAGGGGCTGAAACAGTGGTACACTCACCCCCAGATGCAGCCCCAGGTTGATCCATAGATGGACCGGATTCTTCAGGCGGCTGGAAAAGATCTTCTTGGCACTTATCACTCAGCTGCTCAACGCCAGAGCGGAGCTGCTATGCTGGACACTGCCCTGAAGGAACCCGACTCCTGCGCTGCCGGTTCTTTTTACAATGCAGTGCAGAAGCTCCATTGGACGGACCGCCCTCCTGCAGAGCTGGCTGGGTACTTATTTTTCTGGACAAAGTTTTCGGGGGACCATGAACTTTGGTGCACAGCTGGACGTGACGTCATCTGCTTGAGGCCACTTCCTGTCCTGGCATCTGACGCTGGCCGCTTCTCCACCAAGCGCTGCTCCAGTAAGGACCTGCAGGGGGAGAGAAAAATGTGCGCTACCTCCTCTCACGCTGTCAGGAGCGCAGTGCAGGAGAGACAGCCGGAGTCCCCGCATCCACAGCAGACACCGCCGACGATCCAGCAGCCGGGACTGTACCGCATGGCTCCAGAACTTCAGGCGAAGAGGACGAAAGGTCCATCAAGCAGGCATCTAACCAGGCAGCCGTTTCTCTATTTTCAACACGCCGCTTGAGCTCTGCAATAAATTCCTCCATGGTGAGTGAGACACCCAGACGCAGGCAGGGAAGCATTTCACACGGGCGGCAGGCGGGCAGTCTTGACCGGCAGCAGGAGGGCAGCTGAATCCTAAAACACAGCTCGGCAGACAGCTTAATGCCCTCCACACCGTATTATATACAAAATCTATCCCACCACCCCAGACCTATCCTCCAATGCCCTACTTGTTGCTGGGCACCCAAAAACTTCCTAGCCTCAGCAACCATTTCCCTATAGGATATCCTAACTAGCCAATCACCTGTATTCTTCCCCCTACCCAGCAACCATGCTAAATTTAGCTAACTTGGCCACTGAGTTTTGGCGGGAGAATTCCTGCCAAAATGCTCTACACAAAGTATGGGGATAATCATAATCCCATGTAGATCCCTCCAAATGAGATTTTCGGGATCTTAACATTCTTGAGGTGGGCGATTGCCTAATATTACAATTGCTGTCAGATAAGGCCTCACTAAAGCCACTTTCACACAGTCAGCATTTGGTCAGTGTTTGATCAGTGATTACCATCAGTTATTGTGAGCCAAGACCAGGTGCAGGTGAAAAACACAGAACAGGACCAAAGCTTTCCATTATACCATATCTCTGTGTAGCTTCCACTCCAGTTTTTTTTACTCAGAATCACTTATAGAAAACACTGATGTTTAAAGGAGGCCTTAGGCCCCAGGTTTTCCACGCGGCTGCAATGCGTGAGGTGAACCTTTTTGGTGACGTCACTGCCCTCATCACATGGCCCATTACCATGGTGATGGACCATGTGATGAGCACGGTGATTTTACCAAAGGTCCTTTTCCTCCCAGGTCATCAAAGAAGAAGAAAGAGAAGCCGGACTGCGTGAACAAGTGGATGAGGTGAGTTTACGGTAATTATTTTATTTTATTTTTTTAACGCCTCCATCCCTAATTTACTTAGCATTCTGTATTAAGAATGCTATTATTTTTCCTTATAACCATGTTATAAGGGAAAATAATAAAATCTACACAACACCTAACCCAAACCCGAACTTCTGTCCGGGTTCAGGTCTGGGTACCAAACATGCCGATTTTTCTCACGCGCGTGCAGAACACATTAAAACGCTTTGCACTCGTGGGGAAAAATCGTGCATTTTCCAGCAATGCACCCGCATCTTTTCCTGCACGTCACCCGCAACGCCCGTGTGAAAGAGGCCTTAGGGCCCATTCACACAACCATATGTATTTTGTTTTGCGCAAAATGCGGATCTACAAAAAATACGGATGATGTCCATTTTTGTATGTTTTTTTTTCTTTTTTTTTTTTTGCTGGCCTATTGTAACAATGCCTATTATTGTCCGCAAAATGGACAAGAATAGGACATGTTCTATCTTTTTTGCGGGGCTGTGGAACGGACATACGGATGCGGACAACACACAGTGTACTGTCCACTGAACAAATTTCTATTGACCTGATGTAGTGTCGTTTTTGACATTTTCTATGTATGGCCAGTATTTCTCTGTATTCCTTGTCTTGGAAAGAGTCAAGTATGCATCCTGCACAAAAATTATGTATGGCTGCCAATGGCCAGTAAGTCACAGATGTATGCCATATGACATTTGTCAGATGATGATTCCATATGCACCAAACATGCACTGCTGTATGGCCATATATGACCCTATACCAGGCACGGCCAACCTACGGCTCTCCAGCTGTTGTAAAACTACAACTCCCACCATGCCCTGCTCTAGGCTAATAGCTGTAGGTAGTCTGGGCATGCTGGGAGTTGTAGTTTTGCAACAGCTGGAGAGCCTCAGGTTGGCTATCCCTGCGCTATGCCTAGCAATTTAACCCTTTCACTACCAGAGGTTTTTTTTCTTGTTTTTTCGTTTTCATTTTTCTTCTCTATCTTCCTTGAGCCATAACTTTTTTATATTTCCGTTCACATAGCTGTATAAGGGCTTATTTTTTGCGGGACAAGTTGTACTTGTTAATGCCATTATTAATTATGTCATAAAATGTATTGGAAGTGGTAAAAAAATTCTAAATGGGGTGGAATTGGAAAAAAATTCAATTCCTCCACCATTTTACGGGTTTTGTTCCCACTGCGTTTCGTTTACAGCAAAACTGACCCATGCCCTTCATTCTGTGAGTAGGATTACAATGATACCCCATATGTATAGGTTTATATGTCTAAATAGTGTAAAAATAAATGTAAACTTTGATTCAAATTTTTTATTTATTTTTATTCGCCATATTCCCACCCCATAACTTTTTTATACTTACGGTATATGTTTACTGAGCTGTTTTTATTGATAACATTTTGGAGTGTGTGTGACTTTTTGATTTGACATTTGTAAACATTTTTGGGGTAGGAGAAGTAATGAAAAAATGTAAAAACGGCCATTTTAACCCTTTTTTCCGTTACACCATTCGCCATATTGGAATTTTTTTTATATTTTAATAGTATGGACGTTTTCAGTTGCGGTGATACCCATGACGTTTATATTTATTGTTATTTAGTTATTTATTTTATTATATGGAAAGGGGGTGATTTTAAACTTTTTTTATATTTTTTTATATATTTAACTTTTTTGAAATTTTTTTGTGATAATTTTGATGCTCATATATGAGCCTATGGTTTACATTTTTTAATTTTTCATATTGTACTATCAGGAATTTTTTAAAATGGGTTTTGGATTAAAAATTGCTCATTTCTTATCCTGGCCTGCCATCTGGTGGCTGAAATAATAATTTCAGTATGAACACTATCAGCCTCGTCAGCGAGGCTCATAATGTTCAGTGCAACTACCAATGCCTCCATTGGCCACAGGGGGTGTCGTAGGAAGCGCAAGCTTCTGGGTTTTTGCACATTTAGATGCCGTGATCTCAAGTTATCATGGCAGCTAAAGCCTTTAATTGCCGCGATCGGAATTATTGCCGGTCATGGTAATTAGCCGCAGGTCTCTGCTGTTTGAAATAATTGCAGCAATTAATATGGAGATCTCTGGATCCATGTGAGGTACGGGGCTGGTACTAGCTTTGTTAGAATGTCATGTACTGTATGAAGTCTGTTGTTCATGTTTTACATGAATCATGGGATGACCTCTTTAATTGATATCTGTACCAGCCACAGCATAATCACACGGGCGCCTTCTCCCCCGTGAAATAACAACTCTGGATCATTTACTTTATGAACTCTACAGCCGTGGCCAAAAGTTTTGAGAATGACACAAATATTAGTTTTCACAAAGTTTGCTGCTAAACTGCTTTTAGATCTTTGTTTCAGTTGTTTCTGTGATGTAGTGAAATATAATTACACGCACTTCATACGTTTCAAAGGCTTTTATCGGCAATTACATGACATTTATGCAAAGAGTCAGTATTTGCAGTGTTGGCCCTTCTTTTTCAGGACCTCTGCAATTCGACTGGGCATGCTCTTAATCAACTTCTGGGCCAATTCCTGACTGATAGCAACTCATTCTTTCATAATCACTTCTTGGAGTTTGTCAGAATTAGTGTGTTTTTGTTTGTCTACCCGCCTCTTGAGGATTGACCACAAGTTCTCAGTGGGATTAAGATCTGGGGAGTTTCCAGGCCATGGACCCAAAATGTCAACGTTTTGGTCCCCGAGCCACTTAGTCATCGGAGAATATGACTTTGCCCCAGTCCTCAGCAGTCCATTCACCATATTTTCTGCAGAAGATCAATCTGTCCCTGATGTTTTTTTTTTGGAGAGAAGTGGCTTCTTTGCTGCCTTTCTTGACACCAGGCCATCTTCCAAAAGTCTTCGCCTCACTGTGCGTGCAGATGCGCTCACACCTGCCTGCTGCAATTCCTGAGCAAGCTCTGCACTGCACTCTGATCCCGCAGCTGAATCCTCTTTAGGAGACTATCCTGGCGCTTGCTGGACATTGGACGCCCTGAAGCCTTCTTAACAAGAATTGAACCTCTTTCCTTGAAGTTCTTGATGATCCTATAAATTGTTGATTGAGGTGCAATCTTAGTGGCCACAATATCCTTGCCTGTGAAGCCATTTTTATGCAACGCAATGATGGCTGCACGCGTTTCTTTGCAGGTCACCATGGTTAACAATGGAAGAACAATGATTTCAAGCATCACCCTCCTTTTAAAAGGTCAAGTCTGCCATTTTAACCCAATCAGCCTGACATAATGATCTCCAGCCTTGTGCTCGTCAACATTCTCACCTGAGTTAACAAGACAATTACTGAAATTATCTCAGCAGGTCCTTTAATGACAGCAATGAAATGCAGTGGAAAGGTTTTTTGGGGATTAAGTTAATTTTCATGGCAATGAAGGACTATGCAATTCATCTGATCACTCTTCATAACATTCTGGAGTATATGCAAATTGATATTATAAAAACTTAAGCAGCAACTTTTCCAATTTCCAATATTTATGTAATTCTCAAAACTTTTGGCCACGACTGTACATTGTGCTATTCCTCTAGAAAATATATGAATAAATTTAGTATTCCCAACACGGATTGGACAGAGTCAGAATGTGTAGGGACACCCCTCTAACTGTGGGGACACCCTGGTATTCCTCCTATAAATGTAAAAATAAATGAACAACAGATGAATGGCATGATACACAGCTCTAAAAAAGAGATGATGCAGATATTTTTACATTTCAGAAGAGACGGGTCCTTTTTAACAACTACCTGTGTAAATAGTGACACAGAGTGTAATGCAAGGACATGCACTCATACACTAGTAGGTAAAAATAAAGATGGCTGAAAATTGAACATGTGAGTGGCATGAAAATGGATTTAAATGGGCTTTTTTTAAATAAAAAAAAGCCCATACAGCGAAAAAGAATAACCAGAATAAATGTCAGAATGCAGGGAAGCAGCCAAAAAACAACTTTGTGTCTTAAAAACCAAAATTTTCTGTAAAGGAGTAGACAAGGGAATTGGTCAGCAGCTATATTTCTGTTATGCGTGTGACCAGGGTAAGAGCATTTTTGCCAGAACATGCTATTATAGGACTCATGCACATGGCCTTATCTGACTTTACATTCCACAAAAACATATCCTTGAAAAACCTTTGGTGAGATTCTTGCCTCTGGCAAATGGATCCGTGCAAAAAACAAAAAACAAAAAAAAAACAACTGATGTGTGAATAGCCCCATTGGTTTGTATGGGTCAGTGTGCTATACGGTCATGTGCATGACAACATTTTCTTATTGTGGAGTGTAGTATTTCATATTAAATGTCAATGATCAATTAAAGGGATTGTCCCACGATTACATGTTATATTCATTGTACAAATGAAGCATATTTGTCATTTACATGCTGTTAAAGGGATTCTGTCACCTCCCCTAAGGCAAAAAACGATTTAAAACCAGCCATGCAGCACAGCTTACCTGGATTAGGCTGTGCTGTTCAATCTTGAAATCCGTCCAGCAGTTAGTTCAAAAAACGAGTTTGATCAATGAGGAAATGCGTCCTGAAGGTGCCCAGAGGGGCGTTTTTTTCTTCTGAGAGAGCCCAGTCCCGCCCCTTTTTCAGTGCCCAGCGCCCTTCCTTTTACTTCCTAACTGCCGCCTCCAGCCTGCCACAGCCTCCCCTTCCTCTCCTCCCCCTCCCTCTTGCCGAACGAAGTCTCGCACAGGCGCAGTACCCACTGAGGGCTGCGCCTGTGCGATCATCAGGAGACTGAGGGCGGCAGCTTCATCGTCGTCACTGGGCATGCGCCGAGCCCAGTGACGTCCGATGCTCGCTCTTCCCTCAGTCAGCAGGGAAGAGCGAGCATCGGACGTCACTGGGCTCGGCGCATGCCCAGTGACGAAGATGAAGCTGCCGCCCTCAGTCTCCTGATGATCGCACAGGCGCAGCCCTCAGTGGGTACTGCGCCTGTGCGAGACTTCGTTCGGCAAGAGGGAGGGGGAGGAGAGGCAGGAGAGGCTGTGGCAGGCTGGGGGCGGCGGTTAGGAAGTAAAAGGAAGGGCGCTGGGCACTGAAAAAGGGGCGGGACTGGGCTCTCTCAGAAGAAAAAAACGCCCCTCTGGGCACCTTCAGGACGCATTTCCTCATTGATCAAACTCGTTTTTTGAACTAACTGCTGGACGGATTTCAAGATTGAACAGCACAGCCTAATCCAGGTAAGCTGTGCTGCATGGCTGGTTTTAAATCGTTTTTTGCCTTAGGGGAGGTGACAGAATCCCTTTAACAGAGTGATCAATGAAGAATTATGACACTTACTTACATAGTATGGTGCCACCTGGTGTTCAGAATGTATAGCAATGTCCTAGTCCCTCTACTGAGCGGTGTAAGTAGCTGGACATGCACATTGCTATATACTTTTACCACCATGTGGTGCCGTAGTAGGCCGGTAAATGTCTTCACTCTTCACACAATCATTTTTAACAGCTGTAAATGACAAATGTGCTTTATTTTTTATGAACTGTGCAATGAATATGACATAATAGTGGAACATTTCTTTAAAAGGTTACCTGCAGCCTCCAACAGTAGAACTTTGAACTTGGTTACCCAGCTCAGCTGTGATTTGAAGTGAACGGGAGCTGAGCTGCAGTACCCAACACGGACACTACACTTTGAACGGCGCTGTGCTTCCTGCTTCATTCTCAATGCTAGTTCCAGTGTCGGAGGCTGCAGGGGGGTGTCAGACCCTCACCGATTGCATATTAGTGACCTACTGTATCCTGAGGATCGGTCATCAATATCAGGAGCCTGTAAAACACCTTTAATATGGAATTAAAGTGATAGTGTCCCTTTAAAGCAGAGTCGATCTTTAGCAGCGTTTATTTCTGTGCTCTAAGTGCTCCGCGTTCTGTTCAGTCTTATTTCACAGATCAGATGTAAATGTTTTCTCGGTGTGTCGCACAATCCAAGAATAGAATGAAGTGTTACCAAAGCCTTGTTCTGTAAACATAGTGTTAATGGGCATACAGCACAGGTTATGAATGTGAGTGCTGGAAAATATAGATCACGTAAGGTGTAATGGAGGGAAAATTGTCATAAAACAGGCGTCACGCCACTACAGAGATTTTTATCTAAAATAATACTTTGACATCTTACCGTTTTGGGTGTGTATGATATCACCATTATAAAATTACTGTACAATAGGACGTAAATCAACTGAAAATTCTAAGCTAAATTTTGACATTTTGGAGCAGATTTATCAAAAGTGGTGTAAAGGAAAAGTGGTTTAGTGGCCCCTAGCAACCAATCAGATTCCACCTTTCATTTTTCAAATCTCCTTTGGAAAATAAAAGGTTTAATCTGATTGGCTCCTATGGGCAACTAAGCCAGTTTTCCTTTACACCAGTTTTGATCTCCCCCTTTGTGCCCCTTGCACAACAAAGGGGAGTCGATTAGTGGGAATGCGGCATGGTTTAAAATGCACCAACATGTCCACAAATAAGAGGGTCAAAGTTGGACAAAGGGGAGATTTACCAGGATGTATGCTTTACTCCAGAAAACTGACCTGAAAAAAAAACCTCACGTGGGCATTACTCGTGCAAAACTTTGTGACTCGTAGCACCCAGAAAGTGGCAGGGCTTAACAGAGGGCTGTGGCCTCCAGCGCCACAAGGACTCATGTACATGGCAAAGTGTGGAGCCGCAAAACACAGATACCAACTACAGAACGTCCTGCCATCCATAGGACTGCAAAACCGACAAGTATGGGACATGTTCTATTTCTTTGCTGGTCTGCAGAACGAACATATATGGATGTGTGCTGTCCGCGTCTTTTACGGCCCCGTTGAAGTGAATGGGACCACATCCGACACGCAGAAAATGCGGATCAGATGCAGACAAAAAACACGGTCGTGTGCATGAGCCCTTACTATACTTTGCAGCAAAATGTGGCTCCCAGCTGGCATAGATTTGACTTTCTTGGCGCACGGAGTGCCGTAGATGCGCCTAATATATTAGGAGTCAGGAACATCTCATTGCAGCACACTGGGGATTAGGTTTGGCATAGGAAATACCCGTCTTGAGAAATCTCACCAAAAGTGTCCAAAAACGCAGCAGTTTTGTCATCCATCATCGGCCGCTATGTTAAATCTGGTGCATTTTACGGCTATGTGCACATATGTGGCGGAGGTCTTGGTAGGAGCCTCTAGTGCAGATTCCGTCAAAACTAAAGGATGAAATGCTGCTGAATGCAGTGAGGTTTTGTCTGGCAAAATGCCGGTACTCATGCCTGAATTATGGCAGTGCATGGATCTCCACCAGTACTACTCAAGCTGCACTACTTATGCTATTCTCAATCACTGAGTCCGTGAACAAGGTCCTGATTGTATGGCCAACGTTTCGGTCCTCTCTGTGATGCTGCTTGAATGAACATACAAATCATTTCATTACAAATCCATTTTGAGTGGCGTCGTTATTTCTCCTATGATATTGTAGATTATATCCTACTACTGAGCACCACCATTACTGACTGGAAGTCCAACCAGGATTTACTCAATTACCCATTATTGTGGGGCATATGCAGGATCCAGAATATTGGCTCGCCGGACAGAATATTGCTATCTAGGTGCAAGTGTAAACCTAACCTTAGGGTAACAGCACACTTTGCAGATTTATTACACAGGTTTTTTTTGCCTGCAAAAGATTTTGTGCGGAAAAAAAACAGTCTAATACGATACCAGCAAAGTGAATGAGATTCTCCAAATCGCACGCACACTAACATGTAAGTTGGTTTTCCCGTAGAATTCAATTGGGCTGTTAACGTAAAGAGAAATTCTGCATGAAAATTCCTATAAAAAACATAAAAAAAATGCACAAAAAGGCATTAACATCACAATAAATAGTGCAAATTTACGTGCAGTTTTTGGTGCAGATTTTCTGCACACAAATCTGCACCGTGTGCATACAACCTTAGACAAAGTTCACACCTTGTAAATATTAGACAGGATTAGTGAATCTGCCCCATTGTGGCAGTGGTTTCAGGCATGATATAGTTATAAACGTAAACCGTAAGAAAGAGGATTACGATATGCAGTTATTTTTTGGTGGAAGTATTTCTACCTGTTAAAGAGGACCTGTGACCACTCCTGACATGCCTGTTTTAATATCTTCATACATTCCCCATGTAATAACAATTCTGGAACATTTATTCTTATGTCTCTATGTTGTGCTATTCCTTTATTATTTATACTAGAAGTTATGAATGAATTGCTAGCAGTCTGCAGTAAGGGGGCAGAGGGGTGGTAACCAGTTGGGGGGTGTGTACCTGCACAGACTGACTCTATCCAATTAGTACTGCCATTTTCCCACTGAGCAGGTACACCCCTCCCCCCCCCAACTGGTTACCACCCCTCTGTACCCTTACTGCAGACTGCTAGCAATTCATTCATAACTTCTAGAATAAATAATTAAGGAATGGCACAACACAGAGCCATAAGAATGGATGCTCCAGAATTGTTATTACATGGGGAATGCATGTAGCTATTAACACAGGCATGTCAGGACTGGTGACAGGTCCTCTTTAACCATGTAACTATTGTTTGTGGTGTATAGTTTGATACAGACGTGTTGAGCATTGGATTTACTCCCTATTAAGCGTTACAACTGCAGTACAATAATATCACGTAAATGATATAAGTAAATGTAAAACCAGCCTACCGCATATACAAGACGTAGGAGCAGCTCTCACATAACAGTAGTCACATGTTTAACGAGGTCCACAAGTGTGAAATCAGTACTATTATATTCATTACTATTATATTAGCAATGAATGGGCGAGTGAATACAATTCATGATTGCCCAAAATTATGTGTAGCAGAGACTCCTAAAGTGACACAGAAAGATTAAAATGCAACTTATTTCATTAGAATTCTCTTAATATAGAAACATTATGCAGCCATGTAATAAAGGCTATACAGTATATAGAAGAGCTAGAGTAATACATCAATGGATTCCTGCCAGGAAACTCCTCTAACAAAAATGTGCATCAAGGTGGGATGTGAATTGCCCACCACCTAGTGGAAGAAAAGAAGAACAGTAAGTAGGACAGCACAGACTCAGCCTTTGAGTCTTCCAAGGTGATGGCTTGAAAACGTAATAAGTAATTTCTTGTCACATATTCAAGATAATAAAGACTTTGAAGACCTAGAAATGCAAAGACAGAAGGTTTTATATATTTATCTAAAGCAAAAAGTAGAATACACATACATGTGTAAGGTGGTATCTCTCCTAAGCTTTGACCTCCATAGTACTGTAGTCACATATCGACATATATACGTTAAACGTATAACATACAGTGGCCTCTATCAACATAGGGTTCCATTTTCCCAAAAATCTGTCAATGTGGAAAGTATAGTATACTACGGTTTTGCATCTTTTTCCCCCCCCAACGTATATGTTAAAGTGTAAGTGTTTTTCCAGGTTTTTAATATTGATGACCTATCCTCAGCACGTCAGATGAGTGGGGTTGGGGTGTCTCACCCCTGGCACCTCAGCCAATCAGTTGTTTGAGAAGGCTGTGGTGCTCTGGTGAGCACTACCGCCTCTTCACAACTTACCAAGCACAACGCTGTCCATTTAATAGCGGCAGTGCTTGAATGGGATTGAGCTGTGCCTAGATCACATGATTGGTGAACCTGACATCACAGGCAGAAACCCTGGGCTTTAAACAGCTGATAGGCAGGGGTGCCTATAGTAGGACCCTACCAATCAGGTATTGATGGCCTATCCTCTGAGGATAAAATCTCAAAAAACACTTTAAACGTTGTGCAAAGACGTGATGTGGACAGCCAGGCAAATATAACTGTCCACAGGTAGTTTTTCAGAATAAGGCTAGTTTCACACTAGCGGCAATGAACTCCCGACAGGCTGTTTCAGCGTGCTGCTGCCGGAACTCCGGCCTGCCCCCATTATAGTCAATGGGGCCGGAGCAGTAGTCCGGGGACACGCGTGCACTAGCGGCAGCACGGATCCGATGGGTTGTTCACCCGCCAGAACAGCCTACCGGAGTTCCTTGCCGCTAGTGTGAAAGTACCCTAAGTTGCCATGTGGGTGTACATGAGGAAGACCACTTTCTCATTATATGACTTGTATCTGCCATTTTTCGCTATTTTCCCGCTGCAGTCTGTAAAGTTTTTTTCTGAGCTAATGGGTAAAGACTGGCTGGAGTCATGTCTGCCCATACACTACACATGGAGAAACAAGAGATCCTGTTTCTTAAGGCTAGTTTCACATAGGCGTTTTGGCATTCTGGTTTTGAGATCTGGCAGAGGATCTGAAAATCAGGCCAAAACTGTTCCGTTTAGGGCCAGTGTATTCTGAATGGGGGATATGCTTCGTTCAGGATGCATCAGTATGCCTTCCGTTCTGGCAGCGTTTCATTTTCTGACCAGGCACAAAACCGCTGCAATTTTGTGTCCGCTCATCAAAATGAAACAAACCGGATCCGTTACAAAAAAATAAATAAAAAATCGTGAGTCAGTGCTGCCAGATCAGTTTTTTCCTGTTCCAAAAAACAAACAAAACAGATCCATCACCCATTGACCTACATTGTTTTTGGTGACATCATCCAAATGGAATGGATGCATTCTGATGTGTTAAATCAAATAGAACCGTTTTGGTCCGGTTTTGAGATCCTCTGCTGGCTCTCAAAAGCAGAAACCAAAGCGCAGATGTGAAAGTAGCCTAACGCTGTTTCCTAACTCTGAGCAGTTTAAATGTGAAAGCAGCAGTGAAGTTGGAGAGCAGATCACTTACAAACCAGCAGCAGTGTCTGTGTCTCTGCCTGTCTGCAGAAGCCCCTTCTCTCTCCTCCTCCCTCTCCTGTTTCTTAGAGGTCTTCAATGTGCAGTAATCTGATCTATCGGTGACCGGTACCACAATGCCCAATGCAAAATATACTCAATGAACCATAACCCCAAAAGGTAAATAATAAAGTAAAGCGAAAACACTAGCAAATATATGTATCTCCAGATGAAATAGCAATAGAGAGAAGACATAATAATAATTGTTCATGTTAGTTATTTCCAGTTATGGCACTAAGAATTGTATGCTCTGTGCACCTATAGTGATGCAGTTGTGAAAACTTCATAATATACATTGCAGGGCTGATCATTAAAGGGGTATTCCCATCACAATGATCACTGTTAAATCTGTTAATGATTTGACAGTGATCATTTTTGTAAATACATTTTTATTACCCAATTCCCACCGTTTTTGAGAAAATAAGTCCCCTCTTACCCGATTGTTGTCTTTCGTCTCCCCTTGTTACGGCCACCTCTCGCCTGTCGAATCCTTCGGCTGTGCTTCCGCAGAATACTGAAGACTTTCTCCGGGGCGCGCAATGTCATGCACGCGCCATGATGACTTCTTCCTGGCCAGTATAGTACAGAGCTGCGAACGCGCACATCGGCTCTGTACTATACAGGTCAGGAAAAAGTCACCATGGCGCAAGCGCGGCGGCGTGCGCGTTCAAGACATTGCCCGGCCAGGAGAAAATCTTCAGTCTTCTGCGCAAGCGCGGCCCGGCCAGTAGAAGACTTCAAATCAAGCCCAGCCGAATCCAGGAAGTGAACGTCGCGCTCGAACTGCAGATGGGAATACCCCTTTAAGTTTGAAATTGCCTAATTAAAATATGCATTCTTCATAGCTACTTAAGACAGTGGAAAAATCGTAGGTAAACTTAATGACACCATGTTATTTGAACCGTTTTCCTGACATTGAGCCCCAAAACAGAAGAGTTAAATGGTAACATTTTTGTGTCTGCAGTCACCACTAGGGGGAGCTTATAGCATACGTTTTTTTTATTGAGTTCAATGTGTAACCATATGAAGTTAGCTCAAAATCTCCCCCTAGTGCGGGTGGAAGGCAGCAAGCACTGTGGGGGAGATTTATCATCTCCCTTGCTCCTAAAAAGTGGCGTTACAAAGTCTCAAATTATGTGTTTGCGACCTTTGAGCTGCAAATATTTTAGAAAAAAGTTGCATCTCTCAGCTTTTACGCCGCCCTCGCCAGTTTCCTTACAGGGGATGTGCCAAGGGCAAGAAGTGGTGTAACCAGTCGCCCCAACAAATTTGTCTTCATTTATACCAGTTTTCTGGCACAAATGAAGCCAGAAATCTACGACAGCTCAGAGCTGTTGTAGATTTCTGTTTAGGTGCACGGACTGCTTGAGGATGCACCTAATTTATGACAAGGCGTGTACCTCGTCAGAACTTAGGTGCATCCTCCAACACCGCAAGGGATATGAAGACCGGAACGAGTGCGGACCCATTCATTCTCTATGGGGACGGCATGGATGCGGACATCCGCATTTCCGGAGTGCGCCGCCAATCTTCCGGTCCGCGGCTCCGGAAAAAAATAGAACATGTCCTATTCTTGTCTGTAATTGCGGACAAGAATAGGCATTTCTATGGGTGTGCCGGCCTGGTGCCAGCAAATTGCGGATCCGCAATACACTACGGACGTGTGAATGGACCCTATCCCTTTTAAAGCTGTGCAGGACGTTCCTAGATCTGTGTATGAAAAAATAAGTTCTGACCCTTAGGCCTCATGCACACGGCCGTTGTTTGGGTCCGCATCCGAGCCGCCGTTTTGGCGGCTCGGATGCGGACCCATTAATTTCAATGGGGCAGCAAAAGATGCGGACAGCACCCCGTGTGCTGTCCGCATCCGTGGCTCCATTCCGCGGCGCCGCTAAAAAATTATAACATGTCCTGTTCTTGTCCGCGCTTTGCAGACAAGAATAGGTATTTATATTGCCGGTGCCCGTTCCGTTCCGCAAATTGCGGAAGGCAACACGGGCGCCTTCCGTTTTTTGCAGATCCGCAGTTTGTGGACTGCAAAAAACTGCACAGTCATGTGCATGAGGCCTTAAAAGCATACATATATTACTTTTTCTGGATACGCATTGTATGTAATTTAAAGAAAAGCTAAATCTTTATTTTTTTAAGGATGGAGCTTCAAATCAGCCCTTTGGGGCACATTTATTAAGACCGCTTTGTAGACGTGAGCAGGGAGAAGTCGCTGATCTGCGCCTGATATACGCCTATTATAGGCATATTTCTGTATAAATGACCCCCTTTATTCCTGAATGTTGTAGACTCATTTTCCTGTCTAAAGTAATGGAGAATGTGAACTGTAGAAAGAAATCTTGAGGTAGGAGACCTGTGACTTGCCGATATGCCATGTAGTATTTCGTTAACCACATTTTCAGCACAAGACGTGCCGATGATATCCTTTCATTGACAATGTCATCATGAAGAGACCTCTTTTTGTTTCTGATTTCATACTAGAGGCTAGGTGATGACATTTGGGCTGTTTTCATTGCTAATGACTCTCTTGCTCAGTATCCCAAAGGCACTATAAGGTTACATAATGATCATTAGAACCTTAATGCCAAGGGAAGACCATTCTAAGTACGCCAAATTTATAGACTTCCTATGACACGTTTGAGGCCAATTAAAATGGCACAATTGCCGCCTGTGTTAGTATATATCATATTAATACACAAGATACCAGGTCTGGTTTAGCTCCATAACATCATGTGTATATACGAATGCATAGGAAATCACTTCATGGATTGGCCATCTAAATATAACTAGGCATCCACTTGGCATGCTCGATCCTGCCATAAAAAGCTGACGACATACTTTTTAACCCCTTAAGGACCATGCTCCTTTTTGTTTTTCCCTCCCCACATTTCAATAGCCATAACTTTTTACATTTTCCCTTCATGTAGCCATATGACAGCTTATTTTTTGTGGAATAAGTTGTATATTTTAAGGGCACCATTTAATTTACAATGTCTTGTATTGGAAACCAGGAAAATTCTTTGTGGGGTGAAATTGGAAAAAAAAACATTTCAACAAGGTTTTGGGGATTTTCATATTATGGCGTTCTCTGTGCGCTAAAAATGACATGATGTCCTTATTCTGCTGGTCAATACAGCAATACCAAATTTGTATAGTTCTTTTTTTTTCTACTTTTTAAAAGAATAAAGAACCTTTTAAAAAAAAAAAAAAAGAATATTCTTTGGATCACCATTTTCTGGCAGCCATAACTTTTTTTTAATATTTCCACCTAAGGGTTTGTTTTTTGCTGGATAAACTGTAGTATTGATACCCCCCCTCCCTCCGCCTAACTCCACAGATGCTGCGATCATTATTGACCATGGCATCTGAGGGGTTAAATGACTGAGCTCGGCGTCCTCTCCCACTCTATACATTCCCCACAATCACGTACACCTTCCTATATTGGGTTCAACCAAAAAGATAATCAAGATTATCAAGTCAACTTCTGTCTATTATAATAACAAATGGTTAAATTATTCATTATAGTGCCACGTAAATGACACTTATCTCAAAAGGAAATTGTCGGGGTATATTAATGTACTTAATTTGTGCTAGAATTTGTGGTACACTGTCAAAGCACCAAACATATACCAAGTACGTACACCAGAATTTGTACCCTTTTGCGCATTTAACAAACACGCCATTCATAAATGTTGCAAAAAATAAAAATTATGTAGGCACAAAATACAATACTATTAGTAAATTTATTAAACTGTTTACGCCACTGTTGTGGCATTAAAAAAAAAACTTGAAATTATGGCGTACCCCATATTTGCGCTATAATATGTGAATTTATGAATCCCCCGCCCCCCCCATGGGGGGCTTTGTATGGACTGCCGGATTTACTATAACTTATGCCAGAAACTGCTAGTGTAGCCTTCAGTTTCTGGCACACGGAGGGCCAGAGATGCACCCAATTTATTAAAAATTCTACCTTTTAATTATTCAGACGCATCTCACTCCCACACAGGGGGATCAAGGCTGACGTATGAGAACATCAGTTTTGAGAATAGTCCTTCATTGTGTTTTTGTGAACAGCCCTATAAACTGTCAGCCTATAGGAAAACACTATGCAGTCTGGGTCCATTTTCATCTATTTGCATTCATTTTTGCTGTACGTTTTTATTACTAACAGTGGAGTCACTAATTCTCATGGTGTAATTCTGCTTGTCAGGAAAGAACTGGGACCTAACTGCGGCGCTGAGTGACTATGAACAACTGCGACAAGTGCACACTGCAAATTTGCCTCAAGTATTTAATGAAGGGAAATACTATAAGCAGCAGGACAGAGAAATCACCCAGCAGGTCAACAAGATTGAGAGACCAAACCTCCAAAGACAAGAAGACATTGCTCAAGGTAACAACATGTTCTAGGAATAGTTTCTAGTGATGTATAGGCAGCTGTGGTTTTGACCCAATCCACCCACACAGGCCAGCAGACTGAATATTCATCTGTAATATCCTTGTTTCTTCAGTGACTACATATCCACTATAACTGCTTCCTTTAGATATCCTAAAGACAGGAACATTTTTGAAGACGTGTATTTTTTTTTCTGTCATCAAAAGTAATGCTTTAGGCTTTATTCAGACTAGCATTGTAGAACCACACAATTTTCTATCTGTGTGGAATCAGTATTGTCTCAGACTATTCCATTTTTTTTTCGTCCATTTTTTTGGCATCAGTATGTGGTTCTTAAATGTGCATCAAAAAACTTCCTTTCAGTGTCTCCTAGCAACCAGGCATGAAAAACACCCTGCACACAGATGGTGTCCATGTCCGGTCTGTTTCTTTCACAGATCCATTGACCTGAATGGCTGAGAGTGGGACCAATGTGGCACATTCAGTGATTTTTCTCTGCACGTACCAATGGTCCATGTGGAAAATTGGACAATGAATATGACTACAGTCCATCTGACCATTCTACACTTGGACAGCACTCTGATGGGGACATTTTTGGTGTTAGTAGACCCGAACTGGACTGTTATTACAATCCAAAATGATTTGTTTTTGCTTGATCTCCACATGTATCTTAGCCTTCCACAGAGTATGTCACTTGAGTCCTCCAGGATGCTGTACTAGCTACTCCATCTGATATAACATAAAAACTCAATTATGGACTTTTTGTTGTTGTGTTTTTAGAGAAAAGACTGTCCCGAGGTATATCTCATGCCAGTTCAGCCATTGTTTCTCTGGCTCGGTTACATGTGGCCAATGAATGCAGCAGTGATCCATTTCCTCTAGAAATGCCCATCTATACATTCCAACTACCAGACCTCAGTGTGTACAGTGAAGACTTCAGAGTCTTTATTGAACGGGATTTAATCGAGCAGTCAACAATGGTGGCCTTGGAGCAAGCAGGTAAGTAGGGTGGCTTACTTTAAAGTTCAGAACCTCAATTATGAAAGACACACTGGTATCTTTTGGAATTGTGCAATAAATTGTTTCAAATTAAAGGGATCATCCCTCAAAAATTATTGCTCACCTGTCCACAGGACATAACTGACCTGAGTGGTCGGACCACCTGCAATTCTGAGAATCAGGGTTCCTCAGTTCACGCTCTGAATGTTGCTGCCATGCCCTTGTCGATCTACCACACCATTCATTTCTGTGGAAATGATGGAGCACTGTAGATAGGTGATACATAATTTTTATGGGATAACCCCTCTACGGTTAAAGGAACAATTAAAGAATTTATTTTTTTATGCGTTACCATGACTATGCAAGCATACAGCTTTAACAGTGGCTAAAGCAAATAAGGTATGCAAACCTAATTGGTATTGCATGATTGGACAATCACGGAACTGCAAAATTGCTGGGTTTTTTCCCCCCTGTTACACCCTGCCCCCCCCCCCCCCCCCCCCAAAAAAAAAAAAAATATATATAAATTAAAAGCTCTACGTACCCCAAGTTCGTGTCATTGACAAATATGACTTGAGCCACAAAAACAGGCTCTCATACAGCTGTGTCGGCAGAAAAATACAAAGGTTAATGGCGCTCTGAATGCAGCAATGCAAAAAGTGACCATATTCTTCCAAAATATGCTGGTCATGAAGAATGCCAAACATTTTGTTAATGAAGTTGTTAAAGGAACAAACTGAATAATATAATAATTGTATTGCTGTAACTAATATCGTTATCAGGGTTGCGGTCATATTTTTAAGAGCCCTACAGTTTAAACTCAGGGAGCTCGAGTATGTTTTACTGCTGAGAATAACTATATTTTTTATTGATATGAATGTACTAAATAATCACCTTATGGCTTAGGCTCAGTTGACATCAGCAACTTTATTTCCTTTGTTCTGCTTTGCTATAGGAGAAGAGCAATGGAAATAACTAAAGCAGCATTTCCATCAAGTGATGGGAATGAGCGGTGCCCAACAGGTCCCATTGACTATAATGGGATCCGTTGGGTTTCTACTGGACAACATAGCATAGCGAACGAAGCCTCAGTCAGATGTGAACAAAGTCTTATCTCATATTCTCCACCATACATCTACAGTAGCTGAGGTCAATATGTGCTAAGAGTTCTCCTAGATGGACATACATTCTGATTGTGAGAAACTTGAGTCATTCACGAAAGTGGTGGAAACATAAGGGTAGACACATCTGTAAAGGATTTTTATAAAGCTTTTTATAGGGTAAGTGAAATAATTTCATGGGGGAGATTTATCAAAATTCCATTACAGCTCCTTCGAAAAATGGAAGGTGAAATTGGATTGGTTGCTATGGGCAACTAAGCAATTTTTCCCCCCTTTTGACCATTTTTGCTAAATCCGCCCCCTATGTCTTTGTAACCAGTCTGGACAGTAATTTGAGCTTGACTATCTTCTATTTTGCATGGTAGAAAAGTACTGGTTTTGTATGGTTGTTGATTAATTGGGTATGAGACCAGAATTGTACTCTAATGATGTTTCCTGTGGGAGCATAAAACTAGTATTTTTTTTCTTTTCTTTTCTTTTGTTATGACCAGAATTCCAGGTCAATAAATTTGTTTTAAAATTTCTTTATTTCCTTTTATAGCATTTTATCTCATAAGCATCTTGTGGGTGTGAGAAGAATGATATGTACAGTATCTCATTACCGTTTCTCCACAGCTCTTTACGTAAGGGATTTAGCCATGTAGAAAAATGAGCCATTGTATACAGGTGAAACTCGAAAAATTAGAATATCGTGCAAAAGTCCATTTATTTCAGTAATGCAACTTAAAATTAGAATTTTGTGAAAAGGTTCAATATTCTAGTGTCACACTCTAGTCAGCTAATTAGTCCATACCCCCTGAGCAAAGGGGACCTGAGATTGTGACTTTGGGGTTTTCATAAGCTATAAACCATAATCATCCAAATTAAAACAAATAAACGCTTAAAATATCTCGCTTTGCAGTTTGCATGTAATAAGTCTTTCTCATATATTAGTTTCACCTTTTAAGTTGTATTACTGAAACAAAGGAACTTTGCAGGATATTCTAATTTTTCGACTTTCACCTGTATGTACCCAGGAGGATTTCTCTGGCACTGCAGATCTTTAGTGAGTGGCAGCAAGTACAGTAGGAGTTGTAGTTAAACAAGTCACATTCACAGACCATATTATTTGTCCATATAGGCTTGGGACAATCATGCTCCAGATGACATTTTTCAAGTGAAGACTAAAAGTCTAGGGGCAGCACTTACATGTTTAAACCAGATGTGAACTCAAAGTTGAATTGTATGGGGACATTTTGGGATAAAAATTGAAGCAACTGTTACTAGACTAGATTAAAAAATCCCCTACGTACAATTGGTAGGTTAGCAAGAAGAAGGAGGCAGATAAAAGGGTAATCTCTACAGTGTCAGACTACATAGTGTTTGTTGTCTGTTACTGTGGAGACGCATAGTAGCTGTATGCTTTTATGAAGGCTATATGTAAAGGTGATACATTTGTTATTTTAAAAAAATTATATCACATGCTGTTTAAAATACCCTGCTACAGTAAGGGTGTTGCTAGAACCAGGCATTCAGTAATCAACTAGTGAGGGCCATAGCACTTGTCAATTCTAAGGCTTTTCCCAGGTGCACGTCCCTTCTTGATCCCTCTCCAGGATCAATATCTTCCAATCATACAATATTCGGACAGCACTCTAGTTTATAGACCAGGCATTCAGGGCACAATTTGGATTTCTGTTCCAGATCCCCAGGTGACCACCACTTTCAAATGCATTCTGCATCATTCCTCAAGATGAAGTGAAAGCAGTGCTTGAACAAACACTACTACCTCTACAAACAGCTGATTGATGGTGTGGCTTGGATTTGCCGGAAGTCAGACCTTCGCTAATCTGATATTGATGACCTATCCTGATAGGTCATCAATATCTTTACAATTCACAACCCCTTTACGTTTTCCAGGTGTTCTTTTTTTTTTCATTTTCCGGTAGTGTATATACAGTGCATGGAAAAAGTCTTCAAACACTATCACTTTATTCACATTTTACATGTTAAGCAGTTCTGTTCAATAAACTTTCCCCATCATTCTGCACTCAATACCTCAGAATGTTTGAAATCTTTGCTCATTTATTAAAAAGGAAAAACTAAAATATTGCATTGATATTACTATTCAGACCTTTTACTCAGTTGAATTTTAGCAGTGATTACAGCCTCCAGTCTTCTTGGTCATGATACCGCAAGGTTTGAACACCTGGATTTGGGGATTTTTTGCCATTCTTCTCTGTAGCTCCTCTCAGGCTGTGTTAGATTGGATGGGGACTGTCGATGGACAGCTGTTTTTAGGTCTCTTTAGAAATATTTGATTGGGTTCAAGTCAAGTTTTCTGGCTGGGCCATTCAAGAACATTCACAATATTGTCCCTTAGGTTAATTGATTTCGTTGGAAGGAAAACCTTTGGGCCAGTCTGATGTCCAGAGCACTCTGGATCTGGTTTACATTGAGTATCTTTGTACTTTGCTCCATTTAGCTTTCCATCAACCCTGACCAGTCTCCCTGTCCCAGCCACTGAAAATCAGCCTCATAGCATGATGCTGCCACCACCATACTTAATTGTAGGGATGTATTGGGCAGGTGATGAGCAGTGCCTGGTTTCCTGCATACATGATGCCAAAAAGTTTAGTTTTGGTTTAATCAGACCAGAGAATCTGGTTTCTCACACCTAGGTCTTTCTGGACACTATGCCATAAAGCCCAGATTGGCTTAGTGCCACAGTGATGGTTGACCTTCTGGAAGTTCCTTCCATCTGCACACAAGATCTTTGGAGCTCAGCCAGTGACCATTATGTTCTTATTCACCTTCTTACCAAGGTACTTCTTCCCCAATTACTTACTTTGATTAGGTGGCCAGCTCTCGGAGGAGTCCTGGTTGTTCCAGTCTACTTCCTTTTAAGAATTATGGAGGCTCTTGGGAACTTTCATTACAGTACAGATTTTTTGTACCGTTCTCCGGATCTTTGCCTCCATACAACCCTGTCTTGGAGTTCTACAGGCAGTTCCTTTCACCCAGGGCTTGGTTTTTGTTCTGATGTGCATTGTCAGCTGTATAAAGACCTTGTAGAGTCAGGGTGTGTCTTTCCAAAGCATGTCCAATCAACTGAATTTACCACAGTTGGACTCTAATCAAGGTGTGGAAACATCTCAAAGATGATCAAGAGAAATGAGAAGCCCACAGATGTAAATTTCAAATGTCATAGCAAAAGGTCTGAATACTTATGTCTGTATGAAATGTTAGTTTTTTTTTCTTTGCAATACATTTGCAAAAATTTTAAACATTCACTTTGTCAAATGATAGAGCAGACAGAGTACTAGATCAGGAATAATGGTGCTTATTAAAAGCATCTGGGGTGGACCAGACCTGTCCCATCCTCCATGTGTGCTGCACTAAAGTATAATGGTGACAGTCCCCCTCTTCCCTCCATTCCCTGACATTAGGTCTCACCAATCCTAGGCAACCTAAGAGTATTAAATTATTTGACCTGTCGGTGTGACCTGGTAGACCTGAAGACTTGGTGTAGTTGCACCAATTGCTTTGTATTTAAACCACCTCTGTTATATCGGTGCTCGATGGCCGCCACCTTCCTGCTATAGGAAGCGGGCATGAGTGGTGCATCACTCACCTGGGGTACTTAATGCACCTTTCCCTATGGGAGGGTGGCTGAGCAATTGGTAGCCTAGTTTACTTGTTCTCTGCAATAGTGTGCTATATTATAATTTTTTTGCTCATGTACAGACTTCTGCTTGTTTACTGTTTCTGATCCTCTGCTGCCTGACCTGATCCGTGCCCGTTTACCGTTTTGACCCTTACTACCTGCGCTGACCTCGGATGTGTATTTTTGGACTTTAACAAACTATGCTTGTTACTGACTTCAAATACAGCTGGACCCCTGTTGTCTCTGACCCCTGTGGGTCAGCTATCAGCCTCACTGAGACTGCTCCAGGAGGTAGCAGCCTGGTGGCTCCCCTCCCTTGTACAGGGGTTAAAGGGAGCAAGCCAAATGCTTCAAATTTTTTTGAACAATAAACTTGATGTTTATTTATTATAGAAAAGGGAAGATTATGTTTCACCCTCATGATGCTAGTGTTCGAGCTTTCATTGGCAGTGCCCATTGGTATCATTGAAAATTGTAATTCTTCATGCCAACCTAAGAGGCACAGAACCCTTTCAGAAATAGAATAAAATGGACATTTCTCATATGAATCAGCTATGACGTATAATAGTAATCTTCAAGGTTATAGTAGTATCGCATGTACGGGCTGTTGGTAAAGTAACAATAATTCCTTGTACTGTAGCTTTAGCTTCACATGGTAAAGGTTCACAGTGACCTCCCCCTCTGCCATGGTTTAACTTTTAGATTTTGTAGTTCAAGGATTTATCTTAATGAATAGGAATAGACAGACACCTTTGGGAACATTTCTATATTTACACAAAACTGTAAAAAAAAAAAACATTCAGTAGAATATAAAATGCAAGTCTTTAATGGCTAACCCTTTCATACTATCGTACCACTGTAAGTAAATCTGGACCTCCTGGCTACATACGGAGCGGTCAGAGGAGAATATGCTAGAGTTTATTCATGAAATGACCTTCATTATTGGCTCATCTGGGAGTTAATGAACTAGTTCTACTAAATAACCTCCAGATGTAGTCCTACAGGGCTGCTATAAAAATTGCCCCAGCGAAAACTCTGGTACACACAATACAATGTCATTAGAAAGCCAAATAAACCGTGCTCAAGGCATACTTTATATTCAAAGTGTACATGCAATGTGTAAACAGGCCATAATGTGAATGGCCACCTTTAAACATTGTAATTTCTTGGTTAAAAAAAATAAATAAAAATTGTGTGCTTATTAATTTCTTAATATATTTTTAGAATCATCTGAGCTCCTTTTTGTCACATAGTTAATAATTTACTGTGATTCTGGTTGTGTGTAGCCCCAATCAGGACACTTTTGAGCTACTTGGCTCCCTCTAGTGGCTCCTTCGGGCTATGATGCCAGTTGAATGCACCATAGGTCAGCATACTGGAGGGCTGCACACCAGGCAGTCTGCCTTATCTGCATTAAGAACATCCCTTGATGACTTATATTTAGAGGAACTGTGTTGGGAGCAAATCATTCTAGGGGGTGCCCTTGGAAAGTGCAATGGCAATGTTTTTTTTTATTGTATTGAGCCTCTATAAGACTCCAATAGTGAAGTGGCATTAGTCCATTAAGATTCCCAATGTGAAGTATAAGATCTATAATAAGATTTTTTGCAGCGGGTGCTATCACCCCTTGCTGCTCCTTTGTCTTTATGGCATGTCTTATCTGTAGGTAAACATAGAAAAGGGACTTGGGCAGTTCAAATTCTTGTTGTAACTGGGCATATTCCTTAAAGGGAACCTGTCACCTGGATTTTGTGTACAGAGCTGAAGACATGGGCTTCTAGATGGCTGCTAGCACATCCGCAATACCCAGTCCCCATAGCTCTGTGTGCAAATTACCTGAGATGAGTCCTGTACGTGAGAGGAGTCAGGGACAGGACTCATCTTAGGTTAATTAGCTCTATAAACAAAATCCATGTGAAAGGTTCCCTTTAAGGGAACAGTCGTCAAATAGTTGACACACTGCAGAGTCCATGTCTTTCCCAGATTTGAGCACTTGACACTTTATCTAATTCCCCATATATGTGATTGGGCCATATCAGAGTAAGCTTTGTATACCCAGAAATGCCAGCTCGTTTTGTAGCTTTCCACCATACTTCATGTATTGTGCGTAACAGTCGGCATTGATCCCCTTTCCTATAGAAGATTCCATCTTCCAGGGCTGCCATTAGGCATTTTCTATTAAGGAGGTGCTGTTTAATCCTCCCAGCTATGTTGGTCCTATCCTCATCTCCCCAGCCCCTAACATACTGCAGTTGGGCCACCAAGTGATATATCCATGGGTCTGGGACATTAGGTCCACCTTGGGTTTTTGGTCTGCACAGTGTAGTGAGTGTTATACGTGGTACTCCCCTCTTCCAAATAAGATCTTTAAAGATCGCATTAACTGTGTAGAAAATTTTTTGTGGTATCCAATTTGGGGCATTATGTAATACATAGAAAAAAATGTGGGGGGTTCCGTCGGCACAACCCTGTATGCAGGTGCACATTGCTATGGCGAAATACACATACAAACGCAAAAACACAAATGCAATGTCACTCTGCAACCAGCACTCTGCCCTGCCTTTATGCTGGATTTTGAATGAGGCATTAGTGTACATTTTGGCCAAAGCGTAATAAGCCACTCACCGCGTCAAGGTCGCCTCTATGAGTGGTCCCTAACATTAGTTCCTACCTGTTATGGCCATGACAGCCACACAAAGTCCAGGGAGCGCAGGTACAGCATGCACGCCAGGCACACTCTGCTTTTAACCCCGTCATAGAGGCAACCTTGACGTGGTGAGTGGCTTATTACGCTTTGGCACTAATGCCTCATTTAACATCCAGCATAGAGGCAGGGCAGTGTGCTGGTTGCAGAGTGCCATTGCATTTGTGTTTTTGCGTTTGTATGTGTATTTCACCATAGCAATGTGCACCTGCATACAGGGTTGTGCTGACTGAACCCCCCACATTTTTTTCTTTGTAGTATATATTGGAGGCGTCATGCACACAACCGTATTTTGTTTCGGTGTCCGATCCGTTTTTTTTTGCTGATAGGATGCGGACCCATTCATTTCAATGGGTCCGCAAAAAATGTGGACAGCACACCGTGTGCTGTCCCCATCAGTATTTCCGTTCCATTGCTCCGAAAATAAAATAGTGCATGTCCTATTTTTTTCTAGTTTGCGGACAAGGATAGGCATTATTACAATGGATCCGCAAAAAAAAACGGATACCATACGGAACGTCATCAGTTTTTGCGGACCGCAAAACACATACGGTCGTGTGCATGTAGCCTTAAACTGAGTCTGCTTTCATAGCGCCTACCAGTAACCATTTGGCTCCAGGAGAAGTATATAGTGGGCTCAGCATGCATGTTGGTACTTGCATCCCTGGATCCGATGGAAGCTGTTATGGCACCGGACGGGGTTAAAAGCAGAGTGGGCTTGGCGTGCATGCTGTACCTGCGCTCCCTGGACTTTGTGTGGCTGTCATGGCCCATAACAGGTAGGAACTAGTGTTAGGGACCTCTCATAGAGGCAACCTTGACGTGGTGAGTGGCTTATTACGCTTTGGCCAAAATGTACACTAATGCCTCATTTAACATCCAGCATAGAGGCAGGGCAGAGTGCCATTATGTAATGCATATAGAAGCTGGGGCATGAGAATCATCTTAAGTAAGTTAGTGCGCCCAATTATAGTGAGAATTAGACAGGTCCAGGCCTGGACTTTCCGTCTAAATTTATCTAGCAGCGGTACCAAATTCAAATTTTCAAACTCCTGGTTGTTGGCTGATACCTGGATGCCCAAATATTTAAAGGATGTAACTACTTGTAGGCCTGCTGTAAGATTAGCATCAATCCTTCCATTTTTAGACAGTGGCATCAACACTGACTTTGTCCAATTAATGACCAAGCCAGATAACCCACCGAAGCTATTTATTATGGACATGACCTCTGGAAGAGAGGAATTCCACTTGTCTATGAATAGCAACAGGTTATAGAGCAACCTTTTCAGATAGAGACCCATATTGAAAACCTTGTATTTCACCTGCCTTTCTGAGGGCCTCCACCAGGGGCTCCACCACCATAGCAAACAACAAGGATGACAGGGGACATCCTTGTCTAGTCCCTCTGTGTAAAATAAATGAATCTGAAAGTCTGCCGTACACTCAAATTCTGGCTGTGGGATAAGCATACAGTAACCGTATCCACCTAATGAACTCGGGCCCAAACCCTATCGTCTTGAGCACCTTTACCAGGTATCGCCTTTGGCCGCATCAAGAGACGCGAGCGCCGCATTTAAGGCGTGGACCTGGCCAGCCTGAATATTCAAGTATAATTTCCTGATATTCACCGCTGTCGACATGTTGGGCATAAACCCAGCCTGGTCAGTATGGACTAGTGATATAACGGTGGCGTTTGCCATTACTTTCGCTAAGATCTTTACGTCCACCTGCAGCAAACAAATAGGCCTGTAGGATTCTGCCTCCAGGACATCCTTGCACAGTTTCGGAATTACTACTATGATCGCTTCATTCATGGGGCAGTCTGCCCTGGTTTGGAGCTTCCTTATAGACGTCTAACAGTTGGGGCAAAAATATTGAGGCATAGGTTTTCTAAATTTCCACAAAATTTTCATCTCTCTCCAGGGCTTTATTATTGGACATATCTCCCACTGCCGCTTCCATTTCCTTTATAGTGATGGGGGCATCTAATAGAGCTCTCTGTTCTATAGTGAGAGTAGGAAGTTTTAACGGGTAAAGAAACTCTTTAATCTCTACCTCAGAAGAACATGTTTTAGATTCATACAAAGATGAGTAAAACGAATGCATAATCTTTCATATCTGTTCTGGCGTGTTACAGATTTCCCCCTCCGAGATGCATAAAGCAGCTATATATGCTGATTGCTGTTGGGCCTTAGTTACTAATGATGCTAGTAGGCTACCTACTCCCCCCCCCCCCCTTCCTCATACCCTCATAATATGATTTCTTTTGAAAAAAAATAATTTGTTTTTCGCATTCAGTATCATTCGCTCATTCAGCATCTGCTGCGCTTCCTTCCATTGATCTTCATGTTCTGCAGATGGATTTGCCACATACCTGGCCTCTGCCACCTCTACCTCTAATAGAATCTTTCGTACTGTGGCTCTAGTATCATTTGATTTCCTGTTAACTTCTGCTATTAGTGTCCCCCTTAAAAAAGCGTTTATAGCGTCCCATACTACCAATCGGGAGGCAGTGGGTAAATTATATTCAAAGAACTCCTTCAGCTGCTCCACTATACCATCCACATCAGCAAGCACATTTAGCCAATGTGGGTTGAACCTCCAGATCTTATCCCCTGTGACAACTCAGGGTCACTAAGCTCTCCACGATCACCGTCTTCTCCACTTAGACGGTTGGCACAATTCAAGAAGTCACTCCAACACTGCAGATTTGGGTGCAAACTGGCCACGGCCAGCTTTATTATCACTTTTACAGCAGACCAAAACAAAAAGCATAAACCTAAATCCTCAGCTGTCTGGCCACTGACTATACAGTAGTTCTCCCTCTCTATCGGGATCTGGGTCTACGACCCAGCTCCCCAAAACACAGCAGTGCTTACCCCACACAGGGTTAGAGGGTCCCGGCTCCCACAGGCCTTGGGGCAGCCTGCTCCTTCCCCAGACAGGGAGCACTGATTGAGGAGCTCAGTCCGCATTTACCTGAGCTCCTCAGCTGGCTGCTAATTAACTTAATTACCAGCCTAGCTGCTGCAGACAGTGGTAAAAACCTATTTCTCGCTAGTATCATTGGGGGACACAGACCGTGGGTATAGCTGCTTGCTGCCACTAGGAGGCGACACTAGGCTAAGAAGTGATAACTCCTCCCCCGCAGGCTATACCCCCTCCAGCCTGGAGAGAGCATATCAGTTTTTAGCTTAGTGTCGTAGGAGGCAGACCTCCCTGCTTTTGCAGGGCGGCTTACTTTTATTATTTTATCTTTTTCCTCTTTTAGGTTGGGGAAACAGAGTCGCCTAGCCACTCTGTCTACCCCGGGAGCAAGGCCGGTGTCGGAATCCCTCACCGCTCGCCCTCCCCAAGAAACGAAAGTGGACCAGGGCAGCCCAGCTCCCCTGCTTCCCGCCAGCCAAGGGGGTCACCTGAATCCGGCGAGACCCTCCGCCATTCCAGTCTCCTGCCACTTCGTGTGCCAGCGGCTGAAGAGGTGACCCTGCTGGTACTCTGAGAAAGGGTGAAGAGAAGAGGATGAAGATGGGGTGAGTAGTCCGTATTGGGTAAGTACCTCGGCCCTTCCCCTCCCCCTTCTCCCTTCCCCCCCGGTCACCTCATCATAAGATGGAGGACCTTTTTCCTCAGGTGGGCCATTCATGGTGAGGGCCCCACATTACCTCAGGCCCAATGTAGGTTTGGGCTTCTGTCCATACGGGGGGCCTGGGTTCTCCTCAGATTCTGGTCCAGTTGTACGGCCTGCGGGGTGAGCTCCCGCGGCCGATGTTCAGCCAGGGCACTTGCAGAGCGCCGCTCCTGTCACTCCACTCCCGGCCGGCTATTCGTTTGGCCGGCGCCAAAAATTTAGCCCCCGGCTCCTCTTCGGGCCTACCGGGATTCAGCCCGTGCAGTTGTTTTAGCGGCACGGGATGGGTTCCCGCAGCGAGAGTGGACACTCCCCCTCCAAATCAGTGGGCAGACATCGGCGGTTGCTCTTCAGGCCCCGCTGTGGTATCCGGCCGGCAGTACCGCCCGGTCGGCTGTGCGCCGAACTTTATGTCCCGGCTTTTGCGGCCTACTAGGCCGCAACTTTCATTCCAGTTATGGAGGGGGCGGGTCCGTCCTTTTGGCGCGGATTCTCCCCGACTAGCTGTCGCTCCTCCCCCAGGTGCCCCGCTGAGCTCCGCATCTGGTCCTCTGAGCTGGGTTAACCCTTTGTGGCAAGTCGTTTGTTTGCAGCCGGCACTGCATTATCTGAGTGTCCCCTTTCTGCATGCCAATTACCTTTGATTAGGAAGTTAACCCTAACCCCTTCCTGCCGGCATGTCCACCCTGGTGGTGGGGTATGGGGCTGGGCCCATGTCCTATCTGGACAGGGCAGGATTGCTCACAGTTTCCCAATCCGCCCTCCGGGGCTGTTTAGTTGAGAATGCACACATGAAGAATTCCCAGACCACCTTCTGGGTCGTCTGGTGTATAGGCCACCACAGGTGAAATCCAGGGGAGCACATCTGAGGGATTCCCAATCCGCCATACGGGCCGTTTGGTTGATAATGCTTCACCTGCACAAATACAGGGGAGCACATCTGAAGGATTCCCAATCCGCCCGCTGAGGCCGTTTGGTTGATAATGCTCCACCTGCACAAATGCAGGGGAGCACATCTGCAGGATTCCCAATCCGCCCGTTGGGCTGTTTGGTTGATATTACTCCACCTGCACACATACAGGGGAGCACATCTGGAGGATTCCCAATCCGCCCGCTGGGGCCGTTTGGTTGATAATACTCCACCTACAAAAATACAGGGGAGCGCATCTGAAGGATTCCCAATCCGCCCTACGGGGTCGTTTGGTTGATTAATGCTCCACCTGCACAAATCCAGGGGAGCACATCTGAGGATTCCCAATCCGCCCGCTGAGGCCGTTGGTTGATAATACTCCACCTGCACGGATCCGGGGGAGCACATCTGAAGGATTCCCAATCCGCCCTACGGGGCCGTTTGGTTGATAATGCTCCACCTGCACGGATCTGGGGGGAACACAGATGCAGGATTCCCAATCCGCCCTACGGGGCCGTTTGGTTGATAATGCTCCACCTGCACAAGCCAGGGGAACACAGCTGCTGGATTCCCAATCCACCCTCTTGGGTCATTTGGTTGTTAATCCACATGCGCAATCCAATGGAGGACCTCTGGCAGTTCCCAATCCACCCTCCTGGATTGTGGGTCGATTGAGTACCGCCCACACAATCCTGTGAGCGGTCAGGTAGGGATGCCGATTCCACCTCCTGGGTGTTTTGATGGTTATATCACCGCTGTCACAGCCTGCAACTGCCATGGCTGGATGCTAAGAGGTAGAGCTGCGCACGAGCAGGACATTCCTCCTCGGTCTCCTCCGCACCTCCATCCTTCCTCATTAGGGTGATATTCAGAACCCTCCCTTCTGACAGGGGTTGGTTCTGAGGGAACAGTTCTGCGGACTCTGGTATGAACCTTCTAGACTGCATCCATGCTACCGGCAGTACTGATTGTCTGCATTGCCCCTTCCTTAGGCGGCATTTGCTTTGCTACTGGATACAGTACTTACCCTTTGTATTCCCTCCTTCCACAGGTGGACTGACGGCACTTGCACTGGTCAGTGCCAGCCATTTGCGTCTCCCCTTTCGGTTGTTGATGGATTGCTGTTCCACTGGGTACAGTACTGGCGTTATGCATTAGCCTCTCTTATAGGAGGCGTTATGGCTTTATCGCGGGTGGCAATGTTTGCTGTAAGTATTACCACCTTGCTTAGGTGGAGGAATTCTCTACCCACCGGGAACGGGACTATTCGTATGCATTATCCTCTTCGATAGGGGTGTAATTCTCTGCCATAGGGGTCAATTCCTACTGGGTGCATTACCCCCTGCCATAGGTTAGGTACTGGCGCTAACCTCAGGATACAGTACTCCCTATATATTTTTCTCCCCTTCATGGGTGGAGTGGTTGCACTTCCATTGAGGGTAGTGCTTACAGTACGCGTTACCCCCTCCAGGGAGGGGGTTATTACACTACCGTTGGATGCGGTTCTGTTTATCTCCCTACCTTCCTTCCTTGACGGAGGGTTGCGCTACCACTGAATACTATTCAACAGTCGTGGCATTACCCCCTTCTACATCTAACGGGAAATCACTGAGCATCTATGCATGCTTTAATTCAACTAAGCCTCCGCACTAGATGCCGTGGCTTCCTTCACGGGTGGGCCGCGGCAACAGTCGTTGCCATTGGTGCCTGGTACTCTTCATCTAGAGGTATATGGATACTGGGACTGCTCCCATACTGTATCCTCCCGTCTCTTCTGGTACTGGTGGTTGGCGCAGATAGGTCGTTCCTTGTTCTCTTAAGGGAGTCGCTCAGCAGCTCTTCAGGTGCCCTAGATTCCCATCCCTATGGGCCTCCACCGTTCAGGTCGGTCAGAACTTGGTCCTCTACAGCGTGTGGGTGCACGCCATTATACAAATGTTGGGATTACGTCCCAGCGAGCCCAAGGTTGCACTGACTCTGTATTCTGGGCCACCACTCTTCCTCATTAGGTGAGGGTGTTTTGCTGGCATTCTGCATTGACTACTACAGTGTGTTCTCTAAGTCAGGATGGCCGAGTGGTCTAATGTGCCAGACTCAAGAGTTAATCTCTTCCGTGTATGGGTGTTCGGGTCTCCAAATGGAGGCGTGGGTTCAGATCCCACTTCTGACAAAAAAAAAAAAAAAAAAGGGTAGTTCTCACAAGGGCCGGAGATCGAACTCATGGCAGTGGGTCAGCCCCCTCAGATAGGGGTTCTACCCTGACACTGCTTCGGCGGTTGCTCTGGTTTTGCCCCCTTTTTAGATGGAATGCCTTAGAATGGCTCTGGTTGACTGAGTTAGCTTGGTTCCATGCTACTTCTGGGTGTCCTTAGGCCTCTCCCTCTCAGTTTTATGCTGGGAGGAGCAGGCGGTAGCTATTACTGTACAAAGGGTATTTGCATCTCCACTACATGCTAGGGTTCCTACTGAACATTCCTATTGCACAGTTCCTTCGTCAGACGGCGGTTTCTTCCGACTCTGGGATTGGTATCCTGTACGGTGTGGCATCCTCCTCAGCTGGAGTGTGGCCTTTGCGTTACTCTGGCAGCTTCCTTTGTATGGGCTCCTCCTCAAGGGTGTATTTCATTACCAAGAGATCTGTACAGTGCCAGTCCCTGATGGCAATGGGCTTGCCCTGACCTCTCAATGGTCTTCATTACTGTTAACTGTCCGTTGCTCTGACTACTATTGTTCTTGTGTCGTCAACTCGGGTTTTGCATTGGCGTCAGTGCCATAGCTATCAGCACCTTACTTGGGCGCGCTCGACTGGGTAGCTTAGTCCCTGTGGCACTCGTCTACCACTACGGTGATACTGTCCGTCAGATATGTTTACTTAGTCCCTGTGGCACTCGTCTACCACTACAGTGATTCCTTCCTTCAGTTATGGTTGCTTCTGTGTCACATCAAGCGATGGTGGTCATTCCTTTCACTGCTCCTTCCGGGGGTGGGCTACGGTCCCCCCAAGCCAGGCTGAGCGGGTGACTGTCACACCTTGTCACCACTGGTAGGGATTTCGTTCCTTGAACGGAACACCCCTATTTTTCTTTCCTGTCCTTCCTCTAGCTGGACTGCTGACCACCTTTTCCCTTCGGTCTCCTCGACCGGTGGCAATGGGTTGTATAGCTATGGAATCCGGGATCTATTTTTTTCCACGGAGAGTATTCTCTTATCTTGGTCTCTGCCCGGAAGTCAATATATGTCAATTATGGGTTTTTTTCCATTACCGGTTTCTTTTAACCAGAGGAGGATCCTGCGAACCTGGATTTTGGTTCCGCTCCCACAGTTGTGGTCTACGACCGGCTTCGCCCCGACGATCGGTAGATCGCTGGGGGCGTTTCAGGAACAAACAAGCCCCCCCCTCTGGGACTTCTTCTTCTTCTTTTTGTACGTCCATTTGTCCTTTGTCATTTGCATCAGGCAGTGCTCCGCCAGAATTTTCTTTCTGGCGGAAGGTCACCGCTTTTCGGGTCTTCTCGGACATGGTTTTTCTCTTCTTTCTCCCTCGTATTTTAAGGGCGGGCTCTCCATCAGCCATCTATTTTGGCCTCGGAGATTTGCTGGTCCATATCTGGCGCGTTGGCGCGTTCCGCTGTATGGGTTTCTGCCTGATTTTCTTGGAGGTCCTTGTCATAGCTGGCGTCTTCCAACGGAATGCTTTTTTTTTTCCTGGGATGTCTGCCTGTCGGTTGCTTCCTAGCGGAGTGATGGCCTGGCTGTCCAGCGGTCGTCATTTCTCGGGTTCATCTACTCCAGACATCGCTTCTAGAGGGCAGCGTCTTGGTCTTCCGGCAAGTTCACCGAGTTTTTCGGGGGTCTTTTCTAGCCATCATCTGTTGCTGCTCCAGGCAGCAAGATCTTGCAGGCGGCAGCGGATGCCGCATCCTCGAGGGCGTTTTTTCTCCAGGGGCGTGTGATTTTTTTCCCTCCCCGTGGACTGCTTTAGGACGTCCCACGGTCTGTGTCCCCCAATGATACTAGCGAGAAAACGAGATTTTTGTGAACTCACCTGTAAAATCTCTTTCTCGCGTAGTTCATTGGGGGACACAGCTCCCACCCAGTGTTCTGTTTGCCGCACATATTGGCGGTTGGTGGGCCAGTATGGTCCTCAGTTCTGGTGCATTCCGACTGATGTTTGTCAGTTGTGGGTTGTGTACTGTATTTTCATTATTGATTTTTTTCTCCTACTCCTATTGCTTGGGCACAAACTGATATGCTCTCTCCAGGCTGGAGGGGGTATAGCCTGCGGGGGAGGAGTTATCACTTCTTAGCCTAGTGTCGCCTCCTAGTGGCAGCAAGCAGCTATACCCACGGTCTGTGTCCCCCAATGAACTACGCGAGAAAGAGATTTTACAGGTGAGTTCACAAAAATCTCGTTTTTCCCAGCCTTTCCTGTTCTTACCCAGGCTCCTCTGGGTGAGATACACCATTTCAATGGCTGTCATATGGCCCTCTGAACAGTGAGGGCAAGATATTAGCTGTAGCCAGTACTGGGGAATGATCAGATATTCTCCGGGGAAGATATTTTATCTCTTGAATTAGGTGGCCTATCGCAGCATTACCTAATATTGGATCTATTCTATATAACGATCCATAGGTACTGGAGTAACAGGAGTAGTATTTCTCCTGTGGATTCCTCAATCTCCAGCAATCTAACAAGGAGGCTTCATTCAGTAGCCTCCCAAACGGGGTGACCTCTCCAGCTGTAAATTGTATAGACCTACCCATCTTATCCATGGCTGGGCATATCACATTATTGAAATCTCCAAGCATTATTGTGGGGACATTCGGTAGGTTAGAGGTAAGAGATCACTTTCCTGATTACCAGTGGTGAATATGGTGGAGGGATGTAGACCCCAGTTATAGTTCAGGGGGTTGTAAAGAGTCTACTGTATAGACAAACGTATCGCCCTTCATCATCTAACTGTTTCGATACACATTCAAATGCTATATTTCTATGAATAAGAATGCTCACTCCTCTCACATATGTGGCATGGAAACATTGCCCCTCCCACTGGGAATTGAGTAAATGGGTCTGATCCAGCATTAGATGAGTTTCAAGGGCTGGTAGTGTTTCATACTATCTATGATAGCTCACCTTTTATTGGTATCTTTAACCCCTCTATCATTCCCGCAGTATTATTGATGCATCCATATCCCTTCTCATCGACAATGACACGTCTGTAGCACGTGTATGGATTACTCTGAGAATCACAGTGTGGCTCCACAAGACCCATAGCTGCAGATCCCGAGGTATCAACCCCAAACTTTTCCACAACAGTGCCCCTACTAAGGCAGCAAACCGTTCAAAGTTAAGAGGGCTGGCTTCCCCAACAGGCCCCCGCAAAAACACCTATGCCTAGGACCATGGGATTAAATAACACCTGCTGACGAGACCAGCGATATCTGGTTAGCTAACCTACCAGAGAGAGAGTATTAACCGTATTAACACTGAGCAGTAACTATATATTCTCTAATATCAAGGCCATTTGTGTCCTAGCTTCCCACACCTCCCCCGATTTGGATTTACACAGTACCATTTTGTGATATAATATCCCCGCTGTAATCTCTTAGTATATTAAGACTATTATAACAGACATTCTACGCATTATTAAATTCCTGCACAGGCACTCTCGCAGACATTCTCGCTCATCTGGTATGTCTATGTTGCTTGTAGTTGAGTATAGTAACTATATCTCATTCTTCTTAATATCTTTCCTCACCCAGCTGCCGTTCATGTCGATCCAGCCATCTCAACGCTTCTCTTGAATCCTCAAAAAAAAAAAAAAAAAAAGGTATTTCCTAGGGAGACCACTCTCAATTTATGCTGGGTATAGCATGGAATAAGGGATTTTGAGTGCCCCCTTGCGTCGCTTTATATCAAGGAATCTTGCTCTTCTTTTCTGCACCTCCAGGGAATAATCAAGTAAGTGTGACACCTTGTGGCCATTGATGGAAAGCTCAGGTAGCTCTCTTGGTGGTGCACCCGGTGGTAGCGGGCGAGTAGGGACCCTGTGGGCACGTTCAATCACAAATAATGGGGTTAAGGTCTCCACGCCTATATGTTCTTTCACCCAAGCCTCTGTGGGATTTGCCCCCTCCACTTTCTCAGGCACTACTACCAGCCGGACATTGTTCCAGCGTAGCCGATTTTCAAGATCATCTTGCTTGGCCACTATTGTCCATTCTTCTTGCATGTTCTATAACATCTCTTTTAAGAGGTGGTTTGATGTCCTCATCATCTCCCATGCGGTCTTCCAGGGTGGTTGTACGCTCAGCCAGCCTTTTCAGGTCATGTCTAACTATTGTGATGTCTTCCTTTATAGCACCCACTTGTACCGTGAGTGCATTCAGCGACTTGCCACATTTGGCTATAGCCTTTATAACATCTTTTAAAGTTGGCTCTTCTGAGTCTGACTCTTAGGCCTCAGGCTCCATTTCTGCGCCACATGGTTGTAGTGCCTCATATCTATTGGGGCTGAATATGCTATTTGCTCTAGCCCCTGCTCCTTCACCTTCTGATTCCAGGCAATTATCATCTAGTGGCTGCGACCGTTTTTCACGGGTCCCTTTTGTGTGAGTTATTGTGGCTGAGCGGGCATGTATTCCAAGCCTGGCTGCAGCATCTCGCTGGATTTTCACTGCTCTGTCCAGGCATCCAGGAGTAGCTGATCTGGCGCCATCTTGGTTATCTCTGTCCGCTCCTCTCCCCCTCCCTTTTCTTGGTCATGACGTAGAGATGACGATATTGCCAGACACCGGAATAGTCCTAGTGATGGCAGGAGCATGGCGAGTGCCTTTTGTAGCAGGATTATTCAGGTTTCTCAGGATAAACTGACTGGGTCGTGCAGGAGCTCAACAGACACACGGCTGCTCGCTCACATGCCTAGCTAGCCCGCAGTTCTCCTCTGTACTGCACCTGCGCCCATGTTGTCTCCTGGCCAATCTCCAGCTATCACTGCATCCATGACTAAAGCACAGCTCATTGCTGAAGATGATGGGTCTCCATTCCAGCCTCCATTGCTGTCTTATGCGCCATGATAGTCTTTCAGAGCGGTGGCGTGAGGTTAATGGAGCACCTGTAGCAGGATGTCCGATTTTCTGAACCACCGGGATATGCAATATTGAAGAGTGCTGACGTCTTGACCTAGGCACATAGCTATCTTCTGGAGTGATAAATCAAGTTCTCTCAGTTAGTGACAAGTGGCAATAACTGACACTTTGACAAACGGGAGGCATCTCATAATCATTCCATAGGACTTGATGTGAATTTTGAAACTTCTCATATGCCACGGATTGGAGCTAGGTGCTTGAACATCTGATCATCTGCATTTGCAACACCATCTTTCTCAATTTGCATAACGTTACAGCTTGTCCTTCTTACATAGTAACATAGTACATAGACCAAAAAAAGACATTTGTCCATCCAGTTCGGCCTGTCATCCTACAAGTTGATCCAGAGGAAGGCAAAAAAAAAATTTGTGAGGTAGAAGCCAATTTTCCCCACTTTAGGGGAATAAAAAATTCCTTCCTGACTCCAATCAGGCAATCAGAAAAACTCCCTGGATCAACGACCCCTCTCTAGTAGCTATAGCCTGTAATATTATTACGCTCCAGAAATACATCCAGGCCCCTCTTGAATTCCTTTTTTGTACTCACCATCACCAGCTCCTCAGGCAGAGAGCTCCATAGTCTCACTGCTCTTACCGTAAAGAATCCTCTTCTATGTTTGTGTACAAACCTTCTTTCCTCCAGACGCAGAGGATGTCCCCTCGTCACAGTCCTGGGGATAAATAGATGATGGGATAGATCTCTGTACTGACCCCTGATATATTTATACATAGTAATTCGATCTCCCCTCAGTCGTTTTTTTTTTTCTAAAGTGAATAACCCTAATTTTGATAATCTTTCAGGGTACTGTAGTTGCCCCATTCCAGTTATTACTTTAGTTGCCCACCTCTAGACCCTCTCCAGCTCTGCTATGTCTGCCTTGTTCACAGGAGCCCAGGACTGTACACAGTACTCCATGTGTGATCTGACTAGCGATTTGTAAAGTGGTAGGACTATGTTCTTATCACGGGCATCTATGCCCCTTCTGATGCAATCCATTATCTTATTGGCCTTGGCAGCAGCTGTCTGACACTGGTTTTTGCAGCTTAGTTTGCTGTTTATTAAAATTCCTAGATCCTTTTCCATGTCAGTGTTACCGAGTGTTTTACCATTTAGTATGTACTGGTGACTTGCATTACTCCTACCCATGTGCATAACTTTACATTTGTCAGTGTTAAACCTCATCTGCCACTTATCTGCCCAAGCCTCCAATCTATCCAGATCCCTCTGTAGTAGTATACTGTCCTCTAGAGTATATACACAGTATACGGTCCTCTGTAGTATATATACAGTATACTGTCCTCTTCAGTGTTAATTACTGTACACAGTTTAGTGTCATCTGCGAAAAAATTGATACTTTACTATGGTGTTCTTGGTGTTGCATTTTCAGTGTTGAGGAATGTACATATAGATGATATTTGTCACTTTAATCCTGCCTGTGATGATAACTGGATGACTACTGAGAAGTGATCTGTACAGACCAAGAATTGGTGCTTATTATTAGGCTTTTTATGTGGCCAATCTTAAAATTGCAGGATTTTTTTAAAACTATAGACGGTGACCTGGAAAAAAAAAAATAACCAAATATGGTTAAGATAAAAACTTTATTCAACCAATAGGCCATTTTTCGATGACCCATTCCCTTTAAAAAAAATTTAATAAAAATATTTTTTTATCCCCAAATAGGACTGAAAATAACTCCCACATAAAACAAGGCCACTTACAGCCACATCAATTAAAAAAATATATATATTGTGACTGCTGAAATGCTGAGAGGCAAAATGAACAAAATGCCCAAATCAGCCTGGTCATCAAGGGGTTCTGGTCCATTTACAGTATGTTTAAAGATGACAACATCTTTATCTGCATTCAGAATATTAATGCAGTTCAGTAGGAAAAAGTATAATTATGTATGGATAACCAATTTTCATCAACAATAAACTGTCTCATGTAAATAGGAGTTTTTATATCTTACACTAAAAAATGTGTACCTATGTATACACGTGTATCTGTATATACTGCATAATGACATAATATACTGTCTTATGATTGTCTTTACTGTATTCCCTTAGGGAGACTGAACTGGTGGTCTACAACCTGCTCAAGCTGCAAACGTCTCCTGCCATTAGCTACAACGGGTGATGGGAACTGTCTTCTACATGCAGCCTCTTTGGGTAAGATCCAATTTATAAATGCTTCTCTTCAGCAGGACGTCACTTATTTACTGAAGTCAAACTGACGCTCATACTTCAATGGTTGGTAAAACAGGACATGATTTACTAGGGCTTGTTCACATCTGTGTTGGATGCTTCGTTCAGGGCCTCCATTGCAGATTCCGTCATGCGGAACGGATGCAGGAATTTTTTGTCCCATAAAAAAAACAAAAAACTGTTTCCCAAATGGAAACTGAACGGACCGCATTATACTCGCTAGTCTGTCCAGCTCTGTTTATCTCTGTTATGTGCGGAATCTGGCATTTCCTTTATTTTCATAGTCCTGCTCCTCTAACAGAGCAGAACAACAACAATATATAGCAGTGGTGCGAACTCACCCTTACTTATATTTATACATTACAGTGCAATGTTGTATACAGATGATGTGCCCGTACTTATTGGCTCAAGATATCCCGAGATGAGTGGTACAAGATGACCAGCTTTGGAAAAAAAAACTTCTATGTTACTCTATTGGGCATTGTGAGTAACGCAAAAGTTTTCATTTTTCATAGCTGGTCATCGTGCCACTCATTTCACGACATCTCAGGCTGAGAGGAAATGTGAAGAAGAATGGATCTATATAATGAACACATTCTCAGGATTCTTCCATCTTCTACTCCAGTAAGCCTTTATGTTTTCTTAAATTTGATGACTGCTCACTGTATGATGTAATTTCAGTTTCTATACAGAATGAAAGAATACCGCTAAACTGTCTTTATTCGTCTTTACAGTAGTAATGTCATATATACAGCTACCAATGGTAAATTTGAGGATTTTAAAGAACATCTGTCAGCTTGATCAACCCTATTAAATCAGGCATACTGCACCAAGACAGAATACCATGACTTGACATGGCTTAAGAAGACAGATCCAGATGTGATATCTGGCCCTGTCAATCTAGGGAAAAGAAGAGTGGCCATAACTGCAGGTTGTTGACAAACTGGTGCTTTAAGGGCTTTGGACAGTCCCTCTGTGCTCCAAGAAGGTGATCTGCATATAATAATAATGCAATTTATTTATATATCGCCACCATATTCCGCAGCACTTTACAAGTTCATAGGGTTCATATACAAAACAAAAATAACTGGATAATATGCAACTGAAACACTAGGAGTCAGGACCCTGCTCGCAAGAGCTTACAATCTATGAGGAATTGGGGGTGACACATAAGGTAGTTGATTTTGATGAGTAGGATTTGAGCCATTATTGAACTGACAGAAGTGGTGCCAGCCGATCTGCTTCGGGTTTGGGACTACTAGAGTTTAGGCCAGAGTTGGTGGGAGAAGGTTTTGTGTGGGAAAAATCATTTTAGGTAGCTTGATAGGCCTGCCTGAAAAGATGTGCTTTTAAGGCACGTTTGAAGGTGGAGAAGTTGTGGATTGACCTAGTATTCCGGGGCAGAGTATCCCAGAGAGTAGGTGCAGCTCGAGAAAAGTCTTGAAGACGGGAGTGAGAGGAACGAATTATGGAGGTTATTAATCTTAGGCCGCGAACAGAACGGAGAGCACGAGTAGGGTGGTAGATGGAGATGAGGGAGGAGATATATGGAGGTGCGGCGTTGTGCAAAGCTTTGTGGGTGGGGGTGAGAAGTTTGAACTGTATTCTGTGGTGGATGGGCAACCAGTGAAGTGACTGGCACAGGCTAGTGGCATCAGTTTAGCGGTTGGATTGATAGATGAGCCTGGCTGCAGCATTTAGAACAGACTGAAGGGGGAGAGTGTAGTGAGAGGGAGACCGATTAGTAATGAGTTGCAGTAGTCAAGACGAGAATGGATCAAGGCAACAACAAGAGTTTTTGCTGATTCCACTGTAAGAATAGGATGTATTCTGGCGATATTCTTGAAGTGCACACGACAAGAGCGTGTAAGTGATTGTCTCTGAATATTAGGGGAAATTCCGGCAGATTCTGGACTGTTGATGGCTATGTTATTGCCGTGGTTAGCTGCCACTCATTGTATTATGTGTGGTAATTGAACAGTCATCTACTGGAATGCCCACTATTCTCGTTCAGGGTAGCCGTATTGAATCTTAGGGGTCTATTCACACGTCCTCATAATGGGTCTGCATCCGTTCCACAATTTTGCGGAATGGGTGTGGACCCTTTCATTTTTAATGGGGCTGCAAAAGATGCGGACAGAACACAATGTGCTGTCTGCATCCGCACTTCCATTCTGTGGCCCTGCAAAAAAATAGAGCGTGTCCTATTCTTTTCTGCAGTCACGGACAAAAATAGGTATTTCTATTAGAGATGGGCAAAAATTTGATTCGTCCTGTTCGCTGAATTTTCCAAAAAGTTTTCATTCTATCTGAATTTATTTGTGGGGAATCGCGTTAAAAAACAGCTATTTCCTGCCTGCAGAGAGCCTGTATAGTGGTGTAGAACACTGTGCCTTGCAGTAACTCACATAGGGAGTCTGCTGTGGTAGTGAAACAATACTGTGAGTCAGTATGACACGCAGATGACAGGCGTCGCTCTTAGAATCACTGCACATTTTACTTATTTGGTCAGTTATGGGGCCAAAACTGACCAAATAACTCAAATGTGAGCTCAGCCTTACAGGTCAATGTTAGCGTCAAGAAGAAACGCACTTTTTACTTTTACACTGGCGTCAGCGGATTCCACATAGATGTCTACAGAACCTGTTCTATTAAACGCTTATACAAGTAGAGCCCCCCCGACAGAGTGGAGAGGGTGTCAGCAGTAAGTTTGTGTTGACGTCACTGATTATTTTGCCCTTTCTCTGATCTGTCAGAAAAATAACCCCCAAAAAACGGATACTGTCTGTTGAGTGTCCGCCTTCACTCGGTCAGCATTTGCTCAATAATCCATCAGTATTACTAAAGCCAAAAAAACAGGAGTGGATCCAAAACAGAGATGAAGCGTGAATGGAATATTTGCATGCCTTCTGTTTTTTGTACCCACTCCTGCTTTTGGCTACCAAATCATAAGCCAATTCTGATGGGACCATACAGGTCTTACAACTTCTACATAGACAGGATCCATTTTGCGTCTCATTTTTCCTTTCTTCTGACAGATCAGAAGAAGGGTCAAATAAATGATGATGTCAACCAGGCCAAAAAGGCAAAATAGTGGCCCTGTCATGGAGCAAGGAGGGTGGGAACCGCATGAGAAGTCCACAGAGTGGCCCAGTGACATAGTGGGGAGGTGGCAGCAGCATGAGCAGACCAGAGTGGCAAGGTGACATTGTGTGGAGGTGGCAGCAGCAGCATGAGGAGACCACACAGTGACCCGGTGACGATTGTGGGTGTAAGAAGGAGCACTTTGCATCAGATATGTGGCATCAGGCGGGTGGCAGCATCAGAATAGTAGATGAGGCAGGTAGCCAGAAGAAACCGGTCTCTTTTGTCAAGGTTTGGGTGAGGCAGGATGGATGATCTAATCTGATGCATCAGGCATTGGTGGGTGGAAATCCTGGCTGATTCACTCCTGATTCATCTTGACAAAGGTCAGTCTTTCCACATTTTGGATGCCACACTATACTGGCTGGGCAGGACAGCTTTTCCAGGGCAAACTCGGTCAGTTGCTGCCACAAATCCAGTTTGGCTGCCCAGTAGTCCAGCGGATCTTCAATGTGGGGTGGCAGGGTGCTGTCAAAGTATGCCACCGCCTGCTGGTTCAGGTTCTGCTCCAGGTCTAGCTGCTGCTGGTGAGTAATTTCTTCATTAGGTGGGTGAAGAAAGCTGCTCATCAGCGACTCTAGACTCATGCTGCTGCTAATGGAGCTGGTACTTCTCCTACCCCCCACCCCGCCACAGCAGCCTTGGCAGTGGAACGTGAGCGCAGAGGCCCCTACCGGTCAGACCTGCGAGAGAATGGACGATGGCACAGATAGGCAGCGGCCAACTGACTACAGAGGATGTCTCTATAGCAGTTCAATTTGTCCTCCCTCTCAGCTAGTGTAGAAAAAAAGTCCCCCATTTTTGACCGGTAGCGAGGATCCAACAAGGTGGAGAGCCAGAAGTTATCCCTCTGCCAAATGGTGACAATTCAGCTGTCAGTACCCAAGCAAGTGAGCATGCAGCGGGCCATTTGCGCAAGTGAATCGGAGGGACTACCTGCCTCCATCTCCACTATATACTGCCACGCCGTGTCACGGTGTGCCTGGGTCATCTGCCTCGTCTTTCTCATCTCCCTCTTGGTCCTCCGGCTGCTCCTGCTCCTCCTTTCCTGTCACCTGTGTAGAAAAAAACACCAATTTTGATACACATTGCTTGTCCTCCAATGTACTCCTCCTCCAGTTTAGCCCCCACAGGGCTCACGTGGCCGTGAGATGTAGGTGCCACGTCTCCAGTCCCCTGACCAGCCAGATGTACCAGCATCTGTTCCAGGATATGAAGCAGTGGAATGACGTTGTTCAACCCATAGTCCTGGCGACTGACCAATAATGTGGCATCCTCAAAGGGCCTGAGCAAACGAGGGGTGTCGCGCATGAGCTTCCATTGGCTGACATTGAAGTTACACAGGGGAGTACTCATGTCCGCTTGGATCATCAAGAAATTGTTTATGGCCTTTCTCTGTTCGTATAGTCGGTCCAACATATTGAGGGTAGAATTCTAACGGGTGAAAACAACGCATATCAGCCTATGTTGGGTGACGCCGTTCTGCCACTGCAGCTCAAGAAGGGTGTGTACGAGTGGCTGAAGTGCATGCAATGTTTCATGGCCATTTTTAGGATGTCTTGCAGATGGGTGGAAGACGTCAGTAGCCGCTTGACAATCAGATTGAACATGTTCTCCATGCAGGGCGCATGGCTCAGCCCTCCTTGACGCAGCGCCGACACCATGTTCTTCCTGTTGTCGGTCACCATGGTCCGATTTTAAGTTGTCGCAGAGAAGGCTAGGATTCGCTTTCTTGATGAAGGACATGGAGCAGTTCCTCCCCTGTGTGACTCTGTTTGTCCAGGCAAACAAGGTGTAGAACAGCGCAACACCGCCGTGCCCTGCACTTGTGGTATGCTGGAGGAGCACTTTGAATTGTCCCTGCAGTGGAGGCTGAGGACACGGTGGTGGATGAGGAGGCAGAGGTGGACATTGTTGCAGGACCAACGGCATGAGAACGTGGAGACGGAAGCTGCGTCATCTGCCCAAGTTGCTGGTGTGGCTGGGCAGAAACCACATTCACCCAGTGGGCCGTTAAGGACATGTATTGTCCCTGACCGTAGTTACAGCTCCACGCGTCAGTGTTGCCGTGCACTTTGGCAGACAAGGACTGGCCCACCTTCTGTTCCACATATTTGTGCAGAGCTGGTACTGCCTTTTTGGCAAAGAAATGACAGCTTAGGACTCTCCACCTCAGCTCGACACAAGGAATCATTTCTTTAAAGAGGTGTAGCGTCCACCACTTGGAAAGGGAGGGACTGCAGTACCAGCAGCTTGGCCAGGAGCACGTTCAGCTTCTGCACCATAGGATGACCACACGCATATTGCTGTCTTTTGACAATCGCTTTGGTGGTCGACTGCTGATGAAATGAGTGACAAGGAGTAGGAGGACGAAGAGCAGGAGCATCAGGACCAGTAGATGATGGGAAGGACAGACAGCTCCCTGCGGCTGAGCTGGTGGATCCTTGACTGCCTGAAATCGTCTGCCTGCAACAGAGTGATGCAGCGGTTGCTTCGGCAGGCTTGACCACCACATCAGAACTACTGTTCTCCCACGCGACTTTATGGTGACGCTGCATCAACATCAGCATTGGCACCCTGGCCACGCTTCACCATCTGCTCACAGATTCAGGAAATGTTCATCTCATCTGGCGCCTTAACAAAAAACTGCCACACCGCCGAGTAGGTAATTTTACACCAACACTCTGTACAGACTGACTGCTACATCCGCTGCCACCGTGAACCCCTGCACCACTACTTTCTGGGCAGGTAGGCTCCTGCGAAGCGGGTGGTCTACCCTGGGCACGTTTGGCTTCTGACCTCCCACTGCTGCCACCCTGCTGACTCCCGGCCACGCTACTGACTTGCTGGCTCCGCCACTGCCTCACGCGCAAGCTGCCACCCTCTTCTCCTTATGATGATGAAGCCCCTTTGTCGCCCCTTTGTCTCTAAGCCAAGAACCTGACCGCTCGCAACACCAGCTCCCAAGCCACTTTCCTCATCACTATTTGCTAGCCTACTGGAAGAAGCGGCTGATGTCTCCTCCAGATCTTGGCTAGGCAGTAGCTGCAGACTGTCTTCTAGTAGCTCGTCCTGGCGGAGCCCACAGCATATAATACTTGTCTGGCTGAGGGAACAGAAAAGGACAGAGGCAGGTTGAGGACAGGCCTACTCCTGGGCCATGACAACTAAGGGTTGTGTCTGACGAACCCACCGACTCTTGGCTGCGGGTGTATGATGTTACTTGGGACGAAGTTGATGACCGAGTCAACCATTCAAGCACCGCTGGGTTGCTGGTTAAGACACGATCGCTAGATGATATCAGGAGCTCAGGCCTCTTGAAGTGACCCCTGCTACCACGCCCCCTTACTCTGCTGCGTACGTGTGCCTGCACCAGAAACATTTAGGACTCTGGCTTTTTACTTCTCTGTCTGACATACTGTTAGATCAAATAAATAAATAAAAAGGAAATTAAAACACCACAAAAACGTCTGTAATGTTGTCACTTCACCACACAATGGCTAACAAGCCTTTTTTTTTTTTTTTTTTTTACTAATACACCACAAAAGGCTTTAGAACATACCGTATTTTTCGCCCTATAAGATGTACCTGCCCATAAGACGCACCTAGGTTTTTGAGGAGGAAAATAAGAAAAAAATATATTTTGAACCAAAAGGTGTGCTTTTGGTGGGTTTTGAACTAATGGGGATCTGTTGAGGACACTGTTATGGGGGATCTGTTGAGGACACTGTTATGGGGGATCTGTTGAGGACACTGTTATGGGGGATCTGTTGAGGACACTGTTATGGGGGATCTGTGGAGGACACTGTTATGGGGGATCTGTGGGTGACACTGTTATGGGGATCTGTGGGTGACACTGTTATGGGGATCTCTGGATGGGTCTTATTGGGGTCTCTGGATGGCACTGTTATGGGGGGGATCTGTGGATGACACATATATAGCATCTTATGCTATGTGTCATCCACAGATCCCCTCCATAACAGTGTCCCTGTAGTGTGAATGACCCCCAGTACAGGGGATGGTGGTCATATCTGGTTTTGTAATGACAGTGGGGTCCGTGCAGTGACTGTATTCTACTACACTGGCCCCGCTCACTGTATATAATTGTATCTGTAATTGTAGGCATTGTTAATGTATAAAAATTCTGGGTAATCAGCGCCTGTATTACTTACAAGCGCTCGGTAGGAGAGAGGAGGGAGGAGGCAGGCCAGGAGGAGGGGCACTGGCAGCGTGAGTCGCTACGTCACGTGCCTGCGCCGCCCACTTTATGAATGAAGCAGGCGGTGTGGGCGCATGACGTAGTGGCTCACGCTGCCAGCGCCCGGCCTGCCTCTTCCCTCCTCTCTGCTACCGAGTGCTTGTAAGTAATACAGGCACTGAGTAACCAGAATTTTTATACATTAACAATGCCTACAATTACTGATACGATTATATACAGTGAGCGGGGCCCGTGTAGTAGAATACAGTCACTGCACGGGCCCCGCTGTCCTTATAAAAGCAAATGCCGGCCCCCAGCCCCCTCCTCCCTCTCAGCTGATACACCCGCCGCGCAGCATCGCGGCACGGCGTATCATTGAAAATTCTGCAAAATGCAGCATTCACCCCATAAGACGCACTGCTATTTCTCCCCCCACTTTTGGGGGAATAAAGTGCGTCTTATAGGATGAAAAATACAGTATGCTCCGCTGAACAGCTAATAAGACTTTTTTTTCCATTAAGACACCCCAAAAAAGGATGTAATTTTGTTACTTCACAGCACAATCGCAAATAAGCCCTTTTTTCCTATTAATACACTCCCAAAAATGCTTTAGAACATATAACTGCACCGCTCAACAGCTAATAAGACGTACAAGTGTTTCCTAGTATTACACCCTGTTAACGGCTGTATCACACAGCACTTGCACCCAGGGCCGTCTTTAATATTGATTGGACCCTGGGCAAAAATTTACTTGGGCCCCCTGGATCCCGCCTTCCCACACCTTAGCAGGCAATCACGCCCTCCACCACAACACAGACACAAAAAATCCACACATCTGGTAGAGTACAGTGAATGACTGTAAATACTTCCAGTTCTAAAGACTCCAGCGGCTCAGGGTCAGTGCTCTGGGCAGCTGGGCTCAGGCTGGAAGTGGGCACCTCTCTGCAGGAAGGAGACCAGGGCTCGGCTCACCCTAGTGTTACAGTGCACCCCAGCACCCCACAGTATGCAGTATAGCACCCTATAGTATACAGCACCACACAGTATGCAGTTTAGCACCCCACACTATACAGTACCCCACACTATACAGTACCCCACAGTATATAGTAGAGCAGTATAGCAGCCCACAGTATACAGCACCTCACTGTATACAGCACCCCAAACTATACACGATACAGCCTCCCACACTATACAGTACAGCAGTATAGCACTCCACACTATACCGCACCTACAGTATACAGACCCCCACAGTATACAGTACAGCAGTATAGCCCCCACACTATACAGGCCCCCCACAGTATACAGCCCACCACACAGTATACAGGCCCACACACAGTATACACGCCCGCCACACAATATACAGCCCATTACACAATATACAGCCCACCACACAATATACAGCCCACCACACAGTATACAGCCCACCACACAGTATACAGCACCCCACTATACAGTAGTTTACAGTATATTAAAATAACAGCCCCTGTCACCTTTTTCTGATGTAATCTTTACACAAAAAAGCTCCACAGTTAACTTCTGCAACACTCAGTAGGACCTGTGATGACCTCATAGCCATGTGACCAGTAATTGCTAGGTTACTGGTCACATGGTAATGATGTCATTAAGGTCCTAGATCACAACTCATTAAGGTCCTAGATCATTAACACAGTACGATCATGATGCCTGTGTAGCCGACAGCCTGACACCCGGGGCAGTAGCTAGCAGGGCTCAAGAGGCAGCTGCCTTGGGCCCCCCAGGAGCAACTGGGCCCAGGGCAGCTGCCCCTTTTGCCCCTTGGTAAAGACGGCCCTGCTTGCACCCCAATAACAAGCAAGGTTTGCTGGAATTACAGCGGTATCATGGATCCGCAGTCAGTGCAGCAAGGTGTAATAAAATCACTCCTATTACCCTGTACACTCCCCTATTGGACCCTGTTCTCCTTTTATGGTGTGGAATAATTCCTCCCTATTAGGGATGAGCGAACCCGGTGAAGTTCGGGTTTGCTGGGTTCGGCCGAACTTGACCCGATCACCAAACCCGGACCCTATTAAAGTCAATGGGGACATGAACTTCACTTATTTATTTTCTGTTATAACATGGTTATAACGGAAAATAATAGCATTCTTAAGACAGAATGCTAAATAAAATGGCCATTGAGGGGTTAGAAATGCAAAAAAAAAAACACTCACCTTATCCACTTGATCGCTCAGCCGGTATCCTCTTCTTTCTGCAGGACCTGCAAAAAGACCTGCGGTGACGTCACCGGATCTTCTATCTTCATTCAGCAGGACCTGCGATGATGTCACCACGCTCACCATGTGGTGAGCACAGTGACGTCATCGCAGGTCTTTTTGCAGGTCCTGAAGAAAGAAGAGGATACCGGCTGCGGATCAAGTCGATGAGGTGAGTTGTTTTTTTTTAGCATTCTATCTTAAGAATGCTATTATTTTTCGTTATAACCATGTTATAATGGAAAGTAATAAAATCACCTGAACCCAAGCTTCAGTGAAATGGTTCGGGTCCGGGTACCCAAACTGGCAAAGTTCGCTCAACCCTTCTCCCTACACTTCTAATGGTCTTTGTCTGAACTTCTATTCAGCCCCCCAAAAAGTTTTAATGTATTACCTTATCACTTTCCCTGCAATAAGTACACTTTAAAATGGCTGAATCCAAGATGGCTGAGGCTATTTATAGGGCTGTGACATCACAGGGGCTGGCTGCTGATTGGCTGCATGCATGGCATTGTGAGTGATCCCTCGTTCCCAGAGTTCTTTGCTTCATGCCCTAATACATGCAGCAGCCATTTTAATTAAAAATGTGATTCGTTATCACAAAGCGTGAGGAAATTCGGATTCGGTGCGAATTAAATTTTTCCTGAAATACGGATCAAATTCCACTTCATCAACTTTGATTCGCTCATTTCTACTCATTTTGCATCAATTTTTTGGGATGAAAAAAAAAATATATTTTTTTCAGTTTAAAATAGCGGATCTCAAACGGAAATGGCTAAAATGGATGGAAAATGTGCATAACTAAGCATAAAGGATGCTTAAAAAACAGGATTTGTAATTTTTCTTTGTTTTCTGTTCTTCTGACAGATCAGAAGAACGGAAAATGAATGAAAGATGCGAACCCGACCTTAATAACTAAATGCGATTGGTTACCATGAAGCGTGAGGAAATTCGGATTCGGTGCGATTCAAATTTTTCCTGAAATTTGGATCGAATTCCACTTCATTAACTTAGATTCGCTCATCTCTAATTTCTATCATAGTGCCGGCCATGTGTAGTCTGCAAAATGCGGAACGCACATGGCCAGTGTCTGTGCTTTTTGGACCGCAAAACAGTTGCGGATGTGCGAATGCACCCTTAACATGTATAATAAAGAAACTTAGCAATCAAGCTTATGGCTTTGGATATGCTTAGTATCTGAAGAGAATGTATTTGGTTTTATCAGTACATTATGTTATGTCTTGTACAATAGGAATGTGGGGATTTCATGACCGAGATCTTGTTCTGAGGAAAGCTCTTTATACCATGATGAGAAGTGGAGCAGAGAGGGAAGCGCTGAAGAGACGATGGAGGTGGCAGCAGACACAGCAGAATAAGGAGGTACCGGATTGTGTTTCTTTAAGAACCTGCTTCATTACCACACAAAGACACTGTAATTGGACTCTAGTGGATTCTGCTACTATTACCATATTTTACTTTTCCTCTGTGCTCAGGACTGCATTCTCTAGAGCATAGTCATGCCATAGTCAGGCCTCAAGAGTATTAGCATTGTTTTTCACTGGAAGACATTGCTAATTGATGATAAAGGTTGAAGAGGAGCGCTCCAAAGAGTATGGTGCACTGTTCACATAGGACTAAATAGTCCTCAGGTCAAAATAATACATCATGAAACTGTTACGGAAAAGCTAAGTCAAGCACTTTGTAACTTCCATTGAATAGGCAGAGCTGCAGTCACAAACCATGACAAGAGTGGCACGTTCCAGAAGACTCGGCAATGTTTTTCTGATTTAGCCCTCTTTCACACGGGCGTCATGGATTTGGGCCGGATAAGATGCTGCACGATTTTTCAGCGCGAGTGCAAAACCTTTTAATGCGTTTTGCACGCGCGTGAGAAAAATCGGCTTGTTTGGTACCCAAACCCGAACTTCTTCACAGAAGTTTGCGTTTGGATTAGGTGTTGTGTAGATTTTATTATTTTCCCTTATAACATGGTTATACGGGAAAGTAATAGCATTCGTAATACAGAATGCTTAGTAAAATAGGGCTGAAGGGGTTAAAAAAAATATATAAATTTAACTCGCTTTAATCCACTTGTTCGCGCAGCCCAGCTTCTCTTCTTTATTCTTCTTTGAGGAAAAGGACCGGTGGTGACGTCACTGCGCTCATCACATGGTCCATCACATGACATATCACCATGGTGATGGATCATGTGACGGACCAGGTGATGAGCGCAGTGATGTCACCACAGGTCCTTTTCCTCCTGCACAGCAAAGAAGAAGAAAGAAGAGATGCCGGCTGCGCAAACTAGTGGATTAAGGTGAGTTAAATTATTTGTTGTTGTTTTTAACCCCTTCAGCTCTATTTTACTAAGCATTCTGTATTAAAAATGCTATTTTCCCTTATAACCATGTTATAAGGGAAAATAATAATGATCGGGTCCCCATCCCCATCATCTCCTAGCAACCATGCGTGAAAATCACACCGCATCCGCACTTGCTTGCAGATGCTTGCGATTTTAACGCAGCCCCATTCACTTCTATGGGGCCTGTGTTGCGTGATAAACGCACAATATAGAGCATGCTGCGATTTTCCCGTAACGCACAAGTGATGTGTAAAAATCACCGCTCATGTGCACAGCCCCATAGAAATGAATGGGTCCGGATTCAGTGCGGGTGCAATGCGTTCACCTCACGCATTGCACCTGCGTGGAAATCTCGCCTGTGTGAAAGAGGCCTTACACTTTAACCTCTTCTTTTAACCATCTTTAACCTCAAAGGGGCACATTTATTAGGACCGGCGTTTTAGACGCCTGTTTTAATAAGGCCTTGCACTAACAGTACAGTATGTACACCACCCTCTACATTACTACGGCAGATCCACCGCTACTTCTAAATGTAAGACAGTTTCCGAGCTGTCTTACATTTAGACCATTTTCTACTCTTAAACCAGTCATAGAAAATGGTAAATGAGATGGGCCTGAAGGCGCATGCCTTTCCGCACCCACACCATGTCCACTTTTTTAGACCTGGCATGAGCGGGGAAAAGTCGCAGATTGCGGTTCAAAGGTCCCTAATTTAGGCGTATTTCTGTTTAATAAATGACCTCTTAAGTTTTTATCTTTTAGGTCAAGTCAGGGAATTCCTTATATAAGCTTGATGATTTTCAACCATTCGAGTTAATTATAGGATCCTATTGGCATTGAATGTCAGGTCATTAGTATTTTCTGTTAAAATGACTATTACATTTTTTTAAATAACACTTTATATTATAATCTAAGAGCCAAGACACCATAAGCCTTACATGGCTCAGATTCCTAATTCAAAACTCTTCAACAATTCATCTCTATAAGGTTGGATTGCCATGTTCTGGATTTTTTATGTTCTTTTTGAAGCCAAAGCCTGGAACATAACACATATAAAAGAAAGTCTGAGTCTTCTTATTTTGCATTCACTCATGGCTTTGGCTTTAAAAAACTTGAACATGAAAACAGACCCTAATGAATTTTTTTTTCCTAGGGTACAAAGTAATGGCATATTTTGTAGAATTTGTATTTAGTTTGCTAGTTTCTGTCATCACTTTGTCCTTTTATTCTCAGTCTGGACTGGTTTACACAGAAGATGAGTGGGAGCGAGAGTGGAATGAGTTGTTAAAGTTGGCCTCCAGTGAGCCTCGAACGCACTTTAGCAAGAATGGAGGCTCTGGTGGTGGGTAAGTTTTGTCTGTCTAGAAACATCTTTACATTACTTTTAGATGAGTGCCAATTGTTTCCTGGGAAGGAAATATATTAATAGTGTGAAAATGCTGAACATTTTCTAATTAACCTTCCTTAATGCTGCTTAGTTATTTATCATCACCATAATAATTTTTTTTTTTTTCTGATTACTATCTAGGTTAATCTTTAAAAAAAAAAAAAAAAAATTACTTGGCACATTGATACATGACTCTTGTGACATTTTATGTATGGTATATTGACGGGCAAGATTTTAACCCTTTCACCGACTTTAATATTTTCTAATTTCCTTTAACCCCTTAAAGACCTTGCAATTTTCCATGTTTAGCCTTTTCATTGTATACTCCCTTCCCGGAGCCATAGCTTTTTTTCCCTGCACACAGTCGTATGATGGTTTGTTATTTACCGAACAAGTACTTTCTAATGGCACCATTTAATAGTGATGTAGTGGGAAGTTAGAAAAAAATTCAAAATGGAGTAGAACTGGGGAAAAAAAAAAACACAATTCTGACAGTTTTATAGGCTAAGTTTTTATGGTGTTCGCTATGTGGTAAAACTGACCTGTTATCTTCATTCTCCCAGTCAGTTTGATTATGGGGATAATCATAGTTGTAATATACATATTAATCTAAAAAATATATATTTTAAAAGAACAGATTTTATTCTTTGCAACGCCATATTCTAACTCCCATAACCTTTTTTAAAGTTATGCCTACGGAGATGTGTGAGGACTCATCTTACAACGTCCGCTGTACGGAACGAATTACATTTATATATTTCAATAGTATCGGTATTTTAGGACATGATACCGATCATCTTAATTTTTTTTTTAATTTTATTATTGGGAAAGGAGGCGATTTAACTTCTTATACATTTTTTTATAAGTTCCCCTAGGGAAACTGAATATGCGATCATTAGATCGCTGCTTGCAGGGCTTGCATGGATCTGTAATCTTTTCGCTGGGAGCAGAAGGAGAGGCAGAGACCTGATGCTACAGACACTCTCCATGAGTCTTGCGCTGGGATCTAAACACAGGGTGCAGGTCACAGATCACAATTGCGCTGGAGGGCTCAAAATGCACTTCATCTAACTTCTATAATGCAGTAAGGTTCAATGCTGGTATCATTTTTTGTGTGTGTGTGTTACCGGAAAACCCCTTCAAAGTGATTCTGTGCATGCAGTGATTTAACGGCCCCACCTTTTTTATTTGTTGGGCCACAGAAATATTTTCGCAGCTTTTTTTTTAAATTATTTATTTGTGACACGCAGGGTTGTTTCTTAAAAGAATTTTTTTTTTTTTTCTTTTTCACTTTTGTATCGGACACAGGTATTGCTGGGAGCTTGGGATGGTTTTTGGAGGTGACAGGTTCCCTTTTAAGGCTCCATTCACACATCCGCAGAATGGGTCCACATACGTTCCGCAAATTGCGGAACAGGTGCAGACCCATTCATTCTCTATGGGGCAGGAATGGATACGGACAGCACACAGTGTGCTGTCCACATCCGCATTTCTGGAGCGCGACGCCGATTTTCCGGTCCGCGGCTCTGAAAAAAAAGAAAGAACATGTCCTAATCCTATTCTTGTCCGCAATTGCGGACAAGAATAGGCAGTTCTATGGGGGTGCCGGCCGGGTGTATTGCGGATCCACAATGCCCTACAGACATGTGAATGGACCCTAAAGGAGAGTATCAGAGCATTAAATGCTCTGATGCTCATATCAGGGGGGCTGCCTGGGTGAAAATGGGGGTATGTCCGGGTTCAGCTCTCTAATATGTATGTCGTGATTGAATGGCGTGGCAATGGCTGTAGTTTGGGTTAGCATGGGTATTTTTATTTATAATTTGTTTTTAATTTTAGCAGTTTTTTGAAAAAAAACTTGTATGCATTTTTGGTATAGAATATGTCCCCAAGAAGTCATAAAAGAACAGCAGGAGGCATATTTTACTATAAATTAGTACCAAACATGCTGAGTTCCGCTACTGTGAAGTGGTTCAGAGATCTTACTGTATAATTCCGTTGCAAATAATAGTCCAGCTTTCCTGCTCCCCACTGGTTAGCAGTTTTATTCTGTAGAAAGGCTGGAACTCATGAATAAGTCAGACTCTTCTCTGGAACACACTGCCAGCTTTATACAGGCAGTTCTCGGAAACCTCTTTGCAATAGCAGATAAGTAACAGGCTGTTGTCACTGCTTTATGCATAAAGTGGATGACCGGTTCCCTTTAAAGGGCTTCTGTCACCCCACTAAAGTCATTTTTTTTTGGGGGGGGGGGCTAGTTAAATTCCTTATACTGCGATATATAAAAATATAATGCTCTTACTTTCCTTCAGCAGTTTCTTCTAAAAACAAACTTTTATAATATGTAAATTAGGTCTCTACCAGCAAGTAGGGCGTCTACTTGCTGGTAGCCGCCTCAAAAAAACCGCCCCCTCGTCCTGTTGATTGACAGGGCCAGCCGCGATCTCCTCCTCCGGCCGGCCCTGTCAGCATTTCAAAAATCGTGCGCCTGTGTTCATTCGGCGCAGGCGCTCTGAGATGAGGAGGCTCGCCTCCTTAGCACTCCCTCAGTGCGCCTGCGCCAATTACATCACCGAAAGAGAAGACGTCATCGGCGCAGGCGCACTGAGGGAGTGCTGAGGAGGCGAGCCGCCTCATCCCAGAGCGACTGCGCCGAATGAACACAGGCGCGCGATTTTTGAAATGCTGACAGGGCCGGCCGGAGGAGGAGATCGCGGCTGGCCCTGTTAATCAACAGGACGAGGGGGCGGTTTTTTGCGACGGCTACCAGCAAGTAGACGCCCTACTTGCTGGTAGAGATCTCATTTACATATTATAAAAGTTCGTTTTTAGAAGAAACTGCTGAAGGAAAGTAAGTAAGAGCATTATATTTTCATATATCGCAGTAGAGGGAATTTAACTAGCCCCAAAAAAAAAAAAAAATGACTATGTGTGGGGTGACAGAAGCCCTTTAAAGGGGTCATGCATGATTATTAGAAAAAATGAAAGTCGGACATCGTATAATGCATGTCAATTCCTAACAAACTTACAACCAATCCTATACATTATATTGATCCAGAGCTCTCCCCATTCATTGCGTCAATTGCCTTGCTATATTGTGTCCTTTCTCAGGGGCATAGTCTTTCTCAGGGATTAGTTTTTTCTCAATGCCTCCCTTTCTGCTACAGTTCTCTCCCTGTAACTGTCAGCTTCTAATAGATAGGGCTGTTGGTAGTTGAAGGATTGAACTGAGCATGTGCGTCCATCTCAGCGATATTACTGAGAAATGAGGAACGCAGAAAACAGCAGGTGGTGCTATATACAGTTTCATTTTATTGAATAAGGGCCCATTCAGACGGCCATTGTGCTTTGCAGATCCGCAAAACACAGATACCGGCCAAATGCGTTCTGCAATTTTCGGACCGCACATGGTCGAAACCATAATAGAAAATGTCTATTCTTTTCTGCGGAGCCGCGGTACGGAATAACGGTGTCCGCATCTTTTGAGGGCCCATGGAAATGAATGAATCTGCAGACCTTCCACAAAATTGCGGAACGGGTGCAGATCCGTTCATGCGGCCTTGTGAATGAGCCCTAACTCAGTGGCAATACTAAATTTATAAATAAGTGCAACTACAAAAGTATTTAGATGCAGGCAGTGATTTGAAAAATGGCAAATACTTTTTATTTTATTTACATTTTTTTAACGGGTTTATATAGCTATAAAGCATTATCTATTATGCACCCATTAAGGCCCCATGCACACGGCCGTGTGCGGGCCGTGGAACCGCGGCCTGGATCCCTCCTGAGAGCTGGAGCGCACGGCGTCACTGGTTGCTATGACGCCGTGCGCTCCCTGCTGCCGCCGCAATACAGTAATACACTGGTATGACCTATACCAGTGTATTACTGTACTGTGCCGGCAGCAGGGAGCGCACGGCGTCATAGCAACCAGTGACGCCGTGCGCTCCTGCTCTCAGGAGGGATCCAGGCCGCGGTTCCACGGCCCACACACGGCCGTGAACAACGGCCGTGTGCATGGGGCCTAAGAGAATATTTCCCATTAACCATGGAAGATAGAACATAACAGCCAAACTTACAACTTCAATTTTTAAAGCATTTTTATCCTTTCCCCTCCCTTACCTGCTATGCCAAAAGACTTCTAATCCTCTCATGTCGAGACAGATTTTACTAGTGAATTCATGGTAACTGATCAGTGCAGGCAGCGGGAGAAACCGCTCTTAAGTCGAGACTAGAGGAATTTTCTTTAATGTGATACATCACAAACCTTTTTATATCCATTATTACTAAAGTTTGTTGAAATGACAGTGACCATTTAACCAAATCTTCACCCAAAACACTGTTTGTATAGTATATGTACAGTTTATGGAGAGCTCTCAGCATGTGTATTCAGTGGTGGAGAGTGGAGAAAACTGTTGCCAGACACCAACCAACAGCTTATCTCCTGGAAGAACTAATGGACAGGACAAAAATATCCACTTCGCTTGACTCTGGTCTGGGGAGAGTCGGGAGCTTCCCACACACAACGGGTTTAGCTGACAGTACACTTATGTTTATAGGGCCCTTAACTTCCCATTGCCTGTAATAGGAAGTGCTACAAAAGGACAGAGAGGAACATGCAGATATTTCCTTTATGTCCCAGGGAGTTATCCGATTGCCTGATTGGAGTCGGGAAGGAATTTTTTATTCCCCAAAAGTGGGGAAAATTGGCTTCTACCTCAGTTTTTTTTTTTTTTTTTTGCCTTCCTCTGGATCAACTTGCAGGATGACAGGCCGAACTGGATGGACAGATGTCTTTTTTCAGCCTTATGTACTATGTTACTATGTCCCATACCAATGGCTAGCTGGACCTCTGGTTGTATAGGGCAGATAATGCATTTAGTAGCAGTAGTGGCTTGTTAGTACAGTATATGCAGGGCTGGTGCTACCATAAGGCAGACCAAGCGGCCGCTTTAGGGCGCACCCTGGGGAGGGCGGAAAAATGTGACATGGAGGGGGAGAAATGTGACATGGGGGGCTGTTGGCTGGGGGATGATGTCTGACATGGGGTTCTGATCTGAGGTCTGATTAACATTTGGGGTCTGATTGGGGCTGTGAGCTGAGGTCTGATTAACATTGGGGGTCTGATTGCTGGTCTGACCTGAGGTGTAATGGAAAATATTTTTTTCTTATTATCCTCCTCTAAAACCTAGGTGTGTCTTAGAGGGCAAAAAATATGGTCCTTAAACCAGCCATTGTCTAAAGCGGAGAGAAGATACCAGGACCACAGAGAGGAGGGGGGGGGGGGGGCGAAAATGTAGCTTCGCTTGTGTTGGCAAAAATCCTTGCACCGGCCCTGAGTATATGGAAGCATTGTTCTGTTGAGTAGGCCTTGGGGAGTGCCATTATAGTATGTCAGTGGTCTTGCCTCTCCAGCTGTTTTAAAACGACTACTCCCATCATGTCCTCAAAAATTTCAGCTGCAATTTTAGGTTGAGCATTGTAAATATCTGCTAGTAATCTTTGCTGTCTGTCTTAATACTAGGGGTTTGATGGCCTCAGCTCAACCTTGCAGACCGTCCTGTATATGTAACTCTCTGTTATGTAAAACATTAATGTTATGTAATTATTTTTGTAGAAACTACGGGAGTCATTTATTAAGACGGGTGTTTTAGACGCTGGTCTTGATAACCCCTACATATGGCAGTGGAGACGCTAAAGTAGGGCTGCAGTAAACGATTATTTTAGAAATCGAGTATTTTATTGATTATTTTTACGATTAATAGAGTATTCTAATAAGAAAAAAATCAATTAATAGAATGTTTTCCTTTATAAAAACTCATCAGACCCCCTGCCATCAGTCCCCAACACCCTTTGTTCCCCCGTGTGATCAGCCAAAGTGCTTCAGTTCCCCCCAGTGCCATCAGCTCCATTACCCCAGTGCCTTCAGCTCTCCCCCACCCCAGTGCCATCAGCTCCACTTCCCCAGTGCCTTCAGCTCTCCCCACACAATTGCCATCAGCTCTCCCCCACCCCAGAGCCATCATCTCCCCCCCCCCCCTTTGTGCCAGCAGAGCTCCTCCCCTTGTGCCAGCAGCTCTGGATGTGCTGTGGAGTGTCCGGAGACCCCCCGCTCTGTGGTCCCATAACACAAACAAATCTTCAATGCAAAAAATTTGCATTGAGGATTTTTTTGTGTCGAATTATTCTATTTAATTGAGTAATCGTTTCAGCCCTACGCTGAAGTTATGAAGAGGCGCCGGCCTCTACATAACTGCAGGGCATCCACTGCCACTTCCTTGTTGTCTTACATTTAGACCCTTTTCTACACCTAAAACAGCCGGCCTATTTCCCTCCAAGCCCACTTTTATAGACCTGGCGTGAGCGGGGAAAAGTTGTAGATTTCGGCACAGTTAACCATTGCGCTGCAATCTGTGCCAGAAATACACCTGGATAATAAATGACCCCCTACATTTGTAAATCATAGATACATACTAGAGATATGGACTGTATGCTGTATTGTTTTATAGCATTAAACTCTACAGGGAAATAAGCAAGGGATGTTCATGACAAGTGCAGAGAAACACCTCCTATAGTAACTGCTAGGATGAACAAATATTTAAAAATGACATTTTTGCAACTGCTGGGAAAACCTGACTGTGTGCAAATGAATCTGCTCTGCAAATTGAAAATGAATGGCACTGCAGTAACCGCTCATCACATAAAAGATCAAGCTTTCACAGTAAATCAGGCATAATTGCTTGGAATACTGATTTGTTATTCTCACGCAGCAGGACATGGAGGTTTGGGGACACTTTTTCATAACGTCTGTTTGTCAGATAATATACTGTAGGATTGTATAGATTCTCTCTTTTGTCCGTTGATTACATACATTAGATGCCCGGTATATGGGCAGCAGATATAGATGTTATATATACCGTAGTGATATGCACAGACCCGCTCACTTTACCTACATGGACATGCAGATAACATGCAGAATTGTAATGAAATGCAAATCTTCGACACTTCCCTATGGTCTTCAGTCTACTGACGAAAGCAGTCTACCAAAAACATACAGATGTCTACAGATTTAGGCCTCCTCCACATGACCATGTCCATTCTGCAATCTGCGATTTGCCAATCTGCAAAATACGGATGCGGTCCGTGTGCATCTCGCATTTTTCGTGGGACTCACGGTAAAAAAAAAAAAAAAAAAAATGCCTATTCTTGTCTGCAAAATAAACAAGAATAGGACAGATTTCATCATTTGCAGCCCGGCCGCGGACGGGCCTGCGGACAGCACACTGATGACATCCGTGTGCTCATCATTCCATAGACGACAATGGATATTGTGGCATATTTAGCAGTGCAACTGCACTCGTTTTTGAGAGCAAATGTGTTGAAAAAGGGGGATCTTAGGTTTCTCACCATGTTAACATAGCGTCAGAAAAAGGGGCACATGTTTTTAGTTAGATGCAATGCAACTTAATTACAGGAAACTTTGACCGGTAAGACCCTTCTTAGGTTAGAGATACCTGTGGAATCTCAGTATCTGCACCATATTCATCAGCACTGCATGGAGAATCCATTCGACAGTGCACTAGTGTCAGTAGATATAGTGACATAGTTAATACGGTTGAAAAAAGACATAAGTCCATCAAGTTCAACCAAGGGATAGGTGGGTACGTGAATCCCAGAAGGAAGTGAGACTCAGATTTCTACACGTTTTCATAAGCATTAATGTTGTTTACTTTTAAGAATTCATCTAAACCCTTTTTAAAACTGTCCACTGTTCCTGCTGTGACCACGTCCTGAGGAAGTCTATTCCACAGCTTCACCGTTCTTACAGTAAAGAAGCTTTGATGCTTCTGGAGACTGAACTTTTTCCTCTCCAGTCGGCAGGCAGTGCCCCCTTGTCTTTTGAGGGCATTTTACATGGAACAGTTTTTCACCATATTTTTTTGTATGGCAAAGCTGCAGTGACTTCATTCAGTAAAACTATGAATACCGCATCTTGCCTGACGACTTTGCTGTTTCTTAGCATAGATCATTAACAAACAAATCGAAATTCATAGTTATTGCTTATTTAGACAGACCTATAACCTGCCTGTGTTGAGCGCCGATCAACAGCTGTTTACTTCAGGTTATATGGCATGTTATTGTCGGTATTCATATGGTCACCCGGCCCACATGCAGTTTGCATACATACGGTTGGCAGCACATGCTGGCACAGAGTGATGTTTATGTCCACATAAAGGATGCTATCAATAACAACGGGATAAGTAGACACGTTTTCATGGGATAATAACTAGGTATAAACATTTGACCGTTCATCAGGCCGTGTAAATGGACCTTAAAATTTTTGATCTGTCATAGTGAAGCATCAAAGGTTTCGATCAATGGGGGTCTAAGTGCTGAGACCCCCACTGATTTCTATTGCGAGGAGATAGAAGAACTCTCAAAGAACAATGTCTCTCCTCCATTCTGGAGATGGGGGTCATAGACGTTCTATTGAGCCATTCTTCATCAGTGAAGAGAGATGTCCCTCTGTATGAGTCCTTCTATCTTCTCGTTTTAGAGATTGTTGGAGGGCTCAGCACTCAGAAGCCCATTGATCAATACATTTGATATGTCACTATGACAAATCAAAATGAAAAAAAAAAAGTTTGGATACTGTCTTTTACACTGTCAACAGCTTGTAAATCATCCACCTGGAAGTTAGGACAGAAATGTTTGCCTGATTCGCCCTTCTCGACTCTCCAGAGTGCAGTGGGCTGAGCGCTGTGTGGGCTGCCTAATGGTATTTGTGTGTGCACAGGATGAATCACGCTGAACTTAAACTGCTTCTAGTGCATGGCTGTTTCAGCAGCCGCGCTTTCTGACATCATTTATAAAAGTCAGTTTTCCTAAATAGAACACAGGATGTATGGTGCAAAATTCTCATTTGTAAAGTGTCTCTTTAGAAATAACATAACCAGTACATTTCAGCAACTGTCCAGTCAGGACCTGCTATTTATTTTCCTTGTTCTTCTTCCTCGTTTACTTTTCAGTTGATCTGTATTAGGGCAGAACTGTAATCTGTGACTACAGTTTAGCTGCAGTGCCTAAAAGACATCGGTGGTAGTCTGAGACACGCCCCCTGTCTCATCATTGGTTCAGGTTGCTGATTTCACCATTCTCTGCTTCCTCTGATTGCCTGCAAAACACAAGTCAGTCACATGCTGACTATGGAGAGCTGATTTCCATTACGTCAAGGGCACAGTCATTATAAAGTACAGAGTGGCAAACTACCAGATAACTGCCTCTTGTAGACAGGGGCATATGAGCCTCAGTCAGGGGGGAGGTTATTTAAACAGTTGTTTGGGTGACCTAAGGAAGTGGACACTGAGGGTGATATTTATCAAAACTGGTGGAAAGGAAGACTGGCTTAGTTGCCCACAGTCAGGGGAGCACCCAGGAATTTTGTCTGGGGGGGGTCCGAAAGGCAAAAAAATGTGGCATGTGTAGTGCGCTGTGCTAATTCAATTTTTCAAAGCCCCCTTTATATTTAAAAATGCAGGGAAGGGGTGTAGTGTGTTGCGCTGATTCTTTTACTTGGCGATTCTAAAAGCTCTGTAGGATTACAACAATGTATAAACAAGGAATACATTTTTTTGGGCCCTGCCCATTATTTAAAGCCCCTCCTACATATAATAGGCCACTCCCAACAAACACTGTACAGCTGACATTCTATAGTTGAGGCCTGTCTCCACACATCATACGGAGAGGGGAGGACGTGTCCTGGCTGCACTGCCTGCTTCACATTATACAATAAACAGCAAGCTACAGCCAGGAAGCTCCTCCGCTCTCCTGCCTCCCCAGATCCTGCTCAAGGCCTGTGGACCGTCCTCACCCAGCTCTGAATCCTCCTTCTGCAAATGGCAGGGGGAGGAGCCGGAGCATCTCCTCTCCTACATAGCGCCCCATACCTCTTACATCCAGTGATGTCACCTTTTGTTGTAGACGTTCTGTTTCTTTATCTTCTCCATTCAGACCAGACTGCCATGATGATTTTTCAGCCATCTCCCATCCCCGCAGAGATTAACAAACAGACATTAGTTTCCCACATTTCCATCATCTTCACATCTTCTGAACACCCTTTCCTGCCACCCCAATACTATACTTTAGAAACAGTCCCTCTGCAAATACTACTACCACACAGATAGTGCCCCCTTTAACAATTATTGGCACACAGTGCTCTAAAAAAAAAACTGTGCCCAGACACTAATAGTATAAAGATAATGTCCCCCAAAAATTAATTGTGCTAAGCTGATACTGTGGCAGGGTGCCCCCCAAAGTAACAGGGCTCCCCAAAATAGAAATAATTCTCTGCCAGAGCACACTTAGTAGTAATAATGCCCCTATAGTACCCATACTAGTAATCATGTTCCTCATAGCCCCCCAGTAGTAGCAAAGCTCCGCATAATACCTCCTAGTACTAATAATTCCCCCTACAATATGACAGTACATGAAATACCCCCGCTTAGTGCCCACTGTTGAGCTAATGTCCCCATAATGTATGTCAGTATAAAATACCCCTATATAGTACCCCAGTAAATGCCCTCATAGTGCTCCTCTCCCCCTTCCCCATAGTGTCCCCCATAATATGGCAGTAAAAAATTCCCCTTCTAAGTGCCACCATATGCCCCAATAGTGCTCCTCTCCCATATAGTGCCTCCCATAATGTGCCAGTAAAAAAATGCCCCCTTAGTGCCACCAGATGCCATAATGTCCCAATAAGAATAAAGGCCCCTTTAGAGCCCCAACTTCCCCTTAGTGCCTCCAAATAATGCCCCTATAGTGCCACCAGATCCCCCATAGTGCCATTCTCCCCTATAGTGCCCCTATAATGTGTCAATAAAAAAAGCCCCTTTAGACCCCCCAGATGCCCCCATAGTGCTTCTCTCCCCTATGGTGCCGCCCCATAATATGCCAGTAAAAAATGCCCCTTCAAAGTGCCACCATATGCCCCAATAGTGCTCCACTCCTCCATAGTGCCGCCCTCCCCTATAGTGCCTCCCATAATGTGCCAGTAAAAAATGCCCCCTTAGTGCCACCAGATGCCATAATGCCCCCTATGTGCCAATAAGAAAAAAAAAGGCCCCTTTAGAACCCCCCACTTCCCCATAGTGCCCCCAAATAATGCCCCTATAGTGTCACCAGATGCCCCATAGTGCCGTTCTCCCCTATAGTGCCCCCCAAATAATGCCCCTATAGTGCCGTTCTCCCCTATAGTGCCCCCCATAGTGTGTAAAAAAAAAAAAAAAAAAAAGCCCATTTAGAGCTGCCATAGTGCTCCTCTCTCCCATGGTGCCCCCCCCATAATGTGCCAGTAAGAAGTGCCACCCCCAAAAAAATGGGTCTGTAAGAATTGTCAGATGCCCCCATAGTGCCAGCTCCCGCCCCTCCAAAGAAAAAAAAAAAGAAAAAAAAAAGAAAAAAATACACTGATACTTACCTCCATCAGCAGCATCTTCCGGCCTGTGTCCCTGCTGTGTGCTGCCCGACTCAGGCGGCGCGATGATGACGTCATCGCGCCGCCTGAGCTGGTGTTCTGGAATTTTTTGCTACCCACGTCACTTCCGGTAGTGACGTGGGAGGTGTGTCTCTCTCCTCGGCTTCTCATTGGCTCTGCCTGGGGTTTGTCGGCGCAGGCGCGGAGGATTCACCCTTAGCGTGAACGCGCCGAAGGTAGCATAAAATTCCGGCCCACTGCACATGCACGAAGAAGACAGCCGAAGGTAGCAGAAAATTCCGACCCACTGCGCATACGCGAAAGAGACGACCGAAGGTAGCAGAAAATGCCGGCTTCGCGCATGCGCAGTGGGCCGGAATTTTCTGCTACCTTCGGCTCCTACTGCGCCTGCGCCGAGCTGTCTTGTTTAGTGAGCCGAAGGTAGCAGAAGATTCCGGCCCACTGCGCATGCGCAAAAAAGACTACTTGGCGCAGGCGCAGTAGCGCCGAGTCAGTTAACAATATAGGTTCACAAAATACAAATTTCTAGACCTCTTCAGCACCTCTGTGACGTTTCCTTGACAGTATTATGTCTATATTGTTGAAGATAGTTTTAAGGAAATGAAATAAAGATTTAAAATGTTATATTAGTCAGCACTTCAAGCTAGACGTAATGTAAAACTATCTTCCACAATATAGACATAATACTGTCAAGTAAGCATCACAGAGGTGCTGAAAAGGTCTAGATATTTGCATTTTGTTAACCTTTATTGTTAACTGACTCGGCGCTACTGCGCCTGCGCCAAGTCGTCTTTTTTCGCGCATGTGCAGTAGGCCGGAATCTTCTGCTACCTTCAGCTCGCTAAACAAGACGGCTTGGCGCAGTAGGAGCCGTAGGTAGCAGAAAATTCCGGCCCACTCCGCATGCGCGAAGCCGGAATTTTCTGCTACCATCGGTCGTCTTTTTCGCGCATGCGCAGTGGGCCGGAATTTTATGCTACCTTCGGCTCGTTCACGCTACGGGTGAATCCTCCGCGTCTGCGCCGACAAACCCCCGGCAGAGCCAATGAGAAGCCGAGGTGAGAGACACACCTCCCACGTCACCACCGGAAAAAATTCCGGGTAGCAGAAAATTCCGGAACATCGGCATCAGAAGAACAGGGGAGGGACACACCTCTCCCTCCCCTGCCGCAGCACAGGCATCTGGAAGCGCTCATCTCCTACTGCCCCCCCCCCCCCCCCGCTTCCGCAATTACATCCTGGACCCCCCCTGTAGGTGCGCCACTGCCCACAGTAACCAATCAGATTCCACCTTTCATTTTCAGAGCTCCTTTGGAAAATGAAAGGTGGAATCTGATTGGTTGCTATGGGCAACTAAGTCAGTTTTCCTTTTCACCAGTTTTGATAAATCTCCTCCTGAGTGTATATGGCAGTGGTAGTTGCCAGCTAAATGCCTTGAGAGCTTTAGTAACAGCTGGCTGTCATTTAGAAGCTTGGGTAATGGAAATATAGAAATACTTGTCACAGCAAAGTTCTTGTTATCTTGACTACACTTCCATAATAAACTCAATTTTCTTGTTCTAGACCTATGAACCCAGCCTTACCCATGCTATAGTGACTGCCACACAGCATTAGGCCTCTTTCACACGACCGTTTTTGTTTTCCGTTTTGCGGGCCGTTTTTTGCGGTCCGTATACGGTCCGTATACGGAACCATTCATTTCAATGGTTCCGCAAAAAAAAACGGAATGTACTCCGTGTGCATTCCGTTTCCGTATTTCCGTTTTTCCGTTCCGTTTAAAGATAGAACATGTCCTATATTTGGCCGCAAATCACGTTCCGTGGCTCCATTAAAGTCTATGGGTCCGCAAAAAAACGGAATGCATACGGAAATGCATCCGTATGTCTTCCGTATCCGTTCCGTTTTTTGCGGAACCATCTATTGAAAATGTTATGCCCAGCCCAATTTTTAATATGAAATTACTGTATACTGTATTTGCCATACGGAAAAACGGAACGGAACAACGGAACGGAAACGGAACCACAACGGAAGCAAAAAACGGAACAACGGATCCGTGAAAAACGGACCGCAAAACACTGAAATGGACATACTGTCGTGTGAAAGAGGCCTTAAAGCGGACGCGTCGACTTTCTTGGCATGTCTGCTTTAGTGTTTTTGTTCCTCCTAGAAATTTAAGTAACTGGGTGTTATCATTCCACTTGTCAAATGAGTTTGTTCCTATACACTCAGCACCCATGGGGAATACTTGTATTAACGGGGGGGGGGGGGGGGTAAAAAAATCAGGATAGGTGATGTATGTTGTATAACCTTTTGGGGGTGTTTTAATTACCAGAGCAAAAAGTCTCCGTTTGATATCCTGCATTCTAAGGGTGATAGTTTTATTTTTTCTGGTCAGTGACAGACATGAGGCTTTCTTATTATTTAAAATTCATTTTCTAGATCTTATTAAAAGAACTAGGGCTGCAACGATTAATCGAAGTTGTCGACGAATCCCGTTATCGAATAATCGGCCGATTCGTTGCTATGTGGGCGGGAGCGGACGGTCAGGTGCTATGCCTGCGTGTCATTAACCGGCAGTAACTTTACCTTTAAATCACTGCATCTTTATTACCTTATAATGAAGCTCCAGTAACAGGCAGAGCGGGTGGTGGCGTAACGTCACTTACTCACATGATGCGCTTGCTCAGCTTGCTTCATTCAGAAAGTAGGCGGAGCAGGTGCGTCACGTGAGTAAGTAACGTTATGCCGCCGCCCGCTCTACCTGTTACTGGAGCTTCATTGTAAGGTAATAAAGATGCAGTGATTTAAAGGTAAAGTTACTGCCGGTTAAGGAATACTGCTGTGAGCGGCGGGGCCGGGGCTGTTATGGAGAGGGGGATCTGTGGATGGCACTGTTATGGGGAGGGGGATCTGTGGATGGTACTGTTATGGGGAGGGGGATCTGTGGGTGGCACTGTTATGGGGAGGGGGATCTGTGGGTGGCACTGTTATGGGGAGGGGGATCTGTGGGTGGCACTGTTATGGGGAGGGGGATCTGTGGGTGGAACTGTTATGGGGAGGGGGATCTGTGGGTGGAACTGTTATGGGGAGGGGGATCTGTGGGTGGCACTGTTATGGGGAGGGGGATCTGTGGGTGGCACTGTTATGGGGAGGGGGATCTGTGGATGGCACTGTTATGGGGAGGGGGATCTGTGGATGACACTGTTAGGCCGAATGCACACGGCCGTGTTCTGCGGCCGAGAGCGGTCCGTGGTATGCCGGGCTGGATTCCTGTTCAGAGCAGGAGCGCACTGCGTCATTGGTTGCTATGAAACCGCGTGCTTTATGCCGCCGCTGGACTACAGTAATACACTAAACGAGTGTAAGGATAGGTCATCAAATCACATCGGCTTAGGCTACTTTCACACTAGCGTTAATATTTTCTGGTATTGAGATCCGTCATGGGTCTCAATACCGGAAAAAAATGCTTCCGTTTTGTTACCATTCATTGTCAATGGGGACAAAACGTAACTGAACAGAAAGGAATGCTCCAAAATGCATTTCTGTCCTGGGATGCGGAGCAAGACAGACCATGACCCACAATGCAAGTCAGTGGGGACGGATCCGTCTTGGCTATGTTAAAGATAATACAACCGGATCCGTTCTGAACGTTGTATTATCAGTAATGGAAGCGTTTTTGTTGAACCCTGCTGGATCCAGTAATATGCTAGAGTGAAAGTAGCCTTAAGCCTCATTTTAGGTCATATGTTGTCACGTTCGTCGGTCAAATGGCCTAGGTGCAGCTCAGCCCCATTGAAGTGAATAAATGACAATAAAGGTGTTAATATTATATTATAATAGATTATTAACAATAAAATATTTATACTGCTCACCCTGACTACCAGCGGGTCTGTGTAGCTCCGGCGGTGGAAGTCTGTACTGGAACTATACAGGAGCTCGCTGTAATGTTTCTGGTGCTGTGTATCTCTGGTGTTGACTTCCATCGATGGAGCTACACAGATCAGCTGATTGGTGAGGTTGTCAGACCTCCGCTCAGCTGGTGATGTTCTATCCTGAGGATACGCCATCACTTGCAAACCCTGGACAACCCCTTTTAACAGTACTTTACATGGGGCAATAATCAACTTCATGACTGTATAAACAAACATTTATGATAATGAATGTACACATGTCCAGCGCTCAAGTTTCAAGATTAGCTTGTATGATAACAGGGAGTGTGCTGCTGACAATAGTGAAACCTATAAGAACAGTGCCACAGTCCTGTTGCTTGCTACATATTCGATTGGTCCTCCTTATGGGCAATCTGTCTGCCTGTGTAATGGACCCTTAGGGCTCATGCACACAACCGTATGCATGTTGCTGTCCACAAAAAACACGGATATATTCCATATTTTGCATTCCGTATTTTTCGGAACAGCTGGCCTCTAATAAAACAGTCCTATCTTTTTCCGTAATGCGGACGATAATAGGACATACAGAAACAGAATGCACATGGAGTGACTTTTTTTTTCTTTTTTCCTGACCCATTGAAATTAATTGTTCCGTATACGGTCTGCAAAAAACACAGAATGGACACGGAAAGAAAATAAGTTTGTGTGCATGAGCCCTTAGGTGTAGTTTGCACAGTCAGTGTTTGCTTAGTAATAATCCATCAGTGATTGTAAGCCAAATCCTGGAGTGGGTCAAAAACACAAAACGGGGGCAAAACTTTCCATTACACCTAATCACTTTGTGGCCTCCACTCCTGGTTTTGGCTCCCAATCACTGATGGAAATCGCTGACCAAACACTGACATGTGAGCTAGGGCTTACCTTACTATTGTAACTGATACAACGCACCATCCAATGGCATCCATAACAATATACACACAAGTGCCAGCTGCTGTGACCCTGTAATACAGGAAATGCGTCTCCTCCATAGGTCCTACATTGTTCTCCAGCCCAGATCAGCCTTCTGACAGGAGCAATTACAGATGTGTTACATTCCAAGACAGTCTTGAGTCGTGCAAGCTTGTTTGGCTTGGGTCGTCAGATTGCCCATGCCAGTGATAATGCGCAACAGAAAAAAAAAAAAAAAACATTTCAGAAGAAAAAAAATCTCCAATGAAGCTGGAAATATTAGGGAAAATCTAATACAAGCCAAAAACATTGGCAGCTGACTAAACTCCAGACTCTCTGCAATCAGCAAAGCGTGATTACCATCAAATACCCTAGTTGGCCTCTGCTACGCCGTGCCATATCTGTTGCCTGATTGTATGCTTTATTTGATTTTTTTTAGAATCCATTTGCACTTGCTTGAAAGAATTAGCTAAGCAGCAGCGATTATGAATGCATTCATTAAAACTGAGGCTAAATGTATTTTTAAATGCTTCAGATTAACTGTGATAAAAAAGTGTACCAGACTCTGGAGTGTTGTTCTGTGGGAATAAATAGTGTTTTACTGGAGACATCTGAGGAATAAGCCAGCGTAGAGACTCTGCTTGTGCCGTCACTTTCACAGAATCCCTTTGGTGGCTTCTGGGTACAGATTCCTATAAGGAGATACTGTATATATTTTTTTTAATAATGCAGTGTAGTGTTGCTCACCGTTTAGCATGGGAGTTGTGTAGAATGGGAGTTGTAGTACATCCAATGGTATTAAAGCATAGTTGCTACAATTATATAGTGCAAATCTCCCAAGATAGTAATATATGGATTTGAGCAAGGATGGGATTTATAGCACTCTTTCCTCTCTATCTTCCCGACATCTCTTTCTGTAAAATCTACGGTTGACAATAGTACTCTTGCAATGCTGGCTGGAATTTCACACAGCGTTTAAGATACAACTGGCCAAATTGTATCCCAGTGTGAAGGGGGTCCCAATAATGTCCCTCTCACAGCAGTTATATCTATAGCTTTGATCAGCAAATACCTTACTGGCTGACTCCATTGCTCGGCTATGCAGATTCTGGTCTTTCTTTATCTCTGTCTGTCTTTCCCGAGTACTATAGTCATTGGTGAGGTCTTTCACTCAGTAGATAATCCTCAGACAAGGGGATTCTCTATAACTTGTGAGGAATGGAGCATATGTGGCAGCTTCCTCTATTTCACTGCCAGCTCTAGAACTAACTGAGCTAGAGAGAGATCCAGGATCCACACAAAAACTTCCTGCAGGGGCTGTGTCAGTTTAACTCTGTCAGTTCCATACATAACTATACTGGGAAAATACATGGCATAAAATGACATAACATTAAATAACAAAACAATTTTGCAGGCACCTTGACTGGGGCACTGCACTTGTCCTCTTATAAACACTGAAACACAGGCCATGCAATATTTGTCATTCACAAATGTATTAAAAATTGTAAGCAGCTGCCATGTTACCAAAATCTGCATTTTCTGAGAATGCACAGCATATTGTAAAAAATATTTAATTCAATAACAAATGAACACAACCACCTTCATCTAAATTTGCAGCAAACATTAGACAAAAATTCAAATTTGCTACTAAAATGTAGACAGATGTGGAAAAGTGCAGCAATGTAAGAATGCTTTAAAAAATAAAAATCATTTTTATTTGTATTCAATTATCAAAATACAAAGTGAAAGAAGAGAAATCTAAATCAAAATAATATTGGGTGTGACCACCCTTTGCCTTCAAAGCAGTATCATTTCTTTTAGGTATACTTGTACATAGATTTTGAAGGAACTCGGTAGGGAGGTTGTTCCAAACATCTTGGCGAAATCTTGGATGTAGGCTTGTTCAAATTCTTGTCTCTTCATGTAATTCCAGACAGACTTGATGATATTGACATCAGGGCTCTTTGGGGGCCATATCATCACTTCCAGAACTCATTGTTCTACTTTACTCTGAAGTTAATTCTTAACTACATTTACTGTATGTTTGGGTTGTTGTCCTGCTGCAGAATCGATTTGGAGCAAATCAGGCGCCTCATTGATGGTATTGTATGATGGATACGTATCTGTCTGTATTTCTTAGCATTGAGGACACCATTAATCCCGACCAAGTTGAGGACCGTAGATGAAGTGGTCAGCAACAGAAATTTGTTACAGCAGATGAAAGACAAGTTATGCTTACTTCCCTTCAAAATCAGAAGATGTCCAGTGATGCCAATAGCTCAGAACTGGCAGAAACCAGTGGGACCGAGGTACACCTATCTACTGTTAGGAGAAAGGTCTATATGGAAGAAAGGGTCCAGAAAGCCATACCTTTGACATGGAAACAAGACCAAGTGACTCAACTGTGCATGAAAACATAAGAACTGGGTGCAGAAAATTGCAGCAGGTCCTCTGGACTGATAAATCAAAATTTTGAATATTTTGGCTATAACAAAAAGTAGTTTGCTGAAGAGTTGAGGAGCGGTACAATAATGTGTCTGCAGGCAACAATGAAGCATGGTGTAGGTTCCTTGCAAGTTTGGGGCAGTGTGAGATGGGGAAACAGCTCTCATTGTCTGAACATTATGTTTGTTAAAATGAAGTTAAATATTCTGGACTGACGTTCTTTTACAAGATGCTGCTGTTTCCCAGGCACAGCTGAATGACTGCATATATATTTCCATATTCATGAGAGGTGTGGTTTGGGAACTTTCTAGAGGAAGCTGCCGCCATCTTGGGAGAGCTGAGGAGCTGTGTCTGAGCAGAAAAGCTAATGGATCCAGGAGTGAGAGGACCTTCTCTGTGACCACAGCTGCAGCTGAGTGAAGCTGATTGTCGTCCAAGACCTAGAGCCTGTCCAGGGAGAGGAGGATTGTTTCCAGGAAGACTGACAAGAGCTAATGAACAAGCTGCATACCCTGTCGGACCTCGTGTTTGCTGGAGAGACTGGTTGTTCGGTTCAGAGATATCAGTGAATAAAGAGCAGACCCGAGTCGGTAAGATCGTGCACGTATCTCACTGCAGTTTGTCGCCTAGAGACTTAAACCAGACCGGTAGTTAGATAGTTAGGGTCTCTGTTTTTGTGTCAGGTCTAAAGAGTTGCTCCTGGGACATTGCACATTTTGGGAGCTGATAAACACCCACAAACTTTATACAGTTCAGCGTTTTGCTCAGAAATAATAATCGGGCACGTGCTATCGGACTAGTTGTGGGAGGGAGAATAATATAGAGCACAGTAAGATTGTAAACCGCTGTATTGTACCGCAGGCCAGCTCGTACTAAGCACCCAACCAATTGTTCATGTTTGTTTCAGGGTAATGATAGGTACGGCGACGCAGTTTTAGTTGTGCCCGCCAGTAGGTAAATTATCGCAAAATTTCTGCTGGCATTCATCAGGGGGCGCCATGCTGTGCAACACAGGGGTCTCAGCCTTTGGACTGTGTGTATGTACACTTATTTCATGTTCTCAGCATTTGTGGTTGTGTTTATTACACATGTTAGTAAAAATTCCCTTTTTTCAAAAGCTGGTGTCAGAGTTGCTTTCCTTGTTCGTTACTTCGCTGTATCCCGAGGAGCCCACCTTGGTACACGGCTTACAACCGCATTTAGGCAAAGGAGTTGAGGATTTGGTCAGGATTAATGTAGTCCTCAATGCTGAAAAATACAGGCAGATACTGAGTTGAGCAAGCCTACATCCACAGAAGATCTGTGGTTACCGACCTAATATACTCTGGGTTATATTACTGCACATAAAGAAAAGGGAATGCGCTGTGGACTAAGTAACAGTATCATGCTAAATGATTCCTTGGATATAATGTTTGATTATATCTGCGGCAATCTTAAGTGGTGACACCACAGATATAGTGGGTGCAGTGCATGCACGGTATCCTTTATATTAATTATATAACAGTTTTTCTTTGCAGCAGTTGGTGCGGTACTGCTGCGATACCGCAGCAAAGTATAGGGATTGGATAGTGGATTATAAGAAGAGTTCCTTCCTAAACTTTGTGTTAGTGTACCTAGAAGAATTGATGCTGTTTTTAAAGGGAAAGGGTGGTCACAATAAAAATGATTTTGAATTTCTCTTTTGTTTATTCACTGAATAAAAAATTAAACAACACTTCTAAAGCATTCTTACTTTGCAGCATTTTTTCCACACCTACCTAAAACTTTTTCACAGTACTGTACATACCACACATGTCTAGGTTCAATGTTGCATGTGTTTAACTTTTTGCCTACCGCAGCACGAAATTATACGTCACAGCGGTAGGCTCCTATCGGTAACCTGACGTATAAAGGCCCCAGGTTCCATCACCATTTGCCACAGCCCATGCCGCTGCAGATCGTTGTGACTGCGCTGCCGTTAGACAGCTGCGGTAACACAGGGAGAAGTGCCAAGACCAGCAGGAGTGGTCAGGCTGTGATAGATCCCTGCAGCACCCTGCTACAAGGATCTATCACAGTGTTAAATGTAAAAGCTGTCAGGGAGCGCCTTTGCTTATGTAAGAGCGCCACCTGCTGGATTTTAGCCTGCAGGCTGTGAATGAACCCTTTCTGGCCCTGGCTGTGTCAGGAAGGGGTTAATTCGTAAAAAAATTAAATAAAAAGTAAAAAATAAATGATAAAAAAAATCATAAAAGGATTAAAAAGTTAGAGCAGTAGGTAATAGTATTAGCAGTAGTATAGCAGACTACGTACACACCCATACAAACCCCCACTTTTTCATTAATAATTTTTTTTTTTTATAAAAAAAAGCTTATTTATTTATATATATATATATAATTTGTTTTAGCAATAGCATTGTGGAATTTGTGTGTGTTAGGCTGCTTTCACACTAGCGTTCGCTGGTCCGCTCGTGAGCTCCGTTTGAAGGAGCTCACGAGCGGACCCGAACGCAGCCGTCCAGCCCTGATGCAGTCTGAATGGAGGCGGATCCGCTCAGACTGCATCAGTCTGGCGGCGTTCAGCCTCCGCTCGCCTCCGCACGGACAGGCGGACAGCTGAACGCTGCTTGCAGCGTTCGGGTGTCCGCCTGGCCGTGCGGAGGCGTGCGGATCCGTCCAGACTTTCAATGTAAGTCAATGGGGACGGATCCGTTTGAAGATGCCACAATGTGGCTCAATCTTCAAGCGGATCCGTCCCCCATTGACTTTACATTGAAAGTCTGGACGGATCCGTACTAGGCTATTTTCACACTTAGCTGTTCTATGCTAAAAATAATGCAGACGGATCCGTTCTGAACGGAGCCTCCGTCTGCATTATTATGAGCGGATCCGTTCAGAACGGATCCGCCCGAACGCTAGTGTGAAAGTAGCCTTAGGCTACTTTCACACTTGCGTTTGATGCGGATCCGTCATGGATCTGCACAGACTGATCCGTTCAGATAATACAACCGTCTTCATCCGTTTAGAAAGGATCCGTTTGTATAATCTTTAACAGAGCCAAGACTGATCAGTCTTGAACACCATTGAAAGTCAATGGAGGACGGATCAGTTTTCTATTGTGCCAGATTGTGTCATAGAAAACAGATCCGTCCCCATTGACTTACATTGTGTGTCAGAACGGATCCGTTTGGCTCAGTTTCGTCAGACGGATACCAAACCGCTGCAGGCAGCTTTTTGGTGTCCGCCTCCAAAGCAGAATGGAGATGGAATAGAGGCAAACTGATGCATTCTGAGCGAATCCTTTTCCAAGGAAAAGCCAAAACACCAGTCTAAAAGTAGCCTAAAATATACAAACATACGGTACATGCATTTTTTATTTAAAAAATTTAGGCATTCTAGGTATATTTTGTATAGCAGGGTTTTTTTCTGTGTAAAATATGCAAATGTGCGCATATTTTTTTGCATTTACAAAACAATGTTGAAAAACCTTAAAATGTCCAAATTTCCCCAAGATGAGTACCTTAGGGGAACAACATAAGTCACTTTGAAGGGACTTGTAATGTTTTGGGCCTCCTGCACACGAACGTGTGCGCCCCGTGGCCGTGCTGTGGCCCGCAAAATGCGGGCTGCAATGCACGAACACAGACAGTGGATCGCGGACCCATTCACTTTTTTAAATTTTTTATTAATCTTTATTATTTTTACAAAATTTCATACAATCTTCAACAGTCATTTTAGATTGTTTTGCATTATAAAACAGCATATATACAATTTTGCATAGTGCCCACCCACTCTTCCTTGTTCCTCCCCTATAAGGGAAAACATATATATATATATGACTTAATAATTAATCTGCATATAAAGCAATTTTTTCTTCATGAGATCCAAACCTGAAACCCACAATTTCTTTATCTTGCCTGATCATGTCCGCTAAGGGTTCCATGACTATAGCAAATAGCAGAGGGGAAAGGGGGCAACCCTGTCTAACCCCCCTGCCAATAGGTATGATATCGGAATATTCTCCGTTCAATATCACCCTTGCAGAAATTTCAGTGTATAATAATTTGACCCAGGAAACAAATATATTGCCGAATCCCATTTTCTTTAGTGTTGCCATTAAAAAATGCCATTCTATAGTGTCAAAAGCTTTTAAAGCATCTATAGTTAGAATCATGCGCTCACCACTGTTTGTGGATTCCACTTGGGTATTTAGAAAGTATCTCATAATATTTTCGTTTCCTTGCTAGTATTTTGTTGTCGGCATTAATCAATGAGATGGGGCGGTATGAATCTGGGAAGATTGGATCTTTTCCAGGTTTTAAAATAAGTGTAATTAAGGCTTCCCTCAAGGAGTCCGGCAATTTTCCTGACTCCCTCGAGGCAGCCCACATTTTGAGCAATTCTGAAGTCAGTATTTCTCTGTATTGGGCATAAACTTCAAACGGGATACCATCTATACCTGGGGTCTTATTCTTCGTTATCTTTAATAATGTATTATCCACTTCTACAAGGTCTAAGGGGGTTTCCAAACTTTCCCTTTGATCTAAAGTTAACATGGTAATAATAGTTTTATCCAGAAACACTTGTATTTGCGCCGTATTCTTCTTTATTTTACTGCTGTACATATCCTCAAAATATTCCTTAAGCAGATCTATTTTAGCCGTTTGTTCAACAATTTTATGTCCCAGTTTGTCTACTAAGCAATGAATATAATTATATTTTTTTTGTCTGGACTGCCACCAAGGCGGCTAACTTTTTGCCAGGTATATGTGCATAAATGTAGTTGTCCCTCACATAGTTTTCTTTTTGTTGTTCCGCCAGCAGAAACAGTTCATCTTCCATTTTAGTGACTTTGTCTATCCATTCTTTAAAATTTTGCTCTGTGGGATTTTCAACATATTTTTTTTCATACCTTTCCGCCTCATGTTCTAATTCTAATATTTTCCCCTTATACCTTTCTTATATATTGCCATATATTTTGTGATGATCCCTCTAATAAAGGCCTTTGCAGCCTCCCAGACCATGTTGATTTCCGCTGAACCCTCGTTTATAACAAAATACTCCCTAATCTCTTGCAAAATCTTATTGTGTATACCCATTATATTTATCCAACCTATATTTATATTCATCCCTCTTATCCCCCCCCCCCCCCGATTTTTATATTTATAATAGGATTGTGATCCGATATCCCACGTTGTCCATACCTAACTCGTTCTATATCCAGTGAACCTTTATTGTTAGTGAAAGCTAAATCAATTCGTGATAAGCTCCTGTGCGTTTTAGAGAAGCATGGGTATTTCTTTAACTTTGGGTGCATTACCCTCCAGATATCAATCCAGACCATTTCTTCTGTGATACTTTTTAATTTACCTGTAGATCCTGTGCAGTTTCCCTGAGTGTTCCCTATTCTACATCTATCTATTTTCCCATCCATTACATTGTTAAAATCTCCTATTACCAAAAGTGATTTATCCCCTGCATTAAGCGTGAAATCATGGATTTTTAGTAGGACATCTATTTTAAAGGGTAGCGGTATATAAACATTTGCTATTATCCATGCTTTTCCTTCTTAATATACAGTCCATAAGGACATAACAACCTTCTCTATCTATAGCTGTTTTTACTATTTTAATGTCTATATCTCAATGTATTAGTATACTCACCCCTCTCGCATAAGATGAATAGACTGAATAGAAGGAGTGCTGCATCCATGGTCTGGTCACCCCTCCTATCGTCTCGTTTTTCAGATGCGTTTCTTGTTAACTATGGCGGGGAGAGACCTTTGTATTGCATCGAACACAGCAACTCTTTATGCCCCTACTCAAGCCCCTAATATTCGATGAGGTTATTCTCATAAAACCCTTTTAGTACTGGCTGCCCATTGCCTAGATTTATTAAAGATCCAAGAGAGAGGGGAGAGAGAAGAGAGGGGGAATATGGGGAGAGGGAGCAGTATGGGATGAAACCCCACGGAAGCACTCCGTAGTGCTTCCGTAGGGTTCCGTTCCATCTCCAGATTTACGGACCCATTGAAGTGTTTTGAAGTCTTGCGGCGGACCCAGCCAGTAGATAAATTACATAAATAGTGTCCATTTTCAGTGTACAAGGGTACGGTAATAGTTTTAGAAATGTTTTAAAATATTATTTTTCTCACAATTTTTCCTTAAAAAAAATATATAAATATATATATAATCCAAATAAATGTAACGCAGCACTCCTCCAAGTCTTGGCTTGATAATGACTCTGTGAGAGAGCTGAAACGTTTCCTGTATCAACATGTGTTGAATACATTTTGTATTTTTTCACTTTTTATCTAAGGAGTGCTGCGTTACATTTATTTGGATTGTGTTTGGACCCCAGGGCCCAGGGGAAAACGCTGGCACCTGAATCATTTGTATCACTTGTAGAGAGGAGTGCTGCTCTGCCATTATTTATATATATACCGTATATGCCGGCGTATAAGACGACTGGGCGTATAAGACGACCCCCAACTTTTACACTGAAAATATAGAGTTTGGGATATACTCGCCGTATAAGACTACCCCTTTTTCAACACACAGCAGTACATTACTGCATCCCACCACCATCCCTGGGTACCTCTGCCATCCCGGAATCCCACCACCATCCCTGGGTACCACTGCCATCCCTGCACCCCACCACCATCCCTAGATACCACTGCCATCCCATGGTATCACCACCATCCCTGCATCCCACCACCTTTCTTGCCCTCCCTCCCTGCCTCCCAGACCCTAAACATGTGCCACCTATACCCTGAACATGTTTTTGTTATGTTATTCTTCATATTCACATTCACATATGCACATCTGCGCCGCACTTCGATACGCCGCACGGAGATCTCGCACATGCGCAGGAGCGAGATGCGAGCGGCCGTGAGGATCCCGTGTATCCACGCTCGCCGCATGAAATCTCGCACATGCGTAGGAGCGAGATGCGAGCGGCCGGGAGGATGGCGGTACAAGGAGCATACAAGGTACAGAGCAGGGGGGCGGTATACAAGGTACAGCGCAGGGGGAGCATATGCCGTGGGTTACATCGCAGCTGCTGGGGATACAAGGCAATAGCCCGGGCTCTCTCCGTTGATAATTCGGGCGTCCCGGCACTGCAGCGCCCGTCATACCCGGCGTATAAGACGACCCCCGACTTTTGAGAAGATTTTCATGTGTTAAAAAGTAGTCTTATACGCAGGAATATACAGTGTGTGTATGTGTGTATGTGTATATATATATATATATATATATATATATATATAACAAAAAAGGCACCGCAGCACATCCGTAGGTGAAAAATAGTGGATCTTTATTCACCCTTGCGACGTTTCAGTCCTCTTACTGGGACTATTATCAAGCGCTTGATAATAGTCCCAGTAAGAGGACTGAAACGTCGCAAGGGTGAATAAAGATCCACTATTTTTCACCTACGGATGTGCTGCGGTGCCTTTTTTGTTCTACATTGTACACCTTGGTAAGGTGTTATCGCCGCTGGCACCCATCGGTCGGATACCAGGAGTGCTGCCCTGATCCTACACAATCTATATATATATATATATATATATATATATATATTCGGACGGAAAAGGACAGCAACTCCAATAGTACCAAAAAAGATTATTTATTGGGCCACAGTGGCACAGTGAGGCGATGTTTTGGCTCAAAATCCAGAGCCTTTTTTATGTGTGTGTGTGTGTGTGTGTGTGTATTCCAAAAAACGAGGCAGCACTTCCAGATTTCGGTGAAAGGGTGAAGACCCCAAACTTTATTCCCCAGCAACATTTCGGCCTGCTCAATGAGGCCTTTGTCAAGCTATACAACAGTGCAAAACACAGGGTATTTATACCCACAAGCCAGTGCAAACACATAGTATCAATCATAGCATCAATCACATGATAACCATCAGTGCCCAGTCACGTGCCACTCTCTATGAATATTGTAAATAAATCCATGTCAATACAAAAGTTCCAGTGGTAAAACAAATATTAATACTAGGTGCATAGTGTAAATCTTATACATATGTCTATACCCCTTCTCATCCAACATATCAGAGCCAAGGGCCTGTATAGATTGTGATACAAAAGTGCTAAGTGTCTAAAGGGTTAAAAACATCTCTTAGCAAAAGAGGGATACATCTGCATCCTATAAAGTTTTAAAATAGTAGCGCCTACCATCAATGGTTCAACGTGGCCGTGAGTGTTATAAATATATATATATATATATATATATATATATATATATATATATATAATCATATCCATCATCTAATGGCACAAAAGAAATCTAAGGTGTCCCATGAAAAATATCAAATACATGTAGGCTGGCTCAGTAATTGATCCGTTATTTGCAGATAGGCCCTGGTGAGGAAGGGAGATTGACACTCCGAATTTATGCAGTTAAGAAATACATAGGCTGCAGGAATGCACCAGCCAGTATTTGCATGCAAGTATTAGTAATTATGTAGTATGTAATATAGTATGTATACAAACTGTAATAAAAATGTTTAAACATTTCCTTAATCTAATATAATGCACTTAACTAAGGCTGCTTTCAGACAAGTATAACATGGGTATCTCATTGCTCCTGTAGTTGATCAGAAAATGCTAGCGCACCCTACCTCTGGTTCTGTTAAACCACAGCACGAAAAAGGCCATGTATTTCACCTGTCTGAAAAGTGGTTGAGTACTATTAAAAATAAAACACAGTAATTGAAAACGATCATTAATGGCAATAGTCAATGAGCGAAAATTTCTGTCAGAAATAAATTAGATCCCTCATTAGTGATAATTAGAGATGAGCGAATCTCCGGTTATGAAATTAGTTCACGCTTCGTTTACTGATAATAGGTGAATTGCCTTATGGATTCCATTACCATGGACCATAACGCAATTCTATGATGGAATGCATAACGGAATGCCTTTAAAGGCATTCCGTTATTCATTTAGTCATAATAGAAGTCTATGGGCTGAAAAACGGATCCGCTCCGTTTCCGTTATGCAGGGGAGGCCTCTCCTGCATAACAGAAATGGGACGGATCCGTTATGCAGCCCATAGACTTCTATTATGATGGAATAATTAACAGAATGCCTCTAAAGGCATTCAGTTATAGAATTGCGTTATGGTCCGTAGTAACTGAATCCATAACGCAATTCACTTTTTACCAGTAAACGAATCGCAAACTAATTTCATAACCGGAGATTCGCTCATCTCTGATGATAATCATCACTGTTGCTGTAATGGGTGTCACCAGGGAAGTAGTCTGCATGCTTTATTCTAAAGATTGGGTATGGACAGGATAGGGACAGTGTAAAATGGAAACTTTAACCCCTTGAGTACCAGTCCCATTTTTGTTTTTACATTTTTTTTTTTCCGCTCTACGTCCCAGTAGCCATAACTTTTTAAATTTTCCATTCATATTGCCAAATGAGGGCTTATTTTTTGTGGGATAAGTTGTATATTTTAATGGCACCATTTAATTTATCATGTATTGTACTGGAAAATAGGGGGGAAAAAATCTTCGTGCGGTTAAATAGAAAAATGCTGTGGGTTTTGATATCACAGCATTCATTGTGTGCTAAAAATGACATGACGTCCATATTCTGCGGCTCAAAACTTGTATAGTGTTTTTTTTATATATATATATTCTGTCCACAGAGCTGTATGAGGGCTTGTTTGTTGTGGGACAAACGATAGTTTTTATTAGTACCATTTTTGGGGTGCATACAACTTTTTGATCAGTTATTCAATTTTTTGTGAGGATGAGGTGACCAAAAATGGTGACTCGCTTGTTTTTTTTTTTTTTTCTGTTACAGTGTACATTGCGCAGGAAAATTTTGTTTTAATATTTTAATAGTTGAGACATTTTTGGACATGGCAATACCTTATGTCTATTTCTTTATTTTTATATGGAATTTTGGGAAAAGGGGGGGTGATTTAAACTTTTAATATTTTTTTATTATTATTTTAAACTTTCTGAACAATAACTTTTACCCCCCACTTAGGGGGCTAGAACCTTTTCCCTTGTCCCATTCGCCCTAATAGCATTCTGATGTCCTCCCTGCTGAGCTGTGCCTTGTGCACATCTTGGCAGGCAGCTTACCATGGCATGCCTGGGAAGCTTCAGCAGCACACAGGCTGTCACGGTAACCAATCAGAGCCCAGCAATTTCTTTGTAGGGGTTCCGATTGGAAGGCAAAGGAAGCAGCATCCCTCTGCCTAACTTCACTGATGCTGCGATCACTGTTGAATGCAGCATCTGAGAGGTTAAATGACTGGTGTCGGCTTCATCACCATTCCCTATTATTGCGGCCAAATGTCTGCTGTATTGTACAATTGGCAACAGTCCGGTATGGAGCGGGGCCCACTCCATACAAGCCCTCAACCACTGTGTTGTACGGGTACTTCACAGTGGCCAAAGGGGTTAAAGGACATGTGGCAGCAGATTTGTACGTATGAAACTGGCTGACCTGTTGTATGTGTGCATGGCAGCTAAAGGCATCTGTGTTAGTCCCATATGTCCCTGTATTCCCTGTATATTGAGAAAAATGTTGTTTTATATGCAAATTAGCCTCTACTAGCAATGAGGGTGTTGCCATTAAACCTAGAGCCTCAGCACTCTCTGCAACTGTCGCGCCCTCTGCACTTTGATTGATCGGGCCAGGCAGTGTAAACATTATCGTGCTTGGCCCTGACTTCTCCTAAAGTCAATCTTTTCTGTAAAAAAAAACACTTGACCAGATTTTCATTCAATGAAAGTACACCTTGAAGGTTACTATTGGGTGACAGCAGACTGAGATTTTGAGAACTATGAGGAATTTATACAGAAAATATTTTTGAATATTGTAACTTTTCATTGTAAAAATGTTAATGTTTGGTCAGATATCCCTTACTGCAGAAGACTAATTCGGATTTTTCATGAGCCATTCGTTGCAAGCTTTACCATGTAAAGTCTCCTCTAAGACGCACTTTAATATATTACCATCCATTTAGCAGGTGATTTAAGACATACAGTACACTGAATGAAGAGAAGGGGCCATGAATGATCAGACACGTCTATACCAGTCATTATATGCATTGGTAATCTTTATACAGTCTCACAATGGAAACGCGCCTAAACAAGCGCAGTTTAAATGTTCACCTTGTTGTTCTCCATTACATGTGTGTATCAGATATACGGACTAATGAATAGGCTTCTTTTAATTATTTTCTCCCCAGAGTTGACAATGCAGAAGATCCCGTGTATGAAAGTTTGGAGGAGTTTCATGTGTTTGTCCTGGCTCATGTATTAAGACGTCCTATTGTAGTAGTCGCTGATACAATGCTGCGTGACTCAGGGGGAGAAGGTAAGAATTTACTTATATTTATTCGTAATCATGTAATACTTGACACTTTTTTTTATAATGATGCACATGGTCTTTATTAGTCATTTGGCCTTAGGGGTATTCCGACAGTAGGTTATGTTCCACCTTCTAGGAGTTCATCAGGAAGAGAAAGGTGTCTGTCTGTTCCCATAAGGATTATTCCTGTTCACAATTGTATTCCTTGTAAGCATTTTTGAGGGGATTTTGTATGAGCATTTATGTATCTCTCATAGTTTATCAATTCCCAAGGCAAGCTACAGTAATTTTCCAATTTATTTAGGCTGCTTTCACACTAGCGTTCGCTGGTCCGCTCGTGAGCTCCGTTTGAAGGAGCTCACGAGCGGACCCGAACGCAGCCGTCCAGCCCTGATGCAGTCTGAATGGAGGCGGATCCGCTCAGACTGCATCAGTCTGGCGGTGTTCAGCCTCCGCTCGCCTCCGCACGGACAGGCGGACAGCTGAACGCTGCTTGCAGAGTTCGGGTGTCCGCCTGGCCGTGCGGATCCGTGCGGATCCGTCCAGACTTTCAATGTAGGTCAATGGGGACGGATCCGTTTGAAGATGCCACAATGTGGCTCAATCTTCAAGCGGATCCGTCCCCCATTGACTTTACATTGAAAGTCTGGACGGATCCGTCCGAGGCTATTTTCACACTTAGCTGTTCTATGCTAAAAATAATGCAGACGGATCCGTTCTGAACGGAGCCTCCGTCTGCATTATTATGAGCGGATCCGTTCAGAACGGATCCGCCCGAACGCTAGTGTGAAAGTAGCCTTAGAATATTCTTAGTGTTCTCAACACCAAACGTGAACAAAAAAGAACATTCAGTCGATGATGCAGCTTGTCACACTGTGCATCAGTGGAGTCATTGAACGTGAAGGTCATCGTCAGTTGTTCCATTAAGAATTTCAAGCACATTTTGAATTATGTGAAATGCTATTTAGTTTTTTCCTAGGCATTTCATGTCATGGATTTAGTAGCAATTCTGCTCTAGTTCCAAGAGGGAACACTGTTGTCCTGCAGTAATGATATTTTGGTGTAGGCTTTTGGCTTACCATTATTAGGTGGGCTTCTGTGGATGATCCACAGGGTCAAGTTTTACTTATTCAAATCTATGTCTTTGGAATCCTCCAGTTTTTTCTTGTTTCATTTATTTTTGTTTTGAGCAGAGGGTATGGCTGGTGGGTGAGTGGTTTCAGCTTCCTACAAGATTAGTATACTTTCAGTAACAAATTGAGTTTATTTCATAATGCCAAGCTCTAAATTCAGGCATATATTTTAGTTTTGTCTCTATTTCACCTCAGATTGGTACTGAAGGCTTTTCAAAGCCTCCATTTTTCTTAGAATGGGGTATCTAGTAGGTTCCATGTTACAGGTTATATAAACTATTACTTGTTTGAACAGAAATTAGGTTTTATAAGGTTATAAATTCAGCCCTCGCACACCAGGTCTATGTGCAAGGTCCAACATAACTTGCCTCTACTGCACATATCTGTGGAGCAAGTATCTTGTCCAACCTTTTGTTTAGTCCCAGTCTTTTTGAGAAGTGGCCTGCTGCAAGTTGCTGTTTTTAGGCCACTAAAGATTTGCAAACATTTGTGTTTTGGTAGTGGCGGTCAGAGTATTATCAGGAAAGGTATCAGGAGTTATATAGGAGCTGGTTCCGTTTCTTTTGCCAAGACTTTATAGGAAAGATGAATGATGAATAAGCTCAGATTTAATGAATTTTACTTCAATTTAGCATTTTGTATTATTTTTATTTTTATTAAATGAATTTTACTTCAATTTTGCATTTTTTTTATTAGCTTTTAGCCTTTTTGTGCACTGATTTATTATATTGTTAAATACATTATGTCCTTGAACATTATACTATCTTCATTGTTACATTTTATATTTGAAATGGAAGAGGAGTTTAGCATTTGAAAGCAGAAAGAGATAGACATGTAACCTTGACAAATGACCATTGTGATATATTTGAGATAGCAGTGCTTGGGGTTATTCACTAGATTTTTCTGTTTGCCCTTTGATTACAGTCCACTGTTTCCTACAAACAAGGTTAAGTGAGCTCTGAGATTTCCATTAGAGTTGTTGCTTTCAGAGATGTTTAGACGTAATGCTCTTCTTTATAGATGTGTTCGGTGTCTGTCTAATGTGGATGTGATTTACCAGTGCTTCCACCATATAGCAGATGGCTGGAAATGTCCCACATTCTAAGGATGTTTCAGCTTAATAAAATGATGATGGTTTTATATTTACTTTTTCATGTCATTTCCAATATTGTTTGTCTTTCAGCATTTGCACCTATCCCATTTGGTGGAATTTACTTGCCTCTTGAAGTTCCACCCAACAGATGTCATTGCTCACCTCTGGTCTTGGCGTATGATCAAGCTCATTTCTCAGCACTGGTTTCCATGGAGCAGAAGGATCAACAACGTGAACAAGGTAGGCACATTATTATCTTAAAGTATACTTTCAGTAAACAAAATTTTCATAAATGAACAGTACAGGTGAATATAAGAAACTTTGTAATGTATCTTAGGCTACTTTCACACTCGTGCTTTGTGCAGATCGGTCATGGACGGGTCTGTTCAGATAATACAACCGCCTGCATCCATTCTGAACAGATCCGTTTGTATTATCTTTAAAATAGCCAAGACTGATCCGTCTTGAACACCATTGAAAGTCAATGGAGGACGGATCCGTTTTCTAATGTGCCAGATTGTGTCAGAGAAAACAGATCCGTCCCCATTGACTTACATTGTGTGTCAGAACGGATCCGTTTGGCTCAGTTTCGTCAAGTGGACAGCAAAACGCTGCAGACAGCGAATTGGTGTCCATCTCCAAAGCGGAATGGAGACTGAACTGATGCATTCTGAGCGGGTCCTTTTCCATTCACAATGCATTAGAATGCAAACTGATCCGTTGTGGACCGCTTGTGAGAGCCCTGAACGGATCTAGCAAACGGAAACCAAAACGCCAGTGTGAAAGTAGCCTTATTAAAGAATTCTGCTTCCCTGTGGGCCTCTCGGGCTGCGTTGTTCCGTTCACTCAGTCTCTTATCTGTAATAGCACCTGTCTCCATCTCCAGTCTGGCACAGAAATGTCTGTGGAGAGAGGAGGAGGGATGAGGAGGCTGCTGCCAGCTAGTAAGTGATTTATTACCGCACTCCGAACAGTCTTATCTTACTAGAGTCATCCATGCAGTACCTTTTCTCTTGTCAAAAATAACTCATCTGTGATGGAAGTGACACAAACTGATCATAACTGATGCGATCAGTTATTTTTAGTGCAAACTGGTGCTCTAAAAAACATAATTTTTTTTTCTGTTCTTCTAACGCATCAGAAGAACGGAAAGCTAAATGGTAATGTGAACTCAGCCTAAGGCCTCTTTCACACTACAGTATGTTGAATTCAGTGTTTTGCGTTCCGTTTTTCACGGATCCGTTGTTCCGTTTTTTGCTTCCGTTGTGGTTCCGTTTCCGTTCCGTTGTTCCGTTCCGTTTTTCCGTATGGCAAATACAGTATACAGTAATTTCATATAAAAAATTGGGCTGGGCATAACATTTTCAATAGATGGTTCCGCAAAGAACGGAAACGGAAGACATACGGATGCATTTCCGTATGTGTTCCGTTTTTTTTTGCGGACCCATTGACTTGAATGGAGCCACGGACTGTGATTTGCGGCCAAATATAGGACATGTTCTATCTTTTCAACGGAACGGAAAAACGGAAATACGGAAACGGAATGCATACGGAACACATTCCGTTTTTTTGCGGAACCATTGAAATGAATGGTTCCGTATACGGACCGTATACGGAACTCAAAAAACGGACCGTATACGGAACGCAAAAAACTGTAGTGTGAAAGAGGCCTAAAGGTGGTTTTACACTGCCCGATTGTCAGGCAAATTATTGGGAACAAACGTTCCTGAATACGCTTGTTTCCAACAATCTGCCTGTCTAAATGTGCCGCTGTTGTTGATCCTGTTGTTCGTGCAGGCACACCAATCATCGTTTCTGGGCAACAGATCATGTGGTCTAAAGAGCGATCTGCTGCCCAGAAAAAATTCTTCTGGATGAGGACGTGTGATCGCGATCTCTCATCTTCATACTGTGAAGTTGGTCTCCATGTAAATGCAATGCTTCACCGCCAGTCAAGCAGCCAACTGTCTGGAAGGAATGCTTCTTTCCCGACAGTCGTCTTTCTGGTCGTTTCCGCCCACCTTAGGAAGCTGCAGTTAATGTCTTTCATCTAGTATCCTCCTCCCCCATCCTCCTCCCCCTCCTCCGCTGTACAGGTCATTGTTAAAATCAGGAAGGGGCAAAGAAGCCTTATAAAATCAAATAGAAGCCTTTTTTTCTAATAATATATATTACAATTATTTTTATATTTATGTGCATTTTTTTATCTTTTTTTTTTTTTTTTTTTTATACAATTGAGGGTATCCTTTAAGTTTTGAAGTAAAACACAACCTTTACAGTGTGATGTGTTGGAATAAATGATCTGTGTGGTCATCAGTCAGTGTTCCTTGAGGCTTCTGTTGACACCAGAAGATGAGCAGAGTATACTGTACTGTAGTGGTGCCATGTGTTAAAATGTCATGTCTTGGCAGAAACAGGGCACGGATTCAGCAGATACAATATCATGATTAAGGTCAAGCATGACCAGTATAAGGCAGCCAGTGGTTATTTTAGGAATGAATGTATGAAGACAGGCAGAAATCTTTGTAGCTTAGGATACAAGATCACACATAAGCAGGCTCTAGAGAATTGAAGTTGGAGGTTTGGTTCATGTCAGCAATACTAGGAGTAGTACAAAATGCAACTCAAGATTTCCTTCAAAAGTGTTTATTACCTGGGCACCTTTACTGGCAGCCGTGCAGCTGGGGATGTGTTGTGCATGCCTAAATACAGTTCAAGTTATGAAGGAGGAGTTCACCATTGGATTTACAAAAAAAAGCAAACTTTTGTGCAAGCCACGTTTTTAGCTAAAATGTGACTTTTTACAATTTTCCTTTGCTTGTGCCACTTCTCGGAAAAGTGTATGGAGCCAAATATTAATTACACCAGAACATTATAGTTGACATTTATTCGCTTTCCTGGCACACACAATCTGCCACTGGGAGAACATCTTCTTAAAGGGGTTGTCCAGGTTCAGAGCTGAACACGGACAAACCTCCATTTTCACCCCGGCAGCCCCCCCTGACTTGAGCATCGGAGCAGTTCATGCTCCGATGCTCTCCTTTGCCCTGCGCTAAATCGCGCAGGGCAAAGGCTCTTTTGTTTACAATAACACACTGCCGGGCGGAAGCTTCCGCCCAGCAGTGTGTTTGGTGACGTCACCGGCTCTGATCGGCGGGCTTTAGCGCTGCCCTAGCCAGCCGGAAGAAGAGGCTTCAGATCGCCTGCAAGAGACCCGGTACGTCACAGAGTATAAGAAAACAGTCACTTCCGGCTAAGAATTTCCTATATGAAAACGGGGCTTCATAAATATGTGGCAACGGTCAGACATGCATGTATGTAATATGTATGTCACTCTAGTACTATTACACCAATGTCCCCAATCCCGGACAACCCCTTTAATTTAGTGAGGAGCCTGTGCCTCTTAGAGGGAGTCTGTCACCTCTGGCAAGCCCTAATACGTATGGTAATACAATGCTTAAGGGAGTTTTGCAGGGTTAAGGTCCTTCTTAATTGGCCCCCATAGCATACAGTATTTTTCCAGACTCTATTCTGACACCCTGTATGAAAATCCTCTGATCCCCAGTTTGTTTACTTCTAGCCGGGTACGGAGGGGCCACATGCGCCACTGCAGCCAATAGCTGGCCACAGCAGTGACATGTCCCCAAGCAGTATGCCTTTTCTGGGTCACAGGCTGCTTGGGGACTCATCACCACTGATGTGACCCATCCATACCCGGCCAGAAGTAATCAAGCCAGAGATCGGATGACCTTTATACAGAGCCAGGGTGTCGGAACAAGCTGGTGAGCATGATTCTTTCATCAGGTACTGCATGTTATGGGGGCTAATTAAGAAGGGGTGTTCCGATGAATAAAATGTATCACGCATTCATAGGATAGGTGACAAATAGACGATTGCAGTCCAAGTTCTGGGACCCGCACAGATCATTAGAACATCGTCTGTGTGAATGGAGAGGTAGTGCCCATGCCTGACCACAGCTCCTTTCATTTCTATGGGACTGTCAGATTACATTGGGGGTTCCAGTGGTCAGACTCCAGGGGTCATACATTTATCACCTACCCTGCCGATATGGGTTAAATATTTATATCTGACAAACTGTGACTGCCTTGGATTCAGATTCACTTTCAACTAAGGCTACTTTCACATTTGCGTTCGGGGCTCCGCTTGCTAGTTCCGTTTAAAGGCTCTCACAAGCGGCCCCGAACGGATCCGCACTGCCCCAATGCATTCTGAGTGGATGCGGATCTGCTCAGAATGCATCAGTCTGGCAGCGTTTGGCCTCCGCTCCGCTCAGCAGGCGGACACCCGAACGCTGCTTGCAGCGTTCTGGCTTCCGCCTGGCCGTGCGGAGGCAAACAGATCCGTCCAGACTTACAATGTAAGTCAATGGGGACGGATCCGTTTGAATATGACACACTATGGCTCAATTTTCAAACGGATCCGTCCCCCATTGACTTTCAATGTAAAGTCTGGACGGATCCGTCTGAAGCTACTTTCACACTTAGAATTTTTTCTACACTATAATGCAGACGGATCCGTTCTGAACAGATCCCATCATCTGCATTATATGAGCGGATTCGTCTCAGATGGATCCGTTCTGAACAGATCCCATCATCTGCATTATATGAGCGGATTCGTCTCAGACGGATCCGCTCTGAACGCAAATATGAAAGTAGCCTAACTCTGTCAATTAACAAACTTCTAGATAACAACCTAGTTCTTCAGTGTTGGGATGTATGTAAATCTGAATAGTGTTTAGTATGGTCTTACCTGTAGAAATTGCTATTTGACGTCCTTTGAAGAGAACTTGTAAATAAGTTATCAGCTGTCATCTATTTCAGCGTTGTGAAATTACCCAAAAAAATCCCCTTTTTCTACCTGATTCTGTCATAAGGTTGTCGCTGTAATCAATGTAACAATGTGTTGGAATGGTTTCTGAAGAATATTACAAAATAGACAGATGGGATCATTTTAACAATCCCAGTGAGGTCAATTAGCCCAATTACCGGTAGTAATATATTTTCCCTAATTGGTATTTTTTTTTTAATGGATCATTCATGGTGATGGATCTAGAATACCCTAACTTTTAATGTGGTAAACTTAATTTATATTTTCATAAGCATATCCTTAGATAATTCGATATGAAACATCACCTGTCAGTAGGATCAACTGTATTAAATCAGACATACTGCCTGATAGAGTTGATCCTGCTGATTTAAAATGGTTCCTTTCCTGTGAAAATCTGTTTTCGCCTTCCCAATAAATAACACTTTAAGGCTCCATTCACACGTCCGCAACGTGTTTTGCGGATACACGGAGCCACGGATCCGCAAAACACGGAAAGCGGCAATGTGCGTTCCGCATTTTGCGGACCGTACATTGCAGGCACTAATAGAATATGCCTGTTCTTGTCCGCAATTGCGGACAAGAATAGGACATGTTCTATTTTTTTTGCGGAAACGGAAGCAAAAAAGGAAGTGCGGATCCGCAAATGTGGATGCGGACAGCACATTCTGGCCCCATTGAAAATGAATGGGTCTGCACCCGTTCCGCAAAATTGCGGAACGGATGCGGATCCATTTTGCGGACGTGTGAATGGACCCTAAGGGTCTATTCACACGTCCGTTTTTTCTTTCCTGATCTGTTCCGTTTTTTGCGGACCAGATCTGGACCAGATCTGGACCCATTCATTTTCAATGGGTCCTGAAAAAAAACGGACAGCACAATGTCAGATTTTTTTTCAGGACCCATTGAAAATGAATGGGTCCAGATCTGTTCCGCAAAAAACGGAACAAATCAGGAAAGAAACAACGGATGTGTGAATGGACCCTTAGGGTCCATTCACACGTCCGTTTTTTCTTTCCTGATCTGTTCCGTTTTTTCAGGAACAGATCAGGACCAGATCTGGACCCATTCATTTTCAATGGGTCCTGGAAAAAATCGGACAGCACAATGTGTGCTGTCCGTTTCCGTTGTTCCGTTCCGCATGTCCGTTTAAATATAAAACATGTCCTATTCTTGTCCTGAAAAATCGGATCCTGGTACAATACAAAGTCAATGGATCTGCAAAAAACGGATGACATTCGGATGTCATTCCGTATGTCATCCGTTTTTTGCGGATCCGTTGTTCCTGAAAATGTTTCCGTATGTCATCCGTTTTTTGCGGATCCGCAAAAAACGGAAACATGTATACATTTCAATAATCAAATAAAGTTGTTTGGATTTCTTTGAAAAAAAATTGGAAAAAAATAAATAAATAAAAAATTTTTTTTTATGTGTTTCCAGGAACGGAATCCGCAAAAAACGGATGACATCCGTTTTTTGCGGATCCATTGACTTTGTATTGTACCAGGATCCGATTTTTCAGGACAAGAATAGGACATGTTTTATATTTAAACGGACATGCGGAACGGAACAACGGAAACGGACAGCACACATTGTGCTGTCCGATTTTTTCCAGGACCCATTGAAAATGAATGGGTCCAGATCTGGTCCTGATCTGTTCCTGAAAAAACGGAACAGATCAGGAAAGAAAAAACGGACGTGTGAATGGACCCTAATTGTATATATGAATGACAGTTTCTAGTGCTGGCCTTGCCGCTCGGTGCACTGAATCCTAAATTTGCTTTAGGAATAAGCCTTCTTTCTGGTCTAATAGAGTTGATCCTAGTGACTAGTGTTGATCACGAATATTCGAATTTCGAATTTTTATTGCACATATAGTTACCGTATTTTTCGCCCTATAAGACGCACCGGCCCATAAGACGCACCTAGGTTTTTGGGGAGGAAAATAAGAAAAAAAATATTTTTAACCAAAAGGTGTGCTGTGGGTTTGGTGGGTTTGGAACTAATGGTGGTCTGTGGATGGCACTATTACTGGGGATCTGTGGATGGCACTATTACTGGGGATCTGTGGATGACTGACACTGTTATGGGGGGGATCTGTGGATGACGGACACTGTTATGGGGGGGATCTGTGGATGACGGACACTGTTATGGGGGGATCAGTGGATGACGGACACTGTTATGGGGGGATCTGTGGATGACTGACACTGTTATGGGGGGATCTGTGGCTTGCACTGTTACAGGGGGGGGATCTGTGGCTGACACTGGTACAGGGGGGATCTGTGGCTGACACTGGTACAGGGGGGATCTGTGGATGGCACTGTTACAGGGGGGATCTGTGGATGGCACTGTTAGAGGGGGATCTGTGGATGGCACTGTTACAGGGGGATCTGTGGATGGCACTGTTATGGGCTGGGGGGGATCTGTGGGTGGCACTGTTATATACCGTATGTGCCATCCACAGACCCCCCAGCCCATAACAGTGCCATGCACAGACCCCCCCAGCCCATAACAGTGCCATTCACAGATCCCCCCCCCCCCCCTGTAACAGTGCCATCCACAGATCTCAATCCGAACCCCCCCCCCCCCCCGCCCGCCGCCGACATAGAATTATAAGAGGTCATATTGAAATAATAGTTATTAAACATGCCCCCCCAACTCCTATTACTACCTTACATCCTAATCGCTTCTGTAAAATTCAGGCAGGCCGGCCGGACGGCCGGCGCGTCTCACTGACGTCACTTGCCTGCGCCGCCTACTTCATTCATAAAGTAGGCGGCGCAGGCACGTGACACGAGTTACGCTGCCGCCCGCCCGGCCTGAATTCTACAGAAGCGATTAGGATGTAAGGTAGTACTAGCAGTTGGGGGGCATGTTTAATAACTATTACTTGAATATGAGATCTTTATATTAGTATACCGGAGCGGCGGGGCGGTGCTATACTACACTGACTGCACCGCCCCGCCGCTATTGCCGGCCCCCAGCTCCTCCTCCCAGTCCCTCCCCGAGTCCCCGCTCTGCTCATACATCGCTGCCAGCGATGTAAAACTGGCAGCATTCGCCCCATAAGACGCAGGGGCATTTCTCCCCCATTTTGGGGGAAGAAAAAGTGCGTCTTATGGGGTGAAAAACACGGTACATTGAAAATTCGTGAATATTTTGAATATAGTGATATATATATATATATATATTCGTAATTTCGAATAGTCGATTTTTTTTATTTTATTACACATGATCCCTCCCTGCTTCTAGCTTGTGGGCCAATGAGAAGGCTGCAGTATATTTGACTTTAGGAGTAGTGTTGTTTGCAAATTTTCGTAATGCAAATTTTTATAATGCGAACTTTTATTGCAAATTTTTCAACTTACAACTATTAGACTAAGAAGATTATAGCACTATACTAGCTAAATTGCTCTATATTCGGTTTTTTTTCGAATATTCGCTATATTGCTATAACTTAGTTTTTTCAAATATTCATAATATTCTAAAACAAGAATATATAGCGAATATTAGAAAAAAAACAAATATAGAGCAATTTAGCTAATATAGTGCTATAATCTTCTTTGTCTAATAGTTTAAATTTTTTTCTCATCTGAAGTTCAGATTGGAAAAAAATGACAACTATAAAAAAAAAGATTATAGCACTATATTAGCTAAATTGCTCTATATTAGTTTTTTTTCCCGAATATTCGCTATATTGCTATATATTCTTGTTTTAGAATATTACGAATATTCGAAAAAACTAAGTTATAGCAATATAGCGAATATTTGAAAAAAAATGCGAATATAGAGCAATTTAGCTAATATAGTGCTATAATCTTCTTTGTCTAATAGTTGTAAGTTGAAAAATTCGCAATAAAAATTTGCATTACCAAAATTCGCATATTACACGATTATTACCTTGCTGATTTTTCGAGTAAAAAATCGTAGAATATAACGAATATTCGAATTTGCGAATATTCTACAAAATATTTGCGAAATATCGCGAATTCGAATATGACCCCTGCCGCTCATCACTACTAGTGACCAATGATCTTTAAAGTGTAACTGTCATTTATTTATATTTTTGTAATGTGTAGGGGCAGTGATACTGACCATTTTTGTAATATACTTTAATTACTGAAATCATGCATTTCTATTAGAAAAATAGCTCTAAAGTGGCCATCTTGAGCCTTAGGCCCCATGCACACAACCGTTGTGTGCATCCGTGGCCGTTGTGCCGTTTTCCGTTTTTTTTCGCGGACCCATTGACTTTCAATGGGTCCGTGGAAAAATCGGAAAATGCACCGTTTTGCAGCCGAGGCCGTGATCCGTGTATCCTGTCCGTCAAAAAAATATGACCTGTCCTATTTTTTTGACTGACAACGGTTCACGGACCCATTCAAGTCAATGGGTCCGTGAAAGAACACGGATGCACACAAGATTGGCATCCGTGTCCGTGATCCGTGGCCGTAGGTTGCTTTCATACAGACGGATCCGAAGATCCGTCTGCATAAAAGCTTTTTCTGATCTAAGTTTTCACTTCGTGAAAACTCATTTCCGACAGTATATTCTAACACAGAAGCGTTCCCATGGTGATGGGGACGCTTCTAGTTAGAATACACTGCAAACTTTGTACAAGACTGCCCCCTGCTGCCTGGCAGCACCCGATCTCTTACAGGGGGATATGATAGCACAATTAACCCCTTCAGGTGCGGCACCTAAAGGGGTTAATTGTACTATCATATTCCCCTGTAAGAGATCAGGGCTGCCAGGCAGCAGGGGGCAGCCCCCCCCCCCTCCCCAGTTTGAATATCGTTGGTGGCACAGTGTGCGCCCACCATCGCCCCCCCCTCCCTCCCTCTATTGTAATAAATCGTTGGTGGCACAGTGTGCCCCCACCATCGCCGCCCCCCCCTCCCTCTCTCTATTGTATTAAATCGTTGGTGGCACAGTGTGCCCCCACCATCGCCCCTCCCTCCCTCTATTGTATTAAATCGTTGGTGGCACAGTGTGCCAACCACCATCGCCCCCCCCCCCCCTCCCTCTATAGCAGTAACATTGGTGGCAGTGTGCGGTCTCCCATTCTCCCCCCCCCCCCCCCCCCATCATTGGTGGCAGCGGAGTTCCGATCGGAGTCCCAGTTTAATCGCTGGGGCTCCGATCGGTAACCATGGCAACCAGGAAGCTACTGCAGCCCTGGTTGCCATGGTTACTTAGCAATAGTACAACAGTAGAAGATTCATACTTACCTGCTTGCTGCTGCGATGTCTGTGAACGGCCGGGAGCTCCTCCTACTGGTAAGTGACAGTTCTTTAGCAATGCGCCGCACAGACCTTTCACTTACCAGTAGGAGGAGCTCCCGGCCGGACACAGACATCGCAGCAGCAAGCAGGTAAGTATGAATCTTCTACTGTTGGGGGGGGGAATGGGAGACCGCACACTGCCACCAATGTTACTGCTATAGAGGGATTTAATACAATAGAGGGAGGGAGGGGGGGGCGATGGTGGGGGCACACTGTGCCACCAACGATATTCAAACTGGGGAGGGGGGGGCTGCCCCCTGCTGCCTGGCAGCCCTGATCTCTTACAGGGGAATATGATAGTACAATTAACCCCTTTAGGTGCCGCACCTGAAGGGGTTAATTGTGCTATCATATCCCCCTGTAAGAGATCGGGTGCTGCCAGGCAGCAGGGGGCAGTCTTGTACAAAGTTTGTAGTGTATTCTAACCTGAAGCGTCCCCATCACCATGGGAACGCCTCTGTGTTAGAATATACTGTTGGATCTGAGGTTCACGAAGTAGCTCATATCCGACAGTATATTCTAACATAGAGGCGTTCCCATGGTGATGGGGACGCTTCAAGTTAAAATATACCATCGGATTGGAGAAAACTCCAATCCGATGGTATAAAAGAACTCCAGACTTTACATTGAAAGTCAATTGGGACGGATCCGTTTGAAATGGCACCATATTGTGTCAACATCAAACGGATCCGTCCCCATTGACTTGCATTGTAATTCAAGACGGATCCGTTTGGCTCCGCACGGCCAGGCGGACACCAAAACGACTTTTTTTTCATGTCCGTGGATCCTCCAAAAATCAAGGAAGACCCACGGACGAAAAAACGGTCACGGATCACGGACCCACGGACCCCGTTTTTGCGGACCGTGAAAAAAAACTGTCGTGTGCATGAGGCCTTAGGCTACTTTCACACTAGCGTTCAGGGCTCCGCTTGTGAGTTCCGTTTGAAGGCTCTCACAAGTGGCCCCGAACGCATCCGTCCAGCCCTAATTCATTCTGAGGGGATGCGGATCCGCTCAGAATGCATCAGTCTGGCAGTGTTTGTCCTCCGCTCCACTCAGCAGGCGGACACCTAAACGCTGCTTGCAGCGTTCGGGTGTCCGCCGGGCCGCGCGGAGGCAAACGGATTCGTCCAGACTTACAGTGTAAGTCAATGGGGACGGATCCGTTTGAAGTTGACACAATATGGCTCAATTTCAAACGGCTCCGTCCCCCATTGACTTTTCATGTAAAGTCTGGACGGATCCGTCTGAGCAACTTTCACACTTAGAATTTTTTCTAAACTATAATGCAGACGGATCCGTTCTGAACGGATCCCATCTTCTGCATTATAGGAGCGGATCCGCTCTGAACGCAAGTGTGAAAGTAGCCTTAGCAAGGCTCCTCTGTCTTCTGTTTACATAACAGTGGAGACTTGCTCAACATTGACTGTGTTATGTAAAAAGAAGACAGAGGAGCATTGCTAAGGCTCAAGATGGCCACTTTAGAGCTATTTTTCTAATAGAAATGCACGATTTCAGTAATTAAAGTATATTGCAAAAATCGTCAGTATCATTGCCCCTATGCACAAAAAAAAAACGTCAGTTAGGCTACTTTCACACTAGCGGCAGGGGAGTCCGGCAGGCTGTTCCGGTAGGTGAACAGCTTGTCGAATCCATCCTGCCGCTAGTTCACGTGTGCCCCCGGACTGCCACTCCATCCCAATTGACTATAATGGGTGCAGAGTTCCGGCTGCAGCGTTCGGCGAGAGGCAGCCAGACTAAAAGTACTGCATGTCGTACTTTTAGTCCGGCTGCCTCACGCCGTCCTACCACCGGAACTCCGCACCCATTATAGTCAATCGGGACGGAACTTTAGTCCGGGGGCACACGTGAGCTGGATGGATCCAACAGGCTGTTCACCCGCTAGAACAGCCTGCCGGACTCCCCTGTCGCTAGTGTAAAAGTACCCTTACACTTTAAAGGGTATTACCATCTGACCATTGCTCTTTAAATGATGTTACCATCTCAATATGCTATAAATGTCTGATGGGGTCAAACCCCCAAAAAAATTGTTGTCCCACCTGATGAGGTAGAATCTGAATGCAGGCAAAGAATGAATGGAGAGGTGTCCACAAGACTTTCTTCGATTACTGATATGGGGTAATGGTAACAGCCAAACAAGCATGCTCAGTTTTTTCCAGTATTTTCCACAGAACAGCTGAGGGTGGTCAACTCTACATTCAGTCACCTCGTGGATGTGGCGTTCTGTAGCCACCTAATCAGATTAGACATGGCTCATGGCACTCTTTTGGCATTCATACAGTCCATTATAGACTTGCATTCTTCATCGTATGTGCCAAATGTGATGAGAACATAGGCTTAGAGCTACCACTTATATTCTTCTAAGTTTTTTTTTTTATTTATTTTTTTACCTTTGGTCCAGTAAAGGCCTTTCCTTGTATATAAATACTGATAATCTATCCTCAGGAGGTGCTGTGGCCCCTTCCTTGGCCTGTGATGCCACGTCCATCAGCTGTGTGGCCTTTGTGCAGTCCGGTTCCATTCAAGTAAATTGAATTGCGCTGCAATACCAAGCACGGCCACCATACAGCGTATGGCACTGTGCGTGGTGTACTGTAGAGGCTGCTGCGCTAGTCCAAGCGCCTTTGCTCCATCAAAGCACAGATCGCTAAAAGTCAGACCCCCAATTGATGATTTGTCCTGAGGATAGGTGATCAATATTTAAATCCCAGGAAACCCATTTAATTTTAGCAGTTAAGGAATGTATCTGGTTGTCGCCGTAATTTTCACATAGATTTCTTTTCTGTCTCTTGCTAATTGTAAAAGATGTGAATGCAGGAAGACAGCTGCATCTTCATGATTAGAGTAATCACAGCACTGGCAATTTTATTTATTTTTTATATGAATATGCAAGAGATTAAAGAAGAAACAATCTCCCCTCGCTGGAAGTTGTCGGTGACAGGCGTTTGAAGCCTCTCTGGAAGTAGTTCTTGTTTACAATTAGATGTGAAATGTGTCAAAAAATAGTGAAGATATGAAAGGAGTTGTAGTCATTATCAAGCTGTCTTTTCACCAGAGATGTCTGGATAGTCTTTCTTCTTCCCAGATCATACACAATGATAAATTGTATTTGTGGGATGTTAGGTAGAATGAATGCATCTGCAATCACATTGTGTTCATCTAAGACTTTGCTGGGATTGAAATTATAATTATACAGAACAGTAGGGACCAATCCATTGTGTTATGCATTGCTCTCAGCAGGCTAGAAACAAGAGTATTTTTCAAGAAATGCCCCAAAATAGAATGTTTAAAGGGGTTCTCTGGGCTTTTAATACTGATGACCTATCCTCAGCTGTATCCTCGTCTTCGGAAAGGCGAGCGTGTCGCCTCCCTTCTCTCTTCTTGCTTGCTCCTGCTATGTCGAGCAAGAAGAGAGAGTTTAGACAGCGCGTGCATCTTCCCTTTATACAGCTGAACGGCGGGATTGCTGGGTGTCAGACCACCACCCATCTGATATTGATGACCTAGCCTGAGTATAGGTCATCAGTATTAAAAGCCCGGACAACCCCTTTAAAGAGGACCTTTCACCTGGATATCCTTAAAGGGGTTCTGCACTTTGTTTAAACTGATGATCTATTCTCTGGATAGATCATCAGCTTCTATAAGGTAGGATAATATTTAGATTAAAGGGGTTCTGCACTTTGTTTAAACTGATGATCTATCCTCTGATAGATCATCAGCTTCTGATCAGCGGGGCTCCGACACCTTGGACCCCCGCCGATCAACTGTTTGAGAAGGCAGCGGCGCTCCAGCAGTGCAGCGGCATTCTCACGGTTTACCGCAGGTCCAGTGAAGTCACGACTAGTATCACTGGCCTGGGCGCGGCTAAGCTCTGTTCCCCTGAATGGAGCTTAGCCCCGCCCAGGCCAGTTGATACAAGTCGTGACGTCACTGGGCCTGCGGTAAACAGTGAGAAGGCCATTGCACTGCTGGCGCGCCGCTGCCTTCTCAAACAGCTGATCGACGGGGGTGTCGGGGATAGATCATCAGTTTAAACAAAGTGCAGAACCCCTTTAATCTAATTATTATCCTACCTTATAGTGCGGCCCCCACTGATGTCTTGGCACTTTTTTTTTTTTTCTAAAGGACCCCCTTTTCGTCCGCTGTGGTCCCCGTATCTTTTGGCGCCTCATATGCTAATGAGGCGACTCGGATATACTAGGTGTGGACTTGTATTTCTCCTGGGCGCGGTTATCTTCTCCCTGGCTGCGAACGCATCCAATCAGAGCGCCCCGCTCTTAGCCAGGGAAAAGGAGCGCAAGTTCTCGCGAGAATCGCAGTTCCTTCTCCCATGAGAACTTGAGCTCATATCTTCTCATGCCTCTGCACTTGTGCCACGCAGGACATCAGGAAAGCTGAGTCACATTACATAATATAGTGACAACTAGCTTTTCTCCTGTTGTGAATGGCATATATGCAGAGGAATAGCCTGGGAAAGCTGAGTGACCTTCCCTCCACACATACACCTGCACTGTCCTCACCTACAAGCTGTCACTTACTTCATTTCTGGCAGGGTTGCAGCAAGCTAGAGGAATTAGGCATGGTGGAGCTCGCAGACGGGAGGCGGAGTTGGAGGTGGGAGGCGGGGCTAGCAGTCAGGAGGCAGTTAGGAAAAGAGACGGGAGCAATTAGGGGCGTGGCCTCTCCTCCACCGCGGCCCCCCTTCCTCAAGGGTCCCATAGCAGCTGCGTGGTCTGCCTATATGGTAGGTACGCCACTGGTGCAGAGTCATATTTTAAGCCATGCTCCTTTTCCACTAGGCCAAACCTCCTTGGTGAGAGTGATGGGGAAAAGTGTCTGAAACCCTTATTAAATGTGCCTGAGTACATTTATGATAGTATATCTGCCCCATTGTGTTATGTTAGTGAATAGTACATGTGTATATGTCACCTAGTTCTCCCTGTTCCCTGCCTCTAGGTTCTCTGTAAATGCTTGGAAAGTTCTTTAGTCCTCAAGAAAATCCTTCTACAGTAAAACAATTAATAGTGAAAAGAAGGAAAAGGGGGATGCAGGTATATCGGTATTCGGTAAAACAGTATGATCAAGATAGGGAAGTGGAAGTGAGGAGACATCTGATTGACATCCCCCAGCCCCCCCAGCAAGCACTACTGTTAAGTTTCCTCCATTTACAAATGGCAAATGAGGTTGCCTACTTTAGGCCTCTTTCACACGGGCATCATGGTTTTGGGCCGGATAAGATGCGGGTGCGTCACTGGAAAATGCACAATTTTTCCGCGCGAGTGTAACACATTTTAATTTGTTTTGCGCGCACGTGAGGAAAAATCGGCATGTTTGGTACCCGAACTTCTTCACAGAAGTTCAGGTTTGGGTTAGGTATTCTGTAGAATGTATTATTCTCCCTTATAACATGGTTATAAGGGAAAATAATAGCATTCTGAATACAGAATGCATAGTACAATAGCGCTGAAGGGGTTAAAAATAATAATAATTTAACTCACTTGTTCGCGCAGCCCGGCCTCTCTTCTGTCTTCTTCTTTCTTCAGGACCTGGGTAAAGGACCTTTTGATGACATCACGGCGCTCATCACATGATCAATCACCATGGTGATGGATCATGTGAAGGACCATGTGATGAGCGCAGTGACGTCACCACAGGTCCTTTTCCTACTGCACAGAAGAGAAGCATTAAAGGGGTTGTCCAGGTTCAGAGCTGAACCTGGACATCCCTCCATTTTCACCCCGGCAGCCCCCCTGACATGAGCATCGGAGCAGTTCATGCTCCGATGCTCTCCTTTGCCCTGTGCTAAATCGCGCAGGGCAAAGGCATTTTTCTGAGTTCCGGTGACGTACCGGGGCTCTCTATGGGGCTGACAGGAACCCCGGTGATGGGCGGGATTTGGCTCTGCCCTAGCCAGTAAAACGGCTAGGGCAGAGCTAAAGCCCGCCCCTCAGAGCCGGTGACGTCACCGAACACACTGCTGGGCGGAAGTTACCGCCCGGCAGTGTGTTATTGTAAACACAAGAGCCTGTGCCCTGCGCGATCTAGCGCAGGGCACTGGAGCGCATCGGAGCATGAGATGCTCCGATGCCAGGCTCAGGAGGGCTGCCGGGGTGAAAATAAGGGTATGTCCGGGTTCAGCTCTGAACCCGGACAACCCCTTTAAGAATGCTATTATTTTCCCTTATAACCATGTTATAAGGGAAAATAATATAATGATCGGGTCCCCATCCCGATCATCTCCTAGCAACCATGCGTGAAAATCGCGCCGCATCCGCGCTTGCTTGCGGATGCTTGCGATTTTCACGCAGCCCCATTCATTTCTATGGGGCCTGTGTTGCATGAAAAACGCACAATATAGAGCATGCTGCGATTTTCACGCAACGCACAAGTGATGCGTGAAAATCACCGCTCATGTGCACAGCCCCATAGAAATGAATGGGTCCGGATTCAGGGCGGGTGCAATGCGTTCACCTCACGCATTGCACCCGGGCGGAAATCTCGCCTGTCTGAAAGAGGCCTTAGTCATGCACCTTTTTGAAAATGAGCATCAGTTATAGGACTAGTGTGAAAAGTTTAGTACCATTTGTGGAAGCCTCACATGATAGGACAGATTTTTATCACCAAACAAAGAAGCCTGTTTTCAAATGTGACAGGCAAAAATCTTGAATAACGTGAAGAATTGATACAGCAAGTACAGATGTAGCAAAGTTAGCACACACACTTGGTGAGTTATCACATCTAGTTAACACGTTAGGACTGTGACTGAAAATTAGTTTAGCCGCTTTCAGACTGCGAGTTGACTACATGCATTGGGGTGGTCTGTGCATATCTCTGCAAGGAAAGTTCATGAACATTGTTACAGAGATGGCATCATGCATCTGTGTGATCAGACAGCCCACTGTTCGTAACAACAGGGCCCTCTATAGAGAAGGCGGAGGCAGTTTTTATCCCCCCCCCCCCCCCCACCTTTCCAATTGTTGTCAGTGGCAACTTCTTCACAACCCCCTCCTCCTGTGCAACCCCTACTCCTCTGACTACTCTAAGGCTGGGTTCACACCTGAGCGTTTTACAGCGCGTTCCTACAAAAAGGTTCTTGAGCTTCTTTGGGGCGTTTTGTCGCGCGTTCCCGTACATAGACTTTCGGGAACGCGCGACAATGGGCGTTCGCTTGTCTCTGTATGCGCGATTGTAAACGCCTGTACAATCGCGCATACAGAGCGCTCCATCGCGAACGCTCAGGTGTGAACCCAGGGTAACCCTGGGTTCACACCTGAGCGTTTTACAGCGCGTTCCTACGCGCTGTAAAACGCTCAACAAGGAGAAACCTGTGCTTCCCTATGGGAATGGTTCTCACCTGGGCGTTTTACAGCGCGTACGATCGCGCTGTAAAACGCCCGGCGCTCAAAAAAGTTCTTGAGCTTTTTTGGGGCGTTTTGTCGCGCGTTCCCGTACATAGACTTTCGGGAACGCGCGACAATGGGCGTTTGCTTGTCTCTGTATGCGCGATTGTAAACGCCAGTACAATCGCGCATACAGAGTGCTCCATCGCGAACGCTCAGGTGTGAACCCAGGGTAAATCACTCTCTCAGACTAGGCCCAGCATCCGCTCTGTCCATGTCCTGCAGTGTCTCTCTCTCTCTCTCTCTCTATATATATATATATAATGTCATTATATAATACTGTTGAGACAATAAAATCTTTTAGTACTCCCCCTGGGTGGGCCCCTTCTAAGTCCGGGCCCCAAAGCAGCCACTTCCCCTATAGCTACGCACCTGATTGTTGTATACACATTGCTCAATGAGCACTGTATGTACAGATCAAAGAGTGGCAACCACTTTCTGCTTCGGTCCCAGTGGTCAGTTTATCCCCAGGTAACTGCACAAGCTGCTGGGTCTTAGTAGACCCAGATCAGCTCTATAGTGATACATTAAGGCACTGCAAATACTCTGGGATTTGTGTTCCCTCTGTAATTGAGGCTAATATGTGAGCCCCAGTTACAGGAGAAATCAGCTGTAGAGGGAGATTTATGACAACTGGTTCAAAGGAAAACTGGATTAGTTGCCCATATCAACCAAACATATTCCAGTTTACATTTTTCAAATCAGTTTAGGTACAAATCTGCTGACAGATGCCCTATAAAGAGAATGTTTCAATAGTTAGAGATAAGTATGTAGAATAGAAATATTGTTTGTTTTTTGTTTAAATATTGTAGTTAATTAGTATTTATTTTTAAACTTTCCTGGGATTTGGACATATTGGAGACACACACTTCCTTCCTGCATTGCCTGTATAGACGGTGCAAGCAGCGGTGGTATGCTTCATGCAACTGGAAATTGAGAGAAGCAAGTCATGGGAGTGCTAGATTTGGAGCCTTATATGTGTGTATGTTACTACCCCGCCTCATCTAGGCTGTAAGTTTCACAGTAGAGCTGTCAATTAGGGGTGGGCGAATCGTGCTTCGGATCCAAGATCCAAAGTCGATTTGTTTCCCCAACTTCGTTTTAATCCTGTACGGATACTTACAGCATTAAAATGTATGTGCTGCACTGAGGCAAAATTAGACTTCGGTGAAGAACTTCCATCTTCGATTCTAGCAGCACATACATTTTATTGTTGTATGGAGACAGTTGAGCAACAAATCGACTTTGGATCTTGGATCCGAAGCGCGATTCGCTCACCCCTACTGTCATTGCTGACCATGTCCCAGTGTACACAGCAAGCTGACAATACAAAAGCAAACACACAATGTAATGGCACTCTATAAACATATAGATACATTTTACTAATGCTGTATGATCTATAAAGTATATGAGGTAGATGGCAAATCATTTTTATCACAATAATTTGTGCCCATCCCTTATGGTAAGGGTGGTCTTTTTTAGATGGGACCCTATTCTAAAATGGCTCCTCTCCTTGTACCTACAGGTCTCAAATTCAGGGAAAGTAGGATCCAGCTATGTACTGCGAGTGTTCAATGTTTGGTGCTGTGACCTACAAACTACATGCAGATGTTCCGCAGAACCTAAAGCCCCAGCCCTGCAAGGCACCAGTGCTAACCACTGAGCCATTTTTGAAGATTTCTTAATCTTTCTCATCATTCCCTAAACCTTTCATTCAGCACCTATTCTCCAGCTTAGTTACACCATATTCTCTAGTGCAGAGGTTACTTTTTGTAAAGGTCCAAACCTGGGTCTGCTGTTGGGTGAAGGTCTGAGCCACAAAAAATTGCCCAAAAATGACAATACCAGTGGAGTGCTCTTCAACGGGTTGTTTTTAGTTTTTTTTAGAATAAGCCACTCCTCTAATCCCAACCAATCCCCTTAGTGCCGCAATACAATAAGCATTTCCCATTAGTGCCGCCTCACAACAGTGATTCTCTTAAGTGACCCCCCCCACCCCAGACAGAAATGATGGAGCACATTTATTAAGATGGGCCTTTTAGACGCCGGTCTTAATAAAGGCCCTGTGCTGGCGGTGGATCTGCCGGAGTTATGAAGAGGCGCAGGCCTCTCCATAACTTCGGCGCATCCAGCGCCAGTTCTGAATATTAGATGGCTTCCAAGCTGTCTCACATTTAGACCATTTTCTACGCCTAAAACAGCCCGGCCCTTCCCTGCCCGCACCACGCTCATAATCTTAGACCTGTCGTGGACAGGGTGAAGTCGCAGATAGCGCCATCTGCGCCTGAAATACACCTAATTTAGGCGTATTTCAACTTTGTAAATGACCCCCAATGTAAATGCCCCACACACAAAATGAGTCCCCCCCCCAAATAAAGGGATACCCTCTAAGCCCCCACACATAGTGCCCCTAAGAGAACATCAGGGAGACAAATGCCTCCCTGCCTCACGCTCGGTGGTTCAGTGCAAGCAGGCAGGATGCAGTGATGTCATTGCACCTGCTTCTCTGAGCCGCTCTGTGCTGTGCTGTCTGTGACTCGGCGTACCTGCTTGCGCTGAACCGTGGCTGGCAGGGGGAGGGTCAAGCAGGAAGCTTACAGCTCCCTAGTTCATCACTGTATTCAACTGTATCTGCTTCCTGACACAGATGCAGTTGAAAGCTGGCGGCCATCGTCTGGATTCAGACCAGAGTCCACCTGTTGGGTGCCCCCACTGTAGTGTATCCACTGTTCCTAACTCCCTGCTCCTAATTATGCTTTGTCACTCATCTCATGTAAGGTCTGCTGGCCTGTATATCACTGTCCTCCATTTATTTTATATGCAGTCACTGTATTATTCTTTTTATGTTTTACCCTCTGACAAATTGGTGGGAAGTAATGTGGATGTTTAGTTCCTGTAAATCCACATCATTGAGACACAAGGGAAATATTCAGAGAACGTTTGTATCAATCGGACAAAACAACAATATACTGCCCGTTGCCCATTATGGAAATGGTCTGTAACTGGAATTTGATGTGTGAGTGCTGCCTGAATCAATGAATGATCTATCTCTGCTTGCTCTTGTCTTACTGATCAGTGAATAATTCATTGTATCCATTAATAGTATTATGGATTAATGAGATTGGTTCTACATCTATATGAGAGGTTGCCGTATCTGGTCATTCTGAACAGCTCTTTAGGCTTCAACTTTTCTAAAGCGGTATTCTGGCCTCACAATATTAAAGGGGTTGTCTCATCATGGACAATTGGGACATATCGCTAGGATATGCCCCCATTGTCTTATAAGTGCGGGTCCCACCGCTGGGACCCACACCTATACAGAGAACGGAACCCCAAAAGTGATGGAGGGCGCACTGCGCATGTGCAGCCTCTCTCAATTCATTTTCTATGGGGTCGCCGTAAATAGCCGAGCGCTGGCTCGGCTATTTCCATCAAGCCCATAGAAGTCAACGGGAGCAGTGGCCAGTCATGCATGGTGTGCTCTCATTCATTTCTTTGGGGAGCCGGCTTGGTTGTGGCAAGACCGGAGTCCATCACCTTTCAGGGCTCCGTTCCCAATATAGGTGCAGGTCCCAGCAGTGGGACCTGCACCTATAAGACAATGGGGGCATATCCTAGCCATATGCCCCCGTTGTCTATGATGAGACAACCCTTTTAATGGCCTATCTTTAGGATAGGTCAGCAGTATCCTTTCATTGGGGGGGTCAGACTCTCCTCACGGGTTTGCCAACACGTTTTCTGAATAACAGCAGTGATGCATAGTAATTACAGCTTTGTTCTATTAAAGGGACACTGAAGCCTGAAAAGCTAGAAAAATGAAGCATAACCTGCTCAGGAAATTTTGGCTGTAGTCCTTTCTTCATGGACAACTGCTGCAGAAGGCAGTTACATATACACACTGTATATATCTTGCAGTCAGTGAAGTGCCTCTTTTTCCCCTGCCTCTCCATCTTCGTCTGGAGACCGGCTCTGTGCACCAGTTTCAGCTCACAGACAGGAAGTTCTGTCCCTGTTACAGGTCCATATAATTTATTTATTTTACTGACTTGTATAGCACAAACATATTCAGCAGTGCTTTACAGGCATCATCATTATTACCCAGCTTTCCCAGGACCCTGAATGACAAATCTGTCTACCTATAGTACTATGTCAAAGTGATAACTGAGCATATACAATGTATGTAGTTTGATCTCCAGCATATTACTATATGCTACCCAGCTTTCCAAAGCTGCTGAAAAGCAAATCTGCACAATTATTAAAGGATAACATTTAGACCCTAATTTCAATTTTTATATGTGTAGTTACTAATAACATGATATTCCAGAATCAGTTACTATTAGACTGACTTACCCCATATTTAATAAGATTCAGCCCTTAGCAACCAGTCTGCATAAAACTGAAATCTCACTATTCAATTAAGATGGCCGCCACTGCCCTCACCCTGAGGCTAATCCCGCCTAGCCAGTAACAATAGCCCCCCAAAAGTGTCAGTAACCCGAGCCCTCCCCCTAAAGGGTTAATCTCCTGCAGCACAAAGGGGTCCTCTTACCACATGTTGCTTTCATTTATACACCGAGCAGACGGCAGATCTCCCTTCCCTGCTCTGCGCTGCTTCAACTCTGCATTCTCCAACTCTGCTGAGTGAGGGAGCGTCTGCCAAGCGCAGGGACAGGGAGAAGTGCACACAGCCCAGGCACTGTTCTCAGCTGCTGGGGAGGACCTGGCTTTAATCATTTACCTACAGTCCCTGGCTGTCAGTAATCTGACCCTGCAGGCTGCTGCTTCTGCGTCCTCTGTCCTTCAACACATAGACGGACCTGCATAGCAACCTGATTTTAAGCAGAGGTAAAAGTAGGCAGTACAGGGAACAAAACTGTGGAATTAAGGGGTAATTGAGTACACAGTGAAAAGTTGAAATAGGGCCACCAAGGAGATATTAATCACCACAATCCAATACTCCAAAAATAAAATAAAAAAATACGACAGTTAGGGTCCATTCACACGTCCGCAAATGGGTCCGCATCCATTCCACGGACCCATTCATTTTCTATGGGGGCGGAATAGATACGGACAGCACATAGTGTGCTATCCGCATTTGCAGAGCGCGGCCCCTATCTACAGATCCGCAGCTCCACAAAAGATAGAACATGTCCTATTCTTGTCCGCAGCTGCCGACAAGAATAGGCATTTCTATAGGGGTGTCGGGCGGGTGTGTTGCGGACCCGCAAATTGCGGGTCCGCAACACACCACGGACCTTTGAATGGAGCCTTATCCTTTAAGTGAAAGGAACAATTATTACTGCACAACTGGGCAGATTAGCTACTCTTCTGTGTGTTCTATAGTTTGGGAATCTTTTTTTTGTTTATTATTATTAACTAAAAATGGCCACACTCACTGGGTAGGCAATAATTAACCAGACTAAATTCAGGCCCTTCCTCCTAAACTTCCTGGCTCCCGTGCACTAGCATTAGAGGGGGAAGGGGGGGGGGGGGCAAACACATGGCGGCAGCCTGAGAGAACAATGCACTGCTTTTCTATTGTATTTTTCGTGATCTGCAATTGTGATATCTGACGAAATGGGCAAATAAAAGACACATAAGGAGATTATGTTCCGTTTTGTTAGTTGTTCTTTTTTTTTCTTCTTGTTTGGATTCTGGGTTTAGTGACCCTTTAAAGTGAACCAAACAAATCTGTAATTACCATGCAACATCATTACTGTTGGACTGCTTTTGATCTGATATTGATGGTCTTTCCTGAGAATACACCATCAGTATTGTGAAACTGGAATACCCCTTTAACGTGGTTATCTTATAGTAAATTGACAACAGGAGGTTGGAGTGGATATCTGAGATTTAAAGACGCTCTTCCACAAAATATTTAATCATCTGGCATGTTAGTAGAGTAGGTAAATAGAAATATTAATATTACTGGATTAACTACATCGGTCCTGGCCCTTACTGTACCACGGGACCACCATCCAGACTTACTCAATCTTACAGCATCTTATGAGTGGATCGGAAGGCGCTTTCTTTATTCTTTCCTTATGAGACCTTAAATGCAGTGCCTCACACCAGGGAGGCTTGTCTATTACAAATTATTAAATATTAAAAGACCAAACATGCAATGCGACAACTCACTGCAATATAGAGTACAAAATTGCATAATAATTACAAGTGCTACACTATAAGTGAGAGATACTTGGCAAATCGTTTTGTACAAAATTATTTGAGCCCGTCTGCCGCACGTCAAGGCAATCTCTCAATGGCTTCAGTGAGTGAGGGGGAGCAGGCCTGACTATGTACTAACACTAATTAAAATCAGCCTATAGGGCAGACAGGATGGTCAGGAGTGCATGACTGAGGAGGCAGCCACACCTCCAGTACAAACTGCAAAGAAAAGCCAAAAAAGGGGGTCAGTCTGCACATCCCAAACCGCAGGAGCACATTGCTATGGCAGGGAACAACGCTAAAAGACAAAACATGCAATGCGACAACTCACTGCAATATAGAGTACAAAATTGCATAATAATTACAAGTGCTACACTATAAGTGAGAGATACTTGGCAAATCGTTTTGTACAAAATTATTTGAGCCCGTCTAACAGAGATCGCCTTGACGTGCGGCAGACGGGCTCAAATAATTTTGTACAAAACGATTTGCCAAGTATCTCTCACTTATAGTGTAGCACGTAATTATTATGCAATTTTGTACTCTATATTGCAGTGAGTTGTCGCATTGCATGTTTTGTCTTTCAATGTTGTTCCCTGCCATAGCAATGTGCTCCTGCGGTTTGGTATGTGCTGAATGACCCCCTTTTTTGTCTTTTTTTTTATTATTAAATATACCTAGACTAGGGTCTCCAAACCACGTTTCTTAGGAAGTAATGGGGTTCATTGGAACTAGGTTAGGGGTTCCCAGAATACAGGCGCAGCAGTTGCCTGATATGACTGGCATGCGCAGGCAAACCAATTTAAAAATCTTGGTCAGAATAATGATTTATAAAATGTCTACACTAAGTTTTTTTGAGGTGAGATGAGAATGGGAGTAGTAGTTTCCTGGAGAGAAAACTTTTCATTGGTACATTGGGAAACACTAGCTTAGACCAATGTGAGTTTTAAGCACTTTGTGGAATATTATTAGCATTGTATCAAGTATAATAATAATGCAGACAAATACAAGGTCCAAGTACTAAGTAAGGTGCTGAGAAAATCCAGGGTACAGCATCAGAAAAGCATGTTAGCAGGCAGGCTTAGAGAATTGGATGCATTCCTGCTCCAGCTAATACCGAATGCTTATTAGCATCCTACTTGGCTGAAAACCTTGGGATGGAGCCAGGCTGGAGATGCCTGAACATGAACCTGAGGATAGTGTGACAACATTAAAGTGACTTAAACATCTCTAACGTGCTGTGGATAAAGTCCAAACTGGCATGTAGTGACTAAGGATTAACTGCAGAACGAAGTACACAAAATGGCTCACCAGAAATGGCAAATCCTACAGTGCTGTGAAGAAATATCATCTGTGGTTCTTCAGCACATTCAAGAAGACTGGATTAAACGTTTAACCATGTGCATCCGGCAGAATGGTGGACACATAGGACATGGCATGCTAAGCATTTTAGGAAATTTTGACCTTGCTTAATTTCTAAACAGGTAAAGATAAGTTAAAACTGACACAGTAAATTCTACCCAAAATTGATATATCACATCACCCCCTTCCCATTGGAAAAAACCGAGCTGAATTCAATATGGTGGATTTCAAAATGGCGGCCGAAAAACATTTCCTCCAGCAAATAATGCTCTATCAATTAATACTGGTCAGTCATTGGAATTACATTTTCTACAAATTACATCAGTTATAAGGGTGTGTACAGACTTTTGCTTCGCCCTTTATATAAAATATAATACAAATGACTTGGAATGGAATGATGACTGCATCTTTTCTATCAGTATTATAATCTACCAGCAATTATAGTAGTGTCCACAGTATAATTTGTAATATGGAGCATTATCATGTCATAAATCATGATATCATTATTATTATGAATCTTATCATTTATGTTTTATCAATTCCTACAAAATGAGACCTTGGAAAAAAGTTAAAGGGAACCAGTCACATTGTGCATGCAGCCCTACCTTCAGCATGTTATAGAGCTGGAGGTGCTGAGCAGATTGATACACGGTACATATAGTTTTGTAGCAAATGACTGCATAACTTTATTTAAATATCTGTCCTTTTTATGTTTAGGAGTCCAGTGGGTGGTCCTAATCAGAGACTGACAGCTAAAGTCAGGTCCATAAATATTGGGACATTGACACAATTCTAACATTTTTGGCTCTATACACCACCACATGGAATCTGAAATGAAATGAACAAGATGTGCTTTAACTGCAGACTGTCATCTTTAGTTTGAGGGTGTTTACATCCAAATCAGGTGAACGGTGCAGGAATTACAACAGTTTGCATATGTGCCTCCCACTTGTTAAGGGACCAAAAGTAATGGGACAATTGGCTTCTCAGCTGTTACATGGCCAGGTGTGTGTTATTCCCTCATTATCCAAATTACAATGAGCAGATAAAAGGTCCAGAGTTCATTTCAAGTGTGCTATTTGCATTTGGAATCTGTTGCTGTCAACTCTCTAGATGAGATCCAAAGAGCTGTCACTATCAGTGAAGCAAGCCATCATTAGGCTGAAAAAAACAAAACAAACCCATCAGAGAGATGGCAAAAACATTAGGTGTGGCGAAAACAAGTTTGGAACATTCTTAAAAAGAAGGAACGCACCGGTGAGCTCAGCAACACCAAAAGACCCGGAAGACAACTGTGGTGGATGACCGAAGAATTCTTTCCCTGGTGAAGAAAACACCCTTCACAACAGTTGGCCAGATCAAGAACACTCTCCAGGAGTTAGGTGTATGTGTGTCAAAGTCAACAATCAAGAGAAGACTTCACCAGAGTGAATACAGAGGGTTCACCACAAGATGTAAACCATTGGTGAGCCTCAAAAACAGCAAGGCCAGATTAGAGTTTGCCAAACGACATCTAAAAAAGCCTTCACAGTTCAGGAACAACATCCTATGGACAGATGAGACCAAGATCAACTTGTACCACAGTGATGGGAAGAGAAGAATATGAAGGAAAGGAACTTCTCATGATCCTAAGCATACCACCTCATCAGTGAAGCATGGTGATGGTAGTGTCATGGCGTGGGCATGTATGGCTGCAAATGGAACTGGTTCTCTTGTATTTATTGATGATGTGACTGCTGACAAAAGCAGCAGGATAAATTCTGAAGTGTTTCGGGCAATATTATCTGCTCATATTCAGCCAAATGCTTCAGAACTCATTGGATGGCGCTTCACAGTGCAGATGGACAATGACCCAAAGCATACTGCAAAAGTAACCAAAGAGTTATTTAAGGGAAAGAAGTGGAATGTTATGCAATGGCCAAGTCAATCACCTGATCTGAATCCGATTTGAGCATGTATTTCACTTGCTGAAGACAAAACTGAAGGGAAAATGCCCAAAGAACAAGCAGGAACTGAAGACAGTTGTAATAGAGGCCTAGCAGAGCATCACCAGGGATGAAACCCAGCGTCTGGGGATGTCTATGTGTTCCAGACTTCAGGCTGTAATTGACTGCAAAGGTTTTTCAACAAAGTATTAAAAAGTGAAAGTTTGATTTATGATTATTATTTTGTCACATTACTTAACAAGTGGGAGGCACATATGCAAACTATTGTAATTCCTACACCGTTCACCTGATTTGGATGTAAATACCCTCAAATTAAAGCTGACAGTCTGCAGTTATAGCACATCTTGTTCATTTCATTTCAAATCCATTGTGGTGGTGTATAGAGCTAAAAATGTTAGAATTGTGTCGATGTCCCAATATTTATGGACCCGACTGTATCTTTCTATGCACACTGGGAATGTTTGTCAGTCACTAAATGGAACCACCCAGTGGAAACAGAAAGAGCAGAGGCAGTTCTCCAGACCCCAAAAAAATTACCAGGAGCCATTGGCTCCTAAACAAAAAAAGTCGCCAAATTTAAAATGCACATAATTAAAAAAAGGACTTGACAGAGAAGATGAGACGCAGGTCACAGTAGTAAGCCAGCACTACATATAGGAGAATACAGCAACCCATACCTCTCGCATTCAGTGACATCTTTTGGGGGACAAGGTGACAACAAATGGCGAATTGCGCGGTTTTGATTTTTTTTTCTGTTATGGCCTTCACCAGAGCGGAAATATTTTTTTATATTTTAATAGCTCACACTTTTTTCGGATGTGGCGATATGCAACATGTTTATTTTTTATTGTTTGTAAATTTTATATGTAAAATTGGGAAAGGGGCGATTTAAACTTTTAGTATTTTTTTTTTTTTTTTTTTTACTTTTTATTTAATAACCATTTCCCCCTTAGGGGCTATAACCTGGATCTTCTCATCCCTTGTCCTATTCACCCCGATAGAGCTGTATTAGGGTGAATAGGACTTCACTCTCCCTGCTGCCCTGTGCATAGTACACACAGCAGCTGGGAGATTACCATGGCAGCCAGGGCTTCAGTAGCGTCCTGGCTGCCATGGTAACCAATCGGGCCCCAGCAGTGTAATCTGCCACTGCCACCAATGGAGGATAGGGGACCCTGTGGCCACCATATAACAATGAGGGGGTCCTGTGGCCACTGCGCCACCAATTATACTAATACTAAGGGGGGGGGCCCACTGCGCCACCAATGAATGTAATTAAAGAGGAACTTTCATGGGTCCAAAGAATATGAAATAAGTAGCAGGCTACATAGAGTGGTGCCCAGGGATCTAAGTGCACTTACTATTATTCCCGGGCGCCACTCCGTTCGCCCGCTGTGGCCCCCAGTATTTTCAACATTCAGAGCACGGAGGAGGAGACACCAGTGTCTCTCCTTCTCCCTGAAGGCAGCGCTGTCCAATCGCAGCTCAGAGGCAGGGAGAAAAAAACGTGCTCTGAATGTTGAAAATACCGAGGGCCACAGCGGGCGAACGGAGCGGCGCCCCGGAATAATAGTAAGTGCACTTAGATCCTTGGGCGCCGCTCTCTGTAGCCTGCTACTAAGTTCATATTTTTTGGACCCATGAAATGTCCTCTTTAACTCATTTATACAAGTGTCAGCAGCGGTATCACAGACCCGGCACCCGGCCTCAATAACGGCAATTACCCGTATCGCATGCCCTGTTATTGAGCTTGTAGTAATATGTTTTACATTCATTGGTGGCGCAGTGGCCACAGCTCCTCCCCTCCTCCTTCCTGCTATCTCCCTATTGGTGGCAGTGGCGGCCACGTAACAGTGGGGAGGGAGGGACTCCTTCCTTCTCCACTGTGGTAGTGAAGAGCATGGCGCTTGCGTTGTTCTTTAACTGATACTAGGCTGCGCAGCAGCGCGGCGGTCCAGTCTTGTCGCCATCTGCAAATTTTAAGGCGCATTGGCGACCGTTTTGGTCGCCATCTGGAGCCCTGAGAGGTTGAATAAAATACAAATTATACTGATATGTTTCCACAAAACTATATCAATCTGCTCCTTTCCATAACATGCTGCCTTCAGATCAGACACCATGTTGAGCATGATAGTATTCCCATTAAGACAATTTAAATGACCACACCAGATTTTCAGTTTTCTACCATTAAAACATTGGGGGAGATTTATCAAACTGGTGTAAATTAGAACTGGTTTAGTTGCCCATAGCAACCAATCACATTCCACCTTTCATTTTCCAAAGGAGCTTTGAAAAATGAAAGGTGGAATCTGATTGGTTGATATGGGCAACTAAGCCTGTCCTGCTTTACTCTGCAGTGTACTTGTTTTAAATGGAATGTGTTGTCAGAATATTACAGTATGTTTGGCTCCATAACATGCACCTAGGATTTAGAGGAGGAAAGTAAGAATTTTTTTTTTTTCAGCAGACACATTAGATCCCCATTCCTCATCAGACCCCAAATTAGATCCCCATTGCTCTTCAGACCTCAGACCTCTAAATCAGGTCCCAATTATGTATCAGATGTCTGATCAGACTTAAAAATAAATAAATGAACTTACCTCTCCTGCTCTGGATGGCACCGCCACTCGCAAGATGTAGCATGCTCTTCCTGCACTCGCCGTCGCTGGTGTTCTGCCGGCTTCGCACAGCATCGTCCTGACACTACGTCCTGACACTGTACGCAATTAGGACACAGCACAGCAAGCGATTCACAGAATCCCAGGGAGAGGCGAGTACAGCCAGCACCAGAAGTGTTTTCACCGTTCACTGGTCCTTCTGTGTACTAATGAACACTTCCATAATGGAAGTGTTCCTTAGTATTTGCTTTATAAGAAGCACTGCCATTACCCCACCACCACCACATTTGGAGGAAATAAGTGTATCTTATGGAGCGAAAAATACGGTACCTGTTGTTTGAATCAAGTTTTTACTGGAAACATTTTTTCACACTGACTTCTGGTTTGTAGAGAGAACTTTTTAAGTTTTTGCTGTGTACATACACTGTGGTCAGGGACAGAATACATTGCGTGGATAAGTGAAGGATTACAATAAAAATAAAAAAAACTTTAGGCAAGTAGCAGAAAATCACACTAATAAGTGACAGAGCTTCCTCCTTCTCCTCCCTGCACCATGACCTTGGCACTAGACACAGAGCACACCCACAACATTCTCCCATAGAAGTCAATATTAGTTTCTTCTTTCCAGGTGCCTGCTGCAAAGCAAATCTCTGGGACTACTCAAAACTGCTGCATGATCAAATAAAGGAGAGCATGGAAACAAATTTATACCCAAATTAAAACAAATTAAAAAAAAGCATGCTTTAGAAAATGTTTTAAATTAGTAGAATAGACTTAGGGGTTTTCCGGAACCTAAAAATCTCAGGATAGATCATCAATATCTGATCGTGGGGTCCAACTCCTGACTCCTACACCATTCACTGTGAGCGCATTGGCGTCTCCTCTGCCTGCGACGTCACTTTTATCACACCATACAGCACTTCGGGCCTCAAAGATACCTTTATCAGGCTTTTTTCTTTGAGGTCGACACGTCACATGGTGCTTTAGATGAAGGCAAAATAAAACAGATTTTGGAGGGAATGCAGACGTTTTCTCTTCATTGGTGCCATCCTAAAGATAGGTCTTCAATATTTAATTCCCATGAAGAAAAGTTTAAATAACATATGCACTTATAAACTCTATATATACTGGAAAGCAGTCGATTAAAAACTTTCCTGTTGCTAAGAGCAGGAATGTAATGCTGTAAGTGTTCACCCTCTTCACAACAAACACGGACTCCGCTTGTCACGTTTTCCTTTGTGAAATCAACTTAGGAACTGAAGTTAAAAATCTAATTAGCGTCTGACACTTGTCAAAGCCGCTACCCACACAAGAGCAGAGCAGCACTGTGAGCCCTTTTTAAATCCAAAACCAATGAGAACACTCCGGTAATGTCCTGCATTTTCTGTGTGTGACAAATTGGCAAGGAGAGAAAGACGTGTTCTCGGTAATATTGATGCCTTGAGCTTAAAGGGAACCTGTCGCCTCCAAAAAACCATCCCAAGCCGCCAGCAGTACGTAACAGTAGCCAGCAGCGTGTTTCAGACGATAATTTTCTTCCTGAAGGCAGATGCGGCTGAAGCTCAGAAAACGTTCTTTAATCCCCTGCCCGGCGCGCTTCTCTAGTCATGCTAGAAGTCAAGGGGGCAGCGGCCTCCTTGTTTCAAGTTAAGATAACCACGCCGCCTTCCCTGCCCCTTCGCTGTGACTGACAGCGCTTATGCAGAGAGTTCGGCAAAGCCAGCCTAACTGACGGCTGTCACTCACAGGGAAGGGGGCGTGGTAATCTTGACTTGAAGCAAGGAGGCCGCTGCCCCCTTGACTTCAAGCCTGACTAAAGAAGCGCATCGGGCAGGGGATAAATGTTTTGAGCTTTAACCGCATCGGCCTTCAGGAAGAAAATTATCGCCAGAAACGCGCTGCTGGCTACTGTCACATACTGCTGGCGGCTTGGGATGGTTTTTGGAGGTGACAGGTTCCCTTTAATGTAGCAGAGAATTGTCCTTGGAGGATTAAAAGCTAAAACCATTTGGAATTGTGTAACTTCAGTATCCATTGGATACTGTTTTTATTGGATGTCAATACAATATGATGGATATCCCAGCTTTCCTGAAGGATACATTCAGATATCTAGATAGAAATGTTGTCTTCCAGTCCATTCTCTACAAGTGCAATGTGTTTCTCAGTTGTGTATTTGTGCTTTGAAGCCTTGTGCCCTTTTGTATGTGAAGAACATGGCGTACGCCGTATCCCTCTCACAAGTTTTTTATTGTTGTTGGCCCAATTTGATGCTCCCATGATGGTCCTCCAAATAATAGCATATTCCGCAGCTCTTCACAAATTAATACACAAGTAAAATGTCAAGTAATCAAAACAAGGTAAAAAAAACAATGAGAGGTCCTGTTCATAAGAGCTAACAGTCTAACTGCAATGGCAGGGGTGACATAGTAGGTACATGGTGCAAATTTTGTCCAGGAGGCCAGCCCCCTGTATTGGGATGGGGAATATAAATAAAGCTGCATATATATTAGCCATTGAGTGACAAAAAATGCAAAGTGCCTCAACAAGGGTGGTTACAAGGACAGGGTAAAATGAAGATATTGGTGGCCAGGACAGGGTGTGTAAAGACCATGGACTTCTGTTATGTGATGGAAACACGCAAGAAACACTATACTTATGTGATATTGTTTAATTGTACCGACCTGGAGAATGAAAATAAAAGGTCACTTTTACCGCATCGGAAAATCTATAAAACCTGTGGCAGAAATGTGTTTTATAATTCCACTCCACTTGAAAAGTTTTCTTGATTCCCGCAGCATTGTATACAACTGTACATGGTGCCATTAGAAAGTTCAACTTGTCCCGCAAAAAACAAACTCTCATACGGCTATGTGAATGGAAAAGTAAAAAAGTTATTGCTTTTGGAAGGCTGAGAGTAAAAATTGAAAATGGCCCGGTCCTGAAGGATAGAATACCAATTAGTGAGTTGTAGTAATCCACACAAGAAACGATCAGGGTCTTGATTAGTGCCTTTGGCAGTGTCATTGATGAGGTAGGGTGGGATCCTAGAGTGTTTTTAGGGCAAGGCAACAGGATTTGCCAGTGGATTAAATGTCATGAAGAAATTGCAGATCAGAATCGCCAACCTCTAAGCTCCCAGGGTTTTAAAATCTTGTGAAAGAATTGCTCCTTATTCACCACTATTTTATTTGAATAGAATAAAAAAACAAATTATTAGCATTGCAAAGATGACTACAGTAAATTTCATATAATGATCTTGCATGTGGCCAGCCCCTTACAGGAGAATAAAAGAATCTTTGTAACCTTATCTTAAAATTAATAGTCTTTCTCCATGGCTAAATCCATCTTGGAAGAGGAGATGGACCATTAGCTCACTGAACAAGCAGATTCCATGCGGTCTATGGAGAGGGGATGGGGGAGAAGAGCTAAGGGAGAGAGAAACAGAAGCATCTTTACAGACATTATGCTGCAGATAATAGCAAGTATTTTATTGTCTACTAGCTACAGGATTCGCATCTACACTGCTCAGTACTTTGCTATAATGTCTTGCATACTGCTGCAGCTTTTCTGTGTATGAGGGATAGTGATAGGAGAACAAGATCTGCTCTAGTTTCTGCGTACCATGTATGGGAGACCTCATAGCAGTTAGTCCCAACACACTAGCTCAGAGACAACTGAGAAGTAGACATAGAGCCTTCAGAGGGGAAACTGGTGAAAGCGTCATATGATGCTCAGATATAGGATTATTCCTCATGGCCATGTACACTTTAAGAACTGCTTTTGAGTGAGAAAAAACTGAAAAAGTTGGGAACAACTGTTCTGGAACTGTTTTAGCAGGCTGGAGACTTGATGGTTTGTTTTATAGTCACTTAAAAATTACATTTTCAGATAGTCTAGCATGACGAATTCCAAAGCACTCTTATTGTCTACATTGGTAAAATTATGTTCAGTTTATAATAATTAAAAATGTCTGCTCTACATAGTATTTTAAAGTGGCTTTTTCAGCATGATCAACCCTAATAAACCAGTGAATAAACCAGTAATATGTAGAATTGCTTTCTAAGCATAGAAATCGACTCCTCACATTATGGTAAGGCTACAGTACATAGTGTATATGATTTGTACATGCTAAGACTAGGGTTGTCACGATACCAAAACAGAACTAGGTGCGGCACCAAGGGGTTAATTGCCACAGATTGCAGTGCCTTGTCATAGAGGTCGGGTGCCGGGTATGTGATTCTGCCGCCGGAACCCACCGCCTATATTTGAATTAATAGGTTAGTTATCTTCCTTGGTGGTGCAGTGGCCACATCCCCTCCCCTCCTCCTCTCCTCTCTTTACATTGGTGGCAGTGGCAGCAGCGGCACGGTGGAGAAGGAGAGACTCCCTCCTTCTCTACTGTTCTGCTGAAGAGAACATGGCGCGCGCTGCTCTCAGCACGCGCCATGTTCTCTAAAACTAGGCTGCGCAGTAGTATCGGTAAATGCCATATCCCGGTATGGAATCGATCCGGGTACAAAAGTATTGATTGGGTATCGATGCACAGCTCTGCCCTCACCATGCTGAGTACTCCAAGAATTCAGCCCCGCCCCCTAGTGCTCCAACTTGTTTGTTTGCATATTAATAAAAATGTATATATCTCTGCAGCTGTTTAGCATAGAGACAAAAGAAAGATATAATTTTAATCAGCATGACACATTATACTAGGCAGTATGCCTGGTTTAATATGGTTTGGTCATGCTAACAGAGCCTCTTTAAGACCTTCATGATAAGTACATGCCAGATAGTAATAAATCTGTACAGTGCATTCATAGATTATAGTTGGGTATAAAATCACCAAAACATGACATCACGGCAGCAGCCGGGCGGAGAAAAGGAGCAACTGCATTGGAATCGTCTTGAAAGCAGATTAGCATTTTGCAGAGAGGTACTAGTAGGCTCTTAAAATCCTTGGGGCACCAAAAGGGCTCTGCAAGAGCCGAGTTGTTGATCTCTGGTGCTAAGAGACCCAGGACACTGGGCAAACGTCCCAGGGCTCATGCCCCTAATGCCAGTTGTTAGCAGCATAATATATGTGATTTATGTCAGTAACTACTGACAAAGTTGAATTCGTCTTCACTATTTCTGTATATGATTAAATAAAACTTAGCCGGTCCTGAAAAGAAGTCATTCAGTAACCTACCGTATTTATACTGTACCTTGTGATATTCATGTTAAATTTCTGCATTTGGTTTGCTGGCTCCTCAACCTACAGTCATCTTAACCACTTCACGAACGCCTATTGCAGTGATGGCGAACCTATGGCACGGGTGCCAGAGGCGGCACTCAGAGCCCTCTCTGTGGGCACCCGCTCCTTGGAAAAAGTCTATGCCATACCAATATGCTTTAGACTTTTCCTGCCATTCATCAGCACAGGACGCACTATGAACAGCACAGGCAGGGCACTGAATGTAGGCTATTAAGCTATTATAGCTAAATGATAAAGTACATGGAAGATATACTATATTGGTATTCAGGTCAAATTGCCGTGTTGGCACTTTGCGATAAATAAGTGGGTATTTGGTTGCAGTTTGGGCACTCTGTCTCTAAAAGGTTCACCATCACTGGCCTATTGACTATAAATGTCCTATAGGAGGTCGTTTATCTCTGAATGGAGGTTCTGGAACGTCCATACAGACATAGCAGCTGCACTCTAATGGTGCAGCTGCCGAGCAGGGGGGGGGGCCCACTGTCAGTGACAGCAGGGCACCCCAAAGAGAAGACAGGGACAGTTCCCAGGTGTCCCTGCCTTCCAGATTGCTGGATACACAGCGGTCAACGAGTGCTGTGTATAGAGATCAGGAAGCGCTATGCTTTGATCATGTGACTGCCGGGGCCAGGAAAGTGCAGGAGCTGTCGGGTCTAACACAGACCTCAATCAGCCCTGCAATGAGGCTGTACAGCACAATATAGTGCTGTACAGCGTCTCTAGGGGGTGTATTTTCCCTGTAACTGGGGCTACCATGTCAGCCCCAGTTACAGAAGAAATCAATAGTGGGAAAAAAAAAGGGAAGTTAAATGTACCCCAGAGGTCTTGTATGACCTTATGGGGGACGCAAAGTGTAAGTATTTTATAAATAAAAAAAAAGGTTTCACATGTTAAAAAAATAAATTCCCCAATTAAGCAAAAAAATTTAAAAATAGAAAAAAATAAAATAGACATACGGTATTTGGTATTGCCGCATCCCTGACGGCTGGCTCTATAAATATCACATGATCCACCCTGTCTGATAAACACCATGAAAAAAAAAAAGAAACTGTAAAAAAAGCCATTTTTGTCACCTTACATCACAAAAAGTGCAACACCAAGTGATCAAAAAGGCATATGTCCCACAAAATGGTACCAATAAAACTGTCACCTCATCCTGCAAATAATGAGCCCCTACATAAGAAAATCGCTCAAAAAATTAAAAAAAAAAACTATAACTATAGTCATTAAAGCATCATTTTTTTTTGTTTCAAAAATGCTATTATTTTGTTAAAGTTAAACAAATAAAAAGTATACATATTGGGTATCACCGCGTCCATAACAACCAGCTCTATAAAAATATCACATGACCTAACCCCTCAGGTGAACACCGTAAAAAATAAAATAAAAATGAAAACAGTGCCAAAAGCCATTTTTTGTTACCTAACATCGCATAAAGTGCAACACCAAGCGATCAAAAAGGCGTTTGCCCCCCCAAAATAGCACCAATCAAACTGTCACCTCATCCCGCAAAAAATGACACCATAACTAAGACAATCAGTCAAAAAAGATAAAAGCTATCGCTCTCAGACTATGGAGACACTAAAACATATTTTTTTTTGGTTAAAAAAAATTCTATTATTGTGTAGAACTTAAATAAATAAAAAAAAGTATACATATTAGGTATTGTCACAATCTGCTCTATAAAAATGTCACATGACCTAACCCATCAGGTGAACGCTGTAAAAAGAAATGAATAAAAACTGCTAAAACAACCAATTTTTTGGTCACCTTGCCCCATAAAGTGTAATAATTAATGATCAAAAAATCATATGTACCCAAAAACGTCAACTCTTCCGGCAAAAAACTAGCCCCTGCACAAGACGATCGGCAGAAAAAAATTAATAAATGGCATTCAGAAAATGGAGACACAAACACAATTTTTTTGTAAAAAACTGAAACAAACAAAGTAAGTAGACGTATTTGATATCATTGCGTCTGTAACAACCTGCTCTATAAAAATAGCACATGATCTACCCTGTCAGATGAATGTTGTAAAAAATAAAAACCGTGCCAAAACAGTGCCATTTTTCTGTTACTTTGCCTCACAAAAACGTAATATAGAGCAATTAAAAATCATATGTACCCCAAAATAGTACCAATAAGACTGGCACCTTATCCCCTAGTTTCCAAAATGGGGTCACATTTTGGGAGTTTCTACTGTAAGGTTCATCAGGGAGGCTTCAAATGGGACATGGCATCTAAAAACCAGTTCAGCAAAATCTGCCTTGCAAAAACCATATGGTGCTCCTTTTCTTCTGCCCGTGTGCCCTTACATCAGTTTACGACCACATGTGTAGGGCTGAAACGATTATTCGAATAACTCGATTAAATCGAGTCAAAAAATTCATCGATGCAGTTTCCCTGCATCGAGTAATCGTTACATCACATATCGCCGGACCGCGATATGATCATTTTCTCCTGAGCCGGCCGGCACAGCGGAGGGAGGAGGGGAGGGACTGTGGCCACTGCGCCACCAATGAATGTGCCGGCCATATCCCACAGGGTCCCCCTCCTCCCCCCCATCATTGATGGCAGTTTGCAGTTCCGATCTGTTACCATGGCAGCCAGGAGTCACGCTACTGAAGTCCTGGCTGCCATGGTATGTTAGTGAGCAGAGAGCAGCGCATTATACTCACGTGCGCTGTGGCCGCCGGTCGCTCCTTCTTCTGTCTGTGCGGCGGATTGCTAATGCTTACAGCATTAGCAATGCGCCGCACAGACCTATGAGAAGGAGCGACCGGCGGCCACAGCGCACGTGAGTATAATGCGCTGCTCTCTGCTCACTAACATACCATGGCAAGTACTAGCCGCCCAGCTCAGTGAATATTGATGAGCTGGGCGGCGCTTCCAACGGCAGTTGTGGCGAGGCTGGCTGGGCGCAAGTTGATATGAAGCACCGCCCCTTGGGCAGATTGAACGCCAGGAAAGCAGGTTATAAAACTTCAGATTACTGTATTTATGAGGTGGACAGGGGGGATACTTAGATGATTCTAATACCCTTTATATGACCTGTACTGTCATATATACCCCTAAATATGCTTTTTGGGCCTGCCAGTGTCCCTTTTAAGATCAGATCCTCTGCCAGATCTCAATACCGGAAAACAATAACGCAAGTGTGAAAGTAGCCTTAGATGCATAGCTGGACTGAATAGATTAGATAGATGGATAGATTAGATAGGTGGGTTAAGGGCCCTTTACACGGGCCATTTCTCGCTTAGATGATTGCTAGCAATTGTCCATAGGAACGCTCGTTAGCTATTATCTGCCAATGTAAAGGTGCTGCTCGTTACCCGACGACGACTGAAAGGCTTGTTCGTCGGGTAATCGCATCATTCATGAAGCCGGCCAACAAGTCTGTATGGGGATGAGAGATGGCGTTAGCTAATAGCGACCCATAGTCTGGAGGAGATCTCTGCATGTAACAGCAGCGGTTTCCTCCGCTAGAGAGCAGGAGCTAGTCGGGAAGGAACGCTTCCATCCCAACAATCACCTACAAAATTGGTCCCTGTAAAGGGGCCTTTATAATGATGGGTTTGATAGATTAGAGAGAGACTAGAGCAGGGATCAGCAACCCCCAGCACTCTAGCTGTTGTGAAACTACAACTCCTAGAATTCTTTGTCACTTCTATGGGAGTTGCAAGAACAGCCGAGCAAGTGTGCATGCTGGGAGTTGTAGTTTTACAGTAGCTGGAGTGACAAGTTGTTGACCCATGGATTAGAGAGACTGATTATGGTACCTTTTAATGTTTTATGGTCATGTTCCTGTGGACTTATTCCATGCTTCTGTAGCATTAAATGTATTTTATTCAACAAGAAGAAATTGTCCGTAAGTTCCGTAACATTAATTAGTGTAAATCTGAGCAATAAGAGATTACAGCTTCTGTCGGTGCACCTGGGGGACGTCGGGGGAGTAGACACGTTCCTCTTGAGTCAGCAGCCACAAAGATGGTCAAGCACAGAGTGATCGCTATAGTGATGTGTGTTCTAGAGGTAAATAACCGGAACTCTGCTGCCATCTAGTGGCATGAACTTTGTACTACTACAAAAACTGACAACCCAGTCATGAGAAAATATACATGTTTTATCTGTTTTAATGTATGTATCCAGAGGTGATTTTTTTATTTATTTTTTGCTGATTTTTCTTGTTCCCTATTTAATCTCTGGTTCTTAATAACCTGCCACATGTGTTTGTGGTTTTTTTTTTCCAGCGGTAATTCCTTTAACAGACTCTGAACACAAGCTTCTACCTTTGCACTTTGCAGTTGACCCTGGGAAGGACTGGGAATGGGGCAAGGATGATAATGACAACATTAAGCTGGCCAGGTAATTTTTACTCTCCTTTTTAGGGCTCATGCACACAACCGTTGGATGTTTTGCAGTCTGCAAATTGATGATCCCCAAAACACTGATATCAGCTGTGTGCATTTTGCGGAACGGAATGTCCGGCCCATAATAGAACAGTCCTATCCTTGTCCATAATGCAGACAATTTTGCAGAACGGCCATGTGGAAAGCACACAAAGTCGTTTCCTTTTTTTATGCGGCCACGTTGAAGTGAATGGTTTCACATACGGGCCACAAAAAAAAAAAACTGAACGGACACGAGAATAAATAAATGTGTGTGCATGAGCCCTTAGATTTCCATCCTGCATAGGATATCCGTGCCAGTGGACTGTTTTGAGGGTCCATGGTCATCAGATATTAAACGTTGCCCCTCAGACAGACAGTATTACTCCAAGAAGACTGCTGTAGACTTCTGGTTGCTTCATGAAGTCCATGAGTAGAAGATAAATATGCAGCTAATAAAGTCTTGGGAGTCTTATACATTACACTACAGCACAGTCACATTCAGTACATGCAGCTCCGCATTATTCAGCTGAAGCCAAGAACAGAGAATCTAGGGCACCAGCTATTTCGTTGGCTATTGTAAGGCAACGCTTCCATGATTATCTGGTTTTGACTCAATGCAATGTTTTAGCTCAAAATTAGCCTTTCTTAAGCAAGTCATTGCATCAGGTCAATTAACCACTTCAGCCCCGCTAGCTGAAACCCCCTTAATGACCAGGCCACTTTTTACACTTCTGCACTACACTACTTTCACCGTTTATCAACCTTACCACCCAAATGAATTTTACCTCCTTTTCTTCTCACTAATGGAGCTTTCATTTGGTGGTATTTTATTGCTGCTGACATTTTTACTTTTTTTGTTATTAATCGAAATGTAACGATTTTTTTGCAAAAAAATGACATTTTTCACTTTCAGCTGTAAAATTTTGCCAAAAAAACGACATCCATATATAAATTTTTCGCTAAATTTATAGTTCTACATGTCTTTGATTAAAAAAAAAATGTTTGGGCAAAAAAAAAAAATGGTTTGGGTAAAAGTTATAGCGTTTACAAACTATGGTACAAAAATTGAATTTCCGCTTTTTGAAGCAGCTCTGACTTTCTGAGCAACTGCCATGTTTCCTGAGGTTCTACAATGCCCAGACAGTAGAAAACCCCCACAAATGACCCCATTTCGGAAAGTAGACACCCTAAGGTATTCGCTGATGGGCATAGTGAGTTCATAGAACTTTTTATTTTTTGTCACAAGTTAGCGGAAAATGGTGATGATTTTTTCTTTTTATTTTTTTCTTACAAACTCTCATATTCCACTAACTTGCAACAAAAAATAAAAAATTCTAGGAACTCGCCATGCCCCTCACGGAATACCTTGGGGTGTCTTCTTTCCAAAATGGGGTCACTTGTGGGGTAGTTATACTGCCCTGGCAATTTAGGGGCCCAAATGTGTGAGAAGAACTTTGCAATCAAAATGTGTAAAAAATGACCGGTGAAATCCGAAAGGTGCACTTTGGAATATGTGCCCCTTTGCCCACCTAGGCTGCAAAAAAGTGTCACACATCTGGTATCGCCGTACTCAGGAGAAGTTGGGGAATGTGTTTTGGGGTGTCATTTTACATATACCCATGCTGGGTGAGAGAAATATCTTGGCAAAAGACAACTTTTCCAATTTTTTTATACAAAGTTGGCATTTGACCAAGATATTTTTCTCACCCAGCATGGGTATATGTAAAATGACACCCCAAAACACATTCCCCAACTTCTCCTGAGTACGGTGATACCAGATGTGTGACACTTTTTTGCAGCCAAGGTGGGCAAAGGGGCACATATTCCAAAGTGCACCTTTCGGATTTCACCGGTAATTTTTTACACATTTTGATTGCAAGGTACTTCTTACACATTTGGGCCCCTAAATTGCCAGGGCAGTATAACTACACCACAAGTGACCCCATTTTGGAAAGAAGACACCCCAAGGTATTCCGTGAGGGGCACGGCGAGTTCCTAGAATTTTTTATTTTTTGTCGCAAGTTAGTGGAATAAGAGACTTTGTAAGGAAAAAAGAAAAAAAATGAAAAATCATCATTTTCCGCTAACTTGTGACAAAAAATAGAAAATTCTAGGAACTCGCCATGCCCCTCACGGAATACCTTGGGGTGTCTTCTTTCCAAAATGGGGTCACTTGTGGGGTAGTTATACTGCCCTGGCAATTTAGGGGCCCAAATGTGTAAGAAGAACTTTGCAATCAAAATCTGTAAAAAATGGCCTGTGAAATCCGAAAGGTGCTCTTTGGAATATGTGCCCCTTTGCCCACCTAGGCTGCAAAAAAGTGTCACACATCTGGTATCGCCGTACTCAGGAGAAGTTGGGGAATGTGTTTTGGGGTGTCATTTTACATATACCCATGCTGGGTGAGAGAAATATCTTGGCAAAAGATAACTTTTCCCATTTTTTTTTTATACAAAGTTGGCATTTGACCAAGATGTTTATCTCACCCAGCATGGGTATATGTAAAATGACACCCCAAAACACATTCCCCAACTTCTCCTGAGTACGGCGATACCAGATGTGTGACAATTTTTTGCAGCCAAGGTGGGCAAAGGGGCACAAATTCCTTTTAGGAGGGCATTTTTAGACATTTGGATCCCAGACTTCTTCTCACACTTTCGGGCCCCTAAAAAGCCAGGGCAGTATAAATACCCCACATGTGACCCCACTTTGGAAAGAAGACACCCCAAGGTATTCAATGAGGGGCCTGGCGAGTTCCTAGAAATTTTTTATTTTTTTGCATAAGTTAGCGGATATTGATTTTTTTTGTTTTTTTCTCACAAAGTCTCACTTTCCGCTAACTTAGGACAAAAATTTCAATCTTTCATGGACTCAATATGCCCCTCACGGAATACCTTGGGGTGTCTTCTTTCCGAAATGGGGTCACATGTGGGGTATTTATACTGCCCTGGCTTTTTAGGGGCCCTAAAGCGTGAGAAGAAGTCTGGAATATAAATGTCTAAAAATGTTTACGCATTTGGATTCCGTGAGGGGTACGGTGAGTTCATGTGAGATTTTATTTTTTGACACAAGTTAGTGGAATATGAGACTTAGTAAGAAAAAACAAACACAAAAACAAACAAAAAATTTCCGCTAACTTGTGCCAAAAAAAATGTCTGAATGGAGCCTTACAGGGGGGTGATCAATGACAGGGGGGTGATCAATGACAGGGGGGTGATCAATAACAGGGGGGTGATCACCCATATAGACTCCCTGATCACCCCCCTGTCATTGATAACCCCTCTGTAAGGCTCCATTCAGACGTCCGCATGTGTTTTGCGGATCCGATCCATGGATCCGTAAAAATTATATGGACGTCTGAATGGAGCCTTACCAGGGGGGTGATCAATGACAGGGGGGTGATCAGGGAGTCTATATGGGTGATCACCCCCCTGTCATTGATCACCCCCCTGGTAAGGCTCCATTCAGACGTCCGTATAATTTTTACGGATCCATGGATCGGATCCGCAAAACACATACGGACGTCTGAATGGAGCCTTACAGGGGAGTTATCAATGACAGGGGGGTGATCAATGACAGGGGGGTGATCACCCATATAGACTCCCTGATCACCCCCCTGTCATTGATCACCCCCCTGTCATTGATCACCCCCCTGTAAGGCTCCATTCAGACGTCCGCATGTGTTTTGCGGATCCGATCCATGGATCCGTAAAAATTATACGGACGTCTGAATGGAGCCTTACCAGGGGGGTGATCAATGATAGGGGGTGATCAGGGAGTGTATATGGGTGATCACCCCCCTGTCACTGATCACCCCCCCTGTAAGGCTCCATTCAGACGTCCGCATGATTTTTACGGATCCATGGATACATGGATCGGATCCGCAAAACACATGCGGATGTCTGAATGGAGCCTTACAGGGGGGTGATCAATGACAGGGGGTGATCAGGGAGTGTATATGCGTGATCACCCGCCTGTCATTGATCACCCCCCTGTAAGGCTCCATTCAGACGTCCGTATGATTTTTACGGATCCATGGATACATGGATCGGATCCGCAAAACACATGCGGATGTCTGAATGGAGCCTTACAGGGGGGTGATCAATGACAGGGGGTGATCAGGGAGTGTATATGCGTGATCACCCGCCTGTCATTGATCACCCCCCTGTAAGGCTCCATTCAGACGTCCGTATGATTTTTACGGATCCATGGATACATGGATCGGATCCGCAAAACACATGCGGACGTCTGAATGGAGCCTTACAGGGGGGTGATCAATGACAGGGGGGTGATCAATGACAGGGGGTGATCAGGGAGTGTATATGGGTGATCACCCGCCTGTCATTGATCACCCCCCTGTAAGGCTCCATTCAGACGTCCGCATGTGTTTTGCGGATCCGATCCATGTATCCGTGGATCCGTAAAAATCATACGGACGTCTGAACGGAGCATGACAGGGGGGTGATCAATGACAGGGGGGTGATCAATGACAGGGGGGTGATCAATGACAGGGGGGTGATCAGGGAGTTTATATGGGGTGATCATGGGTGATCAGGGGTTCATAAAGGGTTAATAAGTGACGGGGGGGGTGTAGTGTAGTGTAGTGTTTGGTGCGACTTTACTGACCTACCTGTATCCTCTGGTGGTCGATCCTAACAAAAGGGACCACCAGAGGACCAGGTAGGAGGTATATTAGACGCTGTTATCAAAACAGCGTCTAATATACCTGTTAGGGGTTAAAAAATTCGGATCTCCAGCCTGCCAGCGAGCGATCGCCGCTAGCATGCTGGAGATCCACTCGCTTACCTTCCGTTCCTGTGAGCGCGCGCGCCTGTGTGCGCGCGTTCACAGGAAATCTCGGCTCTCGCGGGAGGACGCGTATATGCGTCCACCCAGAAGAGCAGGGCCGCCGGCAGGATGCAATCCTGCGTACGGCGGTCCTGGAGTGGTTAAAGATCATCACTGGAGCCCTGCCGTTGGTGGACTTGGATCTTAGGGAAGGTTGCTGCACCATATATTAGTGTTTATTATTTGCACATATAGTAATGTTATCCCATTTAGTCAGTCCCTTCTCCTGGGGAAGCTGTTGATGGCCACTACAAGAAAAGTGTAGTATTGCATGTCGACCATTCAGAAAATGGTCTTTCGGAGTTCTAAAGAGCTGGAGCCCCTTTTTGCTTTCTGTGTCTGTGAGACCAACCAGGATTGGTAGCGGAATCACTGAAGAACTAGGCAGACTTCCTATTCAAGAGTCTGGAAATCTGAGTGATAGCCTATGTGGGGAGGCATAAGGCACTATTCACATCATGTTTATGGGCTTTGTTTAAAGGGGTTGTCCCATCACAGACAATGGGGCATATCTCTAGGATATGCCCCCGTTGTCTGATAGGTGCGGGTACTACCTCTGGGACCTGCACCTACACTGAGAATGAAGTTGAGAAGGCGGCTGGCTCAGCTATTTCCGTCAGCCCCATAGAAATGAATGGGAGCAGAGGCTGTGCAAGCGCGATGTGCTCTTAATCACTCCCAGTGATTTCCCAGACCACGGGAAACAAGGGGTCCTCCACCCACCACTTTCCCTGCTCTGTTCTCGGCGTAGGTGCAGGTCCCAGAGGTAGGATCTGCACCTATCAGACAATGGGGGAATATCCTAGCGATATGTCCCATTGTCTGCGATGGGAATACCCCTTTAAAGATGCACTCCCACATACATTTTTTATTCTCTGACCTGTTAGAAAGGTACAGGATGTAAACTGTAATGAAGGTAATCTTCTTACCAATGGCGGTATTTGTGAGTTACAACCTCCCTTATGATCCTCAGCCATGTCATGTGACAAACCAATTTCTCTGTGTATCCCTATGGGAGCATCGGTTTCAGTCTCATAGAAATGAATAGGGAAGTAACTGACTTCCTGTCCTGTATCAGTTAGAAGTCAGAGTATTGGTCACAGCTGAGGCATAGAAGGGAGGTTATAACTCACAAATTCAGTCACTGGTATGAAAATGAACTTCACTACAATTTACACAATGTACCTTTCGAACAGGTCAGGGAATAAACATTTTTGTGGGAGTGTTTCTTAACACATATGCCAAAACATAAGCATTGAATGGATATCTCTGATGGTGTAGCACTCATAGGGTTCCATTGTAAAAATAAAAAATAAGATACATTTAAGTGGACTTTTTTTTTCCCTACTGGCTATCATTGTATGGAAAATCATCTCTACTCGTCTACTATGCCATACGGTTTTATACAGACATATGCCAGCCAATTGGAGACAGGATGCTCTTTTGGCTTTCATCAGGCTGATGTAACCCTATGGACATGTTTAGTATGTATGTCTTCCCGGCGTAGGTGCTAAACAGACATCACAAATGTGCTGTGGACATATCCTAAGCTGTGTTCACACCCTTTAGTATCTAACCTAAAGATGGCAGAACGCCTAGTTGAAAGTTTTTTATAAGTTTCCTCTTTTTTTGGATGCAAAGTTTCTTTTGTGTATTTATTACATCGATGAATATTTTCTTTTCCAAGCTTTAACATGGTGTAATGATTCCCGCTGTCCTTTTCATATTCCCTCTACAGTCTGATTCTATCCCTGGAGGCCAAACTGAACCTGCTGCACAGCTACATGAATGTAACCTGGATACGCATACCCTCTGAGACACGGGTAAACCCCTGCTGTTTTAGATTTTCTGCTTATTGTATTCACTTCTTTCCTGTTATTTAGATTTTTTTTTATTCTTGTTTTGCTAATCTGTATTAAAGTGTATATTTAATTTCTGGTTAATTTTCAGAATGAGCTGTCATATATGTTCCTGAGAAATAACATGGTGATTAAATGACTTGTATCTTGCATTTATCAGCAGTTTCCCCCCTCTACAGACTCCATTTTTAATTGTCAGTTCACTGAGCTCAGCTCCAGAGTGGGCATAAGCCTCACTACTATGATGTCTGCCATACATAGCACACAAAGGCGAGGAGATCCTGGGAGAATGACATTACCTTAGGAATATTACATTTATATTCATGTAATATCTAAGTCTTCCTCTGTTGGTGCACTGTTTACAGAATATACAGCACTATAACTCCTTAGTGACCACCAAGACGCCTTTTTATAGCAGTCACTAAGGAGCCTTAGGCTAGTCCAACGCCTTTTTACTGCGGCAAAGTCTAACCACTAAACGGGTCTCCTATGCAGTGGAGAGCGGGGGCTTGGCTCTCATATGAGGGCTGCGCTCCTGCTCTAATGGCCCACACCGGCAGAAGCGCTGAACCAAGCCGTTTACCCATTTCGATGAAGTGGTCAATAGCAAACGTGGCATCTTAATGGTTTAGAGGAAGGAAGCTCCCTCTGTCTCCCATCGGCATCTCTCGAATGTGAACACGGGGTGACAATGTCTTCACATAGCAGTCTGAGGCCTAATAAAGGTCCCAGGCCTGCCTGCAGTGTCTTCTTTGTAGGCTGCTCCTCTGTGCCGGAGCCTGCTGGTGACTGTCAGTATGGCACTGACAGTATAATACATTGTACTGCATAAGCAGTGCAATGTATTTTAAAAGTAATCAAAAGATTGCCTGTAAAAGGCCCCTTGGGGGAACTAGTGGTTAAAAAAAAGGAAAAAATTGCATAAAATCCTCTCCACTTATTTGGTATCTTCATGTCCATAACAACCCGCACCACACAATCATGTAATCCCGTATAGTAAATGCTATAACAAAAATAAATAAATGCCAGGATTTCTGTGTTTCTGTGCTTATTCTCAACACAAAAAAAATAAAAAGCAATCAAAAGTATTATGAACCCCAGTGAAAAGTCCAGCTCTGACACAGCTCCATACAAAGAAAAAAAAAAAAAGATATGGGTCTTGGGATGCATCGATGCAAAAATATTTTTTTTAAGGGTTTTTATTAGGCAAAAGTAGTAAAATGTAAAAAAAATAACTCTTTGGTATCGCTGTAATCATACTAATCCTGAGAGTAAAGTTATTGTGTTATTTATGCTGCAAAAACACAGTTACATAGTTGATAGGGTTGAAAAAAGACATAAGTCCATCAAGTTCAACCAAGGGATAGGTGGGGACGTGAATCCCAGAAGGAAATGAGACTCAGATTTCTATACATTCATCTAAAGCCTTTTTAACCCTTAGGCTAACAGAGTTTTTTTCGCTTTTGCGTTTCTCATTTTTTCTTCCCTATTTTCCTTGAGCCATAACCTTTTTAAATTTCCAGTTACACAGCTGTATAGGGGCTTATTTTTTGCAGGACAGGTTGTACTTTCTAATGCCACCATTAATTATGGCATAAAATGTAGTGGGAAGCGGTAAAAAAGTTCCAAATGGGGTGGAATTGGAAAAATAAAAATGCAACTGCGTTTTGTTTACGGCAAAACTGACCGATTCCCTTTATTCTCTGGGTCAGTACGATTACGATACCCTCTGTTTGCATCCTTTATGCTCAGTTATGCACATTTTGCATCCATTTTAGCCATTTCCGTTTGAGATCCGTTATTTTACTAAAAGTATACATTTTTTCCATCTAAAAGAACGGATCTCAGATGGAAATAGCTAAAATGGATGCAAAATGTGTATAGTTGAACATAACGGATGCGTAAAATACAGCATCTGTTTTTCTGATTGATGGGGTGGCTTTGGGACTTTTTTGTGACTTGAAAAAAAAAAAAAAAAAGTCCTAGTCATAAATCTGAAGTGAAACTCCTTAAGGCTACTTTCACACTTGCGTTGTTAATTCCGGTTTTGAGGATCTCAATACCAGAATTAAATGGATCCGATTTGATTTTGCACATCAGGATGCATCCGTTCAGTTAGGATGCACTTGTGTGAAATCAAAACCGAAAAAAAACGGATCCATCACTAAAAACATTGAAAGTCAATGGATGAGGGATCCGTTTTTTTAGGCTCCATAAAAAATGGATCTGTCACCATCGACTTACATTGTTTTCAGTGCTTGATCTGTTGTTGTTTTTTTTTTTGACATTTTTATGACCAGACACAAAACCGCAGCTTGCAGTGGTTTTGTGTCCGGACACAAAACGCAATGCTGCCAGAACAGAAGACATCCTGATGCATCTCTTTCCATTCAGAATGCATGAGGACTAAACGGAAACTTTGTTTCCTGTATTGAGATCCTCTGCCGGATCTCAATACCAGAAAACAACAACGCAAGTGTGAAAGTAGCCTAACATAGCCAATCCAGGTCCAGTTTCCCATCTACAAAGATTTTGTGCAAGATGACAATAGCCCAATTTAGCGACCTTGAAGACAGAATTCTACAGTACAGGGCTAGATAAATCCCCCCATAGTATTTAGATTACCGTCATGTCCACTGGTGTCTCTTCATGACGAACATGTCTGTTGCTATGGAGGCGAATTTCTGTTTCTAGTCATCACTATAATTATCTTTCACTAATAGAGATCAGCGCTAGCGCCTCCTCCTATAGAAAAATAGCCCATGCCCCTCAATCCTAAGGGCACATTCACATTGGCGCTTTTATTTCCTTGTTCTGCTCTGTTATAGGAGGAGAACAACAAATATAATGGAATAATATGAACAGATCCCATTGACTATAATGTCCATTTGGGAGAAGGTTTTTTTTTTTTTTTTTTGCGGAGAAAAAACCCCAGAATGACCAACTCTGTGACAGAGGTCCTGAAAGGTTCCCCAAGACTTGAAGATATAACTAGATTATTGATTTTATGCACTATGTCCCATCATATGAGTTTTCACCTAGTGGTGGCAGTATTGCTACAGATATTCTGCAGTGTAGCAGAGCCGACTGGAACTAAGTGGAGGAGGAAAATAGACTGCTTCTGACTTTTCTTATTAGTAGTAAGATTGACATTTACTTAAGTTATTTTCCTTAAGATAACTAGTCAAGCATAATCTCATAGTAATATATTTAATGTTAAGAACACAAATGCTAATGCTAACACTAGATATTGTATTATACAGTAGTATATACTGTATGTCTTACTGTATGTATCTCTCCATGCCCTATCCCATATTAAGAATTCATTTTGTTGTTTTTGATATTGATGGAAAACCACTTTAAAACTTGAAACCGAACTCCGCTTTGGTTCCGACTAGTACCTTGGTACCATAGCGGAATTCGCTGGTTTTCCACTTTAAAAATCAATTACCAAAGTTATTCAACGAAGTCAAGTGCGACTTCACGAATAACTAATATCGGCTCATCGGAGCCCATACATTCTAATACTGTACAAAGACGGATCTCTATACAGTATTATTCCGAAGCTTTGAACAAAGCGATTTCTGATGTAGCGTCCGAAGCTCACTTCGCTCAACGCTAGTAACAATGTATGCCTTTTGCTTTGCCCTAAAATCATCACACAAAATTGCAACATTCATGATAAAGGGGTTATCCGGGCAGATTCATTTTTTCCAGCAGTTTACAATGGTTTAACATATTAAAATAAATAATATCTTACAGCTCCCCCACCGCTTCCGTGTCGGGTCCCCTTCCCCCTGTCTCTGCCGACTTTTCTCCAGCAATGATATGTCAACGGAGGTGGTGTGGAAACATCACTGGAGCCGAGTGAACAGCGACCAACAGGGGACCCGGAAGCAGTGGAGGACTAGTGCGGTATTATACATTTGGTCCTTTTATGACATTGTATGCCTTTGGAAAACCCATTTAATGTGGCTGAACAACCACATCACAGCAGCAGTCTGTGGTGCTGGCCAGTTTGCATTTGTTATGTTTGGTTCTCATGGACAAAGACATCATACATGCTTGTAACAGAGATGTGATGGAGATCCAATGAAGGAACTGTAAGGATCCTAGAGGCGGAGTGGGAGACAGTAAGAATTTCTAATAGATATTAAATATTTTTAATTCTAAGCACTTATATAGCACAGCTCTTTACAGACATTAGCATCAAGCTGTCCCCAGTGCTGGATCACAATGTAACCTTTTCCATAGATTACTGTTATTTTCTTAAATTTCCAAATTCTTTGTTGCTCCACACATGCAGATACTACATTTACGGAGCCTCCTATACAGACTTGTAGTCGAGCAGCAAGTGGGTGCAGTGTTCGTATGGTGTTAGGCATGCATACTAATCAAATGCATGCGGTCAGATGACTTGCGTGTAGTCTACTCTGTTCAATTTGGTCTCTTACACTCTGGTAGAGGCCTCGGGTAAATTCACCTTTTGTCTGTTGTTAACTGGGCGTATACACTATGCATTATTAGCTTTATTTATGGGCAGCTGTCATTTAATGTTTCCTCTGTTATTTTAGGCTCCTTTGGCCCAACCAGAATCTCCAACAGCTTCTGCAGGAGAGGACGTACAGTCACTTGCCGACTCTGTGGACTCTGACCACGAGTCAGTCTGCAGTAATTCCAATGTTAACAATGGTAAAAACGGGAAAGAAAAAGAAAAACAAAGGAAAGAAAAGGAAAAGAACAGAACGGACTCTGTGGCGAACAAGCTTGGGAGCCTCAGCAAAACCCTGGGTATTAAATTAAAAAAGAACATGGGAGGCCTCGGGGGCTTAGTGCATGGCAAAATTAGCAGAGCAAATTCAGGCAATGGGAAAAACAGTGATTCCACTGACAAAGTAAAGAAGTCCAAATCTCGCAAAGGAAGCAAAGAGGAGTCCGGACAGTCTGCTAGCACCTCGCCTTCAGAGAAGACAACTCCATCACCCACTGATAAAGCTAGCATATCACCCATTGATAAGCTAACAAACAGATCACTATTAGATAATAAATCAGACCCCTGGAAATATAGCACAGATGTTAAACTCAGCCTTAATATTTTGAGAGCTGCCATGCAAGGGGAACGTAAATTTATCTTTGCTGGACTTCTTCTTACCAGTCACCGGCATCAGTTTCATGAGGAGATGATTGGTTTTTACTTAACTAGTGCCCAGGAACGGTTCAATGCCGAGCAGGAACAGAAAAGAAAGGAAGCTGAGAAGAAAGCTGTCCTTAACGGGTCATCCTGCAGGAAGTTGGATCAGGAAGGGTTTGTCAAAGAAAAGTTGGAAACATCTCCTCAGGATAGGGCATCACCAATCTTGCCTCAAAGCCATACAACACAACTAGTTCTAAAATTAAAGGATCGATCCAGTCCTACTCCTGCTTCCTATCCCTCACCCAGCAACGGTGCTAAGAAATGTGGTCCCGTGCCAGTATCTGCCCATTACAGCCATACGCCACCTGTCCAAAGGCAGAGTGTGATTCATCTACATGATGTCAACTCCAAGTCACCGAGCTTCCAAGATGATCCTTATAAACCAGTTGTGGGCTCTTTGAAAACTTGTGCTACATATCCTCAACAGAATCGTTCATTGTCTTCACAGAGCTATAGTCCAGCTCGATTATCGGGCATACGCACAGTGAACACGGTTGAATCCCTTTCATATGAGAAACCCACAGACCATAAATCTCAGACATATACAAATGGGTTTAACTCTACAGATATTAGAGACTGCTTAGAATATGCGGATGAGGAGTCTCCTCAGACATGGTTGAACAATGACAAAAATAGTAGAGGCAGAAGTACAGGCTGCCCAATATATTCCCTTCACCAGAGCAGGTGTAAGAAGGAGAACTGCTCTTTCTATGGACGCCCCGAGACTGATAATTTCTGCTCTTACTGCTATAAAGAGGAACTGAAGAGACGTGATCGGGAAAATAAAGTGCACAGGCACTGAATTGATTTGAAGGTTCAGACCTCTTATCATTTTTTTTTACATGCAAAAATCCAGTACTAAATCACTTTAATTGCAATGGAACAAAATAGCCAAATTGGAGAGCAAGGGAGAAATAATAGTCGCTTGCTGTTATACAGGTCAAGCTTTATTAGACTGCTCAGAACGAGAAGGAATAAAAGCCTTTGTTAGATTTTTCTTTCTCTAGTCATTTTCATATATTACGCTGAAAGGTTGGTCATGTCACAGTCAGTGCTGTGTATGATGGGTGGTTATTAACTACTAAGGTGCCTGATTTCTGTTATCACTCAGGTAAGTAGGAAGGACCTCTAGTGGACTCCTCACCTACACACATTGAAGGCAGGCAGTTTAAGACATGTTGCAATATAAGACCCATCAACAAGCTAGGAACTAGACACATCACTGATGCATGAGCCTTAACCATCTGATGCACGTGTGATGTCACTAATTTCAAGTTTTTAGTTAAGTCCCAGGTTTGAAGTCACAAATAAAACTGCTTCGATGTGTGCAGATGACTAGTCCACTTTTAATATTTCCTAATATCAGTTTTGGTTGGATGTAGCCAAAGCACCATCTGTGTTACTCACTTTGGCTAGCGTATTTGTCATGGTTTCTTTGGTAGAAATATATGTACATTTGTATTGTCCTTTAAGCGCTGTCGCTCTACATGCATTTTACATATTTTTATTAATTGTCTTGTTTATGGGTAACATCCAAGCAAAGGACGATAATAGAGGAATGTCTATGGACGACTGCTTCACTTAAAGCCATGCTAAATGTGTAAGGTTACATGGCCTTCAGAACCTGCTCTAACAAGTCACTTGTGTGTCTTTGGGCTATTGTTGGTAAAAAGGTTTCAGTTCTGTATCAGTGTGTCACATGGTTTCATAAACTGCATTTTTTTCACAAATAGTATAGAGAGTATTTGTCGGCAGGATCAACCCTATTAAGTCTATTAGGTTGATCCTACTCAGTAAAATGATACTTGATTCATGTTTCTCCGTCGTTCCATTCCTGAGAAAATTAACCTTTTATTGATATGTAAATTGGGTCTTTGGTGCACCAAGGTACGGGCAAGAGCACCTAGAGCTACTACCCCCATCCTCTTGATTGCTAGTACTCTTATGCCTGTGCTATAGTCCACACTACCAGCTCATGTTCAGTATATCTGCCTCTGCTTCCCGACATGTGCTGATGACATCATCCTCCACCTGACATTTGACTTTGTTCGGGTGGTGGGTGACAATACTGGCGCATGCATAGTAGTCATCTGCGCTCCAGGAAAAACAGGCAAATGCATAAGGATGGTTGAATGGTTCTAATTGCAGAGCGGAGAAGCTCTGGTTCTCAGAGGAGCTTGGACCCAGCATCAGTGCACTGAAGACCTAATTTACACATTAAGCATTTATTTACCCAGGAACAGCACAATGGAGGAACATAAATGAGGTACCATTTTACTTGGCAGGATCAACCCTACCAGGCATTGTGTTTGGCTTGAGAGGGTTGATCCTGCAGACATAAGCTGTTTAGCAATATTAGTTGTAGCAAAGGACTGATTCTGCTGAGACCAGTAAACAATGTGGAATGCAATGAGTTGATGTAAAAAACAGGTTGACTATAAATGGGAATAGTGACTTCTCAGGGAAAAGGATTTGGGAGCTGATTCTTCAGTGTACATTTATAAATAAGAACAGCCAGTTGATGGAACCTTACATATTGTTGATTTTAGGTCACATATAGACCCAGAGGCCTCATTTCTTTCCATAGCGATGCCATCATATATGGTGGTAGCAAAATCATATTTCATGGTTTAACACAAGGATAAGTGACAGTTTTCATTCACAGAAGTAGAGACAAAAATTGTGTGCTCTGCTGATTGGAAAGTATAAAAATGATGTTGCTTATTTGTTGGAGTCTTATTATTGTATTAGGAGGTCTCCATGTAACTGCAAAACAACCCGGAAATAAAAACCTTCACCCAATCAACTCTGTACCGCTGTAGGCCTGTAACCTTAGGAAACAATTGGGCCATTGCCTTAATATTGCACAGATAGATCCTGGTACCCTTATTTTGTCCTATATAGAATGATACTTATTAATATCTTATGGTCTGCTGCTGTATAGTTGTATGTCTCCGGCATACATTGATGACATTGGAAGACTACATAGTATAGACTTTATACAGCTTTGTGTAGAACCGTCTCTAAGGCCAAAGAGTAGGTCTGGAGAACAACAATAGTTAGTTGAAGCAATTAATACTGTGCAGTGATGTTATTAAAGGAAACCTGTCATCACCTTTATGCTGCCCAGACTAACGGCAGTATAAAGAGACCGGTGAGTTGATCTCAGCGTTCTGTCATTTATAAGTTAAAAGTAAGTGGTTGCTGAGAACCAACATCACAATCATTGCAGACTGGGCCTGGAAAATAGTCACGGCCACCTGAGAAGAGTCCTGGTTATTCATGAGCTCCTGCTCTCCTGCCCACCTGCTGATGACTGACAGTCTTCTACCTAGTTTTCTCCCTTTCTCGCTAGGAGAGAACTGCCAATCATCAGCAGATGGGCGGGAGAGTAGGAGATTATGAATAACCATGACTCTTCTCAGGTAGATTTGACTCTTTTTAAATACCTGTGCTGCAATGATTATGATGCTGGTTCTCAGCAACCACTTACTTTTAGCTCATGAGTGACACACCGCTGACATCAGCATTTCTGTAACTAATTTATGCTGCCCTCAGTGAGGTCACCAAAAGTTGATGACAGGTTCCCTTTAAGTATTAGACATTGATCAGCCATAACATTGAAGCCATCTGCCTAATATTGTATAAGTTTTAAATTATGCCGCCAAACTCCCATGTCCCATCGAGGCATGGACTTGACTTCTGAAGGTGTCCTATGGTATCTCGAACTTTTTAAGTTGTGAGTGAGACAGAGCGGAAATAGGGGAGTGTCAGAGCTAGCAGAGATTGTAAGCCTGATAAAGGAACAGCTTCCACACTGCTTCTGAATTCACAGGGACATAATTTCCTCCTGTAAGTGTGATCTCCCCCTCTTTATCTGTTGTGTGAGCTCCAGAGCTGAAAACATAGTGGGAAATAAGGGAAAGGATGTTGCAGCAGTACAGTGCTGGCAGATTCCAGAAAAGGAAGATGTCCCCTGCTTGTGAGAGAAATGCATCTAGAGGTGCAGCTGAAAAGGGTCAATAATTAGGCTGAAAAGACATTAGAGAAACCCAAGAAGACCTTTTCCTTCATAGTTATGATTGTACAAGTAAGCACACTTTTATTGAAAAGTCAGGTATGCTTTAATTTCAAGAAAACCCACGGCACTCCTGTAGCATATGCAATTAAATCAAAACATCTTTATTTTCCATCCAGTCCAAACAACATATGTAGGCTAACATTTCGATCTTGTCTCAGACCTTGTTCACAGCCTGGTCAACAGGAGAAACGTGTTACAGACAGACGCTTAATCAGACAACACACCTCCATCAAACTTCCGGCAGTGTGATGCTAGTCTGTCTGTAACACGTATTTCTCCTGTTGACTAGGCCATGAAAAAGGTCTGGGACAAGATCGAAACATTGGCCTTCAAATGTTGCTTGACCTGGATGGAAAATACAAATGTACTGATTTGATTACATATATTACCGGAGTACCATGTTTTTTCTAATACTTTATTGAAGAGGATTTTCCCTACCATCGGCACCAACATTTTCGGCCTGAGTGCAAACCAAATACTTCATCTTGAACTTGTCATGTTAAACCATTTGTGAACCATTTTTGCAGTGTGGCAGGGTGCATTATTCTTCTAAACTAGGCCACTGCCATTAGTGAATACCATTGCCATGAAGGGGAAGCCTTTCTTATTATGTGAACACTGGCTAGTCCATGATGCATTATTGAGTAAGAAGCTGAGTAAAATAATTCTGTACTGTATGTTGGCACATATTACATGGTGGCTGCTGCATTATGTTAATTTCTTCATGCAACTAGAAAGAACGTTTCAGCACTTTTACTTCAAAGAACAGTGAAATGGTAATTACTGCATCAATATATTCAGAAAATTAAATCTGAAATTTCTGAATGTCACTTATTTGATTCTGTAAATCTGTGCTTCGGTATGCAACAGCTAAATCTGTGGATAGTTACAGTAAGTAGCCATGCTCATTATTCTGTTTAGTTCATTGGTTACATATGAAAACATATTCTGATTATCAGATGGAACAGAATTCTTCCTCTTATCCCCCTGCAAGGCGTATACCATCCATCTTAAGTAATAAATTAACACATAAAAGTACTGATGGCTAAATGTAGTTTTCCAAATGTCGCCATCTTAGCTGTAGTTATAGGTGGATATCAAAGATTAGATTTTGTGTCGAACATTTTTAACTTTCTTTTTATTGGATTTTCCAGAAAGAACAGATCTGGACACATTATTGTGTTCCAACAAGCAGATAGAGGACTGTAATCTGTAGGACTTAAAGAAGACCTGTCTGTTCTCCTGACAGAACTATATTAGTAAGTACTTGTATTCCCCATAAAACAACAATTCTGGACCATTTTCTTAGAACTTTACATTGTGCTGTTCCTCTGTTATACTTCCTAGGCGGTAATGAAATATTGACAACTGTTACCAGTGGGCCTGTTTCCCATCCAGTCTGTCAGTGCTGATAGTGCCAGATTGTGTAGGGCAATTTATTTATAAATGTATAGGAAGAATAAAAGAGGAAGAGCACAATGCAGAGTTCTATCAAGCAGTTTTGTTATTACATGGGAAATACAGGTATTTAGAAAGCTGACTGGTTCTCTTTAGATACATAAGGGTAGTAAAAAGTGGTATCCATAGGTGTAAAGATGTAAGAAAGGAGGGCAAGAGTCATGGAAAGAAGTAGGTGTCATCTTCATGCTTTAGAATATTAACACCTTGATTGGAGTAGAAGCTCCAGAGCAATAAGTTAATTCCAAATGTTTTCTCAAATGTGCCCACTTTTTTGTTCATGTTGGTAGCCAGCAGCTCCACATTGTGATTGTGTAGGATTGAGGTGTACGGCGATGCATATGCAAATAAATCTACTAGGCTTTTAGCCACTGAGATTAAAGTAGAATTTAGGAGATACCCCAGTAAGGTAGTCGCATGCCTCTGTAGAGGTTGTTGCCCTAACCTGAAATAAAAAGGAAGAGTTGAGGATACTGTTCCAGAAGATGTGGCTAGTGGATACACTATGAGCCTCATATCTCTAGAATCTCTTGGCTATTGTGGGTTTCAGGCTATGTTGCAGGGCAGATAAGTGGTTCCAGATCTATTCTGAATGTGTAGTAGATTTCTGAATTCACTTTCCCCATCACCAGTCCCAAATTATCAGATGGTACTTTTTAATTTACCAGTATTTCAGAATGTTAGGTGTGAACAGGTTTATTTGCATACTGTGAAATAAACGGCTCTCTCTGCCTCTCACTGAGCGGTAAGTGCCAGCATAGTTTTGAACATCAACCAGTATTACATGCAGTCAGCTGGATACATGTAACTGAAAGTTTGCATATGTCTCCACTGTGGAGTAATCTCGATTCGGTTTCTTGTCACGTACCACTTTTTTGATACCTGATAGTTGCATGAAGTCATCAAACATTTTTCCGTGCTCAGCAGTGACATTGTGGCTTAAAGGGTTTTTTCAAGTGAATTAATTCTGGTTGGCTGATAGGGGCTAAAAAAACATACAAGGATGGATATTCACTTATCTCCTGCCGCTGCCATTCTGATGCTGCATCGGTCCCCACTGCTCTCCTCTTCCTGCCCAGCTTCAAAACACCTAAGAAACAAGGAAAGGCCCACTCAGCCTTTCGCAGGCATTAGTGTTGACCCTACTCTTCCAGGCCTTTCCTGGCATTACTGGTGTGTCGAGTCACGTCAGACAGGTGTAGAGCAGCATAGAGTGGCAGCAGCAAAGGAGAGGTAAAGGTGAGTATCTGTTCTTGTAGGATTTTAAGACACTCTGAGCTCACTGCCACCAAATGTTTATTTGTCTGGGAAAACCCCTTTAAGTGTAAAAGGAGCAAGGCTTCAGGGTCTTCTGTTATATAAGTAGTGGCATAGAACGTTACATACAAACACAGCGTGCACTAAGTAAAACTTTTCTTCAGAAAGAAGTGTTGACTAGCTATTCTATCCTAATATGCATTGCAGTCCACAGCCCCTTGAAATAGCCTGTGACAACCCTACCATAGGTTGCTCAGCAGTAATGGCACAACATTTTAAGTATTGACTTGTTGGCTCAGTATACATGAAATGGAGATTTTCTAATTACCTTATAGTAGTTAAAGGTTTAGTTATGTACGATTCTGTGTAATTTAAGGATCAAGGCATGTTATACCATATTATTAAGCTACTGTATGTCATGTCACTGGTGGAGATCTGAACGTTGGGAACCCCACCACTGCCAGTTCTGGCTACTGTTGTGTGGTTCCCTCTTCCAGGGACTTATAGCTGATATATTGCAGACTATAGATATTGAAGTACTAAACTAAGTGCTCTATTTACATACGCTAAATTAGTTGTTCACAGACATAACTGTTTGACCCCCCCCCCCATTCTATATAACAGTATGCCCCAGCTCAGATTACGTTTAGAAAATACAAGTTACAGTGGAAACACATTGCAAAATCAAACCATTCCATCCTATACAGTGTGTACAGGTCCTTCTTGCCTACAGAACACTATTGTGAAATTTCTGCAAGTCTACAGTTGTGGGTAAGATAGAAAATATGTGTTTCAACAAGCTTGTTCTATCAGTTTGTTATGTAGAAACCATGCAGCAATTTAGAAAACTATTCTTCCAGGCACAATTCACTTCTGTAAAATTACTAACATAAAGGGCTTGTCCCATGAAACATGTTCTTTTTGCAGTTTTCAAACCAGCACCTGGATCTGAATACTTTTGTAATTGCATGTAATGAAAATTTAGGCTAGCCAGTTAGCTATTCAATAAAAATATATCTGTATAGCGCCACCTGCTGTTTGCTCCTTTTCTCATTTATCAGTCCACCTCTCTGAGAGGGCCACCCATTCTCAGTTCCATCATTCAACTGCTTCCTGAGCTGTGATAGGGAGAGAGCTGAGCAATGGGTAGGGAGATCTCTGGATCCATGTATGGTACAGGGCTGGTTCTAGCTTTGATAGAGTTTGTCATGTACAATATGACATCTGATTTTCGTTTTTTACATTTATCACGGGATAACCCCTTTAAGCCCAATGACTTGAGTGCATATTTGGGTATGGGTACAGTCATATTTATTTTCATTGATTAAGCCATCAGAAATGGAAATGCATGTAGATGTACAGATGCAGCCGAGCTAAACTTGATGGTTAAAGAATTGCAAGAAAAAGATACCTTTTCAATGGATTTCAACGGCTTTTGTCACAAGATCACCGAGATAACACTGGGCCATGTGTTATCAGAGTCAAGTTTAGCTCGGCTACATCTGGATGACTCCTAAAAACTGGGTCAAAATGTTAAACATACACAACACACACAACTGTTCTTTTAATATTTTGAGCCTATAGAAAGCAATATTTAGGGGTCAGAAAATCCCTTTAAAGAAGACCTGATCACCCACAAAAGTGTGAAATGATATACTACCTTTTGTGCCTCAAGTTCCCCTGTTACTTTAGCTACAAGATCATGTAGCATTTTAGGGAGATTGTAAGATATTGTTACTCCAGCTGCTTTGACACTGTCCTTTCTCATTGGACCGTGTCAGACCAGAGAAGTTTACAACCAGTTGGCAATTAGCCGAATTAGCATACCAGTAGTTTGACTTGCATGAAGAAATGAAGCAACTCTTGAAAACAGAAAAATGGCTATAGTAACAGAAGTAAAGGTAATATGATATTTCACAATTTTTTGGTGGTGACAGGTACTGTTTAAAGCAACACTGAGGGCCTCTTTGCATAAAATTTCCAGAGCCTGAATAGTCCTATTCAATACTGCCAGGAACCTGATTGCTAGGAATAGTCTGTGTTGGCCACTAGCAGTTCTTTGATCGATAATGTCCCAGTGATATATACAAACAATAATTATGGCTTGTATTAGAACCCTTTATACTCCTACTTGGAAGTGTTATGTCCACACGAGTAGGTCCTCAGCAAGTAAACTGGTCCTGTAGAACACATGTACCTGTGCAGTCAGAAGATGCCCCCTATCAGCCTCTGTATGTGATCATCCCATTACGAGGTCCTGGTCTTGAAATAAACAAGTCTGATGAAGCAGTCTATGGGCGACCATCAGATGTGAAACCCCCATGAACTTTAGAAAAGGTTTGGCAATGTATCTTTAGCTGTTTAGGTTCTGTGTTGCTTGTGATTTCATTTGCTAATTGCACAAAAAGTCTGTGAATAATGTTAATGGATACTAACGTTTCTGTATAATAGGAGTTGCTATGCAAATGTTTACCCTCCTATACTGCCGGCTGTATGGGTTGCAGTGTTGTATGAAGGGATTACTGTTACTTTTGTTTCTTTTTTTTATACTATGTTAGGAGAATTGAATGTTACCATTTGGGATTTTCTCATTTAAAGGGAACCTGTCACCTGGATTTTGTGTATAGAGCTGAGAACATGGGTTGCTAGATGGCCGCTAGCCCGTCCGCAATACCCAGTCCCCATAGCTCTGTGTGCTTTTATTGTGTAAAAAAAACTATTTGATACATATGCAAATTACCTGAGATGAGTCCTGTCCCTGACTCATTTCACGTACAGGACTCATCTTGGGTTAATTTGCATATGTATAAAATCAGGGTTTTTTTTACACAATAAAAGCACACAGAGCTATGGGGACTTTATATTGCGGATGTGCTAGCGGCCATCTAGAAGCCCATGTCCTCAGCTCTATACACAAAATCCAGGTGACAGGTTCCCTTTAAGCTGATTATAGAATGGAAAGCTACTCACACTGGGAATGCACATCTGACATGTGGATAGAGAGAAATTAAGGGGTATAGAAGCAATTAAAGGCTTTCACAATCTGGCGGATTCATAGAAGAATAATTAATTGTGCATTAAAGGGGTTGTCCGGGCTTTTAATATTGATGACCTATCTTTGCCATAGACAGCAGCGGGTAGCAGGAAGAGAAAAGCGAGACGGCAGGTGCGCATCGTCTCCTCATACAGCTGATCGGGGGTGCTAGGTGTCGGACTCCGCCAATCTGATATTGATGACCTATCCTGAGCATGTGCAGGATCAGAACCTAAATAACATTGTATCTGAATAAAATTTAATTTACACTATTCCTGATAATAAGTGTATATTTTTTCCATCCGTCCCTAGCGTCATGAGCATTTTTGCATGGTCAGATTCCCTTAAATTTAGTGAAGCTGACTTGGCCTTGGCCAAAAGTGTGACTAATCAACAGGAATCCACTCACACTGCACCTCCTACTTGACTGGTTTAGTGGCAGTATCACTGTGCAGCCCTTTGTGAGGCTATGTAGCAGGTGCACTTAACACCCACTGGTTTAACCTTTCAAGGAAACCAGTCATGTGGAACATGCCGTCTGACCTGTAGTTATGTTTATAAAGGAAGAGCTGAGCAGACTGATACACAAGGTGAGACAGGAGTCTGGAGACACTCTTATACAGTTGTATTCAAAATAATAGCAGTGTGTTTAAAAAAAAATGAACAAAGCTCAAAATCCTTCTAATAGCTTCTATTTCCATACACACAAATGCATTGGGAATACTACACATTCTATTCCAAATCAAAACATGAAAAAACAAAAACAAATTTTTGGTGTTCCGCTAAAAAAAATTGAAGAAAAGTGAATATTAGACAAAAAAATAGCAATGTTTGTATTCTTTACAAACATTCACTATATAAACTGAAAAATGTTTGAAGATTTTGCTTTCTTTTGAATCACTTCACTAATATTTAGTTGTATAACCACTGTTTCTGAGAACTGCTGTACATCTGTGTTGCATGAAGTCAACCAACTTCTGGCACCTGTAAACAGGTGTTCCAGCCCAGGATGATTGGACTACATTCCACAGTTCTTGATGTCACCCCACAAGTTTTCTATTGGATTAAGATCCGAGGATTGGGCTGGCCACTCCATAACATCAATCTTATTGGTCTGGAACCAAGATGTTGCACGTTTACTGGTGTGTTTGGGATCGTTGTCTTGTTGGAACACCCATTTCAATGGAATTTCCTCTTCAGCATAAGGCAGCATGACCTCTTCAAGTGTTCGGATGTATTCAAACTGATCCATGATCCCTGGTGTGAGATAAATAGGCCCAACACCGTAGTATGAGAAACATCGCCATATCATGATGCTTGCGCCACCATGCTTCACTGTCTTCACAGTGTACTGTGGCTTGAATTCAGTGTTTGGGGGTCGCCTGACAAATTGTCTTTGGCCACTAGACCCAAAAAGAACAATCTTACTTTCATCAGTCCACAAAATGTCTCTTTAGGCCAATGAATGTGCTCTTTGGCAAATTGTAACCTCTTCAGCACGTCTTTTTTTCAACAGTGGGACTTTGCGGGGGCTTCTTGCAGATAGCTTGGCTTCACATAGACGTCTTTTAATTGTAACAGTACTCACAGGTAACTTTAGAACTTTGATCTTCCTGTTGCTGATTGTTGACTGAGTCCTTGCCATTTTGGCTATTCTATCCATTCGAATGGTAGTTTTTCGTTTTTCTTCCACGTCTTTCAAATTTTGGTTGACATTTTAAAGCATTTGCGATCAATTAAGCTGAGCAGCCTATCATTATCTGCACTTCTTTATATGTTTTCCCCTCTCCAATCAACTTTTTAATCAAGGTACGCTGTTCTTCTGAACAATATCTGGAACGACCTATTTTCCTCCGAATTTCAGAGAGAAATGCACTGTAACCAGCATGTACAATATTTGCTGCCTTCCTTCCTTAAATAAGGGCAATAATTGCCACCTGTTTTTCAAAGAATGAATGACCTCACTAATTGAACTCCACACTGCTATTATTTTGAACTGCCCCTTTCAATTAGTAATTCAATTACACAGAATCAGCAGCATGCATGTCATGACTGTTGGGTCTGTTGGATTTCTATTACTGTACTACACCTGCTAGTAAATTATTTGTCATGTAGAAATATCATTGATCAGGTTAGTGATGTCTGACTGCTATTATTTTGAATACAACTGTGGTGTAATTTGTATAAAAGTGACTTCCAATATGTGAAAGTATTGATTGGGAGGTAGGTTGCATTTATTGGTGGAGGAAACATTTTCAAAACTATTTTTGAAACCCGCCACATTGAATTTGGCTCAGGTTTTTTAATGTGGCTGGTGTTATGTGATATCAGTCTTGGCTAGAATTTACTTAGAAACACACTGAAAGTGTTAAGCTAGGTCAAGGTTTCCTTAAAAGGGTTCTCCGGGAATGAAAAAAATGAAAATACCTAAATATGCCGTCCTACTAGTACACACAAAATCTGTCCTAATCACATAGCAGGATACAGACACATCTCAACTCCTCTCTGTACTTCATGTCTCCTCATGAACTTTATTCCTACAGAGATTCAGCTGAAGATCATATTAAACTGTATTCAGGACCATAACCCCTGACAAGCAGAGCAGACAGGAGGATGAATCGGCTCTTTATCTCAGTGCTCTGAAGTAACTTCTCTTCCTGTGTGGTTAGGACAGGTTTTGTGTGTACTAATAGGATGGCGGCCATTTTATTTCTCCTAATGATTGCTCTTCAGAGAAAACGAGCCATTATAACTAATGAAAGGTATTTGGGAATTTATTTATAATAAAGTAATATTTACGTATTTTCATTTTCTTAATTCCTGGAGAACCCCTTTAAGTGCTTTTACATGACATGTTCAACGTGTCTACCATTCTACCGGATGCACGTTGTTAAACATTTAATCCAGTCTTTGTGAAAACACTGAAGAACTGCAGGTGATACTTCTTCACAGCACTGTAGGACTTTAATTGACCCCAGATATAAAAGTCCAATGGCATTAAGTTCAGCAATGAGCAAACCTGAACGTTACAGGTTCGGGTGGTGTAGGAATTCTGTTATGGATTCCGTTATAATATAACGGAATTCATAGACGGAATGCCAAAACTGAAGCCTTAAATAGGCATTCCATTTTGATCCGTCATAATAGAAGTCTATGGCCAAGCATAATGGATCCGTCTGGTTTTCGTTATGCAGGACTTTATGCATTCCGTCTACTAATTACGTTATATTCTGTTATAACAGAATTCCTGCACCACCCGAACACCGACCCTGAACCTGTAAAGTTCGGGTTCGCTCATCCGTATACAGCCATTCTATTAGACCTCTACGCCCAATTCAGTGACTAGGGAATTGCACATCCAGCCATCTGGTTATACCCACAGCAAAGTGTGGAGGTGTGCCATCTTGTTGAAAGTAACGTGGGAACTCACTGTTCTTATTGAGCACAGATTAGAATATGGTATCCTGTAACATCTGGAGGTACTTTTCACCATTAAGTGATCAGTCAGTGCAAAAAAGCCCTATGATACCACCCCAAACTATGACCTTATCCAAACTGCTGTGACAAAGTATCACCTGTGGGTCTTTCATGTGTTCAAAAAGACTGGATTATTAAACGTTTAATCACGTGCATCCGGCAGAATGGTGGACACCTCAAACACGTCATGTAAATCACTTTAGAAAACTTTGAGCTTACAACTCCTAAACAGGTAAAGATAGTTCAAAACTGTCACTCATTGGGGGAGATTTATCAAACTGGTGTAAAGTATAACTGGCTTAGTTGCTCATAGCAACCAATCAGATTCCCCCTTTTTTATTTTTCACAGCTTCTTTGGAAAATGAAAGGTGGAATCTGATTGGTTGCTATGGGCAACTAAGCCAGTTATACTTTACACCAGTTTGATAAATCTCCCCCAATGAGTGACAGTTTTGAACTATCTTTACCTGTTTAGGAGTTGTAAGCTCAAAGTTTTCTAAAGTGATTTACATGACGTGTTTGAGTAAATTCTAGCCAGTGTGTTTTTTCTACAAATGGCACCAGTTAAAAGGGAGTGTCCAGACTTTTGCCTTACCATGTATATATGTCTCGATTTATTATAGCGTGTATATTTTTGATTAAAAGTATCCACTGTGGGTTATAAGTCCAATGGGTAGAGTGACTGATGCCAGCATCCATATAGTGATAGCTTTAAATCACTGAGCAGAGATTTCAATAACAAAAAATATTACAGGTTCTTCTTCTTATTTTTTCAGACAAAACCATATATCAATTTACAGTTTAGCTCCTCCAGATCTTCAATATAGAGATGTCTTAGAGATCAAACATTTTTGTGATGGTCCAGAAGACAAAAAAAAAAAAGGAAAACTGAGTGATAAATACTAGTGCTCTTGGAATACTATTTGGTATAAGTGAACATGGTGGCTATTGTCAACCCCTCTTATGTTTGTATTCTAACCATTGAAAGAACTGACCATGATTGTAGGGAACTCTTCAGCTCTAGCTTTTTCATGAAACTAATCTTTGTGTGTCTAGTTATTCTTTTAACATGCTGTAGGTAGTATGAAGGCCAAAGGTGCCATTATAAACAAACTATGGCCTTTTCAGAATTTCGGTTTGTAAAGGAATTCTCTCATATGCTTTTTTTATCTCATGGATTTATGGTATTTTTTTTTGTTTTGTTTGTTTTTGCAATTTACACACTATCTAATATCTTTGCACATCACGTCATTAACAAAATAGCAAACAAATAAATAGTATATTGTTGAGAAAATAAAAGAAAGTTGTTTGTATCTGTTCTGTTTGTAGATTAAAGGCTGTATTATGTTGAAATTTTACAAGCCAAGTTGAAATTGTAATATAGAACTTATTTTTATATTATTTTCAAAATATGCTATAGAGCAATATTTTGCGCCTTTATTATACACAGGGTTTGTCATTTTAGTAGATTACCTGCAGAGAGCCATTGGTAGACCATGACATGAAGATGCTTTGTAAAGTCTAGTAAGTTATGAATGCTATTTATTGTTATGCACACAAAATGTTTATTGAAAGTTGAAATATATGAATGGTTTCTATTAAACTTGTCTGATTTATTTTTTTTGTTCTATTTCCTAAACCTTTCATCCAAACGACAGCTAAAGTCTTTAAAGAGCATTTGTCCCATAAGGAAAAATTACAAGATGCTGCTGGTGACTTGTATTCATCTATATCTTTGGTTGTCCAGGATTTTACTATTAATAGACCCACAATATCTTATCGTCAGGGGCCTGACACTGATGACCTGTTTCGGGGTAGCGTCAGCACTGGAACTACACAGCTCTATCCATTGTGCAGTGAACAGAGCTGGATACTGCTGAGCTGCTCCCATTCACTTCAGGGGGAGCAGTGCTGAAGAAACAAACTCCTTCCACTATACTGTGGACGTACCTGTGTAGTTCCAGTACCAAAGCTACAGCTGATCAGCAGGGGGTGCAGTATCAGACCCCCGCCAATTAGACATTAATGGCATATCCTGAGGCCCTCAGTAGTAAAATCCTGGTTAACCCTTTTAACTATGTTCTAGTTTTTATGGTTATAAAAGTTTCTAGATGACAGCAACCATAGGCACATTTAGAGTAGATTATTGTGTTTTCAACCATGAAATCCAGGACCCAGGCACAATCCTCTGCTCAGGAGCGTCCCTGCACTGCCTCAGATCACTCTTCCCCATCAAAGAAGGCTCTTCTTTCTGTACGGTACCACTGAGGTAGCAGTGGAACATGTTGATCTCTCCCTCTGTGGAAAGGGGACAAGTGTGAATAAAACCCTAGACTTTTCCTTAACCCTTTCATGACAAAGTGTCATTGATGCCCCAGTGTCCTGGTCAAAATTTACAAATCTGACATGCATCAATTTATCTGGTAATAGCTTTGGAACACATTTATCCAAGCCGTTCTGAGATTTTCTCATGACACATTGTACTTCATGACAGTCATAAATTTGAGTCAATATATTTCACCTTTATTTATGAAATAATCCCAAATTTACCCAAAACATTTCAAAATTCGCAATTTTCAAAATTTCAATTTCTCTGCTTTTAAAACAGAGAGTGATACCTCGTAAAATATGTATTACTTAACATTCCTCATATGTCTACTTTATGTTGGCATCATTTTGTAAATGTCATTTTATTTTTTTAGGACGTTAGAAGGCTTAAAAGTTTAGAAGCAATTCTAAAAAATGTTAAGAAAATTTCCAAAACCCACTTTTTAAGTACCAGTTCAGTTCTGAAGTCACTTTGTGGGGCTTACATAGTGGAACCTTCCCCCCCCCCCCATAAATGACCCCATTGTAAAAACTACACCCCTCAAGTTACTCAAAACTGATTTTACTAACTTTGTTAACCCTTTAGGTGTTCCACAAGAATTAAATGAAAATGGAGATGAAATTTCTAAATTTCACTTTTTGGGCAGATTTTCCATTTGAATACATTTTTTTCTTTAACACATCGAGGGTTAACAGCCAAACAAAACTAGATATTCATTACCCTGTTTCTGCAGTTTACATAAACACCCCAAATGTGGTTGTAAACTGATGTAAGGGCACACAGCAGGGCGCAGAAGAAAAGAAGCCCCATATGGTTTTTGGAAGGCAGATTTTGCTGGACTGGTTTTTAGATGCCTTGTCCCATTTAACCACCTCCGGACCGCCTAACGCAGATGTGCGGTCCGGAGGCGGCAGCGCTGCGCACAGTCACGCATATACGCGTCATCTCGCGAGATAACGCGAATATGCGCCCGCGCATGCGCAGTTCGCGCCGGCATTTCGTTCAGGACTATTTCGTCAGCAACCTGCCAGCCGTGATCATTGGCTGGCAGGTTGCTGATTTTTAAAAAATCCAATCAGAAGCCAGATAACAGATCATATTTGTAAATATGATCTGTTATATGGCTGCCTGCTCCTCTGCTGGTTCTTTTCGTCGGTTGGATCCAGCAGAGGAGCAAGCTTCACAGTGAGTACACCAAACAGCACACTTTAGCCCCAGATCACCCCCCTGAACCCCAATTAACCCTTTGATCACCCCTTTGTCAATCACTAGTGAAAGGAAAAAAGTGATCAGTGTAAACTGTCACTTTTTTTTTTTTCACTGGTATTGACCGTTAGGTTTTAGGTATAGTTTAGGCCCCTTGGTTAGGTAGTTAGCACCCAGCCCACCGCACCGCAGTCCGTTATTCGCTGATTAGCATATCGCTAATCAGCATTTGTACTTTTATAGTATCTGGAAGTGATCAAAACTGATCACGGTCATATCTATAATAGTACTAGTGTCACTTTAGTTCTCCCTCCACCCAAAACGCAGTGTTTGCCCGATCAGGCCTGATCGGTCGCCCACACGTGCGTTCGCCCACACCCGCCCCACCGCAGTGACAAAAAAAATTTTTTTTGGTTCACTGCACATTCACTTTACACGCACTGCGGCGATAAAAAAATCATTTTTATATTTTTTATCAACCGCAGCGGCCTCCGGTACTTCGCTAGCCTCCTCTTTGTAAGACAGGCTTGCTTTTTTTTTCTTGGGTAGTCTCAGGGAATACCCCTAAATTTAGTTGCCCACATGTCTAACAGGGGGTATTCTTCTGAAGAGGCCTACAGGCTTCTGACCCAGTCGGATGAGGAGTGGGAACCCTCATCTGATGAATCCAGCGGGTCAGAATACGAACCTGTAGAAAGCAGTGGCTCTCTGACCCAAAGTTCGGACGAGGAGGCTGAGGTCCCTGATACCACCAGGCGTACCCGGCCCCGTGTCGCTAGACCACAGGTTGCGCAGGATCCGCTTCAAGAGCAGCAGAGTGGGGCTGGTGCTGTCGGATTACGTGGTGAGGCATACACCAGCAGCCCAGCCCTCCCTGGACCTAGTACCAGCACTGCCGTACAACCTGGTGAAGTAGCGAGCACCAGAAGGGCAGTTGAAGCTGGTACGGTGGCACGTGCAGTAGTGACCCCGTCGCAGCCACCGCAAAGACGTGCCCGTAGAGCCCCTAGAATCCCAGAGGTGCTGGCAAACCCTGATTGGCAGTCCCCAACTTCAGCCGCACCTGTAGTTTTCCCTTTCACTGCCCAGTCTGGAGTTCGGGTTGAGACAGCTCAGATCGGTTCGGCCCTGGGATTTTTTGAGCTGTTCTTGACTGCGGAGCTTTTAGACATAGTTGTGGCCGAAACAAACAGATATGCCACACAATTTTTTCACCGCTAACCCGGGAAGCTTTTATGCCCAGCCTTTCCGGTGGAAACCAGTCCAAGTTTCCGAAATTAAAACTTTTCTGGGCCTCCTCCTCAACATGGGCCTGACAAAAAAGCATGAATTGCGGTCATATTGGTCCACGAACCCGATTCATCACATGCCCATGTTCTCTGCTGCTATGTCCAGGGCACGTTTTGAGGCCATCCTGCGTTTCCTGCACTTTAGTGACAACACCGCCTCCCGTCCCAGGGGCCACCCTGCTTTTGACCGGCTCCACAAAATTCGGCCCCTCATAGACCATTTCAACCAGAAATTTGCAGATATTTATACCCCAGAGCAAAACATCTGCATAGACGAGTCCCCAATACATTTTACCGGGCGCCTTGGCTTCAAACAATACATCCCAAGCAAGCGCGCCCGGTATGGGGTCAAATTGTATAAGCTCTGTGAAAGGGCCACAGGCTATACCCACAAATTTCCGATCTATGAGGGAAAAGATCAGACCCTGGAGCCGGTCGGTTGCCCTGACTACCTGGGGAGCAGTGGGAAGACAGTTTGGGACTTGGTGTCACCCTTATTCGGCAAGGGGTACCATCTTTATGTGGACAATTTTTACACAAGTGTGGCCCTCTTTAGGCATTTGTTTCTAGAACGGATTGGCGCCTGTGGTACCGCGCGAACTAGTCGCGCGGGCTTCCCCCAACGGCTCGTTACCACCCATCTTGCAAGGGGGCAGAGGGCCGCACTGTGTAACGAAGAACTGCTCGCGGTGAAATGGAGAGACAAGCGTGACGTTTACATGCTCTCCTCCATTCACGCAGACACGACAATACAAATTGAGCGAGCAACCCGTGTCATTGAAAAGCCCCTCTCAGTCCACGACTATAACCTCCACATGGGAGGGGTGGACTTCAATGACCAGATGTTGTCTCCGTATTTAGTTTCCCGCAGAACCAGACGCTGGTATAAGAAGGTGTCTGTATATTTAATTCAATTGGCTCTGTACAATAGTTTTGTTCTCTACAGTAAAGCTGGGAGAACTGGATCCTTCCTCAAATTTCAGGAAGAGATCATCGAGAACCTCCTGTACCTGGGAGGTTCCGTGGCCCCATCCACCAGTGTAGTTAGCCGTCTACACGAGCGACATTTCCCCAATGTCATTCCTGGTACCTAAACCCAACCGTCACCCCGAAAAAGATGTCGTGTCTGTAGCAGGAGTGGAATAAGGCGTGACACCCGCTATTTCTGTCCTGACCACCCTGCCCTATGCTTTGGAGAGTGTTTCCGGAAGTACCACTCACAGGTACACTATTAGCATAGGGATCATCTCACCAGGATAGGCACACAGGGCTATTAGGGCCCATTCACTCACTGCTGCTGCAAACGTCTCCTTTCACATGGGACAAAGTGCATAACGCACTTCGCCACATCTTTGGGCGATTTGCGCTTTGCACATTGACCCATGGGGAAGGAGAGGTTTGTTCTATAAAGGTAAAAAAACAAAAAAAAAAAAACACACCAGTAAGCAAACACGTTAATGTTCAGTTCAAAAAGTTAAAGTTACATGTTCTGTTGCAAAGTTAATAAAATTATTGCGTTGCGGCCTGGTTTTTTCTTTTTTTTTTGTCTTTTTACCTTCCAGGTGGACCAACCGATCGACCAGCTGCAGCACCGATGTGCATTCTGACAGAAGCATTGCGCTGCTGTCAGATTACACGCAAGTCGGTGTATGCGGCGCTGCAAGACGGGATTTTCTCCTCTGCAGTGACAGATACGTTTGCCGAGGCATACGAGCTGAGGAGGAGGCGGCGTTCCTATGCTTTGGCAAACACTTTGTATATATATATATATATATATATATATATATAAAATAAAAAAAATCCCGGCAATGATTTATTCATCCACATCGATTGATGTGAATGGAGAAATCTGGTTTGCCAGGGCATACGAGCTAAGTGGGTATGGATGTAGGGCAGAGCTCCTATGTCCTGGCAGACGCCTTTCCCCTCCATTTTTTTTTTTTTGGCAGAGATTTTTTCATCCACATTGATCGATGCGAATGAAGAAATCTGTGCCGTTCATTTTTTTCTTTCAGCCCAGAGGCTGAACGGAAAAAAAAATCTCATTACCTGTATGCTCAATATAAGGAGAATAGCAGAAACTCCTAATGCTGGCCATACATGTAATGATTGCGGAGACCCTCAAATGCCAGGGCAGTACAAACACCCCACAACTGACCCCATTTTGGAAAGAAGACACCCCAAGGTATTTGCTGAGGGGCATATTGAGTCCATGAAAGATTTAAATTTTTGTCCTAAGTTAGCGGAAAGTGAGACTTTGTGAGAAAAAACAAAAAAAAATCAATTTCCGCTAACTTATGCGAAAAAAAAAAAATTCTATGAACTTGCCAGGCCCCTCATTGGATACCTTGGGGTGTCTTCTTTCCAAAGTGGGGTCACATGTGAGGTATTTATACTGCCCTGGCTTTTTAGGGGCCCTAAAGTGTGAGAAGAAGTCTGGGATCCAAATGTCTAAAAATGCCCTCCTAAAAGGAATTTGGGCACCTTTGCGCATCTAGGCTGCAAAAAAGTGTGACACATCTGGTATCGCCGTACTCAGGAGAAGTTGGGGAATGTGTTTTGGGGTGTCATTTTACATATACCCATGCTGGATGAGAGAAATATCTTGGCAAAAGACAACTTTTCCCATTTTTTTATACAAAGTTGGCATTTGACCAAGATATTTTTCTCACCCAGCATGGGTATATGTAAAATGACACCCCAAAACACATTCCCCAACTTCTCCTGAGTACGGCGATACCAGATGTGTGACACTTTTTTGCTGCCAAGGTGGGCAAAGGGGCACATATTCCCAAGTGCACCTTTTGGATTTCACCGGTCATTTTTTACACATTTTGATTGCAAAGTTCTTCTCACACATTTGGGCCCCTAAATTGCCAGGGCAGTATAACTACCCCACAAGTGACCCCATTTTGGAAAGAAGACACCCCAAGGTATTCTGTGAGGGGCATGGTGAGTTCCTAGAATTTTTTATTTTTTGTCGCAAGTTAGTGGAATATGAGACTTTGTAAGAAAAAAATAAAAAAATAAATCATCATCATTTTCCGCTAACTTGTGACAAAAAATAAAAAGTTCTATGAACTCACTATGCCCATCAGCGAATACCTTAGGGTGTCTACTTTCCGAAATGGGGTCATTTGTGGGGGTTTTCTACTGTTTGGGCATTGTAGAACCTCAGGAATCATGACAGGTGCTCAGAAAGTCAGAGCTGTTTCAAAAAGCGGAAATTCACATTTTTGTACCATAGTTTGTAAATGCTATAACTTTTACCCAAACCATTTTTTTTTGCCCAAACATTTTTTTTTTATCAAAGACATGTAGAACAATAAATTTGGCGAAAAATTTATATATGGATGTCGTTTTTTTTTGCAAAATTTTACAGCTGAAAGTGAAAAATGTAATTTTTTTGCAAAAAAATGGTTACATTTTGATTAATAACAAAAAAAGTAAAAATGTCAGCAGCAATAAAATACCACCAAATGAAAGCTCCATTAGTGAGAAGAAAAGGAGGTAAAATTCATTTGGGTGGTAAGTTGCATGACCGAGCGATAAACGGTGAAAGTAGTGTAGTGCCGAAGTGTAAAAAGTGCTCTGGTCATGAAGGGGGTTTCACCTAGCGGGGCTGAAGTGGTTAAAGCCCCCCCTGATGCACCTTACAGTAGAAACTCCCAAAAAGTTACCCCATTTTGGAAACTAAGGTGTCAGTTTTATTGGTACTATTTTGGGGTACATATGATTTTTAATTGCTCTATATTAAGTTTTTTGTGAGGCAAGGTAACCAAAAAATGGCCGTTTTTATTTTTTACAACATTCATCTGACAGGGTAGATCATGTGCTATTTTTATAGAGCAGGTTGTTACGGATGCAATGATATCAAATATGTCTACTTTGTTCCGGTTTTCCATAATAAAGCATTTTTGAAAAAAAAAGTATGTTTTTGTGCCTCCATTATCTGAAACCCATATTTTTATTTCTCTGCATATTGTCTTTTGCAGGGGCTCGTTTTTTGCAGGAAGAGTTGACGTTTTTATTGGTACCATTTTTGGGTACATATGATTTTTTTGATCATTCATTATTATACTTTATGGGGCAAGGTGACCAAAAAATTGGTTGTTTTGGAACAGTTTTTATTTATTTATTTTTACAGCATTTATCTGAGGGGTTAGGTCATGTGACAGTTTTATAGAGCAGATTGTTACGGACGTGGCGATACCGAATATGTATACTTTTTCTTATTTTAGTTTTACACAATAATGGCATTTTTGAAACCCAAAAAATTATGTTTTAGTCTTCATAGTTTGAGAGCCATAGCTTTTTTTGGGGGGGCGATTGTCTTAAGTAGGGTCCTTTTTTTTACGGGATGAGGTGACTGTTTGATTGGTACTATTTTGGGGGGTATTACGCCTTTTTGATCGCTTGGTGTTTTTACGGTGTTCACCTGAGGGGTTAGGTCATGTGATATTTTTATCGAGCATGTTGTTGCGGAAGCGGCGATACCTGATATGTACACTTTCTTTTATTTATTTCACTATAACACAATAATAGCATATTTGAAATAAAAAAATGATGTCTTAGTGTCTCCATGTTCTATAGTTTTTTTTATTTTTTGAGCGATTTTCTTATGTATGGTCTAATTTTTTGCGGGATGCGGTGACTGTTTTATTGGTACCATTTCTTTTTGACATACGCCTTTTTGATCGCTCGATGTTGCACTTTTTGTGATGTAAGGTGACAAAAATGGCTTTTTTGACACAGTTTACATTATTTTTTTTATGGTGTTTATCAGACTGGGTGGATCATGTGATATATTTATAGAGCCGGTCGTTACGGACGCGGTGATACCTAATATGTCAATATTTTTTTTTCATTTTTTATAGGAAAAAGCAATTTATTTATTTTTTATTTTACATTTTTATTTATTTATTTTACTTTTATTATTTTCACTTTTTTTAAATTTTTTATGAAGTCTTGCTTGGATCTTGAAGATCCAGTGGGGCTCATGTCTGTACTATATTTTGCAAAGCGTCCCGTTGCCATGGCAACCATTGGGCTCTGCCATTGCAGCGCGGCAGCCCCGATGGTTGAGAGAGGTAGCCCCCTCCCTCTACAGGGAGTGCAGAATTATTAGGCAAGTTGTATTTTTGAGGATTAATTTTATTATTGAACAACAACCATGTTCTCAATGAACCCAAAAAACTCATTAATATCAAAGCTGAATATTTTTGGAAGTAGTTTTTAGTTTGTTTTTAGTTTTAGCTATTTTAGGGGGATATCTGTGTGTGCAGGTGACTATTACTGTGCATAATTATTAGGCAACTTAACAAAAAACAAATATATACCCATTTCAATTATTTATTTTTACCAGTGAAACCAATATAACATCTCAACATTCACAAATATACATTTCTGACATTCAAAAACAAAACAAAAACAAATCAGTGACCAATATAGCCACCTTTCTTTGCAAGGACACTCAAAAGCCTGCCATCCATGGATTCTGTCAGTGTTTTGATCTGTTCACCATCAACATTGCGTGCAGCAGCAACCACAGCCTCCCAGACACTGTTCAGAGAGGTGTACTGTTTTCCCTCCTTGTAAATCTCACATTTGATGATGGACCACAGGTTGTCAATGGGGTTCAGATCAGGTAAACAAGGAGGCCATGTCATTAGATTTTCTTCTTTTATACCCTTTCTTGCCAGCCACGCTGTGGAGTACTTGGACGCGTGTGATGGAGCATTGTCCTGCATGAAAATCATGTTTTTCTTGAAGGATGCAGACTTCTTCCTGTACCACTGCTTGAAGAAGGTGTCTTCCAGAAACTGGCAGTAGGACTGGGAGTTGAGCTTGACTCCATCCTCAACCCGAAAAGGCCCCACAAGCTCATCTTTGATGATACCAGCCCAAACCAATACTCCACCTCCACCTTGCTGGCGTCTGAGTCGGACTGGAGCTCTCTGCCCTTTACCAATCCAGCCACGGGCCCATCCATCTGGCCCATCAAGACTCACTCTCATTTCATCAGTCCATAAAACCTTAGAAAAATCAGTCTTGAGATATTTCTTGGCCCAGTCTTGACGTTTTAGCTTGTGTGTCTTGTTCAGTGGTGGTCGTCTTTCAGCCTTTCTTACCTTGGCCATGTCTCTGAGTATTGCACACCTTGTGCTTTTGGGCACTCCAGTGATGTTGCAGCTCTGAAATATGGCCAAACTGGTGGCAAGTGGCATCTTGGCAGCTGCACGCTTGACTTTTCTCAGTTCATGGGCAGTTATTTTGCGCCTTGGTTTTTCCACACGCTTCTTGCGACCCTGTTGACTATTTTGAATGAAACGCTTGATTGTTCGATGATCACGCTTCAGAAGCTTTGCAATTTTAAGAGTGCTGCAACCCTCTGCAAGATATCTCACTATTTTTGACTTTTCTGAGCCTGTCAAGTCCTTCTTTTGACCCATTTTGCCAAAGGAAAGGAAGTTGCCTAATAATTATGCACACCTGATATAGGGTGTTGATGTCATTAGACCACACCCCTTCTCATTACAGAGATGCACATCACCTAATATGCTTAATTGGTAGTAGGCTTTCGAGCCTATACAGCTTGGAGTAAGACAACATGCATAAAGAGGATGATGTGGTCAAAATACTCATTTGCCTAATAATTCTGCACTCCCTGTATTAACCCCATGGATGCCGCTTCTGCGGCATCTAAGGGGTTACAGCAGAGTGTCAGCATACAACTGACACTCGCTGATGGTGGCGGCTCAGAAACGGAGCCTTCGCCATCAAATACAGCAGGTGGACTGCATCGGGGCAGGGGGCACAGATGGGGGCAGGATACATGTATAGGGGGGACCGCATCAGGGGCACAGTTGGTGGCAGGATACATGGATGGGGAGACCGCATCAGGGGCAGGCGGGGACAGATGGTGGAACGGGAGAGCGCAGGGGCACAGATGGGGCCCACAGATCGGGGAGCACGAGGACACATTACCAGAGTGCAGATCAGAGCTTGGAACAGGTACTTTTACACTGCCGCAATCCAATTGGTTAGTCTGCACAGACTAACCAATCGGATCGATTGCCGGCAAGGGACCACACAGCAACAGTACAGGGGCAGAAGCTTGAATCCAAGTGTTTTGCAGCGCTTGGATTAAAGAGCTGCCATGACGTCTATACACGTGCTAGCTGCACGGGGTATGTGCAGATAGGACGTATATAGCCGTATGGCAGCCGGAAAGGGGTTAATATTCCTTTTCACATCTTTCTCAAAAAAAGCCTTCAACCTTAAAATATTGCAATACTTGACTGAAAGTTAAATCATGCTACTGTCACAATTTGGGTGGATGTTTCCATCTCATAATTTAAATTATTTATTTTTTATTTATTTTTTCATCTTCTGATGTTCTGACAGGAGGTGTCAGGTTATGTATGAATAGCTGCTTTTTCCCAACTACCACTCCTAATTATCATGATTTACTTGGTAGCTGTTACCTTGTGTATCTTCCAGAAGTAATTTTAAGCTCCTTTAATTTTACAGCTATGTTAATTACTTGATAGCCAGGTCTGGTGGGTGCTGTAGTACTGTCATCGCCGTCCCTGGGAGAGATCTTAGAAGTTCAGAAAGACGGAAGACTCAGGAGTCTATCTGACAGATCTCTCTTGTTTTCATTGTTGCTGACAGGTTTCCGCCCCTTCGCAGATGCTGCTCATTATCAGTCAGGTGGCTCTTTATATGTTCCGCCTCTCACTTGTTTTCCTGCGGCTGATAGTTCTTCTGTGGAGTGCTCTGCTTGTGTGGTGGTTCTCCTGTTCCAGTTTCATCTCAAGCTAAGTCCTTATCCCTTTTCTTAGTGTGTCTGTTCTGACTAGGCCTCAGGGAGACACTAGCTCCTTCAGTTTGGAAGGAGCCGGTTGCTTTCTCTGTTCCCTAAGCTGAGGGTTTGGTGCAGTGTTGCAGCAGTCTCAGGTTCCTGTGCATTTCTACCTTTGAGATTTGCACATGTTGTTAGCAGCTTAGAAAGAGTATCAGGGATTGCTAGGAGGTGACCCCTTCGTTCCCTAGATTTGGGGCCTAGTCTGTTGTTGTTTAGTTGTGGTTCCCTTTGGTTGTCTTTCCTTCCCTGTGCTTCCCGTGACAAGTACCTGACATACATCAGTGCCCTTTTTTCCATTTCACCCACCATGACGAGAACAAGGAGATTGACCCGTGACCTCTGTAGGGGCAGAAGCAGAGAGAGAGAGAGAGAGAGTTTAAATTACCCAACCCACCCTCTCCCTTCAGTGTTTCCTGTCCCTACAGGGGTTAGGTCAGAGAGAGGCATCTCTCATGAAGGGAGGTTTAAGATTTTATTTTATTTTATTCCAGGATGGGTCTATAGGTGGCGGGCAACCCTCCTTAGATTTTACCACACATTGAAACATCCTGGATTCCCGTCCTCCTTCCGCCTATGCTAATGCTGGGCAGGGGGAATAAAGGAGGTGCTCGCTGCCCAGCCCCAGCCTCAACTGCTCCTAGGAAGCTCCCGCGCTCTCTTTCCCTCTGTGGGAGACAAGCCGGGAAAAGCTCCCCCAGGTGGTATTAAGAGGGAAGTACGGGGGTCGCATGTACTCTGCATGTACTATGGCAGTCACAGGGGGCAGTCATGTGACTGGCGTAATCGCGTCACATGAGGAGGAGAAATTCGGTTTGCATGCACCAGAAGTGCGGCAGGGCCGGGACAGCGACGTCAGACACCGAACCAGCACCTTAAAGGGGTTGTCCGGGTTCAGAGCTGAATCCGGACATATCCATAATTTCACCCAGGAAGCCCCCCCTGATGTTAGCATTGGGGCATTTCATGCTCCGATGCTCTCCCTTGTCCTGCGCTGCATCGTGCAGGGCAAGGGCTCTTTTATTTGCAATAACACACTGCCAGGCGGAGGCTTCCGCCCATCAGTATGTTCAGTGATGTCTCCGGCTCTGATGGGCGGGCTTTAGCATTGCCCTAGCTGTTTTACAGGCTAGGGCAGCGCTAAAGCCCGCCCATCAGTGCCGGTAACGTCACCCGGCTCACTGCTGGGCAGAAGCCTCCACCTGGCAGCTCTATGGAGAGCCCGGTTCGTCACCGGAACTCCAGAAAATGCCTTTGCCCGGCGCAATTTAGCGCAGGGCAAAGGAGAGCATGGGAACATGAACTACTCCGATGCTCAAGTCAGGGGGTTGCCTGGGTGAAAATGGGGATATGTCCGGGCTCAGCTCTAAACCCGAACAACCCCTTTAAAAGTGCGGGCAGGCAGCAGAAGGACTGAGACTTAGGTCCAGCATGTCGGCAGCAGATCCAGTGACAGGACGCATGGATAACCCCGATCCCTCAACAGTGGCTCCTATCGTGAGTTCCCCAGTGGGGAGAAAGTATGTGACATGTATTTTATGCATACAACTTACATGGTTGCTCTCTGGTTCTTTTTAATAGGGAAGTAAAGAGAGTTAGATTAAACTTAAGTCTCTGAAATGTGCTACATGCACAAAATGGCTCCCTGCAAAATACAAGAAAAAGATCTGTAAAGAATGTATTCAGGATCTATTAAAAGAAGAGCAACCATCTATTTTTATCAGAAGTCAAAAATATGATACAGGAAGAAATTAAATCTTCACTTGCATCATTTTCAGCCCCCAGTTCCTCTCCAGTACCTAATAAAAAACCTAGATTTTCTGTTCTGTCTTCTTCTGATCTTGAAGAATTAGATGACGATACCTCCTCCAAATTTTTTGTAGAAAAAAAACTATCTATCTGAGAGGGAATTGATTGAGGAAGAGAGAAAATATTATTTTCCTATGGAGGAGATGGACAAACTTTTAAGGGCGGTCAGATCAACAATTGGCATTGAAGATTTACAAAAGCCTAGAAGCGTTCCAGATTAAATGTTTGGCGGTTTGAGAATTAAGAAAGCCAGAGTATTCCCTATATACGAAAACGGCAAAGATATGATATTAGATGAATAACTGGATCCTGAAAAAAGCCTAGGTGTCTCCAGGGAATTCAGAAATAGTCTATTTGATGCTTCTGACTATAAATTCTTTGACAAAACCCAGAATATAGATATCCAAGTGGCAAAAGTAGTTAAAAAAAACTTCATTGCCATTTGAGGACTCCTCACAACTATGGGATCCTATGGATCGAAAAGCAGATTGTCTGCTAAAAAAGGCTTGTGAATCTTCCATGTTTGGAGTAAAAAAAAAAAAACATTGCAGCTACATCAGTCGCAAGATCAATGTATCTATGGCTAAATAAGCTTGAGGAACTTTTAAAAAATAAACACCAAGAGAGGAATTAAAAAACTCTATTCCCCTCCTAAGATTAGCTACTGCTTTTTTGGCGGATGCTTCCATCAAATCGGTAAGATTTGCCGCAAGAGACGGAGCCTCATCTAATTCTGCTAGACACGCCCTGTGGATAAGGTCCTGGTCAAGGGATAAAACATCAAAATCCAATTTATGCTCCATAGCATTTTCGGGTGAGTATGTTTTCGGCCCAGTGCTTGATAAAATCCTAGAGAAAGCGGCAGATAAAAAGAAAGGTTCCTAGAAGAGAAATAGACCAGGAAGCACCCCTTTCATCAGTTTAACCCCCAGTATAGATCTTATAGGGGTAAAGGCAAAATGGGGCATTGAAGTTACCAAAAAGGGAGGTAGAGGTAGGGGATTTCTCCTTAACCCTCAAAACAGACCACAGGACAAACAATGAGGCCAGAGTGTGTGTGTGTGGGGGGGGGGGGGGTTGAAGTTCTTTCTACCCCAGTGGGAGAAGATAACAGCAAACCCCTGGACCTTACAGATTATAAGAGAAGGTTACAAAATAGAATTCTATTCAACTCCCCCACACAAGACTCAGATCACCACACATTCTGCAATGGTTCTGACAAAAATGGCTGGGTATTCAAAACCTTCTGGAACAGATGTCATCATACCAGTTCCTGAACAAGAAAAGTAAGCAGGTTTTTATTCAAGGCTGTTTCTGGTAAAGAAACCTGAAGGATCTTTTCGAACAATCATAAATCTAAAAGAATAAAACAAAATAAATCACATACCAAAAATTCTAAACAGGGTCAGTAACTTCCACAGTGCCATTAATACAAGAGGGCTCGTTTATGACGTCAGTGGACTTGAAAGACACCTATTGCCACATCCCAATACATAAAAATCATCAGAAATATTTAAGGTTTGCTATAAAAAACGCAGCAGGATTAATACATCACTTCCAATTTACGGCACTTCCGTTCAGAATTTCTTCCGCACCAAGAATTTTTACGAAATTGGTGATATAAATGATGGCATTCTTCAGAGAAAAAGAGGTTACAATTATACCCTATCTAGACGACTTTATGGTAATTGGAAGAACAGAAGTAGAAACGCTCAGAAACACAGATTTCTTCATAAAGAAGTTAGAGAATCTGGGATGGGTAGTAAACGGGAAGAAATCCTTTCTACAGCCAGCAACAAAAAGGAAGTCCCTGGGCATTCTGGATTTAAAGGAACAAGCTTCTTTTTCGCCGAAAGAAAAGATATCGGATCTGAAGAGAAAGATAATAAAATTCCAGTCTCGTCAGTGCTGCTCGGTAAGAGGTGCTTGGTAAGTAGCGTTTCCCCCAGTCTATTGGGTTCATCAGGGGGTACTCAAGACAGGTGCTAAGAAAAATGGGCTAGTGGAAAAATGGGCTAGTAGTACAACAAAGGAGGAGAAAAGGGAGAGTAAAGATTAAAGTGGATAACAGAAATACCTATAGTGGGTGATGACTCACTGTCAGGAAAATTAAGTATAGCCTGAAACAAAAAAAGAAAAGGCAGACCCCAGTCAGTACCTTGGGGGGTTAAATGCCTAGTATATGCCAAAATACAAAGGTCAAAGTACTTACAGTTAGACAACACCACAACGGTAGCCTACCTAAAGCACCAAGGGAGGAAAAGATCTCCAACATTGGAACACCTGACAGCAAAAATATTCTCTTGGGCAGAAAACAACATCCTATCTGTAACAGCAGTACATCTCAAGGGGTCCTTGAACAAAGAGGTAGATTTTTTAAGCAGGAAGATCTTAGATCCAGGGGAGCGGTCCTTAAACCCGTCAGTATTTCAAAAAATAACAGACAGATAGGGAACTCCAAAGACCGACCTATTCGCCTCAAGGGGCAATGCAAAATCTCAAAAATTCTGTTCTCTAAACCACAGAGAAAATCCTTGGGCAGTAGATACTTTCTCCCTCGTTTGGAATTGGGACCTGGCATATTCCTTTCCCCCCCTTTCCTCTGGTAACCCTGACAATTCAAAAGATACTCCAAGATCCGGTGACAATAATCCTAATAACTCCTTACTATCCCAAAAGAAGTTGGTTTTGATCGAAGAACCTTGAATATTACCTCATCAGGAGGATATTCTTACACAGGGACCAGTTTGTCATCCAAACCCAAAGATCTTCAAGCTAGCAGCTTGTATCCTGAGGGCGACATCCTAAGTGTACTTTCACACTCGCGTTTTGGCTTTCCATTTGTGAGATCCGTTCAGGGCTTTCACAAGCAGTCCAAAATGAATCAGTTTGCATTCTGAATGGAAAAGGATCCGCTCAGAATGCATCAGTTTAGTCTCCATTCCGCTTTGGCAGCAATAAGGGCAAAAAGCTTTCTAGCACTTCTATAGGTAGGTGGATCAGATCCACTATTGCTATCTGCTAATCCACTCAGGGTCTCCTGTGTCCCCCAGGTATTAAAGCACAGCACACTCTACTCATGCAATGGCCTTTTTTGGGGCTGAAAAGGCAGCGAACTGATCTAGTATAAACACCTTCATTAAACACTATAGGCTAGATGTATCATACTCTGACGACCTGAGGTTTGGCAGACGAGTTTTACAAGCAGTTGCCCCTCCCTAGGATTAATATTATCTGTTAGTTCTCTTTGTGGACGTGATTGTGGTTGAAATGGAAAACCGGAATTAGACTTACCGGTTGTTCTGTTTCCTTGAATCAACCATGCCGTCCCATACTTGCTCATTTTTTGGGGGAAGGGGCAAGTATGAGAGTAAATGCTAAAAAAAAAAAAAAGAAAAATAATTCAGGACATAAAAAATATTCTGGATACCCACCGGGATAATCTGTGAAGGCTGAGGGGAGACAGTGGGTGGGGTAATTTAAACTCACTCTCTCTCTCTCTGTGTTCCTGCCACTACAGAGGTCAAGGTTCAGTCTCCTTGTGGCCGTCATGGTGGATTCAAGGAAACAGAACTACCGATAAGTCTAATTCCGTTTTCTTTACATTTTCTTATGTATTTTCAGAGTAAACCTGAGCAGTAGACATGCATTCTTTGTAAAATCTGTCATTGTCTTAGACCTACAGTTGTGTTAAAAATAATAGCAGTGTGTTTTAACCCCTTAAGGATCCTGCCATGTTTCACCTGAAGGGCCAAGCCTTTTTTTGTAAATCTGGCATGTCGCTTTGTGGTAATAAAAGAAGTTTAGAAACAAATCTTGGAATTTTTCTGAAAATTTTCAAAACCCACTTTTTAAAGACCAGTTCAGGTCTGAAGTCACTTTGTGAGGCCTACATAATAGAAACCACCCAAAAATGACCACATTTTAGAAACTACACCCCTCAAGGTATTCAAAAACGATTTTACAAACTTTGTTAACCCTTAGGTGTTCCACAAGAATTAATGGAAAATAATTATGATATTTCAGAATTTCACTGTTTTGGAGGATTTTCCATTTTAATATTTTTTTTTTCCACTAACAAAGCAAGGGTTAACAGCCAAAAAAACTATATTTATTGCCCTGATTCTGTAGTTTACAGAAACATCCTATATGTGGTCAGAAAATACTGTACGGGCACACTGCATTGTGCAGAAGGAAAGGAACGCCATATGGTTTTTGGAAAGCAGATTTCACTGGGATAATTTTAAGCTGCCATGTCACATTTGAAGACCCCCTGATGCACCCCTATAGTAGAAACTCCAAAAAAGTGACCCCATTTTAGAAACTACACCCCTCAAGGTATGCAAAACTGATTTTACAAACTTTGTTAACCCTTTAGGTGTTCCACAAGAATTAATGGAAAATAAAGGTGAAATTTCAGAATTTCACTTTTTTGGCAGTTTTTCCATTTTTATACATTTTTTCCAGTTACAAAGCAAGGGTTATGTGATTCTGTAGATTCTGTAATGCCGGGCACACGGCATTGCGCAGAAGGAAAGTAATGCCGTATGGTTTTTGGAAGGCAGATTTTTCTGGACTGGTTTGACACCATGTCCTATTTGAAGCCCCCCTGATGCACCCCTAGAGTAGAAAAAGTAACCCCATTTTGGAAACTACGGGATAAGGTGTCAGTTTTGCTGGTACTTTTTTAGGGTAAATTTTTTGGCACCGTTTTTATTTTTTTATTATTTACTATTTACAACATTCATCTGGCAGGTTAGATCGTGGTTAGAGCAGGTTGTTACGGACGCGACAATACCAAATATGACTGTTTTAGTTTGACATAACAAAGAATTTTTGAAAAATAAAAAAAAATTGGTGTCTCCACATTCTGAAAGCCGTATTATTTTTTTTTTTTGTTTTTGTGACTGTCTTTTGTAGAGCTCATTTTTTTCGGGATGAGATGACTGTTTGATTGGTACTATTATAGGGTGCATATGACTTTTTTTTTTATCACTTGCTATTACACTTTTTGTGATGTAAGGTGACAAAAAATGGCTTTTTTGACACCTTATTTTTTTTACAGTGTTCACCTGAGGGGTTAGGTCATGTGGTATTTTTATAGGACCGGTTGTTACGGACATGATGCATACTTTTTTTATTTACTTAAGTTTTACACAATAACAGCATTTTATAAACCAAAAAAATGATGTTTTAGTGTCTCCATATTCTGAGCCATATTTTATTTATTTTTTTGGGCCATTGTCTTAGATAGGAGCTAATTTTTTGCGCGATGAGGTGTCGATTAGATTGGTACTATTTTTGGGGGTATACGCCTTTTTGATTGCTTGGTGTTGCACTTTTAGTGATGTAAGGTGACAAAAAAATGGTTTATTTAGCACAGTTTTTATTTTTTTTGACAGTGTTCACCTGACGGTTTAGGTCATGTGATTTTTTTATAGAGCCGGTCGATATGAATGCGGCGATACCTAATATGTCTACTTTTCTTTTTTTCCCTAATTTGAACAAAACAAATTCCCTTTATTTTGGCAAAAGGATATTTTTTATTTTATTTGTTTACTTGAAACTTTTAATTTTTACTCTTATTTTTTACTTTTTTTTTGTCCCACTCTGGGACTCCAACTTTTGGGGGTCTGATCCCCTTTACAATGCATTACAATACTTATGTATTGTCATGCATTGGCTGTAAGTGTATTACACACTGTAAGACATTTACAGCCTTCCTGCCTGTAATATCCAGGGGCTGGATCTCACAGGCTCTCCTGGAAGACAGCCACAATGCCTAAGGAAGGCATCATGCTGCCTTTCATGCCATCGCCCGTCACAGCAGCCCAGGGGTCCCGATGGCTGCTTCCTCCCTGCACGGACATCGCACGTGCCGTGGTCAGCGCTGACCATGGCTGTGCAGGGGTTAATGCGCTGGCATAATCTGTGAAGGCATCTTTATATGTTTTACCCTCTCCAATCATCTTTTTAATCAAGGTACACTGTTCTTCTGAACAATGTCTGGAACGACCCATTTTCCTCAGAATTTCAGAGAGAAATGCACTGTAACCAGCATGTACAACATATGCTGCCTTCCTTCCTTAAATAAGGGCAATAATTGTCACCTATTTTTCAAAGAATGAATGACCTCACTAATTGAACTCCACACTGCTATTATTTTGAACATGCCGCATGCATGTCATGACTGTTGAGTCTGTTGGATTTCTATTACTGTACTACACCTGCTAGTAAATAATTTGCCATGTAGAAATATCATTTCTACCAAAAAAAGTGATTGATCAGGTTAGTGATGTCTGACTGCTATTATTTTGAAAACAACTGTAGGAGGCTGCTAACATTTTTGACACATTTTCCTATAAATTACCACACAGATACAATGCTGACTACTGATCTGGTTTCCTGGGCATGGTGGAGTTACTCTGTTATGTGCATGATTTAATCCTGTAGATGTGTTTTACAGTGGTACAGTGTTGACCACCTCTATCTCTGTTGTCAGTCCCTTAATTCCCCATGATCTTGCCCATCTTTGCTCATTGTAAAAGGGTTATGGGGGCGCTCGGCTCCACCTCCCTTCTAACGTACTGTTCCCTTGCGTCCTTTCGTGCGTATGTAATAAAAAAAAAATATATATATATATATATATATTGTACACTACCGAGTCTTTAACATTCAATTAATGTATAACATTACCCTACCACAAACGCACACAGCAGCGGCCCCCCTCCCACCTGGCACTAACTATACCTAAACAAGGGGAGAAAAGGGTTAACGATAGAGGATGGAATAAGGCAGGGAAAGGGTTAATCCTTGAGGCAGGAAAAGGGTTATAATCCGGCAGGGATAGGATGGATTACCCTTATTGCAGTAAGGCAGGGAAAGGGTTAATGGAATGTTGCAGGGATTAATGGTTTCAGGGAAATGTCTCGTTGCATAGGGGTTTTGCTCATCTCCAGGGGTTAATGCTCGTCTCAGGGGATGATTCTCTCTTCTTGTGGGGCTGCTCAGTTCAACTGATTAGAGCTCCTTGTTGGGTGGTGGTTGACTCCAGGCAGAGGATCTTTTAAAGAGATATTTTTTAGAACATTTCCTCTGTAGTATCATAGCTGCATGTCCAAAATTCCAGTGATAACTTTTGGGGAGATTTTAGTCTGTAGGTGTGGGACCCGTCAGAGTAAAGAATGGGCTCAGTATTTGGATGCTGGATAAGGTTTTCCTTGTTGGTGGTTTCAGATTTCGTGAGGGGATTGATGGAGAAATTGTCTCTAAAAAAGGGCTGTCTGATAGGTTGGAAGGTAAAGCTAAAAAAAATCTGATTGGTGGAGTAAGTGGATATGTTAAGAGGAGAATTCTGAATAGTAGGGTTTTGGGAGGGGGCAGAAATTGATAGGTCTATAGAATAGGATGTATTGGCATTCCGCAATGGGATCTCAGTTGCCGTGGGAAAGGGTGGGAGGGAAGGGTGTATTGATTGATGAAAATAGAGTAAAAAGACCAGTTTCTGGGATCAATCGCGTTTATCAATGCATGATCGGTGGTAGTTTGTAAGGGGGGACTACCAAACTCAGACCGTGAGGGAAGAGGGGGGAAAATGGCCTATCTGAATGATCTGTGGGGATAACAGCAGGTCTTCTTGGTCAGTTGGGGGATGGTGAATATGTGGAAGATGATTCGGTATTGCGGCGGGTCCCGCTGGGACAGACGCATGAACTATTAATTGGGAAGGTGCCAGTGGGGCGAGGTGATCGCATGATATTTGCATTATTATTATATCATATTATATTATATTATTATGAGTACTAGTATGCTCCATATAACTGAACCTGGTACCAACAAGATGAATGCGGTTTTTATCACCCCCCTTTAAAAAAATGTCATGTTCATGAAATCTTTTTTACATCATCAGTAGTATCTATCTTTTTCATGAGGCTATATGTCTCCTCCTTTCTTTTGATTCAAGGCCAAAGAAATGCTTCCCCCTTATACATAGCCAATCCATATGGATATTCTTAAGTCCCTCCCCATCTCATCTCACCTTTCGACAGTGCACTCCCTTTGGCGGTGGGCGGGTTAATTTTAAGAGACCTGTCCGCCACATCTCTATTCAGAAACCGTTCCATGGGCCGGAAGCCATACACAGAAAAGCCTCCCACAATACATACCAGTATTGGCTTGCGAAGACTTGGAACAGCCAGGTCTTTTTGGAAGAATCACATTAGCGACCCTAGAACAGACATGCGTTCCACTGTGGAACTCGTGTCCTCCGAAACCGGAAGTGACGTAATTTCCTGATCCCTCCTCCCCACGTGCATCTCTCAAGCTGTCACACATCACATAGAGGTATATAAGGTCCTTCAATTTTCCATACTTTTATATGTCCATGCTTTTTTTGTATATGTATACTGACTGCTCCTGAGGAAGGGGGTATTTGTAAACACCTAAAACGCATCGAGACTCAATTTAAATAAAGGGAATTTTCCAGAACTACCTCCCGTGGTGACTGCGGTTCTTCCTGTGATTCTACAAGGGATACTAGCGGGGGAGTTTAGCCTATAGGTGTCTTGAGCTTATCCCATAGACTATCTCCCCTAGTGAAGTGAGTCGCTCATACGTATACTTACTTTTACCTATGTTTTTTATATGTTGGTATGCACTGATTGTTTTTACATACCAATTCTATTGCACCGATCCTCCTATATATATGGATTATTCTATATCATAAGAACCTGGGATAAATATCCTTCGGGACTTTACTCTTTCCTAACCCTATTTCATTCCCACACTTCATTTAGGTGACTGACTCCCCTGTTTTGGCTGGGCTTTTCCTTTCCTTTTTCTTTTCCTCACTGTATCAGAAGGTATCAGGCTCTCCCTAGAAGTGAAGGAGGCCCTAGCACTTCTGGATTTAGAAATAATTGAGATTCATTAACCACTTCAGCCCCGCTAGGTGAAACCCCCTTCATGACCAGGCCACTTTTTACACTTCGGCACTACACTCCTTTCACCGTTTATCGCTCGGTCATGCAACTTACCACCCAAATGAATTTTACCTCCTTTTCTTCTCACTAATGGAGCTTTCATTTGGTGGTATTTTATTGCTGCTGACATTTTTACTTTTTTTGTTATTAATCAAAATGTAACGATTTTTTTGCAAAAAAATGACATTTTTCACTTTCAGCTGTGAAATTTTGCAAAAAAAAACGACATCCATATATACATTTTTCGCTAAATTTATAGTTCTACATGTCTTTGATAAAAAAAAAATGTTTGGGCAAAAAAAAAATGGTTTGGGTAAAAGTTATAGCATTTACAAACTATGGTACAAAAATGTGAATTTCCGCTTTTTGAAACGGCTCTGATTTTCTGAGCACCTGTCATGTTTCCTGAGGTTCTACAATGCCCAAACAGTATAACTACCCCACAAATGACCCCATTTCGGAAAGTAGACACCCTAAGGTATTCGCTGATGGGCATAGTGAGTTCATAGAACTTTTTATTTTTTGTCACAAGTTAGCGGAAAATGATGATGATTTTTATTTATTTTTTTTCTTACAAAGTCTCATATTCCACTAACTTGCGACAAAAAATAAAAAATTCTAGGAACTCACCATGCCCCTCACAGAATACCTTGGGGTGTCTTCTTTCCAAAATGGGGTCACTTGTGGGGTAGTTATACTGCCCTGGCAATTTAGGGGCCCAAATGTGTGAGAAGAACTTTGCAATCAAAATGTGTAAGAAATGACCGGTGAAATCCGAAAGGTGCACTTTGGAATATGCGCCCCTTTGCCCACCTTGGCAGCAAAAAAGTGTCACACATGTGGTATCGCCGTACTCAGGAGAAGTTGGGGAATGTGTTTTGGGGTGTCATTTTACATATACCCATGCTGGGTGAGAGAAATATCTTGGCAAACGACAACTTTTCCCATTTTTTTATACAAAGTTGGCATTTGACCAAGATATTTTTCTCACCCAGCATGGGTATATGTAAAATGACACCCCAAAACACATTCCCCAACTTCTCCTGAGTACGGCGATACCAGATGTGTCACACTTTTTTGCTGCCAAGGTGGGCAAAGGGGCACATATTCCAAAGTGCACCTTTCGGATTTTGCAGGGCATTTTTTACACATTTTGATTGCAAGGTACTTCTCACACATTTGGGCCCCTAAATTGCCAGGGCAGTATAACTACGCCACAAGTGACCCCATTTTGGAAAGAAGACACCCTAAGGTATTCCGTGAGGGGCACTGCGAGTTCCTAGAATTTTTTTTTTTTTTGTCACAAGTTAGCGGAAAATGATGATGTTTTTTTTTTTTTTTTTTTTCTTACAAAGTCTCATATTCCACTAACTTGCGACAAAAAATAAAAAATTCTAGGAACTCACCATGCCCCTCACAGAACACCTTGGGGTGTCTTCTTTCCAAAATGGGGTCACTTGTGGGGTAGTTATACTGCCCTGGCAATTTAGGGGCCCATATGTGTGAGAAGTACTTTGCAATCAAAATGTGTAAAAAATGGCCTGCAAAATCCGAAAGGTGCACTTTGGAATATATGCCCCTTTGCCCACCTTGGCATCAAAAAAGTGTCACACATCTGGTATCGCCGTACTCAGGAGAAGTTGGGGAATGTGTTTTGAGGTGCCATTTTACATATACCCATGCTGGGTGAGAGAAATATGTTGGCAAAAGACAACTTTTCCCATTTTTTTATACAAAGTTGGCATTTGACCAAGATATTTATCTCACCCAGCATGGGTATATGTAAAATGACACCCCAAAACACATTCCCCAACTTCTTCTGAGTACGGCGATACCAGATGTGTCACACTTTTTTGCAGCCTAGATGCGCAAAGGTGCCCAAATTCCTTTTAGGAGGGCATTTTTAGACATTTGGATCCCAGACTTCTTCTCACGCTTTAGGGCCCCTAAAAAGCCAGGGCAGTATAAATACCCCACATGTGACCCCACTTTGGAAAGAAGACACCCCAAGGTATCCAATGAGGGGCCTGGCAAGTTCATAGAAATTTTTTTTTTTTCGCATAAGTTAGCGGAAATTGATTTTTTTTTAGTTTTTTCTCACAAAGTCTCACTTTCCGCTAACTTAGGACAAAAATTTCAATCTTTCATGGACTCAATATGCCCCTCAGCAAATACCTTGGGGTGTCTTCTTTCCAAAATGGGGTCAGTTGTGGGGTGTTTGTACTGCCCTGGCATTTGAGGGTCTCCGCAATCATTACATGTATGGCCAGCATTAGGAGTTTCTGCTATTCTCCTTATATTGAGCATACAGGTAATGAGATTTTTTTTTCCGTTCAGCCTCTGGGCTGAAAGAAAAAAATGAACGGCACAGATTTCTTCATTCGCATCGATCAATGTGGATGAAAAAATCTCTGCCAAAAAAAAAAAATGGAGGGGAAAGGCGTCTGCCAGGACATAGGAGCTCCGCCCTACATCCATACCCACTTAGCTCGTATGCCCTGGCAAACCAGATTTCTCCATTCGCATCAATCGATGTGGATGAATAAATCATTGCCGGGATTTTTTTTTTTATATATATCTATATCTATATATATATATATATATATATATATATATATATATATATATATATATATACAAAGTGCTTGCCAAAGCATAGGAACGCCGCCTCCTCCTCAGCTTGTATGCCTCGGCAAACGTATCTGTCACTGCAGAGGAGAAAATCCCGTCTTGCGCAATGCTTCTGTCAGAATGCACATCGGTGCTGCAGCTAGTAGATCGGTTGGTCCACCTGGAAGGTAAAAAGACAAAAAAAAAAAAAAAAAAGAAAAAACCAGGCCACAACGCAATAATTTTATTAACTTTGGAACAGAACATGTAACTTTAACTTTTGGAACTAAACATTAACCTGTTTGCTTACCTGTTTTTTTTTTTTTTTTTTTTTTTTTTTTTTTTTACCTTTATAGAACAAACCTCTCCTTTCCCATGGGTCAATGTGCAAAGCGCAAATCGCCCAAAGATGTGGCGAAGTGCGTTATGCACTTTGTCCCATGTGAAAGGAGACGTTTGCAGCAGCTGTGAGTGAATGGGCCCTAATAGCCCTGTGTGCCTATCCTGGTGAGATGTGATCCCTATGCTAGGTGTACCTGTGTGTGGTACTTTCGGAAACACTCCCCTAAGCATAGGGCAGGGTGGTCGGGACAGTCAGGACAGAAATAGCGGGTGTCACGCCTTATTCCACTCCTGCTACAGACACGACATTTTTTTCGGGGTGGCGGTCGGTTTGAGGTACCAGCAACGACACTGGGGAAGTGTCGCTCGTGTAGACGGCTAACTACACTGGTGGATGGGGCCACGGAACCTCCTGGATACAGGAGGTTCGCGATGATCTCTTCCTGAAATTTGAGGAAGGATCCAGTTCTCCCAGCCTTACTGTAGAGAACAAAACTATTGTACAGAGCCAATTGAATTAAATATACAGACACCTTCTTATACCAGCATCTGGTGCGTCGGGAAACTAAATACGGAGCCAACATCTGGTCATTGAAGTCGACCCCTCCCATGTGGAGGTTATAGTCGTGGACTGAGAGGGGCTTTTCAATGACACGGGTTGCTCGCTCAATTTGTATTGTCGTGTCTGCATGTAAACGTCACGCTTGTCTCTCCATTTCACCACGAGCAGTTCTTCGTTACACAGTGCGGCCCTCTGCCCCCTTGCAAGACGGGTGCTAACGAGCCGTTGGGGGAAGCCCGCGCGACTAGTTCGCGCGGTACCACAGGCGCCAATCCGTTCTAGAAACAAATGCCTAAAGAGGGCCACACTTGTGTAGAAATTGTCCACATAAAGATGGTACCCCTTGCCGAATAAGGGTGACACCAAGTCCCAAACTGTCTTCCCACTGCTCCCCAGGTAGTCAGGGCAACCGACCGGCTCCAGGGTCTGATCTTTTCCCTCATAGACCCGAAATTTGTGGGTATAGCCTGTGGCCCTTTCACAGAGCTTATACAATTTGACCCCATACCGGGCGCGCTTGCTTGGGATGTATTGTTTGAAGCCAAGGCGCCCGGTAAAATGTATCAGGGACTCGTCTATGCAGATGTTTTGCTCAGGGGTATACAAATCTGCAAATTTCTTGTTGAAATGGTCTATGAGGGGCTGAATTTTGTGGAGCCGGTCAAAAGCAGGGTGGCCCCTGGGACGGGAGGCGGTGTTGTCGCTAAAGTGCAGGAAACGCAGGATGACCTCAAATCGTGTCCTGGACATAGCAGCAGAGAACATGGGCATGTGATGAATCGGGTTCGTGGACCAATATGACCGCAATTCATGCTTTTTTGTCAGGCCCATGTTGAGGAGGAGGCCCAGAAAAGTTTTAAATTCGGAAACTTGGACTGGTTTCCACCGGAAAGGCTGGGCATAAAAGCTTTCCGGGTTAGCGGTGATAAATTGTGTGGCATACCTGTTTGTCTCTGCCACGACTAAGTCTAAAAGCTCCGCAGTCAAGAACAGCTCAAAAAATCCCAGGGCCGAATCGATCTGAGCTGTCTCAACCCAAACTCCAGACTGGGCGGTGAAAGGGAAAACTACGGGTGCGGCTGAAGTTGGGGACTGCCAATCAGGGTTTGCCAGCACCTCTGGGATTCTAGGGGCTCTACGGGCACGTCTTTGCGGTGGCTGCGACGGGGTCACTACTGCACGTGCCACCGTACCAGCTTCAACTGCCCTTCTGGTGCTCGCTACTTCACCAGGTTGTACGGCAGTGCTGGTACTAGGTCCAGGAAGGGCTGGGCTGCTGGTGTATGCCTCACCACGTAATCCGACAGCACCAGCCCCACTCTGCTGCTCTTGAAGCGGATCCTGCGCAACCTGCGGTCTAGCGACACGGGGCCGGGTACGCCTGGTGCTATCAGGGACCTCAGCCTCCTCGTCCGAACTTTGGGTCAGAGAGCCACTGCTTTCTACAGGTTCGTATTCTGACCCGCTGGATTCATCAGATGAGGGTTCCCACTCCTCATCCGACTGGGTCAGAAGCCTGTAGGCCTCTTCAGAGGAATACCCCCTGTTAGACATGTGGGCAACTAAATTTCGGGGTATTCCCTGAGACTACCCAAGAAAAAAAAAGCAAGCCTGTCTTACAAATGGGAGGCTAGCGAAGTACCGGAGGCTGCTGCGGTTGATAAAAAATATCAAAACTGATTTTTTTATCACCGCAGTGCGTGTAAAGTGAATGTGCAGCGATCAAAAAAAAAATATTTTTTTTTGTCACTGCGGTGGGGCGGGCGTGGGTGTACGCACGTGTGGGCGACCGATCAGGCCTGATCGGGCTAACACTGCGTTTTGGGTGGAGGGCGAACTAAAGTGACACTAGTACAATTATAGATCTGACCAGTGATCAGTTTTGATCACTTCCAGATACTATAAAAGTACAAATGCTGATTAGCGATACGCTAATCAGCGAATAACGGACTGCGGTGCGGTGGGCTGGGCGCTAACCGATCCCTAAACTACCTAACCAAGGGGCCTAAACTATACTGAAACCTAACGGTCAATACCAGTGAAAAAAAAAAGTGACAGTTTGCACTGATCACTTTTTTCCTTTCACTAGTGATTGACAGGGGGGGATAAAAGGGGTGATCAAAGGGTTAATTGGGGTGATCTGGGGGCTAAGTGTGGTGTGGTGGGTACTCACAGTAATGATGTGCTCCTCTGCTCCTCTGCTGGAACCAACCGACCAAAAGAAGGAGCAGAGGAGCACAGCAGCCATATAACCCCATCATATTTACTAATATGTGGGGTTAAATGGCTGCTGATTGGTTTTTTTGAAAATCAGCAGCCTGCCAGCCAATGATCGTGGCCGGCAGGCTGCTGACGAAATACTCTGCAGTGAAATGCCGGCCCGCGATGCGCATGCGCGGGCCGGCTGTGACGTAATCTCGCGTCTCGCGAGAGGACGCGCCGATGCGTCCAGGAGGAACTAATCAACCACCTCCCGGACGCATCGGTGCGTACAGCGGTCGGGAGGTGGTTAAAATGGGTGCAACATTTCGGCAGTAATGCGCCTAGTCATAGCATCAGTTTTCACTATCTCACTGTAACAAGAACCATCTGCAGCAATGAGGAGTATGGTGAGCTCTTTTACAGTTTCATTTCACCTCCATCGCAATCATGATGAAGTTTAAGTGCAGTGCAGTGCCAAAGGATAAGACGGAGGTCTAGTTGCGCAAGCAAAGGGTCAGGCGGTCAGGCAATCCGGGTCAGAATCCGGAGAGTCATTACAAAATGGGCAAGAGTCAGACAGGTAACTGAGTTCAGAAGGCAAACACGGGTCAAGATACAGGAATGCTGAAACGTAAGACCGCAGACCACCATCGCAGGACACTGGACCAATGACGCTCAGGCAACTGTGAAGAAGGTAGGACTACTTCTATAAATATGCAGAAGGGCTGGGATTGGCCAGGATTAGTGATGATCAAGCATCAAAGTATTCGGATGTTTGGCCCGAACACATTGCTATATTCGTGTGCTCGGCTGAGCACCCGAGTATAATGGAAGTCAATGGGAGACAACCAGGCACCCCCTGCTCTGAAGAGGGGAGGGTGTCTGGTCCATTGGAAAAGGTCAGAAAGTGACAAACACCACCAAAATGGAATGGGGAACACCATGGGGACGATGTCTGGATGCATCTTGGACTCCCAGGTCGCTGCTGGGAACCATGTTGTCCGAGTTGTATGCCACTTTTACAGACTGACAAAAATACGCACAAAACCCCCCAAAAAATCAATTTTACATGAAAAATTGTTAGGAAACATTCTTTTCTGTATATTCAATTGTATATTATGTGCAAGTGCTGCAAAAAATTACAAGCAAGAGGCACTCCAAAACAGCCTGTATATCACATAAAGGAGGGCTTCATTCACATTGTGGTACAATTGTTCAGGTAGTGGGACTTCTACACTCATAACGCCTATGCACCAAGTGAAAGGGCTGCCAAAAATTACAAGGAACCGGCACTCCAAAACACCCTTTGTTACACATAAAAAAGGGCATCATACACACCCTTGAAAAATTATGATTGATGGCCTGCTGGTGACCCTCAAAATCATTTGGAGCAAGGGCCTGATGATCTGACCATCTAAAACCTTAGGGGGGAGGGCCTGCTGCCGCATTGGTGACTCTAGATAACCTCTGGGCGATTGCATGTCCCTGTGACGGCAATCCATTCGGATGTCTGCCCTATCAACTTTTGATGTTCTTTTCTGCGCTTACCATGGTGATCACGGGTAACGGGGTGGAACCAGCAAACCCAACTTGATTTTGATGGCTGCATTAATCTGCAGGTGACCTTGATACAGCTCCACAGATTGTTTCCATCTGCATCTTTATAAGCAATCTGTGGTCTTAGTCTTTTATCCAGACTCAGTCATTGTGCCACTCTGTGCCCTCTTCATGCTGCCATCTCCACACCTGTGACGGGTCTCAGAAAGTCTGAAAGATTATCTACGCATTAGTGATCTTACAGCCTCTTTTGGTTTCACTTTGTCTGTGTGTTGCTGGTATGTCCACACCTCCTGTTCTGGTGTGGATCATGTGACCTTTACCCATCCCTATTTAGTATGACTACCCATCACTCCTTGCTTGGGTAACTTTTTTTTGATTTGAAAGAGCTGGAGTGTGGTTCTTGTTGGAGTCCTGTTCATCCATCATCCTCAGAAGTTAAGTATTCCGCTTGTGTTTTGTATCCCCCCCCTGGTTGTTTACTAGGCTTCAGTGAGACGCTAGTTCCTTCACCAGGCACGGAACGGGTGGTCTCTGCCCTGTCATTATCTTTAGGGCATCCAAGGGTCACCAGGGTTTTCTAGGTTCCTGTGTATGGGTATCTCTACCATCGAGAGGTGCCCATACGGATAGGAGTTAGGGCCAGGAGCAGGGTTTTATAGGTGGTGACCCTTTTCCTTCTCTAGCGGTGAGGCCTAGTGTCTTTCCCCTTCCTTCTTGTTGTCTTTTGGTGTTCTCCTCTACTACATCTGTGACATTATCCCAAGCCCATACCGCCATTTTTGTTCTGATCTGTGCAGCTATGGATACTATGTCTGCACTGGTCGAACAGCTGCAGAATCTGACTTTGGAGATAGCAGACCTCCGCATAACTGTCTTGCAGGTTCAGAGTCCACAGGCTGCTGGTTCTAGTGGTGGGTCCCAGGCCTGTCCTGAACCAAAGGTGGCTCTACCTGCAGGTTTTCCGGGGGTAGTGACAATTTCATCCGGTTCAGGGAGTCATGTAAATTATACTTTAAGCTGCGTCCATACTCTTCTGGGGATGAGTGTCAACGTGTGGGTATGATTATTTCATTGCTTAAAGAGGACGCCCAATCTTGGGCTTTTTCTCTGCCGACCGGATGACCGTTCCTTCCGGTCGGTAGATGAATTCTTTAGAGCCTTGGGTCTCATCTAAGATGACCTGGATCGGATCTCTCAGGCTGAGACCAAGTTACGGAGTTTGCGGAAGGGAGAACGTTCCACGGAGACCTTTTGCTCTGAATTTAGGAGATGGGCTACCGATACTGAGTGGAACGATCTTGCTCTCTGTAGCCAATTCTGTGAGGGTCTCTCTGAGAGACTGCAGGACGCGTTGGCTTTTCATGAATATCCTGTGTCATTGGAAGCAGCTATGTCCCTTGCTATACGTCTTGATAGATGCCTGAGGGAGAGATCTAGGGGTCCTCACCTTCAGGACGTACTGTCCAATAAGGGAACTGCTTCCTTTGACACTTATGGTGGAGAGACACTGGTGGTTTTGCCTTGCGAGGAGCCTATGCAGTTAGGAGCTACTCCTGGTACTACTGGCAGAAGTTTGGGTCATGTGAAAGGAGTCTGCTTTTATTGTGGCAAGAAGGGACATTTTGTGAATATTTGTCCGTACTTGCAGCATCAAGGTGTAAACAAAAAGGAAAAAACATTTAATCCTCAAATTACTATTGGTGGTGTGGATGGGGAGCAAGAAAACCTACTTTTGTCTTTTACTGGTAGTACCCGTTTTCTCCTGTCTGCGGAGGTGGCGCTAGAGTCCAAAACTGTGAAAATCGAAGCATTTATCGACAGTGGGGCAGGAGTTAAATTTGTACGCATTCACGGGTTGACTACTAATGCATTAGAGAAAAGTATTTCTGTCTTTGCAATTGACTCAGCACCTCTTACCCAAAAATGCCTGTCGCAGGTAGTGAATGAAAACAGTGGGGTTGCGCGAAGGCGCAAAAGAAGGACCACAGAGGGGCGCCAGTATCCCTAATGTCTAGGGTTATGATGGTGTAAAACCCAAAGGTAGAGGCTTATGTTTTGTCGGTGATGTGTGTACACTCACCGGATATTGTAGTCGGTTGGTATAAGATAGGTTATTAGTAGTTAAAATAAAATCACAATAGCGATAATAGACAAAATATACAATCAAGGTATAAAATCCAAAAATGGGTTAAAAAATCTAAATTTTAGTGACTCACTTCACCCAGGAGGGTAATGTGGGATAAAGCTCAAGACACCCACATCACACCTCCTGCGCCTGGATCGCCAGTAGAATCTCAGAAACGAACAGTGATCACTCAGTGGAGTCCTTGTTCTTTCTTTCAGTCTTTTATTTCAAAGCCAGGGTGGGGGAGTGAGGAGCTCGACGCATTTCGGGGCCTCTTAGTGGGTCCCCTTCATCAGGAGCATATCTATGCGCCTTCGCGCAACCCCACTGTTTTCTTTCCAATCACCCACCTTGAGGGATCAGGGTGGGTTTAGACCCTTGGCAGCCGGCCCCTCTCTGTTCTACCATTGTCATTTGACCAACATATATATTCCTAAGATATATAATTCTATTATTTATTATTTATTTTCACTTCCAAATAGACAAGACACAATCTTACTACACTCAGTCTGAAAAAAATCACAGAAAAAACTAAGATAAAAACATCCTGCACGATATGATACAAATTTGCGGATGTCCCTGGCCATATTATTGAAGAAAACCACAGAAACAAGATAATAATGCACTTATTAAAGCAGATGCAAGCACAATATATGGACTAAGTCCTCACCCTGATATGATAATGTCTGAGACACTTAGTCGATATATTTTGATCAAAACACATCTAAGCCCGCCACCAAGCGTCAAGGTGGTCTCAGGTCAGGCGGGTCCTACGCTAAACCTACCTAAGCCGTTGGGCTTCTATGTTCAGGAGCGCAGACCCCGCACATATGGTGTGCTGCTCCTAGTAACCTCCATGTGCATCAAGCAACCAATGGGAGGAGGAGCAAGCACAGCCATATGTACCACCTAATTAAGGCGCTCATTGGATAGAGGAGGGGGGCAAAAGTGCAGAGGAATGCTACTCCCAAGATACTAGGTGCGCATTCACACTTGAAGGTGCCACTCCCTCAAGCAAACACTACATAAACAAAAAAATCACAGAAAAAACTAAGATAAAAACATCCTGCACGATATGATACAAATTTGCGGATGTCCCTGGCCATATTATTGAAGAAAACCACAGAAACAAGATAATAATGCACTTATTAAAGCAGATGCAAGCACTATATATGGACTAAGTCCTCACCCTGATATCATAATGTCTGAGACACTTAGTCGATATATTTTGATCAAAACACATCTAAGCCCGCCACCAAGCGTCAAGGTGGTCTCAGGTCAGGCGGGTCCTACGCTAAACCTACCTAAGCCGTTGGGCTTCTATGTTCAGGAGCGCAGACCCCGCACATATGGTGTGCTGCTCCTAGTAACCTCCATGTGCATCAAGGAACCAATGGGAGGAGGAGCAAGCACAGCCATATGTACCACCTAATTAAGGCGCTCATTGGATAGAGGAGGGGGGCAAAAGTGCAGAGGAATGCTACTCCCAAGATACTAGGTGCGCATTCACACTTGAAGGTGCCACTCCCTCAAGCAAACACTACATAAACAAAAAAATCACAGAAAAAACTAAGATAAAAACATCCTGCACGATATGATACAAATTTGAGGATGTCCCTGGCCATATTATTGAAGAAAACCACAGAAACAAGATAATAATGCACTTATTAAAGCAGATGCAAGCACTATATATGGACTAAGTCCTCACCCTGATATGATAATGTCTGAGACACTTAGTCGATATATTTTGATCAAAACACACTTTTGCCCCCCTCCTCTATCCAATGAGCGCCTTAATTAGGTGGTACATATGGCTGTGCTTGCTCCTCCTCCCATTGGTTGCTTGATGCACATGGAGGTTACTAGGAGCAGCACACCATATGTGCGGGGTCTGCGCTCCTGAACATAGAAGCCCAACGGCTTAGGTAGGTTTAGCGTAGGACCCGCCTGACCTGAGACCACCTTGACGCTTGGTGGCGGGCTTAGATGTGTTTTGATCAAAATATATCGACTAAGTGTCTCAGACATTATCATATCAGGGTGAGGACTTAGTCCATATATAGTGCTTGCATCTGCTTTAATAAGTGCATTATTATCTTGTTTCTGTGGTTTTCTTCAATAATATGGCCAGGGACATCCGCAAATTTGTATCATATCGTGCAGGATGTTTTTATCTTAGTTTTTTCTGTGATTTTTTGTTTATGTAGTGTTTGCTTGAGGGAGTGGCACCTTCAAGTGTGAATGCGCACCTAGTATCTTGGGAGTAGCATTCCTCTGCACTTTTGCCCCCCTCCTCTATCCAATGAGCGCCTTAATTAGGTGGTACATATGGCTGTGCTTGCTCCTCCTCCCATTGGTTCCTTGATGCACATGGAGGTTACTAGGAGCAGCACACCATATGTGCGGGGTCTGCGCTCCTGAACATAGAAGCCCAACGGCTTAGGTAGGTTTAGCGTAGGACCTGCCTGACCTGAGACCACCTTGACGCTTGGTGGCGGGCTTAGATGTGTTTTGATCAAAATATATCGACTAAGTGTCTCAGACATTATCATATCAGGGTGAGGACTTAGTCCATATATAGTGCTTGCATCTGCTTTAATAAGTGCATTATTATCTTGTTTCTGTGGTTTTCTACACTCAGTCTGCCCTACCTCTGGCGCCCTGCGAAGTTACCCCAGGACCATCATTTTTGAAGGCCCAGTGACTAACCCTCTTTTTTTTCTTCCCCTGTCTCTGGCAGGTAGTGAATGACATTCATTTAAGAGTGGGTGATTTGCATCAGGAATCTATCTCCTGTTATGTGTTGGAGGGTCTGCCTGCTGCGTTGGTGTTGGGCTTACCATGGTTAAGCAAACATAACCCTAACAGCGACTGGCAAGTCTTAATGCATCGTTCTCTATGGTTACCACTCAAACTGTACCCTCATTCATTTCAGAATTTTCTGATGTTTTCTCTGAGAGTGGTAATCAGGAGTTGCCTCTGCACCGAGAGTTTGACTGTCCCGTCAATCTTATTCCCGGAGCTAAATTGCCCAAATCTCGGTTATATAGTCTTTTGGAACCCAAAAGAAAGGCCATGCGAGAGTATATTACTGAGAGTTTGGCAAAGGGACATATTAGACCATCCAAGTCCCCAGTGGCTGCTGGGTTTTTCTTTGTAAAGAAAAAAGATGGTACCCTGAGACCATGTCTGGACTTCCGTGAGCTCAATCATATTACCGTCCGTGATCTTTACCCCCTTCCTTTGATTCCGGATTTGTTTAGTCAGATTGTCAGTGCCAAGGTGTTCTCTAAATTGTATCTGAGGGGGGCATATAATCTGGTAAGGATCAAGGAGGGGGATGAGTGGAAGACCGCATTTAATACCCCTGAGGGTCATTTTGAAAACCTGGTCATGCCCTTTGGGTTAACCAATGCTCCTGCGGTTTTTTAACACTTTGTCAATGACATCTTTCATCATCTGGTGGGGAGGTTTGTCGTTGTCATACCTTGATGACATACTAATTTATTTGCCTAATATGGATACTCATCAGGATCATGTGAGACAGGTGTTACAGATCCTAAGAGAGAATAAGTTGTATGCTAAGATGGAAAAGTGTGTATTTGCTGTACAGGAAGTGCAATTTCTGGGTTACCTGCTCTCATCCTCAGGTTTTCGTATGGATCCCGAGAAGGTCCGCGCCGTGTTGGACTGGGATCGACCTAAAAATCTGAAAGCTCTTATGCGGTTTTTGGGGTTTACCAACTACTACCGTAAATTTAGCTTGAACTATTCATCGGTGGTTAAACCTTTAACAGACATGACTAGGAAGGGTGCAGATATTTCTGTCTGGTCTGATGGGGCATTACTGGCCTTTTCTGCTGTGAAATAATTTTTTTGCTACGGACCCTATTCTGGTGCAACCGGACGTTACTCTTGTCGCAGGGTCCTTCTCCTAGTAAATGGCGCCCATGTGCATTTTTTCTCTAAAACAACTCTCTACTGCTGAAAGGAATTATGATGTGGGGAATAGGGAATTGCTGGCCATTAAGTTGGCGTTCGAGGAATGGCGGCATTGGTTGGAAGGAGCAATTCACCCTATTACGGTAATTACTGATCACAAGAATCTGGCCTACCTGGAGTCGGCTAAGAGACTAAACCCAAGGCAGGCCAGATGGTCATTATTTTTCACCAGATTTAACTTCGTCACTTACCGCCCTGGGGTTAAGAACGTCAAGGCGGACGCTTTGTCGCGTAGCTTTCCTGGGGGGGTGAGTCTAATGACCCTAGTCCCATTTTATCTGAAGGGGTAGTCATATCCGCTCTTTATTCCGATCTCGAGGCCAGGGTGTTGGAGGCACAGGAGGATGCTCCGGACTCTTATCCTCCGGGGAATTTTTTTGTTCCCTCCGAATTATGTCACAAGGTGTTTGAGTAACATCACTGTACGGTGCTTGCTGGGCACCCTGCGAGCAGATCGACTGTCGATTTCATCTCTCGCAGATTTTGGCGGCTGGGGTTGCGTAAGTGTGTTGAGGTCTATGTGTCAGCCTGTGGTACCTGTGCACGTGCTAAGGTGACACATACTCGGCCTTCCGGATCTCTGCTTCCATTGCCCATCCCGTCCAGACCTTGGACCCATTTGTCCATGGATTTTATCACAGATTTACCGAATTCTTCGGGAAAAAACGTGATTCTGGTGGTTGTAGATCGTTTTAGTAAAATGGCACACTTTATTGCATTACCTAGTCTACCCAATGCTAAAACAGGTGTTTGTCGACAACATCGTGAAACTACATGGCATTCCCTCTGATTTGTTGTCCGATAGAGGGGACTAAGTTTGTTTCCACATTCTGAAAAGCGTTCTGTACTCGTCTGGGAGTACAATTGTCCTTCTCTTCGGCTTTTCATCCTCAGTTGAACGGACAGATGGAGCGCACTAATCAGAATCTGGAGACTTACTTGAGATGTTTTGTTTCAGAGAATCAGGAAGAGTGGTCTTCATTTTTGTCGTTAGCTAAGTTTGCTATAAATAACCGTAGACAGGAATCCACTGATAAGTCGCCGTTTTTTTTGTGGCATATGGGTTCCATCCACAAGTTGGTACATTTTCTGGTGCTCAAAATTCTGGCATTCCTGAGGAGGAAAGGTTTTCCTCTTCTTTGTCTTCTATTTGGCGGAAAATCCAAAATAACCTGAAAAAGATGGACAACGAGTTAAGCGTGCGGCTGACAGGAGAGATATGAGTGGTCCGGACCAGAGAGTGGGTGATTCTGTGTGGTTGTCTACAAGAAACATTAAACTTAAGGTACCTTCTTGGAAGTTGGGCCCAAGATTTATTGGTCCATATAAGATCACTGCCATTGTTAACCCTGTAGCCTTCCGTCTTTAACTTCCTCAGATCCATAACGTATTTCATAAATCGTTGCTAAAGAAATGTGTCGAACCTGTTGAGCCGTCCTCCTTACCTCCCGCTCCTGTTAGGTGGACGGCAATTTAGAATTTCAGATCAGCAGGATTGTGGACTCCAGTATCTCGTTGATTGGAGAAGGTACGGACCAGAGGAGAGGATGTGGGTTCCAGCGACCAATGTTAATGCTAGTCGTCTGGTAAGAGCATTCCACAGAGCTCATCCTGATGATAAGGTCGGTCCTGGGTGCCCGGAGGTCACCCGTAGAAGGGGGGGGGGGTACTGTCACATCTGTGACAGGTCTCAGAAGGTCTGAAAGATTATCTACACATTTGAGATCTTACAGCCCCTTTTGGTTTCACTTTGTCTGTGTGTTGCTGGTATGTCCACACCTCCTGTTCTGGTGTGGATCATGTGACCTTTACCCATCCCTATTCAGTCTGACTACCCATCACTCCTTGCTTGGGATAGCATAATTTTGTTTTGGAAGAGCTGGAGAGTGGTTCTTGTTGGAGTCCTGTTCATCCATCATCCTCAGAAGTTTGTGGACTGCATCAGTGGCTTAGCTAGAATTGACTGGGCCCCACAGCAAATTTTTGAATGGGGCTCCATCCCACAGTAATTTTTTCGCGACCCCTTCCTTTCATGCCTCCCCCATTCCTGTGGCTAGTAAAGATCGCTCTCTCAGACCAGGGCCGCCAGCTGTTCCATCAGTTTTATACACGGTCTATAATAACACTGTATATAATTTCATTGTGTAATACTGTTAAGGGGCCCCTGACCCATCCTTTAGTCCTCCTCCTCCTGGATGGGCCCCTTCTGGGTCAGGGCCCCGAAGCTGCAGCTTCCCCTGCTTCCCCTATAGCTACAGCCCTGATATGCATTAATCTACAGGTGACCGTGATACAGCTCCACAGATTGTTTAGAAAGATGCAGATGGAAACAATCTGTGGCCTTAGTCTTTTATCCAGACTCAGCCATGGTGCCACTATGTGGCCTCCTCATGCTGCCATCTCCACACCATGTCACCTTGCCACTCATTTTTATCACCATGCTGCTGCTTAAAAGGCCTTAAACTGACCACCAGTCCCACAATCTAATGTTTCACTCACAAAACCAAAGTAAAAAATCGATTTTATAGGAAAAACATTTTGAAAACATTCTTTCCTGTATACTTGTATATAACGTGCAAGTGCTGCCAAAAATTACAAGGAAGAGGCACTCCTGTACAACCTGTATATCACATAAAGGAGGGTCTCATTCACATTGAGTTGCGGGCCTGCAGGTCAGTTGACCCTGTAAAAGATTTTAGGTGCGGGCCTGCTGGTGAGCTGACACTGTAAAACATTATATTTGAGGGCCTGCTGCTGAGATGACCTTATAAAACATTGGGGGCGAGGGCCTGCTGCTGAACTGACCCTCTAAAACATTAGTGGCGAGGGCCTGCTACTGAACTGACCCTCTAAAACATTAGGGGTGAGGGCCTGCTGCTGAACTGTCCCTATAAAAAAAAATGTGGGTTGAGGGCCTGCAGTTGAGCTGACCCTATTTAAAAAAATTTAGTGGAGGGAATATAGACAATCTGGATGAGGAGGACGAGAAAACAAGATTCAACCATATACTCTTTTTTTTATTTATTTTTTGTGGTGGAAAAGGTGCTTGGAAATACACTACAGTAGTTTGAGTACATTATAAATGATAGATTGAAATTGATAGACATATACATATGTGCATTTTACAATTCCACCTGGTGTATATATATCTTGTCAACAGACATATACATAAGTTCATTTTACAATTCCACCTGGTGTATAAATGATCACGAAATGCAAATTGAGGAAGTAATTAAAATAGGAGAAGCAAAAGAAGGAGAAAGAAGAGAGGGGGAGGGGAGGTGGTAAATAAAGGTGTGACTGCCTGATGAAAGTGTTCCACTCTATCCCAAAGGGAATTACTCAAGAAGAGAGCAATGTTGGAAGATTCAGAGAGGACTGAAATTCTAACCAGCTTGACCCTGAGGGATCATTCAGGACGCTGACACGGTCTGCTATGTATTCCTTCACCATCTTCCCAAACTTCTCCCTCCTTGTTCCACTAGGCCGCCCTTCAGGGTGAGGTCACTGGCGGGGTGTCATGAAAGTGTCCCATGCCTTGGAGAGTGTTGCCCTGCCTTTGTTGGAACTGTTGTGTATTCCCCTTGTCCCCCTTCCTCGGTTGCCTAAGGAAGTACGGACTCTTCATCCAGCGTTGTAAGATGGAAAATTTTGGAGCAATTTTCCAACAAGGATCTTCTGGTATTGCGCCATTTTGCTCGTCCTCTCCACCAGAGGAAGGAGAGATGAGAAGTTCTCTTTGTAGCAGGGGTCGAGAAGGGTGAACACTCAGTAATCCATGTTATCTAAAATGATTATTATGCTAGGGTCGCTGGAAAGGCAGCCTAACATGAAGTCATCCATGTGTGCCAGAGTACCAACAGGCAAGACGTCGATGTTGACATCAGAATGACTCTCCGTCTCCTCATCCTCCTACTCTTCTGCCCATCCATGTTGAACAGATGGAATTAAAGTTCCATGGGTACTACCCTCTGCAGCAGAGGCAACTATCTCCAGCTCCTCCTCCTCTTCATGGTCCAATTCGCGCTGAGAACACGAACTGAGGGTGGGCTGGCTATCACCCTGTGTAATGTCCTCCCTGATTTTCTCATCTGCCACATTCAGAGCGCCGTCCTTAATTGTGAGTAGCGATCGCTTGAGTAGACACAGCAGTGGGATGGTTACACTGATAATAGCGCTATCACCAATAATCCTCTGTGTGGATTCATCAAAGTTTTTTAAAACCTCACAAAGGTCTGACATCAATGCCCACTCCTCGCTTGTGAATAGTGGCAGTTGATTCGAAAGGCGACGACCATGTGCTCACTTCGCACAACAGTCGGTGAGCTGGAAGCCGCAAGCGCTGCTGCAACGTTGACAGACCGGCTGAAGCTGTGGACGACTTGCGGAAATGAGCACACGCGGCGTGCCTTCACTAGTCCCCTAAACAGATCAAATTCAGCACGGCCTGTTGACGCTTACCCACAGCAGTGCTACACTGCTTCCAGCTAGCGACTGATGGCTGACTGCTGCTGGAGTGTCACGGAAGGTGTACAGGAAACAAGACAATGCAAAATGAATATATGACTCACTGGATCCAAAACTAAGGAACAAAAAGTGAGACCCCTGCATCAGACCTGGCTTTCTCCCTTACTGCTCAGCCTATGTGATAATCCCAATGGTGGATGATCGCATATCCTCGTACCTCGACTGTATAACACCTGAACACCCTATAATAGTGAGGGGACACGACCACCGGCTCCCTACACTAGACACTGAGGGAGTCAGGGTCACCTGGGATCCAGCAAACAGAAAATCACAAATGAATGTACAACACTTCACTTGTAGAAGACTGGGAAATAGGATCAGCATGCACACACACTCCAGGAAGCTGTATAAACCGCACACTAATGCATTATGGGGAGGAATTTAAAGGGATGCAATCAGTCCAACTACATGATAGCTGAGAGAAGCTAACGAGATGAGGAACTGAAAAGCAAAACAAAGAAAACTCAAGGAGGAGGTTCTGAAAGGCTTCTGTCAGAGCTTCTCAGCTGTCTGGTTGTGACATGGAGGTGGAAGTGGAGGAGGAGGCGGCAGAGGAGGAGAAGTGGGGGTTGGAGCCAGTAATATAGCTGCTGGTGGAGACCCTGATGGACGTAGGGCCCGCAATCCTGGGCGTGGGTAGCACCTGTGTCATCCCAGGGTATGACTCACTCCCGGCCTCCACAACATTCACCCAGTGTGCGGTCAGGGAAATGTAGCATCCCTGCCCACCAGCACTTGTCCATGTGTCCGTGGTTAAGTGGATCCTTTCCCAGTAACTGCATTGGTCAGGGCACGGGTGATGTTCTGGGACACATGCTGGTGTAAGGCGGGCAGGGACTGCGTACTGAGAGACGGCCGCTGACATCAGGCTGCGGAAGGCCTCAGTGTCCACAAGCCTAAATGGCAACATTTCAAGGGCCAGTAATTTCAAAAGTTGCTCATTTAGTGCTATGGCCTGTGGGTGGGTAGGTGGGTATTTGCACTTGCGTTCAAATGATTGTGTTATGGACATTTGGACAGATTGTGGACCCAGACATTCTGCCCATTTGTTAGGGTGCTTGGATGCCATGTGACTGATCATGCTGGTGGTGGTGAGGTTGCTAGTGTTCACACCCCGGATCATTTTGGTATGACACAGGTTGCAAACTACCACTCTTTTTTGTAGTCTGCACTTTCATCAAAAAAGCGCCATACTGCGGAACACCTACCCCTTGGCAAGGTAGATTTACGCATTGGGGTGCTTGGTGTAACAGTTGTGGGCCTGTTTGGAGTGTGCCGACTTTTCCCTTTTGCAACCCCACTGCCTCTTCCAGCCTGTTGCGGTGGTGCGGATCCCTCCTCCTCTGTACTGCTGTCCTCGCTCAGCTTTTCACCTTCCCATGTTGGGTCAGTGAACTCAACGTCCTCTTCCACTTTCTGACTCTGCTCATCCTCCTTACTTGACCTAACCACAACCTCAGTGATTGGTAACTGTGTCTCATCATCATCCACCTCATGAACAAATGTTTGCCGTTCACCACAGTCATCTTCTTGAGACTGTGAAGCTCAAGAGGTTGGGAATCAGGGCACAATATCTCAGGTCCCTCTTTAAGCGTACTCGGTGCGAGGGCCAAATGTAATAGTGGCGCTGGATAGAGCTCCTTGAAATATCCGAGTGTGGGATCACTCATTTGGTAAGCCTCTCCATGGTGGGAGGAAGGATGATCAGAGAGAGGATTCGGTTGACCAGACTCTTGGCTACAGATACTGGACTTGGTGGAAGAGAGGGTGGTGCTTAACCGACTGGAAGCATTATCTTTAGCAATCCAACCGACCAACTGTTCGCACTGGTCCAATTCAGACAGTGTTGTCCTGCGCCGCCCAGCTAAGTTGGATATGAAGCTGGGTATGGTGGATGTTTTTCTTTTTTCTGGTGCACTGGCAGCAGGCACAGTTTCCTTGCGCCCAGGGCCACAGCCTCTACGTGCACCATCAGCATCACGCCCACTTCCCCGTCCCTTAGTGCTCGCCTTCTTCATATTAATGGTTTTGTCACTAGATGTGGCGCAGATTGTTTTACAGTCCGCTAAAGACAGTTTTCTGATGCAGCACAGTATATGTCACAGATTTTTGGAATTTGCTCTAAAGAAACAGTTTTAGGATGGCGTACTGTATATGTCACAGAAAGCCACACACTATGGACACTAGATTAGGCCCAGATTATTTAATTTTACGCTAAAGAAACAGTTTTCAAATGGAGTACTGTATATGTCACGGATGTGTATTACACGCACACACTACAGACACAGTAGAGGAGGACTGGCCCCTGATTATTTAAATTTACGCTAAAGACACATTTTTCCGATGGCGTACTGTATATGTCACAGAACAATACAGAATATGGGCACTATTTTAGGCCCAGATTATTGGAATCTGCAGTACAGACACCGTTTTCTGATGTAGTTTTTATTTATATTTTTCCCTATATCTGGGCCTGACAACCACACAATGTATTGAAGCGCAGGTCACACAATTCACGGGATTGCACCGTTGACAGCAAAAAATGTGGATAGATTATGGGGAAAAAAAGTGTTTTCTGTATTACAATTTTTTCCCTATATCTGGGCCTGACAACCACACAATAACGCAGATCATACAATTCATGGATTACACCGTTGACAGCAAAAATGTGGATAGATTATGGGAAAAAAAGTGTTTTCTGTATTATAATTTTTTCCCTATATCTGGGCCTGACAACCACACAAGGTATTGAAGCGCAGATCACACAATTCACGGATTACACCGTTAACTTAAAAAATGTGGATAGATTATGGGGGAAAAAAGTGTTTTCTGTATTATTGTTTTCCCCTATATCTGGGCCTGACAACCTCACGAGGTATTGAAGCGCAGATCACACAATTTACGGATTACACCCTTGACAGAAAAAAATGTGGATTATTATTATTTTCACTAATAGTCTTATCTCTGCCCCTGACACACAGAAGGTATTGCTGCACAGATGTCACAAGTCACTGCAGACACCTTCTTATATAGCAAAATAATCGCTATTTCCAAAAGTATAAAAAAAAAAAATTCTAGTACAACTTTGCACAATTAAATTGCTGCCACCACACACAATAGTCCTTAAAATAACTTTTGGGTCTTTGAAACGTTTATAAATTGAATAAATTGCTATCACAATCTCCCTACACTATCTGTCCCTTCCTAAGCGCAGCTCTCTGACTGACAATGAGCCGAACCCCCGTCATCGGGTGCTATATAGCACCCGATGACGCGTTCCGGCCAGGGCCGTCTTTAATATTCATTGGACCCTGGGCAACAATTTACTTGGGCCCTCTGGATCCCGCCTTCACACACCCTAGCATGCAATCACTCCCTCCTAAGGCCTAAGCACATGCAGTCTCAGGAGTGGTCCACACCACACCCCTGCCTTGCAGCCTCACAGGAGTACAGGACCAGTATCTGCACATGTATGCATGGCATCACACATGACATGACACGGGTCTTCACCAGGCTGCAGGCCAGCAGACACATTATTATTGCCACATGTGTCACATGCCACTACTGACTGTACAGCCGTTCAGAGTTCAGACAGTTCACAGTTCCACTTCCTTCAGAAAAGTGAGCCTGCCGTGCACTCCAGCGACTTACAGATAGAGGCAGTGGCGTTGCTATGGCTGGTGTCACCCTTTGCTCAGGGGGGGCCCTCATGGTGTGGAATGGTAATTTTTACTAAGGAATATAGTTTAACCGTTTGTCCAAAAGAGAAAATAAGAAGTCACTAAGTCAGCTCCAATCAGATATCTGCACATAGACCAGGACTCTTGGTCTATGTGCAGATATCTGATTGGAGCTGACTTCTGATTTTCTCTTTTGCGCATAAATGGTTAAACTATATTCCTTAGTAAAAATGACCAGTCCACACCACACCATGTGGGTCTTTATTTATGAGGGCCCTCCTGAGCAAAGATTAGTAAATGTGGCTGGGTGGCCCCAGGCCACAGTTCAGCAGACAGAGAGAACCCAACCCCTTTGTCTCCCGTCTCTATAATAATCCCCCACTAATGGGGTTATTTAAATTACTGGTTGATCATTAGAGAGACGAGAGACATAAGGGGTTCTCTCTGTCTGCTTAACTGTGGGCTGGGGCCACATTTACTAATCTTTGCTCAGGGGGGCCTGTAGTGTGGACTGGTCATTTTTACTAAGGAATATAGTTTAACCGTTTATGTCCAAAAGAGAAAATAAGAAGTCACTAAGTCAGCTCCAATCAGATATCTGCACATAGACCACGACTCTTGGTCTATGTGCAGATATCTGATTGGAGCTGACTTCTTATTTTGTCTTTTGCACATAAATGGTTAAACTATATTCCTTAGTGAAAATGACCAGTCCACACTACAGGCCCCCCTGAGCAAAGATTAGTAAATGTGGCCCCAGGCCACAGTTCAGCAGCAGACAGGGAGAACCCAACCCCTTATGTCTCCTGGGGCCGTCTCTATAATAATCCCCCACTAATTTATGAATAGGGTTAATTAATAATTCGGTGACCGACTGACCGGTCGAAATTTCTAATATAAAATAAAGTCAATATGTGTGCTCTACCTACCTCCACCTCCTGGCGCGGCAGTGGCAGGTCTGGCTGTGTAAGGTGAGTGAGTCACTGATGGTCACGGGAGTCTGTGACTCACCACCCAATCCCATTAGCTCCGGATGCGGAGACTTAGTCCCTGCTGCTGGCTGCTCTGCCGCGGCGCCACTCACCAGGCTGCGGTGAGTCACACCCCCTTTATCACGTGACGGCGCCGACGTGCTTGCTTGTAAGTTCTGAAGACTGCATAGTGAATGGGAGTCGGGAAACTGTGCTCCTTTGGGCCCCCAGGATCAACTGGGCCCGCGGCAGCTGCCCCTTTTGCCCTGCGGCAAAGACTGCCCTGGTTCCGGCCAGCCAATCACTGTAATGCCAGCAGCCAACATAGCTACTGGCATTACAGTGATGGCAGTACTTACCTGCACGTTTATTGGCTGCTTAGCAGCCGCAAAACGTGCGGGGAGGAGACTCGAGCATGGCGCTCGAGCACATGTGGTACTCGGCCGAGTACCACCATGTGCCGAGCACAGTATTTGGCCGAGCATACTCGCTCATCACTAGCCAGGATGCCAGAACAATTAATATGTGCGGGTCCTTTAAATTACTAAAAGTTATGCGCGCCAGTCCTTAATGTGCGCGCTCACAGGGAGGCAGCAGGGGACATGCCATACTATGCAGCTGAAAGAAGACAGGGGCGGAGACGGCTGAGGAGGACAGTGCACGCCCGGACAGAGAGCCCGAGGCCGCCGTGGTGAGTATAGGAACATTGAGGCTGGCAACTGCCGTTACACTGCTGCTTCTTTGTGGAACCAATCCTAATTTAATATGAGTAGAACACATCAAATACTGCACTGTGGGATGTAGAAGGTTTTTGTTATTTTATTAAAGTTTCACACTGAAAACAAACGGGTATAATGAAGAAAAAAAAACTGAAAATTTACTGAAAGAACAGAAATAGTATAATGAACAGAAATGCAATACCTCTCAATTTAAAAATATATATGGGAATCTGATCAAGGGGTAACATGTTAGAATCTACAGTATATATAGGACAGGTTATAAAACATTGGTGGGGATTCAGTGACTGAGACCCTGGCTGATTCTGAGAATGGGTACGCCTAGAATAGTCATTGCGCCATTTAAATAAGACTTTCACAAACCACCAAGCAAAGAAACCTAGGGGGTAGATTCATTAACCCTTTCACTTGGTATTTTGGGTCTCGATGACCATTATAAAATTTCATAAGAGGTTGTAGTAAGTTCAGGGCTTGGGTTTTGAGACTGCTGTGGGGGACGCAACCAAAAACAGAAGAATGGAGATAAATAACGTAAATCAGTTTTGCAAATATGGACATACTGTATATTGACAGTGGGTGGTCCTGAAGTGGTTAAAATTGTAATAAAATGTATCAATAGACATCTCAGACACCTTTTTCTTGTGACAGCTCTTGGCTGGGGTACATTTCATCCATATGTTGATCCTAAGAAATGATGCACACTGCCAAAAACCTGTCGCATTTTGTCACAGCCATGCCTCTTTTTCTAGACAATTTTATAAAATTGTTGGCTAAGGTGTAAAAAGTGTCTAAAGCATATATTTTCCACATAACATTATCTAGAATTCTTGTGCATTCTGCTTAGTACATATACCTCTTAAAACCCTCATACACATTAGGGTATGGTCTGTCGTTTTCGGCGAGGCTGGCTGGCAATGATTCTCCCTGGACAGATGGTGCCCAATCTTTTTGTTGTTCTTGTTAGAAACCATCACCATAGATGTCTGGCAGTGGTTTGAAAGTGTTCCCAGTTCACATCTCTGTATCTTTGGGCACATCGGATTATGTAGGCTGATTACAGGTAAATTGGGCCTACTATTCGTGTTCCTGATGCTGCACACCGAACGCCAATTTTTTGTCAGTGAAGTGTTTCATTAGTCAATCGGGGATTTTCAGCGGACCAGTACCTCATATTCTGGGAATTTACGTGACCCGATAAATGAAACAAAGCTTCGGTCATCATGAAGTACAGAAATGGGTCTGAATGTCTGTCAGCAATCATAGCAACCAAGTCCAGTAATTCACCCCTTTAGCTTTGTCAGACTCTTTCAGTTCCTGCACACACAGCATTCGGTAGTTTCAGGTTCAGAGATTTCAGCACTTGCTGACACGTCCTTTGTGATACACCAACTTGTTGCGACAGTCTCTGAGTTGATTTTTGAGGGCTACTTGCAATCCGTTGCTGAATTTCATGCACAACTTCAGCCTTTCTGATTGATGGAGGCTTCGGTTTCTTCATGTTTGCTGCAACAGAGTCAGTTGGATGCTATTTCCCAAACAGACTTTGAATACAACATTTAGCTGGTGGTTTTGTTCTTGGGTACTTTTTGGCAAAGATATCTTGCATTTCCTTAATTGATCTGCTTTGCACATATTCTTAAAGGAGAGATGTCATGAAAAAAATATTCTACATTTTTTAAATCAGCACCTGGATCTGAATAATTTTGTAATGGCATGTAATTAAAAATTTTGTATAGCCACTGAGTTATTCAATAAAATACATCTGGGTAGCGCCACCTACTGTTTGTTGTTTTCCTTATTTTTTTGTCTGTCCTACTGAGCTGGTCGAACGTGCTCAGTTTAAAACTTCAGCTGTCACCAGCTATATGTTCTGTTAGAACCTGTGGCAGTTACAGGGAGAGAGCTGCAGCAGAAAGGACACAACCCCTGAGCTGCCAGGCTAAAGATAATCTAGCAGAGCAATTGGAGCAATGAATGAGGAGATCTCTGGACCCATGTGAGGTACAGGGCTGGTTCTAGTTTTGTTAGAAAGGTATTGTCATGTACTATATGATGCATGATTTTCATTTTTAACATCAATCATGGCATAAACCCTTTAATAAAAACTTGATCCAGTCTGGACCTCAGACTGGACTGAAGGCTTACCTTCCAATATGACAATGACACTAAGCACACAGCCAAGACAACACAGGAGTGGCTCAGAGACAATTAAGAATGCCCTTGAGTGCCCCAGCCAGAGCCCTAACTTCAACCCAATCAAACATCTCTGGAGTGACCTGAAAATGGTTGTCCATCGACAGTTCCCATCCAACCTGACAGAGATTGAGAGGATATACAGAGAATAGCAAAAATCCCCAAATCCAGGTGTGCAAACCTCGTGGCATCATACCCAAGAAGACTGGTGGCTGTAATCTCTGATAAAGATGCTCCAATTAAATACTGAGTAAGGGTCCATTCACACGTCCGTATGTGTTTTGCGGATCCACAAAACATGGACACCGGCAATGTGCGTTCTGCATTTTGTGGACCGCACAAAGCCGGCACACTCATAGAAAATGCTTTTTCTTGTCCGCAATTGCGAACAAGAAAAGGACATGTTTTATTTATTTTTTCAGAACGGAAGTGCGGATGCGGACAGCACATTCCGGCCGCATTGAAAATGAATGGGTCCGCACCTGTTCCGCAAAATTGCAGAATGGATGCGGACCCATTTTGCGGACGTGTGAATGGACCCTAAACGGTCTGAATATTTAAGTCAGTGCAAGATTTCAGTTTTTCCTTTTTCAATAAATTAGCATGGTCATTATGGGGCATTTAGTGCAGAGTGATGTGACAAAAACTTGATCCATGTTTCATCCCATTGTTATTTTATTGCTGCTGTGATGGGAAGATGTTATCTGTTAGTATAATAGCATATAAGTAGAATTAGGATACCAGTTCTATTGTTCTCTTCATAGGCCTAGATAAATATGTCCACACAAGAGCGTTGCACTCATCAGTGTGTGATTCTCTACCTGGGTCACTCATCCTCCTTCCCTCTCAGGCAGCGGTGAATGGTCTGACTGAGAAAGTCAAGCTAGGCTGTTTGCTGTGCTAATAGTCAAACAAACAAAGAGTTAAAGAGCTAAGACAAGAAGTAGAAAATATGAAGTGACTTAAAAAATATTATATCCAGAAAATATCCACCCATTTTTTGCAAACCAAAATGACGTAGGATATTCACATGTAGGCTGTTAATGTGATTAAAAAATGTTTTGATCGTAGTGTCCCTTTTTACAAAAGAAGTAATATACGGCATGATAACTAAAGGTGCTGAAATGTAATACTGTGTTGCTGTAGTGCTTGTTGAATTAAAGGGCCCCACGCTGCATATTTTTTACAGCACACACTAGCCAGTTATTTCACTTTTTAAGATAAACTTTCTTCACTTGAGTTCAGTTAAGGTTCTGTTTTGCTACCTAATGTAATTGCATTGGACAGAAGCCAAATCTGATATAGTAAAAGCGTGCACACATACATTTTCCACACCGTTTGCCACGTTCCTATTTATAATTAAATATATCCAGCTAACGGCTGTATGAAGGAGCACTGTTACTCATATTAGTGCAGAATTACTATAACGGCTGCAAATTATGTTTTCAGCTTCCCAAATACAGGCTGTAGTATGCTCAACAATAGGATAGCTTACCAGTACCCTTTACTACAGCAAACTGCAAGGATTGTATAATACTGCACATTATATGTGCATCTTGGCTGTATAAATGTATGAGTAGTTTTTTCGAGGTTAATCGTTTTTTCAGAAGTGAAGAATAAAATATTGAATACAAATAAAAGCACTAGAATTGGAATGAATGAATGAATGAATGCTCCCATATGTGTTCATCAGATATTGTGCAAGGAAGGTATATGCAGAATGAAGTTTAACATCTGAAAACTACATCAGGAGTGTGAATATGGAGACCAAGGGCGTACCTACCGTTATAGCAGCTGCTACGGGGCCCAGGACACTAGGTCTTGGGCTGGGACAACACCCATGCAGTGCGGGAGGTCTTTTCAAACTAAGGTCTAACGCCTCTGTCCAGCACTGAAGTAGACTGAGGAGTCTAGAGAGGCATGATAATTGGAGGATCCAGACAGCGGTCAGGACAGGCTCCCTTCCTTCTTCACTGAACCCCTCCCCCCCAACATCTATGAAGTTGTAGCTTATAAAGGAGCTCCAGCAGCAGTCACTGGAGACTCCATGCCTGCAGTGAGTAGTCTTTAGCTGGGCAGGTAACATCTACTGTCTGTACTTAGTGTGGGGACTCGCTCTGGTAGACAGGATAAGCGGACGCAGTATAGAGGCACCAACCAGTTCTTAAATCAAACAGTTCAGTGTTTATTCACACTCTTGGCAAGTTCATAAACAGAAAGTCACATTCAACACAAAAAGTCACCTTTTGGTTTTGGTGTTAGTTTACACCCAGCAGGCAGTTCTACCTCAAAGAGTCCATAAACAGACTTTAGGTGCCCAGCACAAGCCTCAGATCCCAAATACAGAGATCCTTTCTGCTGAACCCAGCTGTCATTTAAAGACAGCTAGGTGTTGTCAAAACCCGGACCTGCACATGAGTCCAGTCCAGTGTTTGACCCCACCTGGCCGCTAATCAGTCCAGCAGCACATAGTGGGAGGAAAATATTTGCCTCCCTGTCACGATCCCTACTCAATAGGTCACATCACTGGGGTGAATTATGCTAGTAAGCTCATCAAGTTACCACAGAAATTCCCAGCCACTTATTCTAGATGACAGAATTATGCTAACTTACTCCCCTAGATTCTAACACCCCAATAGCTGCCACCACCTATACCATAAGGCAATAGGGGCCTATACTCAGATATTCTCTCAACCCAAATTTAACACAGTAACACAGGTTATCTATATGGGACCTAAAATCCTCTGAAACACTACTGGTAACGTTATTCCCTCCGAAAGAGCAAGTTTTATAAAACCACAAGGAAGGGACTTATTAATGTTTCAATTCAATACACAATAGTGCAGTGCAATACAAAAAAAGTGTCAGATAAAAGATAAAAACTAAATATACATACAATAACAATGCAGTGAATAGATAAAATACAGAATATTGGCTTACTGAGATGCAGCAGTTATATTCCGGCTGTGGGGACAGCTGAAGATATGGGCACTCACTCCAAACAATGTGGATTGCCAAAATGGCTGACAATTACCTGTTCCCAAACACCCATTTGTATCCTCCCCTCAGCCGAGGGCTGGGCTGTGAGGGAACCTCCCTCCTTTCGGTAACGGCCTTCTGGAATGTCTGATATTATTCAGGTTTCTGCCCCACCTTCCCAGAAGACTGACTGAGGTGGCAATATGAATCACGGCGATTCCTCGCTGTATGACAGGGACCGCGGGTACAGGTATGATCCTATAATCTGAGTCGCTTCGTCCCGGTCATACAGACACCAAATATGATTGAGTTATGATTTCCAGAAGGCCAGATCCTGAATAACGAGAAATGCCTCCTGTCCAGTATGGCATGGATAGACTCTGCCCGAAGCCCATGTCAGTCTGAACACAATTATTAGGGTTCTGAGGCTGTGGGTGCCATGAGGTCGGAGTTATGGCTTCTGATATCATTTCATTCATCTACTGAATGGGTTAGACCACCCACTGGTCTAGCAGCCAACATGTCTAGGGTGGCTGTGCATTTTAAGTATCCCCCTCCCAGGTCTTCATTAGGATGCCCAAATAGTTTTTAATTAGCAGGCCAGTGCTAAATGGGGGCTTCCTCTGAGAATGTGGAGTGTCTCACCTAGTCTTCAGACGGGCTGGCATCTAGAGGTACAATTTGCATTTACTTAACCTCCTTAGTGGTAATCCCGAGTGTGGCCCTGGGTCACATTACACTGCAAGCAGCGGTAACCCCGAGCCACATTCGGGACCGCCATGAGTTAATTTGAACAGCGCAGGGATGGATGCGGACAGCACACAGTGTGCTGTCTGCATCCGCATTTCCGGAGCACGGCGCGAACGCTGCAGCTCCGGAAGTTTTTACCGCTCCGGGTACAAAATTAAAGAAAATATCGTACCGCCAGGGAGGTTAATAGATTCACAGCCACTGCTATACAATCACCTATTGATAATACGTTTAGGAAAATATGAAATCAATCTATCTATCTATATATCTATCTATTCACCTCAGATTTCGTTACACTCCCCATACAACTCTCTTTTTTGTGTCACATTAGTTATCACTGTAATCTGTGATGTTACATAGGACTTTATCTGTACTCAGAGGTTTATCACTGTGTTATCTGTGAGGTTACTGCATCGATCAGGCTACAGGAGAATGTGTGAGTGAGTGACCGGATAGATGTAGTAATAGTCAAACTCACAGTTCTGATGCTCTCTGGCCCGGTATACAGTGATGGGAAGCGCGCACCTTTTTTCCCTTCAGGGCACTTTCCAGTTCTGGAATTCTCCTGCCTGATGATGGTTGAGATGCCCTTGGTGTTGGTAGGTTTTGAGGTGCAAGACAGGATCCTGGTTGTCGTGAAGCCAACACTTTGCAGAGTAATAGTAGTGCAGAAAGCAATGATGAGGCAGTAGTGCAGCAGAACAGTTCTTTACTGAGGAATTCAAATGCAAACAGATCATAACAGTTCTTAGCATGCACAGACTGGCACTTGATGCACAAAACGCACTTTTCATGACTGTTACAGCTTTCACGGCTGAACAGGTAATTAATAGGCCATAAGGTCTCTTTAAAGTAGTCTTCCTGACTCTGACACAAGCATCCAGACGTGGGGTGTATATTTTAGATAATACAATGTAACCAAAGGGTGGTCCCCTCATGTCAGGCAAACTCTTCGGCACCTTGTTTGAACAGGGTGCTATACATACGTACAGGTCCAAAAAATCCACCTTGGATGGTATAGATTCCCATGCTTGCAGGTGATCAAACTGCTTAACCCCTTTGCGACCTACACCGTACATGTACGGCAGAAGTCACCACTTTAACCCTTTCAATACCAGCACCGTACATGTACGGTGCTGGAGCAATAGGCAAACATGGCTTCCACTCGCACGTGTAGCGGGCGTCATGGCCGGCAGGTCTCTGCTGCTTCAAACAGCAGAGACCTGCAGCTAATTACTGCGACCAGCAATAATGCCAATCACGGTAATTAAAGCTTTTAGATGTCGTGATCAAGTGAGATCACAGCATCTAAAGGGTCAAAAACACGGAAGCTGGGCTTGTTACCGGCATCCTCTGTAGTCAATGGTAATTGGTATCAATGCGCTTAGCCAACATAAGAAATGAGCAATAGTCAGTAATAAATGCATTTTAAAAATCCATGATTGTTCAAAATAAAAAAATGGATTTTGTATGCTCAAATACAAAGCTTCAAAATCATTACAAAAAAGTTTTTTGAAAAACTTTAAAAATATATAAAAAATATTTAAGTTTAAATCCCCCTCTTTCCATATAATAAAAAATAAAAATCATACATGGGTATCATCACAACCAAAAATGCCTATACTATTAAAATATAAAAATATTTTTCCAATATGGCGAATGGTGTAACAGAAAAAAGGGTCAAAAAGGCCAATTTCCTATTTTTTTTATTGCTTCTCTTGCCCCAAAAATGTGATAAAAAAAATCGCACACACTCCAAAAAGTTATCAATTAAAACTATAGATTGAAGGGAATGGGTCAAGTTTGCTGCAAACTGAATGCCATGGGAACAAAACCTGTAAAATGGTGGAGGAATTGTCATTTTTTTCCAATTTCATCCCATTTGTTGTTTTTTTACCGCTTTCCACTACATTGTATGCCATAATTTCATGGTGGCATTAGAAAGTGCAACTTGTCCCGCAAAATATAAGCCACGTACAGCTATGTGAACGGAAATATAAAAAAGTTATGGCTCAAGCAAGATAGGGAAGAAAAATGAAAACGAAACGAAAAAACCTCTGGTATCCTAAGGGTCAAATATAGCTCCTGCTTGTGCGTGTAGTGGGCACCATAGCTGTCAGATTTCTGTCCTAAGGCTGATCGTATACATATAGCCCCTCAAATGCTGTGGTCAAATGTGACCACAGCATCTGAGCGGTGCAGGCATGGGATTCGCATGCTCCCCAGCGCCCGCTTCCCCCAGCTGAGATCAGGGAACCTGTTACATGCCAGTATTAGCTCAAAGCCTCAAGAAAGCTTCAATAGCTAATACTGGAATATGCCAATTCAGGCCAGTAAGTGGCAGCACTGTATTGTTATATAGTTAATTGTGTCTTCTGTAATGGCTATATAGCCATCATAGAAATTTTAAAAATATAAAAGTTGAAATCGCCCCACTTTCCCCAAAATAAAAATACATAAATAATACAAAAATTACACATCATGGGCATTGCCATGTGCAAAAACGCCCGTACTATTAAAGTATAACGATATTTATCCTATATGGTGTAATTGGAAAAAAAAATTAAATGGCCAATTCGTTATTTTTTGTCACTTCTCCTCCCACAAAAATAAAAAATAAAAAGTACATGTACAAAGTGTACAAAATTTGACATACACTTCTAAATGGTATCACTAAAAAGTACAGATCGCCCTTCAAAAAATGAGCCCTTATACAGTACCTGTAACTACAAAAAAGTTATAGGGGTCAGAACATGACGATAAAAATAAAAAAGTAATTTTTTTCAAGACTTTTGTTTATTTTTTATTTTTTTCCAGTATTAAAATGCAAGAAAAACTATACAAGTGTGGTATCCTTGTAATTGTACTGATCTGGAAGATTGAGGTAACAGGTTAGTTTTACCGCATATGGATAGGGAACACCTGTCACGCACAGGGAGGGAAAAGGGAAAGCCCTGCCCAAGGGAGAGGGAAAGGTGGTGACCCCTGACTCACCTTGCGGCTAGAACCTGACTGCCCTGACGTCCCTAGACGGGTTCCTCACCCGTGCGGCGATCACATGCCTAAACCCTGGCTTTCCCTAAAATGAGCCCTAGATAGTGAACGGGCCGGTGGGATCGCTAGTCCGCACCACTGACACTAAGAGGAAAAACACCAGGGAGAGGACAGACAAACACATAAACCCAGGTGGGCGACCACAGCAGACCACAAAGATCCAACAGGGATCCGGAGGGAAACGTTCTGGACCAACAACCAGAGAACGCAGCAACACAGCTCCAGTGGGTCAGTATAGAAGTCCAGGCAGGAAGCGCTATATCTGGCAACCAGAGAAGTGTGAGAGGGGAATATAAGGAGGTTGGGAGTGCTGGACAAGGAACAGCTGAGGAGAAGGAGCTACGGATCCCTGAGTGAGCCAAAAAGGGTTGCAAAGCAAACCCAGAAAGCTACCATAAAGAAACAGCCCTATCTTACTACATAGAGCACGCAGCCAACCGCTGCGACTTCCTGACCCCTGGTATAACGGAGTCAGGTGTGGTTCTTGACACCCTCGTGACAGTACCCCCCTCTCTACGAGGGGCCTCCGGACACTCAGGACCAGGTCTCTCAGGATGAGAGGCATGAAAAGCCCAAACTAGCCTGTCGGCGTTTACCTCAGATGCAGGAACCCACATTCTTTCCTCGGGACCGTAACCTCTCCAATGCACCAGATATTGAAGAGAGCGGCGGACCCGACGAGAATTAACAATTTTGGATATCTGAAACTCTAGATTACCATCCACAACAACAGGAGGGGGTGGCAGCGGTGACGGTTCTAGAGGTGGAACATATTTTTTGAGTAACGACTTATGAAAGACGTTATGGATTTTAAAAGCCTGAGGTAGCTCCAGGCGAAAAGCCACGGGGTTGATGATGGCTACAATTTTGTAAGGGCTAATGAACCTAGGACCCAGTTTCCAAGAGGGAACCTTTAATTTAATATTCCTAGTAGACAACCACACATAGTCATTCACTCCTAGGTCCGGACCTGGCGACCGTCTCTTATCAGCCATGCACCTCCCATATTTTTCAAGTTAGCTTGCACCTTCTGCCATACCGATGAAAGAGATGACGAAAACCGTTCCTCTTCGGGAAGCCCAGAAGACCCCCCCTCTTTGAAAGTACAGAATTGGGGATGAAAACCATATGCACCAAGAAATGGTGACTTGCCAGTGGATTCCTGATGACGATTATTTATGGCAAACTCAGCTAACGGTAAATATGATGACCACAACTCTTGGTTTTCAGACACAAAACATCTTAGATATGTCTCAAGGTTTTGGTTGGTACGCTCAGTCTGTCCATTTGACTGAGGATGGAAAGCTTTATAAGTTGTAGCTTATAAAGGAGCTCCAGCAGCAGTCACTGGAGACTCCATGCCTGCAGTGAGTAGTCTTTAGCTGGGCAGGTAACATCTACTGTCTGTACTTAGTGTGGGGACTCGCTCTGGTAGACAGGATAAGCGGACGCAGTATAGAGGCACCAACCAGTTCTTAAATCAAACAGTTCAGTGTTTATTCACACTCTTGGCAAGTTCATAAACAGAAAGTCACATTCAACACAAAAAGTCACCTTTTGGTTTTGGTGTTAGTTTACACCCAGCAGGCAGTTCTACCTCAAAGAGTCCATAAACAGACTTTAGGTGCCCAGCACAAGCCTCAGATCCCAAATACAGAGATCCTTTCTGCTGAACCCAGCTGTCATTTAAAGACAGCTAGGTGTTGTCAAAACCCGGACCTGCACATGAGTCCAGTCCAGTGTTTGACCCCACCTGGCCGCTAATCAGTCCAGCAGCACATAGTGGGAGGAAAATATTTGCCTCCCTGTCACGATCCCTACTCAATAGGTCACATCACTGGGGTGAATTATGCTAGTAAGCTCATCAAGTTACCACAGAAATTCCCAGCCACTTATTCTAGATGACAGAATTATGCTAACTTACTCCCCTAGATTCTAACACCCCAATAGCTGCCACCACCTATACCATAAGGCAATAGGGGCCTATACTCAGATATTCTCTCAACCCAAATTTAACACAGTAACACAGGTTATCTATATGGGACCTAAAATCCTCTGAAACACTACTGGTAACGTTATTCCCTCCGAAAGAGCAAGTTTTATAAAACCACAAGGAAGGGACTTATTAATGTTTCAATTCAATACACAATAGTGCAGTGCAATACAAAAAAAGTGTCAGATAAAAGATAAAAACTAAATATACATACAATAACAATGCAGTGAATAGATAAAATACAGAATATTGGCTTACTGAGATGCAGCAGTTATATTCCGGCTGTGGGGACAGCTGAAGATATGGGCACTCACTCCAAACAATGTGGATTGCCAAAATGGCTGACAATTACCTGTTCCCAAACACCCATTTGTATCCTCCCCTCAGCCGAGGGCTGGGCTGTGAGGGAACCTCCCTCCTTTCGGTAACGGCCTTCTGGAATGTCTGATATTATTCAGGTTTCTGCCCCACCTTCCCAGAAGACTGACTGAGGTGGCAATATGAATCACGGCGATTCCTCGCTGTATGACAGGGACCGCGGGTACAGGTATGATCCTATAATCTGAGTCGCTTCGTCCCGGTCATACAGACACCAAATATGATTGAGTTATGATTTCCAGAAGGCCAGATCCTGAATAACGAGAAATGCCTCCTGTCCAGTATGGCATGGATAGACTCTGCCCGAAGCCCATGTCAGTCTGAACACAATTATTAGGGTTCTGAGGCTGTGGGTGCCATGAGGTCGGAGTTATGGCTTCTGATATCATTTCATTCATCTACTGAATGGGTTAGACCACCCACTGGTCTAGCAGCCAACATGTCTAGGGTGGCTGTGCATTTTAAGTATCCCCCTCCCAGGTCTTCATTAGGATGCCCAAATAGTTTTTAATTAGCAGGCCAGTGCTAAATGGGGGCTTCCTCTGAGAATGTGGAGTGTCTCACCTAGTCTTCAGACGGGCTGGCATCTAGAGGTACAATTTGCATTTACTTAACCTCCTTAGTGGTAATCCCGAGTGTGGCCCTGGGTCACATTACACTGCAAGCAGCGGTAACCCCGAGCCACATTCGGGACCGCCATGAGTTAATTTGAACAGCGCAGGGATGGATGCGGACAGCACACAGTGTGCTGTCTGCATCCGCATTTCCGGAGCACGGCGCGAACGCTGCAGCTCCGGAAGTTTTTACCGCTCCGGGTACAAAATTAAAGAAAATATCGTACCGCCAGGGAGGTTAATAGATTCACAGCCACTGCTATACAATCACCTATTGATAATACGTTTAGGAAAATATGAAATCAATCTATCTATCTATATATCTATCTATTCACCTCAGATTTCGTTACACTCCCCATACAACTCTCTTTTTTGTGTCACATTAGTTATCACTGTAATCTGTGATGTTACATAGGACTTTATCTGTACTCAGAGGTTTATCACTGTGTTATCTGTGAGGTTACTGCATCGATCAGGCTACAGGAGAATGTGTGAGTGAGTGACCGGATAGATGTAGTAATAGTCAAACTCACAGTTCTGATGCTCTCTGGCCCGGTATACAGTGATGGGAAGCGCGCACCTTTTTTCCCTTCAGGGCACTTTCCAGTTCTGGAATTCTCCTGCCTGATGATGGTTGAGATGCCCTTGGTGTTGGTAGGTTTTGAGGTGCAAGACAGGATCCTGGTTGTCGTGAAGCCAACACTTTGCAGAGTAATAGTAGTGCAGAAAGCAATGATGAGGCAGTAGTGCAGCAGAACAGTTCTTTACTGAGGAATTCAAATGCAAACAGATCATAACAGTTCTTAGCATGCACAGACTGGCACTTGATGCACAAAACGCACTTTTCATGACTGTTACAGCTTTCACGGCTGAACAGGTAATTAATAGGCCATAAGGTCTCTTTAAAGTAGTCTTCCTGACTCTGACACAAGCATCCAGACGTGGGGTGTATATTTTAGATAATACAATGTAACCAAAGGGTGGTCCCCTCATGTCAGGCAAACTCTTCGGCACCTTGTTTGAACAGGGTGCTATACATACGTACAGGTCCAAAAAATCCACCTTGGATGGTATAGATTCCCATGCTTGCAGGTGATCAAACTGCTTAACCCCTTTGCGACCTACACCGTACATGTACGGCAGAAGTCACCACTTTAACCCTTTCAATACCAGCACCGTACATGTACGGTGCTGGAGCAATAGGCAAACATGGCTTCCACTCGCACGTGTAGCGGGCGTCATGGCCGGCAGGTCTCTGCTGCTTCAAACAGCAGAGACCTGCAGCTAATTACTGCGACCAGCAATAATGCCAATCACGGTAATTAAAGCTTTTAGATGTCGTGATCAAGTGAGATCACAGCATCTAAAGGGTCAAAAACACGGAAGCTGGGCTTGTTACCGGCATCCTCTGTAGTCAATGGTAATTGGTATCAATGCGCTTAGCCAACATAAGAAATGAGCAATAGTCAGTAATAAATGCATTTTAAAAATCCATGATTGTTCAAAATAAAAAAATGGATTTTGTATGCTCAAATACAAAGCTTCAAAATCATTACAAAAAAGTTTTTTGAAAAACTTTAAAAATATATAAAAAATATTGAGAGATTGTAAAAATGTCTGTAAAAAATGTTTTGTAGTGTTTTTCTAATAAATTTTTGTTGAGAAAAAAAAAAAAAAAAAAAAAAAAAAAATATATATATAAAAAATATTTAAGTTTAAATCCCCCTCTTTCCATATAATAAAAAATAAAAATCATACATGGGTATCATCACAACCAAAAATGCCTATACTATTAAAATATAAAAATATTTTTCCAATATGGCGAATGGTGTAACAGAAAAAAGGGTCAAAAAGGCCAATTTCCTATTTTTTTTATTGCTTCTCTTGCCCCAAAAATGTGATAAAAAAAATCGCACACACTCCAAAAAGTTATCAATTAAAACTATAGATTGAAGGGAATGGGTCAAGTTTGCTGCAAACTGAATGCCATGGGAACAAAACCTGTAAAATGGTGGAGGAATTGTCATTTTTTTCCAATTTCATCCCATTTGTTGTTTTTTTACCGCTTTCCACTACATTGTATGCCATAATTTCATGGTGGCATTAGAAAGTGCAACTTGTCCCGCAAAATATAAGCCACGTACAGCTATGTGAACGGAAATATAAAAAAGTTATGGCTCAAGCAAGATAGGGAAGAAAAATGAAAACGAAACGAAAAAACCTCTGGTATCCTAAGGGTCAAATATAGCTCCTGCTTGTGCGTGTAGTGGGCACCATAGCTGTCAGATTTCTGTCCTAAGGCTGATCGTATACATATAGCCCCTCAAATGCTGTGGTCAAATGTGACCACAGCATCTGAGCGGTGCAGGCATGGGATTCGCATGCTCCCCAGCGCCCGCTTCCCCCAGCTGAGATCAGGGAACCTGTTACATGCCAGTATTAGCTCAAAGCCTCAAGAAAGCTTCAATAGCTAATACTGGAATATGCCAATTCAGGCCAGTAAGTGGCAGCACTGTATTGTTATATAGTTAATTGTGTCTTCTGTAATGGCTATATAGCCATCATAGAAATTTTAAAAATATAAAAGTTGAAATCGCCCCACTTTCCCCAAAATAAAAATACATAAATAATACAAAAATTACACATCATGGGCATTGCCATGTGCAAAAACGCCCGTACTATTAAAGTATAACGATATTTATCCTATATGGTGTAATTGGAAAAAAAAATTAAATGGCCAATTCGTTATTTTTTGTCACTTCTCCTCCCACAAAAATAAAAAATAAAAAGTACATGTACAAAGTGTACAAAATTTGACATACACTTCTAAATGGTATCACTAAAAAGTACAGATCGCCCTTCAAAAAATGAGCCCTTATACAGTACCTGTAACTACAAAAAAGTTATAGGGGTCAGAACATGACGATAAAAATAAAAAAGTAATTTTTTTCAAGACTTTTGTTTATTTTTTATTTTTTTCCAGTATTAAAATGCAAGAAAAACTATACAAGTGTGGTATCCTTGTAATTGTACTGATCTGGAAGATTGAGGTAACAGGTTAGTTTTACCGCATATGGATAGGGAACACCTGTCACGCACAGGGAGGGAAAAGGGAAAGCCCTGCCCAAGGGAGAGGGAAAGGTGGTGACCCCTGACTCACCTTGCGGCTAGAACCTGACTGCCCTGACGTCCCTAGACGGGTTCCTCACCCGTGCGGCGATCACATGCCTAAACCCTGGCTTTCCCTAAAATGAGCCCTAGATAGTGAACGGGCCGGTGGGATCGCTAGTCCGCACCACTGACACTAAGAGGAAAAACACCAGGGAGAGGACAGACAAACACATAAACCCAGGTGGGCGACCACAGCAGACCACAAAGATCCAACAGGGATCCGGAGGGAAACGTTCTGGACCAACAACCAGAGAACGCAGCAACACAGCTCCAGTGGGTCAGTATAGAAGTCCAGGCAGGAAGCGCTATATCTGGCAACCAGAGAAGTGTGAGAGGGGAATATAAGGAGGTTGGGAGTGCTGGACAAGGAACAGCTGAGGAGAAGGAGCTACGGATCCCTGAGTGAGCCAAAAAGGGTTGCAAAGCAAACCCAGAAAGCTACCATAAAGAAACAGCCCTATCTTACTACATAGAGCACGCAGCCAACCGCTGCGACTTCCTGACCCCTGGTATAACGGAGTCAGGTGTGGTTCTTGACACCCTCGTGACAGTACCCCCCTCTCTACGAGGGGCCTCCGGACACTCAGGACCAGGTCTCTCAGGATGAGAGGCATGAAAAGCCCAAACTAGCCTGTCGGCGTTTACCTCAGATGCAGGAACCCACATTCTTTCCTCGGGACCGTAACCTCTCCAATGCACCAGATATTGAAGAGAGCGGCGGACCCGACGAGAATTAACAATTTTGGATATCTGAAACTCTAGATTACCATCCACAACAACAGGAGGGGGTGGCAGCGGTGACGGTTCTAGAGGTGGAACATATTTTTTGAGTAACGACTTATGAAAGACGTTATGGATTTTAAAAGCCTGAGGTAGCTCCAGGCGAAAAGCCACGGGGTTGATGATGGCTACAATTTTGTAAGGGCTAATGAACCTAGGACCCAGTTTCCAAGAGGGAACCTTTAATTTAATATTCCTAGTAGACAACCACACATAGTCATTCACTCCTAGGTCCGGACCTGGCGACCGTCTCTTATCAGCCATGCACCTCCCATATTTTTCAAGTTAGCTTGCACCTTCTGCCATACCGATGAAAGAGATGACGAAAACCGTTCCTCTTCGGGAAGCCCAGAAGACCCCCCCTCTTTGAAAGTACAGAATTGGGGATGAAAACCATATGCACCAAGAAATGGTGACTTGCCAGTGGATTCCTGATGACGATTATTTATGGCAAACTCAGCTAACGGTAAATATGATGACCACAACTCTTGGTTTTCAGACACAAAACATCTTAGATATGTCTCAAGGTTTTGGTTGGTACGCTCAGTCTGTCCATTTGACTGAGGATGGAAAGCTGAGGAAAACGACAAGTGTACCCCCAAACGGGAACAAAAAGCTTTCCAAAATTTAGAAATAAACTGGGTACCCCGATCCGATTTATTTTTTATATTATGGGCGTTTTCGGTTGCGGTGATACCCAGGATGTTTATATTTATTAAGTTAGTTATTAATTTAGTTTTTTTGTTATACGGAAAGAGGGGGGATTTAAACTTTTATATATTTTTTTAATTTTTTATATATTTTTTTACTTTTTTTTTAAATTTTTTAATCATCATTTTAAGGCTCATAAATGACCTTAGAAATCATGTTTTTTTAATTTTTAATTTTGACCTATAAGGGATTTAAAAAATGACAATTCCTTAGCATTTTGCTAATTTCTTATGTTGGCCTGCCATCTGGTGGCCAAAATAAGAATTTCAGCATTAGGCTATTTCACACTAGCGGCAGGACGGATCCGACAGGCTGTTCACCCTGTCAGATCCATTCTGCTGCTATTTCGCCGTGACGCCGGACCACCTCTCCGTCCCTATTGACTATAATGGGGACAGGGGGTGGAGCTCCAGCGCAGCAGAGCAGTTCGCGGTGAGAGGCCGCCGGACTTAAAAGTCGGACATGCAGTACTTTTAGTCCGGTGGCCTTTAGCCGTGCTGCGCCGGAGCTCCGCCCCCATCCCCATTAAAGTCAATGTGGACGGAGCGGCGGCACGGCGAAATAGCGGCAGGATGGATCCAACAGGGTGAACAGCCTGTTGGATCCGTCCTGCCGCTAGTGTGAAAATAGCCTTAATGCTCTGAATTTCTTCATAGAAACTCAGCACATTCAGCGCATGTACTGAAGTCCCGATTGGCCGCACGGAGCTTCAGTACTAAGCCCGTAAGCGTGAGTTTCCAGGTTTTTGGGCATTCAGGTGCTGTGATCTTATTTTATCACGGCATCTAAAGCATTTAATTACCGCGATCGCCATTATTGCCGGTTGCAGTAATTAGCCGCAGGTCTCTGCTGTTTGAAACAACAGAGACTTGCCGGCCATGATGCCTGCTGCACACGCGAGCGGGCATCATGGCCGGCAAGTACATGTACAGCGCTGGTAGCGAAAGGGTTAATACCTTGTGCAAATACAATAAAGGCAATATACATATCAAAGCTATACATTTTGTTAATCCTTTCTTTTGCGCTTTGCAGTGTACTGTGACGAGCTGGATGCTGCATTATATAAGACTGTGTTGGTAGCATCTACTATCTGCAGGGATGTGGAGTTCCTTTCACTGTGATGATTGGTGGAGGAACTGGAGTTCAAACCGCATGATCAATATTGATTGCCTGCAACAGAGATCAGCACCCTTTGGCATTCCAGCCGTTCTGAAACTACAACTCCATAATCCTCCTTTCACTTCTATGGGAGTTACAAGAACAGCCAATAAATGTGCATGCTGGGAGTTATAGTTTCACAGCAGCAGCAGGAGTACTAAAGTTTGCTGATCCCTAGCCTACAATATTGATATATGGTTGTGCACAATATAGTTCTGTTTGGTGAAATGTTTATGTGTGTTAGGCTGGGTCTACACGGTGATCTTGGGTGCAACAAGTGTTGCACCACCAAGGATTGTAGTGCGACCATAGAAATGAATGGAATTTCAGTGCTGCTGGCAGGTTGCCGCAACTCTAGAATCCCAAAAAATCCAACCCTGCTGGTTATTTTATTTTCATATTTCTTATAGAACCAAGTAGGTGGGGGGATTGTATGATGAGTGTGGGCAGGGGCGTAGCTGAAGGCTCATGGGCCCTGGTGCGAGAGTTCAGCTTGGGCCTCCCTTCCTTCAGTGCTTTGTGGCCAGGCCAGGAGCAGGGGAGCACAAACCCTTTGTGCTCCCTGAGGCAAAAATTGAAACAGCACTTCTCCCATGTCAAATTCTTGATCCTAACCCCTTCCCTCCAGCCAGAGGTGTAACTTGACCAGCATGCACTTTCTATAATACCGATGTCTTTTTATGTGGCTCAAGGGTCTTTGGGCCCCCTCAGGCTCCTGGGCCCGGTAGCGACTGCTACCTCTGCACCCCCTATAGCTACGCCCCTGAGTGTGGGTAACCTTGACTAGACGCAAGAGAGGGGGTTGCTGGGAAGTAGCTGGGGAAGTTAGGGCCAAAAAACTCAAGGAGGGCGTTAAAAAATTTGCAGTGGGGCCCTCAGTTACACCCCAGGTGGAGACATAAAAAGCATTGCTGTGAATATACAGTATACACCACAATGTTTAAAAACTTTTTTAAAGTTATTTAAAAAAAAAATTGCATAGTATAATGGACATGCCAGATTACTACAGCTTTGCTTTCATTCACTTGAAAGGGAGCTGAGCTGCAGTAAACAAGCCACAGTCACTACGCTTTAAATGTGCTCTCAGTGGTAGTTCCCAGTGCCAGCCCCTGCAGGTAACACCCCTTGGAAGGAGTTAGAGGTGACAGATCCCCGATCTTTTCCATGGATAGGGCCTCAATATCATTAACCCCTTTAAGAGTTGAAATCATCTGATGTATAGATATGTCAGTCTGGGGTATTTTTTATGTTAGGATCGCCAGAGCCGTGGCTGTGGTACTTACTAGATTAAGTGTTTACAGTGATTCTACTTTACTCCATGATACCATATAAGATCGCAACTGATACATGGCCACACAGACACTACGATGATGAATTGACCTTCCAACTATGTCAATTTTTAAAGGCCAGTCCATTATCTCTGATTTAAAAGAAGTCAGTATCTACATAGTTGGCTGGGCATAATTTGGGCTTATAAGGGACTGTCCCATTGTGAGATGGGGAAACAGCTTTCCTTGTCTAAACACTGTAGACATTCTGCTGTTTGGCCACAAGATGCCGCTGTTTCCTAAACAGCTACAGACTGCATATATTTCCATATTCATGAGAGGTGGAGTTACACAGAGCCTGGAGAGAGAAAGGGAGCAGCCTTCTTAGAGGGGGCCGAGACTTAGAAACTGTGTCAGCAGAGGATCCGACGGCATCCAGGTGTGAGAGCATCCCTCAGTGACCAGAGCGGCAGCTAAGTGAAGCTAATCATGTCCAAGACCCTAATCTTGTCCAGAGGAACGATGATTGCTTCCAGGAACGCTGATGAGAGCTGAGGAGCAAAACTACATACACTGCGGTACCGCATGCTTGTTGGAGAGGCATTTGTTCTGTTTAGAGTCACCAGCAGATGTAGAGCAGACCCGGGTCGGTAAGATCGTGCACGCACCTCAGTACAATGTTGGCACCTAGAGACTAAGACCAGGCCTGTAGTTAGTTAGTTAGGGTCTCTGTTTGTGTCAGGCCATAAGTGTTGCTACTGTTCATTGCAAGGACTCCATAACTTAAAGTGACAGAGCTGATAAAATTCCCACAAACTCAAGCCAGGCTGGCGTTTTGCTCAGGAGGAATACTCAGGCACATGCTACAGGAATTCTGTAGAGTTTTGTAAGATTGTAAGCTGTTGTGCTGCACTGCAGGCTAGCCCACACCAGGCACCCAAACAATTGTTCTTGAATGTTTATAGTAATAACAGGTAAGGTGTGGCAGTTTAGTTGTGCCCGCTAGTAGGTAAATTACTGCACTTTCCTCCTGCATCCATCGGAGGGTGCCATGCTGTGCAGCACAAGGGTCTCAGCTTTCAGGCTATGTGTATGTAAATTTATTGTATGTTCCCAGCATTTGTGGTTGTGTCCATTATCACGTTTAAGTAAACTTCAGTTTTGGCAAAAGCTGGTGGTGGAGTTGTTTTCCTTGTTCATGACTTTGCTGTATCCTGTGGAGCCCACCCGGGTACACGGCTTACACCATGAAGATTTAAAGGTGGCCTAGCTTTAGAAACTGTTCATGGGAAAACTTTGGCTGAGGTAAGTTTTGCCAGGAGCATCCATCAGCGATTACCATGGTGTTGAGCAGGTATGGTATGCTATATCTGAAAGCATGCAATGCTACTTTTTGTTCCAAGTATACTAGACTTAGCAAATTTTCTGTTGGTACTGGGACAATTAAACCTTGTCCCAGTAAAACCCTAGTTGGGATTGCCTAAAAATTCTAGACAATCCCCGTAAATTTAGAACTGTTGGCAAGTATATTCGATTCATTGGAAGGTCTTTTGCATTTCTGCAATCTCTACTTGTGGGAGACAGAGTTTTATTCCGTCCCACTGTTAGGCCATGTGTACACAGTGCATTTTATGCACAGATTTTCTGTGCAGACTTTTGTGAGGAAAATCCGCAGCATGATACAGTGCCAGCTAAATATGACATTTTTAAAGTGTCCTCTACATGGTAAAGACATTTCCTGCATGTACATTGACCTGTGTTGTGGATTTTGAAATTCTCCGTGCAGGTTTCACCCTTTGGTTTGGATTTGGTGCAGAAAATACACATAAACTAGGCTGCTTTGTGCATCTAAAGTAATAAATAAACATCCTGTACTTTCCAGGATACAAATGGTTAAACATGCCCACATCCTCCCATCACCGCTAAGTCACATTAGATAAATGAACAGACTGTTTCTTGATTACTGTAATTGCAGCTTCTGCACCATGAAGCTGGGAGCAATTGTCTGTAATATGAGCTGTTTGTCGGTTCCCCCGAGACTCCTGGGTGACGAGCCAGTGTCAAATTCTTCACAGAAATACATATAGAATAGTATGGTATAGGACAATGGAAAATACATTTTGTGCAGCTGCTTATTCCCAATATTATACTGTCATATAAGCATCTGCATTAGGTAGGAAAGATATGTGGATTAATATACGTCATCTATGCTTTATTTCTGCTTTGCATGTTTTTATGTGTTTTTCCCACGGGTTTTCCAGGCTCCTGAAATTGATGACCTGTCCTCATGAAAAGTCATTAATGTCTGTAAGTGTCCGACACCCCCAACGATTAGCAGTTTCCAGTAGCCTATGGAGTTTGAACTAGCTTTGTGAATGAAACAGGAAGCACAGCTCCGTTCAAAGTATTGTGGCCGTTCTGGGTTACTGCAGCTTAGGTCCCATTGAAGTGAATGCTGCAGTAACCCAGCCCTACCACTACTCTTTGAACGGTTCTGTGCCCACTACATCTACCTTCCTGCCTTGTACTCTGCCAACTATCCACCATCAAGGTCACCAAAGATACTACCAGGCAGGAGTTCCAATACCAGGGTGTGCCCCAAGTAAAGAACGGCAGCGTCTTCTCTTCACTGTGCACGACGTGGGGAGCCACAAAGTGAGGATGGCCACTGTGAACTGTAAGTACTACTACCACTATCACAGCCACTACCACTGCTCACATCCTCACCTCTACTCTTCGTTGCTTCACACATAACTGCTCATTTGCATGCAAATTAAAAATATTTTTTTCCACAATGAAGCAATGGAAGACTAAGTGACTGGTACCATTACATTCAACTGAGCTAGACCTAAAGGTCTAGTGTCTGGTTTAATAGTGAATTTCCTAGTGACTGACTCCCTTTAAAGCAGAAGCTCCCTAATGCTACCATAAGCTAGAACCACCTTTAACTCCCTAAATTCTAGTCTACTGCACTATTTACCGGTGGTCTCAATGCAAAGACCTTCAGACTATTATTGTTTTTGAACATGTCTATATATCAGAATGTAAAACTGGAAGGGGGGGGGGGGGGGCGGTGCGCCCCGCCCCGGGTGTCGGCTCTGACGGGGGTGCCAGCAGGCCCAGAAGCAATGAGCGCTGACACCCCTGACCCAGTCCCACATACTGCGGCAGGGCAGGGAGCGGAGCGCATAGTTCCCTGCCCCGCCGCCGATTACCGCCATAGGCGGTAGTGAAATCCCAGCGCAGGCGCGCATGATGACATCATCGCGCGCGCCTGTGTCGGGACTCAGCAGCACAGTGCCGGGACACTGCAAGCAAGCGCAGGTAAGTATTTAGCTTTTAGGGTTTCCTTCTTTTTTTCTTTTTTCATGTGCCAACTTTGGGGGGACATGAGGGGGCCAGGGTGCACAGAGGACGTGTGGGGGCAAACTTTTATTTTATATTATAATGTGGCAACTTTAGGGGACATGAGGGGGGGTGCACACAGGTGGCACAGTGGGGGGGCAATTTATTATGGGAGGGATGGCAATGTAGGGGACACTACTGTGTGGGGGTTGCAACGTGGGGGACACTACTGTGTGGGGGGCAGCGTGGGGGACACTACTGTGTGGGTGGGCAGCGTGGGGGACACTACTGTGTAGTGGGGCAGCGTGGGGTACACTACTGTGTGGCTGGGCAGCGTGGGGGACACTACTGTATGGGGGGGCAGCGTGGGGGACACTACTGTATCGGGGGGCAGCGTGGGGGACACTACTGTATCGGGGGGCAGCATGGGGGACACTACTGTGTAGGGGCAGCGTGGGGGACACTACTGTGTAGGGGCAGCGTGGGGGACACTACTGTGTGGGGGGCAGCGTGGGGGACACTACTGTGTGGGGGGCAGCGTGGGGGACACTACTGTGTGGGGGGCAGCATGGGGGACACTACTGTGTGGAGGGCAGCGTGGGGGAAATTACTGTGTGGGGGAAATTACTGTGTGGGGGACACTACTGTATGGGGGCAGCGTGGGGGACACTACTGTATGGGGGCAGTGTGGGGGACACTACTGTGTGGGGGGACTACTGTGTGGGGGTGCAGTGTGGGGTAAATTACTGTGTGGGGGACACTACTGTATGGGGGCAGCATGGGGGCCTTACTATTGGGGAGGCACTGTAGAGGCCATTCTATTATTTCAGGGGACACTATAGAGGGATTATTACCTGGAGCACAATAATGGGTGTTATTATTATTACTGGGGGCATTCTAGGGGACGTTATAGCTGCTGTGCACACTATAGGAACATTTGGGGTCATTTATCAAACTGGTGTAAAGTAGAACTGGCTTAGTTGCCCATAGCAACCAATCAGCTTCCACCTTTAATTTTTGACAGCTCTTTTGGAAATCCAGTTCTACTTTACACCAGTTTGATAAAGGACCTATTAGGGTAACTATTTTTTCAGCAGTATAGTACCTGTGGCATTGGGGGGCACAATGGGCACAGGTATTGAGGGTTGCAGCCGGATGAAACTGTGGGGACACCAGGATGGAGAGGTAGATTTCTAAATTTTTCCATCAAACGTGTCTGTGTTACAAACTCTGTAGAGACGAGATGCGGCTGAAAGAATTTCTCATGGCGGTCTAACGGAGGAGAAGAGGAAAGAGAAGGTCTACATGACCGGAGATGTCCCTGGATGTAAGAGGTATGTGGTCAAGTATTGGGGGGGGGGGGGGAGTGCCAGAGAAATGACCCGCCCCGGGTGCCAAACACCCTGGGCACGCCACTGAACACACTCAACCATGTAAAAATGGATGCTCTTTTCAGTGGAATACGACTAGAGATGACAACAGCGCTCTGGAGGCTGCTGCTCCAGTGTTTACCTCACACATCCATTAAACTGTTCTGTATAAAAAGGCCAGAGAGCACTGTACATCTCAGATGACATTAGCAGCAGAAAGGAACAGTCATAGAAACAACTGCCCTAATGGAATTCATCCATATTCAATCTTAAATGCAATTAAGCTGATTAGTCAACATTTCCGCAAAGAAAATTGATTGTAGATCATTAGACACTGCATGCGCTGGATTTAAATGAGTAACTGTTCTATTACGTCATTTTAAGGAACCAATGAAAGAAAAGATGCCAAAAAATAAAGCCAAAGCATTGAGAAAACATGGACGTTTTCTTCTGGAAACAGAGCCTGTGTATGGGTTGTATGTGGTATTGAAGTTCTGCTCTACTGAAGCTAATGGTGATGAGCTGCAATACCACCCACAACACAAGGACAGGTTTTAGTAAAAATGCACCCATGTTTTTATAACTCTCTTAGGCTAGTGTGACAGTTTTATCAAGTGGTTTTAAGAGATTTTTTGGGTGGTTGGGGTAGTTTTGGTTTGTTTTATTGTGCAGTCTTTTTTACGCAAAGCTCTAGATGTTGCACATCTATGGGAAACAAATTGCAAGGTCAATTTGGGTCAATGACGTTTTATGTTCTAAGTGTGGTCTTCTCTGGCTTTTTACCCATAAAAAAAAAAAAAGCACCTGAAAAAAACACCAAGAAAAATGTGTGACAAAAAAAAAATTACATCCCCCAAAACACTTGTAAAAAGCATAATGATTTTCTGGTGTTTTTTTACAGGGCAAAAAATAATAATAATAAAAAAAAAAAACTGGGTGGCAGTATGCTTAGGATTCTTTCATACAATGCTTTTGTTGGCATTGTTTGCAGCATGTTTCCCATAATAATGGCAGCTCCACATGTTGTCTGAAGGTCTATGGAAAATATAAAACTTTTTTTTTGCTACTGGCGTTTTTTGTTCATTAGGTGGCTTGTTTGTCTTTCTGACATAGCTGTGATGTTTTTTGTCAGACATTTCTACATTTCTTTCACTATAGGAAAAACACAGTTTACACAGCCATTTAGAAAAGACACCACTATTGAGACCACAAAACTGCTGATAAATAACAGACGCTCTAAAAACCAGGCTTATTCTGGCCTTTTTTTGTGGTAAAAAAAAAAAAACAGTGCAAAATTCATATATGTAAGGACCCCTCTGGCCAGTAGTAGTATTCGTAGTAGGCCACATTTCTCCCTAGCTTCCGTTATTATCACATTAATATTGAGGACAAAGAGGATGAGATTGTGGACTGGATGGCTCACTCCTCCACTGTCATAACAGGATGATGTGGATGTCACCTCTGAGTCTGACACAGTGCCTTGGAGCTACTGGTCACATAATTCCTCCTGCTCCTCCTCCTCCTAACGGCCCCAGAAAAGCTTTTTGATTGCATCATCTCTGTCTTTACTGTACCCTCCTAGTGGGGCACCTTCTTTTTCCCTAAGAAGAGGCATAAAAACCCCGCATGCTATGAAAGACACTCATAATAGTCTTCATGTTGATGACTTGTGTTAGTAGTGTCAGCATTAGTGCAGCAATGAAGAGGTAATTCAGGCGGAGGCTGGGTACCTCATGCATAGCTGTGTGGAATGTATATGTATAGTAATAGTAGCACTTGTAGCCACGGTGGTGGAGTTAGGAGCAGTGGCACTCAGGGCAAATACAGGGGAGAGAATTGGGAGGGGGACCAAGGAGCCCACAATGACATATCACAGTCTGATAAAAGCGGTAAAGAGGGTGTGTGCAAGCTGAACTCCCACTTGACCAAGTTGCTAGAGGTGCAGTTGCTGCCGTACCACTTAGTTATTGTTAATTCTGTTTTTTTACAACTTTTTTTACAACTTTTTTATAACTTTTTCAAATGTCATGCAGTTCCGTGCACATGAAGTGGCATCGCCAGATCCAGTGAGAAAACAGAACTGGTCAAGTCTGTCCTCTTTCTACCGATCTTCGCAAGCTGGACTCTCCGCTTGCCAAGTTGCTAGTGGTGCAGTTGCTGCTGTACCTCTTAGTTGTGGTAATTTTGGTGCAATTCCACACCCTGACCAGAATCTAGTTCTTGTGTAAAATGTTATTCTTCTCTATGCCATCAGCCTAATTTTACTAATATCCCCTCTGTTGGACTTTCGGCCAAGTGTCCGTAGTGGCACGCCTTCAACAAAATGTAATTATTTTCAAAAATGTAATTCTTCTGTATGCCTCAGTTGGACTTTTTGCCAGACAGGCGTACATAAAACTTGTCATTATGGAAATATGGCGCAGTTCCGTATCTTCACCAAAGCTTTATTCTGCTGTATGATATTTGTACTTCTGCCCAGCTGTTGATTTGAAAAAACAAATTCTGTAAAATTGTTTGCTTTTCTAAATTATTGCTGCCTTTCCCTGGCACACACCTAGTTCCCTGACCCCATGGATCTCTGGAGAGACAGATTGGAAGAACAGTGGCTGAAACTGGCCCAGTTTGCTATCGCTGTACTGTCTTGTCCAGCCTCCAGTGTCATCTGAGGCTACATTCACGCAAACGTATTTTGTTTCCGTGTCTGTTCCGCTTTTTTTGCAGATAGGATGCGGACCCATTCATTTCAATGGATCCGTAAAAAATGCGGACAGCACACCGCGTGCTATCCACATACGTATGTCCGTTTTGTAGTCCTGCAAAAAAGGTAAAACAAGTGATATTCTTGTCCGTTTTGCTGACAAGGATAGGCATTGTTACAATAGATCCGCAAAAAAAAATGGATGCCATATGGAACGCCATCCGTTATTTTTGCGGATCCACAATTTGCGTACCGCAAAACACATACGGTCATGTGAATGTAGCCTTAGAGAGGGTATTCAGTGAGGCAGGTGGTGTCATCAGCAAAATTTGCTTCTGCTGTATGGCATTGACACTTTTGGCCAGCTGTCTGTAATTGTCCCCTGTTAGAATTGTAACGCCTAAGTTTTATTCTTCTGGCCAGCAGTCTGTAAAAACGGTCTCATTTTCAAAATATCCGCATACTGCTGTATGATATTCATACTTCTGCCCAGCTCTTTTATTTATTTATTTTTTTCAGATATTTTTTTCTAAATTGTCCTGTTTTCTAAATGACTATGGGCTTTCACCATTACATACCGTGTTCCCTGAACCCATGAACTTTTGGGCAAGCAGATTGGAAAAGTATCTGTAACTGGCCCAGTTTGCTCTCGCTGTACTGTCTAGCCTACAGTGTCATCTCAGGGATGGGTTTTAAGCGCAGCAGGTTACATAGTCACACCCACATGCACAAAGTTGTCCTTCGTCAGTGTATGAAACATCACCTTTACCAAATGAATCGGGCATGGATCCATGAGGATTTTCACATACCTCTGATTTAGGCTACATGCACACGACCGTATGCCATCCGTTTTGTTTTTTTGCTGATCCATTGTAGGCAATGTCTAAATCGGACAAGAATAGAACATGTTCTATTTTGTTTGCGGGGCTACAGAATGGACATACGGATGCGTATAGCACACGGTGTGCTGTCTGCATTTTTTGCAGACCCATTGAAATGAATAGGTCCACATCCTATCCGCCAAAAAAAACGGAACGGACACGAAAACAAAATACATCCGTGTGCATGAGGCCTTAGGCTATTGCTGATGGTGGCTATTGATCGACAATTCCATCACTCCACTGCTGCTGTCTGCATGCTTACCCATTATGTTCCATACTATATGGCTGCTGCTGCTGCCACCACCACTGCTGAAGCTACTAATCCCCATACTGCCCTTTCTATTTCCTCTGCTGCCACAACCATTATCCCCACACAGCTGCTGCCACTACTACGACTAATACACCAACACAACCATTCATACACATCTACTTGTTGCCTTGTTTGTTCCTTGCTTTGTTGCTACTCCTGGCGCTATTATTGCTGGCTATTACCCCTTCACACCATACCCTTTCCACGTCCACAATGTACTGCTGCTGCTTCCAAATAAGGCCACTTTCACACGACCGTATGGCTTTTTCAGTGTTTTGCGGTCCGTTTTAAACGGATCCGTTGTTCCGTTTTTTGTTTCCGTTGTGTTTCCGTTTCCATTCCGTTTTTTCCGTTCCGTTTTTCCGTATGGCATATACAGTATACAGTAATGTCATAGAAAAAATTGGCCTGGGCATAAAATTTTCAATAGATGGTTCAGAAAAAAACGGAACGGATACGGAAGACATACGGATGCATTTCCGTGTGTTTCCGCAAAACGGAAAAAAAAAACGGTCGTGTGAAAGAGGCCTAAAAGGGAGGGTTTTTCCAGGCTTGTTCAGTTTCAGAACAAGCCACTCTTTCTTCTGACAATTAACACTTGTGTGTGTATAAATATGGGCAGTCATTGTGTCCCATTAACTTATAATTTTGGGATGCTTGTTCAGAACAAGCAACTGCTTCTTCTGACACTACTGTGTATATAAACACGGGCAAGCATCTGCTCATGATAAGGCATAATTTTTAGAAATGCTTGTTTAAACAAGCATTTTTTTCGATAACGCGGTGTGTGTTTATATTTATTTTGAAGCTTCAAATGCCCCTTAAGGACCCTGCCATTTTTCACCTTAAGGACCAGGCCATTTTTAGCAACTCTGACTAGTCACTTTATGTGGAAATAACTTTAAAACGCTTTTACTTATCCAGGCCATTCTGAGATTATTTTCTGGTCACATATTGTACTTCATGACAATGGTAAAATCGAGTAAAAAAATGTCATTTTTATTTATAAAAAAAATTACCAAATTTACCATCAATTTCTCTACTTTTATAATAGATAGTAATACCTCAAAAAATAGTTATTACTTTACATTCCCCATATGTCTACTTTTTGTGAATGCCATTTTATTTTTTGGGGACGTTTAGAAGCAAATCTTAAAATTTTTTAGAAAATTTCCAAAACCCACTTTTGAACGATCAGTTCAGGTCTGAAGTCACTTTGTGAGGCTTACATAATAGAACCCACCCAAAAATGACCCAATTTTAGAAAATACACCCCTCAAGGTATATAAAACTTATTTTACAAACTTTGTTAACCCTTTAGGTGTGCCACAAGAATTAATGGAAAATGGAGATGAAATTTCAGAATTTAACTTTTTTTGCAGATTTTCCACTTTAATCAATTTTTTTACGCTAACAAAGCAAGGGTTAACAGCCAAACGAAACTTAATATGTATTACCCTGATTCTGTATTGCCCTGATTGACATTTAAAAAAAAATATAATTTTTTGTGTCTCCACATTCTGAAAGCTGTAGTTTTTTTAATTTTTTTTGGGCGACTGTCTTGTGTAGGGGCTCATTATTATTATTTTTTATATGAGATGACTGTTTGATTGGTACTATTTTAGGGTGCATATGACTTTTTGATCGCTTGGTATTATGCTTTTTGTGATGTAAGGGGACAAAAAATGGCTTTTTTGACACTTTTTTTTTTTTACGGTATTCATCTGAGGGGTTACGTCACGTGATATTTTTATAGAGCAGGTTGTTATGTACGTGGCAATACCTAATATGTGTACTTTTTTTTATTTATTTAAGTTTTACACAATAATATCATTTTTGTAACAAAGAAAATTATGTTTTAGTGTCTCCATACTCTGAGAGCCATTTTTTATTTTTATTTTTTGGGCAATTGTCTTAGGTAGGGTATCATTCTTGTGGAATGAGATGACGGTTTGATTGGCACTATTTTGGGGTGCATATGACTTTTTGATCATTTGCTATGACACTTTTTGTGATGTAAGGTGACAAAAAATGGCTTTTTTGACATTGTTTTTATATTATTATTTTTTTTACGGTGTTCCCCTGAGGGGTTACAGTAGGTCATGTGATGTTTTAGTGTCTCTATAGTCTGAGAGCCATCGTTTTTGGGTGATTGTCTTAGGTAGGGGCTCATTTTTTGTGGGATGAGGTGATGGTTAGATTGTTACTATTTTGGGGGGCATACGCCTTTTTGATCCCTTGGTGTTGCACTTTTAGGGATGCAAGGAGACAAAAAAAATGGTTTATTTAGCACAGTTTTTATTTAATTTTTTTTGACGGTGTTCAAGGTTAGGTCATGTGATATTTTTATAGAGCCGGTCTATACAGACGCGGTGATACCTAATATGTCTACTTTCCTTTTCCCCCTATTTATTTTGGGAAAAGGGTGCTTGAAACTTTTAATTTTTTTTTTGGGGGGGGACTTTTTTTTTTTATCCCATTACAATGCATTACAATACTTTTGCATTGGAATGCATTGGCTGTAAGTGTATTACTCAATTTAATACACTTACAGCCTTCCTGCCTGTGAGATCCAGGGGGCTGGATCTCACAGGCTCTCCCGGAAGGCAGCCACGATGCCTAAGGAAGGCACCGTGCTGCCTTCCCTGCCATCGGGTCGCCATCACAGCAGTGCGGGGACCAGATGGCCACCCTGCACATGTCTGAAGCCTGCACGTGGCGCGGTCAGCGCTGGCCACGGCCGTGCAGGGTTTAATGCGCCGGCACCGATGATTTCACTGATGCCTGTGCATACAGCAGAGTCCGGCTATTAGTGTCTGCCGGACCCCTGCCGCTGATCTTCGCCCGCCCGATCACCATGACATACATGTATTTCTCTGGTCCTTAAATCACGTCCAGAGATGATGTACATGTATGTCGTAGGTCCTTAAGGGGTTAGTCACCTCTCAAGGCCTAGATGGTCTATTTTAGGTAAATTTATTACAAGCAAAGTAAAAACAAAACTTGTCGCACTCTGCACTGCAGGCAGTTCATGAACAAGTGCAATTTTTCAAATAGTTGGTCTTGGCAAGTGACATTAAATTACAAACAGTATGTACTTCTTTCAATTCAGTAGTAATTACCAACAATATAGACTTGTGGCAATATATGTGTGTCCACAGTTCTTTTTGTTGTTTTAGTGCTAAACACCAAGCATTATGAATAGCGATGAGTAAAGCGACTTCAGATACTTCATCCGAAGTCGATTCGCATAAAACTTTGTTGTATTACTGTACGGAGCGGGATTTCCATACAATATTAGAATGTATTGGCTCCGATGAGCCAAAGTTTTTACTTCACAAAGTCTCGTTAGAATGTGAATTAATTATTACAGTAAAAAACCTTGAAGTGGTACCTTGGAATCGAACCTGAGTTCGGTATCAAGGTTTTTTACAGTAACAATTCACAAGGTTATTACATGGTCTTGCGAGACGTCGAAGTAATAACTTCGGTTTATCGGAGCCTATACATTCTAATACTGTATGGAGCTCCCGCTCCGTACAGTATTACAATAAAGTTTTATGTGAATCGACTTCGGATAAAGCATCCGAGGTCGATTCCCTCATCCCCAATCATGAATATTGGAGTGATCGTGATTATTAAAACAATACTGCACATCAATTTGCATGTGGTCACTAAATATATAGGTTTTGCAGATATTACTCACTTTGTCACTGCTAGAAACAATATTTCATTTGTAACGGACTGTGACACCTCTGAAAGATGTATAGCCAGAGACGACACTGGCTGTATTGCTACTGTGAGATTGTTTCTGGAACTAGAGGATTCTTTGGCAGTATGCGGTCACACAGTTTCTGTGCTGACATGCTCTTTCTGTGTTGGCTGTGCACACGCGTCGCCTCGCAGCTTGTATAATTGGGATCACGATCATCTGTGCTGCAGCTTGCTAGATATTCAGGATTCAGTATCTGTAGACATGATCTTTTCTTTCTTTTGCTTGGTGGGTGACTTATAGGTATCTTGGTACTGATTGATTTTCCATCGTATTAAGGAATAGTATTGGGACTGGATATAAGGCTAGATGCATTTTGGGGACCTTAATAGCAATCTCAGTCTTTGCATCTAGCCTTATATCCAGCCCCGATATTATTCTTTATTAAGTTGGAAAATCAAGCAGTACCAAGATACCAAAAGAAAACGACAAGATATAAAAATCTAATTTCTAGGAGACCTAGAGTGTTATATACCAATTTTCATAGCAATTAGAGCACTTTCGATTTCAGTAGAATCACTTTGGACATAAATCGATTTTTTTTTTTGTTTAAAGATTTGAAGACTCAGACATGGAATTAATTTCAGGAAGTCGTCCATCTCTATTTTACACACTTTTCTAACCTTTTTATGCTTCATCTGACAAGGTGGTATGGCTTTGCGGAAATAAGATTGGCTTTGTGAGAAAGGGGGCATGGCTAAGGGGGAATTTTTGGCTTAAAACTAAACCAACTTATAGGCATATATATATATATATATATATATATATATTAAAAATTAAAAACTAAAATTTGGCATAGGCATAAATATTTAGACCCTTTTCTATGACACTTGAAATTTACATTTGCAAGAAAAAGTATGTGAACCCTTTGGAATGATATGGATTTCTGCACAATTTTGTCATAAAATGTGATCTGATCTTCATCTAAGTCACAACAATAGACAATCACAGTCTGCTCAAACTAAAAAACACAAATAATTAAATGTTACCATGTTTTTATTGAACACACCCTGTAAACATTCACAGGTGGAAAAAGTATGTGAACCCTTGGATTTAATAACTGGTTGAACTTCCTTTTGGCAGCAATAACTTAAAACAAACATTTCCTGTGGTTGTAGATCAGATGTGCACAACGGTCAGGGGTAATTCTTGACCATTCCTCTTTACAGAACTGTTTCAGTTCAGCAATATTCTTGGGATGTCTGGTGTGAATCGCTTTCTTGAGGTCATGCCACAACATCTCAATCGGGTTGAGGTCAGGACTCTGACTGGGCCACTCCAGAAGACGTATTTTCTTCTGTTTAAGCCATTCTGTTGTTGATTTACTTCTATGCTTTGGGTCGTTGTCCTGTTGCAACACCCATCTTCTGTTGAGCTTCAGCTGGTGGGCAGATGGCCTTAAGTTCTCCAGCGAAATGTCTTGATAAACTTGGGAATAAATTTTTCCTTCGATGATGGCAATCTCTCCAGGCCCTGACGCAGCAAAGCAGCCCCAAACCATGATGCCCCCACCACCATACTTCACAGTTGGGATGAGGTTTTGATGTTGGTGTGCTGTGCCTCTTTTTCTCCACACAGTGTTGTGTGTTTCTTCCAAACAACTCAACTTTGGTTTCATCTGTCCACAGAATATTTTGCCAGTACTGCTGTGGAACATCCAGGTGCTCTTGTGCAAACTGTAAACGTGCAGCAATATTTTTTGGGGACAGCAGTGGCTTCCTCTGTGGTATCCTCCCATGAAATCCATTCTTGTTTAGTGTTTTACGTATCGTAGATTCGCTAACAGGGATGTTAGCATATGCCAGAGACTTTTGTAAGTCTTAAGCTGATTTTTCTTCACCTCATTGAGCAGTCTGCACTGTGCTATTGCAGTCATCTTTACAGGATGGCAACTCCTAGGGAGAGTAGCAGCAGTGCTGAGCTTTCTCCATTTATAGACAATTTGTCTTACCATGGACTGATGAACAGCAAGGCTTTTGAAGATACTTTTATAACCCTTTCCAGCTTTATGCAAGTCAACAATTCTTAATCGTAGGTCTTCTGAAAGCTCTTTTGTGCGAGGCATCATTCACATCAGGCAATGCTTCTTGTGAAAAGCAAACCCAGAACTGCTGTGTTGTTTTTATAGGGCAGGGGAGCTGTAACCAACACCTCCAATCTCATCTCATAGATTGGACCCCAGTTGGCTGACACCTCTCTAATTAGCTCTTGGAGATGTAATAAGTCTAGGGCAGGGGTACTCAAGTACTTTTTGTAAAGGTCCACATAGCCGAGTCTGCCGTAGGATGAAGGTCCGAGCTGCAAAACAAAAAAATACAAGGAGGGAAAACACCATTGGCGTGTAGCGCTGCATTATTATAATTATTTTTACAATAATCCACACCTCCAAGCCCACCTAATCTTCTTTCTGCCGACCAAACAGTAAGAATGTCCTTTCAGTGCCCCCTAACAATAATTATGCCCCTTGAATGCCCCTTAGACAGTATGATATCTCTTTAGTGCTCCACAGAGTGTGATACCTCTAAGTGCACCTTCACAGCAGGGTGATCCCTTGGTGCCCCCACACATTACGATGCTCCTTAGTGCCTCTGACACTTTGCGATGCCTCCTTAGTTCCTCCCCACAGAGTATGAATACCCTAAGTACCCCCTCATAGTAGTAATGCCCTCTCTTTGCCCCTTTCACAGTAGTAATGCCCTATCTGTGCCCCTTCACAGTTGTAATGCCCTCTTTGTGCCCCCTTCATAGTAATAATTCCCATTGTGCGTCCTTCACAGTAATAATGCCCCTTAATAGTAGTAATGCCCATTGTAGCCCCTTCAAATTAATAATGCCCATTGTGCCCCCTTAATAGTAGTAATGCCCACTGTGCCCCCTTAATAGTAGTAATGCCCACTGTGCTCCCTTAATAGTAGTAATGCCCACTGTGCCCCCTTAATATTAGTAATGCCCACTGGGCCCCCTTCACAGTAATAAAGCCCATTGTGCCCCTTCACAGTAATAATGCCCTCTGTGCCCCCTCCATAGTAGAAATCCCCATTGTGCCCCCTTAATAGTAGTAATTCCCTCCGTGCTAGTAACGCCCATTGTACCCCCTTCAAAGTAATAATGCCCATTATGCCCCTTAATAGTAGTAATGCCCTCTGTGCTAGTAATGCCCATTGTGCCCCCTTCACAGTAATAATGCCCTCTGTGCCCCCTTCATAGTAGTAATGCCCTCTGTGCACTGTGCCCCCTCCAATGTAGAAATGCCCATTGTGCCCCCTTTACATTAGCAATGCCCAGTGTGCCCCCTCCAGAGTAAAAAATGCCCATTATGCCCCCACCATAGTAGAAATGCCCATTGTGCCCTCTTCACATTAGCAATGCCCATTGTGCCCCCTCCAGAGTAGAAATGCCCATTGTGCCCCCTCCAGAGTAGAAATACCCATTGTGCCCCCCAGAGTAGAAATACCCATTGTGCCCCCCAGAGTAGAAATGCCCATTGTGCCCCCCAGAGTAGAAATGCCCATTGTGCCCCCTTCACGTTCACAATGCCCATTGTGCCCCCTTCACGTTCACAATGCCCATTGTGCCCCCTTCACGTTCACAATGCCCATTGTGCCCCCTTCACGTTCACAATGCCCATTGTGCCCCCTTCAGAGTAGAAATGCCTATTTTGCCCCCTCTGTGTTGAAAAAAAAAAAACACAGTACCTACTCACCTTCTCTCGTTCCTGAAGCTCACAGTCCTCTCTCCCCTGCAGACATAGATCACTCTGCAGCAAGGTGTGGGCGGGGCTTATGCAGATTTCCGGACTACAGGCTCCGCCCACACACGCCGGCCGCCAGATCTGTGCTTGCAGGCTGAATGAGGAAGCAGGAAGAAGTCTTCCTGCTTCACCATTCAGAGAGCCGCTGGCCTGAAGGAGGGGATGAGCGCGGGGAGCAGAGTGGTGAGTGACAGGACATCAGCTCCCTGCGCTCCAGCAATGAGCGCTTCCATCTGTATTGATGGAAGCGCTCATTGCTTCTGGACTGTGGCACCCCCTGAGAGCTGGCACCCGGGTGCATGCAGGGGTCCGGGCAGCTGGCAACCACGGTCCGGATTCGGACCGCGGTCCGCCAGTTGAGTACCCCTGGTCTAGGGGTTTACATACTTTTTCCACCTGCACTGTGAATGTTTACATGGTGTGTACAACAAAAACATGGTAACCTTTAATTCTTTGTGTGTTATTAGTTTAAGCAGACTGTGATTGTCTATTGTTGTGACTTAGATGAAGATCAGATCACATTTTATGACCTATTTGTGCAGAAATCCATATCATTCCAAAGGGTTCACATACTTTTTCTTGCAACTGTAGCTTCCCATTTTTCTTAATCATCTTTGAGATGCTTCTACACCTTGATTGGACATGATTTGGAAAGATACACCACTGTCTGTAAAAGGTTTCATAGCTAAAAATAGATGTCAGGCTGAAAACCAAGATACCAGGAGGAAAGAACTGCCTGTAGAGCTGAGAGACAGGATTGTGTGGAGGCACAGATCTGGAGAAGAGTGCAAAATTTTTTTAGCTATACTAAAAGTTCTGAAGAGCACAGTGGCCTCCATAATTCTTACATTGAAGAAGTTTGGAACAACTAGGACTCTTGCTAGAGCTGGCTGCTTCACCAAACTGGGTAATCAGTGAAAACGACCAAGTACTCAGTGGTAACTCTGGCTTAGTGTCAAAGATACTGTGTGCAAATGGGAAGAACTGTTCAGAAGGCAAACCATCACTGCAGCACTCCACCAATCTGGACCTCAATTCTAGGTGTCCTGTCTGGAGAAAACTAGGTCACCTGCCCAATACCATCCCTACAGTGAAGCATTGTGGTAGCAGCATGGTGTTGTGGGGGTGTTTTCAGGCTGGGATAGGGAGACTGGTCAGGATTGAGGGAAGACTGAATGAAGCAAAGTATAGAGATATTCCTAATGAAAACCTGATCCATAGTGCTCTGGACTTCAGACTGGGCCAAAGGTTCACCTTCCAACAAGACAATGACACTAGCCACACAGCCAATACAATACAGGAGTGGCTTAGGAACAGCTCTGTGAATGTGCCTCGGTGTCCCAGCTGGAGCCCTGACTTGAACCCAACTGAACATCTATAGAGAAAGCTGAAAATGGCTGTTCACCGACGGCCCCCAACAAACCTGACAGAGCTTGAGAGGATCTGTAGAGAAGAATGCCAGAAAATCCTCAAATCCAGGTATGTGAACCTCGTGGCATCATAACCAAGAAAACTGAAGGCAGTTAGACCTTGGCTTCACTGTGACTTTTTGTGGTGTGACTGACTGATTTTAACAACCGCTGCAGTCCAAATGTATCCACTCAGTTGAAAGCAATCTTGTGGATTGCAACTGTCACTTAATACTTTGTCTGTGTGTGTGTGTGTATATATGTGTGTATGTATATATACAGTACAGACCAAACGTTTGGAGACACCTTCTCATTCAAATAGTTTTCTTTATTTTCATGACTATGAAAATTGTAAATTTACACTGAAAAAAAAAAAACAACTGAAAATGTCATATTCTAGGTTCTTCAAAGTAGCCACCTTTTGCTTTGATTACTGCTTTGCACACTCTTGGCATTCTCTTGATGAGCTTCAAGAGGTAGTCACCTGAAATGGTTTTCACAGGTGTGCACTGTCAGGTTTAATAAGTGGGATTTCTTGCCTTATAAATGGGGTTGGGACCATCAGTTGCCTCTGCGGTCTAGCTCACCCCAAACCATCTCAATTGGGTTCAGGTCCGGTCACTGTGGAGCAGTACCCCATCACTCTCCTTCATGGTCAAATAGCCCTTACACAGCCTGGAGGTGTGTTTGGGGTTATTGTCCTGTTGAAAAATAAATGATGGTCCAACTAAACGCAAACCAGATTGAATAGCATGCCACTGCAAGATGCTGTGGTAGCCATGCTGGTTCAGTATGCCTTCAATTTTGAATAAATCCCCAACAGTGTCACCAGCAAAGCACCCCCACACCATCACACCTCCTCCTCCATGCTTCACGGTGGGAACCAGGCATGTAGAGTCCATCCGTTCACCTTTTCTGCATCGCACAAAGACACGGTGGTTGGAACCAAAGATCTCAAATTTGGACTCATCAGACCAAAGCACAGATTTCCACTGGTCTAATGTCCATTCCTTGTGTTCTTTATCCCAAACAAGTCTCTTCTGCTTGTTGCCTGTGCTTAGCAGTGGTTTCCTAGCAGATATTCTACCATGAAGGCCTGATTCACACAGTCTCCTCCTAACAGTTGTTCTAGAGATGTGTCTGCTGCTAGAACTCTGTGTGGCATTGACCAGGTCTCTAATCTGAGCTGCTGTTAACCTGCGATTTCTGAGGCTGGTGACTCGGATGAACTTATCCTCTGCAGCAGAGGTGACTCTTGGTCTTCCTTTCCTGGGGCGGTCCGCATGTGAGCCTGTTTCTTTGTAGCGCTTGATGTTTTTTCGTGACTGCACTTGGGGACACTTTCAAAGTTTTTCCAATTTTTCGGACTGACTGACCTTCATTTCTTAAAGTAATGATGGCCACTTGTATTTCTTTACTTAGCTGCTTTGTTCTTGCCATAATACAAATTCTAACAGTCTATTCAGTAGGACTATCAGCTGTGTATCCACCTGACTTCTCCACAAGGCAACTGATGGTCCCAACCCCATTTATAAGGCAAGAAATTCCACTTATTAAACCTGACGGGGCACACCTGTGAAGTGAAAACCATTTCAGGTGACTACCTCTTGAAGCTCATCAACAGAATGCCAAGAGTGTGCGAAGCAGTAATCAAAGCAAAAGGTGGCTACTTTTAAGAACCTAGAATATGACATATTTTCAGTTGTTTCACACTTTTTTGTTATGTATATAATTCCACATGTGTTAATTCAAAGTCGTGATGCCTTCAGTGTGAATCTACAATTTTCATAGTCATGAAAATAAAGAAAACTCTTTGAATGAGAAGGTGTGTCCAAACTTTTGGTCTGTACTGTGTGTATGTATATATATATATATATATATATATATAGCGCTGTAAATCGGATGGTGAGCAATATATAAGCTAAGTAAGTTTTAGGCAAAAAATATATATTCTGTTTCCTCATTGACCTAGTTCTGTTCAGGCTCTGAATGTTTACATGCAGTTGCAGAGCTGTGGGAGAGAACAATCTGAGGTTTTCCTCATGAATATTTGTGAGTGACAACAAAGACTGCTTTTTTCCGCTCACCCTGCTCTGCAAAGGGAGTTTATAAAATTGCTGCCATGTCTGCAGTCTGACTGCTGGGATACTCATGTTGCTTGTGTGGGACTACAAGCCCCAGCTGTTCAGTACGGTGATATTGCTGATACACACAGGGTCTTCCCTCAGCCTGTTATTGTGCAATGCTCTGAAGACACTTTCTCACAGCCAGTGGAAGAGTACAGAGGAGAGAACGTCTCTGGTCTTTGTCAGCTCTGTGTCTGCAGGGTGAGGAGAGAGGGAAGATCCTGTGCAAAGCATCTGTCTCTTCACTGCCTGGAGAAAAAGAAACCCTTTAGCTGTTCAGTACTTGAGGCAGACCCTTCAATCCTAATCCTATGCTGCTGATGGTAGGAGGGGTTAAACTTCGCTGAAAAATCCAGTGGGAGGGGAGACACAGGGCAGACAGCTCAGCCAGCATATAGGGAAGTGCAGGGGGCATGGTTTATTGCTCCAACCAGCACACCCTTCACAGTGATGCTCGGTGCACAGAGGCAGACCTGCTCCCTTAGGCTTGTACACAGAACATCATCAGAGCAGGGAAAGAAGCTGACATCAAGGGTCATGTGACAGCTAACTAAGAGAACAGGACCTCTGTAGATGTAGTAAATGAATTGAAAACCCCTTAAATTTGCTTAGTTAGAAACTAGAGTTGAACTTGACCCCGAACCCCATTGAAGTCAATAGGGACCCAAACTTTTTAGCACTAAAATGGCTGAGAGGGCTAGAGGGCTGCAAATGGCATCAAAATGTGGTTAAGAGCATGGCAAGTGCTCTGCAAACAAATGTGTATAGGGAAATGACTTTGAATAACATAAAATAAGTAAAAATAAAAAATAATAATCTTGATCTAGGAGGACGAGGTCCATATGGAGGAGGAGGTGGATGTGGCGGTGTAGGTGGAAGCGGCGGTAGAAGAGGAGGAGGGGGGTAGCCTACACTGCTTTTTGGTTTAAATTTTATTTTAATTTTTTTTTAAATTAGGGTACACCCCAAAACATTGGGAAATATAACCCTCCAGTCGTGCTAAACACACGTTCAGACAATACACTGGCTGCAGGGCAGGCCAGCACCTCCAAGGGTTAAAGGGCAAGCTCAGGTCATGTGCCCAATTTAGAGACTAAGAAGGTACAGGGGCTGACCCCTGTCAGTCAGTTTGTGTAGGTGTGTGTATACTTGCTGCCCCACCATGTAGCACGTCCCCGTGATCTTCATGATCCAATTTGATATCTGCTCTATCAACTTTCGATGTTCTTTTATGCGCTTCCCATGGTGATCACGGGTGGTGGGGAATCAGGGTTCCAAGCCGGAGAGGGAGCAAGAGAAAGAGAGACCACATCCAAGGGAGGATTCATTTTTTCAAATTTAAAATTATAGGAAATATGGGACAAAGTATTAAAGCGTAAAAGTGGGACAACTTTTTATAGTTTAAGCATTGAATGAAAAGATGTGTTGCGCATCAATTAATTAAGAATTTCTTACATTTTATTCCCTGTCAACTATGCAGAGCAGGTGTGGGACAAATTACAGAAGCCAAAATGTGGGCCAAAAGAGTCGAGCGGAAATGTGGGAAAAGCTATTAAGGCGCAAATGTTGTACAAATTACAGAAGCTCAAATGTGGGCCAAAAGAGTCAAGCGGAAATGTGGGGAAAGCTATTAAGGCGCAAATGTTGTACAAATTACAGAAGCCCAAATGTGGGCCAAAAGAGTCAAGCGGAAATGTGGGGAAAACTATTAAGGCGCAAATGTTGTATAAATTACAGAAGCCCAAATGTGTGCCAAGAGTCAAGCGGAAATGTGGGAAAAGCTATTGAGGCACAAATGTTGACCAAAAGAGTATAGTGGTAATGTGGGACAAATTATTGAAGTGCAAATGTGGTACAACTTGTTTAAAGAGGACCTTTCACTAGTTTAAAAACTAAAAACTAACTATATCAGTGGGCAGAGCGGCACCCAGGGGTCCCCCTGCACTTACTAGTATGTCTGGGCGCCGCTCCGTTCGCCCGGTATAGGCTCCGGTGTCTGCAGCTCCCTCTGTTGTACTGGGCGGAGTTTTTGTATTAGGGTTGTCCCTTGCTGCAGGGCTGGCCAATCGTAGCGCACAGCTCATAGCCTGGGAGTCACAGGCTATGAGCTGTGCGCTACAATCGTCTGTGTCCTCTGTATCCCCCCAGCCACGCACCAGTGATGGCCATGAGCTGGTCTGGGTGCCACCCTGCTGTGAACATGGTTCCTCCTCCTCCATCTCCTCCCCCTCATCCTCCACCTCGTCATCCTCTAGAACTGTGCCCTGGCTGGACAATTGTGTACCTGGCGTTTGTGGGTGCAGGAACCCACCCTCGGAGCCACTTGGGAATGACTGGCCGGAAACCCTACGAAATCATCCCTCTTCCTCCTGTGCCACATCCTCTTCCATCATCGCCAGGAGCGTTTTTTCAAGGAGGCATAGAAGTGGGATAGTAACGCTGAGAACCGCGTTATCGGCACTGGCCATGTTGGTGGAGTAGTCGAAACAGCGCAACAAGGAACACAGGTCTCGCATGGAGGCCTAGTCATTGGTGGTGAAGTGGTGCTGTTCCACCGAGCGACTCACCCGTGCGTGCTGCAGCTGAAACTCCACTATTGCCTGCTGCTGCTCGCACAGTCTGGCCAGCATGTGCAATGTGGAGTTCCACCTTGTGGGCACGTCTCATATGAGGCGGTGAGCAGGAAGGCCGAAGTTACGCTGCAGTGCTGACAGGCGAGCAGCAGCATGGTGAGAACACCAAAAGCACGCACAGACGGCCCGCACTTTATGCAGCAGCTCTGACATATCGGGGTAATTTTTAAGGATTCTCTGCACCACCAAATTCAGTACATGCGCCAGGCAAGGGATGTCCGTCAAACCGGCTAGTCCCAAAGCTGCTACGAGATTTCGCCCCTTATCGCACACCACCAGGCCGGGCTTGAGGCTGACTGGCGCAAACCACTCATCGGCCTGTTGTTCAAGGCCCGTCCACAGCTCCTGAGCGGTGTGGGGTTTGTCCCCCAAACAGATACGTTTTAAAACTGCCTGGCTGTGCTGAAGTTGGTGGTGAAGGTGTTACGCTCACCGGATGAGGAGCTGGTAGAGGATGAGGAAGCAGAGTAGCAGGAGGAAGCAACAGGAGGCAAACTGAAGCAATCCTCGGCCCTGCAAGCACCCTGCAAGCCTCAGGCACAGCCGCCACTGCATTTACCCAGTGTGCTGTTATGGAGATATAACGGCCCTGACCGTGCTTACTGGTCCACGTATCCGTAGTCAGGTGTACCTTGCCACAGATGGTGTTGCGCAGTGCACACCTGATTTTGTCCCCTACTTGGTTGTGCAGGGAAGGTATGGCTCTCCTGGGAAAGTAGTGGCGGCTGGGCACGACGTACTGTGGGACAGCCACTGCCATAAGGCCTTTAAAACTATCCGTCTCCACCAGACAGAATTTCAAAGGCCAGTAATTAAGAAATGCTGTCATTCAGGGCTAGGAATCGCAGGTGGGTAGGGGGGTACTTCCTCTTCCTCTCCAGCATTTAGGAGATGGAGAGCTGAACGCTTCCGTGGGACATGCTTGGTGACCCAGGCATTGGTGTTGCTGGCAGATCCTCTGTTTGCGGGGTGGCAGGTGGCACTGTCACTCCAGAGGTGGATGAAGAGGCCGAGACTGCAGCAGAAGAGGAAGCAGGAGGAGCCAGAGACCTTTCTTGTTTTTTGAGGTGTCTACTCCACTGCAGCTCGTGCTTTGCACTTAAATGCCTGGTCATGCAGGTTGTACTCAGGTTGAGAACGTTTATGCCTCGCTTCAGGCTCTGATTGCACAGCATGCAAACCACTCGTATCTTGTCGTCAGCACATTGTCTGAAGAACTGCCACGCCAGGGAACTCCTTGGAGCTGGCTTTAGTGTGCTCGGTCCCTTGCTGTGGTGGGCAGTAGCAGGCGTACTGTCTAGAGGATGGCCACTCCGCTTTTGCACCCTGCTCCCTCTTCTGCTGTGCTGGTGGCTCTGTGCGACCACCGCCTCTTCCTCCGAACTACATAGGTCACTCGCATGACCTTGATTCCATGTGGGGTCGAGGACCTCATCGTCCTCCACATCATCTTCCACCTAGTCTTCACCCCTGCCTTCCTTGTCGGTCTGCACACTTTCGAAAGCCCCAGCAGTTGGCACCTGTGTTTCGTCATCATCCGAGACGTGCTGCGATGGTCCTCCCATGTACTCATCTTGAAAGATAAGTGGTTGGGCATCGGTGCACTCAATCTCTTCCACTTCTGGGGCAGGGCTAGGTGGATGGCCCTGGGAAACCCTGCTAACAGAGTCATCAAAAAGCAGAAGAGACTGCTGTATGACTTGAGGCTCAGACTGCTTGGCTGATTTGCAAGGGGGTAAGGTGAAAGACTGATGGACATCGGCTGCAGGTGCCAACTGTGGTCTTTCAGCAGGAGACTGCGTGGGAGACAATGTGAAGGAACTGGATCCACTGTCAGCAACCCAATCTACTATCGCCTGTACTTGTTCAGGCCTCACCATTCGTAGAGCCGCATTAGGCCCGACCAAATACCGCTGCAGGTTCTGTCGCCTACACGCACCTGAGGAAGGGTTTTCACTTGTGCATGTAGCTGGCAAAGATCAACCACGTCCTCTCCCTGCAACAGGAGCTCCACCAGCAGCACCAAGACCTGGGCCACGTCCCTTATTTGACGCTCTCCTCATATTTCTCGAATTTAGGATCTTGCCCTAAATGGGTGTTTAATAGTAGAATAGAACTACAGTATGTACAGGGTGTAGCTCACATGCCCTGACCCAGAATAGGCCTCAATTAAATTTGTTTGCACAAAATTTCTGTATTTCAAATACCTGAATCAAGCCCCTGTATTTAACCCCTTAAGGACTCAGCCCTATTTCACCTTAAGGACCTGTAGAGTGGGGTCTGGTAGAGGACGTCCCCTCTCCAGTATTGCCTGACACTGGGTTTTTGCCTGACCCATGTGCAGCACGAGGCCCCAAAACGTCCTCATCTTGGCTGCACTGACCGGCATACAGCCACCAGGTCTAGCCAAAAAAGGGCCCGGGTGCTGAGCAACGAACTGTTGGGCGTACAGGTTCGTCTGCTCCACCATCAGATTCACAAATGGGTCACTGAAAAAAAAACTAAAAAAGTCAATTTCAGTGAAGCCCACTGTGGGAATCTGGATTCCTGGATTGCCAACAAAATCCGAAATCTCGGGCTCAAAATCCACTGGGGGACACCAGCTAAGTTCACCAGTAGGGGGCTTAGGTGGGCTTATTTGGTGGGCCAGGAAACCAGTACAAGCCCCAGGGCGGCTTGTACTGGTGTGGGCCACAGGGTCCCTAGCATGTGGGGCCCCTGGCTCTGCCGCCTTGGGGACTAATCGTCATCAGATGATAATGAGGAGGATGCGGATGACAAGAGGAACCTGGGGTCATCCTCATCCTCACTGGGGCTCTCGAAGTCGGAGGCAAGCTGGGTGTATGCCTCCTCAGCCGGGAACGTCCGGCGGGCCATGGGTATGTGTGTGTAAATCTTTATTGTCTGTGCGTGTGGGGGCACACGTGTTTAGAAAAAAAAAAGTTCAAACTTGCTGATCAGCGGTACAACGCGGTGGGGCGGGCGATGCGCTAACAGTGGCCGGACGCTAAGAGTGCCGGCCACATTCAGTGCATGAAAAAAAATAAAACAACCCAAAAAAGTGGTGGTGGTGGTGGGGTGGGGGGGGGGGGGGTGGCAAGTGGCAGCACTCCTGGGTGGGTCTAGAGTCTCACAGCTAAGTGCTGTGGACCCCAACCACCAGAGAAAATAAATCAGATAAAGTTTTTAGTTTTTTCCCCTAACTAACTCTCCCTTCTATCCCTGCCTAATCGTGCCTCTCCCTCAATGATCCTAACCTACCTGGAGGGTGATGGGTGCAGGAGGGTGATGGGTGCCGATGGGGGGATCACAGGAACTGGTGCAGGACGGTGCAGGTGCAGCAGCAGGAAGAGGAGGGGAGAGAGGAGCGCCGGGAGTTTGAATCTCCCGCCTCTCTCCCCGTTCCAATCAGCACCAAGGACAGCACCGCCAGCACCAAGGACCGCACCGCCGCCCCCAAATGCTCAGACTGTGATTGGTGGTGTGTAATCACACCACCGATCACTGTCCTTTTCCGGTTCATCGGGTCACCGGAGACCTGAATGGACCGGAAACGCAGCAAACCGCAGGTCTGAATTGACCTGCGGTTTGCGGCGATCGCCAATGCGGGGGAGTCACATTAGTAGGCATGGCTGTGTTGGCTTCTAAGGTCAGACAGTTAAACGCTTGTTGATTGGCTGCTCTGCAGCCTTTTAAAAAGCGCCAAGAAAGCACCGAACCCAAACTTTTACTGAAATGTTCGGGCTGGGGTTCGGGTCCGGGGTCCAAAAATCCTAAAGTTCGGTACGAACCCGAACTTTACAGTTCGGGTTCGCTCAACCCTATTAGAAACATACAAAGAACAAAAAAAATTGGACAACCCTGTTAAAATTAGTCGCACTACAAAAAGTTGCAGTGTAGCTCAGGCCTTATCGCTGGCAAAGGTACTTCAACAAAGTAGCGAGTAAAGGGTCAAAATTTTTTTTTTTTAATCAGATCATTTTTATTGACTTTTTCCATGTATACGTAGATACATAAACTATATCAACAGAGGATACATTGAGGGGTACAAACAATCCCTTTTAGACCTATAAAAAAGGCATTTTCATATATCTTGTACATTTTCTAAAGGTAAAGGAGCATGATCTAGGACGCAACCCCCTCAGTTGTTTTTTTTATTATTAAAATTAACAAACCCTCCTCCAAATCGTCCCACCCACCCCCCGCCCCAGTGACGAAACGGGCACAGCATCACCAGTAGCGATACAAAGTATTCGAAATCTTCCAGGTAAACCCCCAAAACTCAAAATATGTGTTACAAATCTATCCACTCCAAGACAGTGTTATATGAGCACCTCCCTAGCCAAGTCTTCCAGTTTATTTTCCCATCCTAGTATGGGGTTTACATAAGAATGTTCTACAACCACTCATATCTCTGCGACCCTTCCTCCCTAAATATCCAGAGCCATAGGCCATGCTATACCATAGTATTCCTGTATTCTACCCATTTGTCCCAAATTTTAGTAAACTTTGCCAAGCATTTCCTTTTAATATATATACCTTTTTCCAGGCATAGGATCTCAGTCATTCGGTTCAAAAGCTCTGTCCCAGTAGGGGGCTGGGGTCTAAGCCAGGATTTAGCTATTAATTTCCTGGCCTGGAAAAGCAGACACTGCACTCCCAGGCGTGAATGTCCAACATTCCCAGCAGACATGTCCTCGGGCCGTGCAAGACCACAATTTGATATGAGTTTTTAATAAAAGCTAGCACACCTGACCAAAAATTCTCAAGCTCCTTGTACTCCCAGAACACGTGTATCAAGGATGCAGGACTCACCCCACATCTAGAGCAGGAAGCATCATTCCTAACTCCAATCTTGAACATAAATGCCAGAGTCCTATATGCCCAGTGGATAAGAAGTAATTGGGACATGTGCTGGCCCTCACATAATGATAGCTGAGGTGGCAAGGCCAGTACTGACTTCCATTGATTTTCTGAGATTGGCCCAACCTCTCCTTCCCATTTTTGCTTGACCACTAATGTATCTTGCTTCACATATTTCACAAATAAGTTCCTATATGTGGATGATATTAGACCAATGGAGAAGTCACTTGTGAGAATCTGTTGAAACAGTGGGACTGTCGTGCACGTACTGTACGCGATATAGATTTTGCCTGGGCCTGGAATGCGTGCCGTATCTGTAAGAATTGATAAAAGGCTGTATAAGGAAGGGCAAATTCATTCCTAAATTGTTCAAATGATTTGAACACCCCATCTCTCTACAACTGATACAGAAATGTCACACCTTTCCGTTCCCAAGGCGAGAAACCTTCCAGGCGAAATATCTCGGGTAGCTGAGGATTTTTCCACAGCTGAGTGACCTGAGTGAATTCCTTTATAGACAGCAAGTCACGACACTTATGCCATATCTTATGTATCATATTAAGTGTAGGGTGCCCCCCTACTTTTGTCAGATAGGCCGCTTTGTTCCAATAGGGCTACCGGTGAGTCATTTTCTATAATGCTACCAATCAAGCAGATGCAGCGTCCCCAGGAGTCCTCCCCCAACCCCTCAATGCAGCTCTGAGGATATATAATATAACCATGGATTTGGAATAGATAGACCCCCTGCTTCTTTTCCTCTCTGTAATATATTCAACCGGATCCTGGCTCGTTTTTTTTACCCCAGATCAAGCTTCTAAATAGTCTATCTATCCTGAAAAAAATCTGTTGTGGAATCCATACTGGGGAATTGTGCAAGACATACCGTATTTTTCGCCCCATAAGACGCACTCCCCCCCCCCCCAAAAGTGGGGGGAAAATGCCCCTGCGTCTTATGGGGTGAATGCTTCCATTTTACATCGCAGTCTGCCACACTGCAGCATCGCAGATTGCGATGTATGAGCCGGGAGAGAGGAGGGGCTGGAGTCCGGAACTAGGGGCGGGGCCCGGTGCAGTCACTGTACTCTTACACCGGGCCCCGCCGCTCACTGAAGTATTTATAAACATGAATCCTTATCCTGTTATTAAGTTTAAATAACGCTGCGCTCTCCCATGTTCCCATGTTCCCCTGTATCCCCACAGCACTTACGAACAAGCTTCAATAGCAGGCAGAGTGGACGTCAGCAGTAACGTCACTCACTGACGTCGCGCGCCTGCTCCTCCCACTTTCTGAATGAAGCAGGCGGAGCAGACGCGCGACATCACTGAGTGACGTTACTGCTGTCGTCCGCTCTGCCTGCTATTGAAGCTTGTTCGTAAGTGCTGTGGGGATACAGGGGAACATGGGAGAGTGCAGCGTTAGTTAAACTTAATAACAGGATAAGGATTCATGTTTATAAATACTGCGGTGAGCGGCGGGCCGGTGTATTGGGGGACACTGTTATGAGGGGGATCTGTGGATGATATATAGCAGTGTCATCCACAGATCCCCCACCCCATAACAATGCCATCCACAGATTCCCCTACCTCATAACAATGCCATCCACAGATCTCCCACCCCATAGCAGTACCATCCACAGATCCCCCATAACAGTGCCATCCACAGATCCCCCATAACAGCGCCATCCACAGATCCCCCATAACAGCGCCATCCACAGATCCCCCATAGGTACATAAGCTTTGGCATAAGAATCATTTTAAGTAGATTGCTCCTACCTATTTCAGACATTGGCAGCTTACAGCACGCGTTAATTTTTTCCGACATTTTGTTCAGGAGTGGCTCTACATTATTTTTCACAAAGTGCCCGATGTTTGTTGAGACAATTCCCAAGTATTTAAATTTGTGGGCGACCTGCAACTGGGTAGATAAAAGGGAGAAACCAAAAGGGGTCGGATTAATGGAAACAGAATGGACTTGTCCCAATTTATGCAAAGACCAGACCTGTCTCCAAAATCCTGTATAAGAGTCATGATTGGACCCAACGATTCCTTTGCATTTCTCCTCTTTGGCTCCCATAGGGAATCCCATAATTTTTTATGAAGAACTGAGTAAACATGCAAGTGGTTCAACCGTGATGGCGAATAAAAGAGGGGATAGCGGACATCCCTGATGCGTACCTCTGCCCAACTCAAATACCTCTGATGTACCACCACCATTGGCTCTAATCCTAGCTTTGGGACCTCAATATAATAATTGAACCCAGGATATATTCCATTCCACATTATCAAAGGCTTTGGCCGCGTCCAGAGATAGTATGTCCGATCTCCAACCGATTCTGGGTCTGAATATTTATGTCAATGCAACATATTAGTTTTTCCTTCTCAATATATTAGCAAAAATTTCTAACAGTCTGTTGTTATAGGGCATTGATTGCAGAACGATGGGGTAAAATGAAATGTTTTATTTTATTTTAGCAAAATGCTGCAAAATAACAAAATTTGAAAAAGTGAAAGGGTATGTATACTTTCTGATGTATTGTGTATGCACACTTAATGCACTTCTCTATCAAGTAAAAAAAAAAATCAAAGGGGCTTTTACTATTGATGACCTATCCTCAGGACAACCCCTTTAAACCTGCCGGACACAATATAAGATCTGCCATAACTCAAGTATTATTAAAAGTTACAAAAAGCATAATCATGCATACATATAATGAATATATAGCTTATAGGTCAATGAGCACTCACAATTTTCTAGTGTTTTTACTAACTTTATTAGAAATGTTATTTCGAAACAGAACCCATGCATACAGAACATGATCTATAACAATTCTACTTTCTTTGCTGTCCATAACCATTTCATTACCACAATATATAGTATACAAAGTACAAAAACATTAAAAATAAGTACAGTGAAGCAAGTGTTACACTGGTTCAGCCATATGAATCAATACCATTTAATTAAATAGATGGAGTGGAAGACTTCCATAAATCGAACATTGCACACTATTCAGACAATAACATGATACATAGAAATTGTTCTCATTTTATATAGTTTTCTTTCTAATAGACGTATTTTCCTGAATTACCTATGATAGCCAGTATATGACTAATAACATCCAGCTGAGCAGTCTTCTGCATTAGGTTGAGATGCACATATACACAGTATACAAATGTGTGGCCTTGATATCTACATGATAACACTTACACTAATGCAACATATTAAAATCCAGTAAGATTGTCTTTTATTTGGTTACTTAGCATTGGTTAAAACGGGTATTTTGGCTTAGTGGGAAGCTCCACAGTTTATCATTGTGAATAAAGGGGATTCTGTGCAACATTCTGTCTAATCCAGTATTTCTGCCCAGCAACACAATGACCTGTTAGGATACAAAGATTTAATAGGATTTAAGAGCGATTTCCCAGCTTATATCCATACATATGTCTGTAACATATGTCCTGTAAGGGGAAATGCCTGCAGAGCTTTCAAAGAAACGATGATCGTCAGAATAATGTTAATTCACTGATAAAATCTGGACTCAATAGCTACATTAAGCGGTCGGTAGGGTGAAGACCTCTTTAGTTCATCTTTAACATATTAGAGCCAAAGAATATATGAAGATATCCTCCCTGTAATCCAAAGCCAGGGGCCAGCTTATTCTGTGGATTCACTGTATTAAAAGGTTAATAACCCTTGAAGGCTCAGTTATGGCTCATATAACAAGCAATTATAGTATTGTAACTTAAATATATATATATATATATATATATATATATATATGTATATATACTGCTATCACACCAGAAGTCTATGAGGACAAATGTGAAAAGAAAGGCAGCGCCCTCTTCCTGCAGACAAAATAAGAACCTGGGGACTGAATTGAAACACACAAAAAATCATTATAGTGTTAGACTATTTTAAAGGGGTTGTCTAAGAATGATAATGCTTATTTTTAATATTTTTTTTTCTGGATGTCCCCAGCCTGCCTTCCTTTACTAGGGAAAGAATCATACTTGCCTGCTCCAATTCTGTGCGCTGGCTCCCAGCCCTGTGTCTGTAGCTTGTTTACTTCCTTCCTGACATGGGTATGATCACCTCCTCTGCTGAAGCCAATCACTTGCGGGGAGCAGGTAAGTATGATTTTTTATTTTTTTTCCCTAATGGAGGTAGGCTGCAGGCATCCAGGTAAAACGATGTATTCCCTGACAACACCTTTAAGGTCTTGCTTATATGAGCCATATTTATGTAACTATAATTGGTACCCATAGGTAAGGCACTCCAGGGACGATATACTAAGACTGGTGCTACATACACCAGTCAGTATAAAGTCCTTTGGTGCAAAATGCACAGGTCTCTTAATAAATTTGGTGAATCTCCTGGCAATCCACGTGCCAAAAATTAAAATCTACTCTTGCTATGAACTGGTGTACAACTATAATGTATGCCGGTTTGTAGCATAAATGATAGTAAATCTGACAGGCTGTCAGGGCGCACGCCCTTTCCACTAAGGCCCATGTACTTTTTTCACCAATTTTGTGGTTTTATACCATTTGATAAATCACAATGTTTTGTCACTACCTCATGGGCCGAATTTATCATGAGGGTAATGTTTGAAGTCAGTTCTGCTTGAGTCTGTGTTGGAATTCTTTGCAACAAATTTGTCAAAGTTGACATATTGTTTGTTAAACTTTACACCTATCACTTTGTCTAGAAATGTTACTCCAGTTTTCTACACCACCCTCCTACTGGAGTGAGATTGCAATTTCTTTGTGACTTCTGAAAAAGTCTCAGTGATAAATCTGGAGTGAAACGAATTAACATAGCTAACCACACCTGCTTCCCAAAACTGGAGTAAGGCTAGCTGCACACTTGCGGCGGCGATCTGGCAGACTGTTCCAGCAGGGAACTGCCTACCGGATTACTATGGTTTGCAAAGCTCCATCCAATCCCATTCACTATAATGGGGACCGGGCGGAGATCGGGCTTCATTCTGGCAGATATGCCGAGATTCAGCCAGAATAAAACCACTGCCGAATCGCCGCTGCTAGTGTACAACTAGACATGGTGGTGTAAAAATATAAAAAGTTGCATGACTTTTTCGCACCTAAGCCCAAAAAGTTGCAAGAGCTCAATTTTGCTACTTATTGAAGCCAGAATTCTGGAGTGCAAGACTTTTGGAGTGCACCCCAAAGTGTATGTAAACTAAAAAAAAGGTATAGAAATGTATACTGTATAGTACCAACAGATTTCTGTTCTTAAGACCTATACCAAACAATTTCTTCAGGATGCTTTTTTCTACTTTTGTATCAAAAGCACAAAAAATAGACTTTATGGTAAACATATTATTACACAGAATGTCAATGACCAATGTACTGTATGTAACTGAACAGTAATCTGCATCAATCTTTTTTGGATGAGCACTGCACATGTCTACTGGCACAATATCACTGTATTACACAACTTGGGGGTAATGCTCAGCCGTAATAAGGCAAAGTGTGACCACTGATCACACAATGACTTTGTAATCCAACCAAAATAACTATTATTTTATTAGAAAAAGGTAAACAATAAACTAAAAAACAAAACAATAATAAAAGAATATAAACTAATGTACAAACGGCCTTTTCTGCAAGCAGCAATAACTAGGCTAACCTCACATAATGCACGCAGATGCCTTTTTGTGACATCACTGAAATATTAGAGGCTCACAGTCTAAAAACCGGTACAGACAAAAATAATAATAAACTCAAACATTTGTCTTAATTTGCAAAACAACAGATATCATGAGTTTCTACGGTCAATACCACTGTTATTTTACATGCGGTGTTTCAGGCATCACCCCCATGTGTGCACAAAGCCTTTATTGTCAATTGCTCATTCTACTCCCTCCACAAAATATGAGGCGTGCCATTCTATAATCTAGCTGAGGGACTTGGAGTGAATAACGAAAAAAATGTCAAGTCTAGTTGTAGACAATTTATGAGTCTTGCTTTTGTTTGCTCTCCCTAAGACATACGTAGGATAACACTCCTAACCATGAGTTCTTTCCATTAATCTTGTGTAGCTAAGTTCATGTAGTCATCTTATAGTAAGTGATGTCTGCCTCAGGAGATCTTGGCCACTCAAGTTCTAGATCAATAAGCACTGCAGTGATCATAAATAAAAGCTGCACATAGCACAGAGTACTTCCCCTCATCAGAAAGCATTGCATGACCTCATGTGCAATAATATATACCTTCGTACAATCAATAATAACCATTGATTAGCTGTTTCCGGATATGAACGTCACCGTGTTATGACAACCATGTATAATCACCCATATTAGAATTATGACCTGTATTCTCCCCACACACTTCTGTCTGTTCTACTTTCCAAGAAGCACCCACAAGAATGCACAAATAGATATTTTTTTATTCACCTAGTAAATACATGTACATAAATTCTGATTGTACAGCGCTACAAAAATAAAACACTAATTTCATAGTCATCGATGGGGATGGATTTCTTTATGGCAGGATATCAATTTCTTCTGTATTTCTAGATCACAGAATATATTTAAGGGAATTTATCATAGACTGGCATTTTACACTGATCTATGATCTTCCATGTCCTGCCTGGAGGATGCGCCTTATTTATGATGAGGTGCTTGCCTCGTCATAAATTAGGCACTTCCCACTGCAGTCCATGCGCCTAAATTTAAATCTACACCAGCTAGGAGCTGGCATAGATGTCAGTCTTTCTTTTACACCAGATGACTGACATGAAAAAATAAATGTGCTGGGTAACTGGCCCTGTCTCCTCCTTGCCATGTCCCTTCTCTAGAAAGTGGCGAGAGCATAGTGGAAACACCATTTATGCCTAAATGTAGGTGCAATGGCATTTAAAAAGTTGCAAACACGAGGTCTGCAACTTTTTTACGGCAGAAAACTGGCATTAGGGGAATGATAAACTTCCCCCATTGTATATAAGTGTATTATATATTTTTTTCTATAATATTTCTAGCATAATGGGTGATAGAGCATTTACTCTTCTGTAACTTTCATTAAGTGGTGTACATAGAGGAAAGCGTATGCCATTATGGTGGTGGTTTTTCCATCCAGGACAGAAGAGTATTGTGTTTGTTTTCCCTACACTCCCTTAAATGACCCTTAAGCCAGTTCCCTAACCTTTGCTTGCTCACAATGATCTTTTTCTGGAAAGAGGTGCAAGTAGTTACAAAATAGGATGGGACCAAGCAGAATGGGCCGTCTCTCCAAGCAGCTGCATGGTATTTCTCTATGATGCGTTTGTTCTTGCTTCCATACATGAACGGACTGCTATAAAATGTACATTGTATTACTGCAGATAGAGATGAGAAAAGTTTAAAAAAAAATTGATTCGGCCGAAGTTCTTCAAGAAATTTGATTTGATCCAGATTCATTTGTCAGGTATACCCAGGCCACTCTGCCTAATCATATTCTTCCTACTTGGTGGCCCAATCTCAGTGTGAAGGCTTGGAAGATAACTCTATCCCGACTGCCAACAGTAAATTTACGTCAGCAGCCAGGCATTTAAAAATGGTGCAGCTGGCATGTGCAGAGGGTGCCGTGGCCACCAGGTGTCTGCTGGTTTAAAGAGCAGACACCTGGCGGAAATTCCAGTCATGGACTTCTATTTTTCAGATGCCGTGGTCATCCGGGTGTGCTCCAGCTCCTTCCAGCGGGGATCGGGGGAGTCAGGGCGTGTATGCAGCAGTCCCTGTCCTCCTGTGTTATGGTACCAGAGATGGTACACAGCATTGAGGAGGGAAAACCTCCCTCAAAGAAATACAACTGAGGAATTCACAACAAATATAACCATAATTCCATGTGGATCCCTCCATAAGGTCTGGGATCCTACTATGAACCTGGTGGTATTTTGCTTTTAAAATAATTAGGGTTAGGACCAGATGGCCAAACATGATGGATGGATCAAACAAGGCCAATGGATTATTGCAGCAACACTGTCCCTTGTGCATGAGCACTTGCCACATCTCTCCCTCTGCTCAGCTCACAGGACAATGGTGGAGACTGAGCAGGATGAGGGTTTTATAGGGCTGTGACATCACAGGGGATGGCTACTGGCGGATTGGTTGACTGCACGGCATTATGGGTCATAGTTCGTTCCTTGGCTTCTTACTTTTACTTTGTAACACATGCAGCCACCATTTTAAGAAAAAATGATTCATTACCACAAAGCACGAAAAAATTTGGATTCGTGTCGAACTGAATTTTTCCTAAACTTCAGATGCTTTCATTCGCTCAACACTAACTACAGAACCTTGTGTCTTTGTACAAACATACAGAACACATCACTACATGTAGACAAGTATATGCTCTGCCTTAGCTACCAGCTCAGGACATCCGATATAATGGGAGATGCGTGCTCCCTGTTTCCCATAAATGATAGAAGTATAATGCTGTATATACTGGCCACAATCCCAATAAAAGGTACATCTACTGCATATCAAGTAGTTCTATAATAGATACAATATCTATACAGCCCTTACTGTATTAGGCCAGCAATGTATATGACAGATCCCTGTGCAAAAGGTTGTACAGTACTGTATTATGGAGTTTTGCTCCCATAGAGGCAATACTTGTAGAGGCAAATTTCTTAGTAATACAGCATTCCACAATGCCACGTGTTTTTTTTGTGTGGGTCTATAAAATCGGAGGAAGAAAACTGGTCTTCCAGAAGTCTATGGATGCCAGCTCTGCACAGCGTTTCATAAGACTTTAAACTGACCATACTGTACATGGTCCTATCTGACCATCAGAAGAAAATACCTATTTTTTGATCATTGCTGATTATCATAATCCCTCCGTTTTCTCCAGATGGAATCAACATGCACTCATGCTATGATGTCTCATTATTGATCTATGTTGGTGAGATAATTTCTTGTACTGGTAAAAGCTGAGATTTTAGTCAAGTCAGTTTACCCATTCAGCATTATACCGTATTTTTGGCTTTATAAGACACACTTTTTCCCCCCCAAAAGTGGCGGGAAAATGGCCGTGCGTCTTATAAAGCGAATACTTCGCTGGCCGCTATGCTGCACAGCGCGCTCAGCGAAGTATCAATGTGAAGGGAGGAGGCGGGGACACTTATGGCGGGGCCCGGTGCAGTGACTCTACTCTAATACACCGGGCCCCGCAACTGTTAAACATTCAATTTGATCTCTATATCTAATTGTAGACGCACTGTACTGTACTTACTGTAGTACCGGAGGTATAACATTAAGACGGCGCAGCACCTGCCGCAGCTCCCTCCTCATGTGCCGCCTGCCCCAGCTCCCTCTGTCTTGCGGCGCCTGCCCCAGCTCACTCTGTCATGCGCCGCCTGCCTGTTCATTCATAAAGTGAGATAAGCAGGCAGGCGGCGCATGAGGAGGGAGCTGGGGCAGGCGGCGCATGAGGAGGGAGCTGGGGCAGGCGGCGCATCAGGAGGGAGCTGAGACAGGCGGCGCATGACCGAGGGAGATGCCGGTCTGCGCCGTCTTAATGTTATACCTCCGGTACTACAGTAAGTACAGTACAGCGCGTATACAATTAGATATAGAGATCAGATTGAATGTTTAACAGTTGCGGGGCCCGGTGTATTAGAGTAGAGTCACAGTACCGGGCCCCGCCATGAGTGTCCCCGCCTCCTCCCTCCACACTGATCCATCTGATGGGGGATCTGTAGATGACACTTATGGGGATCTGTGGATGACGTAAGTGTCATCCACAGAACCCCATAAGTTTCATCCACAGATCCCCCATCAGTGTCATCCACAGAGCCCCCCTCAGTGTCATCCACAGAGCCCCCCTCAGTGTCATCCACAGAGCCCCCCTCAGTGTCATCCACAGAGCCCCCCTCAGTGTCATCCACAGAGCCCCCCTCAGTGTCATCTACAGAGCCCCATAAGTGTCATCCACAGATCTCCCATCAGTGTCATCCACAGAGCCCCCATCAGTGTCATCCACAGAGCCCCCATCAGTGTCATCCACAGAGCCCCCATCAGTGTCATCCACAGAGCCCCCATCAGTGTCATCCACAGAGCCCCCATCAGTGTCATCCACAGAGCCCCCATCAGTGTCATCCACAGAGCCCCCCTCAGTGTCATCCACAGAGCCCCCCCTCAGTGTCATCCACAGAGCCCCCCCTCAGTGTCATCCACAGAGCCCCCCCTCAGTGTCATCCACAGAGCCCCCCCTCAGTGTCATCCACAGAGCCCCCCCTCAGTGTCATCCACAGAGCCCCCCCTCAGTGTCATCCACAGAGCCCCCCCTCAGTGTCATCCACAGAGCCCCCCTCAGTGTCATCCACAGAGCCCCCCTCAGTGTCAATGCACACCTTTTGGTTCAAAATATTTTTTTCTTATTTTCCTCCTCAAAAACCTAGGTGCGTCTTATCATCAGGTGCATCTTATAAAGCGAAAAATACGGTAATATAATGCCCATTGCAAAATATTCAAAATCTTAGCTTTGTGATCTAGTATCCGCATGGCATCAGATTTTGCGTCTGGTTTTCAATAGACTGAAACCTGAAAAGGTGTCTAAAAATGACAGGCTTGCCAAAACCTGAATGTTCGGATTAGATTCAAAGAGCTACTAAGCCTACTTAAGAAACAGAAACTTAAAAACCCATTATTATCATCTGTATGATTGTGAATGTCTCGAATCAATGCATTTGCTTTAACAGAGTATCAAAGCAGATTTCTCTGCTTCTATATTCATCTATGACCATTCTCTATGACCACACAAATGCTTTTAAATAATACCAATAAATGGAATATTTCATGAGTTTCAATGGTAATGGGCTCTAATGGAATTTCCATTTCCAAATTTCCATATACACGTTCCCCACACACTTTTGGTTCCCCTTGGTATATCCTGCCTTTTTAGCTGGAGTTGCTGATCAAAACTATCTAATATGTATGGTTTTCCCCAATTGTTAACTTTGGCTGAGTTAGATTTCCACAGCCTAATGATATCCTCCTTGAGATACATGTCATCAGCGGTGTCTGGCAGATGCTCAACAAACCACTTCTACAAAGGGACAAGCAAGTAAAGTAAAACAGTAGACCTAAGAGGTATTCCATCTGACTTTCTAGGGGCCTTTGAATTAAAGGGACTGCAAAGAATTAAAAATAACAAATAAACCATACTCACCCTCCCCAGTCGCCAGCTGCTCTTCACTTCTTGGTCCTTGCTCAATATATACCAGAAACAACAGTAAAGGCCACTCAGCCAATCACTGGATGGGGCAGGTCTTGGCATTTCTGCCATGTTGAACAGGGACGGAAGTGAAGACTAGTGGTGCGAGTATGGTTTCTTTGTTATTGTTAACTGTTTGTAGGCCCCTCCACTTTTTTAATTTTCCTGAAAAATCCCTTTAACATCCATACCATAATATGGCTCCTGAATTACCTAATGCCTTTTTCTTACACATATGTACTTCTTATGTTTGTGCTGCAAAGAATATAACTAGTTCTTTGCAATGCTACACAAAAAGATTCCCTCTGTAGGCTAAGCCTAGGTTAGGTAAGCACTCGATGGACTGTGACTTTGCTTTTTAATGTACACAGTCTTGTAATAACTAAACATAAAGTTTAAAGGGGTTGCACAGCCATTACACATTGATGACCTATCCTCCCAGCATCTCTGCCGATCCGCTGTTTGGCAGAGGCGCAGTGTAATGACAAGAGCTCGTCCCATTCAACTGAATGGAACAAGCACTTGTAATAAAACTGCGAGCCAAGACTTGCGTCAAGTGCAATCATGAACAGGAAGCAGTGCTTGCACAAGCACTGCCTTCTCTTCAAAAAGCTGATCGGCGGGGATGTCGGGAGTCAGACCCCCAACTGATCAGATATTGATGACCTATCCTGTGGATATGTACTGGCTGCACAACCACTTTAAATAGAATTACAAGGTATTATATATAGTTGCTAAAAAGCAAAAAATGGCATTTAATATGAATAATGCATAGAGCAGAATAATCTTCAAGGCAGGAAAGTGGGACTTGTTTAAAGTCACATTTTAGGAGGTGTTAATGCAGGACTGGATTTGCAAACTACTCTGGAATTAGATATAGAGATGAGCGAATCGAAGTTTACAAAGTGGAATTAAATCCGAATTTCAGGAAAAATTTGATTCGCACTGAATCAAAATTTCCTCACATTTTGTGGTAACGAATCAAATTTTTTTATAAAATGGCTGCTGCACGTGTTAGGACATAGAGCAAGGAACTCTAGGAACGAGGGATCACCCACAATGCCATGCATGCAGCTAATCAATAGCCAGCCCTGTGATGTCACAGCCCTATAAATAGCCTCAGCCATCTTGGATTCAGCCATTTTCCAGTGTACTTAGTGCAGGGAGAGATGTCAGCAGGCGCTAGGGACAGTGGTAGAAAATACTTTAAAACTTTATTTTGCTGTATAGAAGTTCAGGTAAAGGATAGGGAGGAATTATTTGACAGTATTGAAACAGAACAGCGTTCAGTAGGGGAGCTTACAGCGTGGGTAATAGGAACAATCCTATTACACCTTGCTGCACTGACTGGAGATTCAAATTGCCATTATACAGCTCTGTAATTCCAGCAAACTATTCTTGTTAGGGGTGCAAGTGATGTTTGATACAGCCATTAACAGGGTTTATTACAAGGAAATATTTCTACGTCTTATTTGCCCTTGTGCGGTGCAGTTATATGTTTTAAAGCATTTTCTGGCTTGCATTAGTGGGGAAAAGGGCTTATTAGCCGTTGTGTGGTGAAGTGAGAAAATGACAGCCCTTTTTGGTGTGTATTAGTGGCAAAAATATATATATTTGCCGTTCAGTGGCGCAGTTATATGTCCTAAAGCCTTTTTGGCATGTATTAGTGGGGGAAAAAAAGGGCCTATTAGCTGTTGTGTGGTGAAGTGAGAAAATTACAGACTTTTTTGGGGTGTTTTAATTTATTTATTTTTTATTTGATCTAACAGTATGTCAGACAAAGAAGTGCCAGGCCCTGCACAATGGAGTGGGAGAGGCCTAAATGTTTCTGGTGCAGGCACAGGTCGCAGCAGAGTAAGGGGGCGTGGCAGCAGAGGTAGCAGCGAGAGGCCTGAGCTCCCAGTGTCATCTAGTGGTCGTGTCTTGACCAGCAACCAAGCGGTTCTTGCATAGTTGACTTGGTCAACCACTTCGTCCCAAGTGACATCAAACACCCCCAGCCAAGAGTCGGTGGGTTCGTCAGTCACAACCCTTAGATGGCATAGCCTGGTGCCTTCACCTGTCCTCAACCTGCCTCTGTCCTTTTTGCTCCCTCAGCCAGAGAAGTATTATATGCTGTGGGCTCAGCTCCACTCTACAGAGAGGACGAGCTACTAGAGGACAGTCAGCAGCTACTGGCCAGGCAAGAAGTGGAGAAGACATCCGCCGCTTCCTCCGGTAGGCGGGCAAGTGGTGATAAAAGTGGCATGGGTGTTGGTGTTGCGAGTGGTCAGGCTCCTGACCCAGAGACCGTTGAGGAGGACATCAGTGACGTGCAGACAGTACTCGATGATGATGATGATGATGATGTAGCTGATCGCACTTGGGAGCTGGGTGAATTAGGGGCTTTATCATCATCGGGATAAGAGGGTGGCAGCTGCCCATAAAGTAGTGGTGCAGGGCTTCATGGAAGCAGCGGTGGTAGCAGTCAGTCAGTGGGGAGTGTTGAGGGTAAAATCACGTCGTCGGCGGTGTGGCAGTTTTTTGTTAAGCTGCCGGAGGAGGTGAACATGGCCATTTGTAGAATCTGTGGGCAGAAGGTGAAGCGTGGCCAGGGTGCCTGTGTTGGCACCCCAGCCCTGCGTCAACATATGCAGAGTCACCATAAAGTGGCCTGGGAGAACTGTGGCTCTGATGTAGTGGTCCAGCCTGCCCCAGCAACCACTACATCACCCAGTGGCACGCACCCGATTTCAGGCAGTCAAGGTTCCACCAACGCAGCCAAAGGGAGCTGTCTGTCCTTCCCATCATCTGCTGGTCCTGATGCTCCTGCTCCTCCTTCTACTCCTTGTCAGTAATTCCGTCAGCAATCGATCATCAAAGCGATTGCCAAGAGACAACAGAATGCGTGCACTCATCCAACGGCACAGAAGCTGAATGTGCTCCTGGCCAAATTGCTGGTGCTGCAGGCCCTCTTTTTCCAAGTGGTGGACTCTGCACCTTTCAGAGAACTGATGGCTTGTGTCGAGCCGAGGTAGAGAGTCCCAAGCCGTCATTTCTTTGCCAAAAATGCAGTACCAGCCCTGCACACGTATGTAGAACAGAAAGTGGGCCAGTCCTTGAGCCTGTCGGTGTCTGCCAAAATGCACGGCAGCACAGACGTGTGGAGCTGTAACTACGGTCAGAAACAATACATGTCCTTTACGGGCCACTGGGTGAATGTGATTCCTCCACAGCCACACCAGCAACTTGGCCAGGTGACGCCGCTTCCACCTCCACGTTTTCACACCATTGGTCCTGTGACAATGTCCGCCTCTGGCTCCTCATCTGCCACCGTGTACTCGGCCTTCACTGCAGGGACAATTTACAGTGCCCTTCCAGCATACAACATGTGCAGGGCACGGTGGTGTCACGCTGTTCTGCACCTCGTTTGTCTGGGCTAACAGAGTCACACAGGGGAGGAACTGCTCCGTGTCCTTCACCAAGAAATCAAATCATGGCTTTCTGCGTGACAACTCAAAATCGGAACTATGGTGAACGACAACGGGAAGAACATGGTCTCGGCACTTTGTCAAGGAGGTTTCTTTTGGCTACAAGCCTTAGCTACTATTCTGATGCTGCCACACATCTGATGCCAAGTGCTCCTTCTTTTACCCACCATCTTCAGCTGGTACTTACCTCCCCATTCTATCACCGGGTCAGTCTGTGGTCTGATGCTGCTGCCACCTCCTCACTATGTCCCCTTGCCACTCTGTGGTATCCTCATGCTGCTGCCACCTCCACACTAGTTCACCTTGCCACTCTGTGGTCTTCTCATGCTGCTGCCACCTCCACACTATGTCACCCTGCCACTCTGTGGTCTCCTGATGCTGCTGCCACTGCCACACTATGTCATTGTGCAACTCTGTAGTCTCCTTATGCTGCTGCTCCACCTCCACACTGGCATTGTGCCACCCTGTGGCCTCCTCCTGATGCTGCCACCACCTCCACACTGTCATTGTGCCACTCTGTGGTCTCCTGATGCTGCTGCCACTTCCACACTGTCATTGTTCCACTCTGTGGCCTCCTCCTGATGCTGCTGCCACCTCCAGACTCTGTCATTGGGCCACTCTGTGGACTTCTCATGCTGTTCCCACCCTCCCCACTTTATGACTGGGTGACTATTTTGCCTTTCAGCCTGACTGACATCATCATTTATTTAACCTTTCTTCTGATCTGACAGAAGGAAGGAAAAATGACATGCACAACGGATCCTGTCTATGTAACAGCTGTAAGGCCTGCATGACATGGTCCCCATTTTGCATCAGAATCGGCTTATAATTTGGTAGCCAAAAGCAGGAGTGGGTACAAAACACAGAAGACATGCAAATATTCCATTCACGCGTCATCTCTGTTTTGGATCCACTCCTGTTTTTTTTGCCTTTAGCAATACTGGTGGATTACTGACCAAATGATGACTGAGTGAAGGTTGATGCTCCACAGACAGGACCAGTCAGAACAAAAAAAACGGATCAAAGGAAGGGCAAAATAATCAGAGACGTCAGCACTGCTGACACCTTCTCCATTCTGTTGGGGGGCCTCTACTTGTATAAGCGTTTAAGAATACAGGTTCTTTAGACATCTATGTGGAATCAGCTGCCGATGGTGTAAAAGGAGGTTGCTTATTCTTGATGCTAACATTGACCTGTAAGGCTGAGTTCACACTTGAGTTATTTGGTTCGTTTTGGCCCCGTAACTGCCCAAATAAGTGAAGTGTGCAGTGATTCTAAGAGCGACGCCTGTCATCTGCGTGTCATACTGACTCACAGTATTGTTTTACTACCACAGCAGACTCCCTATGCATGTTACTGCAAGGTTCAGTGTTCTACACCACTATAAAGGCTGTCTGCAGCCAGGAAATAGCAGTTTTTAACACGATTTGCCACAAATAAATTTGTATCGAACCAAATTTATTAATTTTTTTTATTCAGCGAACCGGCCAAATCGAATTTTTGAGAAATTCGCTCATCTCTAATTATATACCAAAGTGCGGCCAAGAAAATAAATGATAATTCTGCCAGGGATGAGGTCAGCGCACAGTTGCTTAGATTCACAAAGGCAGAGTTCTGCCAGCAATATGCATATTTATGATCGGAGCATGTGAAGCAACAGAAATATGTCAGAATAGTAATAATAATGGGATTTAATGCACATTAAAAAGCAAAGCTGTTAGGATCTGACTATTAACATGGCTGGCCAGAGAACTGGACCTGGTCGTCTCCAGTGATGTATTTACTCTGGGAAGCAATAAAATCTCAATCTTCCTAATACAGATATAGTAGAGTTAACACACATGCTTTCTAAGACGTGTTATCTTAACTAAATGCGTTAAGCAAACACCCTCAATTGCTTTTCAATGGCTTTTGTATCAAGATAACGCGATTAGTTAAGAAATTTGAGTTAAGAGTTTGTGTGTTAACCCTGCTACATCTGTATATGCTGGTTAGTACATAAAATAAATCATAATGCCCCTTGAGCTACATTTTGAACATGGTAATGTTTATTTTAATGTATTGAACTAATATTCTAATTTTAAAGTGTAACTGTCATTCTTTTTTTTTTTTTTCTAATGTGTAGTGGCAGTGATACTGACCATTTTTGTAATATACTTTAATTACTGAAATCGTACATTTGTATTAGAAAAATAGCTCTAAAGTGGCCCATTATAAGACCTTAGCAACGCTCCTTTGTCTTCTGCTTACATAACAGTGGAGATTTGCTCAACACTGACCATGTTATGTAAACAGAAAACAGAGGAGCGTTGCTAAGGCTCAAAATAGGCCACTTTAGAGCTATTTTTCTAATAGAAATTTATGATTTTAGTCATTAAAGTATAATACAAAAATGTTCAGTATTACTGCCCCTACACATTATGAAAAAAAAAAAAAGAATGACAGTTACACTTTGAGATTCAACGTAATGGGTAGAGATGAGTGAATTTTAAAAAAATTAGATTCGGCCGGTTCGATATGAATTTCTTTGCGGCGAATCGCTTTAAAAAACTGCTATTTCCTGGCTGCAGAGAGCCTTTATAGTGGTGTAGAACATTGTGCCTTGCAGTAATACGCATAGGGAGTCTGCAGTGAAATAATACTGGGAGTCAGTATGACATGCAGATGACAGGTGTCGCTCTTAGAATCACTGCACACTTCACTTATTTGGGCAGTCACGGGGCCAAAACTGACCAAATAACTCAAGTATGAACTCAGCCTTATAGGTCGATGTTAGTGCCAAGAAGAAGCGCACTCCTTTTACACCGTAGTCAGCTGATTCCACATAGATGTCTATAGAACCTGTTCTATTAAACGCTTATACAACTAGAGCCCCCTGACAGAGTGGAGAGGGTGTCAGCAGTAAGTTTGTTTTGACGTCACTGATTATTTTGCCCTTCCTCTGATCCGTTAGAACAATAACCCCCAAAAAACGGATCGTATCTGTTGAGCACCCGCCTTCACTCAGTCAGCATTTGGTCAGTAATCCATCAATATTGCTAATGCCAAAAAAACAGGAGAGGATCCAAAACAGAGCTGACACGTGAATGGAATATTTGCATGTCTTCTGTGTTTTGGCTACCAAATCACAAGCCAATACTGATGGAATCATACTGGCCTTACAGCAGCTACACAGACAGGATCCCTTGTGCGTCTCATTTTTCCTTCCTTCTGTCAGATCAGAAGAAGGGTCAAATAAATCATGATGTCAGCTAGGCCAAAAGGCAAAATAGTGGCCCAGTCATGAAGTGGGGAGGGTGGGAACAGCATGAGAAGTCCACAGAGTGGCCCTATGACATAGTGGTGAGGTGGAAGCAGCATGAGGAGACCACAGAGTGGCACAATCACAGTGTGGAGGTGGCGGCAGAATCAGGAGGCCACAGAGTGGCACAATCACAGTGTGGAGGTGGCGGCAGAATCAGGAGGCCACAGAGTGGCACAATGAAAGACTTTGGAGGTGGCAGTAGCATTTGGTGGCCACAGAGTGGCACAATGAAAGAGTGTGAAGGTGGCAGCAGCAGCATCAGGATGAGGGCACAGAGTGGCACAATGACAGTGTGGAGGTGGCAGCAGCAGCACCAGGAGACCACAGAGTGGCAAGGTGACATAGTGTGGAGGTGACAGCAGCACCAGGAAACCACAGAGTGACCGGGAGGCAGCAGCATCAGGAGACCAAAAAAGGGGCAAGGTGAAATAGTGTGAAGGTGGCAGCAGCATCAGGATACCACAGAGTGGCAAGGTGACATAGTGAAGGAGGTGGCAGCAACATCAGGAAACCACAAAGCGACCCGGTGACAGAATGGGGAGGTGGGTGGCAATACGAGTACCAACTGAAGATGGTGGGTGAAAGAAGGAGCACTTGGCATCGGATGTGTGGCATCAGGCGGGTGGCAGAATTAGAATAGTAGCTAAGGCAGATAGCCAGAAGAAACCAGGTGTGGCACCATGGATGATCTAGTCTGATTCATCAGACATTGGTGAGTGGAAATCCTGGCTGATCCATATCTGATTCATCTTGACAAAGGTCAGTTTCTCCACATTTTGGGTGGACAGGCGAGTTCTTCTTGGGGTAGCTATGGCCCTCACCGCACTAAACACCTGCTCTGATGCCACACTACTGGCCGGGCAGGACAGCTTTTCCAGGGCAAACTCTACTACTTGCGGCCACAAATCCAGTTTGGCTGCCCAGTGGTCCAGCGGATATTCAATGTGGGGTAGCAGGGTACTGTCCAAGTATGCAGGTTCAGGTCCTGCTCCAGGTCTAGCTGCTGCTGGTGAGTAGTTTCTTAACTAGGCAGATGAAGAAAGCTGCTCATCAGCGACTCTAGATTTAATTTGCTGCTGATGGAGCTGGAACTGCTCCACCCTGCCACAGCAGCCATGGCAGAGGAACATGAGCACAGAGGGCCCCCCAGGTCAGACCTGCAAGAGGATGGACGACGGAGCAGATAGGCAGCGGCCAACTGACTACATAGGTCTCTATAGTAGTTCAGTTTGTCCTTCCTCTCAGCAGGTATAAAAAAGGGCCCCTATTTTGGACCAGTAGTGAGGATCTAACAAGGAGGAGAGTGAGAATTCATCCCTCCGCCCGAATGGTGACAATTGGTCACTACGCAAGTAAGCATGCATTGGGTCATTTGTGCAAGTGACTCGGAGGAACTTCCTGCCTCCATCTAGACTGCATACTGCCAAGGTGTGTCTGGCTCTTCTGCCTTGTCTTCCTCATCACCCTGTATCTCCTCTGGCTGCTCCTGCTCCTCCTCTCCTGTTACGTGTGTGTAAAAACCACCCATTTCGCTACACATTGCTTGTGCTCTAATATATTCTTCCTCCTCCTCCAGTTCAGCCCCTCCATGGCTCATGTGGCCGTGAGATCTAGACGCCACGTCTCCAGTCCCCTGACCATCCAGATTTACCAGCATCTGTTCCAGGACATGAAGCAGGGGAATGACGTTGTTCATCCAGTAGTCCTGGCGACTGACAAATAACGTGGCCTCCTCAAAGGTCCTGAGCAAACAGCAGGTGTCACTGGCTGACATCGAAGTTAGACAGGGGAGTACTCCTTTCTGCTTGGATCATCAAGAAATCGTATATGTCCTTTTTCTGTTTGTATAGTCGATCCAACATAAGGAGGGGGAATTCCAACAGGTCGTATATCAGCCTAAGTTGGGGGATACCATTCTGCTGCTGCAGCTCAAGGAGGGTGTGCTTTGCGCTGTACAAGTGGCTGATGTGCATGCAAAGTTTCCTGGCCATTTTTAGGATGTCTTGCAGATGGGTAGAAGACTTCAGGAACCGCTTGATTGTACAGTTGTTTCATGTAGGGCGCATGGCTCAGCCCTCCTTGAGGCAGCACCGAGACCATGCTCTTTCCGTTGTCGTTCACCATGGTGACGATTTTGAGTTGTCGCAGAGAAAGCCTATTTCTTGATGAAGGACACGGAGCAGTTCCTCCCCTGTGTGACTCTGTTAGCCCAGGCAAACAAGGTGCAGAACAGCATGACACCGCCGTGCCCTGCACATGTGGTATGCTGGAGAGCACTATGAATTGTCCCTGCAACATGGTGGAGGATGAGGAGCCAGAGGCGGACATTGTCGCTGGAGTAACGGCGTGACAATGTGGAGGCGGAAGCAGCGTCACTTGGCCAAGTTGCTGGCGTGGCTGTGGAGGAACCACATTCACCCAGTAGGCCGTAAAAGACTTGTATTGTCCCTGACCGTAGTTACAGCTCCACACTTCGGCGCTGCCATGCACTTTGGCAGACACCGACAGGCTCAAGGACTGGCTTACTTTCTGTTCTACATACGTGTAGCAGGGCTGGTACTGCCTTTTTGGCAAATAAATGATGGCTTGGGACTCTCCACCTCGGCTCAGCACAAGCCATCAGTTCTCTGAAAGGTGTAGAGTCCACCACTTGGAAAGGGAGGGACTGCAGCACCAGCAACTTTGACAGGAGCACATTCAGCTTCTGCGCCGTTGGATGAGTGCACACATTCTGTTGTTCCTTGGCAATCGCTTTAGTGATTGATTGCTGACGGAATGACTGACGAGGAGTAGAATGAGCAGGAGCATCAGGACCAGCAGATGATGGGAAGGACAGACAGCTCCTTTCGGCTGAGGTGGTAGAGCCTTGACTGTCTGAAATCGAGTGAATACCACTGGGTTATGCAGCAGTTTGCTGTGGCAGGCTGGACCACCACATCAGAACTACGGTTCTCCCAGGCCACTTTATGGTGACGCTGCATATGTTGATGCAGGGCCGTGGTGCCTACATTGGCACCCTGGCCACGCTTCACCTTCTGCCCACCGATTCTACATATGGTCAGGTTCACCTCCTCCGGAGGCTTAACAAAAAACTGCCACACTGCCGAATAGGTGATTTTACCCCCAACACTACTCACTGACTGACTGCTACCGCTGCTTCTGTGAACCCGTGCACCACTACTTTCTGGGCAGGTAGGCTCCTGTGAATCAAGTGGTCTACCCAGGGCAGGTTTGGCTACCGACCTCCCACTGCTGCCACCCTGCTGACTGCCGGCCACGCTAGCGAATTGCTGGCTTTGCTGCCTCACGGGCAAGCTGCCACCCTTTTCTACCGATAATGATGAAGCCCCTAATTCACCCGGCTCCCAAGTGCGATTAGCTACATCATCATCATCGAGTACTGTCTGCATGTCACTGATGACTTCCACAACGGTCTCTGGGTCAGGAGCCTGACCACTCACAACACCGGCTCCCACGCCACTCTCCACATCACTACTTGCACGCGTACCGGAGGAATCAGCGGATGTCTCCTCCACATCTTGGCTGGCCAGTAGCTGCTGACTGTCCTCTAGTAGCTTGTCCTTGCTGTATAGAGGGGGTGAGCCCACAGCATGTAATATTTCTCTGGCTGAGGGAACAGAAAAGGACAGCGGCAGGTTGAGGACAGGTGGGGGCACCGGGCCATGCCAACTAAGGGTTGTTTCTGAGGAACTCACCAACTCTTGGCTGGGGGTGTCTGATGTCACTTGGGACAAAGTGGATGACCGAGTCAACCATTTAAGAATCACTGCGTTACTGATGAAGACACGACCACTAGATGACACTGGGAGCTCAGGACTCTCGCTGTGACTACTGCTGCCACGCTCCCTTACTCTGCTGCGACCTGTGCCTGTGTCAGAAACTTTTAGGCCTCTGCCACTGCCCTGTGCAGGGCTTGGTACTTCTCTGTCTGACATACTATTAGATCAAATAAATAAATAAAAAGGAAATTAAAACACCCCAAAAAAGTCAGTAATTTTCTCACTTCACCACACAACGGCTAATAAGCCCCCTTTTTTTTCACTAATGCATGTCAAAAAGGGCTTTAGAACATATAACTGCACCACTGAAAGGCAAATGGGCCCTTATTTTTTTCCACTTATACACGCTACAAAAGAGTTTAGAACATATGTGCACTGCTGAACGGCAAATATTTTTTTTTTGCCACCAATACACGCCAAAAAGGGCTGTAATTTTCTCCCTTCACCACACAACGGCAAAAACTTTTTTTTGTGCCACTAATGCACGCCAAAAACGGCTTTAGAATATATACCTGCACCACTGGACGACAAATAATATATATTTTATTGCCACTAATACACGCAAAAAAGGGCTTTAGAACATTTAACTGCACCGCTGAATGACAAATATATATATTTTTGCCACTAATACACGCCAAAAAGGGCTTTAGAACATGTAACTGCACCGCTGAATGGCAAATAATATATATTTTTTGCCACTAATACACGCCAAACGGGCTTTAGAACATATAACTGCACCGCTGAACGGCCAATAGGCCATTACTTTTTTCCACTTATACACTCCACAAAAGGCTTATAGAACATATAACTGCACTGCTGAACAGCAAATAATATATATTTTTTGCCACTAATACTCACTAAAAAGGCCTTTAGAACATATAACTGCACCACTGAACAACAAATATATATTTTTTTGCCATTAATACATGCCAAAAAGGGCTGTAATTTTCTTACTTCACCTGTGTTACTTCGCACTTCTATGTCTGACCTACTGTTTGATCAAATAAATAAATAAAAAGGAATTTAAAACACCCCAAAAAAGTCTGTAATTTTCTCACTTAACCACACAAGGCTAATAAGCCCTTTTTTCCCACTAATACACGCCAAAAAGGGCTGTGATTTTATCACTTCACCACACAACGGCAAATACTTTTTTGTGCCACTAATACATGCAAAAAAGGGTTTTAGAACATATAACTGCACCGCTGAACCACAAATATATTTATATTTTTTTTAATTTATACACTCCACAAAAGGCTTTAGAACATATAACTGCACCGCTGAATGGCAAATAGGCCCTAATTGTTTTCCACTTATACAAGACACAAAAGGTATACAAGACACTAAAGGATTTAGAACAGGCATGCCCTCCAGCTGTTGCAAAACTATAGCTCCCGGCATACCTGAACAGCCTACAGCTATCGGCCTACATAAGGGCATAGTGGGAGTTGTAGTTTTACAACAGCTGAAGGGCTACAAGTTGAGCATGCCTGCTTTAGAACATATAACTGCACTGCAAAATGGCAAAAATATTTTTCTTTTTTCCTCTTATACACTCCACATAAGACTTTAGAACATATAACTGCACCGCTGAACGGCAAATATATTTTTCTCCACAAAAGGGCTGTAGAACATATAACTGCACCGCTGAACGGCAAATAGACCCTTATTTTTTTTCCACTTATACACGACACAAAAGGCTTTAGAACATATAACTGCACAGCTGAACGGCAAATACATGTTTCTTTTGCCACTAATACATGACAAAAAGGGCTTTAGAACATATAACTGCACCGCTGAATGGCAAATATATATTTTTTTTAAAAGGGCTGTCATTTTCGCACTTCACCACACAACGGCTAATAAGCCCTTTTTCCCCCCACTAATACAAGCCAAAAAATGCTTTAGAATATATAACTGTAACGCACAATGGCAAATAAGATGTAGAAATATTTCCTTGTAATATACCCTGTTAATGGCTGTATCAAACAGCACTTGCACCCCAATAACAAAAATGGTTTGCTGGAATTTTAGAGCTGTATAATGGCAATTTTGATCCCCAGTCAGTGCAGCAAGGTGTAATAGGATTGTTCCTATTACCCAGGCTGTAGCCTCCCCTACTGAACCCTGTTCTACATAAATGCTGTGTAATGATTCCTCCTTATCCTTTCCCTACACCTTGAAGTCTTTCCTAGCACTGTCCCTAGCGCCTGCTGATGTCTCTCCCTGCACTAAAATGGTAGAATCCAAGATGGCTGAGGCTATTCATAGGGCTGCGACATCCCAGGGCTGGCTGGCTGCTGATTGGCTGCATGCATGGCATTATGGGTGATCCCGCCTTCCCATAGTTCTCTACTCCATGTCCTCACACATGCAGCAGCCATTTTAGGGAAAAATGCGATTCGTTACCACGAAGAGTGAGGAAATTCGCATTCGGTGCAAATCAAATTTTTCCTGAAATTCGTATTCAATTCCACTTCGTCAACTTCGATTCGCTCATCTCTAGTAATGGGTGCCAGGGTAGGTTTTAGAGGAAAAGTAAAGAAAAAACTGGAGTATCCCACTGTAATTATTCATTAGATCTATCAAATATGTTCAAGTCATTAGATAGCAGCACTGCTTACACCCTTCAAGTAAAACATGTAGTTTTTCATGTAGAAGATAACCTACGCTATTTGATACACACTTCCAGCTCTTCTGCGCCAAGGCAAAGGGACAAGATTTTTTTTTTTTTACTATTATTCTTTGACAGAATGTGAATGTTAGTTATGCCTGTGCAGTTCATGGGTGAAAACCCATTAGAGGGATTCTCCCAAGTTGGAAACTCATAAATGCCTGATTGGTGAGGAGATGACCACTGGGAGATAGTTGAATGCAAATCAGAATAGAGAATGAAGGGAGTGGCAGCATGCATGCTTGTCCAAAGCTCAATTCATACAGAGGGGAAGCAAGGTCCCAGTGGTTTGGATGGGCCACGGCCAACCAGACACTTTTTCTTTGTCCCATGGATAGTGGATAAGCTTAAATTTTTGGGCAATACATAAATCTTAGTACTAAGTGCTATTAACTGTTACTCGTTTCCACAACCACTTATGAACTTTACTAGAGACAAGTAAACTAGTAAATCCCACTACTAAACATATACCAGTCAATAGTTACCACCATTATATATAAACTCTCTAGTTATGCACATTACAGCTCTATGTTCACTATTAGCATTTCTATCAGTCACTTTCACAAGAGTGGTTATTTTTTATGTTTTTACTATACTGTCCACAATAAGAGCACAACACCAAAGAGTATACCATAAACTGTCATTGCTCTCTTAATAAAACATCATCAGATACAGCAATATTATCATCCGAATCCTCATCACCCTTTTATTTTTGTTTTTAAATCCAAAATGCTATTTAATCTTATGTCCAATGCTGGATATTGATTATTTGCATGTGAAAATATAGTATATACATACAATAATACTAATTAACCGATTGTAATGGAGAGGTAGCCAACGCTTAAAAAACAGTTTTTTATTTCTATGGGACAAATGGCAATAACACACCCGCTTAGGACATAGAAGGGGGAGGTAGAAAGAGTGATTGTCATGGTTATTTATCCCAAGGATTTGCTGCTTTTTAAGTATATAGGTATAAAATTATAGGTATTTCACTATCTTCTACGGATAACTGTATAGTAAAGCATCTTTAAATGAATGTAAACGTTTATTGCTTAATAATCCCTGTCTGGAGTAAGTGTACCCTGTTCTTTAAATATTGCGAGGGAGAACAATAATTAGTAAATAAGTATTTTTGTTTTATCCCTGTATGACGTACAATATATTTTATTCTGGGAAAGAGAGCAGTGTGATTTATTGTGATATTGTACCTAGCGTTGTGCACTGTGATATCTACAGGACAAATCTGGTCTAAAAAACATCAGTCTAAAGGCTCCTTTACACAAGTAGATAATTGTTTTGATCAAGAGATGAACAACTTGTTATTTGAGTCATGAATGTTTGAACGACAACCCTTTAGATGCGCAGAGCGTCCTGTAAGCGCGATTGTGTGATAGATAATTTGTCAGGCAGACAGTTGTATTTCCACCCCTTGTGGAATCGTCTGTGCTGTAGAGGATATCTGGATTACGAGCGATGATTTAGGTGTCTACATCAGCAATCAGAAGAACAACAAACAAAACAATTGTCACTTGTCAATAGTTCATCACTTTTGATCGATTTTAGGATTTTTTTAATTATTATCTAATCATGTAGAGGCTTTAACTGTGAATGTCCTTATACTATCTACCATAAGTGCTTTAAAGCAAGGGATGGTCTAGTAGACTCCTTTTAATTGCATTGCTTAGTGTGCCCCTATTTGTATAAGAAGGCCAAATGTAATATATGCAAATTCACACAATTCAGGTTTAGCTTATAACAGACCCATTAATGTTCCAAGTTATCTTTGACTTCACTTAAAGGGGGTTTTACAGGAATGAAAAAATATATATACTAACAGTAAGAAGTTTGATGAAATAATAAATAAAACAAAACAATACAATCTGCTAAATCCCTTGCTGCTTGTTCGGCAGTCATGATTAGGGATGAGCGAATCGACTTCGGATGAAAATTCCAAAGTCGATTAGCATAAATCTTAGTTTCTATACTGTACGGAGAGAGCGCTCTGTACAGTATTAGAATGTATTGGCTCCGATGAGCCGAAGTTATTACTTCGCAAAGTCTCACAAGACTTCGCGTAATAACTTCATGAATTGATTTCTACTGTAAAAAAACATTTCCCGAACAAGATTCAGTTCCAAGGTACCGCTCGCTCCGTACAGTATTGAAACAAAGTTTTATGCAAATTGATTTTGGATGATTCGTCTGAAGTTGATTCACTCATCCCTAGTGATGATGTCACAATTATGCATGTGACTGCTGCAACTGCTAACTGCCCTCAGTGGTCTTGTGTTAGATACGTAGGTATCAACTCTGAAGCTAGTGTTGGACTGGGGCTCCTTGGAAACACCAGAGGAAATCAATAATACGTGAAGACTTTCTCTGAATCAAGCTTCAGAATGGCTTGTGGCGGCAAATGAACAATTAGGCCATTTAGGAGATCTCAGTGCTAGTCTTTATATTTTATTAGTGAGCATCTTGATATTATCCAAGCTCGCCTTAAAGGGGTTCTCCAGGAATAAAGACTTTTTAACGAATATCTGCAGCCCGCCTCCATAAATAGAAGATTCATACTTACCTGCTTCCAGCTGCTCCGATCTTCTGCGCTGGCTCACATATGTCCATGTTCTGTGGCTTCAGCAGTGACATGGCCACAAACATCACATCACTACTGAAGCCGGTTATTAGCTGCAGCGCAACATGTGAACATGCCCAAGCACCGCTGAATGTATATAGTCCAGGGACCACAACATGACCATGTGGTGGGGAGCAGGTAAGAATGAATATTCTATTTAAAGATGCAGGCTGCGGCCATTAGATACAAAGGGCCAGATTTATCATTAGCTCAGGTCAGAATAATGGAGTGAAAAAGTCCCCCAAAAAGTCCCAAACGCTAAAACTGCAGCACAAATTTGCGACTTTTTTTAGCTCTGCGCTATGCACGCCAGTTTTCTGAAAGTGGGCGTGTTTTCTTATGTAAATGAATCTCTAGACAGATTTACTATTGGGACTATTTAAAAAGTCACAATTTCACTCCAGTGAGGACCATGCTTATCTTATGAGACTTTTTAATAGAACATGCGACTTTTTCATAAAAACATGCGACTTTTTCGTAAAGATGTGCGACTTTTGTAAAGCTGCTTACTGACGGATAAACTGCTGCCGTCAAACCACATTTATTACAGTCTTAAAGGGCCGATCATAAATCTGACTTGGCTAAAACGGACTTTAGCCATATGTGAAAGTGGAGTGAGCTGTCAGAGTCATGATAAATCTGGCCCAAAGTCTTTATTCCCAGAGAACCCTTTTGAAGGCGTTTTCCCTTTTATTATCTATCCATTGTGCAGTAGATAGAGCTGGTAATTGCAGCATTGCTCCAAATGAACTGAATGGGAGCAATACTAAAGTTACCAGTTCCATCCTCTGCACAGTGGACGAAGTGTAGTTCTGGCATCGGAGCTTCAAGGTAACAGCTGATCAGTTGGGCTGTGGTGTTGGACCCCCGCTAAGCAGATTTTGTTGGCTTATATTAAAGATAGGCCATTATTATAAACATTCAGGATGCCGCTGGTCTATGCTATTAGCGGGACGCCGCTACGCCTGTCTTGTTCATACTTCATTGGGACATTCGAACATCTGATTACTGCTGCTCACTTACCGAATTAGGTCCATTGCCCCGGACATTACTAATATCGCTGCCAACATATTCGAGACTTTTATCATTGGAATTATATATATGATTTTCACTAATCGAAACCTACTATATACTGTGTATCGATTTTTCAATTTTTTCAGATTTTTATTGTTTTTTTATCTCTATTTTTAGATATATTGTATCCTATTAGTTTTATTGTGTATTTTAGTGTATGCTGCCTCATAATATTAACCTATGCAGTTTAAGTATGCCATTTAGTTATCTAGGTATTATTTAATATTGACAGCTGTTATGATTGATTGCCATTATTGCACTATATTTTATTGATGTTATATGCTAATAAATTCTAAATGGTGCAGATATCCCGAGAGTGCCCAGTTATATTTGTTATACTCAGTTCTTTGTTTGAGTGGACTGGGTGAGTCCACTTGACTGAGTGCACTTCTTTTAGTCATTAGTTACTCCTGTGCGTCACAAACACTACTTTTTATTCTGGATAACCCCTTTAAGCTGGCCATACACATTAGCAAAGTGTGAGCAGCACCTACCGATTTCTCAGAACCGGCCAACCATCTAATGTGTATGAGGGCTTTCTGAAGGCAGATGTTGGGAGGAGATAGATCAGGTATGTTGGATTTTAACATGCCTAATCCTCCTCTTTTTGGAGGTGTCTGCCAGCTGCTTTCTTCTGTTCAGGAGACATGCTTTGACTGACAGCTATCTTATATGTATGGCCAGATTTACTAATAGTAGGGTGTGATTTTTTTTTTGGGGGGAAAGGCATAATCAAGTCATGTATACAGCCTGCCTGCCTACTGCTAAAGCACAGGATGGTGTTAATCTTATAACGGAATGTAATGATCATTGATGTTATCGCTGTGGTTAACCAGATGCATCCCTTCAATGTCACTGACATTTCTACTGGTACATCCTCTATTTTTTTTTCAAGTGTTTCAGAGGAAATGGCAAGGCCATGCTCATGTGGTATTAAAGCGTATCTCCAGGTATAAATAATCTTTCCATAAATGATTAGTGCAAGTGAATATAAGAAACTTTGTAATATATCTTGTTAAAAAGGAATTTATCTGGCTGCTTTGCTCTTACCTGATTTTTACATTGACCTTTTATGGAGAGAGGAAGGGGAGGCCGCTATATGAGAGACACACAAATTGCAGTTTCTTAGCTTTCCTACACTTGGCACTTTCAACTGTATCTAGTAGGATAAGGCTCTACTGCTGTTCAGAGTGAGGTAATAAATTACTTACTAGCTAGCAGCAGCAGCAGCCACCTTGCCTCTCCATAGACTTTTGTGTGTGAAGTTGGAGACGGAGAGATGGGTGATATTAGAGAGGACAGGCTAAATGAAGAGAAAAAGGAGGAATACAGCCTGAGAAGCCCATGAGTAAGGATAATTATTTAATAAGATATATTACAAAGTTTGTCATAGTCGTGGTACTACTCATTTCTGAAAACCTGTTTACAACTGAGGATAAACTAAGTTTTTCTGGATATTATATAGTACATTAATTGGAAAGCATGTGCATATATTTCAGCATGGGAACAAGTGAGCTGTAGTATGTAGCATGCTGGGATTAGACAATCATGACAGGATATTCCGTTGCTATAATTCCTACATTGTTGCACTGCCATTAAAGTGTGCAGTGGCTAAGGTCGGCTGAAGGTGGGGTTAATGAATAAACTGAACTGCCAGTGAAGCCACCAAACATAGAATAGTATAATTCAAGCAAAAAACATGTTCTTGATCAGACAAAAACGACCTCAGCAATGTCTGAACTAGGAACAGTTATTTGGATTTATTTTTTGGACGGTGATGCAAGTCCATTAAAGAGTTAGTTTTAAAGTATGTCTTATTTGGAGATTCCCTGCTAAGACATGCTGACAGTGGAGGTTTTTGTTTCAGTCCAACTGCTTGAAAAAAATACACTTGTACAGGACACCAATTGTAATTAGTATGTGTCCATTATCAGACACTATGTAGGTTTCTACATTAATGTCGCGTCCAGTGGAAAAGCCATTTCCTCAAATTCAATAAGAGGAGATTAAAGTAGACAGCCCTTTTAAATTCCACCTCTTCACCACAAATGATATGTCCATGTGGATAGTTTGAGTGCTCATGCGAATCAAACCAATTCAAAACAAACATGTAGATATTCATGAAAAATCATAGAACTACTATTTCATTAATACAAAAATGAATGTAAAATAAACATAAATGGTAACATACAGAATGAACACAAACAAGAAGTCGTTACTTTTGTAAGACTGTGCATAAAAAGTACTTTTATTAAATGAAGAAATCATAAAACTAAAAATGAAAACCTAAAATGATAAAAAAAATGAAATAGTATACATTGCATAACTCTTATTATGAAGTCTTGTTCAAACACAAAAAATATGAAAATTTAAGTAATACATGCAAAAAATTAGATTATAACTATACACATGACTCCTAACTTAGGATCTCTTTTTATTATTTTTACAAAAACATCTTAAAACTGCAAAACGTTCAATTACCCAAAAGGCAGAAATTCAAGGATATATGCAAAATTCAAGTTTATATCAAAATTATACAGACATATATTGTACAGTGCTAATGAGTAAGTACAGAATAGGGATTTGGCTTTACATGATTTGTATACTGTATTTTTTTTTTAGGGAAAATCTTATTTTGTCAAAAAGGAAAGGGATTAATTAAATTTTGACACAGTTTATTAAATCTAGTCAGATTAGTAGAAAATTCTGAATTTCTTCTGTGCTGGTTGCCCAGTAATTAAGGGTATAATATATACATTTAGGAAATCACTCTCAGAAAAATGTAACCTTAAAATTGATGAATATGGCTGTATTAACTACTAAATATAATGCCCATATAGCAGAGGACCAATGTGTATATGATTTCATATTGTAAGTGATTTCATTTATACCTCCCAGCATTGAATAGATCCCTGGTCTGTTGTATATCATTTATGTGGCACAAATTGTTCTGGCTGTTTATTACTGACTCCTATGGGTAATAGTTATCATGCTGTCCTTTTATCTCTCCACTACCACCACTTGGTATAAAGGGATTACACATAACACAGCTGTAGGAGAAGGTTTGTAATATACTTACTGCTCCAAAGTTGTAAGGTTTGGCCTTCCCTGGAACCCAGGGATGGGACAGTCCTCTTCTGAAAATGCAATTTCCCCCGACCACGGTTGCCAACCAGAATTTTTCTTTTTCTGGACAACTTATCCCAAAATCACGGACATCCAACATTTTGTACAGACAAATTGGAAAACCATAATGAATTATAAAGATTATAAGTAATACATATCCACAGCTCAATATATTGATTAGAACTCATTACCAGAATTTACTGTAAGCTGTAAAATAATCATTACCACCAAAATAATCTAGTCAAGCACCACTGTAATAGGAAGAACAAAGCTGTTACAGTCCCTGTTACAGCCTCAAAAAAATTACGACACATCAATTTTTTTCCACAGACACAGATATAAAGTGCCCTATTTTTACAGACTGTCCAGAAATTTCTGGATGGTTGGCAACCCTGGTCACGTCCTTTTGGAGTTTTCTGGGATAGTCTATAGAGAGGATATCACTTCCGCTGTGATGGGACCAGAACTATTCCTCTCACTGGCACATATGCAACTACTGAATTCATTTCAACTGTGCATGCACAAGGGAGAGGAATAGTTTTGGTCCTGACCACAGCAGAAGTAACGTACCATCCATAGCCTTGGTAAAGGAGGTAAAGTCAGCGAAAGCTGGATTTTCTGAAGAGGATTGTCATGGCACCTGGTTTCCAGGAGGCCAATCTTAGTGGAATAGTAATAATATTACAAACTTTCTCCTGCAGCCATGTTTTCAGTAATGAAGTCGGGTTTGCAGGACCCGATGGGTCCTGGAAAACCCGTTCATACTCAAAGTGTAGGTGTGGTAATCTGTATGTGTTAACCACAGTCTAGACGCATCATGTATGGCTACTCAAAGGACGCCTTCACATGTGGCAGAATCCATCTGCTGAAAAATCTGCTCTATAAATAGTTCCCCATGTATTCCCAAGGAGTTTGTCCACTCTGAAAATCTGTGACTCTATTTGGCTGCAGGAAACTTTAAACTCAATTTCTTCCTAAATTTCAATGGAATGAATTAATGATCCATAACCAAAATCTGCATGAACCCAAAAATACTCACATGCTGATTCAGTGTGTATTTTTCCGCCATGTGTGAGGACACCCTAAGGTACCCTATTACTTATATCTAGATGTACTTAGACTTCTATAGATATCAACTAGTGGAAGAATATTAATACAATATTCCATGAAATGTAAGTTTGCGTATCCTGTTTATACTGTTATTGCAATCATTTAACTTTCTCCAACTGTTTATGTCAGCCTGCATATTCACTGCATAGAGAAAGTAAAGGCTGTCATAAATAGCAGGCCTTTTTCTGCTGACGGATCCTTCACAGTGACAATGGGAAACTTGCAATACCATGCAACCCTGGGTTGATCCCAATTATAACTGAAGGAATTCCTACTATAATATTATATTAAAGGTTTTTATTCCCTATAAACTTAAAAAACAAACAAATGCATCATAACTAGGCTTAGTTAAAAAACTTTGTAATGCCGTTTCCATACAGTATTAAAATGTATGAGCTCTGTGTAGCAAAACTTCGTCTCATCCGAAGTTGTGCGAGACTTCGATGAATGACTTCGGTATTCCTATCTGCGTATTCAAAAACATTTTAAAATAGGAATCCAAAGTTGGTTTTGGTACTGGCTCGTACTTCGTCCGAGATGAAGTTTTGCTACACGTTTTGCCACAACATTACAAACTAAGTTTTGTAATGAATCGATTTCAAATATATGATCCGAAGCTCGATTCGCTCGGGCCTTAGTTATAACAATAAAACTGCTAGCACCACTAGCCTTACAAGATTTTGACTTTAAAGATTTTTTGTACTGTATCTCATTTTGTCAATACACATTTAAAATCTGCTTGATTGTCCACAAAATTGTGCATTCAACTTTTTTTCCACTAGCAGTATATGCCCATAAAATGCCTGGGTTTTCAGGATTATAATTTTATACCAATTTTTTTTTTTCCATTTTATACTCAAAACTATTAAATATGATACGTAATCTGTCTCTGATAGCAGTGTTTATATATCTGTAAAAATTCTATAGGGTATGCTGCTTTGCAGAATACCCTAAGGAATAGTTCATGAAGCTCATTTTTTTTAAATAATTCTCATTAGCTGTGGGAGCAACTTAAAGTGAACGTGTTATGTTGAGCTGTCTGAGCCAATTCCAGGAACTGCTCAGGGGAATAACCGGAGGGGATGCAGAAGTAGCAGTCACTGCTAGACCATGGAGGCCATCTGCCAAATAAGAAGACACCAATATCAAAAATGACATGGTAAATTAGAAAAAAATGTCACAGCATTCAGGTGCAGAAACTCCTGGTTATGTCTCTGTTCTTCTTGCTGTATAACATGCAACCCACATAAAGTAAGTGCAACAACTTCAATATTATGGGGGGAATTTATCAAAGACCAACATTTTATGTCGGTCTTTGATATCTGTTGTGCTGACGGAGGATCTGTTTAATTTATGACGAGGCACACACGCACCATTTCATAAATTAGGCTCATTCTCCAACAGTCTGTGTGCGTAAACTGAAATCTAAGGCAGCTCATTGCTGGCGTATATTTCAGTCATCATTTATACCCGAAAACTGGGATAAATGTTAATAGATGTGCTAGAGCTGATAACCAGGGTTTGGGACTTTTTTACACCAGAAAACTGGTATAGAAGTAATGATAAATCCCCAATATGTTCAAATTCATTCACCTTTCCCCTGGAAATAAAAATGTATTTTACATGTGTTAGTTTTTACCTTGAGCAAAGAAAATAAAAAGTTTTACTACATTTCGGGCTGCAATCTACTCTTCATTTATTTTCAGACCCCTTGAAATTAAGTTTACAACCTGCTCTAGATGCAGACTTTTTCATGTGGATGTGACCTCACAGTAACGCTGGATTTGTTTAGTTCAGGGTACTCCTGTTTTTCTAATATAACAAAACCCATAGACAGGTGCACTCTGCGGTCTTCTAACCCTCATACTGGTGTAAAATTGAGAGATTAGACAATATATCCTGCTTGGAGGACATGTCTGAGCCCGAGCCACTGCCGTTTGTGTGCTTTTCCCCCAAACTACAGCCTGTATGAGCTGACCTCCTTGGATGCTTTTCCCCATCTGCACACTCTGATCTGCCACCCCTCCTTGATGCTATCTCTAACACTCAGAAAAGGGATGGGGTGGCAGAGAGATAGAGATGTCACAGGAGTAGTGTGCGCACATATTTGTTGGATTCAGCAGCACCAACAGCAAGGTAAAGGATTTACATGCACTCTGCAGAAGCAAAATGTTAGGATTTTTTTTTTAATAAAGACTATTTAGAAAGTTGCTTAGTTTTGCATTTAATAAGCAAGTGAAGAATTAAAAAAATAAATGCAAGCGTGCCCATAGCCTTTAAGGATTTGAAGTTTATTGGCTCCTCTGAGAGCTCATCAACACACCACAGCCAGTCTGTGAATTGGACTGAGACACCTGACTGTCAAAAAAATTATCTGTAATTGAAGGGTAGTCTTTGTAAGAGCGAACATGAACCTGGTTGCCTTTGTGTAGAACTGTATTGTTACCACAGCTAACTGGAGAAACTTTACTTCAGTAATTCTGTAATGTAGTATTAAAGCTGTGGGTACACGCTGTGTACTTGTTGCATACAGCAAATAGTAGGAGCCGAATCCAAGAGATTAACCTCTTGAAATGACGTTTATGTTGCATGGAGCAAAAGAAAAAAAAAATCATGTAATATAATGGCAACCTGCTGCAGATATATCACTATAAGCAGCTGTAAGGCATTGAGATAGCCTCAGTGCTAGAACTAGAATTACCTATAAATGTAATGGCATAAAAAAGTGTTCTCCAAATCCCCACAGTGAAGGATTCATCTATGTGTTAAGTAGACACAGACCGTTTGCTATTATTGTGCTGTATAATATGTATTAATATTATTCCATGTATAGATATGTCATTATATAATAGAATAATATAAGAGCAAAGCTGTTTTTTAACAGCCATCATTGTTCGTGGAAATCAGATTGTATCTATTAAATAATCACAAATCATGTGTTTCTGATGCCTTTCTGTGATGTTTGCATTGACTACTTAGGGGTTTTCCTAAATTTAACATTTCTAAGATTTCATGTTATGAGTGGAATTGATTTGGGTCCACAGTTTAAGACCATTCATGATCTCAAGAAAGATGGGGTCCAGGCCCTCTTCACTGTATGTGTCATTTCTTTTAATTTACAGTAGTCTGGGGGCCTTTTAGAAGTTTGTGTTGGCAACACACCAAGTATTACTAAATCCCTGCGAAATAATGATGCCAAACCTTTTCAAAGCATCTCATCAGTAGAGAGGAGCTGTCATGGTGACAAGCCTCTTTAAATGTGGGTATCTCTTAGATGTCATTGATGAAATAAGTCAGATAAACATCCCCTAGCTCATTTGTGTCCCACAGAGTGACCAGAGTAGTGCTAAGTGTCTAACAGACGAGCCTCAAATATGAAGTGTCCACTGGCTCTTTGCCAATGTCATACAGTGACATAACCGTATGGGGTGCAAAGGTTGCAATCGCACCCACTCCTGGGAAGCTCACAGGGACTTTTGCTACATAAGAGAACATCATACATTAAGTGGATGGTGGAAGGACATGTATGAGCATCAAACCTCCATAGACAGCACGCTCATCTGGAATCTGTAGCACCAGTAGTGAATAAGGTGGCCGTAAACCTTCAATAGCTGTTTTTAAAAATATTCCTCTTGAACCCCCCACCCCATACAGGCAGGCTCGGTTTAGTCAAGTTCTCAATGGGCAGCTACTGCGAAACACCCCTGGCAGCAGCTTATCTCCTCTGAGAACAAAGAATATTGAAATTCAGCATGCCTGATCCTTCTTTCCTCAATATCATTTGTTGGGGGAGAGTCAGCACACCCCTAAACATAAGATAGCTGGCAGATCCTTCCAAAAGGAGAGGGCTTGGCCAACATTGCTCTTATCTGTAGGAGCACCTAAAATGTCTTTGTGGCAACATATAGTGTATTGACAATGGGATTTAAAAAAAATGGAGTGGTTAAATGATTATTTCTAGTACATGCGTGTATACCTTGTATTACCTAAACCATGCATGTTCTGTACTTGTAGATGCATGATTGGAGGATGGTTTTTTGGGGGGTTAAAAAATTAAAGGGGATATCTCATATTACTGGGCACCAATTCAACTGTTGGCAATTATAGGACTACAATGTCTAACCCTGTTTTCACCTGGTGTCAATAGCATCCATTGTGTTTCTCCAGTGCTGAAACCTGCAAAAGATGACATGACCGATCACTATTACCTATACCTGCCATAAGAGGACATATAGTCAGAGGTTTCTATTGTAGATCCCCCTTTAAGAAACAGTTGCTATGGAGGACTTCCTGGAGTAATATTGCACTTATGGAATTCTTAGGAAATCCCATTAGACTGTTAATATTCAAGAGAATGATCCTACAGACCATCAATCTATCTATCAATGTGGTAATCTTACCATCAAACTATGTAAGCATTCCATATATATCTATTTAGTCAAAATCTGATAGAAAAATGAGCAGAATTCTGCTAAAAATGACCTTCTATATATTTCACAAACATTTCCGATGACATTTAACATCACTGTGCCTACTGCAAACAACGTTATTTCTTACAGATTTGTATAATGCAAAACTACAAGCCTTTATAGACAGTCACTGGCGACCTTAATAAGAGGAATGCCTTTTACTATAGAATACGTAACAACAACCCAAACTAGAACATCAACAAAAAGGAAACGTAAAATGCTACACATGCGACTTCAATGTAAAATGAAAAACTTCAACAGAATAATTGCTGACACATTAAAATAAGTAACTTACTTAAAAAAAAAAAAAGAAAAAAAACCCAAGCATACATATATTTTCCCTGCATGCAATATTCCCTGCCTGTTGGAATGTCATACAGCCACGCACATTTTGTGACTGACATGGTTCATTGCTTTAGACAGACCTAACAGCTCCCTTTTAAAGAGACAATACAAACGCAAACCGATAACAGGAGAAATACTGCTGGAAAAAAAATTAACTTAAAATTCATTGCAATAAAACTAAAAAAAAAAAAAAAAAAACAGCAACTTATTTTATAATAAAACAATCTGTATTATAAAGAAGGAGTAATAAAACAATTGCACAAAATGCCTGCTTTGATAAATACAAATGGAACCTGAATGCCCAAATATAAAGTCTATGGAATGCTAGGTATCAATGCCCTAAGATTGGTTAATTATTGTTTCTTTGTAAAATATCTCTCTTTAGAATTGCTTTATATACGTTAAACATGGCCACTCTGCAGAACATGAAAGGGGGAAAAAAAGGTAATATATATGTATATATACTTTACAACATATATTTATGGACTCAACATGCAAGTTATGCCGTCTTATTTGTAATATATACATTGTTCTCTCTGGGGGCCCTTTAAGAAGAGCATTTCATTTAGAAGCGTATAATGCTGCATTCCTCATCAGTCCAATCATTAGTCTCAATGTCTGAACCCAGGCCCACTATATTTAAGTCAATCCAAAGAACAACTTCTCAAAAATGCCGCTCCAAAAGAGCCCCAATTTTTGTGTCACAAAGTGATTTTTCAGTGTTTACTGTAGCAATTTAATTTCACGAGTATTTTAAGTGCCAAAATCTCCTATGTGACACTTATGAATGAGGGATAATATGTACATAAGTTCGCACCGCACCTAAACTAATATTTGCTATGATGTACATGCATAGAAAGACTTTGGCGAAATTTTATTGGACAAAACTCATATGGCAACATTTGAATTTGTTTAGACCATACTCTTAAGTGTTTTAAAAATCATGACCATCGATCAAAATATACTTCTTGAGAGTAACAATATTACTAGTTATAGGTAGTACATTTCTGGAGAAGGATTGTTGATCAAGGGAGATATTCTGATTACCAGATATGGAGCTGGGAAGGAATGTTTTTTCCCTAATATGAGGAAAATTGTCTCCTACCTTATGCAGCTTGTTGCCTCCTTCAGGCTCAACGTATGTTTTATATTTTTTTTTTTTCAGCCTTACAATTAACACGGCAAATGGAAAGAAGTTGACTAGATAGGACAACCTAATTTAGGAAGTTTTTGGAGGACATCAAAATGTCTTTTACGAAGCTGATCAGATACATTTCTAATTCTTAAATATAGGTTATAAGAATGTATAAGTTTAAATTAGCGATATTGCCGTAAAACCTTAGCTTATCTTTAATACAGTGAGATAGTTCCAAAATATTTTCTAACATCATATCTAGATGTATGAGAAGCTATACGACTATGACGGTCACTATGGTCTTGAGTAGGACCACCTGCCATAATAAACAGGTTAACCTCTCACTGTGCTGTCACACCAACCTGACCAGATCCCAATAACAGATTTTTGAAAACCCTTAAGAGGAATGGCCTCAAGTACCCATTAAATTTGGGTGTAAATCAAACACCAAGTATGGCGTAAATCAACCAAGAGCTTTGTCCAAATTTCTAACTGGAAATGATGTGAGAGGTATGTACAGCATGGGGCTTCTTATTATTTCTGAAATATGGTCCAAACAAAAGGTAAATTATTGCTAAGTTTTAGTGATTTTGTCCAATGATCACCAAGCTTGTTCTCGTATTGTTACTAGCGCTATGTTACGAAGTGAAGAGGAGAAAGTCTAAGGCAAATGTAGGTTAAGGTAGGTCTAGTGTTCCAAACACTAGTATTTCCTGTCTCAGGTATTCAGATACTAAATCCCCATACCTGTATATAAAAAATATTCTTTCAAGTAGAAGATGGGAATTTTTGCAAAATAGCTCTTAATAAGCAGTTTAGTTTTATCTGAAAATCTTGAAATATTTTTTGCTTGTTCTTGTAGGTAATCCACTTTTAAGAATATCCTTCATATTTGCAAAAGTCCATCTCATAACTGACCAACTATAGTCTTAGTGGTGATTTAGTAGTATTGACAAGTATCTTGAAATGAACATTTTGCATACACTACAACGCTGGGTTTGATATGTGTTCCCTGCACCCAATATACAATTCACAAACAGATTTCCAACAAGAAGACATTAAGGCTCTAAGCATTTCACATAATCTATAGATTTTTTTTTTTTTACTTTTCTACCATATTCTAAAAAAAAAAAAACACAAGGTAAGCTCAGGATCAGTTAATCTACAGAGTGGTAAAATGCAATGGGTAAGTGAAAACCAGAGAATTAAAAGTGCGGCTTTATAGATCCTGCTATAAAACCATAATGCAGTTTGCTGTTGTATAGATATGTTTAGATTTATATATATTTATATATATTTATATAGAAACACACAAACACACTCAAAAGCCCAAAGTGCAATACGAATTAGTAGTGAAGCTGATATTTAAATGCATAAAACCTATTTGTTACAGATGTAATAGGACCCATGGTAGTTTTCATTAAAAGGAACCAGTCACCTGTTTTGGGGCCAGTAAACTACCAGCATGTCATTATGCAGCAAGGGTTAAAGATCCCAAACCTGGCCAGAGTCATTGGTACAGTACGCATACATCTGATGCCACTGAATTTCATATATTTTATTTTTTGCGGGGAAGTTTTGGAACCTAAACCCCAGCTGCAAAACGGTAGGCTGGTGGTTCTGCGGTCCCAAACCAGGTGACAAGTTCCCTTTAGGGCCCGGACCACACTGCAACTTGTTCTCGACAGAAGTAGTAGCGGGAGGTTGCGGTCTGTTCTGAACTGCAGAAATGCAGTGCGCAAGATGCAATTGAAAAGAACTTGGATGTGACATTTCAGCCAACACTTCTCAAATCTACAGGTGGGTTGTCCCACTGTGCAGTAGCATTACCAGCTGCCACCTTCATGCCATGACGAGATGTAACCCGTGTTCAATCCAAGTTATGTCAAAATAATGATGCAGGGAAAGCACTGCCTGCATCAATATACAGATGCACCATATGACTACCCCTTCCTAGACACATCTGAGTAAGCAGCACTGCTTTGTAAGAATAAGTAGTAATCTCATACCAGTCAGGTACTATATGAGTGCCATCTTAACCATACCAACAAATCATACAAAAGCAGGTAGTAGCTCATATAACCCAGAAATAAACCTTGGCACCATGTTCCACGTGTGACTAAAACACATTACAAAAAAAAAATACATGCGTTTCTACTGCAGGTACAGCTGAAACATGTTGAAGGGATTGTCAGGATTCATGAAGAAACCAAGCAACACATGTGCTCCACCTGCAATAAAGAATAGATCATTACTGACCTGACGGATCCCACACTGCTGCTCCAGTAATCCTGGCCATCTTCTGTTTACCCGACTGCTGCAGTGACCTCATGATGACATGTGACTGCTGCAGCCAATCATTGGCCTCAACAGTGCACTGAAGAGGCCACTGATTGGCTGCAGTGGTCATATGTTGTCGATGTGACATCACTGCTGCAGCCAGGTAAACAGAGCCCTGCCGGGAGTGAACTGGAGCGATGGTGCAGGATCTGATCAATAAGTAATAATCTATTCTTTACTGCAAGGGAATCACGCGCGTGCTGTCCGATTTCCTCCTGAAACAGGACTACGGTACCTCTTTAAATCAACATGTTTCACCTGAGCAATTGCCGCATTGATTTAACAGGTTTCACCTGTAAAAATGGTGCTTTTTTTCATGATGTGTTTTTAAAAAGCAACATGTAAACCCAACCTATAGGGCTGCCTTTATACGATGCAGCCCTGACAGCAGGATCTAATTGCTGGGCCGCACCTGTAATTGTCAGCTGGCACCTGTGCACGCTATTTGCTGCCTGGGCTGCATTGGGTATGGGCAGCCTTACAGCTTTTACCTTTTGTTGATACCCTGTAACAAACGCGGCTGTGTGAATGCATGTCAGGTTGGGTTTATAGCCTCTCAATGTAAGCAATAATGTTTCCACTCATGGACAACAAGCAGAAGTATTGAAAATGGTGATGAATTTAAGTACAATGGGGGTCATTTATCAAATACCTGGGTCATTTATCAAAGACTTGCGCTGCTGGAGGATGCACTTAATTTATGATGTGGACTAGTAATTTGGTCGGGACAGATGGCCCCACCTCTGCCACAGCATAATAACACTGTGCGCCTACATTAAGGTGCACAGGCTTTCAAAAATTTGCAAACTGGGAGTTTCTGACATTTTTACACCAGTAAGGACTCATAACAAATGACCCCCAATGTATATTGTATATTAGAAAACTGAATAGCTTTTTCTAATCCAGAGATGCGGGCACATCATCCACTTCACTAGTATCATTAGGGAAATAAATATGGTTGACGTCCTTTTTGTACTATGTACTGACAGCTGGCAACTCCTGTAGCTTTCCCACTGGCGGTGCTGCTTACTCAGTAACTATCACAAGTGACTCGGTAACAGGTGCCATTTCTTTACACCCTGATAAGAGAGAAAAGTGCTCCGAAACAATGCTCATGTAAAGAAGCACTTGAGCACTAAAACTCAATTTTTGTAGAAAATATTAAAATCAGACGGATAATGATGAACCGATCAAAGTCATCCACACAGGGCACATATAGGGGTGTACGTATGGACATGTCTAGGAATAACATATACATATGACGGTGAAATATGACTAAACCAGAATTACCCAAACACTAAATGGGCACTGTATCCTAGGACTGGCACTTCCCATTTGTGTACGTACGAAACAAAAATCTGAGTGCAAAAAAAAAAAAAGAAAGTAGGACCTCACATAGTATAAGGCTGCAGTAAAGGTGTGACTTCATTGTACTCTAAAAAACCAATGGACAATCCCTGAGAGAGGGCAAATGTTGAAGAAGAGTTGAAAGTCATCATTAACTGTAAGCTGTGGACCAACACTCTTGTGCAAGTTTTCGGAGTCCTGAGGTGAAGAGAATTGTTTCATAAACCATTCTTTGTCCTTTTGGAAGAATATATTCAGCTTTTGACGAACATGAGATATAGCAGATAAGAAGGTGGGTTGTAAGAAATGGGCTTTAGAGGTATTCCACGTAGAAGGAAAAAAAAAAAAATGTTCAGATAGGGTACAGAGACTCATAACTGTGGACACACATAAGGTATGAGATTAGAGAGTCATAGAAATATGTATATAGTATAGTATTTGTATATAAAACAGAAACGTTATGGAAATCTGGAGGTAGACCACTGAGGAAGTACTGGATTCTGAAGATCCAGGACAGAGGAACCTGTATAATTCTGGAGATCCAAAACAGATTTGTTAAGAGAATTTTGGACATCCAATAGAAAGGCAGCCAAGAATGTTTAGAAAGGTAAAAGAGAGGAAATCTGGAAGTTTATCCTCGTATTGGTAACTGGTATTTGTTCTAATTATCTCAAATAAACCATCTTCAAACCACTTAGAAACAGAAGAAAAAAATCATAATATAAAAAAAGAGTTAAATGTAAGTTTGAAAAAATTAATTTCCCAAAGTGTTCCACATTAGCTGAAGCAAAGTGCTAACGTCCAGTGCAAGTAGTTTAAGGGGAGCTTGCTGGGCTTATAGCAGGGCTGGATGCATCGGAACGGCTGTAGTCGCTGACAGAGCCATTCCTGGAGCTGATACCACCTCGCCCTTTGAGCATGCTGGGCTGGAAGTTGGCATGGCGGCGGGCATGCTTAGTCAGGTGGTCACTACGCATGAAACGCTTTTCACAGATGGGGCAGCAGAACTTCTTCTCTCCAGTATGAGTGCGATAGTGTCTGGCGAGTTCATCGGACCTGGCAAATTTCTTGTTGCACTCTTCCCAACTGCACTCAAATGGCTTTTCACCTAAGAAAATAAGTAGAAAGACAGCATTAAGAAACACCATCAAACCACAAATTATATATGTAATATATATTTTTATATCCATAACCAGCTACAGAAACTGACTGTATTTCGAAAAAGTATTACATACAGGAATAGTACCCATTTAAGTGAATGCGCTAAGTCACCAAGAGCAGCAGCTACTTTTTCATTAGTGGCTTTTCTCAGGAATAGAGAGAGTCCCTAGCAGGTGATTCGAAGCAGGTGACCCCTCTATCTATGATAGCTGAATGCCCTTTTAGCTTACCTGGTGAAATTGCACCAGTAAGGCTTCCTTCCTACGCAAATTTGCTCAGAATTTTTTTTACTGCTAAGAAAATGCCATAAAAATCACTTGCACCTATGTGTGAATCCACCATAAATGTTTCCATGAAATGCCAATTAAAGGGGTTGCCCGGGTTCAGAGCTGAACCCGGACATACCCACATTTCACCCCTCCGGCCCCCCTGATATGAGCATTGGAGCAGGGCAAAGGCTTTTTTTTGTTTGTTTTTACACCGCTAGGTGAAGGCTTCACTCAGCAGGTTTCCGGTAATGTCACCGACTCCGAAAGGTGGGCTTTAGAGCTGCCCTAGCCGTTTTACAGGCTAGGGCAGCGCTAAAGCCGGCCCATTAGTGCTGTTGACGTCACCAGGCTCTCTGCTGGGTGACAGCCTTCGCCAAGCAGTCCCTATGGAGAGCCTGGTAAGTCACCGGATCGCCTAAAAAAGGCTTTGCCCCAAGGAGAGCATCGGAGCATGCATCGGGGCCTGCCTGGGTGAAAATGTGGGTTTGTCCAGGTTCAGCTCTGAACCCAAGCAACCCCTTTAAAGAGGACCTGTTGGCAGGTTTATCCTGCCGATTAACATGATACCTTTATTCTGAAAATCTGCTGCGCTGTTTCAGAGATATGGTAGTTTAATCAATATGCAAATAAGAGCTTCAGTGCCCCGAAGGGCAGGTCTTAGCCCTTGATGCACCTCAGCTCCTTCATTTCTTTTGACTGACAGGGCCAGGCATCATCATTGTGCTCTTACCAGGCCCTGTCATTTATTCTATAATTTGCAGTGGGGGAAATGGGATGTACAGCGCATGCGCAGATTATATGTGGAACTGCTGGGCCAGACAACAGCACAGTCAAGAGAAGTGGAGCAGCTGAGGTGCAGCGAGGGGCTAGGGTCACTGAAGCCCTGATTTGCATATCGAGTAAAACTCCTAGATTGATAGTACTTTTTTGTACCACTGTGCCCTCCAGCTCAGTGTCCGTTAAATAACCCACAAAGCTTCATAGCGTCGATCTAAAGACATACTAACGGGTTTACATTTCAACAGCTATACATTTACTCTGTATCTTTTTAACATACATTAAAGAGGCTGTCTGCAATTCTTTAGAAAGGACATGCAGTGGGATTTAAAAAATTGTAAAGAAGGCATACACCCCCTCTTCTGAAACTTAGTGGGACCCCACTAGTCTCGCCAACCACTGGGCACAGAGATGACCCACCTTGGCCAGTGACTGGCTAAGCAGAAATCTCCAGGGGTTTCTTGTGTGTCGAGACAGGGTCTGGAAGCAGACCCCCTTCCTGGCAACCCAAAAAGTTCTCTATTTGTTTCTCACATCTAAACAGAGCTTGCAAAAATTCACGACCTCATCTAGATGTATTGAAAGGATTTTCCACCTGCAAAAAAATGCAGAAATTTCTGCAATACATCTGGCGCCTGTTAACACACGCTTAAAGGGGTTATCTGATTTTTATTTATTTTTTAATAGCACTAGCGAGAGATTCCTTCGATCATATGCACAATGTACCGGATGTGATCCCGTAAGTGCCAGAGCATATAAGAACCGGGAGCGCAGTGCAGGCCCGGTAAACAACATTTAATAAGTACCAATAAAAAAGTTGTTTTTAAGGGGGGGGGACACATGAAATGAAAAAATAAAATAAAATCAGATAACCCCTTTAAGGGTGTGTTAACATGAGCCAGATTTATTGCAGAAATTTCTGCAAGTGGAAAATCCGTTCCATACATCTAGACGGGGTCGTATCTGCATAATGTGTATGAATTTTTGCAAGCTCTGTTTAGATGTGAGAAACAAATAGAGAACTTTTTGGGTTGCCAGGAATTTGAAATAAAAGTAAATAAATACTGGATAACCCCTTTACGTGGAGAAGATAAGTCCCCTCCACAGTATTATCAGTACTCAGGTTGAAGGACTGTGCCACAAGCAGCGATCTACTGTGCACGCACATTCGCACTGCACTACGTCATCATGTATTATATCATTAAAGTATGAATTGCCAGATTAAATAGAAGCGCTATATTTCTAGCTTTGGCGCTCATGTCATACCACAAGTATATAAGAACACACCTTAAGCAAACAATCTCGTCTGCTGACTGTACATTTTGCCCTTTTTAATGACCACCTTGGTATAACACCTAAGCAAACACATTATGCAGTCTTGGGTAACTCCTATCCGGTTCTCTTCAGTGACATTTGTAATCCTAGGTGAGATGCCAGGAAAGAAGAGAATGTGGCATTTAAGACTGCTATAGATAGCGTCGACTGTCTCTAGAAAAGGATGTGGTTTCAGCAGCTTTCTCTAGGTTTCCCCATATTAATAACTGTAATTACTGCAACTGAAAAAGACACAAAATCCAGAATGGTAATGGACACTTAACTGCCTTGTAGGGCCAGCTCAGCCGATACCTGCGCAGCACGGGGCACACACGTGAGCCCTTATTCACATGTCCGTGATGACATTTGTGACAAGACGGTCAGTGTGTCACCCATGACCATGTCCATGAAGGGTCCGTGGTGTCCATACTTTGCCCTCCGTTTGTCATGTTCACCACATGCACTAGTAGACAGTTTTTCCAGAACATCTCTAACCAATGGTCAGTGAAAACCACTGACAGAACACGGATGCCACCAGTCGTTACCACTAACCCATAGGCTCCAATAGGAGTGTTTGGTCCGCAACAAATGTACTTCATGTCCCTGTTATTGTGAATAAAATCCATGGATACGTGAGCTGCCCATGGGGAACACAGACGGCACACCATGAGTCACATGTCAATAGGGGTGCATTCACACGAACGTGCTGTGTTTGGCGGTCTGCAAATTGCGGTTCCACAACACACTGACACCAGCCAAAATGCGGATCCACACGGCCAGAGCTGTATAGAAAATGCCTATTCTTATGCGCTATATTTTTTGCAGACCTGTGGAACGGAACTACGGATACGGACAGCATATGGTGTGCTGTCTGAATCTTTTGCGGCCCCGTTGAAATTAATGGGTCCGCACCCATTCCACAAAATTCTGGAACATATGGTTGTGTGAATGAGCCCTAAAGCTACTTTTAACACAGTCAGTGTTTGGTTAGTGATTTCAAGATTTTTACCTGTTTTGTGTTTTTGAGCCGCACCTAGTTTTGTCTCACAATCACTAATGGAAATCACTGGGGTCTAGATAGTCCTTTCTGAAACGGCGGCAGCCCTGGACATGGAGGAGACTTTTGCAGAATCTTGACAACAGGAGATTTCTGAAGCTGGTGTAGAAGAAAACTGGCCCACAGCAAACAATCAGATTCCAGCCTTCATTTTCTGTTGCTACGGGCAACTAAGCCAGTTTTCCTTTACAGCAGTGTAGATAAATCTCCCCCAGTGAATGCACATAAGGCGGACACTATCCGGAGCTGCTGCACCTTTCAACTAAACTTTCCGTTTTTTCCACTTAGTGGGAATGGGTGTAACTCATAGACCATAGCAATTAGCGAGATTGCAGCGGTTTTTATCATCACTTCCAGTAGCCGTTCAGAAGCCATGAAATATACATTAAATGGTTTTCATGTATATTCCATTATCCATCTGACATAATGATGCCATAACTGTGTCAGGAAGATTTATTTCCCGGACATGCCCTGCGGCCAGACTACAGTGATATCATATTCAAACGCCATGGCAGCAGTAAAGAGTTAGCAACTCAATAATTAGCTCTCCCCTAGCCTTAGACAACTTCAGAAACAATAGCCGCTTATTTAGGCCTCATTGCATGACCATATGTATTCTGCAGTCCACGAACCGCTGTTCCGCAAACTATGGATACCGGCTGTGTGCATGCTGCATATTCCTAACAGAACTGACCATTCGTGTCCACAAAACAGACTAGAATAGGATATAATATATAATATGCCACACGCAGATGTCATCCGTGTACTGTCCGCATTTTTTTTTTGCGGACTAATAGAAATTAATGGGTCCATGTACGATGTGCAAAAATGCAGATCAGAGGTTGACCCAAACTACAGTTGTGTGCATGAGCCCTTAGGAGATTTCTTACTCAATTACGGTATGTACCAACAAGATGACTTGCTATGTTGCAGCACTACAGCATATTCGGCTAATGCACAGCTGTTATAGCGATAACAGCGCACTTTCATGAAAATCCACAGGTTACTTGCATCCCCCTTGTAATAACACATCTGGAGCATCTATTCTTAAGATGTGCCATTCCTTTATTATTCCTGATCGAAGTATGAATTAATTGCTAGCAGTTTGCAGTAAAGGTCCAGATGGGGATTACCAGTTGAGGGTGTGTCCCTGCACAGTCTACTATCCAGTTAATGCTGTCAGGGGCAGACTGTGCAGGGACACATCCCCAACTGGTAACATCCATCTGGACCTTCATTGCAAACTGCTGGTAATTTATTCATAACTTCTATCAGGAATAATAGATGCTCTAGAAAATGATTACTACAACAGGCATGTCGGGAGTGGTGAAAGGTCTTCTTTAAACAGGTAACGTGGCTGTATTTTCCAAAAATTAGCTTTTGTTGTTCCATTTCAGTTTGGAGGACATGTATCTACTGAATCTGTCTTCCCCGGAGAACATGTATGGAACATATAAGTCATTTTTGGCCACAAATAATCTGATTTTTAGGTTGCTACATGTTACATGTCAGATTGTCAGGATGCATGTTACCTAAACTGACACATTGAAGCAAAGTAAATCAGAAACAGAAAAGCAAACGCATAGCATCTGGACTGAATTTTGATCTATTCATTTCAATGGGTCTGCACACATGATTTTTCATGCATCGCCTTTGCGTTCAGGAAAAAAATAAATCGCAGCATGTTCTATATTGTGCATTTTTCACGCAGCTCTGACTCCATAGACGTGATCGGGACTTGTGTGAAAAACGGAAAGCATCTGGATGTAATGTGTGTTTCACTGATGCTTGCAAAGAGGTGTAGGTTGTTGCAGTTTTCCTGCATGCGTGTGAAAAACGCATGCAATCCGGATACAATCCTGATAGAAAAACGCAAACAATGAATGCAATCGCAGAAAAAAACCTGATTCAACTTGAGTGTAAAACCGTCCGTTTTTTCCTGAACAGATCCTGACACAATCCATATCGCCCGTGTGAACGAGTCCTAAGACAGCGATTTCCAGAAAGAAGATCTGCATCGAGCTGCCAAAAACTGTCGGGGTTTTATCAACAGCACAATTGTATGGCTTAAAAGTGAAGAAGTAAATGTTGTCCCAATTTGACACCACGTCAGCAAATTTTTTAAATAATTTAGTCCATATGCAACTTCAAAGAATGTGCAGAACATGTTTGCTTACTTCTCACCAGTTCAAGTGGCTACCAGGACCCTCCAGCAATCCTTTATCATGTATCAGGCGCTGGGGGAATTCTGGCAGATGGTCAGATGTGAGATAATATTAAAGCATTCTCTATAGCAGGGGAGTACAACCCGCAGGCCGCGTGCGGACCTCAGAGCCAAGGTTTGCGGTCCCCGTCCTGCTGGGCAGAGACACAGCTGATCGTGCGAGGAATCACTCGTTTGCCGGCTGATTTATATATTTTATCAGGATGAAAGATGTACAATTATAGTCAGCACATCGCCATGTGTAATCAGGGATGGGATACCGATAATTAATATAACTATAAGGCATCTTGCACACGACCGTATGTTTTTTGCGGTCCACAAAAAACGGATCCGCAAAAAATACGGATGACATCCGTGTGCATTTCACATTTTGCGGAACAGAACAGCTGGCCCCTAATAGAACAGTACTATGCTTGTCCGTTATGTGGACAATAATAGGACATGTTCTATTTTTTTGCGGAACGGAAATTCGGAAACGGAATGCACACGGAGTACCTTCCTTTTTTTTTTTTGCAAACCCATTGAAATGAATAGTTCTGTATACGGTCCGCAAAAAAAATGGAACGGAAACGGAATGAAAATACGTTCTTGTGCAAGAGGCCTAAGAAGGAGGAATGACTACTGAACACTCTGCTTATTATTTCCCTGAAGGTGTCCACCATGCATGTTTCCTCTGATGTCTTATATCACAAAAGATGCTCTTTACTCATGTTGTACATAAATTAGCTGTTTGAAGTCAAGAAGTCGGGGGACCTTCTTGCTTGGAGTCAAATCGCAGTGCCAAAATACTGCCCCTTCTGTAATAATTGGCATGCCCTAGCACAGACAACCTCATCACCAAACCACCTAAGAACTACTGCTGTGTTGCATCCCCGACACATGAGCGGTGTAGCTCTGAAGAAGTCTGGTGATGAGGTTGCATGTACTATACAGAGAAGGGGCAGGATTTGGGCAAGGACCCAGCAAGAAGGACCGCGGCGCCGTGAATCCAAACAGCTCATTTACATAGAAGACGAGTGGTGAATAAGGAGTATTTTCTGTAAAATAAGACATCAGAGGAAACATGCGAGGACACCTTTGGGCCATAGACTGTTAGGGCTCATGCACACGATTGTTTATACTTTGCGGCCCGCAAAACATGCATCCGCAAGAAATACGGATGACGTCCGTGTGAAATCCGTATTGCATCAGTTTTTTTGCGGATCCATTGTAATAATGCCTATCCTTGTCCACAAAACGGACAAGAATAGGACATGTTCTATATTTTTGGTGGAATGGCCACGCGGACATACGGAAACGGAACGTCACTTTGTTTTTGCAGACCCATTGAAGTGAATGGTTCCTCATATGGGCTGCAAAAAATTGGAACGGACATGGACAAAAAAAACCACTTTTGTGTGCATGAGCCCTTAAGGTAATCTGGGTGGTTTGGGGGGATGATATCCTGGTGACAGATTCCCTTTGAAGTGGTTGTCCCACCATTGAATATCATAATCATTGCATAGATCGTCCCAAATGAACAATGTTTGCCATTTACACATTGTTAAAAAAAAAACTATCCAATGAAGAATTATGACATTTACTTACAAAGTATGGCCCCACCTAGTGCTCAGAGTGTTTGGCAACTGTGGTCAACTCTTTAAAGGGGTATTCCCATCTCAGACATTAGGAAGATGGGTATAACCCTTTAAGGATAGTTTTACATGGTCATGTGAAGTCTGAGGAAAATGGTCCATGTGACAGCCACAATTCCCGGACCTACCATAGTACATCTGACCCCAAACTCACAGTATTATAGTGATTTCTGATTATGGGAGTTCCTGGCTGACTGCGGGACACTTTACTATGCATTGAGTACAGGACAGTAGACCCACGGTCAGGATGGAACTCACAGCATGATAAATCCCTTTGATGCTGTGAGTTCAGATCAGCTATGGCCAGTGGGGAAAATGTGGCCGTTACACTGACTTTGTCACAGATCACACACAGCCATCTGTGCCGTCATTAAAGAGGACCTTTCACCGATTCTGACACTGTGAACTAAGAATACAGATATGGAGAGCGGCGCCCGGGGATCTCACTGCACTTACTATTAATCCCGGGCGCCGCTCCGTTCTCCCGCTATGCCCTCCGGTATCTCCGGTCACAAGGTTATGGTAGGTGGAGTCTGCCCTTGTTCTGCTGTAGCGCTGGCCAATCGCATTGCAGAGCTCACAGCCTGGGAGAAAATAACCTCCCAGGCTGTGAGCTCTGCGCTGCGATTGGCCAGCGCTAGAGCAGAACAAGGGCAGACTCCGCCTACCATAACTTAGTGACTGAAATCTCCGCCTACCATAACTTAGTGGCCGTAGATACCGGAGGGCATAGCGGGAGAACGGAGCGGTGCCCAGGGATAATAGTAAGTGCAGTGAGATCCCCGGGCGCCGCGCTCCATGTCTGTATTCTTAGTTCACAGTGTCATATTCGGTGAAAGTTCCTCTTTAAGATTAAAGAAAATTGTCATATTAAACAGTATTGATGATTTGGGTATGTTTCACATACATGCATCCTCAACCTTATGAAAATGCATTACTCTTCGGTTACTGGAGCTGAAGCTCTTCAAACAGATGCATGCATATGTACTGTAGAAGTCATAACTCCAGTGACCTCGCTGTAGGGGGAGCCTAGTGAATACGCATTAATATGCCTCCTACTGTTTAACAGCATACTTTAATTGATGGTCTTTTGTGTCTCCTTGTAAAAGCACCTACAACGGGCTTGAAAGCTCTAAACTAAAGCTCTAGGAAAATATGGAAAACTGAAAAATTGGCCATAAAATGTAATACATATTATGATTTATGTAGAAACTAGCCATAGCTAGCATCTGTCTGGATCACCTCTCTAGAGCAGTAGTGAATTACAAAATATACACACTGGAAGTCATGGAAGCCAAATCTTTATGGAAAATTGTTTGTGAATTGTAATGCTGAAGATTACAAAAAAAAAAAAAAAACATTTAGCGAAAAAATAAACGGAATGGCAATTAAAGGGCTTTTTCGGGTTCTGTGAAATTTCTCATTCATCCTGGACTTATGGTAAATATCTGTAGAAGAGGTTTTCAAGTTTGAATGACTTATAAAAGGAATCTATGGCATTAAATACTGGTGACTCATGCTTCAGTCAGCATAATCTGCTTTCTTATTTAGTTTTCCTTTTGCTCTCACTGTCCTAACTTTTTGGAAACATGAACTTTGTCATCGACTTTCATTTTTAAAAGTGCCCCTGTTCTGTGTCATGTGACCCTTTCTTCTGGCTCAACTGATATCCTGTATACCAATCACCGGGCTAGGAGCTGATCGTTATAGCCCAGAACTTGGGATGTTACTAGTGATGTTTTGTTTTGGGACTGTGTATTGTCACTGCAGAGAATGTACATACAGTCTTCAGACACATTCGCTTTAAAAAAAAAGTTTTTCTCCATCATTCTGTACTCAATACCCCATACTTAATACCCCATAATGAGAAAGTGAAAACACAATGGGCCAGATTTATCATGACTCTGACAGCTCACTCCACTTTAACATATGGCTAAAGTCAGTTTTAGCCAAGTCAGATTTATGATCGGCCCTTTAAGACTGTAATAAATGTGGTTTGACGGTAGCAGTTTATCAGTCAGTAAGCAGCTTTACAAAAGTCGCACATCTTTACGAAAAAGTCGCATGTTCTATTAAAAAGTCTCATAAGATAAGCATGGTCCTCACTGGAGTGAAATTGCGACTTTTTAAATAGTCCCAATAGTAAATCTGTCTAGAGATTCATTTACATAAGAAAACACGGCCACTTTCAGAAAACTGGTGAGCATAGTGCAAAGCAGAAAAAAAGTCGCAAATTTGTGCGCAGTTTTAGCGTTTGGGACTTTTTCACTCCATTATTCTGACCTGAGCTAATGATAAATCTGGCCCAATGTTCTAAATATTTGCTAATATATTGAAAATAAAAAAAGAATTAAAATCTAGCATCAACGCAACTATTCAGACCTTTTCTCAGTTTTAGTTGAAACCCCAAGGAGCAATTATAGCCTCCAGTCTCCTTGGGTATAATGCACAAGGTTTGCACACCTGGATTTAAAGATTTTCTGCCATTCTTCTCTGCAGATCCTCTCAAGCTCTGTCAGATTGGATGGGGACAATCAATCGACAGCCATTTTAGCTCTTTCCAAAGAAAATATATTTATTCACTTAGCCTCTGTAAGCTTATTATATTCTCAAATCTTTGAATTCACATTAAGTCATTTCAAGTGGGTTAAGTAAGGGCTCTGGCTGGGCCACTCAAGGACATTTAAAGAGTTCAACACTCCTGTGTTGTCTTGGCTGTGTGCTTAGGGCCACTGTCTGGTTGAAAGGTAAACCTGAGGACCAGAGCACTGGATCAGGTTTTCATTAAGAATATATCTCTGTACTTTGCTCCATTCAGCTTTGTCTGAACCCTGACCAGTCTTTCTGTCCTAGCGGCTGTAAAACACCCCCAAAGCATGATGCTACCAAAACCATGCTTCACTGCAGTGATGGTATTGTGCAGGGCATGGTGTCCTCCAAACATATCGCTTAAAATTGAGGCCAAAAATCCTAATTTCATCAGACCAGGGAATCTATTTCTCATATTCTGAGAGTCCTTTAGGTGCTTTTCTGCAAACTTTCATGTGTCTTTTACTGAGAAGAGGCTTCTTTCTAGCAACTCTGCCATAACACCCAAATTGGTGTAGTGCTGCAGTGATGGTTGACTTTCTGCACGTTTCTCCCATCTGTGCACAGGATGTCTGGAGCTTAGTAAAAAAGTGACAATTGGGTTCTTGGTCATTTTTCTTACCAAAGCCCTTTTCCCTTAATGGCCTACTTTGGAGGAAGGGGGGGAAAGCAACTCTAGGAAGGGTCCTGGAACTTTCAGTGCAGCAGAAATTTTTTGTACCCTTCTCCAGCTTACAGCAAGCAAGCAAGGAATTATGGGCATGTAGTCTCAGCCTGAAGCTGGGTATATAATCAAGCCCAGTAATTGCACGTGAGCAATGAAAACAAATGGTATGCGGGCTACACAGACAGTGGGGTGTGATCTACACCAGTGTTGGCTACACTTAGAATAATAATCTTAATGTATATAGCGCCAACATATTCTTTAATGCTTTACAATTAGTCTTTGCTATGATCTCAGAAAACCCTTTAATAGTAACATCTGGTCTCCGAGCTCAACCCATGAAGCTTGCGAATCTCAAGATTTTCAGATAATGCAGAAGGGCAACAAAGACATGGGCCTGGCTGGTTTTTAAGTGCCATGCTGCTCCCATGAAGTGTGTGGTATTTTTATTGCACATTTTTTATGGTCTTGGAGCAGTGATTGATGTTCTTCACACATTTGCTTCATTTATGGAATGCTTTATTGTCGAGCTCAGCATATATCACGTGCTTAGCAGAATGCATGTAATCTCAGGCTTACTGTGAACTCTATTACTAAGTATATAAAATAAAAAAAGTAATTGTCACAGGGGCACAAGTCTCCTGGTGAAACCCCCTCCCAAAGGTTTACTTTATTGCTGAGTAGTTTGAATGCTAAAGGGCTTGTTCAGACAAGAGCCTGAGCGACACACAAGACACCACACTGGACAACACAAGAAAGTGAATACTTAACAGTATGTGTCTGGGGGGGAAAAAAAAAAACGCTATATATTACGTTTTTGAATACAATCTATTCACTGGCTCACTCTTCCCAGACTAAGGCTTCTTTCACATCTGCTCTTTCCCTTTCCGTCATAGGGTCTCAATAGCATAAGAAAACGATTCATTTTCAATGGGGACAAAACTGAACTGAACGAAACGGAGTGCACCAGAATGCATTCCGTTCCGTCTGGTTGCGCTCCCATCGCGAACAGAATAACGCTGCAAGCAGCGTTTTTTTTTGTCCGCGATGTGATGTTGAGCAAAACGGATCCGTCCTGACACACAATGTAAGTTAATGGGGTCCGATCCGTTTTCTCTGACACAATAGAAAACGGATCCGTCCCCCATTGACTTTCAACGGTGTTCATGACGGATCCGTCTTGGCTTTAGAAGACATAATACAGCCGGATCCGGTCAAGATGGATGCAGACGGTTGTATTATTGTAACAGAAGAGTTTTTGCAGATCCATGACGCTAGTGTGAAAGTAGCCTAAGGATAAGGGGGTGCTCTAATGTCTGACCGACCCACCGCCAGACAGGAATTTATAATGTTGTAGTAGGCACACCTCCACCTGTAATCACTTGGCTCAACCACTATATAAAACAAATACATTTATTTAAATAAAATGAAATATGGTAGCAGCGGTAGGGCCCTTGGTGTTAAAGTCAATTAATACAGTATATTAAAATAGGTCAAATGTATCACCATTAGACATATATTTAATGTCCTCCAGAGAGAATGTGTAGTCACTCATAAATGGAAGCTCATATTCCCACAATAATGAGTTCGGATCAGGTAAACCTGCAGTCGGGCTGTGACACATACAAGAAATACTGATGGAAAATATGGTCAGAGCACAGACATGTAAATCCAGTCTAATTGTGGGTCTAAATAAATAATTAAAGGGGTTGTCCAGCCCTTACTAAAGGTGCCACCAATTACCCAATGAGCCAGTGAAACGCTAGTTTGTCGGGTAATGTTCTCATTTGTGCAGGCACCTAAATCGTCGTTTGTCGGCAGCAGATTGTGCTGTGTATGTATGGGGACGTACGGTGGCAGTAGTGATCACTGTTCCCCATACTGTGGAGGAGATCACTGCCTGTAAATGCAGTGATCTCCTTCACTGACGATCAGGTGCTTACCGGGAAGGAAGGGTTCCCTGCTGAACTGTCTCGTGTAGAGACCTAAAGTGATGGCTAGGGCTGCAACGATTAATCGAAGTTATCGATAATATTCAAGGAAAAAATGTATATAAATTTGGTAATATAGATCAGTGTTTTCCAATCAGTGTGCCTCCAGCTGTTGCAAAACTACAACTCCCATCATGCCCGGATGAGGCACACTGGAGGCACACTGGTTGGGAAACACTGATATAGATAATCGACAAGTCATCAATTAGTGTTAAGTGTATAGAGAAGAAATAGCGTGCTCATAAAAACGATACCTTTATTATAAATTACTGTGATCACAGTAGGAGTCAAAAGACTTAACCAATCTTCTGTTAGGTCATGGTCACCATTTGAGCAGTTTTCTGCTCCATTTACCCATTAATTTATAATAAAGGTATAGTGCCATCCGCAGATCCCCTCCCCATAACAGTGCCATCCGCAGATCCCCCCTCCCCATAACAGTGCCATCCGCAGATCCCCCCTCCCCATAACAGTGCCACCCACAGATCCCCCTCCCCATAACAGTGCCATCCGCAGATCCCCTCCCCATAACAGTGCCATCTGCAGATCCCCCCTCCCCATAAGTGCCATCCGCAGATCCCCTCCCCATAACAGTGCCATCCGCAGATCCCCCCCATAACAGTGCCATCCACAGATCCCCTCCCCATAACAGTGTCATCCACAGATCCCCAATAAACAGTGTGTCATCCACAGATCCCCAATAAACAGTGTGTCATCCACAGATCCCCCATAACAGTGCCATCTACGGATCACCCCATAACAGCGCCATCCACAGATCCCCCATAATAGTGTCATCCATAGATCCCCCATAACAGTGCCATCTACGGATCACCCCATAACAGCGCCATCCATAGATCCCCCATAACAGCGCCATCCACAGATCCCCCATAATAGTGTCATCCACAGATCCCCATAACAGTGTCATCCCCAGAACCCCCATAACTTATCTTTTTTACATTGTAATCCAAAATCTTAATAATTATGTAACTCCTACATTTGTTTTTAATATGGCCTTTGAACATAATTTTTCAAGTAAAATCATGTAAACCCCTTTTTTTTGTCATTTTGGTGTTTTTTCCCCTATTAATTGATGAAATTATCGACAACTAATCAATTATTCAAATAATTGTTAGCTGCAGCCTTAGTGATGGCCCATGTCCAGGATAAGCCACCGGTAGCTGATCAGCGGGGGTCTGACACGGTGCATCCCTGTCAACCAGCAGTTCAGGTGGTATTGGCGCTGGAATTACACAGCTTAGGCTACTTTTACTTCTTTATCCCAAGCCTAGGTGTCAACATTGCCTGGATGTGAGATCACCACTGCGAGTCTATGTTGGCAGTGCTGCTTCTACAACGCTGCCCTGCAAACAATCCAGACCACAAGGGAGTTAACTTTATTACTAGCCGATAACTTTTTTTTTTTGAGGAGGGGTAGGACTAGGGATAAAAACTATTTGTACAGAACAGGGAAAAAAAAAAAAAAGAAACTCTCTAACTTGCTGAACTAGCAGTATTACAGAGTGATGGACATATAGTATCAACAAAGCTACGCCTGCTCTGGATCTGTGGCTCCCTCTCTACACAAGTGAGGAGGGTTTTTTTTTCTTTCTGTGGGGGAAAGGGCTACACAGACAGATGGGACAGTCCGAATAACTGCAGAAGGTGGGGGAGGGTTATACAGACAAGGGTGGGGTACCTTTCCTCTAAAAGCGAAAAGCTTCAACCAAGAATGAAAAAAAAACAACAAGCTGCTGTCTGATTTCAGCCCCGGGACTGTGGTTTGCATAAGTGAGTCAATGGCCTGTCAACAGGCGCCTTATTGTGCAAAACCTTCAAGGAACATGACTAACAATATAAATGTTTAAAGAGTATTTTGCATACGTGATAGCAGTTTCAGCAGCTGCTTCTTGAGGGTGGTGTCAACTGTGTCTTTTTTTGTGTGTGTGTTTTTTGTGTGCTCTTTTTACTGGTGTTTTTTAATGCAAGAAAAAGCCAGCAGTTGGCTTTGAAGTTTACGAAAATTATTAAATGCATTACAAAAGTGTGTGTTTTTTTTTCATTGGTGTTTTCTTTCACTTTCTTTATGTTTTTGGGTCAATTATGTTTTTAAGTCGTAGCATGCTCTGGGTGTGGCTTTTTTTTTGCATGATCTTCTGGTGTTTTTGTCTATAGACCTAACACTGTTTTTTTTTTTTTTTGCCAAAATTATTGCTTCGCGAAGTCTTGCAAGATTTTGCATAATAACTTCAGGAATGAATTTGTACTGTAAAAAAATATTTCCCAAACTCTGGTTCGGTTCCAAGTGGTACCTTGGATCCAAACCCGAGTTCGGGAAATGTTTTTTAACAGTACAAATTAATTTATGAAGTTATTGCGCAAAGTCTCAAAGCAATAACTTCGGCTCATCGGAGCCAATACATTCTAATACCGTACTGAGATCCTGCTCCGTACAGTATTGGAACAAAGTTTTATGCAAATTGACTTAGAATGTTTCATCCGAAGTCGATTCGGTCATCCCCATATATGACAGATCACTTTTTTTTATCTTTTTTTTTTTTTTTTTGGCGGTTAGAGTTAGGAGATGTTCACACATAGCAGATTTGTTGCAGAAATTTCCGGAGCTCAAAATCGGTTTCATTTATGTGAATGATGCTTCTAGCCCCATACAGATGAATGGAACAGACGCATACATTTCTTCATACATTAATTTGTACTGTTAAAAACCATTTCCCGAACTCGGGTTTGATTCCAATGTACCACTTGGAACTGAACCCGAGTTCGGGAAATGTTTTTTTACAAATTAATTTCTGAAGTTATTATAAAAAGTCTTGCGAGACTTCGCGAAGCAATAACTTTGGCTCATCGGAGACAATACATTCTAATACTGTACGGAGCTTCTGATCCGTACAGTATTAGAACAAAGTTTTATGCAAATCGATTCGGTCATCCCTAATTATGACAGATCACTCTTTTTTTTTTTTGGTGTGAGATGTTCACACATAGCAGATTTGTTGCAGAAATTTCTGGGGCTCAAAATCGGTTTCATTCATGTGAATGACGCTTCTAGCCCCATACAGATGAATGGAACAGACGCATACGTTTCTGCAACAAATTTACCACGTATGAAGATGTTTTTTAAGAGTTCTGATCTTCACTTTCATTTACAGAAATGATGACACGAGCAGCAAAAGCCTTTACAAGATACTTATAATATAAGATTCTGTTGGGATACCATGCCAAAAGGCAAAATAATGTTTCTTCAAGACGACGTGGCTTATTTGTTTGCATAAATCAGGAAAGACACGTTCATATCAGACGTGGTTAACCAAGCTGGAATTGAAGTTCTTCTTGTATGTAATCATTTTGTCCGTAAGACCACCCTATACAGAGCATGTCTTCCTAACACAGAACGGTTATCTGTATTCCATGTTTGCATTGCAGCATATCGCCTACAGTCACAGCACAGGCTGATTTATTGAGCAGGCAATTATTGGGAGGGAACTGTTCCTTCCTGATAACTGCCTCCTCTTCAGTTGAGGTGTAGAGCTGCATTTACATGAAGCAATCACCTCCACTGTATGGGGATGAGTGATGGGTACTGCCAACCCTCGTCCTCATACAGATTTGTTGTTTCTGGGCTGCAGATCCCTGTTCACACAGCACAATCTGCTGCCCACAAATGATGATTGAGGTGTAGCATGTAAGATCATTTCACCTGATGACCTAAGGTTTTGCTCGTTCATCGGGTCATCCGCTGTTGTCACCCGTTGATTTCGGCACCTTATATTCTAATTAGCTGACTTGGTTATACTAGGCGGAGACTGGAGCGGTTCTCTTCTCCCTGGCTGTGAGCGCATTCAATCAGAGCGCACCGCTCATAGCCAGGGAGGAGTTTATTCTCCAAGGCTATGAGCGGTGTGCTCTGATAAGACCCTATAAGGTAAGACCCTAATTAGACTAGGGTTAAACAGATGAAAGGTCCTCTTTGAGTAAAGAACACTGAGTAACAGATCAGTTTTCTCCAGTAAAAAATTCAATGTTAAAATTTACTATACACTTTGCAATCAGTTGCTTCATTCTAGAGAAAAGGTACTTTAAATCCATATGCAAATAAGCAGAGAGGTGCACCGAGGGCGGGTCCAACCCGATGTGTGCACCACTGCTCCTCCTACTTCCTCTGCCAGCCCCGTCTCCTTCTTGATTGACAGGGTCAAGAAAGATGACCTTACAGAAACCTGGACCTGTCAATCAGAAAGGAAAAGGCAGGGCATTGAGTAGCTTTGGCGCACCTTAGGTCACTTAAAGAGTTAGAATTTATGTAAATAATGAAAATCAGACATCATACAGTACATGACAATCTCTGACAAAGCTAGAACCAGCCCTGTCCCTGACATGGATCCAGAGATCTCCTCATTCATTATTCTCTTCAGCCTGGCAGCTCAGGGGACATGTCCTTTCTGCTGTAGCTCTTTCCCTGTCACAGCTTCTAACAGAACATAAGGCTGGTGGGCAGTCGAAGATTAAATTGAGCACGTTCAACCAGCTCAGTGAGATGTACAAAAAACAAGGAAAAGAACAAACAGCAGGTGGCGCTACCCAGATACATTTTAATGAATAGCTCACTGGTTATACTAAATTATTAATTAGGTGCAATTATAAAAGTATTTAGATCCAGGTGCTGATCTGACAAATGTAGAATATGCTTCATGACAACCCCTTTCAACTGCGCATTTGTATATGGTCTAGAAATACGATTTTTCTAAATGAAGGCAACAGATCTCCGAGTGAAAAGCAGTGGTGCACCTAGCCTTTCTGCTGCCCGAGACAAAAACGGAAATGGCGCCCCTCCCTCTCCAACTGCCAATTTCTTAACTTAACCCCTTCCCTTCAGACCATGGCCCTTCAGCTGCCCCTCTCTAGCCCCTGGCCTCATTAGTGGTGCAGCCCTGAGTGAAAGTTTTCTTTATTTCTTTAATCAGCAAATTTCCTAGAAAGCAGAAGAAGGCAAAATGGAGGTTTGAATAAGAATCTACATATTTTATGGCAAATATTTCTTATATTTACAGGCCCATTAGCCAACAAGCATCCCTTGCTTTCTGGAAACGTAAGGGTTTTTCCGATTGTGGCAGAATGTGTTCCCTATAGTGAACTAAACGCCGTTTAGTTCATGGAAACTAGACGGGGCTTCTCTAGAACAGCTGTTGGGTCGCATTGACTACTGCTGCATGGTAAATAGCGCACATTTGTAGGAATAATCATTGCCAGATGGGGCAGTTATAGAACCATGGAGAATGGCAGGAGTAATGCCTGCTATTTTCTACAGTATTTTGCCTATGTGACATGGTTGTTAACAATTAGTTTCTCTGCTTGTAGAAATTACATTTCAGCAGATTATACAAGCAGTCTATACATAAGGCAAGCGGAGGGCTTGTTTTCACCATCCTAATGAATGCCACATGTCCTGGTATCAGATGGCTGCTACGAAAGGCCTGTGCTCATACCCAGAATAATAACAATGAAGTGGCTTTTATTTTATAGTCTTACCTAATCTACCCGCTGAGATATATGTCAGTATAGATGGACCTCTGACATTTACCAGACGTTGCTACCTCCTTGACCTTATTTTAACTCTACTATAATAATCACCTCCTGCTCCATGGCTCCGCGGCCAGTACTAATACAAGGCGAGGCATTACTCACTGCAGAGTACCTGAATCAAGGAAGATCCTGCTTGATGAAAGTTTACCTTATTTTTTTAAAGGCTCTGGATTAAAGGGGCTGTCCAAGACCTATCCTCAGAATAGGTCATGAATATTAAATCGGTAGGGGTCCAACTCCTGGCACCTACATTGATCAGCTGTTTGAACAGGCTGCAGCAGTTGGATGAGCGTGGCAGCCTCTTCATTGTATACAATGCACAGCGCCATCCACTGCATAACGGTTTTGTTTGGTATTACAACAGTGGCAACTTTTTCCAGCTGAATAGTGGGGGTGCCGGGCTCAGAAACAGCCTATGTGCGCTCCCATGGTCCCAGTGAACAGAGAGGCCGGCACTTTTTCCAATAGTGGGCAAGCACGACCACCACTGCTGGATTGCAGGGTGGTCGTAACCATGGAAATGAGCAGTGTATAATGTGATGGGAAAATGAATCCACAGCAAAGGAGGTAGTATGAACAATCACAATATATTAGTAAGTTCCTTGTGTTAAGTTTCTCTACATGATAAATGCCACTGACTGAAGTGACACAACCCTTTAAATCCCAGATAACCCCTTTCAGACTTTTTGTCGTGAAACAGATAGTAACATCCTTGTGTAACTCGTTTATTGTGGCACAGCTAAAGATCAGTACCTTACATATAGAAGAGGCAATACTATTCAGTCAGTGCACACCCCAGAAATATGGCACCCGCAGGGGCCAAATGGAGCCCACGTAATCCACAGATTTACAAGCATTTTACCACTGAAAAGCTTACACTAAGAGACCACTGTACTGCTGGACTACTGTTAACCCAGAAGACTCCACTGCTTCCGTATCTCCCATAGACTTGCATAGAGCAGGCCACATGCATGGCTGGCCATGACACCATACAACTCCAAGGTTGTCCCCAGGAGAAGGCAGCAGGGTATGTGACCCCCAGGGGGTTGCAATAATCTTCACCCCATCTAGTACTAAAAGTTTGATACTTGTGGTTAGTTACGCCTAACTTCACAAATTTGCTTTTAGGTGTATATACGATTTCTGAAGAATATATCTGTACCCACCTCATAAAGACATCACAACCCTGACTGATTACCAGGTTGATTTCTCAAGTTTCCTTAAAATGGGTCAACAGCCAGAGAAACCTAAGAATTTGAGTGAAACCAAGGCTATAATAATCCAGGAGAAGGAAGTGCAATTGCAGCCTCAAGCTGACACATATATTTCCAGTGTGCTATAAGTGAGTAGGCCATTATAAAAAGCTCTGGCATGTTTCACCCCCTTACTCCTAGCAAAACGTGACATCTGCAATTTGTGAAGAGAGCAGGACATGTCTGGACTGCACGCTCTTCCCCGTACTCAACGTTTGTTTAGTCTTTGTGGTAGGCAGGTAGACTTGTTTTCTTTGAGTTTCGGTTATGCAATTTTATGAAATATTGCCCAACTTAGCCTTTTGTTCTTAGATAAAACATTGCCCTTTGAGTATTTTACTGCTTTGTATTCACGTCATGCAGTGTAATACAGAATTAACAGCCCAGCTGTATACTTTTTCTATATTTTTTTTTTACAAAGAAACGTTCTCCTGTCTCATGAGGTACAGTAATGACAAAGCCAATTTTACGTATTTTATTATTTTTTAAAGGGATTTGTCCAGGGCTGTGGAGTCTAGAGTCTTAGAGTCTGAGCCTGTAAAATGTACTGACTCCAACTCCAGCTTCAAAATAAAAATACTAAATAGGATACATTATTAACCCTTTCATGGTTGTCATATGGATATATACGTCAGTGTCCCCCAGAGGGCTTTTAATGACCTCTTGAGGGACATATTATGTAGCAAAAAAGTATATACTAAAAACAACTACCGTAAAAACAAATGTAATAAAATACAGATATAAGAAAAAATGCCCACGCAAACTAAAAACATTGCCATAGTCCTGTGCAGGCAAAATATATATTATATATCAAAACAACCAATACCAAATAGGGAACCCATTCTAATAATTTATTTTTGTGTCAGTTTGTCTGTTCAAAAATAAAAAGCTATAGTTTGAAAATAGGACCCTTTAAAACATTCTTTTACAGATTTCCACAAATTAAACCGAAAAATGAAAAAAAAAATTATCAAAAAAAAAAATAATGACTAAAAAGCCCCAGATTTCACGTAAAGAAATACAGCAAAAATTAACAAAAAAAGTGTCTGGTCATTAAGGCTTTTTAGGCCTGTTTATGAAATGGTTAATATTGTATACTTAATTTATGATTTTTTTTTAATTATTATTTGTATATTTAATTTCACATGAACTTAGTAAAGTTTAGAAACTTTGATCATATAAATACGTTATGTTCTGTCAATCTAAAACTGCCACGTTAAAGCCGAATTTCTCCGTTCCCATTGTGCTGCTATAAATACTATGACCTTCCAACTTTTAAAAGCAAATAGTAGCCGGAGTAATAAGTCAGTGTAATAGGTTATTTATTATTTTCTTTTTAAATGTGCTAAAGCAAACCTACATTTAGATCAACGTACCCCAAGTCAGGAACATAGAGAGACATTATTATGGGATTGTCTCACCTTTTCAGTTCAGGGCTGCCTCTGTTTGCTAGCCCTGAACTTCCTGCCACTTTTGGGGGTAGTGAATAAAAGTCCTAAAAGTCTGATTGATGGCAAGGAGAGGTAGGAGGTCGAGCCTTCAAGCTCCAGAGGCTGCTAATGCACAATGCACCGATAAGGATCTGCCCTGGCTGTGTAGAACAGCTCTGGACCTGCTGTGCATACCCTAGAGCTGTTCTACACAAATTACCAGCACACAGGCACGCATGCGCAGCAACTCTCATCCCAGCCACCAGAGAAACTGAAGCAATCTCCTACAGTGTGCATGTGCCAGGATGGGCCAGGACAAGACCTGTTGCGCATGTATGTCTATGTGCGCTCCTGAGATCCCAGCCACCAGAGAAGCCAGAGTGATCTTTTACAGTGTGCATGCACCAGGATGGGTCGGGACAAGACCTGCTGCACATGTGTGCCTATGTGCGCTCCCGCAATCCTGGCCACCAGAGAAGCCAGAGTGATCTTTTACAGTGTGCATGCACCAGAATGGGTCGGGTCAAGACCTGCTGCACATGTGTGCCTATGTGCGCTCCCGCAATCCTGGCCACCAGAGAAGCCAGAGTGATCTTTTAAAATGTGCATGCACTAGGATGGGTCGGGACAAGACCTGCCGCACGTGCGTGCCTATGTGCGCTCCCGCAATCCTGGCCACCAGAGAAGCCAGAGTGATCTCTTACAGTGTGCATGCACCAGGATGGGTCGGGACAAGACCTGCTGCACATAACCAATCTTATCTGATGATAGATGATTGGACTAAACACAGTAAAGCAGGCCCCTTGGATATAATGAAGACATTAGAAAGTGACTTATTTTAACGTTTTAGACGGTGTAAAAGCCATTTGATGGGGTCAGACAAACCCTTTAACATTGAGCTCCATATATGTCAAATATTTTTCTTAATATTCATATATTACATTGTATGTAACGTATATGTTTGTTTCCTTATGCAGAGGCCAGATCAGGCTCTTGAAAATCCAGTAATGCTACAGGACTGGGAACAGAATGTGGACAACACGAGTCACTCCTCTACTACACGTACGTTCATTAAAGGTATCCACGTAGCTGCAGCTATGGGAGACACATAAAACTAATTCAGAAAGTATGTCTTGACGTGTCTGCCACAATGCAGCTCATTATCTGTTCTCCTTAGGCTCCTCTCTATATCTCAGATGTTAAATATATATTAGGATTTGTTCGTTTTGGCCATATGACACCAACATCTGTGGTGAAATTGTGGTTTTCCTTCCCAAAATCTACCCTTTGAGCTTAGCAGGTGTAAAGTGCCAACTTCCAGACAGCCCAGCTGTTTAAATAAAACGCTATAATATTGGAACGGGGTGGAAAACCGGGTTCATGTAAGGTAAACCTTTAGTCGTTTCTTTGATTTCCATGGCTTATTTCCTTTGGCTCAGAACAATATCGGGGTCTTTACATTAAGGCAAATGTTGTTGCAGAGAATGCTGCCAAATGTTACTCGAGCCTTTCTCAATGGAGTCTGTGTGTGTAAAAAGATGTATTTTTGAGGTAAAATAAAACCTAAACAACTGCTAAAGAAATCAAACCAATCTTTAGGTATGTCTGAAATCTGTGGGTAAAGAAAGAAAAAGACAAGTATACACGCACACCTAGAAACACGCTCCATCCATGTATACGGAAAAAAAATATTGCATTATCTGCCACCCAACGGATTAATAAAATTGTATAAAAACAAGCAAACCTGGATTTATAAATTTAAAAAGATTTTTATTGGTTTTCCTCCTTTTTGACAATTTTGTTTTGAATATATGCCAAATTGATGAAGCATATGCAACGGTTTCAATGGAAAAAGAATTGGCACTTTATGGTTGGTCAGATCAGGATTTTGGAAAATAGAATAGAAAATACTATTTATTTAGTGTTATTTTGCTTCAGCGTGTATGCTATAAAACTAGCTCTTACACAAAATTTACATACGGAAATTTTGTAAATGTAGGAAACGTCCAGTAAAAAGAAAGAGAACGTATTACCGTGTAGATTTATACTTCTTATAAAATCCCATTGTCTGCCTACAACTGATTGTTTCACATTAATACCGGTATGTGGTGTTTTATAACTTTTCTTGCTTCCACAAAGAGGTGTCTCCCAGAGAAAGAAATGGATGGATATGCTATTCTCCCTTGTTGTGTTCACAGGTTTGTTTGACTCCTAGGGAGCCACTTCCACAAGGTGGCGCAAGTGAGATAGTTCTCTTTATCTGGGAGATCCCTCTTTATTTTCCCATGGAGCATTGCCACTAAGGCCCCTTTCACACGAGCGAGTTTTCCGCCCTGGTGCAATGCGTGACATGAACGCACTGAATCCTGACCCATTCATTTCAATGGGTCTGTGTACATGAGCGTTTTTTTTCACGCATCTGTTCTGCGTTGCGTAAAAAACGCAGAATGTTCTATATTCTGCGTTTTTCACGCAGTCCTGGCCCCATAGAAGTGAATGGGGCTACAGTGAAAAACGCATTGCATCAGGAAGCAAGTGCGGATGCAATGCGTTTTTTCACTGATGGTTGCTAGGAGATGTTTGTAAACCTTCCGTTTTTTTATCACGCGCGTGAAAAACGCATCAAATCGTATTGCACTCCCGCGGAAAAAACTGAACGCAATAGCAGACAAACCTGAATGAACTTGCTTGCAAAATGGTGCGAGTTTCCCTGAACGCACCCTGACCTAATCCGTCACGCTCGTGTGAAAGAGGCCTAAGGCTCCTTCCACAGCTGTTCAGTTTGCCACGTATACCATATATGACTGACAAATATGAGACCCAACTCTTGGACAAGCAATTATCCCTTTCCCGCCTCACCTCATGCCCTTTTTACACTATAAAAAACACCAATCACAATTACAAATCCAAACTTAAGGGGAATCAAACAGTTTGCATAGACACATAGCTGCGGTTCGCCTAATTAAATGCTGTTTGTCTTGATCTGAGGCTCCGTTCTCAAGTTATGATACTTTTTCCTAATATTTAAAGTAGGTCTCTGCTGCAATGAGGGCGTCAGTGTTGCTCTTGTTGCACCCAAGCTCCACTCATTTCTGTGGCCAGAACCCCCCTGGCTGCTTTGCCACTGCCTGGCCATGTCCATCAAAGTAGCCAGGGAGGGGCTGGCCACAGAAAGGAGTGGAGCATGGGTACAAGAGCAACGGTGACGCCCTCTTTGCACCTAATTTGCATATTTTAAAAGTATCATAACTCGAGAATGGAGCCTCGGATCAAATAAGAAGAACGTCACTTTGATGTGGTGAACCACAGCTATGTGTCCATGCAAGCAGTTGGGTAGAGCAGTAGCTGGTAACAGACTCCTTTTTAATGTTTTTTCTGGTTTTCTTTATATAAGGAGTAATCACTGTACTTTATAATGAAGACGTCTACAACTCTCTAGTGTATTTTGTTTTTTAAAGGGTTTGTCCGGGAGAGGAAACTAAATTCCATAAGGGCAAAACAAAAAAAAACGTTATATGACAGACACCAACGCCACCCGAAAGAACCCCACTGACTATAATGCTATTCATCATTCTGCCAGACAAAATTGTGCATTTCTCCCAGATGAGAGCCTAGTCTTAAACCTTATTCACACGTCAGTGTTTGGTCAGTGATTTCCATCAGTGATTGTGAACCAAAATCAGGATTGGAGTCTACAGAGACAACCTGTTCTGTGTTTAGAGCCGCATCTGCTTCTGGCTCACAATCACTGATGGAAATCACTGACCAAACACTGACGTGTGAATGAGGCATTAGGCCTCCCTCATACACGCACCTTTCTCTTGTTTTCTTTGCAGGCTGCTGTGAATTTCAATCATTTTCATTGGATTTTTACAAACTATTTTGTGATGCTTTTTCTATTCACTGCACTTGCTAAATGTATTCACTATTGGCTTTCATGTAAAATCTTTAAATTTTGGGTCAATTTTTATATATTTTTTTTATGCAGGAAAAAGCTGTGAAAAATAAAAGTACCCCTAGTATACGGCCACACAAGGCCGTCTTGTGGATTTCACCTCATGAACTGCAAAGGGTTAAATCTGCAGTGGGTAGCCGCAGAACGCATTGTCTCCGTACCACAAGTCAATTTACATTTTTTTCTTAATATCTCCCCCACTTTGCTGGTACTACAAAGCCGAAGCATATCTGTCCCATGTGGAGGTACCATTACTATGATATTATCCTGACTTTGATGCACAGCCATATAATCTATGGTGTCTAGGCATTGTAGTAAAAGTTTAGCTTGGCCTTCTGCCAATTGCCGTCAGTGCGGGGGAGAGATTTCTTATCTACCAGCCAGATACAAAACATCTTAATTATTCAGAAACGGGAGAAGGAGAAGACGTGGGAGATAAATAGCTGGTATCCAGAAAATGATCGAACGATAAGATGGAAGATTTTCTGTTTAATTTATTTAGGCTCTTTTCATACCGCTTTTGCATCGTACATTATCGTTCATTATCGGGAATGAACATTACTACTCATTCCCGATAATTGACCCATGTAAAGGTCCCACTGGTTACCCGATGAATGAGAAAACGCTCTTTCATCTGGTGAAATCATTGTTTATGTGGACATCTAATCATTTCTGGGCAGGAGATTGCGCTCACAATGAATCTGTATGATTCGGGCGATGGCAGTAGCCATTATTCATCCCCATGCAGTGGAGGTGATGGCTGCTCCTTTCTCCACTGACAAGCAGGCAGTTATTGGGAAGAGACGGTTCCGTCCCGATAACTGCCTGCTTGGTCAGCACGTGTCAATGCGGCTTTACTGTATGCACTGGGAAAGTGCCCGAAGCGTACATTACAAATGCCTATGCAGGCAATAGAAACCTATCTTGGCCCGGGTTAAATTAATACTTCACTTTTATTAGACAGATCGTTAAAAAGTATCACTAGTGATTGTGATTCACATCTGAAGAAACACAGACAAAACACAAAATAAACTGCTGAGGTATTAAAAACACAGTTATGGCCCACCACGAAAGATGCTATATGTCATCAATTGGAGGCGATATGGAAGATCACTAACTCCAATGAAAAGGAGAACAGCAGAACCACTACCATATACCCACAAGGAGTGATGTTAGTAAGTGCCGGCAAGACTTGATTGGTATTGACAAATGTCAATAGTGAGAGACTGATGTCATCATACCACTTATATATTAATGGGCTGTTTGCCAGTCTATTTGCCAGCACACAAGGCACTTGTCATATGTGCCCTGGACTAAAAAGTGTAAGGTCCTGCTAGTGCCAAGGAAATTCCTGTGAAACGAACCCAGCCACTAGTATTTGTTGGCTGGGTGCGTTACCACGTCTCTGAATGCTATTGCCAACACAGTTAGTTAGCAACAATAAGCGACAATTCGCACATTGCCTGCATAGGCATTTGTAAAACGTGTATGATTAACCTTGCCCTGGTTGGTCCTGTATTTATGGATCAAAGCGTACATTAAACACACCCTTAGGCCCTCATTATACCAACAGAGGTCAAAACAGTGGGTTCTTTTAGCCTCCGATTGGTAGTATCCACTACGGTTTTATGTTTTTTAATGTAGTACTGTGCAGTATACATTCTTTTAACATAAGCACCTATGGGTAACTGAGTGGCATCCACTAAATGCATGTACCCTAGGTCTCTATAGGGAAATAGTCTCAATGGAAACCTCAGACGCAGCGTGGAAAGAGATTTGCTCTTTTGGATTGTAATCAGAAAGATTATCAAAAGAGAGGATGTGGCTCTCCAGCTGTTGGAAAACTACAACTCCCAGCAGCCACAGGTTGCAGTCCACTTCCACAGAGTTGCTAGCATTTTTTCTTGGACGAAGAATGTATGACGTCTCCTAGACTTATTTGCAGAATAATGTAATTTTTCTAGAATGAATATCTGGTATTTTGCAGCATTATTTATTTAGCAAGGCCACATATATTGCCAACTTTCAAACTCCATGATACATATGGTCTTTTGAGGCACAGTGGCTTCTTTGTTCAGGAGCTATGTAAACTGACATTGTGCATTAACGTCTATGTGACAGGCTGCAAACAAAGGTAGCTGCTTTCAGATTGTGTAAATGCATGGGACTGAAGGGAAGATTCATTGAAACGCGCTAGCAAAGGATAAATGTTTGAGTTCTCAATCAAGACTCTGAATTCTTTCCTTACAAAAGGCTCTACTTGAGAACTCCCCTGACCGAACCTAATCTGACACACAGGCAACTACAGGCTAGGGGCATGTCTACATTACTCCAGAAGGCATAAACCAAAGATAGGTTACACCATTAAAAGCGAGAAAAAAATAAATAAATCGCACAAACCCCTCAAAAGGGCTAGCTCAGCAACATAACAAGACCTACAACAAAACACAGACTCAATAGCTATAAGATATAATTTTATTAGAGTATATTAAAAAACATACAAAAAGAGATGACAAACGTAAAAATACTGAGTGCGGTACACCCCTGGGAGAAGAGGAGGGAACACTATAAGTAACCTACTGAATGGGCATCCATACATATAAAGTGCAAGGTGCTATACTAGTAACTAGTAAAGCCCTATCACAAATCAGAGGCAGTATTCCTACCCTACCAATAAGTAGATGACCCGTCGCCGGAACTGCCTGGACGGAAACGGATGCATTTGTGAGACAAATGACAAATGCATTGCAATACCGGATCCGTCTTTCCGGTCGTCATCCGAAAAAACTGATCCGGTATTTTCTTTTTCTCAAATTTTTAAAGGTCTGTGCATGCGCAAATCGGGAAAACAGATCCGGTTTTCCAGAACACTTAGTACCAGATCTGGCATTAATACACTTCAATGTAAATTAATGCCGGATCCGGCAAGTGATCAGTATTTTTGGCCCGCGAGAAAACTGCAGCGTGCTGCGGTATTTTCTCCGGCCAAAAAAACGTAAGAGGGACTGAACTGATGCATGCTGAACGGAATGCTCTCAATTCAGAATGCATTAGGATAAAACTGATCAGTTTTTTTCCGGTATTGAGCCCCCTGTGATGGAACTCAATACCGGAAAAGAAAAACGCTAGTGTGAAAGTACCCTAAGCCATATCTATGCGCCATGGTTTGGCAGCGTACGGTTTAACTGCAAATGAAAAGGGATGCAGAAATATGCACGACTCAGCTAAAAACTTTATTTTTGGAAGATTGGGTAACTCCAGCAAAATGGTGGGCTTTAGCAGAGAATATCTGTCACTCATCCCCTAACACTTTTATTTGTTCAAGTTTGAAAGATTTTAGGAAATTACCCTTCAGCTGTTATGTATATGGTGGGTAGGAGCAGTTTATGGGGCGGAAAGGGTGGATTTTTCCTCCAGAGTGGAATTTATAAGCTAGGCGTAGTTTTATACTTTCGTTGCTCACACGGTTTTATTCCCATCACGGGCATGTTGCCATTGAGATCATATTTTGCTGCCAATGTCATACATGTTATCCGAAACAGGGTGATGTCTCCAATCTGTTATAGTTTTGGAGGGTCTGCTGTTTTAAAAAAAAACGTATATAGGCTTTCTGACTGTGTTTGCCACTTCTTTTAATTTATTAGTAATTTGCTCCAGAATTTTTAACATAATGAAAGAGCAAAAGTCCAATTACATGGTCCAATACCAGGCCAATAATGAGCGCTGAACGACGATATGCTCAGCGCTCAAAAGGGGATGAACAACTGATATTCTGATCATACGTCCCCCATTCGCTTTGCAGATTGTTGTCAGCATATGCCTTGTTCCCCCTGTATGCTGCTCACAAACAAGGATTTTTGGTGCCTAAACGTTAATGCAATCACCCAGCAGTCGGGCAATTGACGGTACAATTATCGGGAACGAGCGTTTGTTCTTGATCCTCGGCCCGTGTAAAAGGTCCCTAAGAAAAGATTATGGAGAAAAGAAGTTAAATCATGTTAACTGTGCCCAGGAGTGGACTGGCAACTTAAAGTGGCTCTGAAAAACAAACCAAAAGTGGCCCCATGTGTTGGCAGGTCCAAATTGACAGAAGGCAGGGCAACACATGTAGACAACAGAGGGCGGTGAGGACAGCAACATCATAGTACAGCGCAAAATACCGCCCGCCTCCACAGAACCAAATACCACAGTGCAGCTGAAAATACTGCTGCCCCTGCTGCAGTATTCGACTGTATCGCCATCCTGAGGACAGTGATACAGTTGAGATCAGGAGGGCACCTAAGGCCGCTGGCCAGGTGCTTCACTATTTGATACTCCTAGCATTAATGCTGAGAGAATTAGATCGTTATGTAGCTGGCCACCGGCAGTAAGGAGTGCTCAGGCGCCCACCAGGTAAGGTCTATGTCCAGAACACGGATATCTGTGAGATCCTACAAACCATATAGATGTGAGGAGGGATGAGCAAATTGATTCTAATTGATTAGTCTCATCAACAGGAGTTCACCTGTGAGACACTGTCCCCAATGGTGAAGAAACACTCACCTGTCAACCCTGTTGATTGACAGAGCCAGATATCTTGCCCGGCGCTGACAGTTTAGGCCTTGCACCGCTGCTCCAAGTAGCAACGCAGGCGCTGAAGTTCAAATTGGGCTTTGGAAGCAGCATCAAGGCATGTGCTGCTACCGGGAAGTGTAGCAGCACATGCACAGTTGCTACTCTAGTTGTCAAATTTGAGCTTTGGTGCCTGCGTTGCTACTTGGAGATTGTCAGGGCCAGGCAAGATGTCCAGCCCTGTCAAACTTGCGTTAGGTGGGCGCTTCTTCACCTTATGGAGACAGCCCCTCACAGGTGAAGGGCTCCTGGTAATGACACGTTAGAAGCAATTCACTCAACCCTTGACATGAGCTGAAAAAATGACACAATACAGGGTAATGTCTGGGGGGAAAAAATAAAATAAGATATATGACTGGTAGACGCATACATGGTTACTGTGTATACAGTGTGTGTACACGGGGGTTATTTAGTACCTTTGAAGCCCAGACAAGCGTTTGTAAAGGAGGTGAAATAGCTCCAGGTAACAGTCCCTGGCCAGGTGCCATTATCACATGCATTCTATGTGGGCTTTCCGCTTAGGCTGTGACATATTGCACACAATCACAACATAATGTCAGAGATGATTACACAGTGCAGGAATTCATTGTACGACTAGACGCCTGACTGAGTCCTTAATATGAAAGGAGTGCAAAGGTCAATTAAAGGGGATAAGTAACAAACTAGTCTGATGAAGTACCGGTACCATCAATTATCTGTCAAGTTTCACTTACTTTAAAAGATTAACTTTAAAGGCAGCTGCTTTACTATGTTACGTATTAATTCCTGTGAAACAGAAAACACATCTACAGCTCTATATATGAAATGCTGGAACTTGTGATTCCAATAGATTTTCATTATATTAACGGTAAAACCTGGCGTGTGGGTTAGGCTACTTTCACACTAGCGTTCGTCGGTCCGCTCGTGAGCTCCATTTGAAGGAGCTCACGAGCGGACCCGAACGCCTCCGTCCAGCCCTGATGCAGTCTGAATGGATGCGGATCCGTTCAGACTTACAATGTAAGTCAATGGGAACGGATCCGCTTGAAGATGTCACCATATGGCTCAATCTTCAAGCGGATCCGTCCCCCATTGACTTTACATTGAAAGTCTGAACGGATCCGCGCAGGCTACTTGCGCACTTGCGAAATTTTTTAAAGTTATTAATGCAGATGGATCCGTACTGAACGGAGCCTCAGTCTGCATTTATATGATCGGATCCGTTCAGAACGGATCCGATCAAGCGCAAGTGTGAAAGTAGCCTTAGTCGCAAACTATTAGAGGGGTTTTCCAGGAATGGATATGTAACGCCCAGAGTGGCATTACCATCTTTTGCGCCTCCCTACTATCTCCTACAGTTAATTCTGTGTCATCATGTGTATTTATTGCCAGATCCTACATATTGTGTATTTGTATTTCTGTGTAATGTACCTGGTTTACCAGCAGATGGCAGCAGTTATGGCAGAGTTAGTTTGCCTGGAATGGAACCTTCTATCCATTCTGGCCCTCTCTAGAGAGCGAGGAGTTTAGTTAGTCTAGAGGATCCCCTCTATGGGGTAAGAAGCAGGCCCTCATCCCTGCTGGATGGGCCCTGCCAAGGTCAGTAGAGCACCATCAGCTCTGCTGGAACAAGAGAGAAAAGCAAAAAGCCTCATAAGTCAGAAATAAAGGTTAACTGGATAAAGGACAAAGAGAAAGATATAGACAGAGTCAGACTTCAGAAAGCTAAGTACAGCAGAGAGGAAACGTTTCCATTTAATCCTATTAGCACAGCAGAGCTAAAGAGTGACAGCTATAGCAGAGCAGAATGTGTTTGCCTGCCAGAAGTTAAGCCAAAGCCTGCTGGCGACCAAGTTAAAGTTGAAAGATTGTTCCCTGATGCAAGTTTATTCAAGTAAAACTGCTGTTCAACGTTATACAAAGTCTGGACTCCATTTCTTTCTCCATTCCCTTCATCAACAATTCCCTTTTCTGCAACAGAAAACCACACCTGGGGTTCCAGCGTATCCAGGTACTAGCACCGTGAGAGATGCACAGCCACACCTAAAGGGACATTATAGGCCACCCTTACACCGCTCTGACATTCCTACACCTGGGTACCAGCATCACCATCTACTTAGGGGGACTCTGACATTAAAAGGGACCCCTAGTGTGTGCCTCATCAAGTCTGTCGCAGATAATCATGACCTATCCTTTTTTCCATCAGCATTATACACTGCTGACTTCTAGGAATTATGACCACCCTGCAATCCAGAAGTGATGGTCGTGCTTGCACACTATACGAAAAAGCGCGGGTCTCTCTGGTGGCCGGGACCATGGAAGTGCACATAGGCAAACATGTGCAGCAGCTCCTGTCGCAGCCATCTTGTATCTGCGCTGCAATGGTGGTCGTAATCCCTGGATATGAGCAGTATAAAATGTGATGGAAAAATGAATGCAGACAGCAAAAGAGGCAATACGGACAATCACAAGGCATTAGTAAGTGCCTGGTATTAACTTTCGCTACATGATAAATGCCACTTGCTGAAGTGAGACAACCCCTTCAGGCTACCCTGTTGTGCCAAGTATCATACTGCAGGATGCCAGGTCTTGTTTCTCTGTGTACCTCCATATTAAGACTATTACAGAAATGAACAAGCAGCTCTTGTACAATTCGGTTACAATTCACAATGTGATGCTGAAATCGAGTTACTTCAGAAAGTAAGATAATGGAATGTTTGCAGAGTAGCAGAGCGCCGGGCGTGTGTGAAGGCTTCATTGTTTCCAAATAAGCACTCTAGGGAAATTTATAAGTGTTCGGCAAGGGTTCATAAAGACGTGTCCTCGAATAACCCGCCAGCAGTGCGCAGGGCTAGACTCGAGAACTTCTCTGTATTTAAAGGAGATTTCCATATATACTGTATATTTGATTTACACAAAATGTGAAAGTGCAGAACAAAATGATAGATGGCGACAAGTTGTACCTTAAAGGGAACCAGTCATCACCTTTATGCTGCCGATACTAACGGCAGAATAAAGTAGAGACAGGTGAGTTGATTTCAGCGTTCTGTCATTTATAAGTTAAAAGTAAGAGGTTGCTGAGAACCAACATCACAATCATTGCAGACTGGGCCTGGAAAAGAGTCCCGGCCACCTGAGAAGAGTCCTGGTTATTCATGAGCTCCTGCCCACCTGCTGATGGCTGACAGGCTTCTTCCTAGTTTTCTCCCTTTCTCTCTAGGTGAGAACTGCCAATCATCAGCAGATGGGTGAGAGCAGGAGATTAGGAATAACCAGGACTCTTCTCAGGTAGATGTGACTCTTTATAAGGCCTGGTCTGCAATGATTATGATGCTGGTTCTCAGCAACCACTTACTTTTAGCTGATGAGTGACACACCGCTGAAATCAGCATTTCTGTCACTAATTTATGCTGCCCTCAGTGAGGTCCGCATAAAGTTGATGACAGGTTCCCTTTAAAGGGAGTCTGTCACCACATTTTAGCATGTTAGACCGTTAAAATAGGGTTATGTGATCCAGCCAGAACATAAAAACGGTACCTTTGTGGTAGAAAACGGACTTTTCAATTTGCAGAAAACGAACTTATAAGATTATCTTCTGAGCCCTCTCAAGTGCCCAGGGCGGTCTCTCAATCCTCGGAGCCCCAGGCAGGCACCTCCTAAACGGCTGATAACTCCGCCCTCCGTGCGCCTCTGCCCGCCCGTTTACTCCCCTCCCCTGTCCCTTTCCACTGCGGCAGTGCGGTACAAATCGTAGCGGGCGCATGCGCAATGCGATGCCCGCTCCTGGCAGGGCATCGCAATACCTATTGCGCATGCGCCCGCTACGATTTGTACCGCACTGCCGCAGTGGAAAGGGACAGGGGAGGGGAGTAAACGGGCGGGCAGAGGCGCACGGATGTATGCTGTTTGCTGTATTTTTACATGCCCCTTTTGAGGCAAGTCTTCTGTGCTGTCTGCATAGAGGTCCTGTCAATACGATGGCCGCTGATGGAAGGTCATGTGACCAGAAACATCACTCAGCCTCCTCCATTCAAAGGCCCCTTGCACACAAACGTATTTTCATTAAGTATCCGTTACGTTTTATTTGCAGACCGTATACGGAACCATTGATTACAGGTACTCCGTGTGCATTCCGTTTCCGTATTTCCGTTCCACAAAAAAAATAGAACATGTCCTATTATTGTCCCCATTACAGACAAGGCTAGTACTGTTCTATCCGGGGCCAGCTGTTCCGTTCCGCAAAATACGGAACCCCCTTGTTCACTTTGGGGGCCCTTATTCTAGAAAAAGGGACCCACACCTATCTGACACAGATGGCATATTCTAGCTTTATGCCACTGATCTCTGTGAGATGGGCCAACCCTTTTAATTCCTGTAAAACCCCTTAAAAATTGTGAACACCTACAAAGTAAAAAAATCCAACACAAGTAAATATATCTTAGGGTGCATTCACATGACCGTAAGTATTTTGCGGACCGCACATGGCCGGCGCGATATTGAGAATGCCTATTCTTGTCCGCAACCGTGGACAAGAATAGGACATGCTCCATATCTTTTGCGGGGCCACGGAACGGAACAACGTGTACTGTCCGCATCTTTTGCGGCCCCATTGAAATGAATAGGTCCGCACCTGTTCCGCAAAATTGCAGAACAGATGCGGATCCATTCATACGGTCGTGTGAATGCACCCTTAGACAGATTGGAGGAGATTTATTAAAACTGGTGTAAAGTAGAACTGGCTCAGTCACCCATAACAACCAATCAGATTCCCCCTTTCATTTTTCAGAGCTCCTTTTGAAAATGAAAGGATCAAATCTGATTGGTTGCCATGGGCGACTAAGCCAGTTTTTCTTAGCAATTGTTTCAACAGTGTACAAAAATAAATAAAAAAATACATTAAATTAAACTGTACTTCTACAGTAATGAATAGGAATCACCCCCCAAAAAACACAGTAAACCAGACATGGGGCTTGTTTCATTTTTTATGTCTGTTCTAGGAAATGTTCCTCCGTCTGTTCTCTATAGAGAAGCACATGTAATACTTGTACACGTGGTTTATTACAGGACTGTGTATTTTCCTATCAGATAACAGGTAAATGACTGATTCATACAGAATACATGTGGTGCTGGGATGGGCTGCTAAACATCCAGACTTTAGGAGAGTTGCCGACTCCCAAGAAATGTTAGACTTGCTATATATCATGCCAAACGCTACAAGGGGCAACAATCATTTTCTGTGACACATATTACGGTCTCTCAGGCACATTTGCGGTCTGTGGTTTACCGAGGACATAGATTTTTCCTATAATGATGTAGAACATGTGGAGAAATTGATGGGGAACAGTCAGGACTGTACATTTTACCCGGTAGTACAATTTATGATACAATTGTTCAGGCCCCCCAGAGCGTTTTGCTTGGGGGACACATGGGGGCAATGACACCATTAATATGTGTTTTTTTTGTATGGTTTTGCATGTTTTCTCTCCTCCCCACCCCCTCCTTTTTTCTTGTTTTCCCACTTTTTTATTTCAGGTTTTATGAAGGGGTTAAGTCCTGTCAGAATCAGCTGGTTTTATCTGGTCTTACATGAACCTTGGATGACATGCAGGGATCCACTCTGATTCGTGCAGCTGGTTGCTGGGGGAGATTTCTGGACAGCTGATTGGTGTGGATGCCAGCGGCGGGAAAGTTTAGTCCTTAAAATGAGGGTTTCGGCGGCGCTTCTGGGCCAGTTTTATCAAGACCGGATCGTCGCCCCGCCCTCCCTCCCTATTCTTTTGCTTATGTCGCTTTGCTTTATTAGAGGGGCTGTATCACTCAGCTAATGCTGAGTGGATTTCGGTAATTATTAGAATTTTGGTTATTTATTTATTTATGAATTTTGAAGTATTATTTATTAATTTATTTACCCTTAATAAAGCATTGCGGCCATTTTTATTCCATCACAAAGTGTCATGTCATTATTTTTAGTATTTATTTTAGGATAAGCTAAGTCAGAAATGGGTCATTTGCCTTCATGGGTTTATTTGTGATATGGTGGAATAAAATGTTCTACTTTCAGTTACACACAAAGTCTACGTTCCCCGTACAGAGCCTGTGAGCAAATGGGAACACAACTGCTTGTCTTATTGGATTTGCACTGGAAAATCGGATCGGTATAAAAAGAGCGGCTGTGCCCAATACCAGGAGACTTCCTAACAGGCCCAGGGCAATGAGTAAGGGGGCATTTATGCATCATTTTTGAGTGGTTTGCCATGAATTGTTGATTTTTGAAACAGTGCTATTTTGTAAAGCCCACAGTAAAAAAAAAAAAAAAAAAACTCAAATACACCCTATATCACTGTCAAGCAAATGTTTTTGTGTGTATTTATCTATATTGTATATGCAGGGAGTGCAGAATTATTAGGCAAGTTGTATTTTTGAGGATTAATTTTATTATTGAACAACAACCATGTTCTCAATGAACCCAAAAAACTCATTAATATCAAAGCTGAATATTTTTGGAAGTAGTTTTTAGTTTGTTTTTAGTTTTAGCTATTTTAGGGGGATATCTGTGTGTGCAGGTGACTATTACTGTGCATAATTATTAGGCAACTTAACAAAAAACAAATATATACCCATTTCAATTATTTATTTTTACCAGTGAAACCAATATAACATCTCAACATCCACAAATATACATTTCTGACATTCAAAAACAAAACAAAAACAAATCAGTGACCAATATAGCTACCTTTCTTTTCAAGGACACTCAAAAGCCTGCCATCCATGGATTCGGTCAGTGTTTTGATCTGTTCACCATCAACATTGCGTGCAGCAGCAACCACAGCCTCCCAGACACTGTTCAGAGAGGTGTACCGTTTTCCCTCCTTGTATATCTCACATTTGATGATGGACCACAGGTTCTCAATGGGGTTCAGATCAGGTGAACAAGGAGGCCATGTCATTAGATTTTCTTCTTTTATACCCTTTCTTGCCAGCCACGCTGTGGAGTACTTGGACGCGTGTGATGGAGCATTGTCCTGCATGAAAATCATGTTTTTCTTACCTTGCAGACTTCTTCCTGTACCACTGCTTGAAGAAGGTGTCTTCCAGAAACTGGCAGTAGGACTGGGAGTTGAGCTTGACTCCATCCTCAACCCAAAAAGGCCCCACAAGCTCATTTTGATGATACCAGCCCAAACCAGTACTCCACCTCCACCTTGCTGGCGTCTGAGTCGGACTGGAGCTCTCTGCCCTTTACCAATCCAGCCATCTGGCCCATCAAGACTCACTCTCATTTCATCAGTCCATAAAACCTTAGAAAAATCAGTCTTGAGATATTTCTTGGCCCAGTCTTGACGTTTCAGCTTGTGTGTCTTGTTCAGTGGTGGTAGTCTTTCAGCCTTTCTTACCTTGGCCATGTCTCTGAGTATTGCACACCTTGTGCTTTTGGGCACTCCAGTGATGTTGCAGCTCTGAAATATGGCCAAACTGGTGGCAAGTGGCATCTTGGCAGCTGCACGCTTGACTTTTCTCAGTTCATGGGCAGTTATTTTGCGCCTTGGTTTTTCCATACGCTTCTTGCGACCCTGTTGACTATTTTGAATGAAACGCTTGATTGTTCGACGATCACGCTTCAGAAGCTTTGCAATTTTAAGAGTGCTGCATCCCTCTGCAAGATATCTCACTATTTTTGACTTTTCTGAGCCTGTCAAGTCCTTCTTTTGACCCATTTTGCCAAAGGAAAGGAAGTTGCCTAATAATTATGCACACCTGATATAGGGTGTTGATGTCATTAGACCACACCCCTTCTCATTACAGAGATGCACATCACCTAATATGCTTAATTGGTAGTAGGCTTTCGAGCCTATACAGCTTGGAGTAAGACAACATGCATAAAGAGGATGATGTGGTCAAAATACTCATTTGCCTAATAATTCTGCACGTAGTGTACTTTGCTCTATGGCAAATGAGTGTAAACTTGATACCTGAAATAATCAAACCAATAACAGTATGCATATAGATAAGGCTACTTTCACATCTGCGGTTTCCCTTTCCGCTATTGACATCTGTCATAGGATCTCAATAGCGGTCATAACGCTTCCGTTTTGTCCCCATTCATTGTCAATGGGGACAAAACTGAACTGAAGGAAACGGAGTGCACCAGAATGCATTCCGTTCCGTTTGGGGGAGTCCCATTCGCGGACAGAATCATTTTGTCCGTGATGTGGTGTGGAGCAAAATGGGTCCGTCATGACTCACAATGTAAGTCAATGGGGACGGATCAGTTTTCTCGGACACAATAGAAAACGGATCTGTCCCCCATTGACTTACAATGGTTTTAGTGCTGGATCCGTCGTGGCTTTTTTAGTGATAATACAACCGGATCCGTTCAGAACGGATGCAGACGGTTGTATTATCATGACGAAATGTTTTTGCTGATCCATGACGGATCCAACAAAAACGCTGGTGTGATAGTAGCCTAGTCCTTCACTTTGGTCTGAAAAATCAGAGCTTGGCAATTGCACTGTAACATTAAATTCTACCAGTAAATTAGAGAACATCAAGGTGTCATTCCAGCCACACATGGATACGGCTTGCAGAACCCCTCTGGAGAGGTGGTCTTGATACAGATAAAAGAGGGGGTTTAATCAAGCAAGGCTCCCCTTTATTAGGCTATTGTGTCCATGATTCATACAAAAAGTGTTTATTTCAACTTGTGGGACTTAATTGCTTCCGTAAGAAAAAGAAAGAAGCGGGGGGAAAAACTAAAAAACTAGATGTAACAAGGCTTAATGCAACTTTCTTTCCTGTAAGGAAGCATTGAAGTCAGCCCTGAGTCACAGGTGTATTGTGATTTTACTTATTGAATCATATGGGCTTTGAGACACCTAGTCCCAGGACCAGGCACATCTGTATGATCCTTCATTTCCCCTGCAGTGATACTGCTAGGTGCCAGGGACCTGCCTTCCTTAAAGGGGTTGTCTCACTTCAAAAAATACCATTTATAATGTAGAGGAAGGTAATACAAACCACTTACTAATGTATTGTTATTATCCATATTTTCTACTTTGCTGGCTGGATTCATTTTTCCATCACATTATACACTGCTCGTTTCCATGGTTACGATCAGCCTGTAATCCAGCAGCGGTGGCCGTGCCTGCGCAATATAGGAAAAAGTAGAGGTCTCTTTGGTGGCTGGGACTGCGGGGGTGCCCATAGTTCAGCACTTTTTCCTATAGTGTGCAAACATGACCGCTGCTGGATTGAAGGGTGGTCATAGCCATAGCAACGAGCAGTGTATAATGTGATGGAAAAATGAATCCAGCCAGGGAAGGAAGCAACATGGACAATCATAATACATTAGTAACTACTTTGTATTAACTTTCTCTACATGATAAATGCTATTTGCTGAAGTGAGAAAACCCCTTTAACAGCAATTCTTTAATATAAGATTGGTCATTTCTAGAGAACCTGACACACTGAACATGGTGTCTGATCTGTAGGCAGCATGTTATAGAGAATGAGCAGCTAAGCAGAGTGAAACTGCATTTAGTTCTATAGGAAACGATTCAGTAAAAGTTAATCTATTTAAATCTCTGCTCTTTCGGTGTATCTGCGGATGGCCACTTCCTGCTTTGCAGTGCTCTGATGGCTCTATCTATAGCCCTCATCTCTGAGCTCCTGACAGATCATAAACACTCATTTAAACTGAATTCTTATCAAACCAATAGGAATTTAGCTATAATGAGTGTGTATAAGCGGTCAGGAAAGTACATGTAAGGGGGCTGCCACACATTCAGGTTTTATGATTCAGTTTTTAAATCCAAAACCAGGAGTGGATTGAAAAAAAGTGGACAAGTTGTATATTTGCTTCAAAAACAGCATGGAAAAACCTAAACATGTGGCAGCACCCTTACATGTACTTTCCAGAAAGCGTATACATTCTTATTAGCTGGAAGAGTGATTATGAGCAGTCAGGAGTTCAGAGGTAAGGGTTACAAATCAAGCTGTCAGAGCCATTCTCTGCAACAAATTCACTAAGAAGGGGGCAGCAATAGTCTGCAGAAGCACTGAAAGGGAAGGCTGTAGAGAAAAAAAAACTATTTAAAAAAAATATATATTTAGCTAAAGACCATTTGAAAAATGATGATGAGCAGAATGAATAATGAAAAAAATATCCATAGCCTTTAAATGCATAAAATACAAATTATACGGAATCTTTTCACAAGAATATTTTCCATAAAATATATACAGTATGCAGCATGACCAGATATTACTGCTTCTACATGTCAGGTTCCCTTTAAAAGCTATAATGTATTATTATGTTGCAAAATGTACACACTTTTACTTTCTGAATAGTTCACCACACAAACTTTTAGTTCATTTAATAAGGGCCCTAATTTCATGGCATGGTACAAATGATGTTACCAGAACACAATTTTCTCATTATATCAGGGTTACCCCATGAACCGCACCCAGCGATGGAAAGAAAATTGGAGGAAACAGCTGTTTTCAGTTAACTGCGGTAAGATTGAGAAGCCCTGTACACACGACCTTGATACAGTTTTCACTTTATTTTGCCTCTTATTTCAATGTATGCGCTAAGTGACTTGTGTACAGACTCCTAGCATCCAGCAAAGGGTCTGCTGGAGGCAAACAGATGTGGTGGTCTGCTGGAATCTTCTGTATGGATATCAGTTTAGATACTGGACAGCAGAACACAACAAATTTCTCGCTGGAATCCTATTTCAGCAATTTTCTGCATTTCTTCTACTTAGTGACACACCTATACTACTGTATATTCATCTCTTAGGCATGTAAAAGGGATTTACAACTTTTTCTGTGTGAGACAGGACATCTTGGACCTTTACCCTTAGGCCTAGTTCACACTTCAGTGATTTGCTCAGTGATTTTCTTCAGTGATTGTGAGCCAAAACCAGGAGTGGAAAATACACAGAGATAAGGTACAATGTTTTTGACCCACTCCTGGTTTTGGCTCACAATCACTGATCAAATAACTGAAGTGTGAATTCGGCCTTATAACGTTTGTGTTTATACAAGGGCTGGAAGGAAACCTGGTCATCATAGCAATGAGATTATTGGTCCTGGTAACATAGTAGATATATATAAGTATATAAGGTCGAAAAAGGACATTTGTCCATCCAGTTCGGCCTGTCATCCTGCTATTCAGAATGCTATTATTTTCCCTTATAACCATGTTATAAGGGAAAATAATACAGTGAATAGACTGTCACCTAGCAACCATGCGTGAAAATCGCACCGCATCCGCACTTGCTTGCGGATGCTTGCGATTTTCACTCAGCCCCATTCACTTCTATGGGGCCTGCGTTGCGTGATAAACGCACAATATAGAGCATGCTGCGATTTTCACACAACGCATAAGTGATGCGTGAAAATCACAGCTCATGTGCACAGCCCCATAGAAATGAATGGGTCCAGATTCAGTACGGGTGCAATGCGTTCACCTACCGCATTGCACCCGCGCGGAAATCTCGCCCGTGTGAACTCAGCCTAAGTGGCTTACTCCCCTCTCCCCACTACGATCACATCCATGCGTGGCCAAGCCAAGTAATTGTTTGTCTGAGCTATTGAAGGTGTATGGGCATCTTAAAGGGGTTGTCAGACCTAGGAGCCAACAACTTTAATGGTGGTACCCTGTGCCCAACTAAAAAAAAAATTAGCTCAGTCCCACCAATTCTGTTCTGCTGCCCCATTCCTGGCTCCCGTCGGACTGGAAGTAGTTGGCTTCTGTGATAGCTACCGTCAGTGGTCACCTGTGCTAAAACGGCATGTCAATTCTAGTGATATGTCATTCTAGCAAATGTGACCAATGAGGTCAGCGATCGGCTGGCGAGGTCACGGGACCAGACTACTTCCAGTCTGAGTTACCAGAAGCGGTCGGCAACGGGGCGGCTGAGGGAGTACAGCAGTACTGCAGACATGTGAGTTGTTGTTTTTTTTCAATTGGGCACAGATTACCAGCACAAGCATAGTCACCTAGGCAGAACAACACCTTTAAAGGGAATCTGTCAGTACAATCTTGGACTATTATCTGAAGTAATACACGCGTAGCAGTGCAGAAAAGGAGTCCAGGTCGCCATGTTTTATTTTTCCACTGCCCCCATTCCCTCGCTAAAAAACTCAAAGCTACACTTACATACAGTCAGGACTGCAGTGTTGTACCAACATAATGGAGAAGATATGTATGCACAGTGGTCCTGACAATGTATTTCAGTGCAGCTTTAAATGATGGGAGGAGGGAAACAAGAAAATAAAAAATAATGATCTGGACTCCTTATCTGCACTACTACTTATGTATTACCTCAGATCAGGGATGGCCAACCTGTGGCTTTCCAGATGTTGTAAAACTACAACTCCCACCATGCCCTGCTGTAGGCTGATAGCTGTGCAGGCATGCTGGGAGTTGTAGTTTTGCAATAGCTGGAGAGCCTCAGGTTGGCCATCCCTACCTCAGATAATAGTCCAAGATCTGATGACAGAATTCCTTCAAGATTTGTCCGGTCCTCCTTTATCTATATAGAAAAAGCCATGTGGCCCGGGATTTATCAAATACAACATTTTTATTTCTGAATCTGTGTTTGATTACGTTATTATTGTGTTGGTATTTATTACTAGATCCTTGTTGTTTGCTGTCGACATGCCCTTGAATAAGACATATGTATGTAATGCTGCAAAAAAACGCTCATTCCTTTGCAGGCTTGGCATATCCAAGTATCTCGCAGAAGGCCCAATGACTTAATGGTTACCATGCAATAAGAGCTCCAAATATTAGGCACCTCATTTTTCAGCATATTCGCTACCTGGAGTCTACTTTAGGTCTAGGTTAAATATTACTAGAGAAGCTAACATTGGCTTTACCATACTGGGCGCTAGGCTTTTATTTAGAACCTTATGTTACAGCTTTTAGTTGTACTGCCTCCATTGTGGTTTCTGACCATCTGTCTGTATGTACTAAACTGCTAAATTCACACACTCGGAGCTGAAAAGAAGATTCACAATCCGGAATGGACAGTGTGAAACGGTAAATGCTCTTCAAGCCATCAATTATTCACTGTGACATTTATGATAAATCACTGCTAATGAATTTTAATGAAATATTTTGTTCATTGTCTTTGCAATCTAAATAATGGCCTGCACTAAAAACCACCAAATTAATAAATCTTCCTTGTATTGCTTTTGGAACCATTAGATTTAAGCTATCACTACCATTTCTAAAAAATTATGTTTTTTTTTTTGTTTTTTTTTACCTGCTGTACCCTAATATTAATTGCTGGCTAATAAGAAATCATAAAACACTCTACAAACATTTACCATGCTGAAATACAGCTAAATTAAGTGTATTCCAGGCACAGATAGTGGTGCAACGGTTCGTTGCACCGTTATCTACGACTTCACCCTGCTCACGCCAGGTCTAAAACTGTGGGTGTGACATAGCTGGGGATGGCCGGGAGGCCCGTCTCATTCACCATTTTCTACGCCTCTTTTAGGCTTAGGTAGAAAATAGTCTACATGTTAAACCGCTCGGAAATGAAGTTATGGAGAGGCCGGCGCCTCTTCATAACTTCGGCAGATTCACCATCAGTTTAGGGGTTTATTAAGACGGGTGTCTAAAACACCGGTCTTAATAAATGTGCCCCTACATTTTGATACCTTGGTAATTGCAGCATGCTCTGGGTAGGGCTCTTTCAGTTTTCCCATAGAGTATATTCCCATAGAGTATTGGAGAAAAAGCCTGTAAAAAGCATGAATTTCATAGGCCAAGAAAAAAAATAAAAAAACATAGCAAGGAAGCATCTTACAAGTAGTTCATAAAGCAGTGTGCAAGAGTAAAGACAAAGAACCAAAATGCATATATGTGATGAGCAATATGGCAGCTGTACGGGCGAGAACAAATAACTTGGTCAGCAGAAATCAACAATACTTGTGAAACCGGCATTGCGTAGGTTCTGATGGAAAAGCCAAAAAATGAATAAACATGAGAAAGAGGAACTAAAACTCATGAGAAAACTGGTGCCAGGAAATATAATAGGAAGTCTACTGGATTTCAAAGCATTTTCCCTTCATATTCAGAGCCGTAGACAAAGCAAAGTGAACCATCTATAATTTATACAAATGTTGATCGCAGCTCGTCTGAGGCACATCATCCTACAAAACATGTTTAAGGGGGTTTTACACTGTGTTAGAAACAAAGCCTCTGAAACTGGCCTTAGACATGAGAGAACTGTCTTAGGCCAGGTTCACATCTACGTTGTGTTGTTGAAGAGAACCGCACTCTGAGGGTTCTGGTGCCAACAAAAGGCTGAATTAGTCAGGTAACATGTAGTAGAGATTGAGACATTTAGATCATTTGGTTTTGCATTTACGAGATTTATTATTCATACATCATCTTCATAATCCAATTGCCCAATTTTCACCAAAATCAAAATAAAGAAAGATGACCGGACGTTTTGGTCTCAAATGGACCTTCCTCAGCAGTCAAATTTTTATCTGTAAGGCATGTGGAGTGATCGGCAGGGCGCTGGATCCAGTCTAGCCATAAGGGATCCGATTGATCGCATGTTTAGGGTGACACGAGGAAGCCAATATTATGGTATTTCCACTAGTGTCTTTTCTATAATTGCTACTAACTACCTGCTTCCCTCTATTGGAAAGTTTAAAATCCAAAAAAGAAATATCCCCAAGTGATAATATGTAAGTGAACTGAAGATTCATCTCGGCTGTGTTTGGTATCGCACTCAGCCCCGTTCACTTCAATGGGACTGAGATGCAACTAGGCCAGGTGACCGATAAACAAGGGCCTAGGGAAAGCTAAGAGAAAGCCGGGGCGCTACTGTGAGCACCGCTGTCTTTTCGAACAGCTGATCGGTGGGGGTCCCAGGTGTTGGACCACCACCGATCAGATACTCAGTATTTACATTTTTGAAGACCTCTTTAATGAAAACTATGTACAAAGTTGCTTACTTTTACATTTAGAAAAGCAAATTAAAAAAATAAAGAGATTTCGGGGGTCATTTACTAACCAGAAATATGCCTATATAGGTCTAAAAAAAGTAGGTGTGGCGTGGGCAGCAGGCCCGTCTCATTTACCATTTTCTATGCCTGGTTTAGGAAGCTGTCTTAGGCTGGGTTCACACGGGCGTGACGGATTGGCTCAGGATGCGTTCAGGGTGCGTTCAGTGAAACTCGCACTATTTTGCAAGCGAGTTCAGTCAGTTTTGTCTGCGATTGCGTTTAGTTGTTAAGTTTTTTCCGCGTGGGTGCAGTGTGTTTTGATGCATTTTTCACGCGCGTGATAAAAAACTGAAGGTTTACAAACAACATCTCTTAGCAACCATCAGTGAAAAACGCATCGATTCGCACCTGCACTTGCTTGCGGATGCAATGCGTTATTCACACAGCCCCATTCACTTCTATGGAGCCAGGGCTGCGTGAAAAACGCAGAATATAGAACATGCTGCGATTTTCAAGCATTGCAGAAGTGATGCGTGAAAAACAACGCTCATGTACACAGACCCATTGAAATGAATGGGTCAGGATTCAGTGCTGGTGCAATGCGTTCACCTCCCGCATTGCACCCGCGCGGAAATCTCGCCCATGTGAACTCAGGCTTACATTTAGAATCGGCGGTGGATCCGCCAGAGTTATGTAGAGGCGCCGATGTATCCACCGCCGATTCTAAATGTAAGCCTGAGTTCACATGGGCGAGATTTCCGCGCGGGTGCAATGCGGGAGGTGAACGCATTGCACCCGCACTGAATCCTGACCCATTCATTTCAATGGGGGTTATTAAGATAAATAAACTCCTTTGTTTGCCAAAATATTTAGTGTAAGGGTGTCCACAGCACATTTAACTAAAAATCTATTTAAATCAATTAAAACATAGCCTGTAAGTCACACAAAGTATATTACTAAATCTTTACAACTGATTTAAGGAATTTTCTGTGAATTTAGAGAAAAAAATATCCTAGTATATGCAATGAAGCTGACACCTGTGTGTCACAACCAGTCTCTGCAGCACATGGCACAACGATTGTGCTTAACCTAGAAGCACTGCATTCATTAACTCCATTAGAGCTCGACCATCTTGCCTGTAACCACCATTCAGGTCAATAGGATTTACAGTCACATTAACACGTAACGGAGGTTGATGAATCTCTCCCACTGGAAAAGCATGCCTTTTCCAGAGCTGGCTGTGGTTTTCTCTTGCAATGGAAGCAGAGTTTTATTATGCCTTGATTACGTTTTTGTAACTCCTCATAAAAAAGAAAGGGCACTCTTTGAGGGGACACTCACGAGAATTTCACCTGCAGAAGACATTGTGAAGCGAGGGATAGAAAAAGAAGGAAAAGTCAGAATGACTGCACCTCCAGCCTAATATATCTGGCAGACTATTTGACACTGTGCCAGAGTGGCGTAAACCCTAATCCTCCATTTAATCTAAGATGAGGTCTGCTTTCAGTAGGACTCAACAGATAATAGAGAAGTAGGAAGCAAACTTGGCAGCTCACGTACTTGGCAGAAAAACAGTGTCTTCAGTTGACCCATATTCCCATATTGCGAAAAAGAAAAGAGCTGGCAAAACATTAGTGTACAGAAGAGAGCCACCTGCTGTAGCCTTTACTTTCTAATATGGTCTCAGTTTTTTTATTTTTTATTGAATCATTGTTCCCCCCCCTCCCCCAAGAGAAATATGTAATGAATTAAAATAATTTGTTTGAGGTATATTTTCAGCAAACATTGTTTTCTTTCAAATCTTTGATTTGTGTATTTGCTACGAATTAAAAGCTCACTAAACGTCTCTCACTTTGGGGACTTGGAAAATTACATAAAAAAATGGCAGAAATTACAAAATTTCAGCCATGGTGGATTTACATTTTTAGCCAAACGTACCAAGCCAGAATCCTTTCCTGTTCAGCTACTATTGGGGGCTAGGAAAGAGGGGATTTTAGAATGCAAAGTGTTCATCTCATACTCACGGCCATCTTTGGGTGAGGTCAGACGGGGTGACGCCAGGCTTTCTGCACTGAAGGCTTCCCAACCCCTCCTTTCTTAGTGATGGCTCTAGCATCCAACCAGAAGAACCCTAGAGCTGTCATTCAAAGCAAAGGGGACTTTCCCATATACTGTCAGTGCTATACTGACAGTCACCAGCATGCTGTAGCAGAGAGGCCCAGCCTGCTAGGTATGTACTGCTGGCAGGCCTGGGCCTTTATTGGGTCCCCAGGTATCATGCAAAGACTTCGGCACCCCACAATCTTGTTTGTGGGGTTCCAATGAGAGACAAAAGGATCTTCTTTCCTCTAAACCACAGCATCTATGGGGTTCAACGGGCCAGATTGGCACTCCTGATGGTCTTGTCCATTCGAGCAGGAACCCGGCTCTCATGTGTGAGCCAAGCACCGCTCTCCTCTGCATGGGAGACCCATGCAGCACTTATTCTGGCCCACTGTAAAAAGGTGAAAGCCTAGAATGAAGCCCATTAAGAGGCTAATTGTACCTAACCCCTATAGTTTAAATATACCCCAAAGGAAGGGTACCCGAAGAAGAATATGGTGGGGCTGGTCAGGAAATGAAGAAGACTTTCAATTAATGGGGTTCTCACTAACAATACTTATCCCCTATACACTAGATAAGGGGCTGATCATGGGGTCCAACCTCTGGCGTTCCCAGCAATCACAAGGAGGTCCTGAAGTGCCCCATGAGAATGGTGCTTTCATGTGTATGTGTGACCACCACTCCATTCACTTCCATGGGGCTGCAGGACACCTGTCAGATATCTACATATTGTCCATGGGTAACAAAGTAAAATCCCAATCCTCGACTCTAGTTGTGTCCACCACCTGTTCAAACACAGATGTATTACAGCTCTTTCTTGCACATGTACACAAAAACACCTAGCAGTGTGTACACTGAACAACAATGTCCAGAAGGTTGACATAAAGTCTATTTGGTCATTCCTTCCATGTATTCATGTGATGCAAAGCAGTCCACACCTTTGAGTAGTCAGTGTCTGTCTTTCAGACAGAGCCTCACTTCTGCATATTGTGAAGAACATGAATGATCTTCTCATGATGAACACATTGTAAACCACAGTCTCTCTGTAATTGATATTGCCGCTAGACCTTCATCTAGGTATGATTTATCGGTAGCAGGTATCTAATATTAATAAGAATATGCTATCATCTGTGGCAGCCATGCCATACCAGAAGGTACAGTGCTATATTTTTTATATAATGTGTAAGGCTGTCCCAGGTTTAATATACCGTACATAATATAACTATACGTGCAAATCGTTTATTGCAGCCTTCACAATACTCTAAACGCTGGGGTCTCCTGACCTATTCTTCTTCACAACTTAGCCTTCTGCAGGCTCTGCTGCAGACTCCTTAGTTTGTCCCACCAAAATTATGGACACCTTGGCCAGAACCCAACTAATATAAGTCAATATAAGTCCTCCAGATGTTGCCGGTGTCCATCATGCGATAGATACATCACAGTCTAGGAGCTTGTGTTATAAACGGCTGCCACTACGGAGAGGTGAACATAACCTTAGATGGCTGGCACAGAGTGGTGCTATGGAGCACTCCACCTACCATTTTATTATATATGCCATTACAGTAAAGGTGTGTGCAGTACAGCACTATGCAAGTGTAACCTTTCACTTCCTTCAACATGCCAACACATAGAATGCTGCACATAAAACACTATAGAGGTGAGTGCATGAAGAAGAGTCTCAAGTGGCGGAAAAATGGGGTTCGGTTATTACATTTGTATTTTACTAAAACTACAGGGCTTCACTATTGGGGCACTAACTGGGCAGCACTACTGCAAGGGGGCAACATAATTGTAAGAGTGCAGCACTATTGTGAAGGGCACTAAGGAGGCAACACTTTTGGAGGCGGAGCAGCACTCTTTTGAGGGAATCAGTAATGGGTCAATCTTAATGTGAGGTGGCACTAAGCAGGCATAACTGCTGCCACAGTACTAGTGAGAGATTCAGATTAACGCATGCGCTGCAGGTTCTTTTCCCAGGCTAGGATTACGTTCCCAATCTATAGCATGTAATCCCTGAGGTGGCCTGCGCACTGAATCTCGGCGCAAACCTGATAACTTGAATGATAAAAAACAGAAGATGACGTTCCCTCCTTGGACTTTTCACGATACACTCTTTACATAAGATATTTATACTACATGTCATAATTCTGTATTACTGACTGCTAAGATTATTACAGCTATTCAGCGCCAGAAACATCTGCAGGAATACGTTTAGCGGTTGTCCATTTACCAAGAAGTAAACAGATGAGATCACTGCTATGGGAAAGCCATTGAACTCTCTATGCATTTGCTCCTAATGGAGGTTTAGAGGGACTTGCTGAGTGTGCAGAGCAGGATGTGAGTCTCTGCACTCCGTTTTGCACTCAAATGACCTCCATTGTATGCTAAAAATACCCGACGCCTATCTGGCGTGTTATGTGATGTCAGTAAACTGCACACAAAAAATGAAAAAAATACTACAATAACACAAAGATAAAAAATAGCAAAGAAACCAACCCACACTGCTCCATATTTAACAAATGGATCTAAATTTATAGAGTGAAATAAGGCTTTTGGCACCAAAAGACATTTCCACGTTCCCAAAACACATGGCTTCAATCTAAAAACAGAACCAAAACCACATGGCACGTCTATTGGACATCCAAGGTTATTTTTGACTGCTGGAGATCCTATAAATTCTATGTAGCCAAGTAATAATACACTGTAATCCTCCTATTTTATAATGTATACTGTGTGGTTAAAAAAAGGGGCCAAAAATAAGAAAAAAAATTAAATGAAATGACTATTCATGAAGGAAACAGTATTACTTTATATCTGTGTATAGTAAACCATTTTGTAAAATGACTTGACTTTGCTCCTTGCGAGGGTCTTGGACGTACAGACCCCTATTGTACCGCACTTGTGTTTGTTTTCCAATAGTCAGGCCATTGGGAATTCACATACAGAATAGAGCGTGTGCCCCTACGTGTAACAATGTGCGCTCCTGTTCTGCCCAGCTATATTAGACAGAAGTAATATGAGAATGGCTGAGGTGGGGAGCACACCATTATAGGGCCAGCAACCTCAACAGGAGTCATACGCCAGGACACATTTAGCACAAGGGAGGGGATTTTTTTTTTTTTCAGTCGGTGTATTCACGTGGGGAGTCTGGATTTGGTCGGACACCAGACGAAACCAAACTAATATTCTTGTTAACTGAGGTTACACATAAGCATGAACAGGCTCCGTGTGAGGTCTCCGATTCGGAGGAGACTGAGATACATTGTGCTCCTACATGATGACCTAAGATATGGGCATGTATCTGCATGTTCTGCCTAGATGTCCTTTCCATGGTGGTAATATGCCAGGGAGCCAGGCAGGCTGCTCGCTGCTGTGTGGGTGAAGGGACATGACAACTAGAATGACAACATATGATTAGATGAACATTTTCATACATTAAAGCAAATAAACAATCAAAGGGATATTCCAGTTACAACATGTTATCCCTTATCCAATGAATAACAGATTGGTGGCCGTCTGCCCACTGATCACGAGAACGGGGGTCCTGTGTGCCCTCGTACGAATGGAGCAGTTGGACTGCTGGAAATAGCCATAAACAATACAGACCGACCAAACAGTGTGGTCTCATTAGACCTCGCGGTACTCAAGTGCCACACGGTGGCCATACCCTTTATCTGGTGCAGGTGTATACAGACAGCCTAAATTTACACCATCAAAAACGCCTCAAAAATTCAGTCAGGCATTTTCTGAGGTATTTTTTTTGGCCCAAAAAACGTTAGGACTAAAACTTTGTGTGAAGAAGCCCTAACAGAGGAATGCCTTCCTGTCCTACATACAAAATGGTCTTACAATGATAAATCAGTAATTGGAGCTACAGCCAAAAGGTTAGTAACTGCGTTTGCTTTACACAAAGAGAGAAACTGACAACAGGAAGTAAGGACATATTGGTTGCTATCTTGTAGCACTGGATATTTCTAGACAAGGCGCAAAGTGGCTTAGTTGCCCATAGCAACCAATCAGATTCCACCTTACATTTCCCAAAGGAGCTGTGAAAAATAAAAGATGACATCTGATTGGTCGCTATGGGCAACTAAGCCAGTTCTACTTTACACCAGTTTGATAAATCTCCCCCATGTCACCTGGATAGGACTACCTCAAGCATTTCTTCCTGCCAGAGAAGGCATCTAAGTAACATAAAGCAGGCCACAAAAAGTGGGATTATTCTCTCCTATTAGACTCCTAGGGGATAACTGGGTCATGGGTACGAACGAGGCCCAACAACCACTCATCATCAGTCAGAGGTTTACGACATATTGGTAAGGGTAAACTCACACATAGCAGACTTGTTACGGAAATTTCTGCAATCCGTTCTAGTCATCTGAATGCTTTTATTCTGCACACTGGACATGTATATCTGCAGCCATTTAAGAAATCTTCCATGTGCGAATTTACGCTAAGGGCGTCTTCACACACGGCAGATTTTGTTGCAGATATTTCTGTGATTGAAAATCGGTTCCATTTACCTGAATGGGTAACCAAACTGTCTTAAAAGACTGAGCGATAACTGTCAAGTATGTCATTCACCTTTTTCTAAAATAATAAAAATAATCTTTATATATTCCTCGGCGCTTAAAATGACATTTATTGCAGAAATCCATGTGCTTCCCGCCAAAAACAACCCTATTCAAATGAATGAAAATAAACATAAGTCTGCCGTGTGTTTAGGCCCCCTAAGGGGGCGTAGAAGCTATGCATTTTGTGTAGCCTTTTGCATGAGCAGCAAAGTGGATGAGATGTGAAAAAACGTCATCCACATGCAGCAACGTGGGGCAGCCGCAGCGGATCGCAGACTCATTTACTTGAATGGGTCCGCGATCCGGCCGTTCTGCAAAAAGATAGAACATGTCCTATCTTTTTGCGGAACGGAAGTACAGGAGGTAACCCCAAGGAAGCACTCCGTAGTGCTTCCGTAGGGTTCAGTTGATGGGTCCGCATCCGTGATGCGGAATGCCCACGGAACGGTACCCGTGTATTGCGGATCCGCAAAACAGCAACGGGGCGAACACACCCCTGTGAAAGAGGCCTTAGGCACAGAGGGTCAGTGCACAGCCCCCGCCTCAGGTCGTATTATGTGAGAGAAGTACTGCGCTCAGGTCCCGTCAGAGAGGAAAAAAGTACAGAAAAATCTCCCTTCGTTCACCGGATGGGATTAGATTCCGATTTTTTTAAATAAAATATATACCATAATTCAGTTGTGTGTCTAAAGGCAACATTCCCTGAACTTTCAGGGGCAGACCTACCAGACCAGCGGGCAAATCTACCCAGTGCCACATGGCAGGCCTGCTTTCTGACACAAGGCAACACTAGAATATTGATTGAAGAGGCCACAGCACAGCCGTCTCCCCTAGGCCTATGTGCCGCACCGTCCCATTTAGGTGAATGCGCCTGGGCTGCAATACTAAACACAGCCACTATACAATGTACGGCGCTGTGCTTGGTATGATGGTGGGGGAAGCCACAGAGCTCACTGAAGTCCCGCTGCCTCTCCAAACTACTCTTCTGTGGCAGAAGTCAGACCCCCACAGATATTGATGGGCTATCCTAAGCACAGGTCATCAATATTGTACTCCTGGAAAACCCCTTTAAATGTATATGGTGTGAGGATGCTGTGACAGTAGACACAGTACCAGAATAGAGGGGGCGGGGCACTGTATATAAGGGGTGGGGCCTGCTAAAAGGGGTATGTCCATTGAAAATAACTAAATGTGCCCTCAGCTGGAGGCCTGCGGGGCCTGCTAAAAGGGGTATGTCCATTGAAAATAACTAAATGTGCCCTCAGCTGGAGGCCTGCGGTGCCAGGTAGGAGCTGACAGACGTCACTGAAAAGACTGGTTGCTAGGCAGTATGTATGCCTAGTAACCAAACTGTCTCAAAAGACAGAGCTGTATTGGTGACTACCAGGGTAATATAACTGTCAACTATGTCATTCACCTTTTTCTAAAATAATAACAATAATCTTTATTTATATGGCGCCAATATATTCCTCAGCGCTTAAAATGACATTTATATGGAGAATCCCTTGAACAGCAACATCTATCACTGCAAAATCTCATGTGCCAAGGTGAGACGGAAGAAAGGCATTTGATGCGTCTATTCACACACACAGGTTGCATTCAGGTTTTTTTTTATGCTGTTTTTGAAGCCAAAAACCAGGAGTGGGTTAAAACTAGCACCTGTTCTTCATACATTATGATCCACGCTTGATTTTGGCTTCAAAACCTTGCCTGTGTGAATACCCCCCTATAGGAAACGCCTCCCTGGCTCAGGTACTGTGCAGGGCACACACAGCAGGGTTGAGAGCCTATCCTCCAGGCACAGCCTAGTCTGTGATCTGTTAGTGATGTCTGTTGCTGGCCAAGAGCTCAGGCTGCCCAGGGCGAGGTCGTCTGACTGGAGGGGGGGGGGGGAGAGAATATTGTGTGATGGGCGTGCCCCAGAGGCGGGGTGTGTCACGGGTGGGCGTGGCAGGCGCAGGGGGCGTGCACCGTGTAACAAAAGAACACAAGCTGCCGCTGCTTGTTCTCACGTTATCCCGTCAGCTCGCTGTGACACCTGGGGACGGTGCCCACTGCTGCCCCCTGCGGTGCCCTCTGCTAGTCACATACATGTACACGGCTCACAGCCGCCCCATCCCAGTACACTGACCTGTGTGTGTCCTCAGATGAGCCTTCAGGTGGGAGGACTTGCCGTACACTTTCTCACAGCCCGGGTAGGGACACTTGTGCTTCTTGAGGGGTGACTCGGGGTCACCTTTGCTCTTCCCCCGTCTGGCTCTTTGTCTCACGCTCGGCCCCGGCAGGAGGGGGGGTGTGGCCGCCCTGTCCCCACGTTCCCCGGCCACACGCTGGTCCCCGGCCGGCACCTCCACGCTCTCCTGCCCCTCCTCCTCCTCCGCATGATCGGGGACTTGTTGGTTGAAATCGGCCAGGATCCGGGCCACGACGAAGAGGCCAGCCTTGTCCTCTGCGGGGGCGGCGGGCTGGGGGTCGGCACTCTTGTGCCCGTGCACGATGGCCCGGCTGGACATGGACACCAGGCACTCTGCCGCGAAGTGATCCACATAGGCCACTGAGGACATGGTCCTGAGCGGGATGCCTTCACGTCCCAGCGGCGCGGGGTTCCCTATCTCATCCAGGCTGCTGATCTACAGAGCTGACACTCGCTCCATGCGGATCACGCCCAGGCTGCAGTGAGAAGCTGGTCCATGGGGGTGAGGGGAGGGCTCCTGACACTGACAGCTGCTGCCCATAGATGCTGGCCTCTACATGGCGTGTGCCCGCTCTCCCTGCTAGTATCACTGCCCCAGGAGCCGATCGGTGAGGCTCAGTCCCACGTGGGGGTGTGGCCTGCAGAAACATCTGGGAGTGACGTCACCAAGAAGCCACATCCTGACCTGAGAAGTCCTGCAGATCTCATTGACTGGGAGCGCAGCAGCCTGGGGTGACAATAGAGGACAGGGGAGAATGTTCTGCAGGATGCGATCATCTGCGGCTGCAGGATAACGCAGGGCCAGCAGATGGGACGGTGGCTGTAATGGCATTGAGCCTCTGCCAACGGCGGCTGTAAACCCCACCCCCCGCTTCTTCCTAGTCTTCACACAGGCATGAATGGCACAAGAAAACGTGAAGTTGTCCATCCAGGGACGAGCAGCTGACCACTGATTTTTTATGGTCCCTTACTAAAATGTGTAACTTTTTAAAGAGCACCTGTCAGCAGGATCAACCCCATTAAAGGGGTTGTATCATCTCAAACTGGGGGCATATCACTAGGATATGACTCCATTGTCTGATAGGTGTGGGACCCGCACCTATCTCCTAAACGGAACCCTGAAAGTGGTGGAGGGTGCACTCCACCCTCCATTCATTTCTATGGGGCTGCCGAAAATAGCCGAGCGCTGGCTCAGCTATTTCCATTAGACCCATAGAAGTGAATGGGAGCGGTGGCCGGTCAGGCGCTGTGCACTCCCAATAACTTCTATGGGGAGACGGCTTGGCGGTGGCCACCCCGGAGTCCTCCAGCCACCACCTCACAGGGCTCCGTTCCCAATATGGGTGCAGGTCCCAGCGGTGGGACCCGCACCTATAAGACAATAGGGGCATATCCCAGTGACATGCCCCCATTGTCTCAGATGAGACAACCTCTTTAAAGAAGGCATACTGCTTGGTTGGGTTGTTCCTGCTGAATAAATTGATACTTGCCTTGGGAAATAAAAGGCTTTTCCTTTTTAGGAGTGCACTGAGGGGTGTGGCCAGCATGGGAAATCTGAGGCCAGGCCCCGCCCCCTCTCAGGAACACCACAGCCGATTTTCACAAGACAAGTATCTTTTTCATCATATTGAGAGAAGGTAATAGGGACCTATGCCCGGTCCCCTGTAGACTGCCTGTCATAGGAGGTTCACATACATGTTTTCCGCCTCCACTGGGCCTTTTCTTCAGAGATTCCTTCACATTTTACAGCCTCCTCAGTCGGTGCACACGGCCTTTGTGCGGCTCAATCCCAGTCATGTGAACAGGATTAGGCTGTAATACCAAGCACATCTGCCAACAGCCGATCGTTTGGGGTGCTGGGAGATGGACCCCCACCATAGTGATGACGTAGCATGAGGATAGGTCAATCATACTTACGTTACAGAGAACCGAAGCAGCAAGAGAGACGCTCTTTGATGCTGACCTCTGCTCAGCATACCCTAAAATGGTACTTGGAAAGAGGGTTTTCTAAACCAATCACCCCATGGAATAACCCACCTTGGCCATTCCCCACCCTGTGGTGCTGCGATTAATGAATTTCTTAGTAGTGATTGGACTACGCTTTGCAACCCTCAAAGTTATGGCTTTGTAGGTTGGTCTAACCTTCTTGATTGTTGAGGTCTGTCAGGAGAATTATGCCTCCTAAGGTCTCGTTCACACGAACGCGTGCTGCCCGTTGCTGTATTGCGAACCGCATTTGCAGATCCACAATACACGGGCACCATTCCGTGGCCATTCCGCATCACTGATGCGGACCCATTTATTTCAATGGGTCTGTAAATCCGGAGATGCGGAACGGAACACTACGGAGTGCTTTCGCACTGCAAAAAGATAGAACTTGTGCTATCTTTTTGAGGTATGGAAGGATCGCAGACCCATTCAGCAATCCCCATGCGCCTGCCCCACGGACGGTGCCCGTGCGTTGCGAACCGCAGTTTGCAGTCCACAGCACAGGCTTCACATGTTTGTGTGAACGAGCCCTAAGACTTGTTTCACACTTTGCCAATCCAGCAGGATGTTCTGGCCATGGGCAGCCTGCTGGATCCGGCGTTGCTGGAGACAACCGTAATGCTGTCTGGCCCCATTTACTATAATGGGGTCTGGCGGTGATCCGACAAATATGAAGAGAATCAACCAGATAAATACCCCTGCACACAGTGTTTTGTCGGTTCAATGTTGTAGCAGCCTGCCGGCAGTGTGCAAATACCATAAGTGACTCAGCGCTTGGTAGGGCACTTACAAACCATGAGGGCATGTAACTATTTTGCAGTGCATAGCATTTTGATTGCACAATTTTTTTTTTTAAACCATTAAGCAAATGACATCACCAATGCCATCCATGCCCAGCGTACACTCCTTATACCCCACCCATCTATGTAACTGCCACATCTCGGTTGGCTGCACTCAGACGGGTAGAACAGCGCATGCACGAGATTTGAATGCAGGTAACTGACTCGTCAAAGTCAGTGTCACAGTGGGGAGTGGGGGAAACTCCCCACCATACGATAATAGGTCTGCGGGAAAGCAGCTAGGCCAGGAAAAGGGAGCAGGTCACCTCCTAAAGCATCCCTAATCCTCGCTCTAACTCCTCACCTTATGAGCGGACCTGGATGGTAGGATGGCTCATACCCAGGATACCTCAGACCCAGAGTCGCCCTGATAATCCCTCACATAGGAGAAGGGGAGAGACAACCTGTTCTTCCAAGACACGGATGAACAGGAGTCTCAACCGGTCTAGTAGCAAGAAGAGGAAGCAAAGTAGAACGGCAGGTAAGTATTCAGTGGCGGGGATAACCACTGAACCAAGAATCCAGGAAGGCATGGTTACTTACCTGCCACAGCTGCTGGAAGGCACAACAGAAGACCACACCAAGGTAAACTGGAACCCATACAAACATACTGCAATCCAAACACCAAACGTATGCAGTACGTACTGACACACAGGAACCAGCACTCCAGCAACAGCTCACAGACTAGACTTTTGGTTCACCCCTCCAGGAAAACATGGAGCCCCCTTCCGAATGCACAACAAACAGGGTACGACTTGCATACATGCCGGACATAAAACACCAACTGACCAGACCTGTAACAACAACAAGACGAGACACCAAACAACCACACAGGTAAGGTAGGGGAACATGGAGTGCTGGAGACATCAGTGTCCCACTAGGTGGCCCTCAAACTGGAAGATGGAACATCCAGACAAAGAGCACAACTCCAGCACACACCAAGGCTGGAGTACAACTGACTCCTGGCCATAAGCCACAGGTATAAGAAGCACCTAGTGACCGCACCCAGCAAGATAGTTAACCCCTCCAGCACCAGACAGAGGAGGAACCAGGAGAAGGGGAGAAAAGCACATATGCCGACATCAACGCGTTGCCCCTGGCAACCGGCATGCACGGCAATGTGTCACGCACACAACACCGAGGACATGACAGTCAGGCACCAAGGCCAAAGGGGAGGTATTGGGCAGGGCTTGCCAGTGAGACCCAGAGCAAAAGCCGGGCTTGGGACCACCCTCAGGGATGTCGGTACCTGATTTGCATACTGGATTACATTTCTTTTACTGTGAAATTAAGACACTATAAAAATTGTGTCGCGACATTGGTGCAACAAAATGTCGTTGTGTAGACCTAGCCTTATTGTGCTGTCTTACTTTAACCCCTTAATGACTAGTAAGCACAATAGCACCGCTGCCTTCTCCACCTTTGCCTAGGCCCTAGCTGGTCACATGACCTAGGCACAGCTCAGCCCCATTGATGTGAATGCGATACCAAGCACAGTCACTGTACAACATACGGCATTGTGCTTGGTGAGCTGAGAGAAGGCCTTCTCAAACAGCCGATCGGCGAGAAAACTCCTTTAATGGTCTTTATTCTAAGCCGCTACCTTTTTACAGTGGCCTAGAATCTCTTTTTATTTAAAAAATATCTGTTAAAAAAATACACCTTTTCCATTGAGAAAATGATTTTCCGTGGAAAGAAATTTTTTAAAAATAAAAATCCCTCCACATATTTGGTATCGCCACATCTGTAACGACCCACACTACACAGTTACCATGTAATTTATACCACAAGGTGAATGCCTTAAAAAATGCCAGATTTGCTGTCCTCGCACATCTCTGCACAAATAAAAATGTTAAGGGTCTTCAGATGTGACGATGCAAAAACATTTTTTAAAAAGGTTTTTATTGTGCAAAAGTAGTAAAACATTTAAAAAAAACTATAGGTATTTGGTATCGCTGTAATTGCACTGACACAGAGAGTAAAGTTACTGTGTTATTTATGGTGCAAAGTGAATGCCACAAAATTACGTAACAATGCAATGGCGGTATTGCTGGTTTATTCCCATTTACCCAGAAAGAGCTAATAAAAGAAAGGGTATCTGTCCCATGTTCATATGTGCCCACATTGCTGAGATTTATTTATTTATTTATGCACTAGGAGCAATGGGGGTGTTGCCGTTACACCTGTTCTCTCCGCTTGCTCTTTGACAGGGTCTGTTTTCCTGTCTGGTCCTGTCAATTAAAGTGCAGAGGGTGCAGCAGTTCCAGAGAGAGCAGAGACTGTAGGTGTAATGGCAACGCCCCTGTTGCTCCTAGAGGCTCATTTGCATATATTACAACTTCACTTTTCTCAGCAATGCGGGCACATATGAACATAGGACCAACACAGATGCCTTCTCCTGCCAAGCGCACATGTAACAGGTCAGTTTCATAGGTACAGATCTGCTGACAGATGGTCTTTAGGCCTCATGTACACGGCCGTGTTCCGTGGCCGAGAGCGGACCGTGGAAACCCGGCCGGGATTCCTGCTGACAGCATGAGCGCACGGCGTCATTGGTTGCTATGACGCCGTGCGCTTCATGCAGCCGCTGCAGTACAGTAATACTCATGCTGTCAGCAGGAATCCCGGCTGGGTTTCCACGGTCCGCTCTCGGCCGCGTGCATGAGGCCTTAATCAGTGAGTTATATGTACCCAAAATGGTGCCATTAAAGGAAACCTGTCATGGTAACCAAGTTGTCAGCACTGCAGGCAGCATAATAGAGAGCAGGAAGAGATGAGCAAATTGATATATGGTTTTGTGGGAAAATATTAAAGGGGTTCTCCGGGAATTAAGAAAATGAAAATACATAAATATTACTTTGTTATAAAATATATTCCTAAATACCTTTCATTAGTTCTAATGGCTCGTTTTGTCTAGGGAGCAATGATTAAGAGAAACAAAATGGCCGCTGTCCTATTAGTACACACAAAGCCTGTCCTAATCACACAGCAGGACAAGTTACTTCACAGCACTGAGCTAAAGAGCTGCCTCATCCTCCTCTCTGCCCGACTTGTCAGGCGCAATGCCAGAGTGGCATCCTGTATCATAGCAAGGGGAGATGCCACCCAGTATTAATGTGACCCTGCCTTAACATACAGAACCCATCCACCTTGGTTGTGTGATCACTGGCCGAGCACCACTAGCAGTTTACTTTGTCAATCACAGCTCAATCATATTCGGTTTTCCAGATGTTTCTTTTTCATTTTCCACTAGTTTATTTCTCGGTTCTAATTGTAATATGAGATGAAGTAGGATTACAGAAGATGACGGGAGGAAGTTCTGGGATATATATATTATCCCATTTATAATGCTCCAGCCTTCTTATGTGACGGAGGGGCTGTTCAACACCATCAAGCACCAGTTGTGACTGCAACCTCTACACACCCTACAATTATGCTGTCTAGTTAACCCTTATGTGATGAGGTCAAATAGATGAACACCTCTGTCTCCTTGAATCTATACCATTAGCTGCTGAATTATCCATAATTCTACATAATGTCATGCCCTGCTATACCGTCTGTCCAGCTTTACCGCTAATGGCTTGTTTACGTATATACAGTGTTCAGACCCCCTCCATCATTTCTTATGTCAGGGAAAAATGATAATACAGCTTTCAATTAGCACCAGTTGTGCCCTCCCTTACCACCAAAATAGTACACTACATTTCTGCCAGGTAGACCGTACGGCTGTTGCCTCTAATGCCCAGACTGCTGGAACAGTAGGCACCTCGTATTGATCCGGTCTGTTCCGAGAAAATTGCAGCATTTAATATTTTAGTTGGATGTTCTTGCTAGACATTTAAGGGAATGGGTCAGCAAGAAAAACGTACGGCACATGGACGCTGTCTGTGTGCGATCCGTTCAAAAAGTCACCTGTATTTTTGCAGCCGGAACTTGGACAAATAAAAGATTGCTTGTCTGAAAGGAGCTTTAGGGCTCATGCACACAAACGTATTTTATTTCCGTGTCCGTTATTTTTTTGCGGACCGTATTCGATTCATTTCAATGGGTCCGCAAAAAATGAAGTTACTCCGTGTGCATTCCGTTTCCGTATGTCCGTATTTCCATTCTGCAAAAAAATAGAACATGTCCTATTATTGTCCGCATTACGGACAAGGATAGGACTGTTCTATTAGGGGCCAGCTGTTCCGTTCCGCAAAATGCGGAATGTACACAGACATCATCCGTTTTTTTTTGCGGACCGCAAAATACATATGGTCGTGTGCATGAGGCCTTAGTCATTAAAATCTGATGGGTGGAGGTTTGACACCCCTGATTAGAGATGAGTGGAGAGTGTGTTGGGAGTTGGACCCCCACTAATCAGATATTGATGGCCTATCCTGAGGACTGGTTCTAAATATTATGCTCTCAGAAAACCCCTTTGAGTTTACACTGTCTACATTTTAGACAGGATTAGTAAATCTGCCCCGCTGTGCTTTGTAAACCTGAAACATCAGTGTCTAGACATGTTCAGCCTGTTCGGACCAAACATTTTCCAAATACTTAGAAAACTCCAGGCTACCTATTCATCTGCTTACTAAGCAGTAGAGTAGATACATGGAGGACGTATGTCAACAAATTTAGGCTACTTTCACACTAAAGTTTTCTAGTATTGAGTTCCGTCCTAGGGGCTCAATACCGGAAAAAAAGCTTCGGTTTTATCCTAATGCATTCTGAATGGAAAGCATTCTGTTCAGTATGCATCAGGATGTCTTCAGTTCAGTCCCTCTTACAGTATTTGGCCAAATACCTCAGGCTGCAGTTTTCTCTCCGGCCAAAATTTCAGAACACTTGCCGGAATGCCGGATCCAGCATTAATTTCCATTGAAATGCATTAATGCTGGATCCGGTACCAGGTGCTCTGGAAAAACAGACCCGGTCTGCGCTTGCGCAGACCTTTAAAAATGCGGATTACTCTCCATTCAGAATGCATGGTAATATACCTGATCAGTTCTTTTCCGGTATTGAGCACCTAGGATGCAACTCTATGCCGGAAAAGAAAAACGCTAGTTTGAAAGTACCCTTAATTGTAAAGTTAGAGTGGATTAGAATTATGCAACCAGTACCATTTCCACTACGTTCACCCTTCTTATTTATAGTATACGTTGTGGGTATGCATCAGTAAATGCGTCACACGCTTTCACTGAAGACATCCACAGGATCCTATTACCCAATGTATGCCCAATGCATAAAGTTTGGGTGGTATGTGTTGGTATACGATTTTTAGCTATATTGAAACACGTCAGTGCAGTAGCGTGACATAAAAATATGTATGTAACTCGGAATATGGGGGATTCAGCCCGCACAACCCTGTTTGCAGGTGCAGATTGCTATGGCGAAATACAGATACAAACGCGACATCCAGCATAAAGGCAGGGCAGAGTGCTGGTTGCAGAGTGCGATTGCATTTTGTGTTTTTGCGTTTGTAACTCGGAATATACTTTTAGTAAAATGGTAGCCTGTGGGTGATATATACAACTGTATGGTATGTTATTGTAATAGTTGGAGCTTTACATTTGATGAATATATTGGGAGATTTTCCTGGTGAAATGTGAACAGAGCCATACACAGTAATACTTCTAGGTTGTTTCACACTCTTTCACCATGCCCTGGCTTATGTTAGAAGACATCTGAAGCTGTCAGAGTATTAAAGGTGTTGTCTGAGTGTTTAATACTGATGGCATATCATCAGGATAGGTCATCAGGATCCTTGCACACTGTTTGAACAGGCTTGTACCTAGGCAAGTGATGTCAGGTGCATCGGTCACATGGCCTAAATACAGCTCAGCCCCATTCAAGTGAATGGGGCTGAGATGCAATATCAAGCACAGCCACTATCCAGTGGACGGCACTGTGCTCGGTTAGCCGGGAGGAGGCTGTAGTGCTCGCTGGAGTGCCGCAGCCTCTTCAAACAGCTGATCGGCAGGGGTTCTGTGAGTCGGACACCCACCACTTAGATACTGATGACCTATCCCGAGCATATGCCATTAGTATCAAAAGTAGGGATCGACCGATATTGATTTTTTAGGGCCGATACCGATAATTTGTGAACTTTCAGGCCGATAGCCGATAATTTATACCGATATTCTAGGAATTTTCATTTTTGAAAAAAAAATAAAAATCCTACACAAATCTGCTGAAAATTAATGTTTATTGTTAATGTGTAGTTTTTTTTTTGTAAATCTTTTTTTCATTTATACTTAATATTTTGGTGTTTTATTTTTATTTTTTTAACTTTTTTTTATTTTTCTAACTTTTAGCCCCCTTAGGGACTAGAACCCTTGTCCTATTCACCCTGATAGAGATCTATCAGGGTGAATAGGAGCTCACACTGTCCCTGCTGCTGTGTGCTTTGTGCACACAGCAGCATGGAGCTTATCATGGCAGCCAGGGCTTCAATAGCGTCCTGGCTGACATGGTAACCGATCGGAGCCCCAGCATCGGAGGAGCAGGGGAGAGGGAATTCTGTGGGGGGCACTGCGCCACCAATGATTAATATACTGGGGGGCTTGGGGGGGCGCACTGCGCCACCAATGATTAAAGGGGTTGTCCAAGTTATATTTATTGATTACCTTTCCTCAGGATAGGTCATCAATATCAGATCGGAGGGGGTCTGACACCCGGCACCCCCTCCGATCAGCTGTTTGAAGAGGAGACTCACACGGTGTCAGCGCTGCCTCCTCTTCACTGTTTACCTTCTAGCCGTTGCATCTGCAGTGGTGAGCAGGTGTAATTACACCCAAGCCTTCCCATTCATTTCAATAGGAAGGCTTGGGTGTAATTACACCTGCTCACCACTGCAGATGCAACGGCTAAAAGGTAAACGGTGAAGAGGAGGCAGCGCTGACACCGTGCGAGTCTCCTCTTCAAACAGCTGATCGGAGGGGGTGCCGGATGTCGGACCCCCTCCGATCTGATATTGATGACCTATCCTGAGGATAGGTCATCAATAAATATAACTTGGACAACCCCTTTAATATACTGGGGGGCTTGGGGGGGGGGGGGGGCGCACTGCGCCACCAATGAGTAATATACTGGGGGGCTTGGGGGGGGGCGCACTGCGCCACAAAGGAAGTTAAATCTCTCATTTATTGATATACAGGAGGCGGGAGCTGCAGAATGACATAGCCGGCTCCCAACCTCTATGAGCGGTAGCTGCGATCCGCGGCACCTGAGGGGTTAACCGAGGATCGCAGCTACAGCTCATAGAGGTCATTCTGCAGCTCCCGCCTCCTGTTCAATTTGAATGAATGAGAGCTTTCTCTTCATTGGTGGTGCAGTTGACACAGCCCCTCCCCTTCTCTTGTCCCCTGTCCTCTCATTGGCTGCAGCGGCAGCAGCAGAACAGGGGGAGGGAGACACTGCTCCTTCTCCCCTGTGCTGCTGCTGAGGGAACACGGAGAGCGCTGTCAGCAGCACGATCTGTGTTCCCAGTACGTTATCGGTATATCGGCAAAATAAATGCCGATACCGATAACAGTCAAAATCCTCAATATCGGCCGATAATATCGGTAAAACCGATAATCGGTCGATCCCTAATCAAAAGCACAGGCAACCCATTGTTAGCAATGATCTGGCAGTGTAAGACTGCCTCTGATTACCCAATGAACATGCAAATGGTCATTACTCTTCTCTGTTAATAAGGAGCTTACCCCCAAACCATTAAAAATCTCCTCACCATTATCATTAGTCCACCAAATTTCAAAGTAGTCACTATGCATTCTGGTAAGTAGGATTTTCTCGGTATCTGATAAGTTCTGATTCGTCCACCAGATTTCCGGATAGTAGACCTAATTCATCACTCCATACACATTTCCACTGTTTCAAAGTTCAGTAGTTGTGTTTTACACCACTGTGACACCGACTGATACTTGGCATTGTAAATGTTGATCATAGGTTTATGTGTAGCTGCACAGTGATGGAAACCCATTTCATGAAGCTCCTGACCTACAGTCTAGGTCCCTACCAGAGGTAACCCTACTCTGAGTTTTTCATGGTCTACTGTTTAAAGGGGTTATCCGAGACAAAAAAATGTTTCCCACATGCCCAGGTTCCTCACACTAATTCTACTTACCTGGTTCCCTGCGCTGTTCCTGGTCCCCGCACCGCTATTGCTTTTTCTCCCCATGCGCGGATGAAAACATCTGGTGTTGGGGGGAGTAGCCAATTGCAGGCGGTGATGGGGACGAGCCTCCCTAGCATCACGGGTAACGCTAAGGAGGATCGTCACCGTCTACCATTGGCTGCTCCCCCGACAGCAGATGTTTTCATTCGTGCACTGTGAGAAGCAGTAGCAGCGGTGGTGTGGGGACCAGTAGCGGCACGGGGAGCCAGGTAAGTAGAATTAGTTTGAAGAGCTCGGGCATGCGTCGGATATTTTTTAGTCTAAGATAACCCGTTTAACAGCAGAGCTATTGTCATTCCTAGATGTTTATATTTCAGAATGGTAGCCATTATATTTGCCAAGGGAAAATCTAGCCAATCACAAATGTAAAGTCAAGGGTCTGCCAGCTGATTAAAGGGGTTTTCTGGGATTTAAATATTGATGACCTATCCTCAGGATAAGGTCAATATCAGATCGGTGGGGGTCTGACTCCTGGATGAGCATTAAAGCCTCTTCCCAGGCCAGTGACATCATGTGGGCAATATAAAAATCACACCTGAAACCAGATAAAAAGTGCAAAAGTTGACCCAGTCTTTGCATTGTGTGTCTGTGTGTGCCACACTAAGCATGGAGAACAGAAAGAGGAGAAAAAAGTTGTCTGAGGACTTGATAACCAAAATTGTGGAAAAATATCAACAATCTCAAGGTTACAAGTCCATCTCAAAAGATCTCGATGTTCCTTTGTCCATGGGGCGCAACTTAATCAAGAAGTTTACAATCCATGGCACTGTAGCTTATCTCCCTGGACGTGGATGGAAGAGAAACATTTATAAAAGATTGGAACGCAGGATAGTCCGGATAGTGGATAAGCAGCCCCCAAACAAGAAAACGCTATGAAAGGAGACCCAGGAGGACCTCATTGCTGACACAGAAACATAAAAAAGCTAGACTGCAGTTTGCCAAAATGTACGTGAGTAAGCCAAAATCCTTCTGGGAAAACGTCTTGTGGACAGATGAGACCAAGATAGAGCTTTTTGGTAAAGCACATCATTCTACTGTTTACTGAAAAAAGAATGAGGCCTACAAAGAAAAGAACACAGTACCTACAGTCGAATATGGTTGAGGTTCAAAGATGTTTTGGGGTTGTTTTGCTGCCTCTGGCACTGGGTGCCTTGACTGTGTGCAAGGCATCATGAAATCTAAAGATTACCAAAGGATGTTGGGTCGCAATGTAGGGCCCATTGTCAGAAAGCAGGGTTTGCATCCTAGCTCATGGGTCTTCCAGCAGGACAATGACCCCAAACGTACTTCAAGAAGCACCCAGAAATGAATGGGAACAAAGCGCTGGAGAGTTCTGATGTGGCCAGCAATGAGTCTGGATCTAAATCATATTGAACAACCTGCAGAGAGATTTTAAAATTGCTGTTGGGAAAAGGCACCTTCAAATATGAGACACCTGGAGCAGTCTGCAAAAGAAGAGTGGGCAAAAATTCCAGTTGAGAGGTGTAAGAAGCTTGTTGATGATTATAGGAAGCAATTGATTTCAGTTATTTCTTCCAAAGGGTGTGCAACCAAATATTAAGTTGCCGTTAATTTTTTTTCGAATTTTGTTTGAAATTATATCATTTTCAGCTATTTGTTCTCTGTTTTTTGTGTTGTTCCAATACACACAAAGGAAATAAACGTATATAACAAAACATGTGCGATTGCAATAAATTTCTCTCTCTCTTTCTCTCTCTCTCTCTCTCTCTCTCTATATATCCTAATATGGCTTTATGAAAGGGAAACAGAAGAGGTAACCAAAAACAGAGTTCTGGCCCTCTGTAATCAGGACAAAACTTTAAACCTATTTCAATAAATAAGAAACAATAGGGACCCTTTACATATCATTTACTGCATAGTAATTGTAGAGCTTAGGAAATAAGTCTACTGCTTAGAAAGCTAGAGCCTAATATAGAATGCATACGTCTATGGTGTTATTTTCCTGTCACAGGAAAGTAGTTACTTTCTTATACTTTCCAGGAAAACATTGACAATAAAAGGCATGTGAGCAGCGCTCTGCTGCAATCTACAGTCATGATACAATAACAATTAGATAGAAGTCAGGGTTGAGAATACAAAGCTATTATGGCCTCCCTTACTTGGCTGAACTTCCAAAATTATTCTTGTCTATAACATTTATATATGTAACGCTTATCAGCTCACTGTTCAGATCTTCAGTGAACTTGAAATTCAAACAAAAGAAAATGATGTGGTGCTGAAATTTCAGAGTATGTCTGCACCAAGACACAGTCTGAAAATCCTGCTGTGTAAGCTTACTGTACAAGAAAGGAGGGCGAGTGGGAGGAAGGAAGACAAGATGAGTGATATGGTGGTAAGGATTTACTCTATTTACTTTAAACACTCCCAGTGCAGATTAGTAAACCATAAAATGTATGAAAATGTACATTATACATACAGTATTTCATGGGAACAGGATGACACCCAGAACACTAGATCTATTTATTCTCTATTTGCCTCATATCTGTCATATATTGCCACTTTTTTTTTAACTTTATCTGCAGATAACTTCCTAAGACTAGGCATATATACAATAAGATTGTTATTAAAGAGCATATGTCAGCAGATATGTAGAAATGAAACTGGCTGACCTGTTCCATGTGCACCTGGCAGCTGAAGGCATCTGTGTTGGTCCCATGTTCATATGTGCGGCATTGCTGAGAAAAATTAAGTTTCAATATATGCAAATGAGATTCTTGGAGGTGCCATTACACCTCTGCTCTCTCTGGAACTGCCACACCCTCTGGACTATAATTGACAGGACCAGACAGGAAAAATGTAATCATACCTGGCCGTGTCAATCAAAGTGGAGAGGACACAGCAGTTGCAGAGAGAGTAGACCCTGTAGGTGTAATGGCAATGCCTCCCGTTGCTCCTAGAGGCTCATTTGCATATATTAAAACTTTAGGGGTTATTTATTAAAACCGGCGTTTTAGATACTGGTCTTAATAAAGCCCTGCCCTGGTGGTGGATCCACCGCAGTTATGTAGATCCACCACTGCTTCTAAATGTAAGACAACTTCCAAGCTGTGTTACAACAGGAGTAAAAAATGGTAAATGAGACTGTCCTCCCCACATTACTCCCACTTTTTTAGACCTGGCCTGAACAGGCAGAAGTTGTTGATTGAGGCACGAATACATTTTGGGTGTATTTCTGTTTAATAAATGACCCCCATCATTTTTCTCAACAATGTTGGCACATATGAACATGGGACCAACACAGATGTCTTCAGCTGCCAAGTGCACATGTAACAGGTCAGCCAGTTTCATAGGTACAAATCTGCTGACAGAGGCCCTTAAGGCTAGTTTACACATAGTGATATATATATATATATATATATATATACTTACATTAGAAGATTAAAATAAACTAAAAGGTCTAAATAAGGATGAATACTTCAAAGAAAAATTAGATAGATCAGCCATTAGATATCTCAAATGATCTTAATGTTCTCCACTGTGGTCTGGGAACTATATACAATCATACTTCTCGATATTAAGTGGGAGAAGTGTTCTCGATATGTTCCTCCCAGGATCTAAAAGCCTTTTTAAGTTCAAAGTTTTTAAATTTATCATGTTTTTTTTAGATGGATTTCTATAATTACCTCTATTTAGGAATTATAGGTTAGAATACTACTTTATTACTTCTGCCAATGTAAGGGGCTGTGAAACCTTCTAGTTTGTTGTGAAGTATGTGTCCTATAAAACCAGAGATCAAGTTTAGATTGATAAAACATAATGTTAACTTAGGAGTCCTGGGAAGAGATATACCCATAACTTCTCTTAAGATATATCCGTTGTGGCAATGTAAACATTGAGATGTTGTTTCCCCAGGTTCCAGTCCGGGACTTAGGGCATGCTCATGTCCAAGGATCCTATTTAATCCTGCTACTGGATCTTGGGTGTGTCTCACTCTGGAGAGTGTGCCGACAGAGGCCTGGTGAGGCTCTGTCAGTGTGGTCTAAGCTAGGCAAGGCTGAGGGGCCATGAGGCTATGCAATAGCCTGGACTTTGGGGGACTCAGCGACACCCGGGAACAAGCATTGAAAGGTCAGAGTCAGGAGGACTGCTAGACCACAACCCCCTCCAAAGGTACTGTATGTCTGGGGTAAGCCGCACCTGGTTCCATGTGGGAACGCTATTGTATAGCCGAGTTAGGGATACAATGTTTATTATGTTTAGGTAGAGCCCAGACAGGCAGGCTTTTGTTTTAGGCCATGTTGTGTATGAAGAGTGTAAAATAAATTGCACTGTTTGGACCTGAAACCCAGTGGTTATGAAGATCATTGTGAGAATGACCCCCGAATAAGAGGCGATCCCTTACAATTGGTGGAGGATGTGGGCAATAACAACAGCAGGTTGCTAGGGGCAACGACCTGACGGAAAAGAGCAGGTGCTGCTTAATGTTGCCAAGGAATTGCTGTGCAGTGATTTAAAGGGCCGGAAGCCTGCTTGTTTGCTGGTGCTGGAGCAGGTGCTGCTGGAAAACTGCTGGTTAATCTGGACTTTTTTTCCCCTGAGGTGCAAGGTGTGCAGGGATTTAAAGGGCACAGTAAAAGAAACTGACCTGTCAAAATGGCTGCCAAATGGTGGAGCGCATGGGAAAAGTCCTGTGAGATGGTGATCGGGGGGATCCCGCTGGGGGTTATACTAGACTCCCGCCAGCAAGTGTATCGGGTCCTGCCCGAAATTCTGGACTTTGTGACAAGAGGGCCAGAGACAACAACTAAGGTGTCAGTTACCTTTATCACAGACTATGGCCATGTGCAATGGGAGCTCTTAAAATGTGAGACCCTGGAAGTGGAGTTTGTGCTTGGCAAAGACTTCCCATTATTTTTGGCAGCTGTGGAGTGGAGAAAATGCTACAAATTGTGTTCCTGGAGAATCCGATGAACAGCAGATATGTGCCGTTGCCAAGGGCAACCGTTGGGAAGACAAAGAGGTGGAGAGCGGTGCAGTTCTCAGGAGTGCATATCTTCCCTGCGACTGTGTCCGGAGTCCTAGAGAGGAAGTGCGGAGGTGCAGTAAAGCTGTTGCTAGGAGCAACCACAACCTTGATGAGTCCGCGGGAGAGAATGTCACTGCTTTACCAAAATGGTTGATTACAAAGGGTAAGACTGTTCCTGTTATTAACTATGTGGCAGACCCAGTGACAGTGAGCCGACGGCAGTTGATACCTGCTGGACTGGTAGGTAATAAGTCACCCAGAGAAAAAGCAGTGTCTGAACAGGCGGATAAGCCTGCTGTGATTGCTCCCTCGCAGAAATCTTCAGAGGAGAAGGTTTCGGTGTTACCTCAGTTGCCCATGACCAAAGCTAGTTTTGGGATGACAAGGATCCGGGATCCCATGCTAGCCCGGGTAAGAGGTAGCACAATATTGAAACCTGAGACTGGTAAAATTATAAAGGTGCTGGACAGTCGTGCGGATAAGGACTATCCACTGATTTTCACTGAGCGTGAGACTCCAATGAGAACAGAGACTGATGAACTTGATGTTACAGATACGCTCATGCATGAGGGAGTGTTGGGGTGTACTTTTCCCTTATGCTGGGAGTTGTGGAGTAATGGAGACACTTCTGCAGAGAGTGCAAAAACTCCTGCAGAACCTGTACCTGTCCCTTCAAATGATAATGTGAAGGAGCTGCACATTAAGAACAAGGGTGCAGATAAGGTGCAAAGTGATGGTACCAGGTTTGACAAAGTGCATAATGAAAATGTGATGTCATATGAAATATGTGATAATAATGACATGCCTTTTCCTTTGCAGGCTGTGATTGGGGAAAAAGCTAACCCTGTTGGTAAACATGTGTCTGATATAAAAGTGTTGATAAATGTTGAAGAAACACCACTAGGAGACCCCATTGTAGACAATGTGGCGGGGCTAGAGGGTGTACCACACGTACCAGAGGTGGATGTGCAGTCTCCACAGGTTTCTATAATTAATAAAATGTCCCAGGTGGGGATTGACTTATGGGTGCCCCTAGAGGTCAGGGTTAATAATGACACGAACAGTATAAGTGGTGTATGTGCCGTGACAGTTAGCAACTCCGAGAGTGAGGCTAACATGTCAAGACCCAGCAAAACTAAAGTGGTTACTAGTAGCGAGTCTAGCGACCAGATGACAGTTATATCTGACGAGACGAGAGTTCAGTCAGGTGACAGCCTAGTGTCTGAAGCTCATATTCTGACAGTTGTAGATGACCTGACAGGACAGTAAAGCTACAAATTAGAAGATGTTTTCTCTCGCTCTGCACAGTCCTCAGATACACTAGAGATGGGGCTAGCGGTTCTCGCAGACCAACTGCAGGAATCTCCAGAGGAGTCACAGAAAGAGATGAAGGAACTAGAGTCACTAATAGAAGCGAAAATTCTCCAACTTCAAGAGGAACTTGCAGCTTCTGAGCGATCAAGACTTCATGCAGAGCAGGAAAGAGATGAGCTGGCTGATGAGGTTCTAAACAGCACGTCAGAAAAATCTGCTCTCTTGGAGGAGAAAAGTCATTTGGAAGCCAGTATGGCTCAACTTGATCAAGAGTTGCGTGTTCGGATGGTAGATCTGGACCACCAGCAACAAATTGTGTCTAAATTGGAGAAGAAACATAATATGTTGGACAAGCTCCTGGCTGAAGAGAAAACCACCTCGGCCAGATATGCCAAAGAACGCGACCAATCGGAGACTGATGCTCGAGAGAAGGCGACCAAGGCCCTCTCCTTGGCTAGAGCACTTGAAGAAGTGCTTGAGGAGCGAAATGAATTAGAGAGGCTGAACAAGCAACTCAGAGCAGAGATGGAAGCTCTCACGAGCTCAAAATATGCCATCTATGAGTTGGAGAAGCCTAAGCGTGCTGCTGCACAGCTGGTGGAAGAAAATGAGAAACCGGAAGAGGAAGATCCTTTGGAAGGTGCCAAGAAGTCAGAGCCTGGTAAGAGTGGGTCTGGAGAAGGTGGTACCGGGGTGCTGGTCAAGGCAGAGAAGGTGGAAAAGGTATCGGCTGAACAAGTTGATGGGGCTGATGTGGATGCAGAGGCCAAGAGTCTCATGACAGTGTGTAACCAGGACCAGGTCGCAAAAGACGTCCCCTCCGCCTACAAGGCCTTCCAAGTAGCCAGCAGCCTGCTGGGGAAGAAATATGAGGAGATGGACGACGAGTATGCAGATCCGGGCTATTACAATGGGCTGTCTCTCCTGACTCCTCCCCAAAAGGAGACCAGTGTCCTGGGTGAGCCTCTGGAGAAAACGCCAGAAGACAAGGAGTATGCTGAAGACCCCAGTGCCTCCAACCTTGATGCGAAAGGGAAGGAGGAATTAAGAAAGTAAGGATATGATGCCATGTCCCTGAATGGTGAGAAGGCTAATAAAGTAAAGGAGGATGCCAAAGAGACAGAGGCCAAGGAAGCTAAGGCCGAGAGCGCTTGAAGTGGGAGAAATCCTTGGATGATCCAGAGATCAAGGGTAAAGCCGAAGTGGGGAGAGCCAGTGAAGAGGCAGAAGACCCTGAAACTGAGGCACCATCTGAGAAAACCACTGCTGAAAAAGAAGCGAGCAGGGGCAAGCCAGCTCTGCTGACGGAGCTTCGCAAAGACAAGAAGAATAGGCCTAAGCGTCTGCAAGAGCCAGCAAAGTCAAACAGAGAGTCTGTCGTTTGCATAAAAATATATTCTGAAGGGAGTTTCAGAAGCCGAGATCGAAATTCTAAGAGTAAAGGAAAAAAAAATGTACAATCTGCTGTTAAAATAAAGAGACAAAAAGAGGCGAGTCATAAGAAGCGTGCTCGGCTGAAGCAGCTGTGTAAGTCAAAGAGAGAGAAAGATAAAAAAATAAAAAGAGAGGGTCTGCCTGTCACATGGACATGGGAACATTGTAGACAATGTCTCTTGGGCAAGATGTCAGTGTGGGTAACAAACCAAGCACTGATGGCATGGGTCTGGCAAAATAAAGGGAAGCCTCTGACGCTGACCACATCTTCCAGGGGGAAGGTTGAGCCAGGCGACGGCAAGAAAATGCGGATGCCCTGTCACGAGCATCCAGTTGGTACATGTGTTTACCCCCACTGGTTTGAACAAAGGGGGAGGATATGTGGCAATGTGAACATTGAGGTGTTGTTTCCCCAGGTTCTAGTCCGGGACTTAGGGCATGCTCATGTCCAGGGATCCTATTTAATCCTGCTACTGGATCTTGGGTGTGTCTCACTCTGGAGAGTGTGCCGACAGAGGCCTGGTGAGGCTCTGTCAGTGTGGTCTAAGCTAGGCAAGGCTGAGGGGCCATGAGGCTATGCAATAGCCTGGACTTTGGGGGACTCAGCGACACCCGGGAACAAGCATTGAAAGGTCAGAGTCAGGAGGACTGCTAGACCACAACCCCCTCCAAAGGTACTGTATGTCTGGGGTAAGCCGCACCTGGTTCCATGTGGGAACGCTATCGTATAGCCGAGTTAGGGATACAATGTTTATTATGTTTAGGTAGAGCCCAGATGGGCAGGTTTTTGTTTTATGCCATGTTGTGTATGAAAAGCGTAAAATAAATTGCACTGTTTGGACCTGAAACCCAGTGGTTAATTACCCAATAAAGCTGATATACTGTTTGAGGTTCCTTATAACGATCCTGCAACAAATCATAGACCATAGTAATCCCTTTAAAAGTGGGCGATAGAAAGTAAAAGTAAGAAATAATATGTCTAGGCCATCTCTGAGACCAAATATCAATAGAATCTAGACATGGACAAAGTGCTTTATACTTAAAGGGAGTCTGTCACCTACATAACATGTTTTAAACTGATGATATAGCTCTGTGGGAGGCAAATCCATAACACTGATGGTACCCATATTTAGTTTTTCAGAGCCTCCAAAGTACCTAAAATGAAGTTTTAAAAATATGCAAATTACCTATCGCAAGTGCCCAGGGGCGGAGAGTGTGCTGCAAGTGCCCAGTGCTCCCCGCCTTACTTGCTCCTGACTCCTCCCCTCTGTTTTTCGTCCGGCCAGCCCTGTATCCTTGCTGGGTCATTTTCGTCTCCATTCATAATCCAGAGCCTGTGCACTTTACCACCGGTGTACGTAACTAGCGCATGCGCACGGCATATCAATATGCCTCTGCCCACAGTGGGCAATGTACTGTGCATGCTCGGACTCGGCGGTGAAGCGAACAGGCACTAGATTATGAATGGAGATGAGAATGACGCCACAAGGATACAGGGCTGGCTGGACGATGAAGAGGGGAGAAGTCAGGAGCAAGTAAGGCGGGGAGCACTGGGCACTTGCAGCACACTCTCCGCCCCTGGGCACTTGCGATAGGTAATTTGCATATTTTTAAAACTTCATTTGAGGTACTTTGGAGGCTCTGAAAACACATGGGTACCATCAGTGTTATGGATCTGCCTCCCACAGGGCTATATCATCAGTTTTAAACATGTTATGTAGGTGATAGACTCCCTTTAATTAAATCCTCATGAGGAATCTCATATATGGTCACCAAGTCATTAAAAGGGTCTCAATGACTTATTATGGAACAGTTGAGAAATGCAAAAGAGAGAGAGAGGAGAAGAGTCTCAATAGTTTATATTCAGATCTGGGAAGTCATTGATTAGGAACCTAGTAGGGAGATCAGCCACTGAGATATCTAGAGAACCAGTTTGTTAAGATACTTCTTCCAAACATTGAGAGAAGTATTCAGACTTGTAAACCAAAACTTAGTGCCACAATATTGTGGGTTTAATAGATAGAATATTTGGATTAGAGGAAAAGTTGCTTTATCTTCTTCCATGTCAGCCTACAGTTTTTGATAGTAGTTGTTCCACCAATATTTGATTTAATCTAGAACTGCTAACTGGAAGTATTTTTTTGAGATCAGGGACACACAACTCCATTTTTACTATGTCTTCTCAATATTTTTGCTTTAATCCTTTTCATATATCTTGTCCCATATAAAATCCAACAAAATCCGCTGAAGCCTATTAAAGAAAACTATTATGTAGAGGTATGATAACACACCTGAAAGTATATAGAATGATGTCACGGATAAAGTAAAGGAGTAAACACCACACCGACAACTAGGGGCGAAGGGAAAAGCCACTAGGCCTCAAAACTAGGGAAGGGAAATGGTCACCACCTAAAGAACCCTACTCCTGGCCCTGACTCCTAACCGTATGAGCACCCCCTGAAGGTACAGATGCCCATACACAGGAACCTGGAAGTCCTGGAGACCCTGAGGAGCCCTAAAGATATTGGCAGGGCTAAGACAACAAGTTCCTTCCCAGATGAAGGAACAAGTGTCTCCCTAGCAACAACAACCAAGGGGAAAAGACAAAATACACACAAGCGAGACACTTAGCTTCTGTTGTAGAAAGATGAGCAGGAACACAGGGAGAACCACACTCCAGCTTTTTTCCAAAATCAAATGAAGCAATCTACTGCATAGTCAGAAGGGTGGGGTCAGACTATAAAGGGTAGAAGTGATGACCACTGAGCAACAGCTGAGACAAGGGAAGTGGTCTTTAACCCTATCAACACTGAATCAAGAGAAATCAAGGAGGCTGTTAGAATCCTTAACGCTCAACCAGTCTCCTTGATCTCCTGACATCAGTCACCTTAATTATATCATCTTAATGATCTTTATTATCCCTATATGTCCTGACCAGAAAAGAAAGAGGTGTGAATAATATATTGCCACTTCTGAAGGAATACAGTTCCCTGAAGTTTTGCATGGTTTTATTCATATTCACTATAAAATATGATTGCATATTGCTACATTTGTTTAATTATATAGTTAAAGGATTTTATATACAATCAAATGGAGAACTAAGAAGAGATGGAGCAGTAGACATTTGAAAAATATTTAACGTAGCCACTGATATCATCATATCATACAATAAAATCTTAGGGTAGGTTGACATTATGTTAGTGTAAAGATGCCGATTGTTCACAAGACCACAGAACTGGATGTCACCTATAGCAGTCACCTTTCCTAAGTACTAACAGTGTCTCTTGGTAGTCAGAGACCCCAAGTACTTACAGGCAGGGCTGAACTGCTTAACAACTGGACAGTTGCAAGAGAGATATATAAAGCAAGTCTCAACAAGTACAAATAACAAGTTAATGAAATAAACTGAACAATAGTTGACAGGAACAGAATGGAATAGATGTGAGTCCGGCAATGGAATAGATGGGAGATGTAATGGCATACAGGCTGAGAGTGGATAAATAAAGATATGCTGAACCAACTTCTATGAAATACAACCCAGCAAGACAGCCAAAGGCCCTATTACACTGGCAGATAATCGCTAAGATCATCCCTAACAAGTGTACGTAGTAACACTTGTTAGCTATGATCTGGCAGTGTAATACTGCCGCCCATTACCCGATGAGTGGGTAATCAGAGTCTTTCAACATGTTTAAAAATAATCGTTTGCTGGCGGAAGATCGTGCAATGTAATCAGCGCTCTGCTGCCGGCAAATAATGAATCAGTATTGGGACGAGCAATGACATTAGTGGTCGCTCGCCCCCATACTGAGGAGGAGATCTCTGCATGTAATTGCAGTGGTCTCCGCTAGCGAGCAGGCAGTTGCCTGGGAGGAACGCTACCTTCCCGACAATCCCCTGCTACATCTGCAGGTGTTATAGGACCTTAAGACACATCAAAAACCACCTCGGCAACCAGATTCGACTTCAAAGATGATGGAAAATACCGGAGGATCACAGGTCCCAGGATACACTGAAACAACACAAAATACAAGAACAAAGTACAGAATCTGAAAACAAATGCACAGAGTAAGCAACCGGAAAGGTAAAATGCCTAGACATATAAAGGCTAAGCAATCAATAACCCCACCCTAAATTATCCAGGCCAAGCTATGAAATAACCTAACTCAGACTAGGATACAAAGCAGTTGCATAGCAACTACATCAACAATGCTAGAAAACAGACTTGCAAGAGACTACAGAGAAATTTCTGTTGCTTGTAACAGTCATCTGGCAGAGGCAGATTTTATATCAAGACACGGAGGCTCCTATTGCTTAACCCTTTCTTTACTGTCACACAATAGCAGCAAAGAATTCAACAAGAAAATTAGCCAATGGGCACACGGCCCTCCCCTTTAGTCCTAGTATAAAGGGAACACCCCTTCATTCTGTCATCCTCTTTCTTTGCTGCTGCACACAAAGTTAAGTACCCCACCTCCCTGCCTGCAGGGCTGGTGGTTTTTATTATCACATTATTGATTGTTTTTTTTGCATCAATATCATATTTGTGTGGTTGTTTGCTTGGGGTGACGTTTTTTCCCCTTATTAGGTGTAAGGGTTTTTGTTTTGCCCCTCTGTCGTTTGGTCCATTTTTCCCTTGCGGTCCGGTTACCGCATCTCTTACCTCTTGATTGTTCTGTTTTTTTTTTTTCCTTATTCGCGTTTGCGTTTTTCGCTGCGCGCCGGGTACCCGAGATCTCGCTCTTCGCGCGAGATCTCGGGTGCCTTTTCTCGCCGCTTCCCGCCGCTTGCGCTCCTGCGCGCGAATTTTTCCTGCGCGCGAGATTTCGGCCGCCATCTTGAGTGAAGCACCGCTATCGGTGTGGGTTTCTCTCCGGCGGCAGTGGCGGACGGCGGCCCCTCTCTGCACAGGGTGACTTACTCTCTGTAGAGTGCTAGGTTTACTTTATTATCTCTTACTTGCTTCAGGGCTGATTAGGTCTGTTTCGGCTACCTTTGTCAGGGAACATTTTCTACTCGGCACAATGTCTATGCACAATGCCGCCCCACCAGCCCAGGGGACCCCTTCCCTTGGGGGCTCTCTTCTATCCCCTCAGAATTTGGGGATCATCCCACGTTCAGGGAGCACTACTCCTGCTCCGCAGGATGCACAGGCCTTGTCCCTGCAACAATCGATTTCTGAGGCCATTGCCTCGGCCATGGGGTCCATGTCCTCTGTCCTGACGCAGTCTATTTCATTAGCACTTAGTGCCAATGCCTCAACCACGGTATCCCCTAACAATGCTCCTATCCCAGCCCCTGATGCCTCCAGAAACAATGTGAATGATGGCCTTGTTCCATCCAATGACGGCACGCTTCGGCCGCGCAAAAGAGCCTGTCCGCGCCAGGCAGAACGAGCACGGCATTGGAAGTCTGCCCGGTCTCAACCCGAGCTGGATTCTGATTCTAATAGGGAATCTGATGAGGAGGCTTTGCTCGAATCCTATGACGATATCGAGGATTTGGACATTGATGGGTCCCCCATCCAGGGGACGTCCGTCTCTTTTTCTTCATTACCCCGGCGACCCGAGGAGGTCGATCCGGCGGTCCCTGACCCTTCCGTCTCCCTTGTGGATCCGACGGGGGTCCCGTTATTTGACCCAGATTCCCTGCATCACCCCAGGTCCGCGGAGTGGCTTCCCGCCCCTCACGTGTCTGATTATCTGGAGTCCATGGTCCGTAAGCCCCTTAGCAAGGAGACACGGAATAAACTACGGGCAGAATGCCCCCGTCCGGCGATACCGAATAAGGTTTGCGAAACTCCGGTCGTGGACCCAAAAATGGTCCAGTTCCTGTCCAAGACAGGGTTTAGTCTAAAGAGAGGCGTGGACTCGGCTCTCAAGGCTTGTCAGGACAAGCTGCTGGACATTATGGGGCCCCTTACGAAGATCTTTGATCTGGCAGAGTCTGCCAAGGCGGAGGGTCAAATGGTCGACCCGGAGGACCTCCGTGGTTGGGTGCAGAGAGCCATTTGCATGGCAGGTAATGCAAACACCTCTTTAAGCATTGAGAGACGCAAAGCCATTTTGCTAAAAATAGAGCCGAAACTGACTAATATGGCTCTGTCAGAGTCGGGTAAGGATGCCCAAGGGTTCCTCTTTGGGGATCCCTTCATTAAGGAGCTGGGGAAGTTTGTGGGGACATTTACCGCCCTGGATAAAGCCCAGGCATCGATGCGTAGAGTGTTTAGCAGTACGGTTTCCGCTAGGGCCGGCAGTATTAGGGGCGTCTGTCCGGCCGTTCCTCATTCCAGACCCGTGGTTCGGGCCGAGGCTCCTTCACGTCCTACCGCCAGCCCTCCCTTGAGCAGCGAAACCAACCGTCCTTCTTCCCTTCCCGTCGTGCTTCCGGACGTGGAAGACCTTACAGAGGAAACCAAACTCACAGACGCCCATATGGTAAGTTTACCTCCTCTTCTCCCTTTTTCGGAAAGTTATGTAGGGGGCAGACTCCGACATTTTTTGCATGCATGGATGTTCGTTACCAGCGATTCCTGGGTGTTGTCCACGGTCCAGGGGTTTCATATAGAACTGGTCGATCGCCCGGCGGTCCCGGCCCCTCCCCCCCCCTCAATTCGGTCTCGGTTGTCTCAGAACCTCGTAGACGCCGAATTGCGGGCGTTGCACCTCAAGGGTGCTGTGGAACGGGCTCCCCCTCTCGATCAGGGCGGGGTGGTCAGCAGTATATTCCTGGTGGAGAAGAAGGGCGGTCAGTTCCGTCCCGTCATCAACCTCAAGGCCCTCAATGCCTTCGTCAGGTACAGGCATTTCAAAATGGAGGGCATCCATCTCCTCAGGGACATGCTACTGCCCGGGGACTGGATGGCCAAACTGGACCTCAAGGATGCCTACTTGACGGTTCCTATAGCGCGTCCCTCCAGGGATCTTCTTCGCTTCCACTGGCAGGGGGCGTTATGGCGCTTCACTTGTCTCCCCTTCGGGCTTTCGTCCGCCCCCTGGTGCTTCACCAAACTGTTGCGTCCGGTGGTGGAGTGGCTTCGTTGTCGAGGGGTGAGACTGATAATATATTTGGACGATATTTTGATCATTGCCGAGGACCGTGCCTCCTTGCTGTCCCACCTTCGGGTGTCGATTCACCTTCTCTCTGCCCTGGGGTTCATAATCAACCGGGAGAAGTCGTGTCTGGTTCCTGCCCAGTCCATGGAGTTTTTAGGGTTCCGGGTGGACTCCCTGTCCTTGACTCTCAGTCTACCTCCGACGAAGGTTCGTTCGATTCGCAAGGAGCTGCGTCACACCCTATCTCTGGCGCAGGTTTCCCTGCGTCATTTGGCCAGAGTGATAGGTCTCCTATCATCTTCCATTCAGGCTATCTTTCCGGCCCCTCTTCATTATCGGGCCCTCCAGCGTCTCAAGATTGCTCATCTGCAGGCCGGTGCTTCTTATGCGGATCTGGTCTCTTTGGATCCGGAGACCAGGGACGAGCTGGAATGGTGGATTGCCAATCTTTCTGCCTGGAATGGCAGGGCCCTGTTTGGCCCGCAGCCGGATGTTGTGATAGAGTCGGACGCCAGCCTTCACGGTTGGGGCGCCCATTGCGAGGGGGTATCCACGGGAGGCCCTTGGTCCACCGCGGAGTCCCACTTGCACATCAATGCCCTGGAGCTCCTGGCGGGTTCTTTCGCGATTCGCAGCTTCACCTGCGGGAGGGCCAGGGCGTGTATTCGCCTCCGTATGGACAACATCTCGGCCGTCCGTTACATCAATGCCATAGGGGGTACTCGCTCGAGGGTGTTGACGCACCTGGCCAGGGACTTTTGGGATTATTGTCTGTCCCGCGACGTGTCGGTGGTGGCGGAGTATCTTCCGGGATTGCACAACACGCTGGCCGATTGGAATTCGCGCTACATCGCGGATTCGAGCGACTGGAGATTGGATGTGGTGGTTTTCTCTTCCATCGAATCTCGTTGGGGCCCATTTTCGATAGACCTTTTCGCTTCACGCTGGAACGCCCAACTCCCCAGATACTTCAGCTGGAGACCGGACCCGGCCGCGGAGGCGGTGGATGCTCTTCTTCAACCGTGGTCGGAGGGGGTGTTGTATGTCTTCCCACCGTTTTCGCTGATTCCCCGGATTTTGGCCAAGATCCGCCTGCAAGCCTCGGAGATGGTGTTGATCCTCCCCTTCTGGGGCACTTAGTCGTGGTTCCCTCAGCTGCTGGACCTTCTGGTGGAGATTCCCCTTCTACTCCCGTCCCGAATGTCGCTGCTGCTGGATCCTCGGAACCGACCTCATCCGCTGATACTGGACGGGTCCCTTCGGCTGCTGGCCTGCAGAGTGTCGGGCTGTCGTGGCGGGCCGAGAGGCTTTCGGAGACGGCTGTTTTCCTGTTGGAGAGTGCGTGGGCCCCGGGTACCAGAAGAGCCTACAGGGCAGCTTGGGGATCTTGGGCTGGTTGGTGCCTCCTTCGGCACGTGGATCCCACTATTGCCTCTGTGGGCGAAATAGTTCAGTTTCTTAGTTCCCTTTTTGAGGACGGGAAGGCCTATCGTACTATAAACGTGTTTCGGTCGGCTATTTCTTCGGGGCATAGGGGTTTTGACGGTTGTCCTGTTGGTCGTCATCCTCTGGTGTGCCGTTTGCTTAGGGGTTCTTGCTTTGCGAGGCCTCCTAGGCCTCGTTTTTCTAGTTCTTGGGACGTTTCTTCCGTTTTATCTTTCCTTTCGGCCTGGCGCTCCAATGAGGACTTGTCCCTCCGCCAGCTGTCGGCAAAATTGGTTACCCTTTTTTGCCTGGTCTCTTGTAAAAGGGTGTCTGATGTTCGGGCTTTGGATCACGACGCCCGGTCTTTCACCCCGGAGGGCGTCACGTTCAACATTTCTCGGCGTACTAAGACTAACATTACGTCGGTTTCTTACCCCGCTTTTCCTTCGTCGATGGTGCTCTGTCCGGTCGCAGAGTACGAGTCTAGGACTCTTTCCTTACGGTCCTCCTCGGCTCCTCAATTGTTCGTTTCCTTCCGGAGGCCCTTCGCCCCGGTAGCGGCGGTTACTCTCTCGCGTTGGGTGAAGTGGATCTTGTCTCTCTCCGGTATTGACACCTCCATCTTCACGGCACATTCGGTTCGGGAGGCGGCTGCAACCTCCTTGACTCTGTCCGGGGCACGCTTGGAGGACGTCATGAGGTTGGCGGATTGGTCGCGGGTCTCCACGTTTAGGGAATTTTACTTCCGTCCAGGTCCGCATCCTTTCGCCTCTATTGTTGATGGGCTTTAAACTAGCAATAGGAGCCTCCGTGTCTTGATATAAAATTGAATGTTTTTCCTAAAATATGACGTAAAGTCATGATTTTATGAAAGACACGGAAGCGAGTATTGCCCCGCCCGTTCGTTTTTTTCCCTCCCTGGGGTTTTTTGTGAGTGCTCTGTTGGGGTTTTGTTCACGTTGTTTGTGTTTGTTATTATTGAGCTAATGTTAATTTATCATTGCCATATTGACATGTCGGTTGCTTCCGGACGTAGGTATGGTGTACGCGTCTTTGACGTCGTTGCTATTATTCTTTTTTTTTTGTCTCTCTTTAAGGTGGACCGCATTGAGTCGGTTGGACTACTGTGCGTATCATTCGTCAGGTTCCGGTTTTGACGCCATGCCTTCCGGGTTCGTTGTTCGAAGAGGTGGTGATCGTTTTGTTGGAGTTTCCTGGTGCCGGTTGTTCCAGTGTGTTCGGTGGATGGAGTCGTCGTGTCAAAGAAAGAGGATGACAGAATGAAGGGGTGTTCCCTTTATACTAGGACTAAAGGGGAGGGCCGTGTGCCCATTGGCTAATTTTCTTGTTGAATTCTTTGCTGCTATTGTGTGACAGTAAAGAAAGGGTTAAGCAATACTCGCCTCTGTGTCTTTCATAAAATCATGACTTTACGTCATATTTTAGGAAAATCATTCAATTATCGCTGCAGCTGGTGACTGGATGAGAAGCATTCACAAACATTTCCTACTGTGTCAGAACAGGATCAAGAACTGGAGTGCAGCAGGGACTTTTTGTATAACTAATGCAGAAGATCGAAAAGATGCTTGTTCTCTTTCAGCACACCATACTAGGCCCCTCTACTGCTCCTTGTTTTTATTACTAGTCTTGACCCATCCACATACAAACACTATTACACAGTGAATGCCTCAAATAATGGCATACATTGCTCAGTAATGTGCTTCATTGGCTGATATGGGCATCTTGGTGACAGCTTCACCAGGTTTTTTGGAGAAATTTATGGAACAGGAATACTTGGACAACAAATTCAGGAGGTGGTGTTCAGGATCCATGTCGTTGTCTGGGTACAAATACACCAGTAATGAGATAAAATGAATACTTGGTGTGTTATCTACAACTCCAGGTTTGGTTAAAACTATTTGTATTAACAATATCACTATGCTTTTTAGTAAAATATCAGATTCTGGACGTTATTCTGTGTTCACGTTGCTCATCTGTAAAGGCCAATATATGCATGACCTGGTCTGTGGGTGAGTAAAGAGGGCTCTTCTGTAGATGGTGCCACTGTGGCAGCTGAACAATGTTTTTGTTATTCTCATTTTAGTTACGCTGAAAGGGAACATGCAAATCTCTCCATCTTGCATGTCATTAAAAAAAGATGCAAATGTTATTTATGTGATATTTGACATTTACTTGCTCTTTTAAGCATTTATGTTTTAGAAATGGCCATCTCTGATTATGCTGAGTTATGAGCCTCTGGTGCTGCTGGAGCAAAGTGTTGATATAAAGTTCACAGAGCAGGCCTAGGAAACTCTATCCTTAGAATCAGTAGTAGGGTCTCTAGACACCTCGTATTATAACACAAACCAGCTGTTCCGCTGAACCATTTAATGTGATGTATAGGAGAAGAATCTGGGAGCTCAGTGGTTCCTCTCACAGTTTGTCTGAGATGTTTACATGAACTTGCACATTGAACATTTTAGAGAGCCCTATTTATGTACTATTAAGGGATGGCGTTTGGATTATATTTTTGTAGCAGTGGAGTTGGCTACACTACTCAAGGAGTCCATAGTAGCCTACCCTGTTTGCACTTAAGCAATGAGATCAGGTATGGACTTTACCCAAGTTGCCATCCTAAAATGTAATCCCCTTATGAGTAGACAAGGCAGTAGAGAATGGTGAAAGGTGGAGTCATAGTTGGCCTTAATAGGCAGATGGAGGTCACTCCTTAAAGGGGTTGTCCAGGAATTAGGAGTTTTTAGCTAACACCGTTAGCTTGCTAAGTAAGCAGAATATTCATACTTACTAGCTCTCTGCTGTTTTGGTCACCGGGTTGTTTACTTCTGATGCAGCATGAACATGGTCGCCTGCTCCGCTGCAGCCAATGACTGGCTTCACTGGTGTTGTGCCACTTGTGGTCGTATCACCGCTGAAGCGCATCATTGGCTGCAGAAATTTTATTTCCTCTCTATCATTATATTTGGCAAGAAGGACGAGGTCAGAGAGAAAATCACTGACTGGTGTATCTTTGCTCTACAATCTCTTTTACTAGGATTTTTACATAATAAATGAGTTACGATATTGTTGTCATTTCGTGATAATTGCTTAGGTTTTTTGTGATACAACATCAAATGAACATACAAAATGCAGGGCTCCCATTGTGGTTGCTATTTGAATTTTTTGCATATTCTGTATTCGTATAACAGTGGAACCCCCATGGGCTTCGCATGACCCTTCTGTCTTCTCGCTGCAACTTTCTACATGTAATGTTTCACCAGTACATTATAAAAGTCAAATGTGAACTGTATTCCCCAAGATAGTGTCTATATGTTGAGCAATACAACAAAGCTTTGCAGATAACTATTTGTAAAATGCCTACATAAAATGTCCTAGGTGTTGGGTATGTGGAGGCTGTCTATGCGAAGTGCTATTCTTTTCAATCCAAGTACACCTTATAAATGTGTAAGCTTGAATCTTGGCGAATACTGCAAAAACAAGTATATATCTAATAACTAGTATGTCCATGCACAGATCTTTAAAACCTAGAAGTCACCCTTTAAATGAAAACAAGCATTGTGACAGCTGGCCTGGGCGACCAGAAGCATAGAGTAAGCAGACCAGTGGATTAACTAAGAATGGGCACCACTTTCTGGCATGGCATCATAAAAACGGTTGATAAGGCAGGTGGGGTCTGACTTTGTGTATTCATACTACAGCTGCTGTATAGTTCTGTTCCTACAACACGTCCCAAGCAAAGTGCTCTGCAGGCTGCTGGGTGAAAACACACTACTGCTTTTGTTACCAGCGGGGAGAGGATCTGATAATTGTCTGTTATGAGAATTATTGGAATGTGTGCATTATGCTTTAATTAGTTCCATATTTCGCGTGATTCCCCCCAAAAACATAAAACTCAGACAAAAGGTAGCTACAGAGCAAATCATGACATTGTTCCAACAGAGAGTTACTGGTCCTACGCCAGCAGGTACAGCATGAGTCTCACATAGAGCGTGTGCATATATATAATTCAGACTTCAACAATATTCATTTATTAACAATAATTATTGATAATCTCTTTCTAACAAAGCTAGAACCACTGCCACATCCAGAGCTCTTCCCATTTATTGCTCTAAATGCTCTGGTAGATTTTCTTCAAGGGATGTGTCATTTTTCAATGGGAATGTCCATTCTCCTGCAGCTCTCTCCCTGTAGCTATCACAGCTTCTAAAAGTGGGTGCAACTGGTGGCAGTTGAGGATATGTTCACATGGCTAAAATCTGCCACTAACCTGCCACTGGCGTTTTCAGCTGCTAAATCCACATTCAAAACTCTCCAACAGTTTTCCCATTGACGTCAATGTTAAAAACCCCACCTTGTGCACACAGTGTAAAATGGTAGAGGTTTTTTCAGTAACTGATTTGAAAAACACTTGAGAAGTGACCTGTTAGATTTGATTTTGCTTTCATAAAAGTCAATGGGGAACCAGAGAAACCTCAACCAAATACTCTTCAAAGGCCTGTTTCACACGGTCAGTATTTGGTCAGCGTTTTGCATCAGTATTTGGTCAATATTTGTAAGCCAAAATCAGAAGAAGTGGAATCATAGAGAAGGTATCATAGAAATATTTGTACCTCTTCTGTGTTTTAGACCCACTCCTGGTTTTGGCTTACAAACACTGATGCAAAAATATTGACCAAATACTGACCATGTTAACCGCCTCCAGACCGCCTAACGCAGGATCGTGTTCCGGAGGCGGCTGTCTCAGGCAGAGACGCGAGATTTCCTGTGAACGCGCGCACACAGGCACGCGCGTTCACAGGAACTGCAGGTAAGCGAGTGGACCTACAGCCTTCCAGCGGCGATGGTTCGCTGGCAGGCTGTAGATGCGATTTTTTTTAAACCCCTAACAGGTATATTAGACGCTGTTTTGATAACAGCATCTAATATACCTGGTCCTCTGGTGGTCCCTTTTGCTTGGATTGACCACCAGAGGACACAGGCAGCTCTGTAATAAGTAGCACCAAGCACCACACTACACTACACCGCCCCTGTCAATTATTAACCCCTTATAAACCCCTGACCACCCCATATAGACTCCCTGATCACCCCCCCTGTCATTGATCACTCCCCTGTAAGGCTCCATTCAGTATGTGTTTTACGGATCCACGGATCCATGGATCGGATCCGCACAACACATACGGATGTATGAATGGAGCCTTACAGGGGGGTGATCAATGACAGGGGGGTGATCACCCCATATAGACTCTCTGATCACCCCCTGTCATTGATCACCCCCCTGTCATTGATCACCCCCCTGTAAGGCTCCATTCAGACGTCCGTATGTGTTTTGCGGATCCGCAAAACACATACGGACGTCTGAATGGAGCCTTACAGGGGGGTGATCAGTGAGTCTATATGGGATGATCACCCCCCTGTAAGGCTCCATTCAGACGTCCGTATGTGTTTTACGGATCCATGGATCGGATCCGCAAAACGCATACGGACGTCTGAATGGAGCCTTACAGGGGGGTGATCAATGACAGGGGGGTGATCACCCCATATAGACTCCCTTATCACCCCCCTGTCATTGATCACCCCCCTGTAAGGCTCCATTCAGACGTTCGTATGTGTTTTGTGGATCTGCAAAACACGGACACCGCGGATCCGCAAAACACATACGGACGTCTGAATGGAGCCTTACAGGGGGGTAATCAATGACAGGGTGGTGATCACCTCATATAGACTCCCTGATCACCCCCCTGTCATTGATCACCCCCCTGTAAGGCTCCATTCAGACATTCTTTAGGCACAAGTTAGCGGAAATAGATTTTTTAGTTTTTTCTTACAAAGTCTCATATTCCACTAACTTGTGTCAAAAAATAAAATCTCACATGAACTCACCATACCCCTCACGAAATCCAAATGCGTAAAATGTTTTTATACATTTATATTCCAGACTTCTTCTCACGCTTTAGGGCCCCTAAAATGCCAGGGCAGTATAAATACCCCACATGTGACCCCATTTCGGAAAGAAGACACCCCAAGGTATTCGCTGAGGGGCATATTGAGTCCATGAAAGATTGAACTTTTTGTCCCAGGTTAGCGGAAAGGGAGACTTTGTGAGAAAAAACAAAAAAAAAACAATTTCCGCTAACTTGTGCCCAAAAAAAAAAAATCTTCTATGAACTCGCCATGCCCCTCATTGAATACCTTGGGGTGTCTTCTTTCTAAAATGGGGTCACATGTGGGGTATTTATACTGCCCTGGCATTTTAGGGGCCCTAAAGCGTGAGAAGAAGTCTGGGATCCAAATGTCTAAAAAATGCCCTTCTAAATGGAATTTGGGCCCCTTGGCGCATCTAGGCTGCAAAAAAGTGTCACACATGTGGTATCGCCGTACTCAGGAGAAGTAGGGCAATGTGTTTTTGGGTGTCTTTTTACATATTCCCATGCTGGGTGAGAAATATCTCTCTAATGACAACTTTGTATAAACAAATGGGAAAAGTTGACTTTTAGAGATATTTCTCTCACTCAGCATGGGTATATGTAAAAATACACCCCAAAACACATTGCCCTACTTTTTTCGAGTACGGTGATCCCACATGTGTGACACTTTTTTGCAGCCTAGGTGGGCAAAGGGGCCCACATTCCAAAGAGCACCTTTAGGATTTCACAGGGCATTTTTTAAAACATTTGGATTTCAAACTACTTCTCACGCATTAGGGCAGTATAACTACCCCACAAGTGACCCAATTTTGGAAAGAAGACACCCCAAGGTATTCCGTGAGGGGCATGGCGAGTTCCTAGAATTTTTTATTTTTTGTCACAAGTTAGCGGAAAATTATGATTTTTTTTTTTTCTTTTTTCTTGCAAAGTCTCATATTCCACTAACTTGTGACAAAAAATAAAAACTTCCATGAACTCACTATGCCCATCACAAAATACCTTGGGGTGTCATCTTTCCAATATGGGGTCACTTGTGGGGTAGTTATACTGCCCTGGCATTTTAGAGGCCTTAAAGCGTGAGAAGTAGTTTGAAATCAAAATGTGTAAAAAATGCCCTGTGAAATCCTAAAGGTGCTCTTTGGAATTTGGGCCCCTTTGCCCACCTAGGCTGCAAAAAAGTGTCACACATGTGGTATCACCGTACTCAGGAGAAGTAGGGCAATGTGTTTTGGGGTATCTTTTTACATATACCCATGCTGGGTGAGAGAAATATCTCTCCAAAAGATAACTTTTCCCATTTTTTTTATACAAAGTTGTCATTTGACAGAGATATTTATCTCACCCAGCATGGGCATGTGTAAAAAGACACCCCAAAACACATTGCCCAACTTCTCCTGAGTACGGCGATACCTCATGTGTGACACTTTTTTTGCAGCCTAGGTGGGCAAAGGGGCCCAAATTCTAAAGAGCACCTTTAGGATTTCACAGGGCATTTTTTACAGATTTCGATTTCTCACGCATTAGGGCCCCTAAAATGCCAGGGCAGTATAACTACCCCACAAGTGACCCCATTTTGGAAAGAAGACACCCCAAGGTATTTCATGATGGGCATAGTGAGTTCATGGAAGTTTTTTATTTTTTGTCACAAGTTAGTGGAATATGAGACTTTGTAAGGAAAAAAAAAAAAATCATCATATTCCGCTAACTTGTGACAAAAAAAAAGTTCTATGAACTCACTTTGCCCATCAACGAATACCTTAGGGTGTCTACTTTCCGAAATGGGGTCATTTGTGGGGTTTTTCTACTGTCTGGGCATTGTAGAACCTCAGGAAACATGACAGGTGCTCAGAAAGTCAGAGCTGCTTCAAAAAGTGGAAATTCACATTTTTGTACCATAGTTTGTAAGCGCTATAACTTTTACCCAAACCATTTTTTTTTTTTTTACCCAAACATTTTTTTTAAATCAAAGACATGTAGAACAATAAATTTAGAGAAAAATTTATATAGAAATGTATTTTTTTTTTTGAAAAATTGTACAACTGAAAGTGAAAAATGTCATTTTTTGTGCAAAAATTTAGGTAAATTTCGATTAATAACAAAAAAAGTTAAAATGTCAGCAGCAATGAAATACCACCAAATGAAAGCTCTATTAGTGAGAAGAAAAGGAGGTAAAATTCATTTGGTTGGTAAGTTGCATGACCGAGCAATAAACCGTGAAAGTAGTGTAGTGCAGAATTGTAAAAAGTGGTCTGGTCATTAAGGGTGTTTAAGCTAGGGGAGCTGAGGTGGTTAAAGAGGCCTAATACCAGGGGTCTACCTATAGGCGGGGCCTAAACTCAGAAGGGGGCCACCCAGGATGAGGACTAAAATTTTTTTATTGCCAGGGCCCCCTCAATAGCTACAGCTACTGGGCCTTGACTGAGAGAGTTATTTTGACTAGCCACAGGCTGAGGGTTACATGGGATGAGGAGTTGCAAAGAAGTTTCTGGCAGGGGGGGGAGGCTTTGGGGCCCAGTCATTTCTAGTTACGCCACTGTCTAATACTCTTTTAAAAACTCTAAAACCTCCACTTAATTACATCTGCCACCAAAAATGACCTGTTTTCTGCTAGTAATCTGCTACTGATTTTTCCGCCACAGATTTTGCCATGTGAACTTAGCCTGAAGAGTGGAGCATGTGCCACCACCTGCAAGGAGACAGAAAAATAAGGAAAAAAAACAAACAGCAGGTGGGTGATATATACAGTTTATTAAATAACTCAGTGGCTATAGTCAATTTATAATTATCTGCAATTAAAAAAAGTATTTAGATCCAGGTGCTGGTTTGAAAAATGTAGAATATTTTTCATAGGACAACCCCTTTAAGGCACCAACCAGAATCAGCAGGACAATTATTTTTGTCCTCGACAGAAGTTATCGTATGATGCTTGAGAAATCTTTCTTATGATGATGGATCAATAAAGAAAACTATTTAGAAGTGGATGCTGTCATTACCATTGCTTTCCTTGGCAGAAGCAATCTATCACAAACTGTGTCATCTTGAAAGACATGCTCTACGCAGATCTACGCAGGAAAAGGAAGTTACAAGGGGGAGGCTTGTAACTTTCAGAAAAACAGGAGCATGGAGAAGTAAGTTATGTGAACAACTGAGGACCTATATCTGTTACTGGGGTAAAATCTGGGGTCTGTGGCTAGTTTTAAGGTTGGCCTTGGTCTTATAGGGGCATGATATACTGTGTACAGTGTGACATACAGGCTGAGACTGGCCCACAGGGGAACAGGTGAATCCACCGGTGGGCCCCTGAGCAAAGTGGGCCCCGAGTCCCTCACCCCCCTGCACAAGTGGCACATGGCACAGCAGATTAAGTGCACTACATATAGATAGGAAGCATATAGCACCTCGACCAGGGTCATACAAAAACCAGTTCATATAAAAACTGGGTGGATGATTTAACAAACTACCCAGTCTATTATTATAGATGCATCGGATGGTTGAGATGACTTCTAGGTACAGAGGCAGGCTATCATGTACCCTATTTACCAGGGATCTGCCCTCTCAAAGCTACTGCGGGGACCCCTAGATAATATTTGTATGTAGCTTTACAGCACACCCCTAGAATGAATGTTACTGGTGGGCTCTAAGCATCCCAGTCTGACACTGGTGACATAAGAGACTGTTTTAAAGGCCTTTCTTTCAGTTCATAATCTGCACATGATCAAGAACATTCTCTATTCAATTCCTATTTTGTAACATCATCACTTTTTGAAAAATGGTTACATAAGAATAATTTCAACTTAACATTATCTGGTTGAGACTTGGTATTTCTGTTTCATAACAAAGGTCCAGCATTTTCTTTTAATCTGTAGGTCAGTAAATCACTGCAATTCTGAGGGGGGAAAAAATACTTTCTAACAAAACGTCTGGGACACCACAAATCAACAATATGTTCTCCAAACACTGTGGACGTAAAGGCTTTGCGTGTGAATAGGAGCACTCAAGAAGGAAAGTTAATAATTCAGAACGTACAAAATGGGACAAAGAATGCAGGTGTTAACATCTCAAGACAAACAAAAGAAATAGCTGCATTGCTCAAACTACTGAAGAAGATAATACTCCAACATAGTTTTGTGGTTCAACCACAGTCCTTCCCCTCCACTGAAATCACATGAGTGGAGCTCTGTTTAGTAAGTATTATAGAAAGCATGACTCAAACTACTTGAATCCAAGAAAATATCTTTTTATTTTATTTTTATCATTGTTTAGTTTTAAGAGTAGATTACCACCGGTCATAGTAGGTCGGTCATGCTGATGTTTCATAATCAGCCAAAGTACAGAGTTTTCTGCCTAGTAATCTTTGTCGTATTTTCTGTGGTTTATCTTGGCTGTTGAGAAATGTTTCATTTCCCATAACTGCGTCAACAGCTGTTAACTGTTCTGTGTGAAAAACATCAGATGCTGCTACTACTATAAGACAAGTCACTGACTAAAACTGTTCACAATGGGAAAACGTCACACATGAATATACAAAAGACATGCCAAAATTAGCTGTTATTTATGGGCTGTACACATTTTTACAATAATTACTTGTTTTATACAAAATTTTGCTATATTCAATGTTTGAACAGAATGCCCATCGTTCATAATTACTGTTTTTAGGTCTAAAGTTCTGTGCTGACTACCGGTAATTACTTCATATATCTATTCTGATCACCTGCATAGATATAAAATTGAAGTGGTTGTCCAAAAAAGAAAAGCATCAAATGCTCTAATGTTGAGTGTGGAACTACTGTGTCAACCAACAGATTTGACTTGGGGCTACTCCTACTGGCGTTATCCTGGCAGTCCCCTGGTATTCACCCTTTAACCCATGTACAAGGATCTGGACTTTCGTGCAGGGGAAACTCCAAGCCACTACCTCCTGGAGTAGTCTCTGTATGATTGACAGCGGACCCCCAGGGGTCACGAGATACTGTTGCAGGGCTCCACGGAATCAGGCAAAACCGTAGACAGGGACAGGCCGAGGTCAGACAGTTTTTTTCTCCAACAGGGTGGAGGAGAAAACCAGGAGCTCATGAATATTCAGGACTCATATTATGCCTGGAGCTGTTCTATGGAAGATTCTGGCAAATCGGCTGGGTCAGTTAAAGAAAATGACCAAGAATTTTGCTAAGGGGATCTGTCACTAGTTTATGCTCCCATTACTTAAGATACCATACAACTGGTGACAGATTCCCTTTAAGTACTTCAAGGTGGCCAGCCATTGGCTGGTTTGAACTAGGTGCAACCGCTGGCCATTTAACAGAGCTCATGAACCGGCAAACATCTAATGTTACAAATAAAATCAGCACTGTGCTTTTCAATCCTCCACCAATCCTTACTGGTCTTTGTTTGCAAGTTCCCAACCATACTGGCTATGACCATGACAACCAATCATGGCCTCAACAGTTATATACTGCACCCTATACTGAGTTACCCTAACTGAGGTGCTAGACTTTCTAGAATTGAACTTCACAGAACTAGAACCGGTGTCTGTTATTAGGATAACCTATGCTGGGAAGAGCATAGGCCCAGAAGTATTTTCTCCTTGCTTTTTCAAAACTCCACAAGTCCCACTTTCCTTGCTTTTGATATAAAACTGTGTCTCTGATTCTTCCCATTTTACTTTACAGTCACTAGAAGCCCTTATACCCTTTACCATAAGCCATGTAAGATCACATCCCTTTGCTCTAACTACCTTCTCATGTCTCTCATTAAAGTGCATCTGTCAGCAGATTTGTACCTATGACACTGGCTGACCTGTTACATGTGCACTGTGTTTGTCCCATGTTCATATGTGTCTGCATGCGCCTGCGCCTCCCACTTTATATATGAAGCAGGCGGCACGGACGCATGACATAGTGAGTGACACGCTGCCCGCCCTCCCGGCTTTCCTCCTCCTTCCTCTCTGCTACGGAACTTAATGTTGTAAGTAATACAGATGGATTACACATAATTATTATATCTTAACAATGCCTACAGGTTAGATAAGCTTATACAACAGTGAGAGGGGCTGGTGCATTCGAATACAGGGACTGCATCGGTCCCCGCTGTCATTCCTAATCTAGATGCCTGCCCCCAGCCCCTGTATTGGGGGTCATTCACACTGCAGAGACACTGTTATGGGGGGATCTGTGGATGGCACATAGCATAAGATGCTATATATGTGTCATCCACAGATCCCCCCCCCATAGCAGTGTCATCCACAGATGTCCCCATAGCAGTGTCATCCACAGATGTCCCCATAGCAGTGTCATCCACAGATGTCCCCATAGCAGTGCCATCCAGAGATCCTCATAACAGTGCCATCCAGAGATCCCCATAACAAACAGTGCCATCCAGAGATCCCCCATAACAGTGCCACCCAGAGATCCCCTCTGGATGGCATCTGTCATCCACAGATCCCCCATAAGTGTCATCCACAGATCCCCCATAACAGTGCCATCCACAGACCACCATTAGTTCAAAACCCACCAAAAGCACACCTTTTTGGTTCAAAATTTTTTCTTTTCTTATTTTCCTCCTCAAAAACCTAGGTGTGTCTTATGGGCAGGTGCGTCTTATAGGGCGAATATATATACATATATATATATATATATATATATATATATATATATATATATATATTCAGTTAGTGTCAGTTTACAATTTTGCACGAACACACCATCTGCGTACGTGCATTTTGCAACCACTGAGCACCAATCAGTAGTGTCCATTACTGATCGCATCTGCTCAGTTTGCACTGCGTTTTTTTTTTTGTGCAGCAAAGACTTTTTTTGTGCAGAAGACTTTTTTGGACAGAAGACTTTTTTTTTTTTTATTCAATTTTTTTTACCTCAAAATTTAACTTCAAATTTATTACAAGCCTCTTCACATGTGAAAACACTACATACACACCCCTCACACTAAATAAAGGTTTCCACATTTCACACTTCACACAATAAAATAAAAATGTCATCCCAATGAGTATACTCAGCTGAAGAGGCATACGCCATCCTTGCCTCCGATACTGAGTCTGCCAGTAAGGGAAAAGAGGATGGCACTTTCCTCTAATCCTCTACCCCATCATCATCATCATCATCATCATCATCATCTGCTGATGAGGGACCCTCTAGAAGGCACCCCAGGGTAGCAGCAGAGGCAGACCCCCAGAGTGAAGCCTTATGGACCCCACCCCCCTGACAATTATCAGCCCCAAATTCCTGAGTTTGTGGGCAACTCAGGAATTCAGATAGATTGTGCGGGCTTCACAGAAACTGGTTTTTTTTTCCAAAATCTTCTTCTCTGAAGATTTTGTAAATGTAATGGTGGCCCAAACCAATTTATATGCCACCAATTCATTGCGCAAAACCCTACATCAGCATATGCTAGACCCCTAGGTTGGATCCCAGTAAGTGCAGCTGAGAAGATTAAGTTTTGGGTACTCGTACTGTATATGGGCGTTGTAAAAAAACAAAGAAACGTTCGGCAAAATTGGAGTTCGGACATTTTCTACCAGACTCCAATTTACAGTAACCCCACAACCGATTTGAGTCAATTAGGAAATTCCTACACTATAACGACAATTCACAGTGCCCATCCCAAAATGACACAACATTTGACCGTCTGTTCAAAGTTAGGTCTGTCATTGACCACTTTGACCACTTTAACACCAAGTTTGCTGAGGTGTACAACCCAGATAAAAATGTATGTGTAGATGAGTCCCTATTACTCTTCAAAGGGAGGATTAGATTCTGCTAGTACCTGCCTAGAAAACGGGCAAGGTATGGCATAAAAATTTACAAACTTTGTGAGAGTAGCTCCAGGTACACCCACAAGTTCCGCATTTACGAAGGGAAAGATTCCAGGATAGAACCCCCAGAATGCCCCCCTGTCCTAGGAGTTAGTGGGAAGATTGCGTGGGACTTACTGCACCCACTGCTGGATAAAGGTTACCACCTCTATGTGGATAACTCTTATACCAGCATACCACTATTCATGTCCCTAACTGCCAGAGGTACTGTGGCTTGTTGCACAGTGTGCAAAAATCAGAGAGGCCTCCCTAGATCTCTGGTAGGGTAACCACTGAGAATGGGTGAAAGCAGGGCTCTCCTCCATGAGAACATGCTGATGGTTAAGTACAAGGACAAGAGGGACCACCATTCACACTAACGCCAGCTCCCCTGCTCCTGTACGAGGTACCACTACCCCTGTCCCCAAACCAGTTTGGATCCATGGACTACAACAGGCACATGGGAGGGGTGGATCTTTCAGATCAACTTCAGGAGCCCTACAGCGCCACACGAAAAACAAAAGTGTGGTACAAAAAGCTGGCCCTGCACATTGTACAGATGGCAATGTGCAATGCGTACGTGCTATTTTAGTCTGCAGGCCACAAAGGAACTTTCCTTCAGTTCCAAGAGGTGTTTATCAAGGCCCTAATTTTTCAAACCCAGGCCGGGGAGGGTCCCAGTACTTCTGGAAGTTACGGTGCCCGTGTCGTACTAGGGCAACATTTTCCAGGTCAAGTCTCACAGACAGCAGGGAAGGAGCCAATAAAGATACAGGGTGTGTTCCAAAAGGGTGATAAGGAAAGACACCATTTACCACTGCAAAACCTGCCCTGAAAAAACCTGGCCTGTGCATGCAGGAGTGTTTCAGAATCTACCACTCATTTATGGAATGAATTTAATGTCATCCTTTATGCTCCCTGTAATATTTCCTCTTTATATCTCTGATTTAGTCCACCTCGCTTGCATATACTTTTCTGTGAGACAACTGTTAGGTCAAAAGTGCCCTTTCCACCCCTTAAAATGTTCGTACGGGGAACTGTTGCTCTTTCCAAAATGGGGTCACTTCTTCGGTTTTTAATTTCTGGGGACCTTAGGAACATTTTTAATGCGACATTGCACCTAAAATCCATGTTTGCCAATTCAGGCCTGCCAGCAAAATCAAAATTTTGCTGTTTGCCCGATGTGTGCCCATACAGCAGGCTACAAGCATATATTGGGTGTTTCCTGAATGGGGAGAAAATGTGAAACACATACTGGGTCTGCTAGTCATTTTTTATTTTTTTTTCACAAATGTGCTTTGAAATGCTTTAACAAGTATTTCTGCCTTCTATGAGACACCTGTTTGCTGAAAAGTACCCTTTCTACTACTTAAAATGTTCGTATGGGGGTGCTCTTTCCAAAATGGGGTCACAATTTCTGGGGACCTCAGGAATCTTTTAAATGCGACATGGCACCTAAAATCCATGTCTGTTTATTCAGGCCTTTAAAAACCATATTTTGCACTTTGCATCTAGAGCCCTGCTATGCGCCCATACAGCAGGTTACAAGCACATATGGGGTGTTTCCTGAATAGGGATTAAATGGGGCACATATACTGGGGTGCATGTTCTCCTTTAACCCCTTGTGAAAGTGAAAAATTGGGGTTTATTTTTCATTTTTGCAATGTGTTTTGAAATGCTTTAATAAGTGTTTCTGCCTTCTGTGAGACACCTGTTTGCTGAAAAGTACCCTTTCTACCACTTGAAATGTTCGTACAGGGGTGCTCTTTCCAAAATGGGGTCACTTCTTGGGGTTCTTAATTTCTGGGGACCTCAGATTTTTTTTTAATGCGACATGGCACCTAAAATCCATGTCTGCCAATTCAGGCCAGCCAAATTCACATTTAGCTGTTTGCCTGCTGTGTGCCCATACAGCAGGCTACAAGCACATATGGGGTGTTTCCTGAATGGGGACAAAATGGGGAACACATACTGGGGTGCATTGAGACACCTGTTTGCTGAAATGTACCCTTTCCACCACTTAAAATGTTTGTACGGGGGTGCTCTTTCAAAAATAGGGAACACTTCTTGGGGTTTTTAATTTCTGGGGACTTCAGGAATATTTTAAATGCGACATGGCACCTAAAATCCATGTGTTTATTCAGGCCTGCAAAAAATATATTTAGCACTTTGCCTCTAGAGCCCTGCTGTGCGCCCGTACATCATTTTTTGAGCATATGTGGGGTGTTGTCGTATTTGGGAGAAAATGTGTAACAAAATGTGGAGTGTATTTTGTCCTGTTACCCCTTGTTAAAGTGAAAAATGTGGGTGTAAGGCAACTTTTTCTGAAAAAAATAGCAATTTTTCATTTTCACAGCCAAGCGTTTTCTAATTCTGTGAAACGCCCGATGGGTCAAAGTGCTCACTATAAACCTTGAAATATTCCTTTCGGTGTGTAGTTTCTTGAATGGGGTCACTTTTTGGGGGTTTATACTGTAGGGCTACCTCAGGGTGTCTTCATATGCGACATAGCTCCAAATTACCATTCCAGCTAAATCCGCTCTCCAAAAGCCATATGGTGCTCCTTCCACTCTGAAGTCTACTGTGCGCCCATATGTCAGTTTTTGAGCACATATGGGGTGTTGACGTATTCGGGGAATAATGGGTAACAAAATGTGGGGTACATTTTGTCCTGTTAACCATTGTGAAAGGGAAAAATGTGGGTGTAAAGCAACTTTTTCTTGAAAAGAAATTCATTTTTCATTTTCACAGCCAAGCGTTTCCTAATTCTGTGAAACGCCTGATGCATCAAAGCGCTCACTACACTCCTTGAAATATTCCTTGAGGATTGTAGTTTTTGGAATGGGGTCACTTTTTGGGGGTTTCCACTGTAGGGCTACGTCAGGGTGTCTTCATATGCGATATAGCTCCCAATTACCATTCCAGCAAAATCCGCTCTCCAAAAGCCATATGGTGCTCCTTCCTCTCTGAAGCCTGCTGTGCGCCCATACATCAGTTTTTGAGAACACATGGGGTGTTTCTGTAAACTCCAGATTCAGGGTAATAAATTTAGAGTTTTGTTTGGCTGATAATCTTTGATGTGCTGCAGAAAAAAGAAAAAAATCTGAAAAAAAATGTGAGATTTAGAAATGTTATTCCCATTTTCTTTTAATTCTCATGCGGCACCTAAAGGGTTAACAACATTTGTAAAATCAGTTTTGAGTAGCTTGAGGGGTGTAGTTTCTTAAATGGGGTGATTCATGTGTGGTTTCTAATATGCAAGCCCCAGAAAGTGACTTCATAACTGAACTGGTCCTGAAAAAAATTGGGTTTTGGAAATTTTCTTAAAAATTATAAGATTTGCTTCTAAACTTCTAAACCTTTTAACGTTCCCAAAAAATAAAATGTAATTTTCAAAATGATCCAAACATGAAGTAGACATATGGGGAATGTAAAGTAATAAAAATAGAGAAATAGAAATTTGTAAATTTGCCATTTTTTAAAAAAAAATTGGCTAAATTTAGTATTTAAAAAATTAATAAAAATGAAATATTTTGACTTATTTTTTTATTACTGTCATAAAGTACAATATGTGACAAGAAAACAATCTTTGAATTGCCTGGATAAGTAAAAGCGTTTTAATGTTATTACCGCATAAAGTGACACGTCAGATTTGCATGTCAAAAATGGCCTGGTCCTTAAGGTGAAAAATGGCAATGTCCTTAAGGGGTTAATGTTGATGTCAAGTTTTACTCCAAGATATTAGTCAACAGATTAGCACTTCTTCTCTTCAGTTTTATCCACAATGGCAAGATATGATTTGTCCTTCCTTATCTTGCATGCTAAATAGAAAACAGTCCACACTGTTGAGTTCTCTCTCTGTTGATGCTGAGGTGGTTAACAATGTCCAATGAACCTTCACATAAGCCTCAGTAGAACAAATTGGTATAGGGCTGAATATTTTTTTTTAAATATTAGCACTTTATGATGAACCCAAGATGAGTGAGTCAATGGACTGCTTTCTAACACCGTCTGACACTTGATAGGGATGTCCTCTTTCACTGCTTAAGTGTGTGGTAGTTATGGGACACTTAGTGACCTCCATTTGAAATACATTTGACTTTTGGGAATTGGGATTGGAAATAGACACTAGGAAGTGGCCTACTGACTGCTTTCAAAACCTAAAGCCTCAGGATGAGTAGGTCTTCCAGATTATTAAGCAGAATCTAGACACTACAAACAGCTTGCGGAGGACATTGTGAGCAGTGGACTCACATTCATGCCCTGAAATTCCCCTGAGTCGAAGGATTCACAATTGGGTCATCTTCTCCATTCCTGGGATACCTTATTAATTTGTTCAAGGCCTTGCATCACTTGATCCCACATTTTTTTAATCTATTTTTTTTCCACTGAGTACTTCTGCAGGAAAGATGCAGAGGTTTTTTTATAATGTGCTTCTGAGGACACCAGGGTTTATCAAGTCAATCAGCACTCTGAAATCCTCTCCTTCAATGCATTCCAGACCTATTTAGTGTATACACAATTAAAATCTTTCCATAACTCATATAGCTGAAAATCAATCAGTTCAATTCCTCGCTCTCTTGAGAGTCCCTAACTTAATTGTCACTGACCTTGAGGGTTTTATCCTTGCTACATAACATCCTGACAGACACTGTGGACAACTCTATTCCTCCCTTTCTTGGCTCTTGGGAAAGGGAAGCTGGTGAGACAGTAAACAAAGATGCTTGGCCGAGAGCTTCAGTTTGACTCACAGGTTGCCCACTGCATGTGCTGCACGAGAGTAAAATTATAAATTGTCTTGATCTTCTCCCTCCTCTCATGAATGCTAATTTAATCTGAATTCTGATCAAGTTAGATTTCATCAGAATTCAGTGTGATCCTTCAGCGAACCTGTCTGATAAAATTGACTGTGAAGGGTATTGAACAGCTTGCTATGTATTGTAATAGATGGGAGTTGCGGATCCAAAATAGTGCAACATTTTTTAAAACAACCTATTACAAAAGAGTTTCTTTTTATGACATAATACATACACTGCAGTAATAAAAAAAAATATACAAGGTTGTTTATATTATTTAAGGAGTACCTGTCAGCAGGATTAACCCCCGTTAAATCCGGCATACTGTCTGGCAGGCTTGAGCCTGCTGATTATAATGATACCTGAATAAAAGTTCTCTTGTCAACACCGCAACCATTTTTTTAAAGATAGGTGTCATTTTAATCATCAGGGTCAACCCTAACAGGTAGTATACCTGGCTTGATAGGGGTTCTTCTGCTGACATATTCTCTATAAAGAGGTTATCTCCCTTTTTCTAACTAATGATCTATCCTTTGCATGGGTCATCATCATCTGATTGGCGGGGGTCCTACAACCAGGACTTCAGCTTATCAGCTGCTTGAGAAGGTTGCGACACGGCCTTTTCACTGCTTCCCGCAGGCCAGTGATCTCATGACTATAGGTCACGAGGCCTGAGTGCAGCTCAGCCCCATTGAAGTGAATGTTACTGTGAGCGCCACTGCCTTCTCAAACAGCTGATCGGTGGGTTCCCAGGTGTTGGACCCCCGTCAATCAGATACTGATACCCTATCCAGAGGATAGTTCACCAGTAGAGATGGCCTTGCGGTTCACCCGGCAGTCGTTTCGCTGCGAACTTTGTGTCTTCGCGATTCACCAAACATATGGAGATATTCGCACCCGCAATATTCTTTTATATTGTGAAGAACTTTGACCCATGACACATCCATCAGGTGGTACAGGACAGCCAATTGAAACGTGCCCCCTACTTTATAAATAAACCTGTCCGCCATTTTACATTCAGTTTTTTGCCAGTGTAGGGAGAGGTTGCAGTGTGAAGCAGGGCCTCAAAAGTCTTTTTAAGGACTGGTATAGGTGTGCTATTGATAGGTGTGATACACAGAGGGGTGTGATATACTTATAATATACTTTTATAATGAGTCAAAAACACATAGATCTATATAGTGATCACCTGGAAGTCAGGGGGCTAGGGGCTTACTAGGGCAATTTATATATAGGGTAAGGTTCCGGACAGGGTCGCTCTTATCAGGGCGGGTGGTCTGTGGTTAGTCTATCAGGGCCAGAATAGCACCCCTCTGTAGGGCAATATCAGGGACAGTTCTTTGCCCACCCTGTCCTTCAATACCACATCATCATCTAGCCCAGGGATAGATGGTGTGTGCGTTCCCTCCGGGATTCATGGATGTGCACCGGATTGTGGTAGGACATATGGTTTCTGATCTGGTGCCGCCGAGCACTTGTTATTGCCCACCACATCTATGCTTTTTGCTTAACTTTAATAATGAAATTTATTTTCATTTTGAGGTATATCTTTTCCATTCACACGTCCGCAATTGCAGACAAGATTAGGCATTTTCTATTATAGTGACGGCGATGTGCTGTCCACAAATTGCGGAATGCACATTGCCGGTGTCCGTGTTTTGCAGATCCGCAAAACACTTACGGACGTGTGAATGGACCCTCATAGTAACATTATTAAAGGTTATGTTTTATCTTTATGTATATTCTAATTGATTGCCTTCCTTGTACAATGTTATAATATACTTTCTATGTTAGAAAGTATATTATAGTGCATTTGTATTGTGCGGCAGTTGTGTGCGGTTCTGCTGCGATACTGCAGGTATATAGAGGAACAAGCGTTATTGGAACAAATAATTTCTACTGGTGTGATATACCAGTCGCCCGCCAAAAAACTAATTGAAGCGGGGTGTTATATACCAATATACTTTCTTTATAGTGCATTTGGGTACTGTATAGTGCATATGCACGTACGCGAAAATTATATTGCCGATATTTTGCATTGAAAAAAATAATGAATGGAGATCACAAATTCGAATAATACATCTGGTATGTCACTGTCCATGTTGTGGGGCTATTTGTGCACTTCTAGTAAATATTTCTTGGCTGCAAATATAAGCTGAAGGTTTTTCAGGTTCGCCTGCCATTAAAATGAATGTGACCCGCCGCGAACTTGCGCCTCACGAACATTTGATCGTGTTCGCGAACCGTCCCAGCAGATGTTCGTCCATCACTATTTACCAGTAAGAACAATCCAGGATAACCCCTTTAAGCTTCAAGGCCTATTCATGTTCCACAGTTCATAAGAAATTACACTTGAAGTATCCCCTTAACACGTTAAGGACCCAGGACGAGAATGCTCATCCTAAAGGGCCGGTAAGTGCCCTAGGACGAGCATTCTTGTCCTGCGGTCCTTCCTTCCCCCAGCATGCGGTGCCGTGACCGCTGTCATCAACAGCCAGATCCCTGCTGCATCACATGACCTAACCCCTCAGGTGAACACAGTCAAAAAGTAAAACAAAAACTGTGCTAAAAAGCAATTTTTTTTGTCATCTTACATCACTAAAAGTGTAACACCAAGCGATCAAAAAGGCTTATGCCCCTCAAATAGTACCAATCTAACCGTCACCTCATCCCGCAAAAAATGAGCCCCTATCTAAGACAATCGCCTAAAAAATAAAAAATAAACTATAGCTCTCAGACTTTGGAGACACTAAAACATAATTTTTTGTTTCAAAAATGCTTTTATTGTGTTAAATAAAAAAATTAAAAAAGTTGACATATTAGGTATTGCCGTGTTCGTAACAACCTGCTCTATAAAAATAACACATGACCTAACCCGTCAGGTAAACACTGTAAATAAAAATAAAATAAAAACGGTGTCAAAATTTTTTTTTGTCACCTTACATCACAAAAAGTGTAATAGCAAGCGGTCAAAAAGTCATATACACCCCAAAATAGTGCCAATCAAACCGTCATCTTGTCCTGCAAAAAATGAGCCCCTATTTAAGACAATCACCCCAAAAATAAAAAAACTATGACTCTCAGACTATGGAGACACTAAAACATGATTTTTGTTGTTTAAAAAATATTATGGTGTAAAACTTAAATAAATAAAAAAAAACGTATACATATTAGGTATCGCTGCGTCCGAAACAACCTGCTATATAAAAATATCACATGGTCTAACCCCTCAGGTGAACACCGTAAAAAATTAAATTAAATAAAAACGGTGTAAAAAGCCAATTTTTTGTCACCTTACATCACAAAAAGTGTAATAGCAAGCGATCAAAAAGTCATATGCACCCCATCCCCGGTTATAAACACACCACAGTGTTTGGGGTTTTTGAGCATTTCTTCCCATTTAGGCCACTTTATTTCAGTTATTTTTCTTGATATGTTTAGAATGTGCCATTGCGTACTGCTGGTAGCATTCTGTTGCACCTGGTAGCCTGTGTTACATGGCCTGTTATAGGTGGGGCTTACAGCTTTATCATCTCTTCCACTGCCTGAGTGATCTCACTATGGAGGTATGTGGGAGCTTTGCTGTAAGTTGTATCTTAGCACCTCTCAGACCGTGTTCACACTCCGTAGGTAGCTTAGTGGTAGGAACCCATGCCACGCTGAGATACCTTGACGGTGGTGCAAAAGGGCTCCGATGTGTTCCTGACTGGAATACATTGGCTAAAGTCTCAGTTCCTAACATCAGCTTGAGGGATTAGCCAGTGTTGTCAGTTGCATATCATTGTGGTGCACCTTTCGCAGTGATTTCCGCAAAAATTATACCCTAAGACAATCACCCAAAAAATAAATAAACTATGGCTCTCAGACTATGGAGACATTAAAACGTGATTTTTTTTTTTTTTTTTTTTGTAAAAAAAAATGATATTATTGTGTAAAACTTAAATAAATAAAAAAAGTATACCTATTAGGTAACGCTGCGTCCGTAACAACCTGTTCTATAATAATATCACATGACTTAACCCCTCAGGTGAACACCGTAAAAAAAAAAAAAAAAAAACTGTCAAAATCCATTTTTTGTCACCTTACATCACAAAAAGTGTAATAGCACGCGGTAAAGAAGTCATATGCACCCCAAAATAGTGCAAATCAAACCGTCATCTCATCCTGCAAAAAATGATACCCTACCTAAAACAATCGCCCAAAAAATAAAAAACACATGGCTCTCAGACTATGGAGACACTAAAACATGATTTTTTTTTGTTTCAAAAATGATATTATTGTGTAAAACTTAAATTAAAAAAAGTTTACATATTAGATAATGCTGCGCCCGTAACAACCTGCTCTATAAAAATATCACATGACTTAACTACTCAGATGAACACCGTAATTTTTTTAAATATAAACGCTGTCAAAAGCCATTTTTTGTCACCTTACATCACAAAAAGTGTAATACAAAAGCGATCAAAAAGACATATGCACCCCAAAATAGTGCTAATCAAACCGTAAACTCATGCCGCAAAAAATTATACCCTACCTAAGACAGTCGCCCAAAAAATATAAATAAATATGGCTTTCAGAATATGGAGACACTGAAACATGATTTTATTTTCTTTGTTTAAAAAATACTGTTATTGTGTAAAACTTAAATAAATAAAAAGTATACATATTAGGTATTGACGCGTCCATAAGAACCTGCTGTATAAAAATATCACATGACCTAACCCCTCAGGTGGACACTGTAAACATTTTTTTTTAAAGTGTGTCAAAAAAGCCATTTTTTGTCACCTTACATCACAAAAAGTGTATTACAAAGTGATCATAAAGTCATATGCACCCTAAAATAGTACCAATCAAACAGTCATCTCATACTGAAAAAAATGAGCCCCTACATAAGACAGTCACCCAAAAATTTTAAAAAACTATGGCTTTCAGAATATGGAGACACTAAAAAAAAATATATTTTTTTAAATGCTTTATTATGTAAAACTGAAACAAACAACCCAAAAAAGTTGTCATATTTGGTATTGTCGCGTCCGCAACAACCTGCTCTATAAAAATACCACATGATCTAACCCAGAAATGGGCGAACTGCGGCTCTCCAGCTGTTGCAAAACTACAAATCCCATCATGACCTGCTGTAGGCTGATAGCTGTAGGCAGACTGGGCATACTGGGAGTTGTAGTTTTACAACACTGTAAATAACATAAAATAAAAACGCTGCCAAAACAGTTTTTTTGTTACCTTGCCTCACAAAAAGTGTAATATAGTGCAACCAAAAATCATATGCACCCTAAAATAGTACCAACAAAACTGTCACCTTTCACAGTAGTTTCCAAAATGGGGGCATCTTTTTGGAGTTTCTACTTTAGGGGTGCATCAGGGGGTCTTCAAATGTGACATGGCAGCTACCCAGTGAAATATGCCTTCCAAAAACCATATGGCGTTCCTTTCCTTCTGCTCCCTGCTATGTGGCCGTACAGTAGTTTACGATCACATATGGAGTGTTTCTGTAAACTACAGAATCAGGGTAATAAATATTGAGTTTTGTTTGGCTGTTAACCCTTGCTTTGTTAGCAGAAGTGAAATTCTGAAATATCATCTCCATTTTCCATTAATTCTTGTGGATCACCTAAAGGGTTAACAAAGTTTGTAAAATCAGTTTTCAATACCTTGAGGGGTGTAGTTTCTAAAATGGTAATCTGCACAAAGTGACTTCAGAAGTGAACTGGTTCTTAAAAAGTGGGTTTTGGGAATATTCAGAAAAATTTCAAGATTTGCTTCTAAACTTTTAAACCTTCTAACGTCCCCAAAAATTAAAATGGCATTCACAAAATGATCCAAACATAAAGTAGACATATGGGGAATGTAAAGAAATAACAATTTTTTGAGTTATTGCTATTATATATGTAGAGAATAAAAAAATTGGAAATTTGCAACTTTTTCAAAATTTTGGGTAAATTTGGTATTTTTTATAACAAAAATGAAAAATGTTTTAACTTAATTTTACCACTATCATGAAGTACAATATGTGATGCCAAAACAATCTCAGAATGGCCTGGATAAAGCGGTTTAAAGTTATTACCACATAAAATGACAAATGTCAGATTTGCAAAAAATGGCCTGGTCCTTAAGGTGAAAAATGGCAAGGTCCTTAAGGGGTTAAGCACCACTTCAGCTCTTCAGAGTTTGTATAATCCGGTAAACAGGAAGTAGGTTGGGGCAGGCAGCACATGATCAGTACGATAAACAAGAAGATATCAGGAATGAGAATTTCGATAAAACAACACAACTTTGCAGGGACTAGGCTAGCTAGGAACCTTATTTCTCAGACACCTTCCCTTAGGAAAGGCACCTTAAATATCCCAGGAAAGCAACCATAGACTGACGGCTGATTAGACCACACACACACTGGTCCTTTAAGACCTGAGGAGAGTGTCTAGGCTCCACTCATGGTTGTGGAATGTGCGCAGAGATAAAGTGTACCTGTTCAGTGTTTTTAAGCCACACCTGATATTGCCTCACAATTACTGATGGACATTGGTGACCAAAACATTGACATGTGCATCAGGGCTAAAGGAGCAGAGACTAGGAGGCAGGGAGGCCAGAAGAGATATGGAAAAGGTAGGACTGCAAGCACTCTGGCGCCCAGGTAAGCTGGGAAGAGAGAGATGCTGACGGAAATAGATTGCCAACAGGCCAGAGCTGTGAGAGGGGTGGGTATTCTGATGTTCATGTCTGGTGGGAGATTGGAGAATCTGTCGAACATGGACTGCTGGCATTTAAGGAGTCCTATAGGCCATGTAATGCTTCCTGGGAAAAAGAATATGTAGATTATCTTAATGTATAAACAGCATGCAGTAAGCTTCTAGGCTCCCTCTAGTGGATGTTGTAGGCTTTATCCACATTGACTGCAGAAAGCATTGTCTGCAGCAGTATGACGCTGTAAGCATTGTAGGGTTTTGCTCTGGTATTCAGGCTAGCGGACGCAGTATAGAGGCAAATCACAAAGTCTTTAACTTAAACAGTTCGGTGTTTATTCACACATAAGGAAAAACAAAATGACCATTCACAGTCTTGGTGTTTGTTCACACCATGCAATGTCCATAGAACAAAATCTTCACCTGGTTAGCAGTTTTCCATCCGCAGTCCACAGCAGGCTTTAGGGGCCTGTTTCCCGGCATGCAGCTCTCAGCCCTTTAGCACGGCACAAATTCACAGGTCCCAAAACACAGAGACTCCTCAGCTTCTATGTCAGATGGAGGATAAACCACACCCAGCTGAGACTGCTGGCTGGGTTTTATATAGGCTGAAAAAGACCCGGCCTGGAACGTGGGGAAAAGCCACCCACCCAGCACTTTGGCTACTCCCAGTAAGAGCCGGCCCGGATCGGCTTTACAGCCATACTAACAACAAAACAGTGTCAGTCGGCACTAGCTGCCGCTGACACTTAAAACCGGCTCTTACCTCACCGAGGCCAGGAATCCTACAGCATATACAGTTTCATTGCATTAATATGATCCAAAATTCCATATACTGTTGCATATATTTAACCCAGTGTCACAATACAATAATCCAGAGAGTATAAAACTGATTTGTTCTGTGCCAAACCTCAGTTCTCAATAGCCCTGGCTATAGGAAAAAAGAGTTATTGCTCTTAAGTTTAAAGGAAATGTGTCACCAATATTTTTTCTGCTGTTTAAACCAGACATATATCCTTTTTTTCTAATCTTTTATTTTCTGATTGTAGTTTTTTTTGTTCTATTACCATGAACATGATTATGGACAGGAGATGACGTCATTGACTTCTATGGGAGAGTTTACTACGCATGCTGTATAACCCATGCAGCGGTAGTAGATAAACTGTGATATCTCCTATTGGGAACGGTGCATTCTGTGTTATTTTTTAATATATTGTCAGGGGTCCGTGTGTGGATGGGGTTGTGAAGAAAATTTTTACTGGATTTAGCAGGTTAAAATTCCAAACAATGCATTTTTTGGGTCCAAGCTGACACAATGGCATCAGAGTTCAGCAGCCACTTACAGTACTCCACAGACATTTTGAATGAACCACAAAAGAAAATGCCTGTCTGGGCACTAACAAAACATAGTCGTCAACTCTGTTATTTAATCAAATGCTTTACACAGCCACCAGGTCAACCAGCTTCCAGGCTCTGACACTTATAGAGAATTTCAACCCTGTATTGACTCCCACAGTAATAAACCCAACAGTTACCCCTGGGTTTTCCTCAGGCTGAGGGAAAATGTACTGGAGTGGGGAGAGAATGGTACATCCTACTACCCACACCTACATGCCATTCCATAAAAATACAGGCCTACAAAACACTTTAGAAAAAAAGTGCCTCAACAAACTATACTTTGCTGAAATCATCCAGCTTTTCTTGATTATTTTACCTCATTGTCTGAGCATTCTGGGTGAGATATAGACTTCCTCCAGTACTTTACCAGCCACCATGTTAACAAAATATACAGGTCATATTTGTCATTGTAATTCTGCCTGTGAGGATAATGATGAAAAATGATCTGAACAGGACAAGAAGTGGTACTTAATATTAGCCTTAGGCTACATGCACACAAACGTATTGTGTCTCCGTGTCCGTTCCATTTGTTTTGCGGATAGGATGTGGACCAATTCATTTCAATAGGTCCGCAAACACATCAGTATAGCCCCGCAAATAAAATAGAACATGTCCTATTCTTGTCAGTTTTAGGCATGGTTACAATGGATCCGCAAAAAAAAACGGATGGCATAACGGATGTCATCAGTTATTTTTGCGGAATCCGCAATTTGCAGACCGCAAAACACATACGGTCGTGTGCATGTAGCCTTAGGCTACCTTTACATATGGGATTTGAACTCGAGCAATCTGATCCTACATGGGAACAGATTGCTGAAGTTCACTAAATCCAACATATCCAGATTGGAGCATCTACAGTCTGATCCCCATTGACTACAATGGGAACCAGCCCCTCTCTGGCATAAATACCGGCTTTAGGCCCAAAAAACTTTCTGCATGCAAAACTTTTTGTCCAACTGAACACTGGCATTTATTTTAGAAAGCATCCGGATCCCATAGTAGACAATGAGGATCCAGCGCGGGACATGGTCCTATGTGGTTATGCTCTATACAGTCAACTCCAGCAGTCTCTTCCTCTGCTGGATCAGGCTGTCAGAATGCACATTGTATAGATGAACGAAGTCTTAATGGCCTATTCAAACACTGCAGGATTTTAGGACTGTTTTTAAGTATACAGTGCATAAAAAAATGTGTTTAAACAATAGGTAATTTTCTGATAACACACACCCTTCAAATGACGAGAATGACTAACTACACTAAAACTGTCCAACCTAAGATTGCTCGCTAGCTTTCTATTAAGTGACATATAATGACTGATTTAAAAGATGGTACTTTATTTTTAATGTTAACAATATAATGTAAACTGCACTTTACCTTGACATTACAAGCTACAAAATATGTTTTTCTAGATTTATGTAATGACCTAGGATTAAGTAATTTTCCTGAAGAAAATACCTAGAGAGAAAACAGACTAAATTACCACTAGCAGTAGCGTAGACATCATGGAAAACAGAGAAAATAACTCAAGAACTTGAAAATCAGGTTATTTTTTTATTGTTTTCTAAAGATTTTTTTTAAGGATTCAAGTATCGATTGTCTAAAAAGGTATTTTAGGGTGAAACCCAAAAATATATTGCATTTAAATTTTTACAAAGAATACAGTCTTTCTTTTAGACAGTTTCAGAAGTCTCCTCATTGTCCTGCTGTAAATGCTACAGTCAAACTGATCTACCTACAGTGTTGATAGCATTTTGTAGATATACAATATACTGTTGGGCCCATAATAGTTCCTTAATAGCACAGGGCACCTAAGATCTAGCGCAAGACAATGTCATTTGGAGCTGACCTTTGAACCAATAAGGAGATCAAGGAACAACATAGAACATGTCTTGCATGTGCAATGATAAGTGTGCCCATGTCAAGTATATATAGAGGGTGGACCCTCAAAATCACTTCCTGTATTGGGCCAAATGAACTTCAGTCCAATGCTGTATATGTGTCAGGATATTACGGCAATGTAGCACCCAAACACAGGGCTATTGTAGCCCTAAAACTCCCCAGACACACTATTCCTGCCTACTTGCATGGTCATCCAACGTGGTGATCCCACAACTGGTCGACGGTTTACTTACTGTATGTGAGGGAGCGACACACAAACAGAATAAACAGACACAATAATAGTAGTTGTATGGTATCAGGGTCAAAAGCCAGTCGGTCAACAAAGTTCCAAGAACGCCAGAAGCTAGACAAGCCAGAAGCCAAAAACCAGGAGAGCAATACAAGACCAGCAAGCCAGAAAACATAGTCACAATACCAGATCCAGAAGTCACAGCCAAAGTAAACACAATATAACCAAGGAACAGCAGGGGAAGTCAGAGGAACAGAAATTTATAGCCACCTGCACCCACAGGAGCCAGACTTAGGCCTCATTCACACATACGTGGACCACAGTCCGTGAAAACCCGTCCTGTCGTCCTGACACTGTGTGCTTCGTGCCCCCGCCGCTGTACAGCAATACGCTCATATGATCTAATCTACTCACCAACCTTCTTTGAAGTGGGTAGCTTTAGCAGAAGGTCTTACTTTGTTCTCACCATGGGCAAGAAAATCAAGGGCAAGTCACAAACAGTTTCCACTTCTCAGGAACCTTGTAACATTGAAGATGTATGGCGACAATAACACTAAGGCCTCATGCACACAACAGTTTAACTATTTAGTGGTCTGTGTTCAGCCTACATTTTTTTTTTAGGATCCATAGACTTGAAAGGATCCATGGTTCATATTTTGCAGACAAGTATAGGACATGTTCTGTCTTTTTTTGGAACAGACCTACGGATGTGTAAAGCGCATGTAAATCATTTTGTATGTTGCCTCTCATGACAGGGCTTCCAACTGGCATTTTTCAGGATAAGGCTCACTCACAAACAACAAGGGTTTTCCAGGGTTATCTCCACCAGATTGCAGCACTTCATTGGCCTTCCTGGTTACCAGATTTATCACCAATCGAGCATTTATGGGACCAGCTGGGATACCAGCTTTGGCATCCTTCCAGTGTGTAGGATCTACAGGCCACAGGATACCCTACTGAACCTGAATGCCCCCATGCCCAACTGTATCTCATCTTGTAGCCAGGCTAGAGGCAACCCAACTGTTACGGATCAGGCTGATCAGTGGCAGATGTGGAACCACTGTGCCAAGTGACCAGTTTGACTCTTGGCCGAACCCTAAGGTCGTTATTCCAGTGCTCCCCTAGTCTTTACCCAGGTCATTGCTGCATGGGAGCAACTGGACCTTTAGCTCCTGGGATGGTCCCAGTACACTTGGCAGCTGCCTTGCAAGGAAACAGAGACTCTGGTGCAAAGCACCAGTGATCCAGGAATATGACAAAGAATGGAGCACAGACAGACTAGCAAAACTGGAACCCAAACAGGCATACAATCATAGGACACTGTTCAGACAGAATAACACAAACCCTGAACATACCAAACAGCCGGCAAGGCAGAACAGGTAGATACAAAACCAGGCTTCAGGATCACAGACAAAGCAGAAACACATGGATGAAAGACAAGGAAACTAAACAGGCTTTAGAAACGCAATTCTGCACTCCTAGGGTCTGGATACAGACTGAAAACAGGATCTCTACACAGACTGAGAGAACCCAGGAACTACATAATGAAACAGACGAGCAAATGTCAGACAGGTGAGGCAACAGGTGACTGATACAGATTCAGATTGGGGAGTTAACCACGCAGACTCAGGCAGATATTGAAACATACTGGAATGCCGACTAGGGAAATTATCCCCACAAGGACCAGACAAAACCAGAAACAGACACCACTCACAATACAGGCCACCGCTGCAAGTACACTTGGACCACAGAGAATATGCACTGCCGTACTGACCCACGGCCATAAGTACACATTCACACTACTCCAGCAACAACCAATACGGCAACAATGGCGCTCCCACAAGCTTTCGCAGCCAGAATGCACAACAGAGGAGAATGTGCACTGCCGCACCGACACACCGTCCTAGATACACATTCACAGCAATCAGCCCACACGGCATATAAAGGACAAAGAGAACAGTGGCAGAGAGACACAGAACACAGAGACCAACAGTCAGTTTACACACAGCCGCGTACACGGAAAGAGGGCGTTTACTGCTCTTCTGGCACATGACGCTAGACACATGTCCAACCAACTTCACAGCCAGTATGCAATAGCAGTGGCAGCCAACCTACAATGCAACACGGGTACTAGAGCCTTCTATTAATTGTGCATTGTCCCCCAATAAACTTATCTCTTTGCTGTAAATCGCTTACATATATCATCATTACATTCACACAAAAAGTTTCATTTGATTTCAACGACTCCCTCTTGGTGCATTATTTTTTAGTCAATGAGTGTAGATCCTGATGGAACTATTTGAGTTTCCTAGGCTTGCCTGAGTCTATCCCCTCTAGGGATCTTATCTTGTTATGTGAACATGATCTTCTTAAAACCCTGGGCCTCCCTTATCACTGCAAAGTAAAACAGGCGCACAGGGTCCTGGTAATAGAAATAACAACCAAGAGAATAAGCTGTTAGACCCAGACAAACTATTGTTAAATATTTGGATTTTACAGACAAAACTGTAATTCTGTATGCTTTTAAGAACAGCAAGAAAGAACATCTTTAGGGATTATGGGAAGTGACTTGCAAGGAAAAGGCCTTCTCCCCTATTTATTCAGTATTATTTGAAAAGCAAATTCACTTTGTGCTCATATTCTCTGCTATTTTTAAAGTCTTTAGAAGTGGTGGCTCTTTTGTCACTTATACTCCACTAGAAACATCTCAGGATTTGGAAATTCTCCAACCTCTGCACTGAGTCCGAGCGACCAGCCTGGTCACTAGAGGAGTTCCCGTGGAATGGGGAGCCTTCTAGTCTAGCAAATTGGAATCCCTAGAACATAGACCCAAGCAACAGAGGTCCCCGGGATCTATCAAACACCGGTACATAATGTCTATTTTGTTCTGCATAACTTTGCTCTCCCCAGATGGTTGTGTGAGTATCTTCACAAACTATTGTCTTCTTTTCTTTCTTATTGCTCTTTGGCTTTATTCTTCCATATGTATTACTAGAAATGCCTGCATCCATAACACACTCATGTCTAAACTGCCATGACTGTGATTACTTTCATGAATATTTCTACTGAATAAATAAGTTTAGGTGGGTTTGAATAGTAGACTGTTATTCTTGAGCTATGCTTTTTCTCCTTTTGAAAATAGATGAAGTCCAAGGGATTATGTGTGGGCTGGTAAGGAGACTATTAAAGACATCTTCTCCTTATTAATTATCTATACTGTTACTGTACTAAGTATATATATCCCCCCTCCCCCTGGAGAAAGGGGGGGGGGGTAGGGTTACCTGGATGTCTGGCTTTAATGAATGTACCAGCATGTCATGTGTGCACTTTTTAGTTTTTAGATGCCTCGCCCATAAGCGCAAATTGATTCTTAGACATCTAAAGCTCTTAAATCTTGACATAGTTTTACTTCAAGAGTGACACCCTTGACTGAGACAGATTTTTGTTACATGGAAATAATGTGGGTGGGGAAAGTGTTAGGTTCCTCATTGATAAAATAAATGAAAAGGTATCAAAGATTGCACATCTTGTCATCTGCAGGTGATCTAAGTGTCTATAACATTTATGGTCTTAATGAGGAGAATGTGTCTCTTTTTAAAAATTTGGATAGCAGGGTAGAGGCAGATTCTGTGCAACATCATGTAGCCAAAAGGGGATTTTAATTCCGTTTTAGAGATATGAGAAGACAGAAGAGGTTCCAGGGACAAAACCCCAGGAATAGTGTATTGACTCCTCTTTTAATTGTCATGTATCCGTGGTGACTTCCTCACCAGGAGGGTAGAGAGTTTACATTTTACTCCCAACCTCATGCTTCAGGTTCCTGGATCAACTATTACTTTACTTCCCAATTCTTGCTCCCAAGGATTGAAGAGTTTAAGATAGTAGGGTTTTGGAAAATAATGCACTAAAACGATAGATGCCAATATATTTTGATCAAAACACAGCTGTGCCCACCTACCCAACACCAAGGTGGTCTCAGCTCATGCAGGTCCTACGCTATACCTACCTATGCAGTTGTGCATCTATGTCTGTGCTCCTAAACATTGATGCACAACTGCATAGGTAGGTATAGCGTAGGACCTGCCTGAGCTGAGACCACCTTGGCGCTGGGTAGGTGGGCACAGATGTGTTTTGATCAAAATATATTAGCTAAGAGTCTCAGATTTTATCATTGGAGTGAAGGCTTAGTCCTTATATTATGTTTGCATCTATTGTTTTAGTGCATTATTTTCTGCAACTTTATAAATGTAGCCATGCACATTCACATATTTACTATCATATCGTGCAGGATGTTTGTATATTTTAAAAATATATATATTTTTGAAGGAGTAGAACCTTCAGGTGTGAATGCTCTTCTATTTTGGGAGTAGCATTCATGTGCACTTTTGAGCCACCTATCTAAGAGGCGACCTTGATTAGGTGGTACATATAGCTGTGCGTGCTCCTCCTCTTATTGGTTGCTGATGCACACAGAGGTAACTAGGAGCGACACATTATATGTGCAGGGTCTGCTCTCCTTAATATAAATGCCCAACTGTATAGTTGGGTATAGCGTAGGACCTTCCTGACCTGAGACCACCTTGGCGCTGGATAGGTGGGAACAGATGTGTTTTGATCAAAATATATTGGCTAAGGGTACTTTCATACTAGCGTTATTTTTTTTCCAGCATTGAGTTCCGTCCTAGGGGCTCAATATTGGAAAAGAACTGATCAGTTTTATCCTAATGCATTCTGAATGGAGAGCAATTTGTTCAGGATGCATCAGGATGTCTTCAGTTCAGTCTTTTGCTGCGATTTTATCTCCGCCCAAAATTCCGGAACACTTGCCGGAATTCCGGATCCGGCATTTTTTCCCATTGACATGTAATAATGCCGGATCCGGACCCGAGTGTTTCGGCAAAATAGATCCGGCATTGCGGTCTGCTCATGCTCAGACCGCAAAAAATGACATCGGAGAGACGCATCCGGCATTTCAATGCATTTGTCATACGAATCAGGATCCTGATCTGTCTGAGAAATGCTATCATTTTGCATGCGTTTTGACAGATCAGGCAGGCAGTTCCAGCGACGGAACTGCCTGCTGGAATCCTCTGCCGCAAGTGTGAAAGAACCCTAAGAGTGGGCTTAGTCCATATATAGTGCATCTATTGTTTTAGTGCATTATTTTCTGTGACTTTGTAAATGTAGCCATGCACATCCTTATATTTACTATCATATTGTGCGGGACGTTTTGTATCTTTTTTCTGTGATTTTTTTTGGGTCTAAGATAGTAGACCTAATTATCTCTTGCCATGCCCTCTTATAATTCAAGAAGCGATTTCCATCCTTCTTTTCAAGGGATAAAACATTTCAGACACTGCTGGAGGGCTGTTTCTAACTAAATATGTTACATTGTGGATTACCCCATACTGTTTTGGGATACCCTTTGAACTTTAATTCATAGAAGGTTAATCTCCTACTTATCTGTTTTCAAAAAGACCCACACAGCAAAACTGTCAGATGCAGGTGCCCAACTATGATCATCATATGATGATTTCCACATGTTTCCAAAAGACCTGACAAAAGAGAGGTTATGGCCATGGTATGAAAAATGTGAAAACTTTCTCCGGACACAAATTAATGGTTTATGCACACGAACGTATTTTCTTTCTGTGTCGTTACGTGTTTTTTGCGGACCGTAAGCGGAACCATTCATGTCTATGGGTCCGCCCAAAAAAACGGAAGGTGCTCCGTGTGCATTTAGTTTCCATATTTTCATTCCGCAAAAAAATTGAACATGTCCTATTATGGACAAGGATAGCAAGGTTTCTATGAGGGGCCAGCTGTTCCTTTCTGCAAAATACGGAATGCACACATCTGTGTCTTTTGTGGATCCGTTTTTTGCAGACCGCAAAATACATAAGGTCGTTCATGAGGCCTAAGTCCTCTTTGTTCCATTTTGCTAATAAGGCAGGCAGACTTTTAACTCATTTAGCTAAAGATATTCATGCTATGTGACATATCTCCACAGTCTGCACTAGAGAAACTAATTTAAACCCTCCAGGATTTCTATAAAAGTCTCTGTGACCAAAAATGGGTAACCGAACACCCGCACACACCCCAGGCCAGTTTTCGCCCTCCTGCCCAGGCCATTTTTTGCAAATCTGACATGTTTTACTTTATGTGGTAATAACTTTGGAACACTTGTCCAAGCCATTCTGAGATTGATTTCTCGTGACACATTGTACTTGTAATTACAACCCTCAAGTTACTCAAAACTGATTTTAAAAGAATTAAAGGAAAATGGTGATTAAATTAAAAAATTTCACTTTTTTGGCAGATTTTCCATTTTAACCACCTCAGCTCCCCTAGCCTAAACCCCCTTTATGACCAGACCACTTTTTACAATTCTACACTACACTACTTTCACGGTTTATTGCTCGGTCATACAACGTACCACCCAAATAAATTTTACCTCCTTTTATTCTCACTAATAGAGCTTTCATTTGGTGGTATTTCATTGCTGCTTACATTTTAACTTTTTTTGATATTAATCAAAATTGACCGAAATTCCAATGAGTATCTTTAGAATTTCACAGGGCATTTTTTACACATTTGGATTCCAAACTACTTCTCATGCTTTAAGGCCCCTAAAATGCCAGGGCAGTATAAATACCCCACATGTGACCCCATTTTGAAAAGAAGACACCCTAAGGTATTCCGTGAGGGGCATGGCGAGTTCCTAAAATATATATTTTTTTGGCACAAGTTAGCGGAAAATAATATATATATATATATATATATATATATATATATATATATTTATTTTCTTACAAAGTCTCATATTCCACTAACTTGTGACAAAAAATAAAATTTTACATGAACTCGCCATGCCCCTCACGAAATACCTTGGGGTGTCTTCTTTCCAAAATGGGGTCACTTGTGGGGTATTTATACTGCCCTGGAATTTTAGGGGACCTAAAGCGTGAGAAGTAGTTTGGAATCCAAATGCGTAAAAAATGCCCTGTGAAATCGCTAAGATACTCATTGGAATTTGGGCCCCTTTGCGCACCTAGGCTGCAAAAAAGTGTCACATGAGGTATTGCCGTACTCAGGAGAAGTAGGGCAATGTGTTTTGGGGTGTATTTTTACATATACCCATGCTGGGTGAGATAAATATCTCTGTAAATGACAACTTTTTGCATTTGTTTATACCACTTTTTTGCAGCCTAGGTGCGTAAAGGGGCCGAAAGTCCAACGAGTACCTTTAGGCTTTACAGGGTTGCTCACAATTTAGCCCCGCCCAAAATTCCAGAACAGTAAACACACCCCACAAATGACCCCATTTCAGAAAGTAGATACCCCAAGGTATTCGCAGAGGGGCATATTGAGTCCATGAAAGATTTAACTTTTTGTCACAAGTTAGCGGAAAGGGAGACTTTGTGAGAGAAAAAAAAAATCAATTTCCGCTAACTTGTGCAAAAAAAAAAACTTCTATGAACTCGCCATGCCCCTCACGGAATACCTTGGGGTGTCTTCTTTCCAAAATGGGGTCACATGTGGGGTATTAATACTGCAGTGGCATTTTAGGGTCCCTAAAGTGTGAGAAGAAGTCTGGAATCCAAATGCCCAAAAATGCCCTCCTAAAAGGTACTCATTTTTTTTGGCACAAAATTGTCACTGCAGTGGGGCGGACTGAACGCAAGTGTGCGCACAAGATCAGGTTTGATCGGGCGAACACTGCATTTTTTGTAGAGCCCTTTATTCTCACTAATAGAGCTTTCATTTGGTGGTATTTCATTGCTGCTTACATTTTAACTTTTTTTGATATTAATCAAAATTGACCGAAATTCCAATGAGTATCTTTAGAATTTCACAGGGCATTTTTTACGCATTTGGATTCCAAACTATTTCTCATACTTTAAGGCCCCTAAAATGCCAGGGCAGTATAAATACCCCACATGTGACCCCATTTTGGAAAGAAGTCACCCTAAGGTATTCCGTGAGGGGCATGGCGAGTTCCTAAAATATATATTTTTTTGGCACAAGTTAGCGGAAAATAATATATATATATATTTATTTTCTTACAAAGTCTCATATTCCACTAACTTGTGACAAAAAATTAAATTTTATATGAACTCGCCATGCCCCTCACGAAATACCTTGGGGTGTCTTCTTTCCAAAATGGGGTCACTTGTGGGGTATTTATACTGCCCTGGAATTTTAGGGGACCTAAAGCGTGAGAAGTAGTTTGGAATCCAAATGCGTAAAAAATGCCCTGTGAAATCGTAAAGATACTAATTGGAATTTGGGCCCCTTTGTGCACCTAGGCTGCAAAAAAGTGTCACATGTGGTATCGCCGTACTCAGGAGAAGTAGGGCAATGTGTTTTGGGGTGTATTTTTACATATACCCATGCTGGGTGAGATAAATATCTCTGTAAAAGACAACTTTTCCAATTTTTTGATACAAAGTTGTCATTTTACAGACATATTTCTCTCACCCAGCATGGGTATATGTAAAAATACACCCCAAAACACATTGCCCTACTTCTCCTGAGTATGGCGATACCACATGTGTGACACTTTTTTGCAGCCTAGGTGCGTAAAGGGGCCCAAATTCAATTTTGTTTTTTCTCTCACAAAGCTCTCCCTTTCCGCTAACTTGTGACAAAAAGTTCAATCTTTCATGGACTCAATATGCCCCTCTGCGAATACCTTGGGGTGTCTACTTTCCGAAATGGGGTCATTTGTGGGGTGTGTTTACTGTTCTGGCATTTTGGGCGGGGCTAAATTGTGAGCAACCCTGTAAAGCCTAAAGGTACTCGTTGGACTTTCGGCCCCTTTACGCACCTAGGCTGCAAAAAAGTGGTATAAACAAATGTAAAAAGTTGTCATTTACAGAGATATTTCTCACACACAGTATGGGTATATGAAAAATACACCCCAAAACACATTGCCCTACTTCTCCTGAGTACGGCGATACCACATGTGTGACACTTTTTTGCAGCCTAGGTGCACAAAGGGGCCCAAATTCCAATGAGTACCTTTTAGGATTTCAGAGGGCATTTTTTACGCATTTGGATTCCAAACTACTTCTCACACTTTAGGGCCCCTAAAATACCAGGGCAATATAACTACCCCACAAGTGACCCCATTTTGGAAAGAAGATACCCCAAAGTATTCCGTGAGGGGCATGGTGAGTTCCTATATTTTTTTTTTTTTGGGCACAAATTAGCGGAAAATGATATATTTTTTTTCTCTTACAAAGTCACTAACTTGTGACAAAAAAAAAACATTTTACATGAACTCGCCATGCCCCTCACGGAATACCTTGGGGTGTCTTCTTTCCAAAATGGGGTCAGATGTGGGGTATTTATACTGCCCTGGCATTTTAGGGGCCCTAAAGCGTCAGAAGAAGTCTGGAATCCGAATGTCTAAAAATGTTTATGCATTTGGATTCTGTGAGGGGTATGGTGAGTTCATGTGAGATTTTATTTTTTGTCACAAGTTAGTGGAATATGAGACTTTGTAAGAAAAAAAACAAAAAATAAATCAATTTCTGCAAACTTGTGCCCCAAAAAAAATCTATGAACTCGTCATGCCCCTTAAAAGTGATCTTTATAGCGCCGCAGCGATTTTACAGTGTTTTTGCAGTGATCAGAAAAAAAAAATTGTCACTGTAGTGGGGCGGACTGAACGCAAGTGTGCGCACAAGATCAGGTTTGATCGGGCGAACACTGCATTTTTTTGTAGAGCCTATAGAACATGCCCTATTATTGTCCGCAATTGCGGACAAAAAAAAGGCTTTTTCTATATAGTTCTGGCAATATGCGGTCCGCAAAATGCGGAAAGCACATTGCCAGTGTCCGTGTTTTACGGATCCGCGGTGTCCGTGTTTTGCGGATCCGTGGAACCGCAAAACACATACGGACATCTGAATGGAGCCTTACAGGGGGTGATCAATGACAGGGGGGTGATCAGGGAGTTTATATGGGGTGATCAGGGGTTAATAAGTGAGCAGGTTGTTATGGATGCAATGATATCAAATATGTCTACTTTCTTTGTTTTTTTCCGTGTTACATAATAAAGCATTTTTGAAAAAAAAATTATGTTTTTGTGTCTCCATTTTCTGAACCCCATATTTTTTTTATTCAGGGGCTCCATTTTTGCAGGAAGAGTTGATATTATTGGTACCATTTCTGGGTACATATGATTTTTTGATCATTCATTATTATACTTTATGGGGCAAGGTGACCAAAGAATTGGTTGTTTTGGCACAGTTTTTATTTATTTATTTTTACAGGGTTAGGTCATGTGACATTTTTATAGAGCAGATCGTTGCATACGCGGCAATACCTAATATGTATACTTTTTCTAATTTATATAAGTTGTACACAATAATCGTTAATTTCTAACAATAATTTGTTTTCTTTTAGTCCTAACAGCAGCGCAGCTGGGGTACTACTGCCCCTGTGGACAATCAGGACAGGTGGAACTTTTATTAATCAAATAAAAATAAAGTGATAATAAACCAATTAGGCCCCTATAAAGAACTCCCCCGACACAACAGAAATTGTAATTAATAAACAAACAATAAATTAGAGGGAGGAATACATGTGTGCTGCTGCTGTTAGGACTAAGGAAAAACAAATTATCATTAGAAATTAACGATTCCCTTACGTCCCAACAGCAGCGCAACTGAGGACTTAGCAAGAAGAGAACCTATGAGGGAGGGTTTTCCAGCTGAACTGATTTCAGACAGACCTGCCAAAGGTGGTGTGTTCTGAACTACTTAAGTCAAGCCTATAATGGCTTACAAATGTAGAGTGGAAACTCCATGAGGCAGTAGCACAAATGTGCTCCAAAGGTACTAGGCTCCTTTCAGCCGAAGAGGCAGCTACCGCTCGGGTAGAATGAGCATGGATAAAAGCAGGGGGCGCCAATCCCTGACCGCCAAAAGCTTCTTTGATCCAACGGCTTAATGTCCGTTTAGAAGTTTTAAGATCTTTGTTCCTTTTTGCAAAAATAATGAAAAAATTCTCAGATCTTCGAAAGTCTTTAGTTCTTTCTAGGTATAGTCTCATACTTCTGGCAACATCTAGGGTCTGTAGGACATGCTCTTCTTCCGACACTGGAGATGGATAAAAAGCAGGTAAAGAAATGACCTGGTTTAAATTGTGGAAAGAAGGTACCTTAGGAACAAAGGTAGGGAGAAAACGCAGGAGGACTCTATCTGGTAAGAATAGAGTATATGGCTCCACAGCAGCCACGGCTTGCAATTCTCTGATTCTCTTTGCTGAAGTAATGGTAAGCAAAAAACTGGTTTTCCAAGACAAGAACTTTAAATCCACGCTCTGAAGGGGCTCAAAGGGGGGAGAGCATAACCCCTTGAGCACGACTGACAGATCCCACTGAGGTATAGGGCTCAGAATCCTAGGTTGCAGTCTTTCGGCTCCTTTAAGGAACCTTTTGATCCTGAGAAAAGGGCTTGCCCAAAACTGCAGACAAAGCTGAGGTATGTACCTTTAAGGTTGAAGGTTTGAGACCTTTGTCTAATCCATCCTGTAGGAACTGAAGAATGGAAGAAAGAGGGGGATCCAATGAGGACACCTCCTTTAGGGCACACCACTGCAGAAAAAACCTTCAGATTTTGGAATAGGCTTTGTTGGTAGATACCGATCTGGAATGAGATAAAGTCCTCAGAACCCTCGCAGAAAACCCTCTAGACTCTAGAAGGGGGCGATCAACCTCCAGGCTGTCAGGTTGAGACTCTTCAAGTCTAGGTAGGACCAGATGTACTAGGTCCTGCCTCAGGGGAAGCTTCCAATATTGCCCCTGGCTCATGTGCCTGAGCTGGGTGAACCAAGACCTCTTCGGCCAGAAGGGTATTATGGCAATCACTGAGGTGTGGTCTTGCCTGAGTTTCACCAATACTGTTGGTATCATGGAAACTGGAGGGAATACATAGGCCAGCCTGAATATATCACCCAGGGATTGTCCTACCTGTATAGGGAACAGAATCTGTCCACCTTGGCGTTGAACCTTGTCGCCATAAGATCGATCTCTGGCATTCCACACCGTTGTGTAATCTGACGGAAGACTTCTTGGCTTAGGGACCACTCGCCTGGCACTGGAAGATTTCGACTTAGGCGATCCGCCACCACATTGAGAGTTCCTCTGATGTGAACTGCGGCTAGGTGGGTAAGGTTCTTCTCTGCCCAATACAGGATCAATACCACTTCCTGGAGGAGAGGTTGAGATCTTGTTCCTCCTTGTCTATGTAGAATACTGCCTGGACTTGAGGCGCGAAGTGTAGGAGCGCCAACCGGACCGCTCTTAATTCTCTTACGTTTGATGACATTTGGCTCTCTTGGGGAGACCAAGTACCCTGTACTGGAACTTCTTCCAGATGGGCTCCCCAACCTAGAAGGGATGCATCTGTGGTCAACATGATTCAACAGGGTGGAATCAAGAACCTCCCATCTTTCAGCTGCTCCCACCACCTGAGGGAGCGACATACCCAAGGAGACAGGGAGCATTTCTTGTCTAACCCAGTAGGGTTGTGGTTCTACAGGCCCAACACTTATGGCTGAAGAGGGAGCAAGTGTGCTAGGGCCCAAGGGACTGCCTCTGCAGTTGCTGACATGTGGCTCAACTTATTCATCAAGGTTCTGATGAAAACCACACGGGGGACCATTAGAAACACTGCGGCTCTGATTACCTTCTGGCGTCTCTCTGGAATGAGGGAGAGAGTCATCCGAGAGGAGTCTATTATGAACCCCAAGAATCTTCTTGATGTTGCCGGTACAATTTCAGATTTTTTCCAATTTATTATCCAGCCTAAATGCTGGAGAAAAGTAAGAGCCCAATGAAGATTGTTCTGCAACACATCTAGAAATGCGGCTTTTAGTAGCCAGTCGTCTAGATAAAGAATAATCTCAAAACCCCCTAGCCTCAAGGCAGCCACTATAGCGACCACAACCTTTGTGAAGGTGTGGGGGGCAGAGGAGATTCCAAAGGGCAGGAAAGCAAACTGAAAATGTCTGGCAGTGCCCGAGAGAGAGACCGCAATCCGTAGGTATCTTCTGTGATACATGAAGATATGCATCCTTGAGGTCTAGACTCTATGGTGACCATGAGGTCCCCTGGTTGCAGAACTTCTATGGTCTCCATTCTGAACCGCTTTTGGGTTATAAAATGGTTCAGGTAACAGAGATCTATAATCATTTGCCAGCTCCCATCCGGCTTGGGTACAAGAAACACAGGGGAATACACTCCGGATCCTTTCTCTGCAGAAGGCACTTCCTCTAGCGCTTCCTTTTGTAGGTAAAGAAGGATGGATTGTTCTAAGCACGCCTGTTTTACAGGAGAGAGGAGTGAGGTCCTCACGAACCTTGAAGGAGGAGGAGCTAAAAAGCTTATTCTGTACCCCTCTCTTATAACCTGAAGGAGCCACTGGTCCAAAATTCTGTGTTCCCAATTTTTGGGGAAATGGCAGAGACGTCCGCCTACAGGAGTGAACAAGCCGGGGGTCTACAATAAGACCTGCCAGTGGAGTAGAGATGGCGTCAAAGGCTCAAATTCTTATCCTTAGGGTCCTAGGTGCGAGGATTTCCTCTGCTGCAAGAGCTTTGTCCTCTGTGGGATTTATGTGTCACGGACGGTGTACAGGAAACAAGACAAAGCAACATGCATATATGACTCACTGGATCCAAAGCTAAGGAACCAAAAGGGAGACCCCTGCACAAGACCTGAGACTTTCCCTGGCTGCTCAGCCTATGCAAAGATCCCAGAGGTGGATGGTTGCATATCCACGTACCTCGACTATATAACCCCTGAACACCCTACAATAGTGAGGGGACACGACCACCGGATCCCTACACCAGACACGGAGGGAGTCAGGGTCACCTGGGATCCAGCAAACAGAAAAGCAGACTGGAAAACAAGATCAGCATGCACACACACTTCAGGAAGTAGTATAAGCCGCCCAGTAATGCATTATGGGGCGGAATTTAAAGGGATGCAATTAGTCCAACTACATGACAGCTGAGAGGGGCTAACGAGATGAGGAACTGAACATCACAACAAAGAAACTCAAGGAGGAGGTTCTGAAAGGCTTCTGTCAGAGCTTCTCAGCTGTCTGGTTGTGACATTATGGTAGGATTGGGATCTGGATCCCCTAAATTGCCTACCTCTCCCCCTAGAGGATTGCTGAGGGAGACACATTTCATTTTTATCAGAGAGTCCCTCCATGATCCTATCTAGCTCAGACCCAAATAGTCTCCCTGATTCGTAAGGGAGACCATAGAGATTGTACTTAGAGGCATTGTCTGCCTTCCAGGGTCTGAGCCAGAGGGGCCTCCTACTGGCCACAGAAAGCCATCGACTTTGAAGCCAACCTAAGCTGTTGAGATGCTGCCTGTCTTTAAGAAATCCGCTTCCAAAAGAGCCGACCTGAACTGAGAACTGATATCAGTTCTAGCCACGCCAGAGTTTACATCTGTTTGAATTTCCAGGAGCTTCTTCCTGAGAAAATTAGCAACCTCCGAGGACGCAACTGCAACTGAGGCGGAGGTGGATGCGGCAGAATAATTTCTTCTTAAAGTGCATTCAGCTCTTCTATCCAGTGGATCCTGGAGATTAGAACCATCCTGAGAGAAAACCACAGTATGTCTTGACAGCTTGGATATGGCTAAATCCACCTTGGGAGGAGGACCCCATTGGTCCAGTTGACTTTGTACTAGGGGATATAAGGTTCTGAACCTTTTAGATATTATCGGTCCCTTTTCTGGATGCTTCCATTCAGTTGTCATCAAACTTCTGAGCGACTCTTCCACTTTGAAAGCCCTAGGCCCCCTAGAGATGGATGTAGAAGCTTCCCCTTGATCAACATCCTGGTCCCTTGACCTTATGGATCTCAATAGTCGCAGAATTTTTTCCACCGGGAATATCTGGGTGGTAGTGTCCTCACCTTTCTCACTATCTGAAGCCGAGGAATGGGCTTCATCAACAATCATCAGGTCTTCTCTAAAAGACGAAGATCTCCTAAGAGAACTATGTCTAGGCATTTTTTGGGCTAATGCATCAGTTATGGACTTGCCCACGAACTCTTTTACCCAGGTTATCATGTGCAGAGAATGGGGCTTAGGATCTGGAGGGGGCGACAACTCTGACACTTGCTATAGATATAGTTGTCAGGCAGCAAGGCGCTACAGCCCCAACACGTCAGGTGCCTGCATTTGGAAGTGGACTTCCGTCCCAAAGAGGGTACGTCCCCCGAGCCTGGAGAAGACATTTGAAACAATTCAGAAAAAGCTATCAAAGAAATTAGCGGATAGCAGAAGCAGCTGAGGCAGCTGGACAATTAGCAATGAGCTTCTTAAATAGCAGAGAGGGGAGAAGAAACAATCTTCTGCCTCACTCTGACATCAGAGAGCCTTACTCCACAGAGTAAAAAGGAGAAAAGAAAAAACTCTGCAGGGGAAGCTGAAAGTAGATGTGAGGGGGGGAAAACTCTGCAGGGGAAATAAAACAGTATTAATAACTTTAAGTTTAAACCGGAGAGAGGCAGAAACACTAGGAGGACCACAATGGCGGCGGTGGAGCATGGTAGGTTTAGAAACTACCTAAACTGCTCTACACACAGGTAAACATAAAGACCCTGTCTGTGTTCAGGAACGGACAGCTTAAGGCACAAGGGGATTGTAGACCAGTGGAAACCGCGCACCGAATCCTCAAGGCTGAAACTGCAGGAACAGAAAATAGAAATTAGAATACATATAGAAGAAATTGGTCTCCAAGGGACCACCACCTGTCCGGACAGTGTTTGTGTTGGGGAGTTCTAATAGTTGCCTAATTGGTTAATTATCCCTTTATTTTGATTTAATTAATAAAAGTTCCACCTGTCCTGATTGTCCACAGGGGCAGTAATACCCCAGTTGCGCTGCTGTTGGGACGTAAGGGAATAGCATTTTTGAAACAAAAAAAATTATGTTTTAGTTTCTTTGTAGTCTGAGAGCCATAGCTTTTTGTATTTTTTGACCGATTGTGTTAGGTAGGATCTAATTTTTTGTGGGATGAGGTGACTGTTGGATTGGTATGATTTTGGGGGGCATACACCTTTTTGATTTTTGAAAAATTGCTTTTTTGGCACTGTTTTCTTTTTTTTTTTTTTACTCTGTTCACCTGAGGGGTTAGATCATGTGATATTTTTATAGATCAGGTTGTTACGTATGCGGAAATACCGAATATGTCTACTTTTTTAATGTATTTTACTTTAACACAATAATAGTAGTTTTGAAGCCCCCCAAAATATCATATTTCAGTGTTTCCATTGTCTGAGAATCATATTTTTTTTATTTTTTGACCGATTGTCTTAGGTAGGGTCTAATTTTTTGCAGGATGAGGTGATGGTTTGATTGGTACTATTTTGGGGGGCATTCTACTTTTTGATCACTTGGTGTTGCACTTTTTGTGATGTAAGGTGACAAAATGGCTTTTTATGACACAGTTTTTATTTACTTTTTATGGTGTTTATCGGACGGGGTGGATCATGTGATATATTTATAGAGCCAGTCGTTATGGACACGGTGATACCTAATATGTGTGCTTTTTCCTTTTTTTCCCCTATTTTTTATTATAAAATCAAGGGAAAGGGGCGTTTTTTTCTTTTTTTACTTGAAACTTTCTTTTTTATTAGAAACACTTTTTTTTTGCTTTTTTTTTAAAACTTTATTTATGTTCCACTCTGGGACTTCAAATTTTGAGGGTCTGATCCCCTCTGCAATGCATTACAATACATCTGTGTTGTAATGCATTGCCTATTAGTGTATTACAGGTTACCTAGGAGACCCAGCCTGGGGTTGGATCTCCCTGGCTCTCATAGAAAGCATGTCCCGATGCTGTGCATGGTATTGGACATCCTGTGCATTGCATTGGGCTACCTTGTCACCCATCGGGTCCCTGCCACAGCAGCGCTGGGACCCGATGGGCTCCCTCACTCGCCGCATGTACTTTCTATGCTGCGGTAAGTGCTGACCGTGGCATAGAAGGGGTTAATCCGCCGGCATTGGCTTTTACAGCGATGCCAGTGGATAAAGCAGGGGCCCGGCTATCACGGACTGCCGGGCCCCTGCAGTGATCGGGCGTCAAAGTGCATCAAGTCACTTGCTGCCATGACGTACTATTTTACATCATATGTCGGGAAAGGATTCTCTAAGATCAAACTTCCATCTTTTAGTGAAGAGCAATTGATAGTTTTAAGATAATGTCATTAGGGCTATTAAATCTTTGAAGGATTATAAGGCCCCTGGCCCAGATGGGTATTCTATGGAATTATGCAAAAACCTTTTGTGATAAGGTTTCCCCTTTTTATAAGCCATGTTTAATGGTTCCCTTCAGGATAAGGGTCTTTCTAGCTTCAAGAATATGGCTTTTGTTAAACTACTACCCAATCCTGGAAAGGACCTGTTAATACCTCCTCCTATCACCTGATTTCAAGTATAAATGTTAAAGGGGTTGTCCCATGAGTTATTCAACAAAATGTGTCTGTATAGCACCACCTGCTGTTTGATTTTTTTCTTATTTCTTTGTCCTGCTCACTGAGATGGCCACACATGCTCAATTTTATCCTTCAACTGCCTCCTGAGCTGTGATAGGGAGAGAGCTTCAGCAGAAGTGACAGGCCTCCTGAGCTGTAACCGAAAGGACACTCCCCTTGGGCTTGCAAGCTTGAAAAATATGTAGCAGAACAATTGGAGCAATGAATAAGTAGATCTCTTGATCTATTTGTGGTACAGGGCTGGTTCTAGCTTTGTTAGACATAGATTGTCCTGTACTACGGTATATAATGTAAAGTTTCCATTTTTACATTAATCATGGGATATGCCCTTTAATGGGAAGTTGATATCACAGATCATAGGAGTTCGGTTATGAAAGTTCATGCCCCATCTCAAGTAGGAGTTATCAAAGATAATTCTGTTATTTCCAACATTAGGAGGGTATTGGAGGTCCTGGATCAGGTCAAAACATCTCCTCCGTCTCGCTCCTTACCATCCGTTTTGATCCCTTTAGAAACCTTTACAAGCGTCTATGCCAGGTGTTCCACTCTGCCTTGGCCAGACTATTTAAATATAATGAATTTTTGCTCTGGTGAAGTATATCCTGGCAGCAACTATATATACACTTAAAGACTATGTACACCGTTGTACTCATAAGCTAAAAATCATTTTTTCAATTGCTCTTTATTAAAAATATGGATTGCTTTCTCTGTACAGAGCTGAGATGCTCTACTAGCAGAATTTGAATTTTCTCTCTGCTCCATCAGAACTGACGGGCTCCTTATCTCTGCTTTCAGACATTATAATCAATCATCAAAGCTCAATCCTTATCTTAATGATAAGAATGTGGCTTAAAATTTTGAGATAAGGGTTATTAGATGACTGCCACAAGGTGGAAGTAAGATGCACACAGCTAAAATAGTTAACCTTTGTGACATAACAGCTCAATATTTTTAATAAAGACCAAGTGAATCAATTTTTTTTAGCCCCAATTGAGTAAACTGCAATCATAAAAAAACGGCCCAACGGTGTACATAGCCTTTAAGTGCCATACACATCAGTAGCTGTTGGACAAACATTCAGTTCTGCCGAGCATGTATGTGTTGTCTATGGGGAGAGAGGAGAAAACCCCTGCCAGATACTTCTGACGGTGTTTTATCTCAGTGGCGGATCCAGAGCCTGGTCTGGGGAAGGGCACTTCCAGATTATTTTATGTCCGCTGCCACAAAACAATGGTGCTTATAGAACAGACTACACAGTGTAGAGGTATACTGTATATTGTGTGGCACAGTGTATGTAATATGTGTATAACAAACATATTTCACATGAAAACTTACAATTGACTTGGCCCTTGGAGATCTTGGACACCACTTTAACACTTTGGCTGGGGGGCTCGGTGAAGCTGAGGTTGTGTTTTATCCTAATGAGAAAGATTTCATAATAAGGATTTGGAGAAGGGGCAGAGAAATAGCAGAGCAGGAAGAGGCTTGTGCTGCTACTAGGGGGCTCATACCATGGGGGAGTAATAAAACCCACCTTGATGCCCCCCGCCCAGTAGAAATAATTCTCCTCATAATGTGACAGTGCAAAAAATACCCCCTTGTAATGTCCCCAGTTGAGCTAATGTCCCCATAGTGCCCCCATAATGTGCCAGTATAAAATACCCCTATATAGTGCCCCCAGTTAATGCCCCCATAATGCTCCTCTCCCCCCTTCCTCCTAGTGCTCCCATAATGTACCAATATAAAATGCCCCATATTATAGTGCCCCAGTAGATGCCCTCAGTGTCCCCCATAATTTGCAAGTATAAAATACCCCTTCTTAGTGCCCCCGTAGATGACCCAATAGTACTCCTCTCCCCCACAGTACCCACCATAATCTGTCTCAGTGTAAAAAGCTACTGTACAGAGCCCCCATATAAAATACCCCTTCTTTGTGGCCTCAGTAGATGCCCCTATAGTGCCCACCAATAATGTGCCAGTAAAAAGTGCCCCCAATAATGTGCCAGTAAAATGTACTCCATAGATGCTCCCCAATCATGTGCCAGTAACAAGAGCCCCCCCAATCATGTGCCAGTAACAAGAGCCCCCCCAATCATGTGCCAGTAACAAGAGCCCCCCCAATTATGTGCCAGTAACAAGAGCCCCTCCAATCATGTGCCTGTAACAAGAGCCCCCCAAACATGTGCCAGTAATAAGTGCCCCCATAGATGCCCCTATAATGTGCCAGTAAAATGTGCCCCCATAGATGCTCCCCAATCATGTGCCAGTAACAAGAGCCCCCCAATCATGTGCCAGTACCAAGAGCCCCCCCAGGCCCCCAATCATGTGCCAGGAACAAGAGCACCCTCCCAATCATGTGCAAGGAACAAGAGCACCCCCCAATCATGTGCCAGGAACAAGAGCCCCCATTATTTGCCAGTAAAAAGAGCCCTTCAATCATGTGCCAGTAACAAGAGCACCCCCAGCCCCTAATCATGTGCCAGGAACAAGAGCACCCCCCCAGGCCCCCAATCATGTGCCAGGAACAAGAGCACCCCCCCAATCATGTGCCAGGAACAAGAGTCCCCTCGTCATGTGCCAGTAACAAGAGCCCCTCCGCATCATGTGCCAGTAACAAGAGCACCCCCCCAATCATGTGTCAGTAGCAAGAGCACCCTCAAGCATGTGCCAGTAACAAGAGCACCCTCAAGCATGTGCCAGTAACAAGAGCCTTCCCAATCATGTGCCAGTAACAAGAGCCCCCAATCATGTGCCAGTAACAAGAGCACCAATCATGTGCCAGTAACAAGAGCCCCCCAATCATGTGCCAGTAACAAGAGCACCTCCCAAATCATGTGCCAGTAACAAGAGCCCCCCAATCATATGCCACGAACAAGATCACCCCCCAGGCCCCCAGTCATGTGCCAGGAACAGGAGCACCCCCCAATCATGTGCCAGGAACAAGAGCACCCCAATCATGTGCCAGTAACAACAGCTTCCCCATCATGTGCCAATAACAAGAGCCCCCAATGATGTGCCAGTAACAAGAGCCCCCAATCATGTGCCAGTAACAAGAGCCCCCCAATCATGTGCCAGTAACAAGAGCACCTCCCAAATCATGTGCCAGTAACAAGAGCCCCCCAATCATGTGCCACGAGCAAGAGCGCCCCCCAGGCCCCCAGTCATGTGCCAGGAACAAGAGCACCCCCCAATCATGTGTCAGGAACAAGAGCACCCCAATCATGTGCCAGGAACAACAGCTTCCCCATCATGTGCCAATAACAAGAGCCCCCAATGATGTGCCAGTAACAACAGCTTCCCCATCATGTGCCAGTAACAAGAGCCCCCTCCAATCATGTGCCAGGAACAAGAGCATCCCCCCAGGCCCCCAATCATGTGCAAGGAACAAGAGCACCCCCAATCATGTGCCAGGAACAAGAACACCCCCCAATCATGTGCCAGGAACAAGAGCATCCCTAATCATGTGCTAAGAACAAGAGCCCCCCATCATGTGCCAGTAACAAGAGGCCCCCCATCATGCCAGTAACAAGAGCCCCCATCATGTTCCAGTAACAAACCCCCCCGCCCATCATGTGCCAGTATTAGAGGCCCCCCATCATGTGCCAGTAACAAGAGCCCCCCATCATGTGCCAGTAACAAGAGGCCCCCCATCATGCCAGTAACAAGAGCACCCCATCATGTGCCAGTAACAATAGGCCCCCCAATCATGTGCCAGTAACAAGAGTATCCCCCATCATATTCTAGTAACAAGAGCACTCCCCCATCATGTGCCAGTAAAAGTATAGTATATGTACATATAAAAATAGAAAAACACTTATACTTACCTCCATGTCAGCGATGCGACGCAGGCCTCTTCCGGCCTGTGTCCTCCGCTGTTCGGCTCAGGCGGCGCAATGACGTCATTGGGCCGCCTGCATCGGCCTCTGGTATCAGAGACACAGGGAAGAGACACGCCTCTCCCTCCCCTGCCCCTCCGCAGCACAGCCATCTGTATCTCTGTCCTGAGGACAGCGATACAGATGACTATGGAGATGAGCGCTCCTTTCCCTGTACCCTGCCACCGTCCCCTACTTTTCACCAGGGCCTCGCCCCCAGCTTGGGGAGGGGCAATTACCCCGTTGCCTCCCCCCTCCCCCGGATCTGCCAGTGGTTTATCTCCTAGCAGAACAAATGGATCAGATGAAAATATTCACTCTGACAGATGCTGGAAGTGTCCTGCACACATTACACCGTTGGCAAACTTGGCAGAACCCACTAAGAACGGTGGGTTCCAGTAACAATTCACTAATGTGCATGGGGGCATTAAAGTTGAACAAAATGGATGATTTCAACCAAAACGATTTTTCATTGGGTGAAATTTAACAATGGACAATTATTTTTGTGGTTGTGGCAACCAAGTACGTACCTGTCCTACCTGGGATACCCTACCCCTAAGCGGTCAGAGTTGTGCCGTAACCGCGCCGTGGAGGGACGCCTGAAAGAGGGCATCCCCTTTGAGAGTAACAGGAGAAAAGGGTGGGCGGGAGGGAGAACTCTGCACGTCGTACGCATGTGGGAGGGCGCCGGCCGTTGAAGTAGGTGGCCAAGCCCCTCCCACAAATACAGGCCAATGAATCGGCCTTTACACTTGTGGTTGTGGCAACCAAGTACGTACCTGTCCTACCTGGGATACCCTACCCCTAAGCGGTCAGAGTTGTGCCGTAACCGCGCCGTGGAGGGACGCCTGAAAGAGGGCAAAAGACATGCTGATAGGCAGAAGTAATTTATTGCAAAGTCGTTACAAAGCTAAAGTTTGAAAGGCTGCCGACATTTCAGTTTCGGGGTGCGGTATGTAGCGGTTGAAACAAGACGAGTGCCAACGCCCCAGTTTCTGAATGACATGCGCAGGCACTCGATTCTTGGAGGCCGCGGATGCAGCACGGTGACCCTTGTGGCAGGGTCACCGCCCGTGCTGGCCACTAGTGACCTCACATGGGATATGAACTGGTGGGTGGTGAGCGGAACCACCCCGAAGGGTAACAATGGACTGTTCGGTCCGGCCTCGGACAAGGTGGACCGTAACTGACGGAGCACCGTGACGGGACACCATTGATGTGCTGTGGGAAAGAAGGATACCTGGACAGGGGGGCCCATCTGGGAGGTCTTAGACGTCTTGAGCAGCAGTATGAACCCGTCGGAGTTCTGGACCAGCTGGCTGACCGTGAGGAACCTGCTACTGCCTGGCGAACAGGTGAACTCCCCAGGTCTCAGGAAGCCGTAAAAGGCTAAATAGATGGCGGATTTGAGTACCAAGCTGGGCAAAACCCCGAAAGGATTACCGTCCAAGGCGTCGGACAGTTTGCGGAAAAGAGGGCCGGTGACCGCTTGCCTGCGTACTTGGCTTTGAGGCCCGCACTTGCTCAAACCCTTGAGGGCGGCTTTGACAGCATGCATGGTGAACACTGATGCTAGTTCGGGATGGCTAACAGAGAGGAAGTGTTGCACTCCCGCCAGGTACGACCTCACTGTGGCGTGGGAGAGCTTGCGCACTGAGTGGCAGTAACCAATGAACGCCAGGATGTACTCTGGAAAACTGGAGTCCCCCTGAGGACATTCCCCTCGAAACCTGCAGAACGTCTTCCACCCGGTGTTGTATGCCCTGGTTGTGTTAGGCGAGAGGGAATGGCGTATTAGAGCGTGAGCCGTCTCAAGGTGGTCGGTTACATTAGCCTTAAGGACTCGTGAGGAGGGACGGTGGCGCCTGTCGCATCTGCCTCTGGCATGATCTGAAAGAAACGGGAGAAGTTAGCCCTCGACAAGGCGTCAGCAGCCCCGTTATGGCAGAGGTGGAGGCGACCGGAACCTCGAGGGAGGAAACTGGTAAGACTGCGCTGCGAGCCTCGATAGACTCCAATCTCGCCTGCATGGACGTGACGGCCGACGTCAGACTGTTTAGCATGACGTGTATCTGAGTCAGTGATGTTTGCATCGTGGTTGCAGGGGGATCATTGGCACTGGGTACCAGGGAGTCTCTCCACAGCCGATATAGCTCCGCTTTTCTGGCGGTTGCCGGGAAAGGAACGCCCCGCTTTGTCAGCTCCGCCATAAGCCTGGGAATGGTCCAAGCACGTAGGGACGGTGTACTGCCCCTCTCGGATGTCTCTGCTACGATCTCGTCCACTGACGCTTCGACAATGTCTGATGCGCGTGACATTGCAGCTGTGAAAAAAGTAACGTAATATGACCGACTAGCCTGAATGACCACTGGTATCCGTGCAGCTGTCTAACCACGTAATGAAAGGGTGAACAATCCCCGTGAGGTATGCACACTAACACCAGAAGAGCCGTGAAGGAGTGGCCAGGAACCGCCACCCGGAAGTCCATGCAAGGAGACCTGACGTACTTACCAACTAAGAATCCCTATACTCTGACTTCCACGGAAGTATTTAATAAAAATAGAACAACCTGTACGTTAAAAAAAAAACATGAGACACAAGCCTGAAGGCAGCAACTTCCCGTCCCCCAACGTGTACCCCCACTACCTTGGTTGACAAGGAAAATCAATTGAGATCCAACCAACTTTTCTCTGACTAACAACTGTTTGAACCTGGAAAACAACAACAGAACAACACAAAAGAACCAGTCAATGCGTGAGGCTCAATTACCAGGACGTGGTCGTGAGTGGAGGTATGGTCGACTGGTGAGAGAGGGTGTTTTGATTGACGTTGACCACTACCTAACGTTGGTGATGAAAACCCCTACCTATCTAGGCGGCACGGCGGCCCGTGCCAGACTTTAATGTGGGCGAGGAGCGGGCCGCTGCGTGCCCCACCGTGCTCCACGGTAACCGCGTGGGGAACGCGGAGTTCCCTGGCACCATGAGCCAAGTGGGGATGGATTTTTAGGCAACGGCTGACACCCCCCGCAAACATGAAACGGGTGCCACGTGGAGAGCTAACGCGTGTCCCTGACAGGGTGCTCAGTGCGGGGGCCCCCTCCGTCCCAGGGTAGCGCCGTCCGCCGGCTGAGCACTTCTGCCGCGTGGGGAGCAGCGCAGCCCTCTGGCATGAACATGAAGTCGACACAGGGGGGCCCCCGGCGACGAGGGCCCTATCTTGCCGAAACTAGAAATGCCACGTGGGGGGCCTCACCGGTCCCTGATGGAGTGCTCAGTGCGGGGGTGCCCCCCTACTCCATGAGGGGCCGACCCACCGCCGGCTGGGCATCTCCACCACGTGGGGAAACGGCGCTGCCCCCTGGCATAGGGGGAGGCTTTATCAGACATAGCCTCCCCCCTTCTTATATGAGGACGTGCCACGTGGGGGGCCCACCGCTCCCTGATGGAGTGCTCAGTGCGGGGGTGCCCCCCTACTCCATGTGGGGCCGACCCACCACCGGCTGGGCATCTCCACCACATGGGGAAAACGGTGTTGCCCCCTGGCAAACTCGAGATGGCGGGGGAGCCTGTGTCGCTGTCCCCAACTCTGCTGCGTGATGGGCGGAGCCGCGTGACGCCGTCCCGCTCCCCGGCAGGGCGCCCGTCACCGGGGCGCCCCCCCTAGCTAGGGGGCCGACCCACAGCTGACTGCGCAGCCCACCAGGTGAGGGAGCGGGGCAGCGCTGGCTGTGTCTGGGCGAAAAAGGGGCGGAAGCGGGCGGGGAGGCGGGCGGGGGGTTGGGTCCTCTCGTGACCACTGGCCTCGCCCCCCGCCGGAGAGAGATGCCGTGCGCGGACCTGGGCGGCGGAGGAGGGGAGCGCCGTATCCGTGGGCTCCATCCCCCCCCCCCGGCGGCTGAAGAGGTGCCGCCGTTTGAACGGGCAGGAGGGGTCCCCGTGCTGTAGAGCCCCGTCCCCTGCTGTCTGCTGGTAACGCAGTGACCCGGCGTATGGCGGCCCCTACTCACCAAAGGGCCGACCACCGCACGCACATCCACTTACCTAATCTGCCGAATGGACTGCCAGGTACGAGCGCACGCTTCCTGCGAACTCTGCACGTCGTACGCATGTGGGAGGGCGCCGGCCGTTGAAGTAGGTGGCCAAGCCCCTCCCACAAATACAGGCCAATGAATCGGCCTTTACACTAGTCGGCTAGTGACAGACCTTCATCATCTGAAAAGAAGTTTGCTGTGCTTCAAATTTTTGTTCAATAATTGGATGAAATATCTTTTGTTTAAAGAGATATCAGTTGTGAATGAAAGATGTTTTTTGAAAGAATGTTCCAAGAAAGGTATTTTGTCCATTGGCCAGTTTTATTGAACATTTATGGCCAGTAGTGTTGCGTGAATCGAAGTCCACTTTGATACGAATTTCAGGGAAAATTCAATACACCGCAAAGCCAAATCTCCTCGTGCTTCATGGTAGCTTGTCAATTTTCCTGAATGGTTGTAAAAAAAAAGTTAAAAAAATCATACTTACCTCATCTATTTGATCACGATAAGCTGGCTGCCGCCATCTTGATTGAAGATCTAGCTTGAAATCCCGTGCATCATGGGCCTTGGGAGATTTAGCACTAGATCTTCAATCAAGATGGCAGCAGCCGGCTCGTCGTGATCAAATGGATGAGGTAACTATGATTTAATTGTATTTTTATTTTACACTGTTATTACTGTCAGATGCCAAAATCAGCTATGAACACATCCCTGTCATTGCACCCACTGCTTACAAAGAAATGCCCTTTGTGACAAAGTAATTTATCACAAAGCAAACATTTTTTGTAAAATTCAGGTGAAGATGCTGAATCGAATTTTACAGTACTTTGCTGTCACTAATGGCCAGTATGAACAACTGTAACAGCCAATATGGACTGAAATGTGTAGGGCAGGGATCCTCAACCTGCTGCCCTCCAGCTGTTGCAAAACTACAACTCCCAGCATGCCCTAATAGCAGTAGGCTGTTGTCACCGCCAGATCTCTGAGAAGCTTTGACAGACGTTGTTCAGTACCTCTTGCTTGAGGTTCTTTTGTTTTGGTTTCGTTTTGTCATCTCGTTTCCCTCTCTCAGCTGTCATCTAGTTGCACTGATTGCATCCCTTTATATCCCCTCCCATACTGCATCACTTTGCGGTTTATACAACTTCCTGGATTGTGCTCACTGCTAGATGCTGCAATTGCTGGTTCTTTTCCTTTATTTGTGTTTTCCTGTTGGCTTGATTCTAGGTGACCCTGAATCTGTATTAAGTGCAGGGAGTTGGTGATCGTGTCCCCTCACTATTGTAGGGTTTTCAGGTGCCACTAAGTCTAGGTACGAGGACTTGCGACCTATCATAAAGATCTTTGCATGGGCTGAGCAGTCAGGGAGAGCTCTAGGGCTTTTATAGGGCTCACCCATTTGTTCCTTAGTTTGGGATCAAGTCAGTCGGATCTATATTTGTGACTTCTAGTTTTCTGCAACACCATCCGTGACAGCTGTCCTGGCATTTTGGTAGTTGTAGTTTTGCAACAGCTGGAGGGCTGCAGGTTGGGCATTCCTGGTGTAGGGCTATGTGTGCAAAACCAACAGTCACCAAATGATTGTTCAGCTGCTGTTCAACAATCAACCAACTTGTATGTAATGTGTATGGCCAGTAAACTGTATGACTGTACTCAACTACTCACTCTGAGAGACTCGCACCTTCCTGCTAGTAATGGTGAAAATTGTCTCCCAAAAATCCAACAGTAACAACCTACGGCATCAAGCGGGCTCTTTAGATTCCTTTATACAGAAGGGCCAATTATCGAGCTTAACCAAATCCATTCAGCCTCATAAAAATTCCCAAGGTGGATGCGCAGAGGAAAAACCCTCATCTGACACACCAGAAATGGAGAGCGACTCAAATGATATGCATGAAGACAGGGGTCTACCTATCTCACGTTTCTTCCTCAGCAAGGCTCTCTCAAAGGCACTAGAACCTGTAGTAAAGGAACTTCAAGACATTAAACAAGATATGAAGAGCATTGGAGGCAGGGTGGAGCAACTTGAGTCCACTCAATCACAATTTATCTCCCGTACCGAAGCAACATCCACAGCCTTTACATCGTGTCAAACACATTTGAACAAAATATTAAATAGAATAGAGCACGTCGTAATAATCTACGTTTAAAGGGAGTCCCAGAATCCGTCCAAGCTGAAGCACTGCCAGACGCTGTTAAACAGACCTTTATTTCAATACTGGGAGACTCGTATCCACTAGAAATCTCCATTGAAAGAGCGCACAGATCACTCAAAACTCCTGAGAGATGTTATGTGCAGATTGTTTCACTCTAGAGTGAGAGATGACATCCTACACACAGCCAGAAATAACCCCCCCTCACCAGTGGAAGGCTCAAACATCTCCATTTACCAAGATTTGGCAAGAATGATGCTCTCTAAAAGAAGCGTCCTCAGACCCTTACCGGAAGTTCTCCGAAATAAAGACTTAGGCCTCTTTCACACTTGCGTTGTCCGGATCCGGCGTGTACTCCACTTGCCGGAATTACACGCCGGATCCGGAAAGACGCAAGTGTACTGAAAGCATTTGAAGACGGATCCTTTCAGTGTTACTATGGCACCCAGGATGCTGTTGCCATAGTAGGAGCGGGGAGCGGGGGAGCGGTATACTTACAGTCCGCGCGGCTCCCGGGGCGCTCCAGAGTGACGTCAGAGCGCCCCATGCGCATCGCATAGATGACGTGCCATGCGATCACGTGATCCATGCGCTTGGGGCGCCCTGACGTCACTCTGGAGCGCCCTGGGAGCCGCACGGATGGTAAGTATGCTGCTCCCCCGCTCCCCACTACACTTTACCATGGCTGCCAGGACTTTAGCGTCCCGGCAGCCATGGTAACCATTGAGAAAAAGCTAAACATCGCATCCGGCAATGCGCCGAAATGACGTTTAGCTTAAGGCCGGATCCGGATCAATGCCTTTCAATGGGCATTCATTCCGGATCCGGCCTTGCGGCAAGTCTTCAGGATTTTTGGCCGGAGCAAAAAGCGCAGCATGCTGCAGTATTTTCTCCGGCCAAAAAATGTTCTGTTCCGGAACTGAAGACATCCTGATGCATCCTGAACGGATTTCACTCCGTTCAGAATGCATTAGGATAAAACTGATCAGGATTCTTCCGGCATAGAGCCCCGACGACGGAACTCTATGCCGGAAGAAAAGAACGCAAGTGTGAAAGAGCCCTTACCCTACAGATGGCTCTTTCCTTTTGGACTGTCACTCACAGCAAAAGGGAAGAGGTACATTTTGAGAAACCATTCAGAATTGCCAGAACTCCTGCAAATCCTAAAGATGGACAACCTTGACATCCCAGATTTGTCTCCATTGCAAGACCTAGCCACCTTACCCACCATACTACTGCCTACCCCCTGGGAATCGGTGGGCACGGAAAAACGCAACAAGATTTGCAGACGTCAGGGAAAGTCAACCCCCTGGAAGATGATCATGGACCGTACCTGATCTTCTCTTGTAGAAGATAGGTTCTATGTTCACACCCATTTATTTGGGATTTTTTCTTGATATGAGTGGAAATGTTGTAGTTACAGGTCATTGACGGCAGACTGAGACCGTCTCAATGTGCTAGGTTCTAAGAGCTACATGGCGGCCCCTTTAAAGACTGCCATGGCGGTTCTCATTGCGGCGACCTGGATCTGTCTTTAAGTTCGATAATATTGGGCAAGGTATAACCTTTTTTGGTATCATTATTTTAACTGTCCACTATATTACTCCTCTATAAAGAAATAAGACCTACAGCCTTGGCCCTGGTGCTGGCTGGAAGAACAGTTAACCTTCATGTTCTTGTTTCAGTTCTACTGGCAGAGACTCTACTCTGCATTTTGCTGTTTTATATGTTTTGGTTCAGTAAAACCCCTGCATGCTCCCACCCCTCACCTTACACTCAGGGCATCAATAGGTGATGCACTACACAGTCAAATATCATCTGTCTGTCTAGATAAGCCTGAACAAATATTTGTCAGGATTTATAATGGCCAACATTAAATTAGTTTCATACAATGCAAGAGGCCTTAACTCCGCTGTAAAAAGGAGTCAAATACTACACCACTTCAAAAAAGCCAGAGTGGATGTCCTGTTACTAGAGGAAACACATTTCTTGGAACTAAAAACCCCCTCCTTCCATAGACACTACTTTAATCAATGGTACCACTCACATACGAACACCAAAAACTCTAGGGGAGTATCCATCGCCATTGCCAAACACCTTCGAGCAATCAGATATGTACTCAGACCCAGATGTCAGAATTCTTATACTGACAGGGAAACTGAATGGCTCTCTGATCACGCTAGCCAATTTATACGCTCCAAATACCCAACAATCGTCTTGGATTAGATCCATATTGACACTACTGGATAGTTTAAAGAAGGGTGAGCTGATTGTTGGAGGTGACCTTAATATGGCGTTGGATCCACTCCTAGACACCTCTTCTGGGAAATCCCCCCTATCATAAAAGACACTCAAACACATAAAAAAATCCTTGAAACTTCTATCCCTCACCTATGCCTGGCATTTCTCGCACCCTTCAGCTAAAGACTTCACTTTTCACTCTATGCCACACAACTCATACCACAGGATTGATTATTTTTTCCTCCAACAGCCATCTCTTGGCAAAATACGTTCAACTAACATAGGGTCTAGTATACAGTCAGACCACTTTCCAGTGGAACTGGTATTAGAAATATCTGAACACAGACCTTCCAAATGGCGCCTAAATGAGACCCTACTCTCTATACCCACCATACATTCTGAAATACTAAAATCTCTAGATTGCTAATTTCAAAATAACATGAATACAGAGGTTCCCATCCCAATAGTGTGGGAGGCACATAAGGCCACAATTAGAGGCGCGCTTATATCGATAGGCACATACCAGAAAAAACAAAGAGATTCACAAATACAGCACCTACAACAAGCGATAGGTAAACTAGAAAAACTATACAAACAATCCCGAGCTTCCTCTCACCTCCAGCAACTTACTACTGCTCGTATACAACTACGCAATCTATTAAACAAGAACCCCACCAAAGTATTCATGTCCGTAAAACACTATTTTTACGCACATGGGGATAAAGCATCAAAACTGATGATCTCCCGAATCAAGAGACAGAAACCTTGTACACATATCTCTGAGATTAAGACTAATGAAGGCCACCTCACGACAGACCCAGCTGAGATTGAATTGGAATTTATTAAGTTCTACACATCCCTCTAGCAGATTAGATCACTGGCTACACCCAACCAGACACAAGAACTACAAAAGTCCGCCCTTAACAGATTCTGTCTAAATTGTCTCTTCCAACTTCGCAGACACATCACATGCTCACTTATTAAAACCCTTCCCAGTGGAGGAAGTTAAATCTATCCTGTCGAAGTGCCCAAAAGGCAAAACCCCAGGCCCAGACGGCCTCCTGTGCTTATATTATAAATTCTCCTCTGCCCTGCTACCTCAACTAACAGAAACATTTAATGCCTATCTAGCTGGTGCCCATTTCCCAAAGCAATCATTAGAGGCTTCTTGATTCATAAAGAAGGGAAAGATCCTTCAAACTGCAGCAGTTATAGACCCATCTCATTGCTGAACACGGACCTGAAGCTTTACGCTAGCCTGTTGGCAAATAGAATGGGTCTTCTGATGCCTAATCTGATCTAAAATGAACAGGTTGGTTTTGTGGCTGGCAGGGAAGGGATGGATAATACCATGAGAACACTATCCATACTACAGACAGTCTCTCAGAAGAAGCAACCACTGGTTTTATTGGGGACAGATACCGAAAAGGATTTCGACAGGGTAGATTGGACATATATGCGGCAAGTTTTATATCATTTCAATTTTCCCCCACCCTTCATAGAGGCCATCTTCGCAATGTATGTGTCCCCTTCTGCTAGATTACGTATTAATCATTCTTTAACATCCCCTTTTCAGATCCGCAACAGCACACGACAGGGTTGCCCGCTTTCCCGCATACTATTTATACTCTATCTTGAACCCCTCTTGCAGAAGATAAGAGAACACCCTGATATAAAGGGATTTAGTAGTGGGAAAACCACACATAGCGTAGCCGCATCTGCGTATGACATCCTTGTGATAATTACAAACCCCTTATCAGCCTTCCCGGCTTTACAATCTATACTTAGGGAGTACGGACATATTTCCAATTTCAAAATCAACACCTCCAAAAAAGAAGCCCTTGGAGTGAACATTGATGTTGAAGAACACAAGACCCTGCAAACACAGTATCATTTTCTATGGCCTACCTCTCACATCACCTATCTAGGTCTTAAAATAACTGCATTCTGGAAAGACCTATATACACTCAACTATGCCCCTATACCTAGATCATTCCAGTCCATATTGGAGTTATGGTCCCTGCCATTCCTGTAATGGATGGGAAGGAAAAACCTCATCAAAGCAATACTATTGCCAAAGCTACTATACCTATTTTAAACATTCCCTATTCCCCTCCCGCTTACCTTTTTCTCGTCAATTAGGAAAATTACGAACAATTTTCTATGGAGAGACAAGAGACCTCGTCTCAGTCACTCCCTCCTTACCCAACACAAAACACGCAGCGGAATGGCCTTCCAGACTGGCAGCTTTACTACGAAGCAGTGCATCTCACTAGGCTGATACACTGGGTATGAGTAAGAGCAGACGGCTGTAAATTATGGATACCTGTAGAAGAACACCATACAAGAGTACCGCTACTCTCCTTGGTTTGGAGCAGAGATTACCTACAGGTCATTCTAAACACAGAATTTGGTCACCAGATCCACACTCAAGATCTGGCATACACTCAGTCCGGCTCTTTCTCCACTAATGTCAGTCACAGATCTCCCAGAACTGTATCTCCCAAAATTTGCGAACATACCTTTAAAAGTAGCAGAGTTAAAGCATATTTAAATTTCATCCTGTCTAGATATGGAAGGAGGTGAAGACCAATTAGATTACAACACTACACTCACTACAAAAAGCACATGTCCGATCAATATTACGGAATCGCCTCAAAAACTCCGACCTCGGAAGAGATCTTACATCTTTTGAAAAATGTATGGCAACCAAACTCCCCCTAAGACACTTGCTCTCCCAGACATACAACCTTCTCCAACAGCTGAAATATCCCCTCAATAGATGGTATATTCAGAAGTGGAGCAAAGACTTCGACACGAAGTGGACAGAATTAGACTTCAAACAGCTATACCGATTCTCACATGGCATTTCTAGATGCGCACGATTACAGGAAAATGCATTTAAGCTAATCACAAGATGGTACCTCACACCGATATGTCTCATGCAAATGAAATGCCTCTGCTACGATATTTGTTGGAAATGTACCCAATCACAAGGCACCTACTTCCACATGTAGTGGTCCTGTTTGGTCCTGCCGCCCTTCTGGTCTGAGGTGACGAGGGTTGATTACATAGATCTGTTCCCTACATACACCCCACCCCGTCTCAATACTACTAAATATCAGATTATATGATATTCCCCACAATAAACAGAAACTAGTACTCCACCTAGCCTCAGCTACCAAATCTCTATTACCACAACACTGGAACCAACCAACTTCCCCCACATTATCACAGTGGTTGCAGAAGGTGGACCATATTTACCACTTGGAGGAACTGTCTGCCTGGGAAGCTAGATCACACTCCAATTTCCAGAAGATCTGGGCTGATTGGACAACTTTTCGTAAAACGAGCTCTTTCCTTTACAAACACTCAGACTGTAGTCCGTCCACGAGTACACACACCTAATGATAGCTCATGACTTTTACCTCCCTAACAACCCCTCTCCCCCTCCTCTTCCCCGAAGGTTCATGGTTTGATAACCAATACTATATTTTATTTGACATCGCCTTGATTACCTTTGTTTGTATTACAATGTAACCTTTTGTACTATGTGTTTATCTATAAGCGTGAAAACCAATAAAAAGATAATTGAAAAGATCAAAGATACATAATTAGAAGAAAAAAAATTGACGTTGGTACTTGGCAGACAATTACATTGATGGCTGATGCCAGATGGATAAGTAGGCTGCACAAATGCCTCTTTAACAAATACCTCTAGTTAGTACTGACTGCTCTAGAGAAGGGTTCCATATTGTTTCTACAGTAACACAATTGCATTCTAATCATTGTGACACATCATATTATGTAACATTTATTTCACAGAAATAATTTCTACTATAATAATCTACTAATATACAACAGAGTGATTGGAATCCAAGGTTCCGTCGCAAAAGACAGGGCAGCTAAAAGACAGTAACGGAGATTTATCAAAACTGATGCAAAGGAAAACTAGCTTAGCTTCCTACAGCAACCAATCAGACCACCTTTCATTTTTCAGAGCTCCTCAGTCTGATTGGTGCCATGGGAAACTAAGCTGGTTTTCCTTTAATCCAGTTTTGATCAATTTCCCCCAGTGTACTTACTGGTAAACAGCAGGGCCAGACTGGGGTGCTAATCTGACCCTGCAGTGGAATTGACTTTTAGAGGCCCACCCTATAGCTACATGGAAACATTAGCGTCCATGGGACATAAATGCTGCAAATATGTGGTGTCAAGTCTACAGTGTTTATGTACCAGCAAAGTGGATGCGATTTTGAGAACTCTCATCCACATACTTTGAATGAAATTGACCTCCAGCTCAGATTTTAAATCAGCAGCGTGATTCAGGGTAGATTTTGCTGCTGCGGATTTACATATGGACATACTCTTACTTGCTCTTTTTTTTTTAGTCTTGAACATGCATGAACATTACACCAAACAGAACTGTGTTGTGCACTACCATATATCAATATTGTAGGCCATGCAGTGACCTGAGCCTGTTTGTGGGAATATGGGGTTTTCTAGCTAGCCCCTTAGATGCAGTTTGCAGGTGTGGGCAGGTCCATCCCTCTAGTTGTAAGTCAGTACCCGAGACCTGGGGATAGCTGCAAAGTTTGGTTTGTTATATAATGTTTGTAATGTTAATGCTATTCACTGTACACCCAGTTGCTCCAGCATGTAGCAGGCAAGACCAGAGTTTCAAAAGCCTGCCCCAGCCCTCGCTGGATATGGGCTGCTCTACCCCTAGTTCAAGAATAGTCTAGGAGAGTAGCTGTAACATACAGCTGACACTCTGCTTGAAATGGCCGACATTGGATGTAGGCCATTTAACCCCTTCCATGCCGTGGTCCTTAGGACCGCTGTATGGAAGGGGCTAACCATCGGGCCACTGCTCTGCTGTGGCAGTGTCCATATGGTTACCATGGCAACCAGACGCCTTCACAGGCATCCGGCTTGCTAACGTATATCTGATCTAAAGACAGGAGTCTGGTCAGGCTGTGTACATGCAAATACATTACAGTACACTATACGGTGTAATGCAGTGTACTATAGAGGCATCAGACCCACTGGATCTTCAAAAACCAAGTGGGTCTGGGTAAAAAAAGTGTGGAAAAAAAAAATATATATATCCTACCACTAACCATCTTTTAGGCTTCAGGCTGCTGTATTCATATGGCCTACAGTACTCCAGGACCAAGTAGAGGAAGTAAGGTCCCAGAACAGACATCATGACATCACTGCATCACCCTGCCTGTGCTGGTATGCTAACTGTTCAGGGATTTAGTTGCAGTGCTTGTCAGGGAATTCTGGTGAGCTGAGTACAATGTCTGTGGCTGGCATATAATTTTGTGTGCATCGGTGGCTGGCATATCAATTTGAGGGCATCTGTAGTTGGCATATCATTTTTAGGGCAAATGTGGCTGGCATGTGATTTTTGGGGCATCTGTTGCTAGTGTCTAATTTTGGGAGCATCTGTGATTGGCATATAATTTTAGGGGAATCTGTGGCTGGCATATAATTTCGAGAGCATCTGTGGTTGTCAATATCTGTACCAGGCAACATTTTTGCTACATCAATGGATGGCATATCATTTTGGGGGTATCCGTAGCTGGTATATAATATTTAGGGCTTCTATGGCTATATGATTGGCATTGCGAGAAAATTTAGACTAGAACATTCAGAATCACAGGTGCATATCCATGAAGCAAACATAATTACAAAAAACTAAATGGCTGCACACCGTTATATATACAAATAATAGAGCTAAGAAATGGGGGTCATTCTAGATAAAAGTGGTACAATACTATAAGTGAATAATGAAAGCTCTTAGCGCACATACGTGTCGGGCCCATCTGCCAGGCGTCAAGGTGGCTTCCGCAGATGGGTCCCTATGACTAAATATACTGCCTCACTTTGGACTTAATTAAGCCTACAATATTCAGTGCAGTGTAGGAACCAGCTACAAATGTACTCTGCTCAGGAGTCCCAGGTAGATGGGCGTGTCCAGTCTAAAAGGGGTGCCACCCCCAATATATTGCAAGAAAATGTAGACTAGAACCTTCAGAATCACAGGTGCATATCCATTAAGGAAACATAATTACAAAAAACAAAATGGGTGCACACCGTTATATATACAAACAATAGAGCTAAGAAATGGGGGTCATTCTAGATAAAAGTGCTACAATACCGAATATAAATTAATAATGGAAGCTCTTAGCGCACATACGTGTCGGGCCCATCTACCAGGCATCAAGGTGACTTTTTCGCGGACCCATTGACTTTCAATGGGTCCGTGGAAAAATCGGAAAATGCACTGTTTTGCAGCCGAGACCGTGATCCGTGTTTCCTGTCCGTCAAAAAAATATGACCTGTCCTATTTTTTTGACGGACAACGGTTCACGGACCCATTCAAGTCAATGGGTCCGTGAAAGAACACGGATGCACACAAGATTGGCATCCGTGTCCGTGATCCGTGGCCGTAGGTTACTTTCATACAGACGGATCCGAAGATCCGTCTGCATAAAAGCTTTTTCAGAGGTGAGTTTTCACTTCGAGGAAACTCAGATCCAACAGTATATTCTAACACAGAGGCGTTCCCATGGTGATGGGGACGCTTCAGGTTAGAATATACTGAAAAACTGTGTACATGACTGCCCCCCCCTGTTTTTAACTCATTGGTGGCCAGTGTGGCGGCCCCCCCTCCCTCCCCTGTTTTTAACTCATCGGTGGCCAGTGCGGCCGGCCCCCCCTCCCTCCCCTGTAGTTAACTCATTGGTGGCCAGTGGGCCCCCCTCCCTCCCCTGTAGTTAACTTGTTGGTAGCCAGCCCCCCCTCTCTCCCCTGTAGTTAACTCATTGGTGTCCAGTGGGCCCCCCCTCCCTCCGCTGTAGATAACTCATTGGTGGCCAGTGGGCCCTCTCCCCTCCCTCCCCCTCCTAATTAAAATCGCCCCCCCCCCTATCATTGGTGGCAGTGGAGAGTACTGATCGGAGTCCCAGTGTAATCGCTGGGGCTCCGATCGGTAACCATGGCAACCGGGATGCTACTGCAGTCCTGGTTGCCATGGTTACTTAGCAATTTGTAGAAGCATCATACTTACCTGCGAGCAGCGATGTCTGTGACCGGCCGGGTGCTCCTCCTACTGGTAAGTGACCTTCAAGTTAAAATATACCATCGGATTGGAGAAAACTCCGATGGTATAAAATGGACTCCTGACTTTACATTGAAAGTCAATGGGGACGGATCCGTTTGAAATTGCACCATATTGTCTCAACGTCAAACGGATCCGTCCCCATTGACTTGCATTGTAATTCAGGACGGATCCGTTTGGCTCCGCACGACCAGGCGGACACCAAAACAACTTTTTTTTTCATGTCCGTGGATCCTCCAAAAATCAAGGAAGACCCACGGACGAAAAAACCCTGTTTTTGCGGACCGGGAAAAAATACTGTCGTGTGCATGAGGCCTTATGGATATGCACCTGTGATTCTGAAGGTATATGGTTGGCATATCATTATGGCTATGGTTGGCATATCATTTTTGGGACATCTGTGGCTGGCATATAAATCAGGAGGTATCTACGGCTAGCATATAATTTTGGAGTCTTCAGTTCCTGGCATATAATTTTAGGGCATCTGTGCCTGTCATAAATTTGAAGGCATCAGTTCTGGAGAGCCCCTTTATAAAAAGTTAATGTGTGTCAGTAAAAAATAAACTCATGCAGCCAATCTCTTTTCACCCATCCCAAGCAATGACGTGCCGGCACATGTGAGCTCAATAAACAGAGTCTGGCGGTGACCAGGCATGGGAGTGGCACAGGACTGGTAAAGTGAGTATAACTTTTTTTTAAAAAATTTATTAGATTATCTGCATCCTCTGGTAATCTACATCAAAACAAGATAATTCGTTCTTTAATTCCCCATCAATACTTCCCCTGCAATTCCACATGGTGGGGTTGATAATTTAATATTTTAATTTACAGAAAAAATTGCTTCCAAAGACCTTTGGCCATTTTGCAAAAAGAATAGTTGACTTCTGCAAACCTCAGAGGATGATGTTTCTGGAGGCTGCTGATGCTGGCACCACAGAGGAGTCAGTCACAGAAAACATGGGCAGTATTTGAATGTGAAAAGGATTTTTTTTTTTAAATCTCTTTGTGTGCACAGCTCTTTGTCTCCATTCCCAGCAGCACAATAGCATCCCAATTCATCGCTAAGTGCTATTCATTCTCTAAATAAACCCGCGTGTGTTGAGATGTTCTCCTAAGCATTGCAGAGTCTTCTCGTGCCTGCCCGGAACAATGCTGAATCTCTTGTTGTTCATAAGACTTAATGGCTTCGATTTTAACACTGCATTAATCTCAACCCCGCACTTCTACTGCCCCAAACTGGAACGTGATGGGTATAACTACTTTCAGTACTGCACATAAAATGCACAGACATGATACATCTTTGTATAGGTTACTTGTAAACCTTCCTACGGTTTATTTATTTATCCACAAGCCATAACTTTTTTTTATTTTTTGGTTGACATAGCCGTATGGGGGCTAGTTTTTTTTGTAGGAGTTGCTGTACTTTTTAAAAGCACCATTTATGGTACTACTGTTGATTCAGTATTTTGTGATGTTTTCAAATTTTTGGATGTGGCAGTACAAATATTATTTAGTATTTTATTTTAATGTGAGATTTTTTTTCATGTTTAGTTCCCCTTGGGGAAACTAACCTGCGATTGCTCGCTTGTACTGTACACTGCAAAACTTCTCAGCCATTCATGGATTTGTTTGAGAACCCAACAGCAGTGAATTTTCAGGTGGTCGGTCCACAGTGCTCTGTAAATGGCTGAGGTGACGCACATGAACGTATTTTATTTCCGTGTCTGCTCTGTTTTTTTGCGGACTGTATGCAGAACCATTTATTTCAATAGGTCCGCAAAAATAAAAATAAATAAAAATGAAGTTACTCTGTGTGCATTCCGTTTCCGTATGTCCATATGTCCATTCTGCAAAAACTAGAACATGTCCTATTATTGTCCGCATTACGGACAAGGATAGGGCTGTTCTATTAGGGGTCAGCTGTTCTGTTCCACAAAATACGGAATGCATATGGACGTCAGCCGTAATGTTTGCGGACCGCAAAATACATACAGTTGTGTGCATGAGCCCTTACACATGCACTAGTTCAGTAAACTTTAAAGGGCAAATGACATTTATTATGTAGAGGAAGTTAATCCAAGGCACTTACTAATGTATTGTGGTTGTCCATATTGCCTCCTTTGCTGGCTTCATTCAGTTTCCCATCATATTAGACACTTATTATACATATTATACACTCGTATGGCCACCCTGAAATTCAGAAGCAGTGGCCGTGCTTGCACATTATAGGCCTATTCGCTGGCCTATGCATACCCACGTGGTTCTGGCCACCAGAGAAATCAATGTTTTTTCCTATAGTGTGCAAGCACTGCCACCACTGCTGGATTGCAGGGTGGCCATAACCATGGAAACGACCAGTGTATAATGTGATGGAAAAATGAATCCAACCAGCAAAGAAGACAATAGGGACAATCACAATACATACAAGTGTCTTGTATTATCGCTACATGATAAATGTAATTTGCTGAAGTCAGACAACCCCTTTAATTTACCACTATCATTACCTGTCATCCTAAAACTAGCTCAGCCCATTTTTCCTAGTATTATACGTATGATGGCAGCATTTGGACAGCAAACGTATATTAACAGTTTATTGGCTTTAACCCATTCCTGCCCTGCATCATACTATTATTTTGCTTCAAGTAGGTAAAGAAAAGCGACGTATTAATAAGGTGCTGTAATGGTGCGGGCTCAAGAGTTGTGCCTGTGCTACCACTTGTATGTGCCAGCTGGAACCAGGGGCAAACTCTCCATAGACCCTACAGGGAAAATCTCTGGTGGCCAGGAACATAATGAGCTCTCAGGCACTCCTGTACCCAGCCAGCGATCGCACATGTCCTGCTGAATTCAACTGCCGTAACCCGCATATCACCTCCTATGCTCAACCCCCTAACTCTATAGCTTAATCAGAGACAACTGAAGGAGCAGGACGGAAAATGACAGCTATTGATGGCCACCACAGAGGGACAACTTTTGGGACAATATATTAAGCTGCACTGCGGTATATGGTTCTGCTGAGATGGTATTTTGCGCTATAGTATTGTTGACTCCACCTACTTTTGTGGCCCCGCCTTCTGTAAATTTGGACCCGTCTACAACATGGGGCCACTTTTAGTTTTTTTTCCAGGGCCACTTTAAGTTCACAGTCCACCCCTGGCTGGAACTTTGCTGTCAGTGCTGCTAATCACATCCTCTAACTGGTTAGAGAAAGGGGGGGCTCCCTCTCTTACCCCATCTGCCCATTGCATCACAGGGTGCCAATTCCCCTAGGCCTGCCATGTATGCATCCGATTCTCTATTCGACTCTGCTTTTAGCAGACTGTAATAGGAATTATGGTAGTGAGAGACCGGCACTCTGTATGGTAGCTTATAGAGTTGCTTTTTATTGTCACATATCTATGATTTTTTGTTGAGCATCGCACAGGCTTAGAACAAGGCAATGCAGACGCGTTGTCACGGGTCCACTGTCTAGGCGCACATGGTGCTCTTCCCCACAGGTCTGAGCAAAGTGGGAGGGTATGTAAGGGGGCAGCAGGTAAAGTGTTAAATGGCATATATATTCCACCTCGGTTTCTCACATATACATAGTGAGGGGCTCTGTTCCTAGACCTGGAACAACTTACTCTGCAGCCACTTGATTAATGCAGCTGGGCTGAGGCCTACTTAAAAGAGCCAGGCTGCATTATGTGGGAGAGAGACAAACACGGTGGTTGCTCTGTGTTAGAAGAAGGTACAGGTTGCTGTTACTCTGTGTTATTTGGGACAGTCAGGTACATTACTGTCTAGTTAGTGCTCGGACGTTTCTTTATGTTATGTTTTCTTTTTAAACCATGCATCCTGTACATGTGCTGCCTGTTTATGCTGACAATAAATGCTGGAAAGGACCGCGCTTTGAAACCTTAAAGTTTGTCTGGGTCTCTATAGCATTGGACTTGTTCGGACCAGTGAGCTAACTATAAAAGTCCACACAGCCTAGACGTGGGGGGAAAAGAAATGCCCGACTAGTGAAACGCGAAGCATATTGGATACATCGCCTTCAGACCCTAGAACCCAAAGGTCTGAATCGCGACTATGCATTAAATCGTTTTTTTAAAGTCTCTGTTTGTGTTGAGCGAGCATGCTCTGCTGAATACCAGTTCGGCTCGAGCATCTCTATGCTCGGCACATGTCGGTACTCGGCCGAGTACAGCATGTGCTCGAGTGCAATGCTCGAGTCTCCTTCCCGCACGTTTTGCGGCTGCTAGGCAGCCAATAAACCTGCAGGTAAGTACTGCCCTCACTGTAATGCCAGTAGCCATGTTGGCCAATGGCATTACAGTAATTGGCTGGCCGGAAGGCGTCATCGGGTGCTATGCGATGACGAGTGTTCGGCTCATTCTAAGTCAGGGAGAACTGAGCATAGGAAGGGACAGAGAGTGTAGGGAGTGTAATTAAATTACATTTTTCTACAAAAACATTTCATGGACCCAAAAGTCCTTGTAAGGACTATTCTGTGTGATAGCAGCAATATATGTTTGTAGCGCAACCTGCGCTAAATTGCTCAGTGTTCGAGAGAGCTGTGCATAGGAAGGGACAGACAGTGTAGTGAGTGTAATAGGAATTTTTTTATACAAAAAACTTTTCAGAGACCCAAAAGTCCTTTTAAGGACTTGTGTGAGACAGCAGCAATATTTATTTTTAGTGCATCCTGCGCAAAATACCATGTAATAGGCCGCCACGGACAGTTAAATTATCCGCGCCACATCTCCTGTTTAAAGTGTGCACATCCCTAAAATATCAGTGACATCCAGTACACATTTTATGTAGACGCTGTCCCCTGCGGACAGTAAAATGATCTGCGCCACATCTCCTGTTTAAAGTGTGCGCATCCCTAAAGTATCAGTGACATCCAGTACACATTTTATGTAGACGCTGTCCCCTGCGGACAGTAAAATGATCTGCGCCACATCTCCTGTTTAAAGTGTGCGCATCCCTAAAGTATCAGTGACATCCAGTGCACTTTTTCTGTAGACACTGCGAACTGTGACATTACCTGTGGTACCCATCCTGTATAATGTTTCCTCATCACAAATACCTCTGTAAATTTTATTGCAAATACACTTACAAATCCTACGCTACTGTACGTGTGACATACTTTTTAGCATATATCACATTTAAAATGAAGAAGGCGACCAGTAAGGGACGGGCAAGTGGCTGTGGATGCTGATGGTGCACGCAGGGGTCATGGCCCTGGGCGTGGAGAAACAGTGCCTGCTGCCAGAGCACAAGAAAAATAATCATCCAAGATACCTAGCTTCATGTCCCAGTTTGCAGGGCGACGCAGGACACCCCTCTTAAAGGGAACCTGTCATGTGGAGATTTGATTATAATCTAACTAATTATATGCAATCATTAACTACTAAAAAGTACCTTGGATGTGTTCACTTACTGGTGTGACAGATGGTTACCTCATAATATAAACACAAAGATGCCACATGCTAATGAGCTGATTTGAGTCCAGCGTGATATCAGTGAGTCCAGCGTTTATTTAATTCAGAGATATAGCCACTCCCCTGCCCACCTGCTGCTGATTCATATGGAAAAAAACTGTCAATCAGCAGCAGGTAGGCGGGGAGAGTCAGGAGCTCATAAATATTCATGACTCATTATTATCAGCTGGAGCTTTTCAATACAAGATGCTAGCAGATTGACTGGGTCAATTAAAGAAAGTGACCCAACATTTTTCTAAGAGAATCAGTCACTTATTTATGTTGCCCTTAGTTAGGACACCATAAAACTGGAGACCAGTGCGACCAGGTGACCGACCAGGTGGTTGGTTGGATTGCAGCAGATAATGCTTCCAGTCGGTTAAGCACCACCAAGTCCAGTCTCCACCAAGTCCAGTCTCAGTAGCCAGGAGTCTGGTCAACACAATCCTCACCCTGACCCTCCTTTATCCCACCATTTACAGTATGGCTAAACAAGTGATCCCACACTTGGATATTCCGAGAACCTCTTTTCATCTCCATTACTTGATTTGGCCCTCTCGCCAAGCACGTTTAAAGAGGGATATGAGAGCTTGTGCCCTGATTCCCAACCTCTTGAACATCCACAGTCACAAGAACATACGGTGGGGAACGGCAATTAGTGTTTAATGAGGTGGATGATGATGAAACACAGTTGCCAATGATCCAACCGCAATTACTGTCTCAAGAGGTTGATGAAGAGGATGAGACACAGTTGTCAATCATTGAGGTTGTGGTTAGGTCAACAAATCCAGAGGATGATCAGAATGAGGAAGTGGAAGAGGAGGTGGTGGACGATTAGGTCACTGACCTAACCTGGGAAGGTGGAAAGCCGAGCGAGGACAGCAGTACAGAGGGGAAGGGGTCTGCAGCACCGCAACAGGCTGGAAGAGGCAGTGAGGTGGCAAGAGGGAGAAGGCGGGCCACACCACACAGGCACACAACTGTTCCACGGCGCGGCCCCTTGCGAAAATCTCCCTTGCCAAGGGGTAGATGTTCCGCAGTATGGCACTTTTTTGAGGAAGGTGCGGATGACAAAAGTATAGTAGTTTGCAACCTGTGCCATATGAAAATGAGCCGGGGCATGAACACTAGCAACCTCACCACCACCAGCATGATCCGCCACATAGCATCCAAGCACCATAATAAGTGGGACAAATGCCTGGGTCCACAATCTGAGTCTGTGGGTCACACCACTGCCTCCTCTTCCCCTGTGTCACGTGCTGGCCAACCACTGTTGAAGGTGCAGGCCCTGATGCCTCCCGCCCTGCACCTAGGCCTTCGTAAGCACCATCAGCGACCACATCCACTTCCGTGTCCCAGCGCAGCATACAAATGTCCTTACCTTTAGGCCTTTGAACACAACCGCAAATCCACAGCTACCCATCCACAGGCCACAGCACTAAATGTGCAACTTTTCAAATTACTGCCCCTGCAAATGTTGCCATTTAAGCTTGTGGACACTGAGGCCTTCAGCAGCCTGATGTCGGCGGCGATTCCTCGTTACGCAGTCCCCAGCCACCACTATTTTTCACGGTGTGCCATGCACGCCCTACACCAACATGTGTCCCGTAACATCACACGTGCCCTGACCAACGCAGTTACTGGGCAGGTCCACTTAACCACTGACACATGGACAAGTGCATTCGGCCAGGGATGCTACATTTCCCTGATGACACATTGGGTAAACGTTGTGGTGTCCAGGAGCAAGTCATATACTGGGATGACACAGGTTCTACCAACACCAAGGATTGCTGGCCCTACGTCGATCAGGGTTTCCGCCAGCACCTACGTTAGTGGTTCCAACCCCCACTTCTTCTCCTCCTCCTCCTCCTCCTCCACTTCCACCTCCGAATTATCTGTGTGCAGCACTAGTCAGTCATCAGTTGGTAGCTGGAAGCAGTGTAGCACTGCAGTGGGGAAGTGGCAACAGGCTGTGCTGAAGCTGATATGCTTAGGGGACAAATAGCACACCGCTGCAGAGCTGTGGCAGGGAATAAGAGACCAGACTGAGCTGTGGCTCTCGCCACTCAACCTAGACATAGGCATGGTTGTGTCTGATAATGGCCGTAACTTGGTGGTGGCTTTAGCGCTCGGCAAGCTCAGACACATCCTATGCCTAGCCCACGTGTTCAACCTTGTGGTTCAGCGGTTTCTCAAAACCTACCCCAATTTGTCTGAGCTACTGGTGAAGGAGCGCTGGGTGTGTGCACATTTCTGCAAGTCACCGACCGCTTCAGCCAGTCTGTCAATGCTGCAGCAGCGCTTGAAATTGCCAGCTCACTGGTTGTTGTGCGACGTGAGCATGCGCTAGAACTCCACGTTCCGCATGTTGGCCAGGCTTTCTGAGGGCAGTACTGGAATACCAGCTGCAACACGGTCGTCGCCTTTCTAGTCAGCTTCCGTTATTCACAAGCGAGAAGTGGGCATGGATGTTTGACCTCGGTGAGGTTTTAAGAAACTTTGAGGAATCAACACAGATGGTGAGCAGCGATAACGCTATTATCAGCTGAACCATCCCACTTTTGTGTCTACTCAAACGCTTGCTACTCACAAATAAGGACGACGCTTTGCATGTGGAAGAGGTGGAAATGGGTGAAGACATTACATAGGGTGGTAGCCAGACCACCCTCAGTTTGTCTTCTCAGCGTGAATTGGACAATGAAGAGGAGGAGGAAGGGCAGGAGACGGTTGCCTCCGCTACAGAGGGTAGTACCCATGAACGTTTAATTCCATCTATTCTGCGTGGGTGGGCAGAAGAGGAGGAAGAGGATGAGGAGATTGAGAGTGATCCTCCTGATGATGACAGTGAAGTCTTGCCTGTTGGTACTCTGGCACACATGGCTGACTTCATGTTAGGCTGCATTTCCTGCGCCCCGCGCATTATACGCATTTTTAGACAACACAGATTACTGGTTGTTCACCCTTCTTGACCCCCCATTACAAAGAGAACGTCTCATCTCTTATTCCTGTGCAATACCAGAAGATCCTTGTTGAAAAATTGCTCCAAAAGTTTCCATCTGACAACGCTGGCGGCAGAGTCCGTAGTTCCTTGGACAACCAAGGAGGGGAGACAAAAGGAACACATAGCAGTTCCAACAGAGGCAGGGCAACACTCTCTAAAGCCTTGGACAGTTTCACGACACCCCGTCAGCACCCTCACCCTGATGCGCGGCCTAGTGTCACAAGGAGGGAACAATTTTGGAAGATGGTGAAGGAGTACATAGCAGACCGTGTCAGCATCCTCAATGATCCCTCAGTGCCTTACAACTACTGGGTGTCCAAGCTGGACACGTTGCACGAACTGGTGCTCTACGCCTTGGAGGTGCTGGCCTGCCCTGCAGCCAGCGTTTTGTCTGAGTGGGTATTTAGTGCTGCTGGTCGCATTAGAACAGATAAGCCTGTCAACTGAAAATGCTGACATGTTGACTCTTATAAAAATGAACAATGCCTGGATTGACCATGACTTCTCGACTCCACCAGAGGAAAGCGGCTTTACATAAAGGCACTTTAAATGTGTTGTTTATAATGTACTGAATACACTGTATTCCCATGCATCCCTTCCACCACAAACAAGGGTATATGGTTGAATCTTCCTTTTCTCATCCTCCTTCTCCTCCTCTTCCATCAGATCAACATGCTTATTCATCACATATAATGCCCTCGCATATATGCCCATCGCAATAATGTTTTACAGGGTCAGCTCACATGCAGGCCCTCGCATATAATTTTTTTGAGGGTCAGCTCACCTGCAGTCCTTCACCTACAATCTTTTACTGGGTCAGCTCACCAGCAGGCCCGCACCTCAAATCTTATACAGGGTCAGCTCACCAGCAGGCCTGCACCTCAAATCTTTTACAATGTCAGCTCACCAGCAGGTCCGCACCTCTAATCTTTTACAGGGTCAGCTCAATTGAAGGCCCTCACATTAAATTTTTTACAGGGTCAGCTGACCTGAAGTCCCTTGTATATAATGTTTTAGAGGGTTAGCTCACCAGCAGGCCCGCACATAAAATCTTTTACAGGGTCAGCTCACCAGCAGACCTTCACCTCAAATCTTTTACAGAATCAGCTCACCTGCAGGTCCTCACCTAATTATACCTGCCTTGCTTGGATGTGGTAGCCGTAGCTGTTTCTCAGGCTCCCTCTCCGGAATCAAACCATGGATTACCCCGTTATCCATGGTCTACATGGTTTGGGCTGAAAATAACATCGAAAGTTGATAGGGCAGACATTCGAATGGATCGTCGCCGTCACGGGGACGTGCAATCGTCCCCAGGTTATCTAGAGTCACCAAAGCAGCAGCAGGCCCTTGTCCATAATGTTTTAGATGGTCAGATCAGCATGATGCCCTCCTTTATGTGTAACAAAGGGTGTATTGGAGTACCTGTTCCTTGTAATTTTTGGCAGTTCTTTCACTTAGTGCATAGGCTTTATGAGTGTAGGAGTCCCACTACATGAACAATTGTACCACAATGTGAATGAGGCCCTTATTTATGTGACATACAGGTTGTATCGGAGTGCCTCTTCCATCTAATTTTTGGCAGCACTTGCGCTTTATATAAAAATATACAGGAAAGAATGTTTTTTCTCTAAAATCTATTTTTTCTTTGGTTTTGTGCGTATTATTGTCAGTCTGTAAAAGTGGCGTACTTTTCGGACAACATCGTTCCCAGCAGCAACCTGCGAGTTCAAGATGCATCCGGACATCCTCCCGATTCTGTTACCGAACCATTTTGGTGGTGTTTCCATAAATTTCTGACATTCTCCTATGAACCAGGCACCCTCCCCTCTTAAGAGCAGGGGGTACCTGGTTTAATGCTCGGGCTCTCCCATTGACTTCCATTATACTCGGGTGCTCGGTCCCGATGTGTTCGGCCCGAGCACCCGAGCGCTACGGTGTTCGATCAACACTAGTCTCTGTCTAAATTTTTATTTTTTTATGATTTATAACCGCATTTTTGAAGTTCAGTTATCTGGATTACCAGAATATTCAGAGACTATTTATGAAAAGAACAAATTGGACATTGCAACATCTGTTTCTGTTGATAAAGTTTCTCTCTCTTTTTTCCCCTTTAATTTGCATCTCTACCTTGCCGTCATGGTCACGTGACGTCCACAGTTAATTGATTAATTGTTTTGGTTTGACAGGCTATTTAAATGCATTTGTTTCTGTGTTTGCACACTGTTTAAAAAAGGCTTATTCATTGCCGAAACTTGTCACAGTATATGTGACAATAAAAAGCAACTCTATAAGCTACCATACAGAGTGCCGGTCTCTCACTACCATTGTTGAATTTGGGACGCCAACCCTGGGACACGTGCACCAACCAGCAGGTACATCGCAATGCCGACTGACTATTGTTATATAATTAAATGTTACCATGTTTTTATTGAACACACAATGTAAACATTCACAGTGCAGGTGGAAAAAGTATGGGAACCCTTGGATTTCATAACTGGTTGAACCTCCTTTGGCAGCAATAACTTCAACCAAACGTTTCCTGTAGTTGCAGATCAGACGTGCACAATGGTCAGGAGTAATTCTTGACCATTCCTCTTTACAGAACTGTTTCAGTTCAGCAATATTCTTGGGATGTCTGGTGTAAATAGCTTTCTTGAGGTCATGCCACAGCATCTCAATCGGGTTGAGGTCAGGACTCTGACTGGGCCACTCCTGAAGGTGCATTTTCTTCTGTTTAAGCCATTCTGTTGTTGATTTACTTCTATGCTTTGGGTCATTGTCCTGTTGCAACACCCATCTTCTGTTGAGCTTCAGCTGGTGGACAGATGGCCTTAAGTTCTCCTGCAAAATGTCTTGATAAACTTGGGAATTCATTTTTCCTTCGATGATAGCAATCCGTCCAGGCCCTGACGCAGCAAAGCAGCCCCAAACCATGATGCCCCCACCACCATACTTCACAGTTGGGATGAAGTTTTGATGTTGGTGTGCTGTGCCTCTTTTTCTCCATACATAGTGTTGTGTGTTTCTTCCAAACAACTCAACTTTTGTTTTATCTGTCCACAGAATATTTTGCCAGTACTGCTGTGGAACATCCAGGTGCTCTTGTGCAAACTGTAAACATGCAGCAATTTTTTTTTTGGAGAGCAGTGGCTTCCTCTGTGGTATCCTCCCATGAAATCCATTCTTGTTTAGTGTTTTACGTATCGTAGATTCGCTAACAGGGATGTTAGCATATGCTAGAGACTTTTGTAAGTTTTTAGCTGACACCCTAGGATTCTTCTTCACCTCATTGAGCAGTCTGCGCTGTGCTCTTGCAGTCATCTTTACAGGACCGCCACTCCTAGGGAGAGTAGCAGCAGTGCTGAACTTTCTCCATTTATAGACAATTTGTCTTACCATGGACTGATGAACAGCAAGGCTTTTGGAGATACTTTTATAACCCTTTCCAGCTTTTTGCAAGTCAACAATTCTTAATCTTAGGTCTTCTGAGAGCTCTTTTGTGCGATGCATCATTCACATTAGGCAATGCTTCTTGTGAAAAGCAAACCCAGAACTGGTGTTTGTTTTTTATAGGGCAGAGCAGCTGTAACCAACACCTCCAATCTCATCTCATTAATTGGACTCCAGTTGGCTCACACCTCACTCCAATTAGCTCTTGGAGATGTCATTAGTAGAGTTGAGCGGACACCTGGATGTTCGGGTTCGAGAAGTTCGGCCGAACTTCCCGGAAATGTTCGGGTTTGGGATCCGAACCCGATCCGAACTTCGTCCCGAACCCGAACCCCATTGAAGTTAATGGGGACCCGAACTTTTCGGCACTAAAAAGGCTGTAAAACAGCCCAGGAAAGGGCTAGAGGGCTGCAAAAGGCAGCAACATGTAGGTAAATCCCCTGCAAACAAATGTGGATAGGGAAATGAATAAAAATAAAAATAAAATAAATAAAAATTAACCAATATCAATTGGAGAGAGGTCCCATAGCAGAGAATCTGGCTTCATGTCACCCACCACTAGAACAGTTCATTCTCAGATATTTAGGCCCCGGCACCCAGGCAGAGGAGAGAGGTCCCGTAACAGAGAATCTGGCTTCATGTCAGCAGAGAATCAGTCTGCATGTCATAGCAGAGAATCAGGCTTCACGTCAGCCACCACTGCAACAGTCCATTGTCATATATTTAGGCCCAGCACCCAGGCAGAGGAGAGAGGTCCCGTAACAGAGAATCTGTCTTCATGTCAGCAGAGAATCGGTCTGCATGTCATAGCAGAGAATCAGGTTTCACGTCAGCCACCACTGCAACAGTCCATTGTCATATATTTAGGCCCAGCACCCAGGCAGAGGAGAGAGGTCCCGTAACAGAGAATCTGTCTTCATGTCAGCAGAGAATCAGTCTGCATGTCACAGCAGAGAATCAGGCTTCACGTCAGCCACCTCTGCAACAGTCCATTGTCATATATTTAGGCCCAGAACCCAGGCAGAGGAGAGAGGTCCCGTAACAGAGAATCTGTCTTCATGTCAGCAGAGAATCAGTCTGCATGTCATAGCAGAGAATCAGGCTTCACGTCAGCTACCTCTGCAACAGTCCATTGTCATATATTTAGGCCCAGAACCCAGGCAGAGGAGAGAGGTCCCGTAACAGAGAATCTGGCTTCATGTCAGCAGAGAATCAGTCTGCATGTCATAGCAGAGAATCAGGCTTCACGTCAGCCACCACTGCAACAGTCCATTGTCATATATTTAGGCCCAGCACCCAGGCAGAGGAGAGAGGTCCCGTAACAGAGAATCTGTCTTCATGTCAGCAGAGAATCGGTCTGCATGTCATAGCAGAGAATCAGGTTTCACGTCAGCCACCACTGCAACAGTCCATTGTCATATATTTAGGCCCAGCACCCAGGCAGAGGAGAGAGGTCCCGTAACAGAGAATCTGGCTTCATGTCAGCAGAGAATCAGTCTGCATGTCATAGCAGAGAATCAAGCTTCACGTCACCCAACATTGGAACAGTCCATTGGCATATATTTAGGCCCAGGCACCCAGGCAGAGGAGAGAGGTCCCGTAACAGAGAATCTGGCTTCATGTCAGCAGAGAATCAGTCTGCATGTCATAGCAGAGAATCAGGCTTCACGTCAGCCCCCACTGCAACAGTCCATTGTCATATATTTAGGCCCAGCACCCAGGCAGAGGAGAGAGGTCCCGTAACAGAGAATCTGGCTTCATGTCAGCAGAGAATCAGTCTGCATATCATAGCAGAGAATCAGGCTTCACGTCAGCCACCACTGCAACAGTCCATTGTCATATATTTAGGCCCAGCACCCAGGCAGAGGAGAGAGGTCCCATAACAGAGAATCTGGCTTCATGTCAGCAGAGAATCAGTCTGCATGTCATAGCAGAGAATCAGGCTTCACGTCAGCCAACATTGGAACAGTCCATTGGCATATATTTAGGCCCAGCACCCAGGCAGAGGAGAGAGGTCCCGTAACAGAGAATCTGGCTTCATGTCAGCAGAGAATCAGTCTGCATGTCATAGCAGAGAATCAGGCTTCACGTCAGCCCCCACTGTAACAGTCCATTGTCATATATTTAGGCCCAGGCACCCAGGCAGAGGAGAGAGGTCCCGTAACAGAGAATCTGGCTTCATGTCAGCCACCACTAGAACAGTCCATTGTCATATATTTAGGCCCAGCACCCAGGCAGAGGAGAGAGGTCCCATAACAGAGAATCTGTCTTCATGTCAGCAGAGAATCAGTCTGCATGTCATAGCAGAGAATCAGGCTTCACGTCAGCCACCACTGCAACAGTCCATTGTCATATATTTAGGCCCAGCACCCAGGCAGAGGAGAGAGGTCCCGTAACAGAGAATCTGTCTTCATGTCAGCAGAGAATCAGTCTGCATGTCATAGCAGAGAATCAGGCTTCACGTCAGCCACCACTGCAACAGTCCATTGTCATATATTTAGGCCCAGCACCCAGGCAGAGGAGAGAGGTCCCGTAACAGAGAATCTGTCTTCATGTCAGCAGAGAATCAGTCTGCATGTCATAGCAGAGAATCAGGCTTCACGTCAGCCACCACTGCAACAGTCCATTGTCATATATTTAGGCCCAGCACCCAGGCAGAGGAGAGAGGTCCCGTAACAGATAATCAGACTGGGGCGTGTCTGGTTCCTGCAGCCACAGAGTGAGGAGGTGTTTCCACTGAGCTCCTGGAACTTCCAGTGTGGGCCTCTCTGGGGAGTTCTCTAACATCTGCTTCCCAGGAGGAGCTCCAGGCTTGCGGGGAGTTTTCAACACCTCTCCCCAGCCCAGGCCCTGCCTCTCCTTAGGGAGTTGGTGGAGGCCTGGAGCTATGTCTCCAGTTGGGACCCAGGATCCTGCTTCCCGGGGTAGGCCGGCGGGAGGTAGGGGAGGCGAGTTACCGGCCTCTGCACTAGTGTTGATCACGAATATTCGAATTTCGAATTTTTATCGCGAATATAGGTACTTCGAAAATTCGCGAAAATTTCGAATATAGTTATATATATTCGTAATTTCGAATATTCGAATTTTTTTTTTAAATTAAATTTTTATTTTTTTTATAATTTTTTTTTTTTTTAATCAGTACACATGATCCCTCCCTGCTTCTAGCTTGTGGGCCAATAAGAAGGCTGCAATATACTTGACTTTAGGAGTAGTAGTGTTTGCGAATTTTGCTCTATATTCGTTTTTTCGAATATTCGCTATATAGCTATATATTCTTTTTAGAATATTATGAATATTCGAAAAAACGAAGTTATAGCAATATAGCGAATATTCGAAAAAAAAATCGAATATAGAGCAATTTAGCTAATATAGTGCTATAATCTTCTTTGTCTAGTAGTTGTAAGTTGAAAAATTCGCAATAAAAATTCGAATTACGAAAATTCGCATATTACACAATCATTACCTTGCCGATTTTTCAAGTAAAAAAATAATCGCGAATTTTCGAATTTTCGAATATTCGCGAATATTCTAAAAAATATTCGCAAAATATCGCGAATTCGAATATGACCCCTGCTGCTCATCACTACTCTGCACCATCATCCGTCTCAGCGGTCAGAAGATCGAGCAGGGGTCATGCTGTGGTGTCCCCTGCAGCCCCTGGGAGTGGAGCTGTGAAGACCACCAGCAAGTCCGGGAGGGTGGATGGTAACCCTGCAGGTGAGCAGAGTGTTCCTTGGGGTGGGCCAGGGAGGATGGAGACTGACTGGAGCATCAAAAGGCCCCAGGAATCGGTCTCCATGTACAGCTCCCATATTGCGGCCTACCTCAGGGAATATGAAGACGCTGGCAAAGCCTTAAAAAAGCTCAGAAGCGACATTAAGCTGGAAAGAGTAAAGGCGTACAAGGCTTCAAAAAATAAAAGACCTGAGATATCAGAAAGGATAAAGGTCCTAAAAGAAAAGATAAAAGAAATGGAAGCAAGGAGGGCAATTATACTGGAAAGTAGTGGTCCCTTCCAAGAAAAACTAAAAAACGAGGAAAGATTTTTCGTCATGGCCCAGGGAAGTCTGCAAATGGCTGCCCCCCCAGACGATGAGGAAGAACCAGAGGCAGAGAAAAAGGCAGAGAGAAAGACAGAGAAAGAGGAGCAGGCCATGGACACTGGGATCACAGCTGAACAGGTGTGCCTGCCTCTCACAAGCTCAGAAGATGAATTTGAAAGTGGAAGTAGTGGAGTCGGGGGAGGGCTCATGGCTGAGATTAAACACTTGGAGTCACCCCGGCTCTATGAAGGCAGTTTTTTGTTTGGAGAAGAATTTCCAGATGAGGATGAAGATATTGAAAAGAAAAAAAAGATGGGAAAAAAGAAGAAAGAGAAAAGCAGAGTGGAGGTGAGATATGTGTATGTTTCTCACCCCCAGCAATCCAGGCAGGCTGAAAAGGCTGCTTGGATTGCAACCCCCACCATCCTTCCAGCCCCGATCTCTGCTGTGGGACCGGGCGACGGGAGTGGGGAGAAAAAACACGAGGTGTCCAAGATGGCGGAGGACGCCGTCCTCACTTGCAGTAGTGGGGGCGGCCCCAGAGAAGGAGGGACTGAAAAGTCTAACACGCAGGCATTGAGGGCGGCGAGTTCGGAGGGTGGGGGGGGCTTTCCGATGACGTGGCTGACCCCGCCCGTCCCCGCCGCGGTCCTAAACACACTGAATGGGTGTGTGGTGGACCTGCGGCGGAGTGACGTGGTGGGGGCGACTGCCGTGGCCGGCGCTCCTCCCCTCTCTCCCATACAGAAGGCTCCAGGTTTCCCTGTTTTCTCCTCCGGTCCCGCTGCTCCGGTAGTGCCCGTTGCTCCGCCCTCCTGCGCCGCAGTGTTGGTGTTGGTGGCGGAGAGCGGTGCTGCGGGGGTGGTGGGCGGGCCGGGGGACGTGTCTGTCGGTGTGTCCCTGGATGAGATTAAGAGCGCTCCTAAAGGACAATTTAGGAGTGAAGGGCATCGGCTTGCTGAGCACAGTGGTGCCACGGCACTGCGCTTTTCAAGAAGAACAACTGTTAGGAGGAGGGGATGTGTCTCCCCCTCCTCCATGGGCGCCTATGTGGCCACTGGTGTCATTCCCTCCGCTTCTGCCTCTGCCCCCAGCGCTGAATCAAGCGCAGGGGAGGTGGGGGTAGTGACCACCAGTGCCCAGGTTCTGTGTGGGGCAGGTGGTAGCAGAGGGAAGGATAAGAGGGGTAAAAAGGTTAAAAGTGACGATATAAATAAAAGCAATGTAAATGATGTAAATAAAGTGTCAGCTGGCCCAGCAGTGTGTATGGGGTCCGATGTGATTGAGCTAGTCCCTGTAAAGGTGACTACTGAAAAAGTGGTCACCCAAAAGGGTCATGGAGGGGGTGTTAGTTTAGGGGTCGCTCCGGGTCCCGATGGGGGGGTGAATGCGGGGGGTTGCCCTGCTGCTGGAAAAGTGGCGGGGTCCCCCCGTATGGCCCCCTCAGAGGGATCCGGTGCGACAGTTAAGGCGGGTAGAGGGGGGGGGAGCCGGTTCTGCTGCCCCTCCTGCGTCCGTGGCGCCTGGCAGAAGTTATGCCATTGTGGCTACGGCCGTAGGGGGGGAGGGGCTGGCCTCTTTGGCTTCCTCACTCTCAGGGCCTGGTAATGGTGACTTGCAGCGGCGACTGTTGGAGGCCCTCAAAAAGGGGGAGAGCTCCTTTTCCGTAGAGGGAGAGAAGGTGGATTGTTCATTCTGGTTCAACAGACATGGCGTTCGGACCTTCCGAGAACAGAACGGGGACGAGACCACCTGGTCTTCACCCACAACCGGCCCTGGAGCCAGACGGAATGTGGTCTGTCTCAAGTGGAGTGGCGATGAAGCTTGCCCTACTAGAAAGAGGGTAGTGGAGCTCCTGCTTGGGATGGGTTTCAAGGCTACTGACATCTTTGCCTTGATCCATCCTTTTGGCTCCAAGGAGTTTGACATCAGCTTTGTCCGGCCGGAGGGGCTTGAGCTCTTCTGGTCCAGATATGAGCTGGTGAACATGCCGGACTGGCGTGGTTTCGTTGCAAAAGCGATAACCCGCCAGAGTGAGGTCAAGAGAGTGACCGTTCTGACCCATAACGAGTCGCTCTCTTGTATTGACATCATGACCTGGCTGGGAAGGTACGGAGAGGTCCAGGGAATACCAGCTAAAAACCTGGACGAGTTTGGCATTTGGTCGGGTGCCTGGACGTTTAATATCAAGCTTAGGCGTCTGGGCAGTACAGTTTCCCACATTCCATCATCTGCCTTTATCGGCCGAGACAGGATCTTGGTTTTCTACAGGGGGCAGCCTAAGCTCTGTCACAAGTGCGGCAGCCCCACACACTTCAGCGCCAGCTGCCAAGTGCAGAAGTGCGCGTTGTGTGGGGGGACTGGTCATCTTGCTGCATCTTGTGAGGAGATTAGATGCAACCTGTGTGGGGAGCTCGGGCACCCCTTCAGTCGCTGTCCTCTCTCTGAGGCCAATGCGGCCCGGGCTCATGCAGGAGCGGGCCGGGAGGTCCCTTCGGCTGAGGCGGGTACTGGCAAAGGCAGTGGAGTTAAGGGGTCAGTGAGGAACCGGAACAACCCGTCCCAGCAGAGGCGGAGAGAGAGGGGTCAGGCGGAGAGGGAGGGGGAGGAACCTCGTCCTGGGGTGATGCCCGCTCCTTCCCAAACGACTGCCCCTCCTGAATCCGAGACCCTAGGGGGCAGCGAACTGGAGGAGGAGATTGAGAGACTGGACCGGGCCGAAGAGACTCTGTCCTCGCACTACGAAAGTTCTGCAGAGGGTAGTGGGGCAGAGTCCCAAAGTAAACGGAAACGGCGTACTAAAAAAAGATCTAGCCCGACCAAAGTCGCCAAGGAAGGTGTAACCGGCTCCCCTCTGGAGCTCTCCAACCGGTACCTCATCTTGGATGAGACCTCTGCCTCCTCTGCTGAGGAGGGGGTTGAAGGTGAGGGGCCGGGGGCAAAGGAGGGAGAGCCTTCAGGGGGCCCCGCGCCCCCCTCTGGTGGGGATGCAAGGTCCTCAGGAGGGGTGGCAAAACCGGGCCCTGAGACTGAGAAAGCCAGGAGTGGTGCGCAGAGGGAGGTGGTGGTGGCAGAGATGGATACCACTATCTCCCTCAAGAGAGGTCGTGCTGCTCTAGAAGGCAGCCCCGGGAGGGGGGAGAAGGATGGGAAGAAGGCCATCTAATTGAATTACTCTTTATGGCGGTACCCGCTCTGCTGACTCTGGCGACCATTAATGTCGCCAGCATTAAGTCGGATGCGGCTCATTTCACAGCCTTCGATTTTCTCAGCCGTGTTGAAGCTGACATTTTGTTTTTGCAAGAGACCAGGCTGCCAGATTTGGCAGCGATTTATAAAGCCAAGAGGGAGTGGAGACCAGGGCCCTCCTACTGGTCTCTTGCGGCTGAGCCGTATAGCGGAGTGGCGGTCCTTTTTACCGCACCGGTAGAATGCCGACGGGTAATTGAATTAGAAATGGGGAGGTGTTTGATCTTGGAAGTCCTCATGAAGGGACAGGAACTGCGCCTGATTAATATCTACGGGGCCCAGTCCAGGTGGGACAGGAAATGTCTCTTTATGAGGATTAAGCCTTTCCTTTTTACAAGCCGGCAGGTGGTTTTTGGTGGGGACTTTAATACTGTCACAAGGCCCCAAGACAGGGGAGGCACCAGAAACCGGCTGACTTATGATAGTATTTTTCTGAATAGAGTAGCTAGTGAGGCTCGTCTGGAGGATGTCCACATTAGGCATACCCCAGGCCACGGGGGTTTCACTTTCTATAGAGGTAGTCAGATCAGGTCTAGAATAGATAGGTTTTATTTGAAGGAGGAGGCTACCTTTTCGCCCTTAACGGTTGTGGAGGTGGAATTTTCCGATCACTGTTTGATTATGTTTTCTCTGAATATTTCAGAATCCCCCCAAATGGGAAGAGGTTATTGGAAGCTGAATTCGGGTGTCTTGGAGGAAGCAGAGGTGAGACAATCATTTGAGGACTTCCTTCAGAGTCAGGTACCTTTACTGGATCTCTGTGATACTAAGTTAGAGTGGTGGGAGATATTCAAAGATCGAGCTGCAAAGTTCTTCCGCCGGCTCTCGAGCCTCAGGTCCCTGGACAGGTACCGCCTGTATCAGGGTCTGAGGAGGAAACTCGAACAACTGGTCTTGACTGGTGGTAGCCGCGAGGATATCTCCAGGGTGAAATCTTTGCTCAAGAGGTGCCAGTATGATAGGCACACATCTTTAGTTTTTGAGAGGGACTTCGGGAGGTATCGCTCGCCCGACCCCTACAGAAATTGTAAGATGTCAGTGAAGAGTAAGTTAGTGACGGGACTGGTCAATAGTACGGGGTCTCTGAACAGGTCCAGAGCAAAGGCGTTTGATTGGGTGAACCATGAATACCTCTGGTCGGTCCTTCTGAAGTATGGGTTTGTCGATTGGTTAAAAATCTTGTATGCGGGGGCAGAGAGTTTCCCGCTTGTGAACGGTTGGTCCGGCTGCTCTTTTGAGGTTGGGTCTGGCGTCCGCCAGGGTTGTCCTTTGAGCCCGCTTTTATATGTGTTCGCGATTGATCCCTTTCTTAAGCGGATTGATCGTGGACCGTTGGCGGGAGTCGGGATGGATCGGTCGGCGCCGGAAGCCACTCTGAGGGTAGTAGCGTACGCTGACGATGTCACCATTTTCGTATGCTCGAGAGGGGAGGCGGAGTACGTGATGTCTGAAGTGGATCGCTACTCGGAGGCATCCGGGTCCATGATCAATCGGGATAAGTGTGAGAGTCTCTGGCTGGGAGGGGGTGATCCAGTTTTTGATCTCCCGGACACCCTCCCAGGGCCCAAGTCGTCAGCCAAAGTCCTAGGCATCCATTTTGGCCATGGGGATTATCCCACTCAAAATTGGGACGACAGGCTTAAGATCGCCGCTCAGAAGGTCGACCAGTGGAAGGGTTGGTCTTTGACCCTCAGGGAAAGGGTAAACCTGACCAAGGCCTACTTACTCCCTTTGCTTATCTATTTGGGTAGCGTGTGTATCTTGCCAGAGCCTCTCTGGACTCGGGTTTATAGTCTGTTCTTCCAGCTCTTATGGGGGAATAGACTGAACCTGATCAAGAGAGAAGTGACTTACCGCACGAGGAGACTAGGGGGGTTATCTATGGTCAACCCCGTGGTGTTTCTTGTAAACACCTTTGTTAAAGCGAATCTGGCAAACCTCTGGATGGCTAGGGCTTCTCCGTGGGTAGTCTCCTGCCGGGGGTGGTTTCGGCCTTTCTTCCAGGAATGGGAGACAGGAGGGCAAGTGAAGGACTTACGTACGCCTCACGGATATCTTCCGACTTACGTCACCCCGATTCTGAAGGTGATCCGCCGGTGGGGTTTGGAGGGAGATCAGGACTCTGTCAAGGAGGTCCCTTGACGAGAGAGTCTTGTTGTCCCACTTCCAGAAGCCCCTGGCCCTCAGGGATTGCCCAAGCCGGGATCTAGACAAGGGGTTACAGTTGCTAAATTCTGCAAGGATCCCCTTGAAGTTTTGGGACTTGGCTTGGCGCTGCTTTCACGGGAGGCTGTATGTGAGGGACAACTTGAAGTACAGGAACTCTGATGAAAGGGGTTGTCCCCGGGAGGAGTGTGGCTCCATACTGGAAAGTATGGACCACTTCCTGCTTCAGTGTCCCTTTAATACAGAGGTATACCAACGGGTGGGAGCTTCCATTGGCTGGCCTAGGCTAGCCAGCCTCTCCTACGCGGAGTGGGCCTATGGAGTGCTCAGAGACATTGGTAGAAGGGACCTGTGCACATGTTTTTTAGTTAGTATAGTGGTTAGGTTCTACACGTGGAATGCACAGTGTTTAGTTTCAACGCAGCAGAAAGTCCTCCCAGTGGACGTGGTATGTAGGAACATTCTGGGTGACCTGGTGAAGGTGCGTTCTTTGGAGTTTGAGAGACTGGGTACCAGTAGGGCCTCTCTCCTCTGGAGAGGCTTTGCTTTTAGCGTACCCTAGCCTAGTCATACGTTTCCTGGTGGTGAGCTGATGCTTTCACCATAGATTTTTGTTTTGTGGGATGTTGAGCCTTGAAGAAAGGCTTACAGAGACCGAACTTGGGCCTTCGGGTAGTCTTGTATATTTTGCAGTATGTGTTAAGTAGTTATGTTGTTTATTAAGATAGGATGAGTTGGGGCTAGTTAGGTTGGGTGTGTAAGGGAAGGGGTCTTTTATTTGTGCCTTTATGTGTTTTATGTGTGTTTTGAAGTGGGGAGGCCTGCATCTAGCCCTGGACTATGCGGACATGGGAGGACATGGGGCGAGGGGCTAGATGTGGGTGGTGGAAGTAGGGCTGGCCTCGGACTATGCGGACACGAAAGAGACGTGAGGCGGAGGTCAGCCTTGGGTGATGGGTGAGGGGTGATGGAGTAGGTAGTGGGGGTTAGGGCTAGATTAGGGAAGTTAAAAGGTTGTCTTGTTTTGTGTGGGAAAAAAAAATTTGGGTGATGGGGAAAAATAAAAATAAAAAAAATTGTTTTTGTGTTTGTTTTTTTAAAATTATTATTATTGTTTTATAGGCAAGAATAGTATTTTTTGTGTTTTCGTTTTATTGACGAGTAGTCAAGTTTTTCTTTGGTTTGGGTTTTATAGCTGAACCGGCTAAGTAAGTTTAATTTCTTTTTAGCGTTTGTATATAATTTGTATATAGTTTTTATAGAGTGTGGGTGTTGGTGTGAGTGTGAGTGAGGCTGGGTCAGCTGAGAAGCTGTTCTGTCTGCAAGGTTTTGTATTTTTGTAATAAAAAAGAGTTCCCATAACAGAGAATCTGTCTTCATGTCAGCAGAGAATCAGTCTGCATGTCATAGCAGAGAATCAGGCTTCACGTCAGCCACCACTGCAACAGTCCATTGTCATATATTTAGGCCCAGCACCCAGGCAGAGGAGAGAGGTCCCGTAACAGAGAATCTGGCTTCATGTCAGCAGAGAATCAGTCTGCATGTCATAGCAGAGAATCAGGCTTCACGTCACACAACATTGGAACAGTCCATTGGCATATATTTAGGCCCCGGCACCCAGACAGAGGAGATGTTCATTCAACTTTGGGTTGCCCTGCAATATAATGGTAAAATGAAAATAAAAAAAGGATTGAATGAGGAAGTGCCCTGGAGTACAATAATATATAGTTAAGGGGAGGTAGTTAATGTCTAATCTGCACAAGGGATGGACAGGTCCTGTGGGATCCATGCCTGGTTCATTTTTATGAACGTCAGCTTGTCCACATTGGCTGTAGACAGGCGGCTGCGTTTGTCTGTAATGACGCCTCCTGCCGTGCTGAATACACGTTCAGACAAAACGCTGGCTGCCGGGCAGGCCAGCACCTCCAAGGCATAAAAGGCTAGCTCTGGCCACGTGGACAATTTAGAGACCCAGAAGTTAAATGGGGCCGAACCATCAGTCAGTACGTGGAGGGGGGTGCACACGTACTGTTCCACCATGTTAGTGAAATGTTGCCTCCTGCTAACATGTTGCGTATCAGGTGGTGGTGCAGTTAGCTGTGGCGTGTTGACAAAACTTTTCCACATCTCTGCCATGCTAACCCTGCCCTCAGAGGAGCTGGCCGTGACACAGCTGCCTTGGCGACCTCTTGCTCCTCCTCTGCCTTGCCCTTGGGCTTCCACTTGTTCCCCTGTGACATTTGGGAATGCTCTCAGTAGCGCGTCTACCAACGTGCGCTTGTACTCGCGCATCTTCCTATCACGCTCCAGTGAAGGAAGTAAGGTGGGCACATTGTCTTTGTAGCGTGGATCCAGCAGGGTGGCAACCCAGTAGTCTGCACACGTTAAAATGTGGGCAACTCTGCTGTCGTTGCGCAGGCACTGCAGCATGTAGTCGCTCATGTGTGCCAGGCTGCCCAGAGGTAAGGACAAGCTGTCCTCTGTGGGAGGCGTATCGTCATCGTCCTGCCTTTCCCCCCAGACACGCACCAGTGATGGGCCCGAGCTGCGTTGGGTGCCACCCCGCTGTGACCATGCTTCATCCTCATCCTCCTCCACCTCCTCCGCCTCTGCTGTTGCAAAAAACCTCCCTCTGAGTCACTTCGAAGAGACTGGCCTGAAAGTGCTAAAAATGACCCCTCCTCCTCCTCCTCCTCCTCCTCCTGGGCCACCTCCTCTTCCATCATCGCCCTAAGTGTTTTCTCAAGGAGACATAGAAGTGGTATTGTAACGCTGATAACGGCGTCATCGCCACTGGCCATGTTGGTGGAGTACTCGAAACAGCGCAACAGGGCACACAGGTCTCGCATGGAGGCCCAGTCATTGGTGGTGAAGTGGTGCTGTTCCGTAGTGCGACTGACCCGTGCGTGCTGCAGCTGAAACTCCACTATGGCCTGCTACTGTTCGCACAGTCTGTCCAGCATGTGCAAGGTGGAGTTCCACCTGGTGGGCACGTCGCATATGAGGCGGTGAGCGGGAAGGCCGAAGTTACGCTATAGCGCAGACAGGCGAGCAGCGGCAGGATGTGAACGCCGGAAGCGCGAACAGACGGCCCGCACTTTATGCAGCAGCTCTGACATGTCGGGGTAGTTGTGAATGAACTTCTGCACCACCAAATTCAGCACATGCGCCAAGCAAGGGATGTGCGTCAAACCGGCTAGTCCCAGAGCTGCAACGAGATTTCGCCCATTATCGCACACCACCAGGCCGGGCTGTGCTGATGTTGGTGGTGAAGGTGTGTGGCTGACTGGATGAGCAGGTGGAAGAAGAGGAGGAGGAAGCAGAGAAGGAGGAGGTGGCAACAGGAGGCAAAGAATGTTGCCCTGCGATCCTTGGCGGCGGAAGGACGTGCGCCAAACAGCTCTCCGCCTGGGGCCCAGCTGCCACTACATTTACCCAGTGTGCAGTTAGGGAGATATAGCGTCCCTGGCCGTGCTTACTGGTCCACGTATCTGTGGTTAGGTGGACTTTGCCACAGATGGCGTTGCGCAGTGCACACTTGATTTTATCGGATACTTGGTTGTGCAAGGAAGGCACGGCTCTCTTGGAGAAGTAGTGCCGGCTAGGAACAACATACTGTGGGACAGCAAGCGACATGAGCTGTTTGAAGCTGTCTGTGTCCACCAGCCTAAATGACAGCATTTCATAGGCCAGTAGTTTAGAAATGCTGGCATTCAGGGCCAGGGATCTAGGGTGGCTAGGTGGGAATTTACGCTTTCTCTCAAATGTTTGTGAGATGGAGAGCTGAACGCTGCCGTGTGACATGGTTGAGATGCTTGGTGACGGAGGTGGTGGTGTTGGTGGTACATCCCCTGTTTGCTGGGCGGCAGGTGCCAACGTTCCTCCAGAGGCGGAGAAAGAGGCCGAGGCGGCAGCAGCAGAAGAGGCCGAGGCGGCAGCAGCAGAAGAGGTAGCAGGGGGAGCCTGAGTGACTTCCTTGTTTTTAAGGTGTTTACTCCACTGCAGTTCATGCTTTGCATGCAGGTGCCTGGTCATGCAGGTTGTGCTAAGGTTCAGAACGTTAATGCCTCGCTTCAGGCTCTGATGGCACAGCGTGCAAACCACTCGGGTCTTGTCGTCAGCACATTGTTTGAAGAAGTGCCATGCCAGGGAACTCCTTGAAGCTGCCTTTGGGGTGCTCGGTCCCAGATGGCGGCGGTCAGTAGCAGGCGGAGTCTCTTGGCGGCGGGTGTTCTGCTTTTGCCCACTGCTCCCTCTTTTGCTACGCTGTTGGCTCGGTCTCACCACTGCCTCTTCCTCCGAACTGTGAAAGTCAGTGGCACGACCTTCATTCCATGTGGGGTCTAGGACCTCATCGTCCCCTGCATCGTCTTCCACCCAGTCTTGATCCCTGACCTCATCATCAGGAAACATAAGTGGTTGTGCGTCAGTGCATTCTATGTCTTCCACCCCTGGGGAAGGGCTGGGTGGATGCCCTTGGGAAACCCTGCCAGCGGAGTCTTCAAACAGCATAAGAGACTGCTGCATAACTTGAGTCTCAGACAGTTTCCCTGGTATGCATGGGGGTGATGTGACAGACTGATGGGCTTGGTTTTCGGGCGCCATCTGTGCGCTTTCTGCAGAAGACTGGGTGGGAGATAATGTGAACGTGCTGGATCCACTGTCGGCCACCCAATTGACTAATGCCTGTACCTGCTCAGGCCTTACCATCCTTAGAACGGCATTGGGCCCCACCAAATATCGCTGTAAATTATGGCGGCTACTGGGACCTGAGGTAGTTGGTACACTAGGACGTGTGGCTGTGGCAGAACGGCCACGTCCTCTCCCAGCACCAGAGGGTCCACTAACACCACCACGACCATGTCCGCGTCCGCGTCCTTTACTAGATGTTTTCCTCATTGTTATCGTTCTCCACAACAACAAAAATATTATTTGACCCAATGTATTGAATTCAAATTCAGGCCTTTTTTTAAAGACAACTAACACTATCTGGCTATCTATTTAGGTACCGTATTACACTAATACAGGCACAGCAGTAACCACAGATTTAGCTGACTATAAATTTGAGGCCTATTATTTAGGCGCTGGGTGACAGGTATAGGTTTACTGACAGAATTAGACTTGGAAATGCACAGTAGCGTGTGTGTGAAGTTATTCACAATGACCCTATGTGCACCTTGAATCTGATATACCCTTTTAGGGATAGATTTAAAATAGCTCTAATACAGCAGAAACCACTAAATTAGGAAATTGCTAAATTGGGAATTGTATTTCAACCCAGAACAAAAACTGTGCTTTGACGGACACTAAATAACTTGACCAGCCACACCAGTAACGACAGATTTAGCTGGATATAAATTTGAGGCCTATTATTTAGGCGCTGGGTGACAGGTATAGGTTTACTGACAGAATTAGACTTGGAAATGCACAGTAGCGTGTGTGTGAAGTTATTCACAATGACCCTATGTGCACCTTGAATCTGATATACCCTTTTAGGGATAGATTTAAAATAGCTCTGATACAGCAGAAACCACTAAATTAGGAAATTGCTAAATTGGGAATTGTATTTCAACCCAGAACAAAAACTGTGCTTTGACGGACACTAAATAACTTGACCAGCCACACCAGTAATGACAGATTTAGCTGGATATAAATTTGAGGCCTAGTATTTAGGTGCTGGGTGACAGGTATAGGTTTACTGACAGAATTAGACTTGGAAAGGCACAGTAGCGTGTGTGTGTGAAGTTATTCAGAATGACCCTATGTGCACCTTGAATCTGATATACCCTTTTAGGGATAAATTTTAAGTAGGCCTGATACAGCAGAAACCACTAAATTAGGAAATTGCTAAATTGGGAATTGTATTTCAACCCAGAACAAAAACTGTGCTTTGACGGACACTAAATAACTTGCCCAGCCACAGAAATAACCACAGATTTAGCTGACTATAAATTTGAGGCCTAGTATTTAGGCGCTGGGTGACAGGTATAGGTTTACTGACAGAATTCGACTTGGAAATGCACAGTAGCGTGTGTGTGTGAAGTTATTCAGAATGACCCTATGTGTACCTTGAATCTTATATACCCTTTTAGGGATAGATTTAAAATAGCTCTGATACAGCAGAAACCACTAAATTAGGAAATTGCTAAATTGGGAATTGTATTTCAACCCAGAACAAAAACTGTGCTTTGACGGACACTAAATAACTTGTCCAGCCACAGAAATAACCACAGATTTAGCTGACTATAAATTTGAGGCCTAGTATTTAGGCGCTGGGTGACAGGTATAGGTTTACTGACAGAATTCGACTTGGAAATGCACAGTAGCGTGTGTGTGTGAAGTTATTCAGATTGACCCTATGTGCACCTTGAATCTGATATACCCTTTTAGGGATAGATTTAAAATAGCTCTGATACAGCAGAAACCACTAAATTAAGAAATTGCTAAATTGTATTTCAACCCAGAACAAAAACTGTGCTTTGACGGACACTAAATAACTTGACCAGCCACACCAGTAACGACAGATTTAGCTGGATATAAATTTGAGGCCTATTATTTAGGCGCTGGGTGACAGGTATAGGTTTACTGACAGAATTAGACTTGGAAATGCACAGTAGCGTGTGTGTGAAGTTATTCAGAATGACCCTATGTGCACCTTGAATCTTATATACCCTTTTAGGGATAGATTTAAAATAGCTCTGATACAGCAGAAACCACTAAATTAGGAAATTGCTAAATTGGGAATTGTATTTCAACCCAGAACAAAAACTGTGCTTTGACGGACACTAAATAACTTGACCAGCCACAACAGTACAGCAGTAACGACAGATTTAGCTGACTATAAATTTGAGGCCTAGTATTTAGGCGCTGGGTGACAGGTATAGGTTTACTGACAGAATTAGACTTTGAAATGCACAGTAGCGTGTGTGTGAAGTTATTCAGAATGACCCTATGTGCACCTTGAATCTTATATACCCTTTTAGGGATAGATTTAAAATAGCTCTGATACAACAGAAACCACTAAATTAGGAAATTGCTAAATTGGGAATTGTATTTCAACCCAGAACAAAAACTGTGCTTTGACGGACACTAAATAACTTGCCCAGCCACAGAAATAACCACAGATTTAGCTGACTATAAATTTGAGGCCTAGTATTTAGGCGCTGGGTGACAGGTATAGGTTTACTGACAGAATTCGACTTGGAAATGCACAGTAGCGTGTGTGTGTGAAGTTATTCAGAATGACCCTATGTGCACCTTGAATCTTATATACCCTTTTAGGGATAGATTTAAAATAGCTCTGATACAGCAGAAACCACTAAATTAGGAAATTGCTAAATTGGGAATTGTATTTCAACCCAGAACAAAAACTGTGCTTTGACGGACACTAAATAACTTGACCAGCCACAACAGTACAGCAGTAACGACAGATTTAGCTGGATATAAATTTGAGGCCTAGTATTTAGGCGCTGGGTGACAGGTATAGGTTTACTGACAGAATTAGACTTTGAAATGCACAGTAGCGTGTGTGTGAAGTTATTCAGAATGACCCTATGTGCACCTTGAATCTTATATACCCTTTTAGGGATAGATTTAAAATAGCTCTGATACAACAGAAACCACTAAATTAGGAAATTGCTAAATTGGGAATTGTATTTCAACCCAGAACAAAAACTGTGCTTTGACGGACACTAAATAACTTGCCCAGCCACAGAAATAACCACAGATTTAGCTGACTATAAATTTGAGGCCTAGTATTTAGGCGCTGGGTGACAGGTATAGGTTTACTGACAGAATTTGACTTGGAAATGCACAGTAGCGTGTGTGTGTGTGTGAAGTTATTCAGAATGACCCTATGTGCACCTTGAATCTTATATACCCTTTTAGGGATAGATTTAAAATAGCTCTGATACAGCAGAAACCACTAAATTAGGAAATTGCTAAATTGGGAATTGTATTTCAACCCAGAACAAAAACTGTGCTTTGACGGACACTAAATAACTTGCCCAGCCACAGAAATAACCACAGATTTAGCTGACTATAAATTTGAGGCCTAGTATTTAGGCGCTGGGTGACAGGTATAGGTTTACTGACAGAATTCGACTTGGAAATGCACAGTAGCGTGTGTGTGTGAAGTTATTCAGAATGACCCTATGTGCACCTTGAATCTTATATACCCTTTTAGGGATAGATTTAAAATAGCTCTGATACAGCAGAAACCACTAAATTAGGAAATTGCTAAATTGGGAATTGTATTTCAACCCAGAACAAAAACTGTGCTTTGACGGACACTAAATAACTTGACCAGCCACAGAAATAACCACAGATTTAGCTGACTATAAATTTGAGGCCTAGTATTTAGGCGCTGGGTGACAGGTATAGGTTTACTGACAGAATTCGACTTGGAAATGCACAGTAGCGTGTGTGTGTGAAGTTATTCAGAATGACCCTATGTGTACCTTGAATCTTATATACCCTTTTAGGGATAGATTTAAAATAGCTCTGATACAGCAGAAACCACTAAATTAGGAAATTGCTAAATTGGGAATTGTATTTCAACCCAGAACAAAAACTGTGCTTTGACGGACACTAAATAACTTGACCAGCCACAACAGTACAGCAGTAACGACAGATTTAGCTGGATATAAATTTGAGGCCTAGTATTTAGGCGCTGGGTGACAGGTATAGGTTTACTGACAGAATTAGACTTTGAAATGCACAGTAGCGTGTGTGTGAAGTTATTCAGAATGACCCTATGTGCACCTTGAATCTTATATACCCTTTTAGGGATAGATTTAAAATAGCTCTGATACAACAGAAACCACTAAATTAGGAAATTGCTAAATTGGGAATTGTATTTCAACCCAGAACAAAAACTGTGCTTTGACGGACACTAAATAACTTGCCCAGCCACAGAAATAACCACAGATTTAGCTGACTATAAATTTGAGGCCTAGTATTTAGGCGCTGGGTGACAGGTATAGGTTTACTGACAGAATTCGACTTGGAAATGCACAGTAGCGTGTGTGTGTGAAGTTATTCAGAATGACCCTATGTGCACCTTGAATCTTATATACCCTTTTAGGGATAGATTTTAAATAGCTCTGATACAGCAGAAACCACTAAATTAGGAAATTGCTAAATTGGGAATTGTATTTCAACCCAGAACAAAAACTGTGCTTTGACAGACACGAAATAACTTGACCAGCCACAACAGTAACGACAGATTTAGCTGGATATAACTTTGAGGCCTAGTATTTAGGCGCTGGGTGACAGATATAGGTTTACTGACAGAATTAGACTGGGATATGGCCAAAAAATAACCACACTATTGATGGTTAAAAGCACTTGGTGTGACAGCTTGACCAACCACACTATTGAGGGTTAAATGCACTTGGTGACAGGCTCAGCTTACCCCTGATGTAGTATATGGCCAAAAAATAACCAGACTATTACTGGTTAAATGCACTTGGTGTGACAGCTTGACCCTGATGTAGGATTTAGCCAAAAAACAACCACACCATTGAGGGTTAAATGCACTTGGTGACAGCTTGCCCCTGATGTAGTATATGGCCAAAAAATAAACAGACTATTGCTGGTTAAATGCACTTGGTGTGACAGCTTCACCCTGATGTAAGATTTAGCCAAAAAACAACCACACCATTGAGGGTTAAATGCACTTGGTGGCAGCTTGTGCTGGCACACCACAAGACACAAAATGGCCGCCGATCACCCCAGAAAAAAGTGACTGAAAAACGCTCTGGGCAGCCTAAAAACAGTGAGCAATTCAATAGCAGCAGTTCAATCATCCATAGCTGCAGATCGATCTCTGAATGAAGTCTTTTGGAGGAGTTAATCACTGCCTAATCTTGCCCTAACGTCGCGGCTGCAACCTCTCCCTATGCTGATCAGAGCAGAGTGACGTGTGGCGCTACGTGACTCCAGCTTAAATAGAGGCTGGGTCACATGGTGCTCTGGCCAATCACAGCCATGCCAATAGTAGGCATGGTTGTGACGGCCTCTTGGGGCAAGTAGTATGACGCTTGTTGATTGGCTGCTTTGCAGCCTTTCAAAAAGTGCCAAGAAAGCGACGAACACCGAACCCGAACCCAGACTTTTACGAAAATGTCCGGGTTCGGGTCCGTGTCACGGACACCCCAAAATTCGGTACAAACCCGAACTATACAGTTCGGGTTCGCTCATCCCTAGTCATTAGTCTGGGGGTTCACATACTTTTTCCACCTGCACTGTGAATGCTTACATGGTGTGTTCAATAAAAACATGGTAACATTTAATTCTTGGTGTGTTATTAGTTTAAGCAGACTGTGATTGTCTATTGTTGTGACTTAGGTGAAGATCAGATCACATTTTATTACCAATTTGTGCAGAAATCCACATCATTCCAAAGGGTTCACATACTTTTTCTTGCAACTGTAAGTATTGCAGTGTATTATATGAGAGTTCAAAGTCCCCTACTTTGGAAAAAATGGTTTTAAATATTGGGGGGGGGAAAAAAATAATCACCAATTATAGCTTGCAAACGAGTTCTTCAACGTACACAACTAAAACATTTATGCAAAATTGTTATCACCACATCAATAATGATCCATACAAAGAACTCAATTTTTTTATTCCGTATCATAAAAAATAAATAAAATAAGACTACGCCCAAATTGATGTTTTTTTGGTAATAAAAAAATAAAATAAAATGCAATAACTACTAAGCACCCTAAAATAGTGAAAACAAGTCGCCCTGCAAAAATATAATTCTTTAAGGCCTCTTTCACACGGGCGTCAAATTTTTGGCCCGGATAAGAGGCGGGTGCGTTGCGGGAAAATGCGCGATTTTTCCGCACGAGTGCAAAACATTGTAATGCGTTTTGCACTCGCGTGAAAAAAATCGCGCATGTTTGGTACCCAAACCCGAACTTCTTCACAGAAGTTCGTGCTTGGGATTGATGTTCTGAAGATTGTATTATTTTCCCTTATAACATGGTTATAAGGGAAAATAATAGCATTCTGACTACAGAATGCATAGTATAATAGTGCTTGAAGGGTTAAAAAAATAAAAAAGTTAACTCACCTTCTCCTCTTGCTCGCGTAGTTCCCGGTCTGTTCTTTGCTAGCTGTGGGCTGAATGACCTGTGGTGATGTCAGATCACATGCTCCAATCACATGGTCCATCACCATGGTGATGGAGCATGTGATCTGACATCACCACAGGTCCTTTAGCCCAAGCCCACAGCTAGCAAAGAACAGACTGGGAACGAACTACGCGAACAAGAGGATAAGGTGAGTTAACTTTTTTTTATTTTTTTAACCCTTCCAGCACTATTATACTATGCATTCTGTAGTCAGAATGCTATTATTTTCCCTTATAACCATGTTATAAGGGAAAATAATACAGTGAATAGACTGTCACCTAGAACCCATGTGTGAAAATCGCACCGCATCCGCACTTGCTTGCGGATGCTTGCGATTTTCACGCAACCCCATTCACTTCTATGGGGCCTGCGTTGCGTGGATTATCGCACCGCAACGCACAAAGAGGAGCATGCTGCGATTTTCACGCAACGCATAAGTGATGCGTGAAAATCACCGCTCATGTGAACAGCCCCATAGAAATGAATGGGTCAGGATTCAGTGCGGGTGCAATGCGTTCAACTCACGCATCGCAGCCGCGCGGAATACTCTCTCGTGTGAAAGGGGCCTTAAAGGGATTCTGTCATCAGAATTTAGGCCTATAACCTAAACATATGGCGAGGTCCCTACTAATACACAGAATCCTAAAGTGACCTTATCAAATGCGCCTGTGGCTCTATAATTATATAAAACAGGTTTATATAACCTGTCACTCACGTCTCACAATGCAGGGTGCCCGGCTGCAGCCATCTCCTTTCGGTGCCCAGTGCCGCCTTCTGAATTGAAATCGCCGCCCTCCTTTTCATTAGATCCGCCTACCTCAGTCATCGCTGCCTCTCTAACGTCCGCTCTCCTCAGCCAGACCTGATGCGCCCGTGCGGACTCCTGGCAGCGGCCTCGTTATGCGAAGTGCGCAGGCGCCGGCCTGCGCACTTCGCATAACGAGGCCGCTGTCAGGAGTCCGCACGGGTGCATCAGGTGATACCTAGTGTGCATGCGCGGGATCTGGCTTATTGCGGACGTTAGAGAGGCGGCGATGACTGAGGTAGGCAGATCTAATGAAAAGGAGGGAGGCAATTTCATTTCAGAAGGCGGCGCTGGGCACCGAAAGGAGATGGCTGCAGCCGGGCACCTTTCACCATGAGACGTCCTCTTGGACACATTTTGAAGTGAGTGACTGGTTATATAAACCTGTTTTATATGATTATAGAGCCACAGGAGTATTTGATAAGGTCACTTTAGGATTCTGTGTATTAGTAGGGACCTCGCCATATGTTTAGGTTATAGGACTAAATTCTGATGACAGAATCCCTTTAACATCGCTCCATTGACAGAAAATAAAAATACTCAGTGTCTTTGAATACAGCAACAAAGTAAAAGCTTTTATTGTGAAAAAGTAAAAAACACATATAAATTGTGTATTTTTGTGATGGTTCTGACCCGCAGAGTTATTATGTCAGTTTTTTCACTCTGTCACCCCAAAAACATAAAAAGAAAGTTATACAATACTTTAGATATACTCCAAAAACAACTCTACCCGCAAAACACCAGACCCCATATGGATGTGCCAATGCAAACATAAAATATGATGGCATGTTATAAAATCACTATGTCCTTAGGGTGATCCCACAAGCCCCATTAAGTACAGTACTAAAAAAGTAATATTGCAGCTACTGACTCCATGGAATACATTGAGTGGGCTTCCTTGGAGTCCTGTCCGTGCACTTGGCAGTTCTTTCAAATGCCAGCTTGCGGGAGCACAGCGGGGGGAATGGGGGTGAGTGTGTACACACAAATTGTTGATCTGGGAGTCAGTGGCAGCAGTATTAGATTATTTTGCACATCAATATTCATTAGTAATAAAATGTGATCCCCTGGCAGGGATCTTTGGTGATGATTCACACTTGGCCATAATATAATATATGTATTTATAATATAAATGACATTATAAATTACACTCAGGGCACCCCATAGCCTTTTCTGTATATATAGTACCAATTTATTTTCCCTACTGAAAGTATATACAGTGGAGCAACAGAACAGGTCACCAGTAAAGTTTGCCTACCTCAGCAAATCCTTGGTATGTATCCATATAAATAGACAATCTGCTATGTTTAGACAGTGTACGGCTCACGCATTTTAGGATGTCTGGAGATAGTTTGAATAACTCTATCCTGTATACCGATAATGTAGATAATATACTGATATTTTGCTTTCAAATTTAAGCATTAGGTGTATCAGTATCACCCACAGAGGTCTTTAAAATAAAAGGAAGATCCAATAATAACATTAAATACCAGACATTTGCTTAGAACAGTTCAATTTATGTAACCAGCATGAAAGAGTTTGTGCAATTTAATGCCATACTCACAAATCTGGAGTCCTCTAATACCATGATAACAGGCCTACTGTGGGTAACTAGTACCAGGATAACAGGCATACTGTGGGTAACTAGTACCATGATAACAGGCCTACTGTGGGTAACTAGTACCAGGATAACAGGCATACTGTGGGTAACTAGTACCAGGTTAACAGGCCTACTGTGGGTAACTAGTACCAGGTTAACAGGCATACTGTGGGTAACTAGTACCAGAATAACAGGCCTACTGTAGGTAACTAGTACCAGGTTAACAGGCATACTGTGGGTAACTAGTACCAGGATAGCATGCCTACTGTGGGTAACTAGTACCAGGTTAACAGGCATACTGTGGGTAACTAGTACCAGGTTAACAGGCATACTGTGGGTAACTAGTACCAGGTTAACAGGCATACTGTGGGTAACTAGTACCAGGTTAACAGGCATACTGTGGGTAACTAGTACCAGAATAACAGGCCTACTGTAGGTAACTAGTACCAGGTTAACAGGCATACTGTGGGTAACTAGTACCAGGATAACAGGCCTACTGTGGGTAACTAGTACCAGGATAACAGGCCTACTGTGGGTAACTAGTACCAGGATAACAGGCATACTGTGGGTAACTAGTACCAGGTTAACAGGCATACTGTGGGTAACTAGTACCAGAATAACAGGCCTACTGTAGGTAACTAGTACCAGGTTAACAGGCCTACTGTGGGTAACTAGTACCAGGATAGCATGCCTACTGTGGGTAACTAGTACCAGGTTAACAGGCATACTGTGGGTAACTAGTACCAGGTTAACAGGCATACTGTGGGTAACTAGTACCAGGTTAACAGGCCTACTGTAGGTAACTAGTACCAGGTTAACAGGCATACTGTGGGTAACTAGTACCAGGTTAACAGGCCTACTGTAGGTACTGCCATGAGTTCAGCCGAACATCTAAGAGAGGGAGAAGATGGAAGGGAGGAGAACACATTAACCCTTTGCTGTGGTATCTACTTTTGCATTATTCCTGTTCTACAACATCACTGCACTATCCTTGTACAATGACATTGTTGTGTATTATACCACCAGGCTGATTATGTGCTTTTTCCGGCGCTGTGATGTCATTGTGTACAAGGTGGCATAATGGTGTTTTCACATTAATAGTACTGTGATAGCACTGTGTGCATTCTGGAGCTGTGGCATCACTTTGTGCATTATCCTTATATTGTGGTATAACTAGCTAGGTGTATTATTCTTGCGATGTGATATCACTGGGTGTATTACTCTTGAACTGTAGCATCACTCTGTGCATTATAATTTGTACTGTGATATCGCTGTTTGTATTATTCTTGTGGCACCACTTTGTGCATTATACTTTGTGCCTTATGTGATATCACTGTTTTCATCTGTATATTTTTCAGTACTGTAAAATCACTAAGTAGTGATACTTGCACCATTAGATCACTATATGAATTATCTGTATGTTACAACATAATTGTATTCTTTATGTACTGTAACTAGAGATGAGCGAATCGAAGTTAACAAAGTGGAATTCTATCCGAATTTCAGGAAAAATTCGATTTGCACCGAATCTGAATTTCCTCACGCTTTGTGGTAACAAATCACATTTTTTCCTAAAATGACTGCTGCACGTGTTAGAACTCTGGGAACGAGAGATCACCCACAATGCCATGCATGAAGCCAATCAGCAGCCAGCAAGCCCTGTGGTGTCACAGCCCTATAAATAGCCTCAGCCATCCTGGATTCAGCCATTTTCCAGTGTACTTAGTGCAGGGAGAGACGTCAGGAGGCGCTAGGGACAGTGGTAGAAAATACTTTTTTTTGCTGTATAGAAGTTCAGGGAAAGGATAGGGAGGAATTATTACACAGTATTGAAGCAGAACAGCGTTCAGCAGGGTAGTTTACAGCCTGGAGAAAAGGAACAATCCTATTACACCTTGCTGCACTGACTGCGATCCAAATTGCCATTATACTGCTCTGTCATTCCAGCAAACCGTTCTTATTATTGGGGTGCAAGTACTGTTTGATACAGCCATTAACAGGGTATATTACAAGGAAATATTTCTACGTCTTATTTGCCTTGTGATGTGCAGTTATATGTTCTAAAGCATTTTTTGGCTTGTATTAGTGGGGAAAAAAGGGCATATTAGCCGTTTTGTGGTGAAGTGAGAAAATTTCAACCCTTTTTGGCGTGTATTAGTGGCACAAAAATATGTATTATTTGCCGGTCAGCGGTGCAGTTGCGGTATGCCAGACCTTGCAGGGGTATTATGTGTGAGGTCACAGTGTGAGCAATAGGTGGGCCGAGGTGAATACAGTTCTGGTTACTCACGGTTATGCCGTCCCTGGGAAGGCTCGCATAAGTGAAAAGGAGAACGGCACAAGAATACTCTGGAGCACACTCTGGTGTAAGGGACACTGGCCAGATGTGGGTTTGAGGTGCCCTTGGTGGTCTGTATTAATGAGCCAGTGGCAAGGTCCCTTGTAATCGTGACGCCAGTACCTTTTGGATGATGGTACAACCATTTACTATAGTGTTAATAGAGGAATTGAGTCTGAGGCAAGCAGGGTGAAACTCAAAATGGCACTTTACTGTAGATGAATTTTGATAACAGTTCATCCAATGCATTAAACAGTCTCAGTACAGAGATCTTACTGCTGCAAGTCCTCTGCTGACAGGTGTAGGTCCATCTCTAAATATGAGATAAGGAGATGGTAGCCTTACTGTTAGTAGAGCTCAGGAATGGTCCTGGTTTTTCTCATTCAGGCTTGTGAAGTAGCCAAAGGCTAAGATATCCTTCACGGTGGAGTCCAAAGGTCCTGAGGCACTCAGAAGAGGTGTCCAATAACCCTTTGTAAGTGTAAATGCATGCTAATACACCTGTTAGCAGGGATGATGCTTAAGGACATATTGCAGCTTAACAACAGGCTATATAAAAGGCATTTAAAGTACAGTACAACAATTTTACAGTACCCACGAGGGTAGTGGGACGCTGCATATCTTGCTAATCCCTTGTCTTGCATAAATGTGATAATTCCTCAAATACTCAGCTGTATACAGTTTAGACATTGGTCACTCTGGAAGAGCGATCTATAGTAGTGGATTGCTTACCTCTAGGAAGAATGCTTGCAGGCCTTAACCCTGGGCTATGGAACCGACAGGGACAGAGTAGAGAGGCTAGGAAGAGGCCTCCCTCCAGATATTCAGCTACATCGCTGTTATTTTCTTGTAGTCTCATGAGAGAACTGCATTCAACCGAACTCTCACTTGGATTTACCTGAGCTCATCTGCACTGGTTTGGATTTACCTCCAACAGGACCTGAACTACACTGCACAGCACACAACTGCACACAACTGCACAGCCTAACTTAGGTCTGAGCTAAGATATACACTCACCTAAAGAATTATTAGGAACACCTGTTCTATTTCTCATTAATGCGATTATCTAGTCAACCAATCACATGGCAGTTGCTTCAATGCATGTAGGGTTGTGGTCCTGGTCAAGACAATCTCCTGAACTCCAAACTGAATGTCAAAATGGGAAAGAAAGGTGGGCTACAACAGCAGAAGACCCCACTGGGTACCACTCATCTCCACTACAAATAGGAAAAAGAGGCTATAATTTGCACAAGCTCACCAAAATTGGACTGTTGAAGACAGATGAGTCTCGATTTCTGTTGAGTCCAAATTTGGCGTAAACAGAATGAGAACATGTATCCATCATGCCTTATTACCACTGTGCAGGCTGGTGGTGATGGTGTAATGATGTGGGGGATGTTTTCTGGGCACACTTTAGGCCCCTTATTGCCAATTGGCCATCGTTTAAATGCCACAGGCTACCTGATCATTGTTTCTGACCATGTCCATCCCTTCATGACCATCATGTACCCATCCTCTGATGGCTACTTCCAGCAGGATAATGCACCATGTCACAAAGCTCGAATAATTTCAAATTGGTTTCTTGAACATGACAATGAGTTCACTGTACTAAAATGGCCCCCACAGTCACCAGATCTCAACCCAATAGAGCATCTTTGTGATGTGGTGGAAAGGGAGCTTCGTGCCTTGGATCTGCATCCCTCAAATCTCCATCACTAACTCAGATGTGAAAGTAGCCTAATACAGCTCCACATACCTCTTCCTTCCAGTGATATCTCCTTTGATGTAGATGTTCTCTGTCCTCATCTTCTCCTTTCAGACCAGGCCATGATGATTTCTTTCAGCCATGTCTTCTCCCTGCAGAGCTTGACAGACATCTTAGTTTTCTACTTTTCCATCATCATCCCACCTTCTGAACACCCCATCCTGCCACCCCTAATACTGTGCCCGCTGTGCTCCCTATACAAGTTACACACAGATAGTTCCCCTTCAATATTGGCACACAGTGTCCTAAAAGATAACTGTACTAAGGAAACAGTGTCCCTGACACTAATAGTGTAAACATAATGTTCCCCAAAAATAATTGTGCTAAGCTGATACCGTGCCAGGGTGCCCTCCACCGTAATACTGCTCCCCAAAGTCCCACCAATACAAATAATTATCTACCAGACAACATGTAGTAGTAATAGTGCCCCTACAGTAATAATTTCCTACTGTGTCCCAGAAGTAATAATGCTCCCATAGTGCTCAAACTAGTATTCATGTTCCTCATAGTCCCTCAACTGTAATAAAGCCCACCATAATGCCCACGGTAGTAATAATTCTCTTTATAATGTGTTATAGTAAAAATAAAAATGCCCTGTTTTGTGGCAGCATAAAAAATACCTCCTCTTAGTTCCCCCTGTAGAGCCAATGTCCTCATAGTACCCTCATAATGTGTGCCAATGCCCCCTACTGTGTGCCCAAAAACCCCTCTTAGTGCCCCCGTTGAGACAAGGTCCCCATAGTGCCCTATAAAATACTCCTATTTTGTGCCCCCCCCCTTATCCCCATGGTGCCTGACAATATGCCAGTATAAAATTCCCCCATATTGTGTGCCAGTATAATTCCCCTATATTATGACCCCAATAGTGCTCCTCTCCCCCCTTCTCCATAGTGCCCCCCATGTGTGCCAGTATATAAGATAGGGTCCCCAGTAGATGCCCGCATAGTGCTCCCCCTTCTCCATAGTGCCCCCATGTGTGCCAGTATATAAGATAGGGTCCCCATAGTGCTCCTCCCTCTCCATTATGCCCCCCTATGTGTGCCAGTATATAAGATAGGGCCCCCATATTGCTCCCCCTCCATAGAGCCCCCCCATGTGTGCCTGTATACAAGATAGGGCCCCCCATAGTGCTCCTCCCCCTCCATAGTGCCCCCCATGTCTGCCAGTATATAAAATAGGCAGGCCCCCCATATGTCAATTGTTCAGATAGGCCCCCATATCTGTTGCTCAGGAGGACCCCCCTCCCATATCAGTTGCTTATTCAAGACCCCATACGTCAATTGCTCAGATAGGTCCCCATATCTATTGCTCAGGAGGACCCCCCATATCATATGAGGAGGTGAACATGACCATTTGTAGAATCTGTGGGCAGAAGATGAAGCGTAGCCAGGGTGCCAATGTTGGCATCACGGCCCTGCGTCAACATATGAAGCGTCACCATAAACTGGCCTGGGGGAACTGTGGCTCCGATGTGGTGGTCCAGCCTGCCACAGCAACCGCTGCTTCACCCAGTGGCATGCACCCGATTTCATCCAGTCAAGGCTCTACTACCTGAGCTGTAGGGAGCTGTCTGTACTTCCCATCATCTGCTGGTCCTGATGCTCCTGCTCCTCCTCCTACTCCTTTTCAGTGATTCCGTCAGCAATCGATCACCGAAGCGATTGCCAAGAGACAACAGTATGCGTGCACTCATCCAACGGCACAGAAGCTGAATGTGCTCCTGGTCAAGTTGCTGGTGCTGCAGTCCCTCCCTTTCCAAGTGGTGGACTCTGCACCTTTCAGAGCACTGTTGGCTTGTGCCGAGCTGAAGTGTAGAGTCCCAAGCCATAATTTCTTTGCCAAAAAGGAGGTACCAGCCCTGCACACGTACATAGAACAGAAAGTGGGCCAGTCCTTGAGCCTGTCGGTGTTTGCACGGCAGTGCCGACATGTGGAGCTGTAACTACGGTCAGGGTCAATACATGTCCTTTACAGCCCACTGGGTGAATGTGGTCCCTGCACAGCCACACCAGCAACTGGGCCAGGTGGCGCCGCTTCCGCCTCCATGTTCTCATGCCGTTGGTCCTGCGACAATGTCCGCCTCTGCCTCCTCATCCTCCACCATGTCCTCAGCCTCCACTGCAGGGACAATTCACAGTGCCCCTCCAGCATACCACATGTACAGGACATGGTGGTGTCACGCCGTTCTGCACCTCGTTTGCCTGGGCAAACGGAGTCACACAGGGGAGGAACTGCTCCGTGTCCTTCATCAAAAAATTGACTCACAATCGGAACCGTGGTGACCAACAACGGAAAGAACGTGGTCTCGGCGCTGCGTAAAGGAGGGCATGGCACACGTGTAAGATCTGGTTGTCAAGTGGTTCATGAAATCTTCCACCCATCTGCAAGACATCCTAAAAATGGCCAGGAAACTTTGCATGCACTTCAGCCACTCGTACACCGCAAAGCACACCCTCCTTGAGCTGCAGCAGCAGAACGGCATCCCCCAACATAGGCAGATATGTGACGTTTCCACCCATTGGAATGCCACCCTCCATATGTTGGACCGACTATACGAACAGAGAAAGGCCATATACGATTTCTTGATGATCCAAGTGGACAGGAGTACTCCCCTGTGTAACTTCGATGTCAGCCAGTGGCATCTCATACATGACACCTGTCATTTGCTCAGGCCCTTTGAGGAGGCCACGTTATTTGTCATTTGCCAGGACTACAGGATGAACAACGTCATTCCACTACGTCATGTCCTGGAACAGATGCTGGTAAATATGGCTGGTTAGGGGACTGGAGATGTGGGGCCTAGATCTCATGGCCACATGAGCCCTGTGAGGGCTGAACTGGAGGAGGAGGACATTGGAGCACAAGCAATGTGTAGAGAAATGGGTGGTTTTTCTACACAGGTGGCAGTAGAGGAGAAGCAGGAGCAGCCAGAGGAGCTACATGGCGATGAGGAAGATGAGGCAGAGGACCCAGACACACTATGGCAGTATGCAGTGGAGATGGGGGCAAGGAGTCCATCCGAGTCAGTTGCACAAATGGCCCGATGCATGCTCACTTGCTTGCGTAGTGACAGCTGAATTGGCACCATTCAGCAGAGGGATGACTTCTGGATCTACACCTTGTTGGACCATCGATACCGATCCAAAATGGGGGCCTTTTTTACACCCGCTGAGAGAAAGGACAAACTGAACTACTATGGAGACATCCTATGTAGTCACTTGGCCCCTGCCTATCTGCGCCATCATCCATCCTCTTGCAGGTCTGACCAGGGGGACCTCTGAGCTCAAGTTCCTCTGCCATGGCTGCTGTGGCAGCGTGGGGGTGGAGGGGTAGGAGCAGTTCCAGCTCCTTCAGCAGCAACTTGAGTCTAGAGTCGCTGATGAGCAGCTTTCTTCACTCGCCTAGTGAAGAAACTACTCACCAGCAGCAGCTAGACCTGGAGCAGGACCTGAACCAGCAGGTGGTGGCATAATTGGACAGCACCCTGCCACTCCACATTAAAGATCCGCTGGACTATTGGGCAGCCAAATTAGATTTGTGGCCGCAACTGGCAGAGTTTGCCCTGGAAAAGCTGTCCTGCCTGGCCAGTAGTGTGGCATCAGAGCAGGTGTTCAGTGCGGCGGGGGCCATAGATATCCCAAGAAGAACTCGCCTGTCCAAAATGTGGAGAGACTGACCTTTGTCAAGATGAATCAGATGTGGATCATCCAGGATTTCCACCCGCCAATGCCTGATGCATCAGACTAGATCATCCATGGTGCCACACCAACACTTTGATAAAAGAGACCGGTTTCTTCTGGCTACCTGCTTCTTTCAGATGCTACCACCCGCCTGATGCCACACATGTGATGCCAAGTGCTCCTTCTTTCACCTTCTTCATGCTGCTGCTACATCCACACTGTCACCTTGTGTCACGCCCGTGACAGGTGGTAGAAGATCTGAAAGACTTGCTGCACGTGAGTGACCTGACAGCTTCTTTTGGTTTAACTTTGTCTATGTGTTGCTGGTATGTCCACACCTCCTTTTCAGGTGTAGATCATGTGACCATTACTACTCCCTACTTAGTCTGGCTTTACCCATCACTCCTTGCTGGGAAGGAACAGGTCATCTGTGGCCAAATCACTGTCTTCAGGGCCTTCTAGGGTGAGACAGGCTTAGGTGCCTGCGGATGAACCCCTACCATCGGGGTCTGTTCATTCTGTTAGCAGTCAGGGCTCAGGTTGGGATTTTATTAGGTGGTGACCTTTCCCCTTTCCATAGTTTGCAGGCCTGGTACCTTCTCCCTCCCTCTCATTTTTGGTGTGGAGTTCCCCTCCCACACTACACCGTGACACCTTGCCTCTCTGTGGTTTCCTGATGCTGCTGCCACTTCTACACTATGTCACCTTGCCTCTCTGTGGACTCCTGATGCTGCTGCCACTTCCACACTATGTCACCTTGCCACTCTGTGGTCTCCTGATGCTGCTGCTGCCACATCCACACTGTCATTGTGCCACCCTGTAGCCTCCTCCCGATGCTGCTGCCGCCACCTCCACACTCTGTCATTGTGCCACTCTGTGGCCTCCTGATGATGCTGCTGCCACCTCAACACCCTGTGGCCTCCTCCTGATGCTGCTGCTGCCACCTCCACACTGTCATTGTGCCACCCAGTGGCATCCTCCTGATACTGTTGCTGCCGACATTTCCATGCTCTGTCATTTTGCCACTGTGTGGCCTCCTGATGCTGCTGCTGCCACCTCCATACTGTCATTGTGCCACTCTGTGGCCTCCTCCTGATGCTGCTGCCACCTCCAGACTCTTTCATTGGGCCACTCTGTGGTCTCGTCATGCTGCTTCCACCTCACCACTATGTCATAGGGCCACTTTGTGGACTTCTCATGCTGTTCCCACCCTCCCCACTTCATGACTGTGCCACTATTTTGCCTTTCGGTCTGGCTGACATCATCATTTATTTTACCCTTCTTCTGATCTGTCAGAAGGAAGGAAAAATGAGACACACAACGGATCCTGTCTATGTAACAGCTGTAAAGCCTGCATGACATGGTCCCTATTTTACATCAGAATTGGCTTATGATTTGGTAGCCAAAAGCAGGAGTCATTCACGTGTCATCTCTGTTTTGGGCTTTAGCAATACTGATGGATTGCTGACCGAGTGAAGGCTGATGCTCCACAGACAGGATACCTTTTTTGGGGGTTATTGTTCTCACGGATGAGAGGAAGGGCAAAATAATCAGTGACGTCAGCAGAAACTTACTGCTGACACCCTCTCCACTCTGTTGGGGGGCTCTACTTGTATAAGCGTTTAATAAAACAGGTTGTGTAGACATCTATGTGGAATCAGCTGCCGACGGTGTAAAAGGAGTGCGCTTCTTCTTGACGCTAACATTGACCTGTAAGGCTGAATTCACACTTGAGTAATTTGGTCAGTTTTGGCCCCGTAACTGCTCAAATAAGTGAAGTGTGCAGTGATTCAAAGAGCGACGCCTGTCATCTGCATGTCATACTGACTAACAGTATTATTCCACTACCCCAGCAGACTCCCTATGCGTGTTACTGCAAGGCACAGTGTTCTACACCACTATAAAGGCTCTCTGCAGCCAGGAAATAGCAGCTTTTAACGCGATTCGCCGCAAATAAATTCGGATCAAACCAAATTGTTTAGAAAAATTCAGCGAACTGGCCGAATCAAATTTCTTGAGAAATTCTCTCATCTCTAAAGCTCCATTCACATGTCCGCATATGTGGCTCGCATCCGTTCCGCAATAGTGCGGAACGGGTGCAAACCCATTCATTCGCTATGGGGAAGGAATGGATGCATTTGCATTTCCGGAGAGAGGCCCTGATCTTCCGGTCCGCAGCTCCACAAGAAAATAGAGCATGTCCTATTCTTGTCCGCAGCTGCCGGCCATGTGTGGCCCGGTGTATTGCGGATTAGCAATTTGCGGATCCGCTATACACCATGGACGTGTGAATGGACCCTTACTGTAACAGCAATATATTAACCCAGCACTGTGACATGACTGCTAGTGATGAGCGGCAGGGGCTATATTCGAATTCGCAATATTTCACGAATATTTTAGCGAATTTGAGATTATTTTCTTGATTGCAAAAAATCGGCAATGTAATATTTGCGTAATGCACGCGAAATACAGGCTTGGGTCACTTTTGCTACATTTTCCAAGCTGCTAGACGTTTCCAAAGATTGGAGAAAATGGTTGGCATGGCAGAACATAAAAAATGGCTTTATATGCAGTTAGAGTGCTCCAATATATTTGCGATTACGCTAATCGGCACTAATGATACGAATATTTTGGTGCAATATGTGAAACTTCACATTTTAGCAGGTCTGCATGTATGTATGGACAGCAGAACCTATCAGACTACCTAACACACTGCACGGCAACAGCTACACTATATCAGGATATAACCTACACTGATTATCCTCCACTATCTATCTGTATTATATATATATAAGCTATCTATCTATCTAATGTAATGAGTGGAAAGCAGAGAGCACAGAAATGACACTGCTGTCTCTCTCAAAACTTTAAAAAACTGTAGAAAATGGCTGCTGAGGAGGTTCTTATATAGTAAGGGGTAGGCAACTTTCCTATTGGTTGCTAGGGATGTTGCTAAGCTCAGACAAAGACATTGAAACTTTCCCATTGGCCGACAAGCATGAAATGAGGTCCTTATATAACAAAAAAAAGCGAATTCTTGAAGTGCCGATATTCACAATTAATATTCGCGATTCGAATATTCGTGCCTATCACTAATGACTGCATGCATAATTTTTGTGCTACAACTTGAATATCCCTTAACTGGGACACTTCCATGTCTATGCTGTAGCCTGTAACATCCTTGTGTGTATTATCCTTGTACTGTGACATCAGTTTGTTCATTACCTTGGGCATTAAGGAGACACATAGCAAAACTAATAATCATAGTAGTCATAGGGTAGTAGGGCTCGATTCCAGGTTTTACTGTGGGGCTTTATGGATTCTTGTAATGTCCCTACTTCTCCTGTTAACCCCAAATGACATCTCCTCTCATGTACTGCACCAGTGTGACAGGTCTCACCCATGTCTACTGCTAGACATTGCCTTACTTATGAAACAAAGCAATAATTATGTGTTACAATGCTTACATTTTAAGGCCCTCCACTAATGCAGGCCTGACAGGTAATAAGACCAGTCACACAGCAGTAGGGCCTTCTGGAATTAGTCACTAAATTCCTGCTGCATTTTGCCTAGAATATGTTCACATGATCTCTAGTAACCAGAGGACGCCTTAATTATAAATGACAATGTTTTCCGGAGTTCCCCCCTACCTGGTTTATGTATTTATATCATGGACTGGGACATAAAGACTGCAGACTTGCTACCTTGGATTTGGCAAATTTTCAGTGTTTTACAGTATCATCAATGTGTATATTAAGAACTCTTATCCACAACCTGCAAAAAAAAATTCCCATTTATGCTGGAAAGTGGCCGGATCACTGCCGAATTCCATTATTGTCAATAGGGATCTGGCAATGCCAGATCCAGTGAATGGCGCCAGGCTGTTCTCTGCCAGAACAGCCTGTCGGAAACGTTCACTGAAGAAGTGAATGCAGCCTAAGTTGACCTACAGTGTAGATTTTAAAAGGGTTATCCCATGAATAACTTAGATATGATATAGTACATGACAGTCTCTTTCTAACAAAGCTAGAACCAACCCTGTACCTCACATGGATCCAGAGATCTCCCCATTCATTGCCCCAATTGCTCTGTTATTTTTATTTAAAGCTGACTTTCTCAGTAGGTGTACCCTTTCTGCTGCAGCTGGTGGCAGTTGAAGGATGGAACTGAGCATGTGCTTCCATCTCAGTGAGCCGGACAAAGAATTTTGAAAAAGAGCAAACAGCGGGTGGCGCTATACAGATAGATTTCACCAAATAACTCAGTGGCTATAATATATTTTTGATGACATGCAATTACAAAAGTATTTAGATCCAGGTGCCCCCCCAATCATGTGCCAGTAACAAGTACCCACATAGATGGCCCCAATAATGTGCCAGTAACAAGTTCCCCCAATCATGTGCCAGTAACAAGTGCCCCCATAGATGCCCCCAAACATGTGCCAATAACAAGTGCCCCCATAGATACCCCCCAATCATGTGCCAGTAACAAGAAACCCCATGGATGCCCCCCAATCATGTGCCAGTAACAGGTGCCCCCATAGTGCTGAGGACGGCAATACAGATGACTATGGAGATGAGCACTTCCACATTGGAAGCGCTCATTTTCCTGTGCCTTGCCGCCGCACCCCACTTGTCATCAAGGCCGCGCCGCCTGGGGCCATCGCCTCACTTTGCCTAATTGGCGTTGCGGCACTTCTAGAGCCCCCCCCCCCCCCCCGTGAATTTTGCGCCTGGGGCAACGCCCCCCCCCACGCTACGCCCCTGGCCAGCGGGGCTCAAGAGGCAGCTTCCTTGGTTCCCCCAGGAGCAACTGGGCCCGGGGCAGCTGCCCCTTTTGCCCCACATTAAAGACGGCCCTGATAGGGATTTAAGGGTAAAGACCAGGGTGCCACTTAGATAACACCCATAGATGGAAGGTTACATCCAAAGAACTATGTTTCACTGAACACTACTAGTGAGTAGTCTATTCATACACAAGCCATACATGTATTCTCTTGTTGAACCGCTGTGTCTTCTAGACACCTCAACCTCAGGGCATATTAAATATATAATAGACCATGTTATTCATCTTTTACCTCCAAGCTATAGAGCTATTATCTAAGTGCAGACACTGCCGTTCCCTGTTAAACAAGTGCGAGGCATCTCCCGTGTGTACTTCTCTCTGTGGCCTAAGGATGTTCATGTATCTTGTAACTTGTGATCTGGGAGCTATCACATTACACATACAAATGTTCCCACCCCAGACATGAGGCACCAACTATGAATGCTGCAATCTGTCAGGAAATCTGCTGGCCCTCCAGGAACTATGTTCCTGCTCAGAGTAACTGTAGTACTGTGCTGTTGGTATTACAATGCTAGGGAGAGGGCTTGTTTCATAACCCCCTTTGTCAGCCAAAATACCTGCCGGGTAAAAGCCATGTATATTGCGTACATGCTGTCCCTTACAATGACCGTTTCCTTTACCATCTTGTGTGCAGCCTTTGTCTTTTATATATAGGTGCACTATCCCATCTACACACTGACATAATATAGTTGGCTATTAAGATACTGCACACATATCAACTCCCTAAGGCTACTTTCACATTTGCGTTCGGGGCTCCGCTTGTGAGTTCCGTTTGAAGGCTCTCACAAGCAGCCCCGAACGGATCCGTACTGCTCCAATTCATTCTGAGTGGATTCGGATCCACTCAGAATGCATCAGTATGGCTCCGCTTGGCCTCCGTTCCGCTCAGCAGGCGGACACCCGAAAGCAGCTTGCAGCGTTTGGGTGTCCGCCTGGCCACGCGAGCCAAACGGATCCGTCCAGACTTACAATGTAAGTCAATGGGGACGGATCCGTTTGAAGTTGACACAATATGGTGCAATTTCAAACTGATCCGTCCCACATTGACTTTCAATGTAAAGTCTGACGGATTAGACTTAGAATTTTTTCTCAAATATAATGCAGACGGATCCGTTCTGAACGGATCCCATCGTTTGCATTATAGGAGCGGATCCGTCTGTGCAGACACCAGACGGATACGCTCCGAACGCAAGTGTGAAAGTAGCCTAATACTGTGTATTAGGTGAGCCAATTTCTAATGTCATTTACCAAAATACCATATACAGTGATGTATGCTCCTTACAAGCATATAGGACTAAATACTGCTAAATAGTGTCCAGATGAAAGCCCCAATCTCAGTGAGGCAAGTATACTAACCAGTGGCCTGTTGAGTCAATGGCCCTCAAGTTGGCAGCAACTGCTTTCTCTGACTGTTCTTGGGTTACTTCATTTCTGCGCATGTTCAGCTTTCTAGCAGAAGCCTGAAGGTTTTGTGCCAATATTGACTGGTATTTGGAACTGTTCATAATTCCCTCTAGCTTAACTAAGGCCCCAGTTCCAGCTGAAGAAAAACAGTCCCAAAGCATGATGCTGCCATCACCATGCTTCACTGTGGGCATGGTGTTCTTTTGGTGATGTGCAGTGTTGTTTTTGCGCCAAACATATCTTTTGGAATTATGGCCAAAAAGGTCAACCTTGCTTTCATCAGACCATAACACCTTTTCCCACTTGCTTTTGGGAGACTTCAGATGTGTTTTTGCAAAATGTAGCCTGGCTTGGATGTTTTTCTTTGTAAGAAAAGGCTTTCGTCTTGCCACTCTACCCCATAGCCCAGACATATGAAAAATACGGGAGATTGTTGTCACATGTACCACACAGCCAGTACTTGCCAGATATTCCTGCAGCTCCTTTAATGTTGCTGTAGGCCTCTTGGTAGCCTCCCAGACCAGTTTTCTTCTCGTCTTTTCTTTAAATTTTGGAAGGACGTCCAGTTCTTGGTAATGTCACTGTTGTACCATATTTTCTCCACTTGATGATGACTTTCTTCACTGTGTTCCATGGTGTAACAGATCTCCTAGCACCCCGACCGGGTACCTCCGTTGATGGATGCACCCAGTGCTTCCCGAGGACTCCAAGGACTCCGCTCTACACCAAAACCACCACAGGAGCCAGGAACAGCTCTTTCAAGAGCTAGTAGTTATAGCCAGGGGAGTATAGCAAATCTTCAGCGTATAGCAATCCCCACACATATGAGACAAGGCTCTATGTTGAATGTAAAACAGGAACTCTTTAATGGGTTATTTTTCAGCCTTTTATGCAGGTCTCCTAGCAAGGGACACTCCCCCTGGGGCCCTTGTAGAAGACTGTGACATTTTATATTTTAGCCAATCACATGCATTTACAGTATTGAAACCTTCCCAGCAATTGTACACAAAACCCACTTCCCTCTGTCTGTAACGCAATTAACAAAATACAATGAGCATTGTCTTTGACGCAATTAACTAACATACTGGCATTGTCTGAGACGCAATCAAAAAATACAATTACCAAACATAATGGGCTAACTTAATCACTCACAGACAGAAAACACACATTTTTCCCAACACACAGAAAACACCTCAAAACCCCACACATCCCCATAATGTATACATCCATGTATAGCTCTGATCTGGGTGAACAACATATCCAAAAATCACCCAGATCCGGATAGGGGTTCCCGAATTCCATGGAAGTCACATTTGGTCGGCCGCAAGCATGGCTTTCCTGCCCAAAACAGTTCCACAGATTTAAGCTGTGCGGTCGGTATGTCTTCTCCTTCAAAGTTAGTATGGGCCATAATCCTGGGCAAGAGGCTGGCAACCAGGCCCCTCCAAAACCCAGTGGCGAGGTTGGTTTCGCCACACATCTCCCCCTCCCAGGGAAGACTAACCAGATACCTGACCTCACGCCGGTTGGTACCTGAGTTAGTCTGGCAGTCCACCCACAACCAAATACTGGACCTTTTGAATTTTAGGGCCTGGCTCTGTTCTGTACGTCCCCAGCTGTTGAGTAGGCATCTGCTACTCCTTGCTTTATTTGTGTTCTCTAGCTTGGAGCTGTAGGTACTTGATGGGCAGAGGCCGACTGCGCTGATGCCAGCTCTTCCGCTGGGGTAGCCTGTGGGAAGTCCGGCTCTGGAGAAGAGGAAAGGGGAGGGCAGAGGCCGACTGAGCTCTGCCCAGATGCCAGCTCTTCTGCTGGGATGGAGTCAGGGAATCCTGCCCCCAAGACCTTGTTGCGGATCAGCTGTGGAGAGGAGGGATCGCTTACCTCCTCCTCCTGGCATTCCTGCGGGGTTGGTGGGGGATCCGTATCGGCCGTCCAGCATCCCGGTAGGCCTGGTGCAAAGACTGTGGTCCCATCTGCCTCATCCGAGTTAGGGGTGCTGTCCCCCTGTGGTTGTGGAGAGAGACCGATTGTCTCCTCTCCCTTCAAGGTACACTGCCGCTGGGGAATGGAGACGATGCTCTCCTCTCCCTGCAAAACATACTGCCACTGGGGAGCAGGACCAACTGTCCCTTCTCCCTGAAACTCCGGCTGCTGTTGGGGATCTGGGCCGACTGCCCAGCATCCCTTTAGGGCCGGTGGAGAGATCTCGGTCCCATCTCCACCTGCCATATGGATTTCCCCCCCAGGACCAGTCTATGAGGTCCCCTACCTCTGTAGCTGGTACTGAAGCAGGGGATACTTCAGTCGGGTCTTCCCAGCTGTAGGGTTGTAGGTCTGGGATGGCCACCCAGCTCTCTGGCAGTGTATCTTGGGACCGAATTGAGCTGAAGAAGTATTGGTAGTCCTGCTCCAGCTCCCACTCCTTTGTCACTAGAGATGCCAGGTCTTGTCTCACCTTTCTCGCTGTAGCCCAATCATGCATAGCCTCCCTGTAGTCATAGATATCCCAGAACCGGGACTCTCCAGCATCTCCGAATTCTGGTTCTGCAAAGGCCTCAAACAGGCCAGGGCCATCATAATCCTCACCCTCGGGTCTGTCGTGCTCAGCCATCCAGGGGGAGTGCCGAATCACATACCACCAGAGTGCCTGGTAGGCGTTGTCTAGCCAAAGCTCCTTCCATACCAGGCTCTCCAGTTCTGTCACCCACTCATCCAGGGGCTTCTCTCCCAAAAGGGGCATTCGCAGGGTCACTCGCATGCGCAACTGCTGCTCCTCACAGGGGAGACACTCGCCCCTCTGACGCTGTACATCTTCCAGGGCCTCGTGCCAGACGCCTTTCCGGACTGCATCCCTCCAGTCCGGGTCATCCTCCTCCTTGTAGTAGAACGCTGTTCGAAGGCTAGCCGATTCCATCCTGCTGTAGCCAGGGGCGCTGTACGGATACTAGCGTTGCCCTCAATTTTGTAAATCCACGAACGGTGTCTCCGAGCTGCTTCTCCTCTTACTAGGACGCCTCTCTCAGGCTATGAGCTGCGATTGGCCAGCGCTACAGCATGGGAGAAGGAGATGCCGGCAGGTTCCACTGGGTGGAGCCTAACATATGAAGATACCGGAGGCTATACCGGGAGAACGGAGCGGCGCCCAGGTATAACAGTAAGTGCAGGGAGATCCCTGGGTGCCGCTCTCCATGTCTGTATAGTTAGTTTAGATTTTTTATTCTAGTGAAAGGTCCTCTTTAATCACTCACAGACAGAAAAAACACATTTTTCCCAACACACAGAAAACACCTCAAAACCCAACACATCCCCATAATGTATACATCCATGGATAGCTCTGATCTGGGTGACCAACATATCCAAAAATCACCCAGATCCGGGCAGGGGTTCCCGAATTCCATGGAAGTCACATTTGGCTTGCCACAAGCATGGCTTTCCTGCCCAAAACAGTTCCACAGATTTAAAGGGACTCTGTCACCAGTTTCTAACCCCCCCTTTTAAAACTATTGTTCTCTCCATGGTGCCCTTGTGATTACAAAGCTGTTGTTATAAGATAAATCCGCCGTCTAGTTTTGATAAAAATAGCTTTTATCTAACCTGTAAATCTTCTGCATAAGGTACCCAGGACGTTTCTGAAGGTCTGAATCTGCCGCTCGCCGCCGCCGCCGTTGGTGCCCAGCTCCTCCCCTGATCCTTTCAGCGCCACCTGAATGTAAAGAAATCCGCCTCCGGCTCTCCTCAGTGCCCCCTCCTCCTTTTCAAAGATCCCGCGCGTGCGCACAGGCCTGTGCCTGATGCGCCCGTGCGGACTTTTAGATTCTGCCTCGTTGAGCGAAGTGCGCAACGAGGCAGAATCTAAAAGTCTGCACGGGCGCATCAGGCACAGGCCTGTGCGCACGCGCGGGATCTTTGAAAAGGAGGAGGGGGCACTGAGGAGAGCCTGAGGCGGATTTCTTTACATTCAGGCGGCGCTGAAAGGATCAGGGGAGGAGCTGGGCACCAACGGCGGCGAGCGGCAGATTCAGACCTTCAGAAACGCCCTGGGCACCTTATCCAGAAGATTGACAGGTTAGATAAAAGCTATTTTTATCAAAACTAGACGGCGGATTTATCTTATAACAACAGCTTTGTAATCACAAGGGCACCATGGAGAGAACAATAGTTTTAAAAGGGGGGGGGGTTAGAAACTGGTGACAGAGTCCCTTTAAGCTGTGCGGCCGGTCTGTCTTCTCCTTCAAAGTTAGTATGGGCCATAATCCTGGGGCAAGAGGCTGGCAACCAGCCCCCTCCAAAACCCAGTGGCGAGGTTGGTTTCGCCACACATGGTATATCTAATGCCTTGGAAACTCTTTTGTACCCTTCTCCTGACTGATACCTTTTAACAATGAGATCCCTCTGATGCTTTGGAAGCTCTCTGTGGACCATGGCCTTTGCTGTGGGATGCAACTGAGAAAATTTCAGGAAAGACCAACTACAGCAGCTGAACATTATTTGGGGATAATCAGAGGCACTTTAAATGATGGCAGGCGTATGCTGACTCCTATTTAACATGATTTTGAATGTGATTGCTTTAGGCCTCATGCACACAACCGTGGTGTGTTTTGCGGTCCGCAAATCGCGGATCCGCAAAACACCGACAGCCTTTGATATAAATGCCTATTCTTGTCCGCAAAGCACTGTTACAATGTATCCGCAAAAAAAAAATGTATTGCATACGGATGTCATCCGTTTTTTTTCCGGATTAGCAATTTTCAGACCGCAAAACACATATGGTCGTGTGCATGTAACCTAAGTCCTCATGCACACGACTGTTGTTTTGGTCCGCATCTGAGCCGCAGTTTTTGCGGCTTGGATGCAGACCCATTTACTTCAACGGGGCTGCAAAAGATGCGGACCACACTCCATGTGCGGTCCCCAACCGTTGCTCCGTTCCGTGGTCCGCAAAAAAAATATAGCCTGTCATATTCTTGTCCGTTTTGCGGACAAGAATAGGCAGTTATATTAATGGCTGTCCGTGCCATTCTGCAAATTGCGGAACTCGCACGGACGCCATCCGTGTTTTACGGATACGCAATTTGCGCAAAACACACAACAATCGTGTGCATGTAGCCTAAAGATTACATTTTATACTGGTGAAGATGCTCTGTGATTTTTTGAATAATAACAACACTATTGCACGAACTTGGACTTCTCATGTCCGTAATGATCAGAACTGTGATTTTTTTATTTTATTTTAGAAATAAGATGTTTTAATATATTGTCGGGGTTCGTTGGTAGGCAGGGTGAGCGGATGCAGTACAAAGGCACAAAACAGTTCATAACTAGGGATGAGCGAACTCGAACTGTATAGTTCGGGTTCGTACCGAATTTTGGGGTGTCCGTGACACGGACCCGAACCCGGACATTTTCGTAAAAGTCCGGGTTCGGGGTCGGTGTTCGTCGCTTTCTTGGCGCTTTTTGAAAGGCTGCAAAGCAGCCAATCAACAAGCGTCATACTACTTGCCCCAAGAGGCCATCACAGCCATGCCTACTATTGGCATGGCTGTGATTGGCCAGAGCACCATGTGACCCAGCCTCTATTTAAGCTGGAGTCACATAGCGCCGCCCGTCACTCTGCTCTGATTAGCGTAGGGAGAGGTTGCGGCTGCGACAGTAGGGCGAGATTAGGCAGATTAACTCCTCCAAAAGACTCCATCCAGTGATCGGTCTGCAGTTGTGGATCATTGAGCTGCTGATACTCAATTGCTCACTGTTTTTAGGCTGCCCAGAGCGTTTGTCAGTCACTTTTTTCTGGGGTGATCGGCGGCCATTTTGTGTCTTGTGGTGCGCCAGCACAAGCTGCGACCAAGTGCATTTAACCCTCAATGGTGTGGTTGTTTTTTGGCTAAAGCCTACATCAGGGTGAAGCTGTCACACCAAGTGCATTTAACCAGCAATAGTCTGTTTATTTTTTGGCCATATACTACATCAGGGGCAAGCTGCGCCTGTCACCAAGTGCATTTAACCCTCAATGGTGTGGTTGTTTTTGGGCTAAATCCTAAATCAGGGTGAAGCTGTCACACCAAGTGCATTTAACCAGCAATAGTCTGTTTATTTTTTGGCCATATACTACATCAGGGGCAAGCTGCGCCCGTCACCAAGTGCATTTAACCCTCAATGGTGTGGTTGTTTTTTGGCTAAAGCCTACATCAGGGTGAAGCTGTCACACCAAGTGCATTTAACCAGCAATAGTCTGTTTATTTTTTGGCCATATACTACATCAGGGGCAAGCTGCGCCTGTCACCAAGTGCATTTAACCCTCAGTAGTGTGGTTGGTCAAGCTGTCACACCAAGTGCATTTAACCAGCAATAGTCTGTTTATTTTTTGGCCATATACTACATCAGGGGCAAGCTGCGCCTGTCACCAAGTGCATTTAACCCTCAGTAGTGTGGTTGGTCAAGCTGTCACACCAAGTGCATTTAACCATCAATAGTGTGGTTATTTTTTGGCCATATCCCAGTCTAATTCTGTCAGTAAACGTATACCTGTCACCCAGCGCCTAAATACTAGGCCTCAAGTTTATATCCAGCTAAATCTGTCGTTACTGGTGTGGCTGGTCAAGTTATTTAGTGTCCGTCAAAGCACATTTTTTGTTCTGGGTTGATATACAATTCCCAATTTAGCAATTTCATAATTTAGTGGTTTCTGCTGTATCAGAGCTATTTGAAATCTATCCCTAAAAGGGTATATCATATTCAAGGTGCACATAGGGTCATTCTGAATAACTTCACACACCCGCTACTGTGCATTTCCAAGTCTAATTCTGTCAGTAAACCTATACCTGTCACCCAGCGCCTAAATACTAGGCCTCAAATTTATATCCTGCTAAATCTGTCGTTACTGCTGTACTGTTGTGGCTGGGCAAGTTATTTAGTGTCCATCAAAGCACAGTTTTTGTTCTGGGTTGAAATACAATTCCCAATTTAGCAATTTCCTAATTTAGTGGTTTCTGCTGTATCAGAGCTATTTGAAATCTATCCCTAAAAGAGTATATAATATTCAAGGTGCACATAGGGTCATTCTGAATAACTTCACACACACGCTACAGTGCATTTCCAAGTCTAATTCTGTCAGTAAATCTATACCTGTCACCCAGCGCCTAAATACTAGGCCTCAAATTTATATCCAGCTAAATCTGTCGTTACTGCTGTACTGTTGTGGCTGGTCAAGTTATTTAGTGTCCGTCAAAGCACATTTTTTGTTCTGGGTTGAAATACAATTCCCAAATTAGCAATTTCCTCATTTAGTGGTTTCTGCTGTATCAGAGCTATTTGAAATCTATCCCTAAAAGGGTATATAATATTCAAGGTGCACATAGGGTCATTCTGAATAACTTCACACACACGCTACAGTGCATTTCCAAGTCTAATTCTGTCAGTAAACGTATACCTGTCACCCAGCGCCTAAATACTAGGCCTCAAATTTATATCCTGCTAAATCTGTCGTTACTGCTGTACTGTTGTGGCTGGGCTAGTTATTTAATGTCCGTCAAAGCACAGTTTTTGTTCTGGGTTGAAATACAATTCCCAATTTAGCAATTTCCTAATTTAGTGGTTTCTGCTGTATCAGAGCTATTTGAAATCTATCCCTAAAAGGGTATACAATATTCAAGGTGCACATAGGGTCATTCTGAATAACTTCACACACACGCGTCTGTGCATTTCCAAGTCTAATTCTGTCAGTAAATCTATACCTGTCACCCAGCGCCTAAATACTAGGCCTCAAATTTATATCCAGCTAAATCTGTTGGTAGTGCTGTACTGTTGTGGCTGGTCAAGTTATTTAGTGTCCGTCAAAGCACATTTTTTGTTCTGGGTTGATATGCAATTCCCAATTTAGCAATTTTCTCATTTAGTGGTTTCTGCTGTATCAGAGCTATTTGAAATCTATCCCTAAAAGAGTATATAATATTCAAGGTGCACATAGGGTCATTCTGAATAACTTCACACACACGCTACAGTGCATTTCCAAGTCTAATTCTGTCAGTAAATCTATACCTGTCACCCAGCGCCTAAATACTAGGCCTCAAATTTATATCCAGCTAAATCTGTCGTTACTGCTGTACTGTTGTGGCTGGTCAAGTTATTTAGTGTCCGTCAAAGCACATTTTTTGTTCTGGGTTGAAATACAATTCCCAAATTAGCAATTTCCTCATTTAGTGGTTTCTGCTGTATCAGAGCTATTTGAAATCTATCCCTAAAAGGGTATATAATATTCAAGGTGCACATAGGGTCATTCTGAATAACTTCACACACACGCTACAGTGCATTTCCAAGTCTAATTCTGTCAGTAAACGTATACCTGTCACCCAGCGCCTAAATACTAGGCCTCAAATTTATATCCTGCTAAATCTGTCGTTACTGCTGTACTGTTGTGGCTGGGCTAGTTATTTAATGTCCGTCAAAGCACAGTTTTTGTTCTGGGTTGAAATACAATTCCCAATTTAGCAATTTCCTAATTTAGTGGTTTCTGCTGTATCAGAGCTATTTGAAATCTATCCCTAAAAGGGTATACAATATTCAAGGTGCACATAGGGTCATTCTGAATAACTTCACACACACGCGTCTGTGCATTTCCAAGTCTAATTCTGTCAGTAAATCTATACCTGTCACCCAGCGCCTAAATACTAGGCCTCAAATTTATATCCAGCTAAATCTGTTGGTACTGCTGTACTGTTGTGGCTGGTCAAGTTATTTAGTGTCCGTCAAAGCACATTTTTTGTTCTGGGTTGATATGCAATTCCCAATTTAGCAATTTTCTCATTTAGTGGTTTCTGCTGTATCAGAGCTATTTGAAATCTATCCCTAAAAGGGTATATAATATTCAAGGTGCACATAGGGTCATTCTGAATAACTTCACACACACGCTACTGTGCATTTCCAAGTCTAATTCTGTCAGTAAACCTAAACCTGTCACTCAGCGCCTAAATAATAGGCCTCAAATTTATAGTCAGCTAAATCTGTGGTTACTGCTGTGCCTATATTAGTGTAATACGGTACCTAAATAGATAGCCAGATAGTGTTAGTTGTCTTTAAAAAAAGGCCTGAATTTGAATTCAATACATTGGGTCAAATAATATTTTTGTTGTTGTGGTGAACGATAACAATGAGGAAAACATCTAGTAAAGGACGCGGACATGGTCGTGGTGGTGTTAGTGGACCCTCTGGTGCTGGGAGAGGATGTGGCCGTTCTGCCACAGCCACACGTCCTAGTGTACCAACTACCTCAGGTCCCAGTAGCCGCCATAATTTACAGCGATATTTGGTGGGGCCCAATGCCGTTCTAAGGATGGTAAGGCCTGAGCAGGTACAGGCATTAGTCAATTGGGTGGCCGACAGTGGATCCAGCACGTTCACATTATCTCCCACCCAGTCTTCTGCAGAAAGCGCACAGATGGCGCCTGAAAACCAAGCCCATAAGTCTGTCACATCACCCCCATGCATACCAGGGAAACTGTCTGAGCCTCAAGTTATGCAGCAGTCTCTTATGCTGTTTGAAGACTCCGCTGACAGGGTTTCCCAAGGGCATCCACCCAGCCCTTCCCCAGCGGTGGAAGACATAGAATGCACTGACGCACAACCACTTATGTTTCCTGATTATGAGAACATGGGAATACCACCTCAGCATGTCTCTGATGATGACGAAAACACAGGTGCCAACTGCTGCGTCTTTCTGCAGTGTGCAGACTGAACAGGAGGTCAGGGATCAAGACTGGGTGGAAGACGATGCAGGGGACGATGAGGTCCTAGACCCCACATGGAATGAAGGTCGTGCCACTGACTTTCACAGTTCGGAGGAAGAGGCAGTGGTGAGACCGAGCCAACAGCGTAGCAAAAGAGGGAGCAGTGGGCAAAAGCAGAACACCCGCCACCAAGAGACTCCCCCTGCTACTGACCGCCGCCATCTGGGACCGAGCACCCCAAAGGCAGCTTCAAGGAGTTCCCTGGCATGGCACTTCTTCAAACAATGTGCTGACGACAAGACCCGAGTGGTTTGCACGCTGTGCCATCAGAGCCTGAAGCGAGGCATTAACGTTCTGAACCTTAGCACAACCTGCATGACCAGGCACCCGCATGCAAAGCATGAACTGCAGTGGAGTAAACACCTTAAAAACAAGGAAGTCACTCAGGCTCCCCCTGCTACCTCTTCTGCTGCTGCCGCCTCGGCCTCTTCTGCTGCTGCCGCCTCGGCCACTTCTGCTGCTGCCGCCTCGGCCTCTTCCTCCGCCTCTGGAGGAACGTTGGCACCTGCCGCCCAGCAAACAGGGGATGTACCACCAACACCACCACCACCTCCGTCACCAAGCATCTCAACCATGTCACACGGCAGCGTTCAGCTCTCCATCTCACAAACATTTGAGAGAAAGCGTAAATTCCCACCTAGCCACCCTCGATCCCTGGCCCTGAATGCCAGCATTTCTAAACTACTGGCCTATGAAATGCTGTCACTTAGGCTGGTGGACACAGACAGCTTCAAACAGCTCATGTCGCTTGCTGTCCCACAGTATGTTGTTCCTAGCCGGCACTACTTCTCCAAGAGAGCCGTGCCTTCCCTGCACAACCAAGTATCCGATAAAATCAAGTGTGCACTGCGCAACGCCATCTGTGGCAAGGTCCACCTAACCACAGATACGTGGACCAGTAAGCACGACCAGGGACGCTATATCTCCCTAACTGCACACTGGGTAAATGTAGTGGCAGCTGGGCCCCAGGCGGAGAGCTGTTTGGCGCACGTCCTTCCGCCGCCAAGGATCGCAGGGCAACATTCTTTGCCTCCTGTTGCCACTTCCTCCTTCTCTGCTTCCTCCTCCTCTTCTTCCACCTGCTCATCCAGTCAGCCACACACCTTCACCACCAACTTCAGCACAGCCCGGGGTAAACGTCAGCAGGCCATTCTGAAACTCATATGTTTGGGGGACAGGCCCCACACCGCACAGGAGTTGTGGCGGGGTATAGAACAACAGACCGACGAGTGGTTGCTGCCGGTGAGCCTCAAGCCCGGCCTGGTGGTGTGTGATAATGGGCGAAATCTCGTTGCAGCTCTGGGACTAGCCGGTTTGACGCACATCCCTTGCTTGGCGCATGTGCTGAATTTGGTGGTGCAGAAGTTCATTCACAACTACCCCGACATGTCAGAGCTGCTGCATAAAGTGCGGGCCGTCTGTTCGCGCTTCCGGCGTTCACATCCTGCCGCTGCTCGCCTGTCTGCGCTACAGCGTAACTTCGGCCTTCCCGCTCACCGCCTCATATGCGACGTGCCCACCAGGTGGAACTCCACCTTGCACATGCTGGACAGACTGTGCGAGCAGCAGCAGGCCATAGTGGAGTTTCAGCTGCAGCACGCACGGGTCAGTCGCACTACGGAACAGCACCACTTCACCACCAATGACTGGGCCTCCATGCGAGACCTGTGTGCCCTGTTGCGCTGTTTCGAGTACTCCACCAACATGGCCAGTGGCGATGACGCCGTTATCAGCGTTACAATACCACTTCTATGTCTCCTTGAGAAAACACTTAGGGCGATGATGGAAGAGGAGGTGGCCCAGGAGGAGGAGGAGGAGGAAGAGGGGTCATTTTTAGCACTTTCAGGCCAGTCTCTTCGAAGTGACTCAGAGGGAGGTTTTTTGCAACAGCAGAGGCCAGGTACAAATGTGGCCAGCCAGGGCCCACTACTGGAGGACGAGGAGGACGAGGATGAGGAGGAGGTAGAGGAGGATGAGGATGAAGCATGGTCACAGCGGGGTGGCACCCAACGCAGCTCGGGCCCATCACTGGTGCGTGGCTGGGGGGAAAGGCAGGACGATGACGATACGCCTTCCACAGAGGACAGCTTGTCCTTACCCCTGGGCAGCCTGGCACACATGAGCGACTACATGCTGCAGTGCCTGCGCAACGACAGCAGAGTTGCCCACATTTTAACGTGTGCGGACTACTGGGTTGCCACCCTGCTGGATCCACTTTACAAAGACAATGTGCCCATCTTACTTCCTGCATTGGAGCGTGATAGGAAGATGCGCGAGTACAAGCGCACGTTGGTAGACGCGCTACTGAGAGCATACCCAAATGTCACAGGGGAACAAGTGGAAGCCCAAGGCCAAGGCAGAGGAGGAGCAAGAGGTCGCCAAGGCAGCTGTGTCACGGCCAGCTCCTCTGAGGGCAGGGTTAGCATGGCAGAGATGTGGAAAAGTTTTGTCAACACGCCACAGCTAACTGCACCACCACCTGATACGCAACGTGTTAGCAGGAGGCAACATTTCACTAACATGGTGGAACAGTACGTGTGCACACCCCTCCACGTACTGACTGATGGTTCGGCCCCATTCAACTTCTGGGTCTCTAAATTGTCCACGTGGCCAGAGCTAGCCTTTTATGCCTTGGAGGTGCTGGCCTGCCCGGCGGCCAGCGTTTTGTCTGAACGTGTATTCAGCACGGCAGGGGGCGTCATTACAGACAAACGCAGCCGCCTGTCTACAGCCAATGTGGACAAGCTGACGTTCATAAAAATGAACCAGGCATGGATCCCACAGGACCTGTCCGTCCCTTGTCCAGATTAGACATTAACTACCTCCCCTTAACCATATATTATTGTACTCCAGGGCACTTCCTCATTCAATCCTATTTTTATTTTCATTTTACCATTATATTGCGAGGCTACCCAAAGTTGAATGAACCTCTCCTCTGCCTGTGTGCTAGGCCTAAATATATGCCAATGGACTGTTGCAGTGGTGGCTGACGTGAAGCCTGATTCTCTGCTATGACATGCAGACTGTTTCTCTGCTGACATGAAGCCTGATTGTCTGTTACGGGACCTCTCTCCTCTGTCTGGGTGCTGGGCCTAAATATATGACAATGGACTGTTGCAGTGGTCGCTGACGTGAAGCCTCATTCTCTGCTATGACATGCAGACTAATTCTCTGCTGACATGAAGCCAGATCCTATGTTACGGGACCTCTCTCCTCTGCCTGGGTGCTGGGCCTAAATATATGACAATGAACTGTTGCAGTGGTGGCTGACGTGAAGCCTGATTTTCTGCTATGACATGCAGGGCCGTCTTTACCAAGGGGCAAAAGGGGCAGCTGCCCTGGGCCCAGTTGCTCCTGAGGGGCCCAAGGCAGCTGCCTCTTGAGCCCTGCTAGCTACTGCCCCGGGTGTCAGGCTGTCGGCTACACAGGCATCATGATCGTACTGTGTTAATGATCTTAATTCTAGGACCTTAATGAGTTTTGCTCTAGGACCTTAATGACATCATTACCATGTGACCAGTAACCTAGCAATTACTGGTCACATGGCTATGAGGTCATCACAGGTCCTACAGAAGTTAACTGTGGAGCTTTTTTGTGTAAAGATTACATCAGAAAAAGGTGACAGGGGCTGTTATGTTAATATACTGTAAACTACTGTATAGTGGGGTGCTGTATACTGTGTGGTGGGCTGTATACTGTGTGGTGGGCTGTATATTGTGTGGTGGGCTGTATATTGTGTGGTGGGCTATATATTGTGTAATGGGCTGTATACTGTGTGAAGGGGTGGCCTGTATACTGTGTGGGGGCCTGTATACTGTGTGGTGGGCTGTATACTGTGGGGGGCCTGTATAGTGTGGGGGGGCCTGTATAGTGGGGGGGAGTGCTATACTGCTGTACTGTATAGTGTGGGGGGCTGTATCGTGTATAGTTTGGGGTGCTGTATACAGTGAGGTGTTGTATACCGTGAGGTGCTGTATACTGTGGGCTGCTATACTGCTCTACTATATACTGTGGGGGTACTGTATAGTGTGGGGTGCTAAACTGCATACTGTGTGGTGCTGTATACTATAGGGTGCTATACTGCATACTGTGGGGTGCTGGGGTGCACTGTAACACTAGGGTGAGCCGAGCCCCAGTCTCCTTCCTGCAGAGCGGTGCCCACTTCCAGCCTGAGCCCAGCTGCCCAGAGCACTGATCCTGAGCCGCTGGAGTCTTCAGAACTGGAAGTATTTACAGTCATTCACTGGACTCTACCAGATGTGTGGATTTTTTGTGTGTGTGTGTTGTGGTGGAGGGCGTGATTGCCTGCTAAGGTGTGGAAAGGCGGGATCCAGGGGGCCCAAGTAAATTTTTGCCCAGGGTCCAATCAATATTAAAGACGGCCCTGATGACATGTAGACTGATTCTCTGCTGACATGAAGCCAGATCCTCTGTTATGGGACCTCTCTCCTCTACCTGGGTTCCTGGGCCTAAATATATGCCAATGGACTGTTGCAGTGGTGGCTGACGTGAAGCCTGATTTTCTGCTATGACATGCAGACTGATTCTCTGCTGACATGAAGCCAGATCCTCTGTTACGGGACCTCTCTCCTCTGCCTGGGTGCTGGGCCTAAATATATGCCAATGGACTGTTGCAGTGGTGGCTGATGTGAAGCCTGATTCTCTGCTATGACATGCAGACTGATTCTCTGCTGACATGAAGCCAGATTCTCTGTTACGGGACCTCTCTCCTCTGCCTGTGTGCTGGGCCTAAATATATGACAATGGACTGTTGCAGTGGTGGCTGACGTGAAGCCTGATTCTCTGCTATGACATGCAGACTAATTCTCTGCTGACATGAAGCCAGATCCTCTGTTACGGGACCTCTCTCCTCTGCCTGGGTGCTGGGCCTAAATATATGCCAATGGACTGTTGCAGTGGTGGCTGACGTGAAGCCTCATTCTCTGCTATGACATGCAGACTGATTCTCTGCTGACATGAAGCCAGATTCTCTGTTACGGGACCTCTCTCCTCTGCCTGGGTGCCTGGGCCTAAATATCTGACAATGGACTGTTGTAGTGGTGGCTGACGTGAAGCCTGATTCTCTGCTATGACATGCAGACTTATTCTCTGCTGACATGAAGACAGATTCTCTGTTACGGGACCTCTCTCCTCTGCCTGGGTGCCTGGGCCTAAATATATGACAATGGACTGTTACAGTGGTCGGTGACGTGAAGCCTGATTCTCTGCTATGACATGCAGACTGATTCTCTGCTGACATGAAGCCAGAATCTCTGTTACGGGACCTCTCTCCTCTGCCTGGGTGCCGGGGCCTAAATATCTGACAATGGACTGTTCCAGTGTTGGGTGACGTGAAGCATGATTCTCTGCTATGACATGAAGACTGATTCTCTGCTGACATGAAGCCAGATTCTCTGTTAAGGGACCTCTCTCCTCTGCCTGGGTGCCTGGGACTAAATATCTGACAATGGACTGTTACAGTGGTGGGTGACGTGAAGCCAGATTCTCTGCTATGGGACCTCTCTCCAATTTATATTGGTTAATTTTTATTTATTTTATTTTTATTTTTATTCATTTCCCTATCCACATTTGTTTGCAGGGGATTTACCTACATGTTGCTGCCTTTTGCAGCCCTCTAGCTCTTTCCTGGGCTTTTTTACAGCCTTTTTAGTGCCGAAAAGTTCGGGTCCCCATTGACTTCAATGGGGTTCGGGTTCGGGACGAAGTTCGGATCGGGTTCGGATCCCGAACCCGAACATTTCCGGGAAGTTCGGCCGAACTTCTCGAACCCGAACATCCAGGTGTTCGCTCAACTCTATTCATAACCAAAAGTTCAGTGTTTAACACCTTAAGGACCTTGCCATTTTTCACCTTAAAGAGGACCTTTCATCAGTTTAGCTCTAGTCTAATTATTGTCTTACCTTATAGGGCGGCCCCCACTGATGCCATGGCACTTTTTTTTTCCAAAGACCCCCCCCCCCCCCCTCGTTCGTTTGCTGTTGGCCCCGTTGATTTCGGCGCCTTATATTATGATGAACCCACTCGGTTATACTAGGAGGAGACTCGCAGTTTCGCTGGGGGCGGTTCTCTTCTCCCTGGCTGTGAGCGCATCCAATCATAGCGCACAGCTCTTAGCCAGGGAGAATGAGCTCCTCCCTGGCTAAGAGCGGTGCGCTCTGATTGGATGCGCTCACAGCCAGGGAGAAGAGAACCGCCCCCAGCGAAACTGCGAGTCTCCGCCTAGTATAACCGAATCAGCTCATTAACCCCTTCCCGACTGCCATACGGCTACATACGTGCTAGCTGCACATACCCCGTGCAGCTAGCACGTGTATAGACATCATGGCAGTTCTTTAATCCAAGCGCTGCAAAACGCTTGGATTAAAGCTTCTGCCCCTGCACTGCTGCTGTCACGGACAGCATACAGTGTAGTAAGGCCGGCAAGGGACCAATCAGAGTGGTCCCTTGCCGGCAATCGATCCGATTGGTTAGTCTGTGCAGACTAACAAATCGGATCGCGGCAGTGAAAAAGTGCCTGTTTCAGACTCTGAGTCTGAAATCAGGTAATGTGTCCTGGTGCCCCTCCTGTGTGAGTTTAACTCCCCCTGTCCACGCCTGCCCCTCATGCAGTTCCCCCCGCCCCCATCCATATCCATGTATCCTGCACCTGATGCGGTCCGCCCCCACCCCATACATTCATCCTGCCCCCATCTGTGCCCCCTCACTGCTGGCCATACCCCCCCTTTCCAGCGCTGCCCCCTGCCCCCGATGCGGTCCTCCTGCTGTGTTTGATGGTGGCGGCTCCGTTCCTGAACCCCCGCAAACATCAGCGAGTGTCAGATGTATGCTGACACTCTGTTGTAACCCCTTAGATGCCTCAGCATCTATGGGGTTAGTAGGGGGAGGGGGCTCCCTCTCTAAACCATCGGGGGCTGCCGCGCTGCGATGGCAGCGCCCGATGGTTGCCATGGCAACCGGACGCTTTGCAAAGGCGTCCGGTGTTGCCACCTACAGGAAATCTAATAGTACTATACTTTGCAAAGTATAGTACAGCTATCAGCCCCACTGGATCTTCAAGATCCAAGAGGGACTTGATTAAAAAAAAAATGTGAAAATAATAAAAGTATAAAATAAATAAAAATGTAAATGAAAAAAAAAAATTGCCTTGTCGTATAAAAAATGAAAAAAAGGTATCAGCACGTCCGTAACGACCGTCTCTATAAATATATAACATGTTCGACCCCGTCCGATAAACACCATAAAAATATTTGTCTTTTTTAAAAAGCCATAACCTTACATCACAAAAAGTGAAACATCAAGCGATCAAAAAGGTGTATGTCAAACAAAATAGTACCAATAAAACTGTCACCTCATCCCGCAAAAATGAGACCCTACATAAGAAAATCGCAAAAAAAATATAGCTCTTAGAACATGGAGACACTAAAACATCATATCTTTTTTTTCAAATATGCTATTATTGTGTTAAAGTGAAATAAATAAAAATCAGGGTAATAAATATTGAGTTTTGTTTGGCTGTTAACCCTCAATGTGTTTAAGAAAAAAAATTAATAAAATGGAAAATCTGCCAAAAAAGTGAAATTTAGAAATTTCATCTCCATTTTCCTCCATAATTCTTGTGGAACACCGAAACAAAGTTTGTAAAATCAGTTTTAAGTAACTTGGGGGGGGGGGGGGGTGTAGTTTCTACAATGGGGTCATTTATGGGGGTATCCTCTATGTAAGCCCCACAAAGTGACTTCAGACCTGAACTGGTCCTTAAAAAGTGGGTTTTGGAAATTTTCTTAAAAATTTTGAGAATTGCTTCTAAACTTCTAAGCCTTCTAACGTCCTAAAAAAAAAAATAAAAAATTACATTTTCAAAATGATGCCCACATAAAGTAGACATATGGGGAATGTTAAGTAATAAGGTGTTTTAGAAGCAGAGAAATAGAAATGTAGAAAATTGCTAATTTTTTTTAAAATTTTGGTAAATTTGGGATTTTTTTTATAAATAAAGGTGAAATATATTCACTCAAATTTATGACTATCATGAAGTACAATGTGTCACAAGAAAACAATATCAGAATTACCTATAAGGTAATACCATAATTAGACTAGGGCTAAACTGATAAAAGGTCCTCTTTAAGGACCAGGCCATTTTTAGTAAATCTGACATATGTCACTTTATGTGGTAGTAACTTTAAAACGCTTTTACTTATCCAGGCCATTCTGAGACTGTTTTCTCGTCACATATTGTAATTTATGATAGTGGTAAAATTGATTCAAAAAATGAAAATTTTATTTATAAAAAAAATACCATATTTACCAAAAATGTATCTGTTTTATAATAGATAATGATAACTCCAAAAATAGCTATTACTTTACTTTTCCCGTATGTCTACTTCATGTTTGGATAATTTTGTGAATGCCATTTTATTTTGGGGGGCACAGAAGTTTAGAAGCAAATCTTGGAATTTTTCAGAACATTTTCAAAACCTACTTTTTAAGGACCAGTTCAGGTCTGAAGTGACTTTGTGAGGCTTACATAATAGAAACCACCCAGAATGACTCCAATTTAGAAGCTACACCCCTCAAGGTATTCAAAACTGATTCTGGAAAATGGAGAATTTCACTTTTTTTGGCAGATTTTCCATTTTAATTAAAAAAATTATGCTAACAAAGCAAGGGTTAACAAAACTAAATATGTATTACCCTGATTCTGTAGTTTACAGAAACACCCCATATGTGGTTGTAAACTGCTGAACGGGCACAATGCAGGGCGCAGAAGAAAAGGAACGCCATATGGTTTTTCAAAGGCAGATTTCACTGGGATAATTTTAAGCTGCCATGTCACATTTGAAGACCCCCTGATGCGTCCTGTTAAGGGAAATATAAATTATTGATATTTTGGGTAATCTCAATAATTAATCATCATAAATAGGTGTAAGT